>NC_090438.1:163542601-164846976 GCF_031143425.1 Pleurodeles waltl | reverse complement strand
CCTGTGTCGAATGGGATGCTTTTCAAGTGGTCCTGCGAGGGCTTGCAATCAAAACCACACATGGGGCCAAGATGGTCCTTCGTAAAGATCTCAACATATTGGATGGACCATCTTGACATACGCAATTACCAATTACAGATCACAAATGATCGCTCAGTCGCCACCTTACTAGCGAAGATGCGGCTGATGCACATGAGCACAACTGCCCAGCTCTGTAAGCTTGACTATAAGGAATGCCTAACCCACAAACATTCCAAAGGTGATAAAGCAAGCGAACTGCTGGCATGGCTCCTCAACTCTGAAACTCAAAGGTATCCTATCACTGCGATACGGGGGCCGGCAGGTCCCATACTCAACACCCAGACAGACATAAATAGGACATTCCTCACTTATTATGCGACTCTGTATGCAAGTTCGACAGGTGAAGCGACTCCACACATTACCCGGTCCCTTGAAACTATACACTTACCACAACTACACGCCTCCCACCAGGACAAACTTGAGGCTCCACTAACCATGACAGAGTTTGCAGACGTGATAAAACAGATGGCATAAGGCAAGACCACAGGGGCGGATGGTTGACCCATTGAGTTCTACTCCACATATAGCTCCACACTCACTCCTCATGTAAAGAGAACCTACACTTCAACTTACGCACAAGGCACACTGCTGCATTAAGCAGTTCTAACCATTCTTCCAAAACAGGACAGGGATCTCCTACTGAAAGAATCATACCGTCCTCTCTCATTATTAAATTCAGGTTATAAAATCTTAGGAAAGGTGCGTGCCAACAGACTGACTCCAATAGCCTCTTCCATAGTACACCCGGATCAAAATAGGGTTATACCCGGGAGAAACACATTTCTCAACTTGTGGCGGTTCTTTATGGTGATGGACTGGGCAAGGACCTCAGGGACTCACCCTTGGGTCACGTCATTGGACATAGAAAAAGCATTTGACACCCTTGGGTGGGAATGCCTCCAAATTGTCAGCACTGAAATTGGTATAGGCACCAAATTTAGGAAATAGGTTGACCTCCTTTGCACTCAACCCCAGGCCAGAATGAAAATGGGCCGCATTAACTCTGACCTATTCCCGATTGCGCAGGGCACGTGCCAGGGATGCCAACTATCTCATATAATATTTGTGCTCGCGATGGAACCGCTAGCATGCACATTGTGTCAACGCACACCTGACTGGGGTATCAAAGCAGATGACTGTTGGCACGTAGTTTCACTGTATGCTGACAACACCCTGATTTACTTAGGTAATGAGGTAACAGATCTTTCCCGACCTATGGACCTTCTACGGGACTTTGGCCAAGCATCAGGCCTCGGAGTAAATTGGGGTGAATCACAAATATTCCCTTTTACCGCCTTGAACAAGATCAAGCAGTAGGCACTCCTGATCACCTCACTTCCCTGGTCCTATACCACTATTAATTACTTAGGGGTGCAGGTCTACCACTCGCATAAAGACCTAATGGAGGGGAAGATCAGCAAAACTCTACCCAAAGCAAAATCCACAATGCAATTTTGGATGTCGCTGCCGCTCTCTATATACTTCTTAGACTTCTGTACTTTGTCTCTGCTCTACCTTTGTAAATATCTGCCAGATTTTTCAATGACCTGCGTACCCTCCTTATAACATTAATATGGGGCAAGGTGCATAGAAGAGTGGCACTAGCAAAACTTCACAGGGGTGGGCTAGGTGCCCTGAACTACAAATATTACCATGCAGCAGCACAGCCCTAGTGGCCCATGCGATGGATAGCTGGTCATAATAGGACAGAATTAGGAGAATGGTTTGCAGGCTCACCAGTTCCAAAAATATTAAACTGGCTGTTGGGCTCAGAAACTGGGATACCTGAGAAAGGAGGCAACATATTTATGAAAGTAGACACATTCTGTTGCTCAAAGTACTTCCAAAAGTCGAAAGGGACCCCACCATACGCCCCTGAACCTCTCCTTTTGGTAATATCCGGCTGCCAAATACTCCAAGCCCGCCCAGACACAGTTGCTTGGACACCGGCAGGCATCACCACATGGGGAGAAGGCATGTTTGATAACTTAGTGGATGACTCTGGGATCCCACAAGGCTCATTTCTAATATATGCCACCCTCACACGTTTACTCCACACACGCATAAAACTCATGACGAACCAGAGACAGCCCAACTCCTGCAAATATTGTTGATGCATGGGGTAGGATGTAAAGCAGTTACTCTCCTCTACAGAGCTATACAACCAGAATGTGAGACCCCATTGATTGCCCAATGGGCTTACTGGGATGAGGCCTTAACCACCTCATTGACTGACAAACAATGGGCACAGTGCATAGAGGTTCCTAAACTGATTTTAATTAACTCCAGGTTAAAGTACATACAGTTCAATTTCTTGCTTCATATGTACCTTACACCAGAACGGCTGGCAAAAATGTATCCTGGAACAGCCGACACCTGTCCCAGCTGTCATGCATCGGCCTGCAAACTTCATTCACATGTTATGGGACTGCCAAAAAATAATGAGCTATTGGGATGCAGTGACATGGTTCATCTCAGACACGGTGGGTTTCACCATCTAAGCAGATGGCAAACACTGTTTACTAGGAATCACATCCCACTTGGCTGTTTGTAAACCATTTAATAAATTCATTGACCTGGCCCTGGTGTTAGCTAAACAGAGGATTGCTACGTGTTAGAAACCCTTAGCACCCCCTCCCATTACTACATGGCTCAGAGACCTGCGTACAAGTATCTTAGCTGAATAGCATGCCCTACGGCTTTGGCACTCGGGCATGACACCCATAACGAACCCTCCGGACTGCCAAAGTTATTTAGAGAAGGTGGAAGCCAAGTCAGATGGCAGACCCCCATGAAAGTTGCAGCAGTAAGCAGACAGACAGTATATACAGTCTGCCTTCCACTTCTCCTATACACATTTAGTGGCAGACAGTGCTTAATTTGTGCATGTTGTTTCTGGTGCTGAGAACCTCCACTTATTTTTGAGGGCCAGCGCTTATTCCTCTGCCTCAAGCATTTGCTGCGAGCAAAAGACACATATGGAAAAGACGGAGGACGGGAAAAATGAAAAAGCGTTCCAAAGGGAGAAAGTAGAAAGCTTCAAGAGTGAGCTAAAGGGGCAAGGAGTGGCTGTAAATGGATGGAAGAGGCCCGAGATGGCTTCAGGATTCGCCGCCTCAGTATTCCATGTTCCTACATTTAATTGCAGCAGCCGCATGTTTAAGAGGAGGGCTTTGGGCACAGGCACATTTTTATCTACAAATTAAGCACTGGTGACAGATCTACATTTCGAGACTCAAATCAGCAACCTTTGAATCATACAAGTACAGTGTACTCACTTTAAATGAAGACATGTTCTATTGTTGTGGTATGAAGGCAAACCCCTCTGCAACAAAGAGACGCATACCTACCTTCCTTAGTTCTTGTCCCCCGCCCTCCTGCTGCTTCCCACGCTACAGGGGGGGATTCATAGCCGGAGTGGTACCTTGCCTTCCTTCCGATGGATAATGTACACCGGTTGAGAGCAATGTTATGTTATGGTTAATGCAAAAGTCACTTTTTTTGTCTGATCTGTATTCCTCCCATTAGGGAAAAGACAGGCATGGTGTGCTGGCCTACCACAACTCTCATCCTTATGTTGAAGTTCATGATCCGTAAATATTCCTCATTTTGTATATCTCATTAACAAATGGGCCTGGAAAATCCTAAGATTCAGCAATGTAACATTGTGTGATGAACTGTTATTTCTTCCTTAATTATACAACAATAAAGAACCATTAAAAAAAAGAGTTAACTGTGCAATCATAATTTTAGTTTTCTCACCCTTCTGTGCTACACTGAATAAAGGTATTTAGAAATTACAAATACAAAGCAAACGGTGGTATCCAATTTGCATATTCTTAAAGCGAAAAAACATTCTCCTACCACCATTTGTTAACAAAATGGCTTAATCTATTTCTTTTTTGGTTTCTGCCATACAGTACAGAAGAAGAGAACATGTTTCTCAGTTTCATCAGCAGATTTACACAATGGACATGTGTTGCTTTCAGGATCAATATTTGACCCCTTACTCTTAAAAACAGCCAACCGTAAGACCCCTGTCCTAAACTAAATATATAAGCTTCACTCAACAGGAGACAATATAAAATCCATATAATCTTCAAATCTATATTCCCACTTCCTTTTATGTAGTTAGCAATTTCTCAAGTACATAGTACCAGTACCTTTCCTTTATTGCTGGTGAATGCACCTACTGATGCATGAGGCATTATACCAATATTCCCCAAGCCCTAACCTAGTAAATGAGTCATTTATATGTGAACTTTTTGCCGTCAAGTGTGAGTGTATGTCAGAGAAGCCATCCCTATAGATGCTAGCTCCTGGTGGATTGGACCCCTCATGGAGTCCAGTCATGATCTGCGCTGCCAGCTAGGACGCCTTGTGATGGCGTCCTAGCTGGCAGCGCAGGTGTGAGCATACAGCCGGCCTGTGGTGGAGAAGCTGGTGGTTAATCCAGCATTCATATGGAATCTGTGGCGGTGGTGACTGGGAATCAGGCAGCTCCCCACAGGGAGGCAGTGGAGACACTGGGATCACTTGCAGACAGACCCTTCGGCTTTCTTCGATGGCGAGAGAAGAGACGCTGAGACAGAAACATTAGCTCTGCATACTGAACAGTAAGTGCGCACTGACACAAAATAAAGTTATTGGCAAATATTTTTTTTTAGAAATGAGGTCTTTGGTTGGCAGTCAGGTTACCCCCTGTCCAAGCAAGGACCCTCACTATAGTTAGGGTAAAGGAGAATCACTCTTAGTTAACCCCTGCTCACCCCCTTGGTAACTTGGCACAAGCAGGCAGGCTTAACTTCAGAGTCTAGGTGTGAAGTATATGAAAAGAGGCCAGGGCACCCCGAAGACAGTTCTGTGTGGTTGATCCAAGTGGTCATTCAATCAGAGTCGAAGCCCAAAGCACGAATGAAACTAGACATTTATTAACCGATGAATGGGTGTGGTCAATATTCAGGTCAAAAACCACATGTATCACAATCAATCCAGAATACAGCCAGCAGCCGACATGTGTTTCGTCTCCTAGACTTTATCTATTGTTATAATGGGACAATGACTAGTTCGAGATATACAAACATGATCTATTAAAGCTAGAAACTAGAACATAAACCCAGGTGTGACTACATAACCAGCATAGCCAAATTTTGTGAATATATATACACAAATAATAATATGTACAAAAATAATAAGCACTCGGGCCCGGGCAGGCTTTGCGTCATTTTGGGTTGCAATGTTATCGGCCTCTGTCAGCGGGTTTTGCGCGTCGTTTCTCCAGCCACGTGCATTGATCTTCCAGCCGTAATGCCGGTGGAGCGTAGATTTCAGCCGCGAAGCCGGCGGCGGGCCGTTTCTTAGCTGCGTCTCGGAAGGTGTGTCGAAATTTTCCCTGCATGGCGGTCTGTGCGTGGATTTTCAGTCTTGGTCTGCCAGCTTCACCTCCAAGGCCCCAGGAACTGGATAGGGCACCACTTGGCAGGGCAGGAGTCTCAGCAGAGAGTCTAGGTGCTGGCAGGAGAAGTCTTTGATGGCCCTGAGACTTCAACAACAGGAGGCAAGCTCAGGACAAGCCCTTGGAGATTTCCTCACATGCAGGAATGCACAACAAAGTCCAGGCTTTGTCCCCCTTGCACAGGCAGAAGCAGCAACTGCAGGATAGCTCCACAAAGCAGTCACAGGCAGGGCAGCACTTCTCCTCAGCTCTTCAGGTCTTCTCCATTCAGAGGTCCCTCTTGATGTCCAGAAGTGATCTAATTTCCAGGGGTTTGGGTGCCCTTCTTATACCCAGTTCTGCCTTTGAGGTAGGCATCCTTCAAAGGAAAGTCTCTCTTGTTTGAGAAATCCTGCCTTGCCCAGGCCAGGCCCCCAGACACACACCAGGGGGTTGGAGACTGCATCCTAGCACAGATGGCTCATCAGGATATGCAGGCTACACCCCAGCTCCCTTTGTGTCACTGTCTAGAGAGAGGTGCAAACAGCCCAACTGTCAAACTAACACAGACAGGGAATCCACAAACAGGCAGAGTCACAGAATGGTTTAAGCAAGAAAGTGCCAACTTTTTAAAAGTGGCATTTTCAAACACACAATCTCAAAACCAACTTTACTAAAATATATATTTTAAAATTGTGAGTTAAGAGTCCCCAAACTCCACATGTCTATCTGCTCTCAAAGGGAATCTACATTGTGATCATTTTTAAAGGCAGACCCCATGTTAACCTATGAGTGAGATAGGGCTTGCAACAGTGAAAAACTAATTTGGCAGTATTTCACTGTCAGGACATATAAAACACATTAGTATATGTCCTACCTTAAACAAACACTCCACCTTGCCCATGGGGCTACCTAGGGCCTACCTTAGGGGTGTCTTAAAGGTAAGAAAAGGGAAGGTTTAGGCCTGGAAAGTGGGTACACTTGCCAAGTTGAATTGGCAGTTAAAATCTGCACACACAGACACTGCAGTGGCAGGTCTGAGCCATGTTTACAGGGCTACTAATGTGGGTGGCACAACCAGTGCTTTAGGCACTCTAGTAGCATTTGATTTACAGGCCCTGGGCACCACTAGTGCATTGTACTAGGGACTTACTAGTGTAGTGTGGTCAGTTTTACGTATTCATTGCGCTTTAGCTTCAGGCTTTAGGCCTTTGTGCACTTTGCCCTGAATATATTTTATTCATTTGCTGACAGCTTAGAGCCTCTGTGCACTTTGCTCTACATGCTTTTTATTAGGTTTCGTACTGTTATTTTTCAAATAGCCAGTTCTACAGTGTTGTTTTTTTATTCATATCACACTGTTTTGCCTACTTCAGCACTGGAGTTCTCCATAACATATTTACTCTGTGCTTCAGTCAAGGATACAGTCTGGTACATTGCCGATAGACGTGGTAGGAGTTTAGACTTGGCATTCCTGCGTAGGGACATTTTGTGATCACGATGACATGTTAGTTATAAAATCACTTCCTTGTCCCAATACACGCAAGAGGGAGATTCCGACCAGGGAACCACAACTAGACGCTGACTGCCTCGTTGCAGATGCTGAACCAAGATCACAGGTCTTTGCTCAGGTATGAGGGCTGATGTCTCCACAGTGATTCTGACAGGCAAGCTAGAAGCTTAACATGCTGTGCTCCAAATAGAACAAGCAGAGGGAGAGTAGAAACTGTTAGACAATATGATAGCTTTGTTTTTATGTTTTACTCTCCTGGTGACTATTTCAATCCTACTGTGTTGTATTGTTCTGGTTATTGCGGCTCACGCCTTAATATCTAAAATACAGTTGTTTTATTAAAACATTATATAAAACTTATACTGTCTTTGTCATTTGTATATGAGATCATATTGGAAATAAGAGAGTTGGTTTGGATCTGAGTGACCACGACTTCCCTGAGAAGTTCCAAAGATGTCATGCGCTCGGCTGCCAAATCATTTCTTCCTTATGGGAGAAATGAGGCACTGCTAGTTAGCCGGAGCAAAAACCAGATTTAGGGTGACAGAGTTCTTTACACGTGGGTCAGACTCAGTCCCCCACACCGTTATCGATCCTGCTGCCTAGAAATCCAGTAGTCTCATTTAGGATAATGAGAGCCCACGCGACATGGCGCCGCCAACGTTTGGCCTGGCTCTAATGTTTAGGTCCGACTGACTCTCTTGGTCTCATATATATTTTGACTCCTTGGTTCCGTATACGGAGACGTCCATGCGGCTGAGGGTTTCCGCCGCCACGGGATAGGTGCATCCTATTGCTTAGTGGTTGGTTGTTCAAGCTTGAACTTTGAAAGGAAAACCCCGATATTGGTGTGCCTTCTCTGACCTAGAGCTATTTTTTATAAATGGCGAATCCTAATGTAGTGAATATAGCAATCAATATGCGTCAACCGCTCACAGGACATCTGTTGGCACATGGACTGACGGTCCGGGGGGTCCAGTCACTTTTGTGGTGGACGCCCATGCAGCCTATAGAACGGAACTTTTTTATTCTTGGGTCGGATTTCCAGCAGTGGATGGGGGTACAAATACTTTTCACGAATACACTGTTGCGAATGTCCCTGGACAATACAGGGCTTACGCTTACTTAGAAATACCTCTATCTTATCTAGAACACCATAATTGGCTTGATGGCGCCCTCCCACACACATTAGCACAAGTTAGGTTGGGTCCGCTGAGTAATGATGGTCCTACCTGGCCTTTATTGGCTACATATACACCTCATCCTGCGGTTGCTCAATTGGCAGTGGTTGAAGTTCGTCGTTTATATACAGACTTAAAGGCTACATATAGACGATTAGTTCAGTTTGTCATGCAGACACTAAATACAAACGCAGCGCGTGCTGCTCCGGCGCACCCACAGGCAGTGGTTCAGGGTATTAATCCGGCCACTGTACACTCAGTTATGGGTAAGGTACCGGCTAAACGAGAGGAGACTCCATTTTGGCTGGCGCAAAAAATTCATACGCTGGAAGCAGTATTTCCACATACGGGACCTCAGGATAAACATAGAATTTTGACGATGTGTTTGCCGTATGGGATGGTTCCTCCGGTGGACCTTTGTAATACCTGGGGCACGGTGTTTGCCGCGCTCTACACTATGGCACACGGAACACCGACATTAGCTAATTTACCGGACTTGCTTAAACAGATTCAAGATGAATATGGGGCTGCCCCTGCCTTAGATTTGGGCATGCAGTTGCTGGGCAATTTTGCCACAGTTTCTTCTATTATTTTGAGTAACCTCAAAGGAGAGGCAGTAGCACTAGCAGTGCGAATGCGTCTTCGGGATGTTCCGCTGCTTAATCAGGAGCGGGAGCTTCCGAGAATAATAGCGGAAACATATTCTAGTATTGGTCGAGATAGCCTAGGGGCTAGACCACAAAAACCCCAGTTACCGGGTAAAAATAATAAAGATAATGCTACACAGCAACAACCTGAGGGTTCGAAAAAGCGCTGGGAAAAGAAACAGCAAACACCTAAAAAAGATGGTGGGCAGTCTCCGCAACCGGAGACCCCACAGAATAAGTATAATCTCAGGAACAGGGATACTTTGAAGACGCCTGATAGATATCAATATACTGATACACGCCAATCTCGTTCCTTTCAGGACTCCTCGGAAAAGAGAAGTGAGAGAGGTGGGCGGTCAGAGCGGAGGACGGAGTACGTGAAACCGGGGCAGGATTCACAACGCTCAGCGGAGGTTTCTATTAAACAAGAAGAGAAACCGCTGCAACAAAAACAGCAATTTAAAAAGAAGAAAGTGGCAGCAGTCTCAGTTAGACATGCCGCTCAAGAAGAGAGTTCTCTTGACGAACAAGACGTGGGCGTTAGCACTGTTAGACAGTGCGGCAGAGGTCACAATAGTTCGCCGGAGTCTTCTAGAGCATCTGGAGGTGAAAGCAACTGATGACTTCATACAAGTCGAGACGGCGGATATGCGAGTCTCTGATCCTGATAGAGTATATCAGGTGACTCTGTGATTGGAAGGGGACATTGACCGTATTATAAACGCCATTTTTTGGGACCATGTGGTAAAATCATATGATGTTCTGCTGGCCGAACAGGATTGGCCACCTACATTTGTTTGCGACTGTCCGGTTGGGGAGGAGGTTATTACACCTTCTTTCTCACCACTTGTTCCGAGAGAACTAGCGGAGTCCTATAGTAAATCATGGGCTCTAGCACAGGCTCCCGCCCTGTATGAAATTACGTGGGGTGGGATAGACAATCACCTTATCATGTAATTCCGATAAAGGGCGAACCTCAGCCACAACCGCAGTATCCTATCAAATATGAAGCAAGGGCATCGGTTAGGAAAATTCTTACACAATTGGAATACCAGGGTGTAATTGAGCCCTGTGTCTCGCCGATTAATAATCCCTTGTTTCCGGTTGCTAAACCGGACCATTCATATAGGATAGTGGTGGATTACAGACATTTGAATAGTCATACACGCACATATGCAATACAGAATTCACATAGCGCAGCGCTTATGAATAATATCGTACGTAAGAAGTACAAGACAACATTAGATATCTCGAATTGATTTTTGTGCCAAAATATAGCACCCGAGAGTCGGGACTATACCAGTTTCAGTGCGTTTGGCTCTCAGAAAAAGTTTTGTCGTTTGCCTCAGGGGTATAAGAATAGCCCAGGACTGTTTTCGGCTCGTGTGACTGAAATGCTGCACGAGTTGGACCCTGAAGCGTTATCATATGTTGATGACATATATCTGACAGACGATGAGTTTCTGCAACATCTAAGGCGTGTTTCGCGCATTGTTGTGGGGTTTGCTGATGTTGGCTATAAATTTAATTTTACGAAATCAAAGATTGCCTTCCTCAGCGTCATTTTCCTGGGATATGAGTTGTCGAGTGAGGGCAAGAGCTTAGCGCCACATTTTTTGGAGAAATGTGCTTTATTGCAGCCTCCTAATACGGTTCGGAAGCTCCAGTCATTGTTGGGGTTTCTGAATTTTGGCAGAACTTACATTCCTGAATATGCGACGCGTATAAAACCCTTATACGAGTTGATTCGCCCGAATTTTTTGAGTAGATTTTGGACGATTGAACATACACACATACTACGAGAGTTACAGACTGATCTCTTAGCAGTTAAACACTTACACACATAGGACAATAAGACACATTTAGTCATCAGGGTGATACCTGGGGCTGTTGGGTTTACGTACGTCACCTTTAATGAGGGGGAGACAGTCCCGATTGCATACAAGTCTCACTTGTATTCTGCTGCAGAACAACGATTTGCACAGACTGAGAAAATACTCACTGCAGTACAGATGGCTGTTATTAAGGAACGACCGCTTGCCCAGGGCCAACGCATCATTGTCGTTTCCCCGATTCCGGCCTTAGAGGCAGTTACAAAGGCGAGTGTTCCAAATTCGAAAGCTTTACACCCGCGATGGATACAATGGGCTACGTCTTTGACAGCCACTGATGTAGATTACATGTTTGACCCTAAACTGCAGACTCAAGAATTTCTTCAATATGAGATAGAGTACCCTGTTCCTGCTGGTACGTTGCCTATTGACCAATATCAAGTGGTCATGTATACTGATGGCTCTGCGCAACCAGCGATTGGGACTAAACAACAGTATTCTGCTGCATGTGCGGTGGTGAGCGGCACTATGGAGGGGGAAGTGTTCTGCCCCGACATACTTATACTAAAACCTTGGGAGATTGCACGGCACAGCTGGCTGAGCTCAAAGCTCTATTGTTAGCGTTGGAGCACGCGGATCCGGCGATTTTGACCTTGCTGGTCTGTGACTCCTACTACTGTGTACAGTCTTTCAATGAATATCTACACTATTAGAAGATGAATGGGTTCAGAGAATCTAAAGGCAACACCATTAAACATAAAATGTTGTGGGGTAAGGTTGCGGATCTGAAGGAAACGCTTCCTAACGTCCATGTTGTGCATACACTTGGACACCAGCGCGTTAGAATACACGTTGCTGGGAATACTTTGGCTGATGAAGCCGCGAAATCGGCAGTGGCTGTCGCCACTGTAGCCGCAGTGACACGTTCGAGTTCCAAACCAGACACAGAAATTTCGGCTTCCATAAAGGCTACGGCTGATGGCACGCCCTTTCCTAAAGGATTTCCTTCTAAATATAGTTACTGCTTGAATAGTGCGCTGAATGCTACTGTTACAATTCCAGGCATTGGTGTACGTGACTTACCCAATAAAATTGAGAGACTTCGATTAATTTCTGCAGCCCATGAGGGGGTGGCGTCTGCACATGCTGGTGTGGCTGCCACTATTTCACTTTTACAGGCTCGTTACTGGTGGCCTGGTCTCTATAAAGAGACAAAGCAATATGTCCTTTGTTGTGACGTTTGTCAACAAATTAAAGCGTCGTCGGCTAGACGCCCGCAGCAGACGCCCCTTCTGATTTCAAATCAACCTTTACAGTGTGTGTACTTGGATCATTGTGGTCCGCTGACACCAGATAGTGCATACAAATATATATTGGTTGCTGTAGATTCGTGCTCCAGATTTGTGTGGGTATGGCCACAACGCTCGGCTGACGCTCGAACTGTTATTAAAGATTTGCGCATCTTTGTCGATACATTTGCAGTTGCGGCTTTTCATTCGGACCAGGGCCCTGCTTTTGCCTCTAAGGCATTCAGGGACACCATGGCTTCGTTGGGGGTCCAACTCCAATTCTCGTCTCCATTTCATCCCGAGGGAAATTCTGTTGTGGAGCGTTTAAATCGTGATTTAAAGCAATCCTTAACGGCCAGGGTTATAGGTACGGATCGTGGTTGGCTAGCCCACCTGTATGGAGTACAGAGAGCACTTAATAACTTGCCTAGAAGGTCACTGGGGGGTCGTACTTCATATGAGTGCCTGTTTGGAACACGAATGTATGTTCCTGATCTAGATGGTCCTGGTGTGGAGGCAGCAGATACGCCCTTTGACATAAATGATTGTGTCACTGTTTTGCAGGATTTACAACAATTCCGAGAAGATAACTCTTCTGCCAGTGCTGCCTCCTCAGGAATTAAGGATGAGCCAGTAACGCCTACTGGTTGGATACCCAGGATTGGGGATCTAGTGTGTGAAAAGGTCACAGTTAAAAAAGAATTTGGTCCTTCTTATCGAGCACCTGTCCCTGTGTTGGGGGTAAGCGGCACGAGAACTGTGATTTTACCGCCGCTGCGAGGGGCCAAAGGAAATCGCTTTGTTTCCATTGATAATGTCAAGTTACAACATGTGGCCGATTCTGCACAGCAGACCAAGAGGGACACCCAGTAGTTCCGGAATCCCTCTCACTACTGGGGAAGAAGTCCCGCTGCAGGTGATTTTCACCGACGCTGTTTCCTCTCCGAGCTTGGGGAGGGTGGATGATGATCTTGCGATTGTTCCACTGACGATGATTAATATGGAATCTTTTGATCAAATTGCTGTACGTTCTACTGATGTTTCTGAACATGTGGTTTATAGCGTGCCAAGGCGAGAGCCTCCATCTGCTTCTTTGTTCACAGTTGCACCTTTTGTTAGAACTGCCTCTGGCTGCTTCAACGACGCTGATAATGATGTGTCCGGCTCCTCGTCCTCGATGTCTTCTGTCCACGGTCCACGACGGATGCTGGGTTGGCTTAAACGCACATATTTTGTTTTTCCTTGGAACTATTTGTGGCTGTTTTTGGCCGTGATGACTCTTTTATTATGGTTGGGATTTGTGGTTACTTTTTTTCTGATAATACATGGTCATTTTCTTCCTGATCGATCTGACATTGAGCACGTGGAGACTGTGTTAAAACCGCATTTTTCGTCTCATGTGGTTCGAAGAGACTTGTCCACTGTAAACATTTCTGCAATACCGATTCCGGATGGGATTGTGTGGGATAAAGTAATGTTTGATATATATGGTCCCACTGAATTGATTCAAATACCGCATGTCCTCAAATTATCAATGAATGATATTGTTATACCTGGCATTGTTTCTGATGATTGGGATGTGAAGACAGTAGATGCTATGCTGACAGATTTGCAATATTATACTGTCTATGATGATGAAGATGCTTACCAATTTAGAGATAATCATGGTGACATGTTTTGCTATAACTATTATGGACACCACTTTATTCATAAAGCTAGTAGCCCTAAGTCCATATTTAATTATGTGCAATGGGAACATTGCTCGACTCCTCCACAAGGGAGTTCGAAAACGTATTATGATAAGTTTGCATATTTTTCTGGGCATGATCAACGAAATGCTAAGTCTTACTATTTTAAAATTGCACCGTATTCTAATAAGCAAATGTTATTGACCGATACTAAATTACTGTATTCAAATTTGTTTGTATCTAAACTTTCGGTCGAGGGGTATGAATACTGGTTTAAAACTGTTGACTTGAAAAGTGTTTGGGGTTCGAAAAATTGGCAGATGCAAGGCAGGTACACGTTATTTAGAGCATGTATTATCCCTGTGCAGATGATTTTCCTCAATGACACAGTACAACAGACTAGCTGTTTGGGCTTTGCGACAATTAGGGAGTTGAATTTGCCTAGTATACCTTTCCCTTCTAAATTAAAAAATTGGCAGCACTATGTGAATGCTACTTTTAGTGAATTTACACATTGGGTCCAGAATGGTACGCTTAACATTTCATCGTTGCATCCAGGCGGTGGTTATTATGGCCTGTAGACACTAATAAGTGTCATCAACGTTTTGTCACCTCTTCAGGGGGGTTCAGGACTAGTAGGGCAGACCCTTGTTATATTTCACCAGAACATGCTGATATTATAACTACATACAGCGTGGGGAAGCTTTGTCAGCAATGGTTGAAGTCATCCACGCTGGATGCAGTTAAGTCACATCTCAAGTTACTGTCTAATGATACTGATTTACAAGATTTTTTGTCAGGTCCCAAGGTACCACGGAACAAACGGTTCTATATGAAGTTTATAATGAGATTTGGAAGCTTTCACAACAAGAGGCTGCAGCCCGGTTGAGGCAGATTGATCAGGAAAACCTGATGCAGACTTTGTCTGTTGTTGATAATGGCATGCATACCCTTTCTGACCGTGTTTACACGATTGACAGTATTGTTTCCTCTGCCATTGACATTATTAAATCGGACATGTCTTCTTTATATCATGGGCAGAGTCAGACGCGGTCCATCATGCAGCTGGGTTGGACTCTTCAGACCTTGAAGGCGGGTCGGGTTCCATGGCAGCACGTTCGTGCCAGAGAGATCTTTATCTCCTTTAATTTGACTCGTCAGCAACAACTGATGGCTAAAAAGGAAGCGACATATGTTATGTTGAATATTGAGAAATTGGAGAAACTGCCTTTCACGGTGGCTGAGATTCCGTCAGCTGAGTGGTTGATTCATGGGGTTATTAATTTGCCTATCTCCACTCTGCAATTTACTTCTTGTTTGAAGCACATTCCGGTGGGTAGATATGAACTATTGGGAGACAGTTACATACACGAGGTGTGGGAGCTTCCCTTTCAGGACAGATGTGTTAATGGTTTGAGGGAGGTTTTTCTTACCGGCAGCGAATGCAAAGCTTCTGTCAGCCATTCAATGGTTTGTAAACAGCTGTCCTTGCACGGGGCGTGTAACGCTTCGATTGCTAACTTAGCTTGTTATCTGAAGGGAGTTCCAGTCCCGGTTATTAAAAACACTTTCCAGGTGCTTTCTAACGGCAGTTACATTGTTCTTAACAGCGAACGCTGCTGTGGCATGCGTGCCGGAATAGTTTACATTGTCGTTGTCAACAAGGCCGTTACGTGCTGCGGGAATGTGTTGTTTCCCCCCACTCAAATTAGGGAGGTAGCGGACATCTGGCCTCATATTGCTACTTCCTAGGGTGATTTCGACAAGTTGAGTCGGCTAAAAGCTTTATTGTTTCAAAAGCTTGTGGCCCTTACATCTGCTAGCGAGACCTACGCACTTCAGGTGGCAAGGTCATCGGCGGAGATACAGTCCCTTTTGAATACTAACTTTCCAAGTCACTTCGGTGAACTTGTGGGACGTATATTTAATGCATCCAGCACTGCTGGTATTGCACATTTTTTCAAAGCCGTTGGTGTTGGTTTTACTCACACCTTCTCTTCCATATTCGGTTTGATACCTTCGGCTATACATTCTATTTTCGGAAGCATTTTTGGGGGTTTCCCGATTACTTTGGCTTTATTGGCTGGAGTCTTGCTGTTGTTGCTATTTTTTCGCAATGGCTGTCCCGTCACGACGAGATCCTGTATTGCTGCTCCCGTCAGCGCAGCTGTGTCGTGAACGCATGATGCAGCATTTTGGAGCAACACTCCTGGGACATTTGGAGTGTGACTGGTCTCTGTCATTCAGACCGGTTTTGGATTGTGTGCAACCCGTGTTTCGATGCCTTTGGTGCTCGTTTGAACATGCACTGGCCCTCTGTCTCTCACTGCAGCGCCCTCCAATGGTCGATACTGATCTGTTGATGTTCCCGATTAGGGCTCATTCCCAGACTTGTGCACTACGGATGCGCTTGCTTCGTGAGGCGGTTTATGAGATTCCCTTCCTGGAGGAAGATGGTATTGTCTCTTTCATAGGCCCTGCACAGGTTGCCGCCCTGAATGGTTTTAGGGCTATGGACCACACCTGCTCCATGGTACTTTGTGGCGTGGATCTTCCGGTATTGACATATATCGAAGTGGAGGAACTCCTGCGTTCTGTTGCTTCTGTTTGAGGATTGGATTTTTTCTCTCTTACGAAATTGACACAATATTGAATTTGGTTTTATGGTCACATGTTTCCTAAATTAATGACTTTGTTGTCTTCTCACCTTGTCGAAATATATGATTTTATAAATTGTTTCTATTTGGGGCATCCTTTTATATTTTTGGAACCACTTGCTACCGACAAGGGGAGGGTGTAGTGTGGTCAGTTTTACGTATTCATTGCGCTTTAGCTTCAGGCTTTAGGCCTTTGTGCACTTTGCCCTGAATATATTTTATTCATTTGCTGACAGCTTAGAGCCTCTGTGCACTTTGCTCTACATGCTTTTTATTAGGCTTCGTACTGTTATTTTTCAAATAGCCAGTTCTACGGTGTTGTTTTTTTATTCATATCACACTGTTTTGCCTACTTCAGCACTGGAGTTCTCCATAACATATTTACTCTGTGCTTCAGTCAAGGATACAGTCTGGTACATTGCCGATAGACGTGGTAGGAGTTTAGACTTGGCATTCCTGCGTAGGGACATTTTGTGATCACAATGACATGTTAGTTATAAAATCACTTCCTTGTCCCAATACACGCATGAGGGAGATTCCGACCAGGGAACCACAACTAGACGCTGACTGCCTCGTTGCAGATGCTGAACCAAGATCACAGGTCTTTGCTCAGGTATGAGGGCTGATGTCTCCACAGTGATTCTGACAGGCAAGCTAGAAGCTTAACATGCTGTGCTCCAAATAGAACAAGCAGAGGGAGAGTAGAAACTGTTAGACAATATGATAGCTTTGTTTTTATGTTTTACTCTCCTGGTGACTATTTCAATCCTACTGTGTTGTATTGTTCTGGTTATTGCGGCTCACGCCTTAATATCTAAAATACAGTTGTTTTATTAAAACATTATATAAAACTTATACTGTCTTTGTCATTTGTATATGAGATCATATTGGAAATAAGAGAGTTGATTTGGATCTGAGTGACCACGACTTCCCTGAGAAGTTCCAAAGATGTCATGCGCTCGGCTGTCAAATCATTTCTTCCTTATGGGAGAAATGAGGCACTGCTAGTTAGCCGGAGCAAAAACCGGATTTAGGGTGACAGAGTTCTTTACACGTGGGTCAGACTCAGTCCCCTACACCGTTATCGATCCTGCTGCCTAGAAATCCAGTAGTCTCATTTAGGATAATGAGAGCCCACGCGACACTAGTAAATCAGATATGCCAATCATGGAAAGCCAATTACACATACATTTTACATAGGAGCACTTGCGCTTTAGCACTGGATAGGAGTGGTAAAGTGCCCAGGGTATCAACAACAGCAAAAACAGAGTCCAGCACACATCAACAACCTGCGGAACAGAGGCAAAAAGTTAGGGGAGACCACTCCAAGGATGCCAAGTCTAACAGACCATCAGCATTGGCGTGTTCTGTACCAGGGCGGTCTTCCACCGTAAAGTCCATCCCCTGTAGGGAAATGGACCACCTCAACAATTTTGGATTCTCTCCACTCATATGCATTAACCATCTGAGGGGCCTGTGGTCGGTCTGAACCAGGAAGTGAGTCCCATACAAGTAGGGTCTTAGCTTCTTCAGCGTCCAAACCACAGCAAAAGCTTCATGCTCTATTCCACTCCACCTTAGTTTCCTGAGAAGTAACCTCCTGCTAGTGAAGGCTACAAGTTGATCTAGGCCCTCTTTATTAAGCTGTGATAGTACTGCTGCTATACCATGTTCTGAGTAGTCAGGTGCCTTCAGCACAGATGCTGTGCACATGGCAGCCTTCAGGGCATCAAAAGTGGTCTGGCAAGCCTCTGCCCAGATCACCTTCTTTGGTTGCTTCTTGGAAGTCAACTTATTCAAGGGGGCAACAATGGTTCCATATCCCTTGACAAACCTCCTGTAATAGCCAGTGAGGCCTAAAAAGCCCCTGACCTCAGTCTGGGTCTTGGGGGGCTCCCAAGCCAGAATGGTGTCAATTGTTGGCTGTAGGGGTGCCACCTGGCCACTCCCTACCTGGGGTCCCAAATACACCACTGAAACCTGCCCTATTTGGCACTTGCTTGCCTTAATATTGAGGCCTTCCTTTTGCAGGGCCTCCAACACTCTGCAGAGGTTCTGCAAGTGTTCCTCCCTAGTGAAACTGAACACAGCAATGTCATCTAGGTAGGCTGCCCTGAAGCCATCCAGCCCAGTCAACACCTGGTTGACCAACCTCTGAAATGTGGCAGGTGCATTTTCATCCCAACTGACAACTGATAGGTTTGGGTAACAAGAGTCACCTGCAAATATTGAGGGACAACATTTAGCCACACCCTATCCTATATGGCCCACCCCATACCCCTACACCAACATCTACTGGGTGGGAACCAGGGCTCACCTATTAGCCACACCCTGTGCTTCTGTAGTTGGCCCATCACTTTTGGAATGCTACTATTCCTCAGGAAAAAGGCATCATGCACCGACCCAGGATACTTAGCGTTGACGTGGGAGATGTACTGGTCTGCCAAGCACACCATCTGATCATTCATGGAGTGGAAACTCTTAGGATTCCTGAACACCTGTTCATTCTGCCGGGGGGGTGTACAAATGCAATATGTGTACCATCAGTCGCCCCAATTATGTTGGGGATATGTCCCATTGCATAAAATGTGGCCTCACTGTGACCAAATCCTCAACCTGGGGGAAAACAATGTAGCTGCACATGTGTTTTATCAGGGCAGACAACACTCTTGTCAGCACTATTGAAAACACTGGCTGACATTCCTGTTTCCAAGCCCATTGTCACTTGGAAAGAACCAGTCGCCAGGAAATGGAGTACAGATAGCACTTGCACAAGAGGGGGGATCCCAGTGGGGTGACGGATAGCAGATATCATGTCAGGCTCCAATTGGGCACACAGCTCTGTGATTGTGGCCCTGTCAAGTCTATAAGTGAGGATAATGTGCCTGTCCTCCAGTGTTGCCAAGTCCACCAGGGGTCTGTACACGGGGTTATGCCTCTGTCTCCTATTAATCCGCAGCGGTAGGTATCTGAGGGACACAAGAGTGAGGAGGCCGTCACAAACTGAACATTGGCAGCACAACAGTAGTTTTCAATCAGTAAACTTGTAATGGGTCAGTGTGAATTATCCAGTATGTGCCTATTTCACCTGTTACGTAGCATGAATCCATAGGGCTGCCCCCTCTGAAATGGCGTCCGCCTGTCCTGTGTGGAGGGACAAGTGGAAGTGAGGTAATTCCACTGACGTTGTGCGCCGTGGCGGGAGGCGGTCTGGAACCGCCGTGCAACTCTTCATTGGCTAATATTGGCCCCTATGAGGTACAGTGGCCAATGGTGATCTACGCCGGCAGTGACGGTATGCACCGCCGCAGACATGACCACCATTTTCTATAATATTCCTCGCTTGCTACCTGACCTTCCATAGAAGAGGACCTACACTGCATGTGCTGCTGTGACCTGTGTCTGGAGCCTACCATGGCCTGTAGGAGTTGGAGAGACTGGTGGATGGGGTCCTACCCCAGTACGGACTGCTGTATGGGCCTCCAGACCAACTGGTGAGTACACTTTGGGCATGAATGCATGGTGTTGTTTATGTGAAGGCCTCGACGTAAGAGGGGGTGGATGTCTTCTTTGCAGTGTACACGCTGTGTGCTGGGCTATGTGTGTGCAAGTGGTGATGGAAACGGGTATGGTGGGCCATATGTGTAACAGGCTGGACTGTTTTCTAATGGTGTTTTCTTGTGTGTATCGCCTCTGCTGGCCAGCACCCATCTAAAGAAGGGTAGATGGCGTGCCATCGCCAAGGAGGTGCGGACCCTGGAGGTCTACGGCAGGCGGAGCACCCACTGTCGGAAACGGTGGGAAGACCTGAGACGCTGGGCATGGAAGACGGCAGAGGCCCAACTGGGGATGGCCTCCAAACAAGGCAGGGGTGCCTGTCGAATCCTGAGCCCCCTGATGATCCGCATACTGGCGGTGGCCTATCCAGAGCTGGATGGGCACTTGAGGGCATCACAGCAGCCACAAGGGGGTGAGTACAATGGCTATCATTACAACTTACGGCTGGTGGGATGGTATGCGGGTGGTGGATGTGTGTCAGTGGGTGCCCCTAGGCAGGGCTGACATAGCAGAGTAGGTCCTCTGGTGGCTAGGGTTCTGAAGGGATAATCCTGCCTACCTAGCTTGTGAGTATCCACTACTGGTCAGGGCTTCATAGACCGCGAGTGTGCTGCATTTGGCGGTGTGTGCCCCTCCTCATGCCTTGGTGGCTAGCAATTTCAGTGGTGGTGCAATGCATAGTGTGTCGACCTGTTCCCTGTGTGTGAGGGTGCTATGTTCGCCAACGGTGGTGTTGGTGCAGCCATTGACCCAGTGTATCCTGTGCCTCTCTCCCCCCTTTCATGTTTTGTCATCTTGTCCTTATGTGTATTAGTATCATCTGGTGGAGGAGCAGAGGCACCTGCGATGGAGGGAGCTGTATCCCACAGGACCCAGGAGGCAGAGTCCACCAACACTGAGGGCACCAGTGGGACGGAGGCCGAGGGGAGCACCACGGCGGACACTGGAGGGGACAACTCAGACACAGATACCTCCTCCGATGGAAGCTTCTGTGACCACCACAAGTACAGCTGCCACCCCGTACTAGCACCACCCTCCCAGCAGTCCCTCATTGAGTTGTCCGTGCCCACTCACCAAGGAGGGTGGGCATCTCCTTCACCCCAGGCACCTCAGGCCCTTCCCCAGTTAGCCCTGCTGCCCTGAGTGAGGAGGCTATTGATCTCCTGAGATCCATCTCTGTAGGGCAGTCAACCATTTTGAATGCCATCCAGGGGCTGGCAGCCCAGGTGCAACAATCTAATGCATTCCTGGAGGGCATTCATACTGGAGAGATTCGATCCAGGCTCTGGCCTCCTCACTGATGGCAGCCATTGTCCCTGTTTCTACTGTTCCCCCTCCAACTTCCTCTTCCCTGTCCCATTCTCCTCTACCCCAACCCATCCCAATCACACAGCCAGTCTGCCGTAGTTTGGACTCTTGCTCTAGTCAAGACTGCTGGTTTAAGGATGACAGTACTTATGTTTGTAGGCGACTATGCCTATCCTACTACAAGTCGCAACTGTCGTCCCAACCCTTCCGGCTCACTAGAAGCACCTCACGAAAAACCCAAATAGTAAAAGGTGATTTGTGGCAGCCTTTACGCATGGACTCGAGAGTATGATATCTCAGGGAGTGTTGTGGTTAAACGGAGATTACCCCTATCTCACAGATACATCATGTCTCATCCAAACACAGGCAATAACGAAGATGCAGTAAAGTTTCAATAGTTTTTATTTAACACAACTGCAATCTGCGATAAGTTGCATGGGCTGCAATGATTAGAATAATGAACAGTGCAAGGAACAGAATTGTAAAGACAAGAGTCATTATTACAAAGACCCCCACCATCTTGCAATAGCATGAAAAAACATAAGGTGTGTATTAAGTCCTAATACCCTAATATGAAAGGCCTAGCCTCCTACCTAAAGGAGAGCTGGGTTTGTTAAACATAATCTGTCAATGCCATGTCCATGAGAGGAGCCCCCAACCCTTGTTACCTTAGAATGAGGTCTCTATCTCAGATTCCGCAGGGACACGAAGACTGGGTCAGCGTCAAGACAACGTGCAGCATCGATATCAGCGATGGTGGTGATGCCCTCTGGTTGGAATCCCTCAGATTATCTGTCTTAAGTGTGATTTATTTATACAGATCTAATTGGACCCCTATCGTAGGTGTGTTCCCAAACAATAGATAACAGGCATGCTTGGGGTGGCAATTAATATAAACAATTCCCTTGAAAGCATGGAGAGGGAAAGTCCCTAAGTGTGAACACCTACAGTTTGTTTGTCTTTGTCACTTGTTCTTGACGCCTTAAAGCGGTGGCACTGATAATGCAAATCATAACAAGTGGCCTAACTATAAACAAGGCAGCCATCTTAGAAGAATTAAATAATTATTGGGCTAAGACAGAGCAAGCTAAGTAGGTTGAAAGTCACTAGGTGACGGGGGCATGAGTCTGCAAGCCAAAGGCTAAGCTAACTCTTGTTATCCCATTAAAACAAACTAGGATTCACTACACCCTCCCCATTGCCGTAACAAGTATGACGAAGGTGAATGAATCCAAATGCTAAAACTTCTCTTGACTAAAAAGCTAAAAGCATAACAACTAGCTAAAAACATTTACAAAGTTGTTTAAAAGGTAGTAAAAATATTAGTTAAAAATACATACAGAGAATGTTAATGTCAACTATGACAAGCACAGCAGGCCAAAGTAAAGGCAATTTGAATGCATACTCTTCATCGGGAATGGCAAGCCAATTCATCACATTATTTACTATAGTCATGATCTCGAAGAGTGTCATCGAAGTCACCAACCAAGGACCTAAAAAATGAGTCCACATCGTCAGATGTTAGATCGATCACCGGGCGGGCAACGGATCCACAGAGCAGCAGTGTGTGTCAGTCTCTTGTGCAAGTCCACCTGCAGCAGTGCCATTGTCCATAGCAGATATTAGAACCGAAGGCTCATAAGAGACCTCGCGGAGCAGCCTAAGTCTCAAGGGGCACAACCGTGAATGAACCCTCATCGGGGACATCAGGAGTTCTTGGTCCACAGGAGGTGCTGGTGCAACAGCAAGACACACCATAGGCAGGTGTTTGAATAGGCACCACACACTGCAGAAAACTGGATGTACGCACCAGAGATGTGCCCGTAATGACAACGACCAATCACGCTCCAATTCCACCAGCAAGGATTAATCGAAGATCTGAACCATGCGTTCATGGCACAGTTGAGTTGGTGGGAGCGGCTCCATTGCTCTGTGCGGCTGGAAAGAAACAACCACTGCGAATAAGAAGAAATAGCAGTAGTAGTCCGCCAATCAATGCCAAAATAATCTGAAAACCACCAAACACGCTTGAAAAGAGTGAATGGATGGCTGATGGGATGACTCCAAAATCAGTCTCAAAGATGTACACGAATCCAGACCGACAGCCTTAAAGAAATGGACAATCCCAGCTGTGCTTGAAGCATTGAATATTCTGGATACCAGTTCTCCAAAGTGCTTGGGGAAGTTGGTATTTAATAGGAATTGTATCTCTGCTGATGATCTCGCTATCTGGAGAGCATACGTCTCTCTAGCGGATGTCAACGTGACCTGTTTTTGAAACAGTAGCGCCTTTAGTCTGCTCAGCTTGTCATAATTTACATTAATAGTATCTATGTGGGGCCACATGTCAGATACTTTTATCTCTTGTGTGGGGGGGAATAAAACATGTCCGCAACACGTAACGACCTTCGAGACCGAGGTTGCGTAGGCAATGCCTGGTCGCATGCCGCAACAACTTTGATTGCTCAGTACCACATAACTTCCATTGGAAAGTACATGAAATACCGGTCGAATCAAAGGGACGTGAGTATCCTTCAGAAAACAGGCCAAGTTCGCGACCCCCGCATTGCAAAGGCTGTGAAAGGACACCTGCTTACATATCATTGAATGACTAACAGTAGTCTCACATTCGCTTCCGCTTAGAAAAACCTCTGTTTTGCCTTTCAAACATTTATTATCAAAGGGCAGCTCCCACTCTTCCTTAATATAGCTATCGCCTAGTTGCTTGAACCTGCCCACTGCAAGATGTTTCAAGCAATTCGAGAAACGAAAAGTTGAAATGGGCAAATTAATTGTGCCATGTAGGAAACAAATTGTTGAAGGACTCTCTCGTACTGTGAAGGGCAATTTATATAACTTTTCAATATGAAGTATGGTGAAACTAGCTTCCCTTTTAGCCATTGTTTGCTGTTCCCTGGAAAGATTAAAGGCAGTGAACAATTCACTACCGTTAATATACTTGCGGCCATTTTTCAGTGTCTGTAATGTCCATCCTAGCTGCATGATGGAACGCAGCTGAGTTGGTCCATGATATAAATGGGACATGTCTGTCTGAATGATATCAATAGCAGACAACACAATGTTGGATAGTGAATAAATCCTGTTGGACAGAGTGTTCATGCCGTTGCCGACAACTGCTAAAGCATTCTCTAAGTTTTCCTTATCTAATTGCCTTAAACGTGCAGCAGCTTCTATCTGTGAAAGTTTCCAGATCTCATTATACATAGCATATAGGAACCTTTTAGAGCTCTGTTTCCTGGGACCTAGCAGAAAATCCTGCAAGTCTACATCTTCAGAAAGAGTGTTAAGATGTTTTTTAACTGCGGCTAACGTGTTAGTCTGTACCCATTGTTGGCACATTTTACCCACACTGTATGTTGTAACTATACCTGTGTGTTGACCCGATATAAAGCGAGGGTCTGGACTGTTAATTGTAAAGCCCCCTGAAGAGTTAAAAAAACGTGCTTGACATCTATGGGTGTCAGTTGGCCATATCAACCACCCGCTGGGACTGGAAAGTGAAGAATTATAGGTACCAGCCTTAACCATTGCATCTAGCCTGTCCTCTGTGATATTAAGGAAATATTGCCAATCATAAAACTTTGCCAGTGTGGGGATACTGGGTGTGTTCATGTCTTTAATTTTCGCTAACCCCAGACAGGATGTCTGTTGAATGGTGTCACTTAAAAAAATCATTTGACAGGAATCAGGCATGCTCTAACTAAAGCTTCCTTACCCTGTATTTGCCAATCTTGTGTTCCCCATACACTTTTTAAGTCAATAGTGCTCTTCCAGTATTCGTAACCTTTAACTGCGAGCCGGGAAACAAAGGGATCTGAATAAACCCGTTTTGTGTTAGTTAGCAAAAGTTTCCTAATTTGTGACGGAGGTAACTTGAAATAGTATGACTCCACATTTTTTGTGTCTTGCCCAGTGAAATATGTAAATGTATCTGCATAGTGTTTTGGGCTCCCCACTGGTGGTGTTGAACAGTGTTCTCACTGTGCATAGTTCAATACTGGCCTGTGTCTAGTGGCACAGTGTAGGTAGTAATGTCCCCAATTGTTGTAACAGAACATTTCTCCATAATTCATTGTATGTTCATAAACATCATCACTTTCAAATACGGAATAGTCCTTCATTTCAGCTAGCATGGAATCAACTGTTTGGACATCCCAATCATCAGATACAACATCAGGTGTAATTACATCTGTCATAGATATTTTCAACACATATGGAATTTGAATGACCTCAGTAGGCCCGTATATATCAAAGGGAACAGTGTCCCACACAATCCCATCAGCAATCGGTATTGCTGAAATGTTCACAAGGGTCAAGTCTCTTCGGACCTTATGTGAGGAATGATATGGAGTTAAGGCTTCATCCACAGGCTCGACAGAGGAGCGTTAAGGAAGGTAAAGACCATTTATAAGCAAAAAGAAAACCAACCCAAAAAAATTATGCTGAAAATGTCAAACAGAACCATAAATAGTTCCATGGGTAGCTCAAATAGTTCTTTTTGAGCCATGTATATAGCTTACTCCTTGTTGAAACATTGTTAATCACAGTGGTGGATGAGTCTGAAGAAAAGTCATCAATGTCTATGACATAGCCAGAGGCAGTCTCTGCAAAAACTAGAGCCAGTGCATTACTTGAACTTTGGTCCAAGAGTGTGGAGGCTCTTGGTAGACAGTGTCATCAGTCTGTGAAGTGTTTGTGTAAAAAACAGCCAAATCTTGGACAGGTGTTGTCATTGAAGTGGTAGCTGGAACGAGCAAGAGTTCGTTTTCCGCCCTCCCCAGGGCCGAGGAGGTATCTGTGACAGCGTTGGACATTGTTGCATAGTCCGTAGTAGTGTTGTTTATTCTACTATGTAGAGGTATGTCCTGTTGGGTAGTGAGAGGAGATTGGGGATTGGGAGCTACCCAAGGGACCTCTTGGTCTACTGTGAAGGATCGGCCACATGGTGAACTTTGACGTCATCAATGGAAATTAATCTGGTTGTTTTGGAACTAGGCAGTGGTGGTAAGACGACAGTTCTGATACCTTGAATTCCCAAGACCGGGACAGGTGCTCTGTATGATGGACCGAATTCCTTCTCCACAGTGATCTTCTCACGAAACAGATCCCCAACTTTAGGAATCCAGCCAGTCGATGTTTTTTCTAAATCCCTTCTTCCTAAGGTGGCAGCACTGGTAGATGATTTATCATCACGAAATTGCTGAAGCTCCTGTAAGACAGTGAGACGTTCATTTCTGTCAAATGGTGTTTCTGCTGCCACCAAACCAGATTCATCAAGATCTGGGACATGCATAGGTATCCCAAAGAGAACCTCATATGGAGTGCGTCCCCCCAAGGACCGTCTTGGCAGATTATTCAGTGCTCTCTGGACCCCATATAGGTGATGAAGCCAACTGCGGCCTGAACCTAATACTCAAGCTGTTAAGGACTGCTTTAGATCACGGTTCCACCTCTCCACGACCGAATTTCCCTCGGGATGGTATGGTGAGGAGTAATGGAGTTCAACACCCATCGTCCCCATGGTGTCCCTGAATGCCTTAGAAGCAAATGCAGGGCCCTGGTCCGAATCGAATGCTGCAACCGTATATGTACCGATGAAGATCAGCAAGTCTTTTGTAACCGTTCAAGCATCAGCCACTGCGGCCATACCCACAGGAATCTAGAACAAGAATCTACAGTCACTAAGATGTATTTGTATGCACCATCAGGTTGGAGTGGACCGCAATGGTCCAGGTACACACACTGTAGTGGCCTGCTGGACACTAAGAGGGATGTCTGTGGTGGGTGTTTGATATTGGAGCCTTTTATTTGCTGGCAAATGTCACAACAAAGGACATATTTCTTTGTCCGTCTGCATAGACCAGGCCACCAGAAGCGTTTCTGTAAGAGTGTTATCGTGGCCGAAATACCAGCATGTACAGAAGCAACACCCTCATGCGCTGCTTTCACTAGATCTAATCTCTGGTCTTCGTTGAGGATCACTCGATCTCCAAGCCCAGGAATTGTTGCGTAGGCAACATTCTATGCACTGATATGATAAGAATAATTTGTAGGGTACCCTTTTGGGAGGGGCTTGCCTTCAGCCGAAGCTTTCACGGCAGTCAGTATTTCATTATCCAATCTCGTTTGTGAACGAGTCACTGCAGCCACAGAAGCCGTAGCCACTGCAGATTTGGCTGTTTCGTCAACCAAAGTGTTGCTGATAACGTGTACTCCTACACGTTGGTGGCCCAATCTATGTACTACATGGACACACAGTAGCTTATCCTTAAGATTAGCCACCCTCCCCCACAATGTTTTGTGTTTAATGGTGTTCCCTTTGGACTCTTTAAACCCGTTCAGCTTCCAATGATTAAGATAATCATTGTACAACTGGACGCAGTAGTACGAGTCACAGACTACTAAAGTCAGGCATCCTGGCTCTGTGTATTCTAGCGCTAATATTAGAGCTTTGAGTTCAGCCAACTGAGCTGTGCAGTCCCCTAGGGTCTGTGTGTAGGTGTTGTGAGGGTGGAAAACTCCATCCTCCATCACACGGCTCACGGCTGCCCAAGCGGCTGAGTATTGATGTTTGGTACCTACAGCTGGTTGTGCTGAACCATCAGTGTAGATGACAGTATGGTATCTGTCTAGTGGCAAGATATTTAGAGGAGCGGGGTACTCCTGTTCATACTGGAGAAACTTTTGTGTCTGAAGTTTTGGATCAAAGATTTAATCAACATCAGTGGCGGTCAGAAACGTTGCCCACTGAATCCAACATGGATGTAATGCTTTAGCATTGGGAACGCTTGCTTTGGTGACAGCCGCTAAGGCCGGCACCAGGGTAATGACAATAATGCGTTTCCCTTGGGCAAGTGGCCTCTCCTTTATGACAGCCATTTGAACTGCAGTCAGAATCTTTTCTGTAGATGCAAAATGTTGTTATGCATTTGAATATAAATGTGATGTATATGCTATGGGTACTGTGTCACCTTCATTGAATGTGACATAAGTAAATCCAAGGGCACCAGCAATTATTCTGATGACCAAATTCGTTTTATTGTCACGTGTGTGCAAGTGTTTAGCTTCTAGCATGTCCTGTTGCAATTCCCTAAGGATGCATGTGTGTTCAACTGTCCAGTTTCTGCTAGAAATGTTTGGCTGTATCAAGTCATAAAGTGGATTGATACGCTGTGCATAGTCTGGAATGTATGTTCGGCCAAAGTTGAAGAAACCTAGTAATGACTGTAGTTTCTTGAGAGTGTTAAGGGTGTAATTGTGCACATTTCTCTAGAAAGTGCGGGCCAGGCTCTTCCCCTCGTTCGATAGCTCGTATCCCAGGAACAATACACTGAGAAAGACAATCTTACTTTTCTTAAACTTAAATTTGTAACCGAGGTCTGCAAATCCCAAAATGATCCGATCGACCCGTACAAGATGAATGTCGAGGTCGTTGTCCGTGAGATATATGTCATCCACATAGGATAACGCCTCAGGATCAATATCATGTAATATCGATGTTACACGGGCTGAAAATAGCCCTGGGCTGTTTTTATAGCCTTGGGGTAAACAACAGAAGCGTTTCTGTGAGCCAAATGAGAACGCACTCAGGTCCCGACTTTCATGTGCTAAATTCTGGCAGAAAAATCCATTCGAAATATCCAATGTTGTTTTATATTTTTTACGCACTAAATTGTTTATTAGTGCTGTGCTATGTGAGTTTTGTATAGCATATGTAAATGTCTGTGATCAATGACTATTCTGTAGGAATGATCTGGCTTTGCGACGGGGAATAACGGGTTATTCATTGCAGATGTACAGGGCTCAATTACTCCCTGGTACTCGAGCTGGGTGGGGATCTCCCTCACCGGAGCTTTTGCTTCATGTTTAACAGGATATTGTGCCCGCAGTTGGGGTGTAGACCTAACGGGAATAACATGACAAGGAGACTCCTTGTCCCAACCTACATGATTGCGATATAACGCAGGTGCCTGCGCTAAAGCCTATTCAACCGCATAGGCTTGTTTTTCTGCTTCCGGAACAAGATTAGAGAAAGAAGGCAAAATGACATCTTCTCCATGAGGGAGCTTACGGACGTGCTCAGATGGCAAGTCTCTTTCGGCCAATAGGATGTCACTTGTGAGTTCATTCCAGAATATCACACCAATGGTGCTCTCCACCTCTACCTCTATTTCAATTTTTAAATCATAAACCCTGTCGGGTGGGAGAACACAGCCGTCTGCAGTTTCAACTGCAATAAAGTTGCTAGTTGCTGTCGCATCCAGATGATCTTTTAGACTCTGGCGACATATCGTGACCTCTGCTGCGCTGTCTAACAGAGTCACTGCCCACGTCTTGTTCCTCAACAGTGTTCTCAAGTGTACTGGCATTTTTAGCTGACAGTGCTGCCACCTTTTTCTTTTTAAACTGTGGCTTTTGCTGAGGAGTCTCTTTTTCTTTTTTGACTGTAGACTGTGTTAAGTCTTTCTTTTGTTTCACGTATTCAGAACGTCGATCAGGATGGCCCCCTCTCTCGCTACGTCTATCTGGTGCGTCCTGAAAGGAACGAGAGGGACATGAATCAGTATATCTATCAGGAGTTTTATTATTTTCCCTATTTCTGAGATTGTATCTCCTTTCAGAGTTCTCCGGGTGTGGAGAATCAGCTCTCTCATTTTGTCTATCCTTAAATTCTTTCTGTTTTTCCCAGCGCTTTTTAGAGCCCTCTTGTGCCTGCTTCGTACCTTCCTTAAGGGTGGTACTTTGTAATTCCAATTTCTTTGGTTTGGCTCCCAAACTACCCCGCCCTATACTAGTATAGGTGTCGGAAATTATTTTTGGTAGCTGTCTCTCCTGTTCCAATTGTGGAATTTCTCAGAGACGCTGGCGTATAGCCAGGGCTACCGCTGTCCCTTTAATATTACTGAGTATTATTGAGGAAACTGTGTCAAAGTTACCCATTAATTTCATCCCCAAATCTAAGGCTGGTGCAGCCCCGTGCTCATTCTGTATTTGTTTTAACACTTCAGGTAAATTGGTAAGTGTTGGGGTACCATGTGTGGTAGTATATATAGCAGCGAAGACTGTACCCCATGTGGCGCAGTCATCCACCGAGGAAACCATCCCAAAGGGCAAGCACATAGTGAGTAGTCTATGTTTTTCCTGTGGTCCCTTATGGGGAAACACAGCTTCCAGCTGATTTGTTTTCTGGGAAATCCAAAACAGTATTTTTTCTCGTTCTGTGTGTACTTTATTCATGATAGTGTGCACTGTTTGTGGATTAATACCAGTAGCCAATTGGTATCCACCAGGTGCTGGCAGAGCTGGACGCGCTGGTGTTGTGTTCAAAGTTCACATTACGGATTGAACTAGTCATCTATATAGCGTCACTAATTCATTATATAAATTTCGCAGATCTGCTATTTGCATATTTGGTATGTCTGGGTGAGGTGTGTATATGGCAAACATAGTCCACGTTGGTCCATCATTACTTAAAGGACATAGGGGTTTATTCTAACTTTGGAGGAGGTGTTAATCCGTCCCAAAAGTGACGGAAAAGTGACGGATTTACCACCAGCCGTATTACGAGTCCATTATATCCTATGGAACTCGTAATACGGCTGGTGGTATATCCGTCACTTTACCGTCACTTTTGGGACGGATTAACACTCCTCCAAAGTTAGAATAACCCCCATAGTCTCACTCTTTGTAATACATGTGGTAGGGCGCCTTCAAACCAGTTCTGATGCTCTTGGCATGTGAGCGATATTTCATGATACTGGTATGCTCGGTACCGTTGAGGTACGTTTGCAATTTCGTATGTATGGAATGTATGTGTTCTTTGGTCCACATCAGGAAAGGTGACCCAACAATACAATGTTTCTGTTTGGTATACTTCATTAGCTTCTATGATCAGAGTAACATCCCCGCCCTCTGGTGTAAGGCCATGCGCAAGTAGTTTTTTTTTTAGTGCTTGTATAGCATTTTCAGGAATTTTATGGCGTTAGGCATATTTGTTTAGAGAAACGGAACCCCAAAAATGGGGAGTAAAGTCCTTTTATGAGTTCGAGCTCGAACAATCTACAGCTTGATCAGGTGTTACCTTTTCAGCTGAGGAGGATTTTCCCAAAGACCTCAGACGTCTCCGTTTAATGGTACTTAGGGTACCTGTTGTCTGTGAGACTGTGATAGTTGGGGTATCCGTGAACTAGTGCCTAAACACCATTGTTGGTGGTGCCATGTCGTAGTTTGGACTCTTGCTCTACGTAAGACTGCTGGTTTAAGAATGATAGTATTTATGTTTGTAGGCGACTATGCCTATCCTACAACAAGTCGCAACTGTCATCCCAATCCTTCCGGGTCACTAGCAGCACCTCACCAAAAACCCAAATAGTAAAAGGTGATTTGTGGCAGCCTTTACGCATGGACTCGAGAGTATGACATCTCAGGGAGTGTCGTGGTTAAACAGAGATTACCCCTTTCTCACAGATACATCATGTCTCATCCAAACACAGGCAATAACGAAGATGCAGTAAAGTTTCAATAGTTTTTATTTAACACAACTGCAATCTGCGGTAAGTTGTATGGGCTGCAATGATTAGGATAATGAACAATGCAAGGAACATAATTGTAAAGACAAGAGTCATTATTACAAAGACCCCCACCATCTTGCAATAGCATGAAAAGACATGAGGTGTGTAATATGTCCTAATACCCTAGTATGATAGGACTAAACTGCTACCTAAAGGAGAGCTGGGTTTGTTAAACCTAATCTGCCAATGCCATGTCCATGAGAGAAGCCCCTAACCCTCGTTACCTTGGAATGAGGTCTCTATCTCAGACTCCGCAGGGGCACAAAGACTGGGTCAGTGTCAAGACGACGTGCAGCATCGATACCAGCGATGGTGGCGATGCCCTCTGGTCGGAATCCCTCTAATTATCTGTCTAAATTGTGATGTATTTATACAGATCTACTTGGACCCCTGACGTAGGTGTGTTCCCAAACAATAGATAACACGCATGCTTGGGGCGGCAATTAATATAAACAATTCCTTCAAAAGCATGGAGAGGGAAAGTTCCTAAGTGTGAACACCTACAGTTTGTTTGTCTTTGTCACTTGCTCTTGACGCCTTAACGCGGTGGCACTGATAATGCAAATCATAACAAGTTGCCTAACTATAAACAAGGCAGTCATCTTAGAAGAATGAAATAATTAAATGGGCTAAGACAGAGCAAGCTAAGTAGGTTGAAAGTCACTAGGTGACGGGGCAAGAGTCTGCAAGCCAAAGGCTAAGCTAACTCCTGTTATCCCATTAAAACAAACTAGGATTCACTACAAGATGAGCATGCACACAGGGCAACACCCAAGAGTGTCACAGGCAAACACAAGCACCACACATCATCCCACAAGAACTCATGCAAACAACATACAGTTGCAGACACTACAACATCAACTGCCTCCATTGTCTCCCTCTCCTCCCCCTCCACCACCTCCCTCCCAGTCACGTCCACACTCACACCTGCATACACAAGATCATCATCCACTACCAGCATCATCACCACACCAAGCAGAAAACACACACCTCACTGGCAGACACCTCCACAACATCCATGTACATGTCCCGTGTCCTCTCCCACTGTGTCTATCCCCCCTCCTAAAGTACACAAACACAAGCACTCAGACACCCAACAGCCATCCACCTCACAACAGCATACAACCCATGCACCTGCACCCAAAACCAGCAGACAGACACCTCCAACAACCACTCCCTCATCCTCCACTCCAATTCCTTCTCCCTCTTTGCGCCCTAATGTCCCTAAGAAACTTTTCCTATCCATCATTGACCTCTTACCTACCCCTACCCCTGTCCTGTACGAATGGCCAGGGTATCACAAACCCAGCCAAGCACCTCAGCCACACAGTCCACGGCCCCAGCTCCATCTGCACCTACTCATGGTGGAGAGGATTCCAGGCCACATATGCTGAAGGGGAATAGCCTGCACCAGCAGGCAAGAAAGGCAAGGAGCCTGCACCAGCAGGCAAGAAGGGCAAGGAGCCTGCACCAGCAGGCAAGAAGTGCAAAGAGCCTTCATCAGCAGGCAAGAAGGGCAATGAGCCTGCACCAGCAGCCAAGAAGGGCAAGGAGCCTGCACCAGCAGGCAAGAAGGGCAGGGAGCCTGCACCAGCAGGCAAGAAGGGCATGGAGCCTGCACCAGCAGGCAAGAAGGGCAAGGAGCCTGCACCAGCAGTCAGGAAGGACCAGGAGCATGCACCAGCAGCTGTCACAGAGCCCCCACCACCAAGCATGGTTGTGCATCCATCCGAGAGTGCAGGGGATGTGCAGGAGCCTCCCACCACCAGCACCACCACAGTGCATCCATCTGAGGGTGCAGGGGATGTGCAGGAGCCTCCCACCACCAGCACCACCACAGTGCATCCAACCGAGGGTGTAGGGGATGTGCAGGAGCCTCCCACCATCACCACCAGCACCACCACACTGCATCAATCCGAGGGCCCATCACTCCCCAGGACCAGGAACAGGGCATGTTGCCCCCTCCACAACCAGTGGGCAATCACCCACTTGAGAGACTGTGGCCTATCACTCCCAAGGACCAAGCACAGGGCATGTTGCCCCCTCCAGAACCAGTTGGCTAGTCATCCACTTGAGAGACTGTGGCCTTGCACTCCCAGGACCAAGCACAGGGCATGTTGCACCCTCCACAACCAGTGGACAAGTCACCCACTTGAGAGACTGTGGCCTTGCACTCCCCAGGACCAAGCACAGGGTATGTTGCCCCCTCCAGAACCAGTGGGCAAGTTACCCACTTGAGAGACTATGGTCTTGCACTCCCAAGGACCAAGCACAGGGCATGTTGCCCCCTCCAGAACCAGTGGTCTTGTTTCTGCATCCGGCTGAGGTGCCTCCCCACACCCTCCCCCCTGAGGTGCCTGCCTATTTGCCAACTGATGCCCTTGCCGTGTTCTCTCCGTATTGATGCAGGTGACAAGTGAGGCCTTGAACTTTGCCCTGCGGCCATGTGTCCCACGCGAAATGAGGACTGGGCAGTGTCTCATTTTGCGTACATTTGTAGTTGGCTAAGTTATTTTTATACTGTGTTGATATTATTGCACTCAATTTAGTAAATTATTTTTGTCCTTGCATTATTCAGCCGATCTATGGGGATTAACTTGCTTTCTTGTGCAGCTGGTTGTGTGTGTGGGGTGTGTGTATGGGGTGTGTATGGTGCATGTGTGTGTCACTCTTTTTTTTCTCCCCCCCTTCCTTGTGTGTTAGGCGGCTGTACTCACTGTCGTCGTCTTCGCCGGCGTTGGTGTTCGTGGTGGAGCAGAACGTAGAATATCATCGGAAATACATGCAGTTCTGGTTCCATGGCGGCGTGGTTGTTCCCTGTGTCTCCAATGGTGAGTCCTTTCACTTCTGAGCTCTGTTTCCACCAGGCTTTTGATGTCGTTGGTACCGCCCCAGAAAAGGTGGCAGATTGCAGGGTCTTAATTTGGTGGGCGGAACATTGACTTCTGCCTGGCTGTAGGTGGCTACCGCTGTGGTGGCTGTTGTTTCGCCCTGGCATTCGGTGTGGTACATTGGCTGTCTATCCGAGATCTTTCCACCATGTTTATAATTGGCGGTAATTACCACCGGCCTGTTGGCGGTATTACCTGCCACTTTATCACCGCCCGCCAGGGTCGTAATGAGGGCCTATATGTCAAGTACAAATACAAGTCCAATCCTCACCGCTGATCACCAATGTTAGAAATGTGGTTTTGGTTGGCAGTCAGGTTACCCCCTGTCCAAGCAAGGACACTCATTCTAGTTAGGGTAAAGAAGAATCACCCTCAGGTAACCCCCGCTGTACCCCTTGGTAGCTTGGAATGAGCAGGCAGGCTTAACTTCAGAAGGAATATGTAAAGTATTTGTACCAACACACACAGTAGCTCAGTGAAAACACTACAAAATGACACAACACAGGTTTAGAAAGATAGGTAACATTTATCTAAAAAAACAAGACCAAAACGACAAAAATCGGACATACACAAGTTAAGTTATGAATTTTAAAAAGAATAAGAGTCTCAATCCTTAGAAAACAGTGAGAACGCTGTTATTTCACAAAAGTAGTCGCAATATGCTGGCCACCTGGCAAATAATCTGCACTCATTTCAGTCATTGTTTTTACTCAAAATCTTTTTATTGAATAGTTGCCAAAACATTAAAGCATTGTGCAGTTGAAACGGTATATATGGTGCATTATAAATAGCATTCAACTGATAAACAGTGATCACATCCAGTATAAGAGACAAAGTACATCAAAGTCATCACATAAGCCAGTAAGAGTGTATTATTGCACTGAGTCTAGCACGGAAGCGTAAGTCATCATATAGTACAACATTTCTATTCTGACTAATGAACCACGGGGTAGAACCGGGGAAGTGAAATAGTACCTGTATAAGTCAAGACCAGCGGTATGCTGGGATATCAGCGAATTGGCGTCGTCCTATCATGTATCACGGGTGTCTCTCAGGAAAAAGGAATGTTATGTTTGGCAAAAGGGGCACATTCTCATCAGGAACTAGTCAGTCAAAAACCTGAAGTGATCTGAGCCTAGGTGGGTTGAAGCAAGAATTTTCTATGCGGTTAAATTAATGTAACAAGGGTCATCATATAGCTTGGAATCTGAGTTCCATTTTGTTGAGCTTTTGTGTGAGTTATTCCATCACCATTACATGCCATAGGCGGGTGAACCACTGCATGGTGGTGTCAGTTCTTTCCACACTGGCATACAGCATGTAGCTAATAAGGGTCAACTCAGCGTGTGTCATTCCTTTCAAGGTTAATAGTCAAAACCCAAGGATGGCTGTGAGGTTGGAGGAGGGAAGGAGATATCCCACAATGGCCCTGCTATGACTAAAATGTTCTTTCCAAAAAGTAGCGATGAAGGTGCAGAACCACCAAACAAGGCAGACATCTCTTGTATCAATCTTGCATTGCCATCAGATAGGGGGCCTGCTGGGGTAAATAGTGGAGAGGTGGACCGTGGCGTAGTACCACTACCATTGTTTGGGCGATATTCCCTCTATACTAGTAGATTGCCATGTAGTCTGATATAAGTGTGTACGAGGGGGCGTGGAATGTTGGAGTACGCTGTCCGTGTTGGATATAAGCCCTTGCGAGCCATCGTATGCCATTACCAGTTTCTCAAAGGGTGTAAAGGTCATATGGCCTGGGGATACACTGAAGGATGGAATGCCCTGTGATGCAGCTGGAGGTATTGTAGCCTAGCTGCCACAGGTAGGTTATACTCCTCTTTGCACTGGTCAGACGTTTTGATGGAGATCCCTGCAAAAAAATTGTGTAGTGTCCTGCAGTCACCATCAGTCCAGCCCTGGAAGAAGTGAGCGGAGAGTGCCAGGGTAAACGCAGGGTTGTGCACTATAGGTGTGTTGGGGAGGGAAAAGTAATCAACCATTTCTTGGGGTCAGTTTGTCCCAGATGTCAAGCACCATCTTGAAAGGGGTGGCAATTTCAGTCATTATTTAAAGCCCAGAAGCAGCTGAGGATAATAGAGTACTGGTTAAAGCCGTAATGCAGGAGGTAGCAGTACATTGGAACTCGACCTGCTACATGCTGCAAAGTCTGTTCGATCACTGACTATGTCCTTGTCTGAGAGAGTCTGGCAGATGGGATACTTCGTAATACACATGGCAGATAATATATATTCCATCCGCCGTATTACAATCAACAGTACATAGAATATAAACAATGAGGTGTAGTAGAGCAAATTGGATATTTTTTTAGTCAGGTTTGTCACAGAGTATCCCATCTGCCAAACACTAAATCAGGCCCTTAGTCCCACTTTATACCCTCCACCACAAATTATTTTCAACAAATACCTTCACTTGGCAGGGGAGAAAGTTAGTCTACAGGAAGATAAGGTATAGGGATTGAGCTAGGTAGAGATTTAGCTATGGAATGGTTGTGTGTCACTGAACATTTTCCTGGATTTTGCTTAGTCACATTGGTTGACAGAAGGAAAAAATTGGAACCGTAAATCTGTAATGGCAGCCATGAACTATAAGTCAGAAAAATGTAGTATGCTGAGATCGAAATAATTTACATTTTAGGCAGGGACAGAAAGAATGATCAAGTAAAGTACTAGGTGACTGATTGGGCACTGGGAAGCACACCTTCTCTTTTGTTTGTATGCATTGCACAGTTCGTACCGCACTGTTAACTGAAGCAGCCTATACTTCAGTGCCAAATTAAACTGTGCTGCAGTTGAAGATGGTGAAATGCCATGGGCAGGGAGGTGAAGGGCGGGATAGCGTGACAAACAGTATTGTCAGTAAGAAAGCAAGGTGACTTACCACTTGTCCCTACTATCACTAGGATTTCTACCCTTCCCTCCACCTCGGCCTCCTCTGTCTCTGGCTGACTGGTGCTGGTTGCGGCACTGTTGTCCTGTGCACTTAGATAAAAACATAATACACCCATTTTACATACCAGGTTAACCACCTAAGTAATTATTTTTAACAAGGTACAACAGAACAGCAATACGTCACTAAACTTAGGTTAGCTATCTTCTATCAAAAGTATAATTTTGGGAGGTTTAGTTGACAACTTTTTAAAAATCTAGTAGTTGGGGGTGTGGCCTGCAGCCGAAGGGGTATGCCGCTTGCCAGGTGAGCTCCGATACTGAGCCCTCCATCAGGGCTCCTGGCCACATCTGGATAAAGTGGAGTTGGACAGCGCTGACTGTGGAAGTGTTGGGAGCAGTGCCAGCACCAGTGGACAACTACATTCTGAGGAATGGAGTCATATAGAGCCAGAGATTCACTGAGACATAGCCAGAGGAAGCAGCGAGTGCCGGGGGACAGCTGAGGAGCTTGAGGGCCAAATGTGGGGACTAGCTTACCCAACCTTCGAGGTGAGTGCGCTGCTAACAGTGATCACTAATGCAAGCAATTAAAGACCTGGAGTCCGGTGACAGAGAGGGGCTTACAATTTGAGAACAGAGGGATGCATGGCTCATAGCTTTGTGGTCTAGATTGAACTGACTTAGTTGCTGAACTTGACTTTTTTAATAGCAGGGAATCTTCCTCCACACTCCATTGTATTGTACTGTGGCCCCAAGATATGCTTACTCCTGGCTGACACTGGAGCAGCAGCTGGTCAGTCTGGAAATAGCCTGCTATTACCCACCTATTGGAGAATATAGGCTTGGACTCCATGACCTTAGGGCCTGACTCACAAACGTAAACTTACACTTTTGTGCAAGTTTATGATTGTTTGGTATTCACAAAGGGATTTATGAGTAGTATTTTTATGAGTGCAAAGTCTCCGCACATAAAAAGGTAGGACAGCCCTATCTTTTCCTTTGTGAATACCAAACAATCATGAACTTACACCAAAGTGTAAACAACGGTGAGTGTATGTGCGTCATGGCAAGGGTAGGAACGTGGGCCAATGACTGTGACGGTCCGGACAATTATATCTTCTCCTTTTCCCCTGTACTATTCCTGTAGGTCAGTGCCCAGCAGAAGAAGGATATTTGGCGTGCCATCGCCAAGGAAGTCTGGACCCTGGGGGTCCACCACAGACGGAGCACCCACTGCCGGAAAAGATGGGAGGACATGCGCCGCTGGAGCAAGAAGACGGCAGAGGCCCAGCTGGGGCTGGCCTCCCAACGTGGAAGGGATGCCCGTCGCACCATGACCCCCCTGATGCTCCGGATCCTGGCGGTGGTATATCCGGAGTTGGATGGGTCCTATGTGCATTAGCATCATCTGGCAGAGGAGCAGTGGCACCGTCGACGGAGGAAGCTGCATCCCACATGGCCATGGAGGGTGAATCTACGGAGTCTGAAGGCACCAGTGGGACAGAGTGCGAGGGGAGCGCCACGACGGGGACAAGAGGGGACACCAGCGACTCCTCCTCTGATGGGAGCTCCCTTGCGGTGGTGGGCACCTTTGTGCCGACCGCAACAACTGGTACAGCCGCCACCCCCTCTACCATCACCACCCTCCCAGCAGCCCCTCAACGTGTTTTCCGTGCCCGCTCACCCACGAGGGGGGGCATCTCCTTCGCCCCAGGCACCTCAGGCCCTGCCCCAGTCAGACCTGCTGCCCTCAGTGAGGAGGCTATCGACCTCCTGTGATCCCTCACTGTTGGGCAGTCAACCATTCTGAATGCCATCCAGGATGTCGAGAGGCATTTGCAGCAAACAAATGCATACCTGGAGGGCATTAAATCTGGCGTGGCGGCCCAACCGAGAGCATTTCAGGCTCTGGCCTTAGCAATGATGGCAGCCATTGTTCCTGTGTCCAGCCTCCCCCTCCAACTTCCACTACCCAGACCCAATCCCCTCTACCTCAGCCTATCCCAAGCACACCATCAGACCAGCATGCACACACATCAACACACAAAAGTGGCTCAGGAAAACATAAGCACCACACATCCCACAGGCACTCACACAAGCACCATACCAATGCAGACACACCAACATCCACTGCCTCCACTGTGTCCCCCTCCTCCACGTCCTCCACCTCCCTCCCAGTCTCATCTCCACTCACACCTGCATGCACTACATCCTCAGCCACTACCTCCATTACCAGCACGCCCATCACTACACACCGCTCACGTGCAATCACCATCCCTACTACCATTCACACGTGTGTCCTCTCCCAGTGTGTCTGTAAGCCCTCCTTCCAAAGTACACAAACGTAGGCACACACCCACTCAACAGCCATCCACCTCACAACAGCCTCCAACCCATGCACCTTCACCCAAACTCAGCAGACGTACACCTCCTACAACCATTACCTCTTCCGCCACTCCCAAAACCCCTCCATCTTCCCGTCCCAGTGTGTCTCAGAAACTTTTCCAAGCTAACTTTGACCTCTTCCCTACACCTCACCCCGTCCTTCCCCTAGGACCAGGATGTCTAGATCCCAGCCCAGCACCTCAGCCACCACATCTGCATCCGCTGTGGTCCGTGCTACTCCAGTACGGTCTAAGGGGGCACCCGTCAGAGCTGCCAGTGTGCCACCGACAGAAAAGAAGGACCACCCTATTCTACCACCTGCAAAAGTCAAAAAGGGGCCGGCTTCCAGTAGGGGACAGTCTCACCACCCACACAGCAAAGCCTCGGCCAAACACTGAGTAGACAGTGCCAAGGTCCCTGCAGCGACTGTCAAGATGGGGAAGGGCCACAAGCCAGAGGGCACATCACCTCTGGGCACGATGTCACCTGGTGACGGGCTGGTGACCACCAAATCATCAGGGATGGCAGCCACATGCAAAACAGTCACCACCGCCACTCTGACCGCCACCTGCACTGCCACCTGCACCACCGCTGCCACAATGTCAGTCGGCAGCATCCTCCCCAAGGATCAGCCATCCGAGGCTGCTGGAGACGGTATGGTGTCTCCATCCACCGCAACAGTCACTTGCACCACGGCCAGCACTGGCAGCATCTCCGCCGCAGCCACTGCCGCCTGCACCACCATCAGCACCGACACGTGCACAGCCGAAGCCACTCTGTCGGATGTCAGCAGCATCCCCAGTGTGCAGCCGTCAGAGTCTGCAGGTGACGTCCTGGACCCTGGACACACCACTTGAGACACCACCTCCAGCACTGACACGAACCAGCAATTGGCAGCCTAAGTCGCCGCCGGATGGAGTGTGGGTCTGCCTCCATGAAGTATCATGCTACTTGTTCCAGGTACATCGTGTGGCTGAGACACCCAGGTGAAACAAAGTCAACTGCCACACCCCAGGTGCAGAATCACTGGGCACAAAGCCCCCTCCAGAACCAGTGGAGAAAAGCATCCACTAACCCAGCGCTTGGCAGGATGATGCACTCTGGGCACAAAGCCCCCTCCAGAACCAGTGGAGAAAAGCATCAACTAACCCAGTCCTTGGCAGGATGAAGCACTCTGGGCACAAAGCCCCCCCCAGAACCAGTGGAGAAAAGCATCCACTAACCCAGTCCTTGGCAGGATGAAGCACTCTGGGCACAAAGCCCCCTCCAAAACCAGTGTAGAAGGCATCCACTAGAGAGATGGTATCTTTGCACTCAACAGGACCAGGCAGAGGGCAAACCACCCACTTGAGAGATTTGAGAGGCTGTGGCTTTGCACTCCCCAGGACCAGGCAGCAGGCAAACCACCCACTTGAGAGACTTGTGAGACTGTGGCTTTGCACTCCCCAGTACCAGGCAGTGAGCAAACCACCCACTTGAGAGACTTGAGAGACTGTGGCTTTGCACTCCCCAGGACCAGGCAGTGGGCAAACCACCCACTTGAGAGACTTGAGAGACAGTGGATTTGCACTCCCCAGGACCAAGCAGTGGGCATGGAGCCCCCTCGAGGAGCAGTGGCGTTGTACCATCATCCGGCTGAGGTGCACCCCTCCCCTTCCCCCTGAGGTGCCTGTTATTTTTTTTGACCTGATGCCCCTACAGTGTTCTCTTCGTTTTGAGGCAGGTGTCATGTGTGGGCTTTGCCCATGCTTTTTGGGACCACTGGTCCATGGACATTTCATGGGACAGTGTACGGACTTGTGTACTGATTATTTGCTGTTCTCTTGGGCTATCTGACTGTTCGTATATTACACTAGTTAAACTCAATTCGTTTTGTCCTTGCGTTCTTCCAGGAGGTGACGGGGTGAATCTGTGATGTTTTTGGATATGTGTGTGTGTGTGTTGTTGTGGGTGGGGGGTGTGGGTGTTGCGTTTTGCGTGTGTGTGTCACTCTCTTTTCCCTCCTCCCCGCCCCTGTGTGCTAGGTGCAGTACTCATCGTTGTTGTCGCCGCTGCCGCCTTCTTTCCACTTCGTTGTGTATTAATAGATACAACAACATGGGCAGGACCTGTAACTCGGGCTCCATGGTGTCCTGGTTCTTCTTTAATTGTCGAGAGATGAGTGGTTTCCCTTCGGTGTACTGTTTCCGCAGTGCTTTTGATGGCGTTGGTATCGCCCCTGAAAAGCTGGCGGATTGGTGCCTTGTAATAGTGTGAGCAGTACATTGTCTTCCGTCTGGCTGTTGGCGGTGACCGCCACGGTGTTTGTTGCTACTGCCATGGCGGTCAGAGTGTTAAAGTGGCTATCTTTGTTGGCGATTTCTGCCATGGTCGTGATTCCAATTTTTTTAACCGCCGGCATGTTAGCAGTATTACCGCCACTTTTACACCGACTGCCCGGGTTGTATAGAGGGCCATAAAATGTTAAATTATTGTATGCAAGTTCTTCAAACCTTGGAAATATTTATATGTCTCTTATTTGGTGGGGATAATAAACAATATTATGTATTCATAATATTGTATAAGTTCATCAAGCTTTAAGGAAATAATAAATTGTCTCTTTTTTCTTGTAGAAAACAACAGCAGTTAGCATCACCAAACTCCTCAAACAACATACATTGGATAAGTATACTTTATGCTTTGAAACAAACCAGCATATACAGATTGCCACTTTTAGTAACTGTGTTTTCTGTTTGTTTCATCAGGATTCCAGGAAGATCAGAGAAACATCACCAGAAGAGACGAAGACACAGAGAACCCGATGCAGGAGGATGTGCCCACCAGGATCCAAAGACAGATGGAGGAGGCCGAGTGCTCGGGCCGAGGACAGGAGAGAAGGACGCTGGCGAAAGCACTAGAAAACGGCAGCACAGAAGTCCAGCAGGTGAGTATGGTGGGTCGAATATGGATGACGAGTGGTCATCACGGTGCAGTGTGCAGCGTTAATGGCTATGCGCTCCACCTTAAAGGGACCCCACACGCGGATCTCACCATGTGCCGCTCTCAACAGTACACTTCCACCCCCTCCTCCAGGTTTTGATTTATCAGGGTACCTGCGATGAAAGAGACGAAGAAGACGGGGGCATGACATGCAGGTTCCCAAGTGCGATCTTCAGGTCTATAACCCTTTCCAGTGGATTAAATAAAACAGTCTGTGCCATATACGTTTAGAGTCCAGGATCGCCTCTACTTCTTATGTTGGTTCATCATCAGCCATAACAAATGGGGGTTTCTTAGGGAGTACCTTGCCAGGAGGAACTGGTTTTAACAAAGACACATGAAAATGTGCTGTACTCATATTTGTGGAGGCAAGTCCAGTTTCATGGCGACATCATTGATCCACTTGAAAATTGGCTAAGGGCCTATGTACCGTGGTTGACATTTTTGTGGGGCCTTCAAATTGAAATGTTGCGTGGATAGCCATACTTGATCTCCAACCTGATATTCGGGGCTTGCTCTTCAATGTTCTTCTGCATTCCGTTTATACTTCAGCTTAGCTTGATCCAAATTGATTTGTGCTGTTTATTGAATAACCTTTATGTGAGCTACATAGCCTTAAACTGGCAGGACCTCAATAGTATGAGTGGTAGAAGGCAAAAGAAAACGGGGATGCAGACAATAATTACATTTAATTGGGATAACCTTGATAGAACTATTTGTTCGTTATTGTAAGAAAATTCTGTGGCCCAAAGGAACGTATTCCGCTCTGCAGGATCATTCATTACTTGGCACCTAATGTATTGCTCTATACATTGATTGACCCCTTCTGTCTGACCGTGTGTTTGTGGGTGGTAACCAGTGGACAGATGGACTTCTGTCTGTAAGACCCCACACAAGGCTTTCCAAAACTTTGATATAAATTGATGACCCCGATCGGACAAAGTTATGTAAGGCAGACCCTGCAAACGTACTATGAATTGTAAAAAATAATTCTGCAAGTGTTTGGGAAGTAGGCAAGCCTGGTAATGGTATACAATGAGCCATTTTAGAAATCATGTCTACTGTGACCATGATTGCTCTATAACCATAATCAGTTATGGGAGTCTCTGCTATGAAATCTAAGAAGATCGTATGCCACGGGTGTGGAGGAGTGGGTAAAGGGTGTAATAGGCCATCAGGTGCTTCAGGTAGGTTTTTATTCTGAGCACAAACAGCATACCTTTGTACAAAAAATGACGCATCAACTATCTGTAATAGCACCTGATTGTCTTTTTGCAAATTGACAATTATGTGAGCTAGATCAGCCAGGGTGATATCATGTGTCCCCATTTCACTTGGGAGAAAATTCTAAGTGGGCTTGTCGTTCTGTCAGACCTATGAGCAATTAACGTTTTGCAGGAGTGAAAGGGACTTGAAGTAGTTCCCTACTTCCCTGCAAATCAAGCAGAACACAGCTATGATCAAACCTGACCCACCGGGATGAAAGGATGAATCCAGTTTTGAGGTGGACACCAGCCTCCCACATGATGATATAATGATTGTCTTCCAGCTTCTATAAAAAATCTAAAATAATGAGACTTTTGAATTTAGAACAGTAAAGATATAGTTATTTTTCCCAAATGATGCGACCCCCCCCTCTTGTGTTACCTAATGTCCCTTCCCCCTAGTAAGTTGACAGTTTTCTCTTGGGTAGAAGCCACTATTCATAATCCTAAAAAAACAGAACTGTGACTGTTCACCAGTTCACCACCCCCACCACCCAAGTACGGAACCTGGGCATCATCCTGGACTCAGCACTCAGCATGACTCAGCAGGTGAACGCAGTCTCTTCTTCCTGCTACAACACCCTCTGCACGCTCTGCAAGATTTTCAAGTGGATTCTTGGTGAAACCAGAAAAACAGTCCCCCATGCCCTAGTCAGCCACCGACTAGACTTCGGCAACGTACTCTACGCAGGAACCTCGGCCAAACTACAAAAGAAATTGCAACGCATCCAAAACGCCTCCGCCCGACTTATCCTTGACGTCCCACGCAGCAACCATATCTCAGCCCATCTCAGAGAACTACATTGGCTACCCGTATCGAAGAGGATCACCTTCAAACTACTCACCCATACACACAAAACCCTCCACAACACAGGTCCGGCCTATCTCAATGACAGACTCACCTTCCACACCCGACCCGCCAGCTCTGCTCCGCCAGCCTCACCCTGGCCTCCGTCCCCCGTATTCACTGCTCCACCACCGGAGGAAGATCCTTCTCTTACCTCGCCGCCAAGACCTGGAACTCCCTACCGCTCCAACTACGTCAGACCCAAGACCTCCAAGCCTTCAGAAAATGCCTCAAGACATGGCTTTTTGACAACTAACCCCTCCCCCCCCCCAGCGCCTTGAGACCCTAACGGGTGAGTAGCGCGCTTTATAAATGATTTGATTGATTGATTTCACGAGACCCTATAGATGCTTACACAACAATGTGGAAATATAAGTAAAAGTTGTAAGCTCCTATTACTCACCTAAAGTTTAAGTCTTGAATTCCTACACAGAAGATTACTGCCTCAACAACAGTACTATGAAATATGTATCACAATGTCCTTAATACAGTTATTAACCTAAATCAGAGTTAATCTCCTAATAGTAATTCTTCACAGTTCATCAACTTAACACATAAAATGTTAAATTCTTGTATGCAAGTTCATCAAAACTTGGAAATAATTATGGCCGTCATTACAACCCTGGCGGTCGGTGTTAAAGCGGCGGTAAAACCGCCAACAGGCCAGCGGTAAAAAAAACTGGAATCACGACTGTGGCGGAAACCACCAACATAGACAGCCACTTTAACACTCCGACCGCCACGGCGGTACAAACAAACAGCGTGGCGGTCACCGCCAACAGACAGGCGGAAGACAGTGTACCGCCCACAGCATCATGAGAGGCCAATCTGCCACCTTTTCCGGGGTGGATTCACGGCAAACAAAAACATGGCGGAAACAGGACTTGGAAGGGAAAACGCTCACCTCTACACACCCCACGAGGAACCAGGACGCCATGGAGCTGGAACTCCAAATTCTACCTGCCACTGTCTTCCTGCTCCTCTACCAGGAGCACGAATGCCAGCGGCGACGACCACGGTGAGTACTGCACCTATATATGTTGATACATTACATTTACACCCCCCAACAACCCCTGGAAGAACGCAAGGACAAAAGGAAATGAGTTGAACGATTGTAATCAATAAAAATCCATTACTCAAAAATATATATACACTATTAACAAATATATACACCAAGAATTCAAGTCCATGTACTGCACCTACATAGTCCGTGGACCACTGGGCCCAAAATGCATGGGCGAGGCCCACACAAGATACCTGATCAAAACAGAGAGAACACTGCAGGGGCATCAGATCGAAATAAAACAGGCACCTCAGGGGGAAGGGAAGGGAAGGGAAGGGGGGGGCACCTCAGCCGGATGAGTGCACAACGCCAGCTCCACGAAGGGGCACCATGCCCATTGATGTATCCTGGGGAGTGCAAAGCCACAGTCTCTCAAGTCTCTCCAGTGGGTGGTTTGCCCACTGCTTTATCCTGGGGAGTGCAACGCCACAGTCTCTCAAGTCTCTCCAGTGGGTGGTTTGCCCACTGCTGCATCGTGGGGAGTGCAAAGCCACAGTCTCTCAAGTCTTTCCCGTAGGTGGTTTGCCCACTGCTGCATCCTGGGGAGTGCAAAACCACAGTCTCTCAAGTCTCTCCAGTGGGTGGTATGCCCACTGCTTTATCCTGGGGAGTGCAAAGCCACAGTCTCTCAAGTCTTTACAGTGGGTGGTTTGCCACTGGTTCTGGAGGGGGCTTTGTGTCCAGAGTGCTTCATCCTGCCAAGGACTGAGGTAGTGGATGACTTTCTCCACTGGCTCTGGAGGGGGCTTTGTGCCCAGAGTGCTTCATCCTGCCAAGTACTGAGGTAGTGGATGACTTTCTCCTCTGGTTCTGGAGGGGGTTTTGTGCCAAGAGTACTTCATCCTGCTAAGGACTGACAGTGGGCCTACATGAAAGCTGTCCAGGCCCCTGGAACTGACCACCAGCTTTGTACGACTGACCACTGGGGATGGCAGCCATGTCTGCGGTGGTGCCACTGGCACATGATGTGGCGTGGCCGCTGGCGGTGCTTGCGGCGGCCTCAGTAGCGGCGGTGCTTGCGGCGCTCATTGGCCAGCGGTGCTGGTGGGTGGCTCAGTGAGCGTGCTGCTGGTGGCGGTGTCATGGGCAGCGGTGCTGGTGGTGGCAGTGTCCTGGGAAGCGGTGCTGGTGGCGGCGGTGTCCTGGGCAGCGGTGCTGGTGGCGGCGGTGTCCTGAGCAGCGGTGCTGGTGGCGGCGGTGTCCTGGGAAGCGATGCTGGTGGCGGTGGTGCATGTGGCGGTGCCGGTGGTGGTCTTGTCCACCGTACAGGTTGGCGGAGATTTCCCTTTCTTTCTCTGCCCCTTCCCCACCTTGGATGGTGGTGCAGCTGTCTTGCCACTCCCAACTGTAGTCCTGGGAGAGCCCTTGGTGGCAGGTGTTTTGCCCTTCTCCCTCCGGGCTGTGGCCAACTTCTTATGTTTCTGAGGTGGGGGACTGTCCTTGGCCTGGCTCCTTTTCACACTAGCTGCCCTGCTGATTGGCGCACTCCAGAAGCCGGTTACTGCTGGCACCACTGTTCCCGGTGATGTGGTGGCTGAGGTGCTGGGTTGGGACCTGGAAAGGCGTGCCCTAGGGGACAGAAGAGGTGGGAGGGGTGTAGGGAAGAGGTCAACATTTAAGAGGAAAAGTTTTTTGACACACTTGGACGGGTAGATGGAGGGGGTTTGAGAGTGGAGGAAGAGGTAGTGGTTGTAGGAGGTGTTTGTTTGCTGACTTTGGGTGAAGGTGCATGGGCTGGAGGCTGTCGTGAGGTGGATGGCTGTTGGGTGGGTGTGTGACTGCGTTTGTGTAGTTTGGGAGGTGGGCTCACAGACACACTGGTAGAGGACACAGGGGATGTGTGAATGGTAGTGGAGGTGGTGAGAGCACGTGAGCGGTGTGTGGTGATGGGCGTGCTGGTGATGGACGTAGTGGCTGAAGATGTAGTGCATGCAGGTGTGAGTGGAGATGTGACAGGGAGGGAGGAGGGAGACGAGGAAGAGGGGGACACAGTGTAGGCAGTGGATGTTGGTATGTGTGCATGGGTATGATGCTTGTGTGAGTGCCTGTGGGATGTGTGGTGCTTATGTTTGCCAGAGCTACCCTTGTGTGTTGAGGTGTGTGCATGCTGGTCTGATGGTGTGCTTGGGATAGTCTGAGGTACTGGGGATTGGGGCTGGGTGGAGGAAGTTGGAGGGGGAGGCTGGGCACAGGGACAATGGCTGCCATCAGTGCTGAGGCCAGAGTCTGAAAAGCTCGCTGTTGGGCTGCCTGACCAGAATGAATGCCCTCCAGGTATGCATTTGTCTGTTTCAACTGCCTCTCTACACCCTGGATGGCATTCAGAATGGTAGACTGCCCAACAGTGAGGGATCTGAGGAGGTCAGTGGCCTCCTCACTTAGGGCAGCAGGGCTGACAGGGGCAGGGGCTGAGGTGCCCGGGGCGATGGAGATGCCCACCCTCCTGGGTGAGCGGCCACGGGGCACACGCTGAGGGGCTGCTGGGCGGCGGTGCTGGTAGGGGGGTGGCAGCTGTACCTGTAGATGCGGTGGGCACAGAGGGCCCTGCCACTGCAAGGGAGCTCCCATCAGAGGAGGAGTCGGTGTCGCAGGTCTCAGCTCCTGTCCCCGCCGTGGAGCTCCCCTCGCCCTCTGTCCCACTAGTGAATTCGGAGTCCGTAGTGTCGCCCTCCAGGGCCATGTGGGATGCAGCTCCCTCCTGCTCCGGTGGCACTGCTCGTCTGCGTGATGATGCTAATGCACACAAGAATAGAGAAACCACAAAAAGGGGGGGGAAGAAAATAGAAAGCCATGTTCATTGCATGCAATACCGCTACTGTTGGCGGACACTACAGACACAGCAGCCCTCTGCACTAGGCCATGCACTTAGAGTTCCCTAATTAATCACAGGGCCATGGGGTACAAGGCCTATGCCCGATTGCTGCACACATGGAAGTCACAGGAGCCTGACTAGGGGTAGATGGCTCTGAACACTAGTGGGGTGGGGTGCCACATGGCCTGCCTTACGAAGGGACCTTGCCTACAAAACTCGCCCTGGCCTAGGGGTTCCCACAGCCCACCTCCTCCACCCAGGCACCTCCCATGCGCGCTGAATCAGATGAATGTGATTGTACTCACCCCCTTGTGGCTGCTGTGATGCCCTCAAGTGCCCATCCGGAACCCCAGGGGGGTCATGGTGCGACGGGCACCCCTCCCACGTTGGGAGGCCATCCCCAACTGGGCCTCCGCCATCTTCTTGCTCCAGCGGCGAATGTCCGCCCATCTTTTCCGGCAGTGGGTGCTCCGTCTGTGGTGGACCCCCAGGGTCCGGACTTCCTTGGCGATGGCACGCCAAATATCCTTCTTCTGCTGGGCACTGACCTACAGGAATAGTACAGGGGAAAAGGAGAAGATATAATCGTCCGGACCGTCACAGTCATTGGCCCACGTTCCTACCCTTGCCATGACGCACATACACTCACCGTTGTTTCATGCACGCCTCATTCCCCCCCAATCTCCCATCCACACCACTGCAAACAGGCATTGCCCATACAGCATGCTCACAGTGTACTCACCTGTTTGTCTGGAGGACCGTAGAGTAGCGTGTACTGGGGGAGGACCCCATCCACTAGTTTGTCCAACTCTTCGGATGTGAAGGCAGGGGCCCTTTCCCCAGACACTTGAGCCATTGTCGCTTCCAGACTGAGGTCACAGCAGCACTTGCAGTGTAGGTCCTCTCCTGTCGAAGATCAGGTATCAAGTGAGTGAACAGAGAGAAAATGGTGGTCACGTCCGTCACCGCCGGTGTACATCGTCATTGGCTCTTGGGACCCATAGGGTCCAATGTTAACCAATGCAGGATTGCGCCGCGGTCTTCAACCGCCTACCGCGATGGTGTACAATGCCAGTGCTGTTACCTCATAACTCCTTGTCCCACCTGACAGGTCAGGCAGCGGCCATTTCAGGGGGCCACATGGCATTAATAATAACTGCGTCACACATATCTAGGACTTGCATACACACTAAGACAGGCACATAGCGGATTGACAAATGTGTGGAATAAAGGGCCATATGTATGAAAACATGAGCTTGCGAATCGCAAATAGTGATTTTTAAGAAATTGCTATTTCCGAGTCGCAATTGGCCATGTAACAAAAATTGCGATTCGGAATTAGCGATTTCTTAAAAATCGCTATTTGTGGTTTGCGAGGCCCATTTACCGAATCGCAATTTGCATTCTCGCAAATTGCTATTTTTTTGCGATTCGTTAAAAAATTGCAAAATGCGAGAAAGTTCGAGATTGCACACCTGGAGGAGCCTGATGACATCACCAGCAGGAAATGAGTCATCCCAGGCAGTTTCAGGTGCCACACCCAAACCAGCATCCTGAGAGAGAGCAGCCCAGCCACACAGAGCAGCACTCAGAAGGAGCAAGAACACCTGAGCCAGGATGGAGACCCCAGGCCAAGCACAGGAGAAGGCTGAAAGGAAGCGCAAGCTTAAATTCAGTGAACAGGAGCTTGAGGTCCTGACTGAGGAGGTGGTGAGGAGCCTTGACCGCCTGTTCAGAAAAAGCTCACTCCAGGTTCCTGAGAGTGAAAAGAGGAGATTATGGCTGGACATACAATCCAAAATCTGCGCCATTGGAGTGGCACAGCACTCCATCAAAGAAATAAAACAAAGGTGGTACGACCTGCGCTCCCGTGCAAAGGAGAGGGTGGCAAGGAGACTTGCGGAGGCCAGGGGTACAGGTGGCGGACCACCAAGAGAAGCACCATCAACACCATTGGAGGACCTGGTGGAATCCACACTCCTCCCTGAAGCTGTGACTGGGGTCACAGACATCGACACCTCTGGCACACCGAGTACCAGCCAAGGTAAGTGCAATGATGTTTAGGAACCCTATATGTGTATGCACAAAAGCCCCTAAGGAATTAGCATGTAATGTGAAGCAGTGTGTGAAGTAGTCCAGTCCACATCTTAGAAGCAGCACAACAATGCATTATGGGAGTGGCAGTCCACAAACTAGTACAGACAGTAGCACAACAATGTAATGAAGTATAGTGACATCCAAGGTAACACAACACACACAACACCGTGTAGAGCAGTACCTGTACCTTTATTGCCATTTTCAGACAGATAATGTAACATACAGAACTGACATGCTGCATATTGTTGTTGCAGGTGGGCCAGGCCCAGCAGCCACACCAACTACATGTGTAGGAGAGATGGACACCCATCAGCCCTCGGATACAAACACCAGTGGGTCCCTCCACATGTCCATTGTCCGACGCAGGCCCAGGGCACTGCCACTGCCAGAGTTCAGCAGCGACTCTGATGAGCACTTTGAAGGGTCAAGCACACCGTCAGCACCAGACAGGCGCAGCCAGATTCTGGAGGGCAGGGGTCATCCAACAACAGCACCACGCAGGATTGCGACAGAGTCCCGGGCACAACATCATGAGGCAGGTGAGGGTCCCTCCTTATTCGGGGGCCTTGAAGCTGCTATGTTGCAGCAGCAGCATCTGCAAAATAAGCGGATCCTCAGTTTAGACAGAAACCTGCGAGTACACAACCTCAACATGATGGGCCTGCATCGCCAACTGGACGCACTCAATGGCAATATTTTACAGCTGCGTGGGGGACAGGTGCAGGCTTCAGAGGACACCAGGCACCTAACAAGTGCTGTCCGTGACCTCTGACAGGAGCTGCGCCATGAGAGGGTTAGCCGGCGCAGACAGGAGCACAGATTCCGGACAATGTTTGGCAGCTACTGCAGGTCCTCCAACAGGATGGCTAATTCTAATGCATTGATCGCCTGTCGCGCAGTGGCGACGCAAGTGGAGGCTGCAAATAGCAGCAGGGACGTTGTCCAGGGACTAGTTCAAATCACAAATGTGATAGAACACATAATGGGACAAAGATCTGCCACTCCCAGTAAGGTAGCCTTGGGGGACACTGAGGACAGTTCAAGCCTCAGCAGTGTTGCCGTACCAGCAGCAGACACCAGACGGCGCAGTGCCAGTGACTTAACTGGGCACCCGAGTGGTGTGCGTGGGAGAAAAAAGTGACTCTTGCCACCATTACACTGCTGTTGCCACTATGAGGGAATAGTACATGACTCTGGTCAATAGTTTTTTTCCGTTTGTCACATCACCTGTTTCATTTATTTCTCAATCATACATTACCTGACGTAAGGTAATAAATTTATATCACTACAGGTACAGTTGTCAGTGGATTTGTGTCATTCATACTCACGTCTGAAATGGTTGTGTGTGATGTCGGCACGCCTTTGCGTTCCCTCTGCTGCACTGGTCCTGTCTGCTGGCTGTAGAGGTGGTATGGGATCGTCATCCTCATCTGATTCAGTGTCACTGATTTTTATAGGTATGCCCCTGGCTGTAGCCATATTGTGCAAAATTGCACAAGCAGCCACTATTCTACATGTGGTCTCTGGACTATACTGTAGTGCCCCTCCACTTTTGTGGAGGCACCACAAGCGACTCTTCAGCAGGCCAAATGTGCGCTCCACCACGTTGCGGGTTGCCCTGTGTGCTGCATTGTATCTCCATTCTGCTGGTGTTGTGGGGTTGAGGTAGGGCGTCATCATGTAGGTGCGCAATGCGTAGGCACTGTCTCCTGGAAGGAACAGAGGGTACAATGAGTAAGTGAGCCATCAGACGTCACTACTGCATAAATGCACCAGTGTACAGAGGGAAAATACCTAGTAGATATCCTTCACTAAAATCCCCAGCTAGCAGTCTTGTGTGAATGCCGCTGTGGCGAAAGATGTAGGAATCATGTGTGCTCCCTGGGTACTTGGCCACGAGATCAATTATGATATAGGAGGCATTGCATGTCACCTGAATATTCATTGAATGTTGGTATTTACGTATTTGGTACACATACTCTGTGGCTGATGGTGGACAGATTGCCACATGTGTGCCATCTATGGCACCTAGGACGTGGGGGAACTGTGCTATCTGGTAAAACTTGATTTTTGTCTGCTGTATTTCCTGTGGGGTGTGGGGGAATCTGATGTACTGTTGGAGTTTGCTTAGCATAGCGTTGATAAATGCATTGAAAAATCTGGAGAGGGTACTCTGTGAATCCCCTCCAGCTGCTGCTATGACCCCTTGATAGCTCCCTGAGGCGAGTAGGTGTAGGGAGCATAATACCTGCACATGGGTGGGTATGCTGTGAGTCCTTAGTGTTCTGCGCTGCAGTATGGGTTGTAGCTCAGCTATCAGATCAAGTATCATGGCTGAGTTCAACCTATACCTCTCATATACTTCCTCCTCTGTCAGGTCAAAAAGTGTAATGCGCACTCTGAAAATGCGCTCCTGTCTCCCCCTCCCTCCCCTTAAAACTGCCAAGATCCTCATCCTCCTCGCCATGACGTAGAGTGCAGCCATTGTGGAAAAGAGTCTGAGGCATTCTGGGCCTCTTTATATAGGTTGCACCTGGTTACCACCTGGTTTCACTTAGTGCAAAATGCCATTCTGCGAAAAATCGCAATTTGCGATTTTTTGATGCATCTATTTACGACTTGGATTTTGCGAATCGCATTTTGCGCCTCACAATTTCCTACTGCAAATACCGAATCGCAAAATGAGACTCGCAAAACCAGGTCGCAACGCAAAAAATCAAAATTTTTGCGATTTCTTATTCTTGGTCTGCGAATGCCTTTCATGCATCGCAGACCACGTTTTTGCATTTGCAAACGGCCACATTTTGCAATTCGCACCGTTTGCGAATGCAAAAACTTTTGATACATCTGGCCCAAAGTTGCTTATTTCGTACCTCAGTGTTAGCTCACCCTCTGCTCGCTGTTCTCATCCATAGAGCACGTCCGCTGGGGCAGGTAAGGAGATGGCAGCATCCTTCGGTGTACAGACCGCTGGTGGACCTGTCGACAATGGAAGAGCGACATGTAATTGTCACCTACGGACTTGACTGTGTCACAGTCCATGAACTGTGTGCCCAGTTGGAGCCAGACCTGATGTCAGCTATCAGCCATCCCACAGGTATTCCCCCCTCTAGTGCAGGTCCTGTCAGTACTCCATTTCCTGGCAAGTGGGTCTTTTCAAACTACAGTGGCCATAGCATCAGGGATGTCCCAGCCTATGTTCTCCAACGTGTTGTCCAGAGTGTTGTCTGCCCTGCTGAAACACATGCGCAGCTACATCGTTTTCCCTCAGGTGGAGGATTTGCCTACAGTGAAAGGTGACTTCTATGCTTTGGGACATATCCCCAACATCATAGGTGCCATTGATGGGACACATGTGGCCTTGGTCCCCCACCGCAGGAGTGAACAGGTGTACAGAAACCATAAGAGTTACTATTTGATGAATGTGCAGATGGTGTGTTTGGCCGACCAGTACATCTCCCATGTGAATGCCAAGTTTCCTGGCTCAGTGCATGACGCTGAGGAATAGCAGCTCTTATGTGCCCTTATGTGATGGGGCAACTCCAGAGGCACCGTGTGTGGCTATTAGGTGAGGACATGGACCCTATACAGTGTGAATATTTGTCTGGGTCTGGGGTTGTCCCTAAGGGTTAGTGTGTGTCTAACAGTTGTCCCTCGACATTTGCAGGTGACTCTGGCTACCCCAACCTGTGTTGGCTACTAACCTCAGTGAGGAATCCCAGGAAAAGGGCAGAGGAATGTTACAATGAGGCACATGGGCAAACTAGGAGGGTTATAGAGAGGGCCTTCGGCCTCCTGAAGGCCAGGTGGTTCCCTATTCTACTCACCAAAGAAGGTATGCCAGATCATCGTGGCCTGCTGTATGCTGCACAACTTGGCTTTGCGACGACAGGTGCCTTTTCTGCAGGAGGATGGTCCTGAAGGAGGTGTTGTGGCTGCTGTGGAGCCTGTGGACAGTGAAGAAGAGGAGGCAGAAGAAGAGGATATCGACAACAGAAACACTGTGATTCATCAATACTTCCAGTGAGACACAGGTAAGAAGACATCACTGCCTCCTACATCTGATACACTTGTTCTACCTCTCATCTGTCTGTCACTTTCACCCAGTGTATGGACCCTGATTTGTCACTTTCCCATTCAATTTCACAGATGTGGGTCCCACTGTGTGACCTCTGCTATGTTACCTCATAGACTAGAACTGTGTGACATAGGTATGTTGACAATACAATGGACATTGCTATTTCCCTCAGTTATTGCAAATACACATTTGTGAAAGCACAGACTGACTCCAGATAGTTTTGTGATTTAAGGGTGTTTATTTAAGTGCTAAATAGTGGAGGGGGTTGTAAAATGTTCAGGGGTGATGGTGGAGGAATGTCCATGGCAGAGTCCAGTCTATTAGTCTCACAGGTGCATTGTCCAAAGGGGCATAGGAAGTGGAGCTGGGGCAGTTTAAGAATGGACAGGGTGACAAAGTGGGACAGAAGGATGACAATCAGGGTGGTCTCATTTCTTGGCGGGGGTCTTGGCATTGTTCTCTGTCTTTGTCCTGGATCTCAGGGACCGCTTGCGGGGTGGTTCTCCATCTGCAGGGGGTGGGGTCCTCCGGTCCACTAGCGCCGGCGGAGGTGGTGGGCAGTTCATCGTCCAGGCTAGTGTCAGGGGCCCCTTGTTGTGCCACAGTGTCCCTCCTGGTGTTCATGAGTTCCTTCAGCACCCCTACAATGGTGCCCAGGGTGGTATTGATGGATTTGAGTTCCTCCCTGAACCCCAAATACTGTTCCTCCTGCAGCCGCTGGGTCTCCTGAAACTTGGGCAGTACCGTTGCCATTGTCTCCTGGGAATGGTGGTAGGCTCCCATGATGTTGGAGAGTGCCTCGTGGAGAGTGGGTTCCCTGGGCCTGTCCTCCCCCTGTTGCACAGCAGTCCTCCCAGTTCCCCTGTGTTCCTGGTCCTCTGTCCCCTGGACCGTGTGCCCACTACCACTGCCCCCAGATCCCTGCTGTTCTTGGGGTGGTGGGTTAGTCTGGGTTCCCTGTAGTGGTGGACACACTGCTGCTTGACGTGTCCTGGGGACAGAGGTATGGGCCCGCTGGTGGGTGCTGTGCTGGTGTTTCCCGAGGGGGGAGGTTCTTTTGTGGCTTGTGCCAGTGTGAGGGGAACCGACTGTCCCGAGGTCCCAGGTGGGCCGGGCTGGTCATCTAGATCCAGTTGGACAGAGCTGCTGTCATCACTGTGGGCCTCTTCTGTGGGTGGAGTAGACATGTCTGGAACTTCCTGTCCGGTGACGTTGGGCAGGGGTCCTACAGGGGTGTAAAGGCATGATTATTGCATCTGTGTGTGCCATGGTGTGCAATGGGTGGGTGACCCTGTACCCCAATGCTTGCCTTCCTGTGTAGGACCTTGTATGCTAATTGTTTAGGGGTCTGTGTGGGTATGTGTAGTGGGCATGCACTGGTGATGGGTGTCCATGCTTTGTTGTTGCATGCATGGCTTGGTGTGGGGATGTGTGGTTTGTGCTAGTGGGACATATGTGAGGAGTTGGAATGATGGGGGTGAGGGCGAGGGTGGGGGTATGTGATAGCATGCAGGTAGGGTGGGGGATGTAATAGTTAAGAGTTGACTTACCAGAGTTCATTCCTCCAGCTACACCTGCGAGGCCCTCAGGATGCAGTATCGCCAAGACCTGCTCCTCCCATGTTGTTAGTTGTGGGGGAGGAGGTTGGGGTCCGCCGCCAGTCCTCTGAACCGCAATGTGGTGTCTTGAGACCACGGAATGCACCTTCCCCCGTAGATCGTTCCACCTCTTCCTGATGTCATCCCGTGTTCTTGGGTGCTGTCCCACTGCATTGACCCTGTCCACGATTCTGAGCCATAGCTCCATCTTCCTAGCTATGGTGGTGTGCTGCACCTGTGATCCAAATAGCTGTGGCTCTACCCAGATGATTTCCTCCACCATGACCCTGAGCTCCTCCTCTGAAAACCTGGGGTGACTTTGCGGTGCCATGGGGTGGTGTGGGTGATGTGTGAGGTGGTGTGTTTTGTGATGTGTGGGGTGATGTTTAGGGATGTGTGGTGTTTTGTGCATGGATGTGTATGTGTGATGGTGTTGTGTGCCTCTGTATGCTGGTGTTGTCTTTGCTGTGCTGTCTCTCTGGCCTTCGTCTAAACTTTTGGTAGTAAGGGTTTGTGGGTGATGTGGGCGGGTGTTTTATATTGTATTGGGTGTGTGGGAGTGGTGTGTGTATGTGTATCAGGTGTGTGTATTTCGAATTGTCCAATGTGGTAGTGTTTTGTAAAAGTGTATGTATTATGGGTCGTGATAGTGTGGGCGTATTCCTGTTGGCGTGACGGTGTCGGTTTTGTTATCGCCAGTTTATCACTGACCTTTGGTGTGGCGGACTTGTGTGGGTGTCTGGATTTTGGCGGATTCCGAGCTGTGGGTCGTAATAGCTGTGGGGGCACTCCGCGGCCGCGGCGGTGTGTTGGCTGTCTTCTGCACGGCGGTAAGCAGCATTTACCGCCAATGTTGTAAAGACCCCCTATGTCTCTTATTTCATCTAGAAAATATACAACAGTTGAAATCACTACCTTGTTGTATTCATAATATTGTATAAGTTTATCGAGCCTTCATGAAATATTAACAGCAGTTAGCATCACCAATTCCTTCAAACAACATCCATTAGATAAGTATACTTTATGCTTTGAATAGAGCTTGTATCGTTTTTACCAGCATGTAGAGACTGCTGCTTTTAGTGTCTGTGTTTTCTGTTTGTATCACCAGGATTCCAGGAAGACCAGAGGCACGTTACCAGAATAAATGAAGACACAGAAAACCCAACGCAGGAGGACGTGCCTGCCAGGATCCAAAGAGCGACAGAGGACGCTGAGCATTCAGGCCAAGGTCAGGAGAGAAAGACGCAGACGAAAACACTAGAAACGCCAGCACAGAAACCCAGCAGGTGAGTGCGGTGGGAGGGATTATGGCTCATTTGGGAACTGAAAAAGAAAGGGTCCTGAAGAAAGCCAACAACCTATTCAGGTGCAAGTAGGCTGAGACATGTTGACCATTTGATGTGAGGGATATGTAATTCAGTTCCTACACATCACACTGTTTTTAACTTTACCCTACCCAAGTCATAATAAAGTGTGGATTGACCTGGGCAAAGAGGTAATTTTAACTCACTATCACTTTCACTGTATCTTCTCACAAATTCCAAAAAATCTCCATAACCAGTGGTGACTGTCCATCCTGGTAGGAGGAATAATAACAGACCCAATGATGATGGTATCAGCTATCAGTACATCGGAGGTGCCAAAATACAGCTGGTAGAAAGCAGCTAGTGAGGGTCTTAACAATAAGTTCTGAGTAACCCTGGCAAATTAAATGGAAAAGTTTCACTCCTGTTGATGTTTAACATATTTTGATTGGAAGTAGAGTGAGTCTTTATGGTATTTCTAACATATGTCATCTGATGTATAATGCAATTTTTAAAGCAGGGATACTATTTATCAGTGTACTAGCCTCTACAATGATCCCCTGCTGATGTATGTGCATGGAAATGCTTTGTGACAGTCTAAGCTGTACATTGAGACTTCACTCCACAGTGACGGCTGAGTATAGTCCTGTTTTTTGACATACTGATGAGTTTTCATATCTCTCTCTCCTTTCTGATGAATGACTGCAGTAGTAGATTCATCTGTTCACTAAGACTTTTCTGTAGGCTGATGGCCCCATAGTAGACATTTCAACCGACTGACCTCTCTGCTCACACCTTTCTCCAGGACGAACTATATTTTTACTAGTAGTTTGTGACACAGAGGCCTGACTACTAAGACCTTTTAATTGGTTCTATGTTATAGTGGTTGGTGTAAATCTGACATTTGTAGACTTACAAGACCAATATGATGTGCCCTGCAACCAATTATTTTGTTTTCTCCTGCTGCACCATGTACGCCTTGTCCACCTCTCCTCATCGGAGCCCCTTCCTGAATATAGCCCCCTGGAGGCGACACTTCTGATGGGTCAACTGGGGAAAGGTGCAGTATCGACGATATATCGCTCCTTGATGATTCATGCACTGGATTGACTCCTACTCCTTCAGCATAGATTGGAGGCTTGGGTGGGGGACCTAGATGTTGATGACTGGCAGGAGGCCTGTCTGGCTCCACATAAACTGGCGATCTCCTCCTGATTACGAATGGTCCAGTTTAACTATTTACATGTGACATACCTACCCCCTCGACATCTGCAGAGGATGAACTAGCCAGCCCGTCTGCCCATGCTGCTCCAATCCTGCTGCTGATTTTTTTCACATGGTTTGGTCACGTCATGTACAACCCTTTTGGGCTAGAGTGAATTGGGAAATGTCTGGTTTCTGGGGAGTTAGCTTGACTTAAGCCCTAGGGAGGCACTATTGGAGGGTTTGGGGATTCCTGCTGTTAGCCGATCTTTATAGGAGTGGCCTCCCTGGTTGCCAAACATGATATTGCGTTAAATTGAAAAACAAAACAGGACCCCTACACTGGCAGTGTGGCGCAGAGGTGTAGATTGGTGTGTGCACCAGGAGCAGCATATATACAAGGCCAGGGGGTGCACCAAGAAACATGAGATAATATGGGGTAAATAGTCCACATACTATGGTTTGTCTCTATGAGACCATGCAATAATAATATGTTATGGTCTTTGTGGTGGAAACTGGACTATCTCTAAACTCTGCTTGTACATTACTATGGAGGATGCTGTGTGGTGTTCTATCTTCTAAATTCAATAAAATTGATTGTGAAAAAAAAAAAGTCTGACATTTGCACTAAAACCTCTTTCCAGGTTCACAAATGGTGTTCTTGTGGTTTGCAATAGAAAAGCCTAAACAGTTGGACGTTTTACTTTGGTCATTAATGTTTAGAATAGTGGTTCAGATGAGACAGGACTATCTGCTCAAAACTGGTCCTTATATGATAAGAGAGTGTAGTAGTTGATAAGGTTACACTCAGCTCTGTGCTGTACGTGTCTCACTTGGGTCCAGTTAATTAAATTATATTTTATGAAGTTTATTGAAATAGATTTTGCCAGAAAATGTTATCAGTGATATCATTTGAGATGGCACCAATGATGTCACTGACCATGTCATGAGGGATGTGATATGTGACGTCATAAGCAGTGCATTGCAGGGGCATATGTTATAGTTAGGTCCGATAACTACAACTACTGAATTTCTACGATTTTGTGTGTGTAAAATCTGAGTCTGAATATAATGCCCCTGTAACCTTATTTTTTTTTTAGTGAATTGCAATGATTTTTAAAAATTATATTTCCTAACTATAACGTCCCTGTAACCTTTGTTTTTTTCCAAAGAATTCCTATGTTTTAATGGTATTTCCTGACTATAATGTCCCTATGACCTTTTAGTTTTTCAGAGAACTTTTAAGGTTTTTTAAAACAATTTCCTAACTCTAATGTCCCTGTAAACTTTGGGCTTTTCAATGAATTTTTAAGGTTCTTTAATACTATTTTCTAACCATAACATCCCTGTAACCTTTTGTGTGTTCAGTGAATTTCTAGTATTTATTTTTTACAAAATACATATTTATGAAACACACCTAACTAAAATATTACTTTAACCCTAGGTTTTTACATGATTTTAATCTAGAAAAATGTTTTAGTTAAAAAACTATAGAAATATATTAAAATACATAACTTTATTTTGTTTAAACCTCCTAAAATGTGAGTTTTTTGGGGGTGATTTACCAGTCCACTGTGAGCCCAACCCATGCATACTTACTGTTCCGGGCTCTGAAGGGGAATTGCGGATCCATCATGATTTCTAACAACACTTAAAACATAAATGGCCAGTATAAAATGGATGTTTGAGGTAAATAATTTAGTACAATAACATAGAAACTTGTATTCCAATAAATAAGTTTAGCTTACAAGGTTGTTTTAATACATATTCTCGAACTTGCGGTGGTGTTGTGACGTCGCTGCGATGGATCTACGATTCCCATGTGACAGAGCAACAAATACATTTGATTAGTTGAAACACCCCCCATCCTCTTCTATGGGAAGTTTCTTCCCACTTTTTCTTCTTTGGGTATGTCTCCTTAGTCCACAGAACTCTGAGGCACAAGTGGAACGTCTCCTTTTTTTGGTATTTTTTACTAAACCACTTTGCAAAATGGCATCAGGAAGAGGAAGAGACCAGGAGGAACAGCAGCATAGAGAAGAGCCAAGAAAGAAATAGTTTATTGCTTGGAATTTTTTTTCCATTCCATAAGCAGAAAAAAAAAGTAATTGCGAAGCTTGTTAGATGCAAACTTTGCAATAAGGAACTGTCCAGCAGGACAAACAAAAAATACTCCCATGGCACAAGCAGCATGCTGAAACTTCTGTGGATCATCCACCTCCATCAACTGGCGAGAGCAGAAATCCAAAAGGATGCAGCAGAGGCATCCACATTAACTGCTGCAGTGCCACTTGCTCCTGAAGACCCAGTTTCTGCTGTGAAAATAGAAAGAGCGAATGCCCCCCAACACCAAGGGGAAAGAGCACCATACCACAGTAATACATAAAAATATTTCCCCTTGGAAAGTAGACTCACCACACCGATACCATATCACACAAGAAAATTCCTTCCACCCTTCTTTCACACTCCAAAAACATCAGTAATAATAAAGGAATGCCAAATGGAATTATTTACTTAATAATTAGTTAGAATACCAAATAACGATGGATACCATCACATACAACCACAATACAGTAAAAATAATCTAGACAGCCACAAGGCACCCTTGTAGTAACTTCCCACAATAAATAAACATAGAAATATCTAGGAGACAAAAAATACACCTTCCCTAGTCTATCATCCAATCACTGTCCCACATATGGTGTCAACATGCCAAATGACTGATACATCAAATTCCCAGTCTAATGCCCAGTCAGTGTACATTGGACATCATCTATTTTTGTTTTTGAGAGAAAGACTATTCTACTATAAGAAGAGAAGTGTGAAACTTTCCTTGGACATGAATCTATAATTTCGCCCGCCGTTCCTGTGGTAAACAGGGCCTTCACATTGCAGCCAACTCCATTAGTAATGAAGCCAGCTGCAATGTGGTGGTGCGGCGGGTGCAGCAGCACCCGTCGTGCATTCCACTGCCCGCAGTGGGATGCTCAACGGGGCTGTGCATGGGGGCCCCTGCATTGCCCATGCCAAGTGCATAGGCAGTGAAGGGGGCACCCAAGCCCTCCATTCTGCCAGCCTTTCCATGGTGGTGTAAACCATGGTGGATGGGGAATCGTAATCCCCAGGGCAATGCTGCTTGCCGCTCTGCCCTGGTGGCTTACAACCGCAGGGACTGCCAGGCAGCAGGCTGGCGGCAGCCTGGCAATGTCAGTGGTTGGACCGTGGCGCCTCCGCCACGGTCATAATGTCGCGGTCGGACCACCACTTTGGCGGTGGTCCCACCGCGACTGTGACCCTGGCAGTTACATAATGAGGCCCTATATGTTTGTTTGGCAACGTATGGTTAACCTGTTGCCTTATGTCTACATAAGCAAACAAACAAAATTGATGGACGGCATGCAAAACCAATCAAACATTCATCCTCAGTCACAGATCTGGTTTTAATCCATCAATTATTTTGCTCATCACGCCACCCCAGTTTGGACCCAGCCATACGCAAATCAGTCTTTACCCTGTTCCCCATGGGAACAGTCCAGCCCGAACTGCCAGGCCAAGTCCTCCCTGGACCGGAAGCAAGCATCCTGGGACCGATTTCAGTGTATCACCTTTCATCAACCAGGCTAGCTTGAATCCAGTGGCATAGTGAGCCCGGGAGCCACGTCTGGGCATACCCGGCGCACTTAGGGCAACAAAAGCAAGCAAATGAAAATGATGGATTTAATACATAGCCAATCATACATTCACCCCCAGTCACAGATCTATGTTTAATTCATCAATTATTTTGCTCACCACCCCAGTTTGGACACAGCCATATGCAAATCTGTCTTGACCTAATGACAATTAGAAAGAAACCAGACTATGCCCTAACTCGAGACAAAGCTACATATAACAAACCTTCCTTAAACACTGTACCATCAATAATAATAAAGGCTGCATCTAAACATAAACCTTGTGATTTATGAATAGTAATAGCAAATGCTTGACAAACTGGAAACTGTTTGTCGAACATATAAATCTTTCACAAGCAAAAAAATGTCCAGTACATTGTCCAGTTTGCCTTGCGTTGTCAATATGATCAAATTAAACCACAAGGTATTTCACCTCATTGCTTTTAGGAAAATTAACAGAATCAAAAACTTTACCCACAGCACCAGTAACCAAACCTTCAATATTAAAATTTCGTCGCAAAATCACCCTACAGTTTTTGTGTAAACTTAAACATTTCTCCAAATCTATAGTTTGTGAAACACATTTTTCTAATTAATCCTGTTGTGCTAGTACCTTTTCACTTAGCAACGCACTGACACCATGCTTTTCCATTTTATCTATTGCCTTCAGTTGCAACATTTCTTCTTTCTCCCATTCTAGCAATTCGTTGTTAAAACATGCACACTCCTTCAATTTAGACAACAGACACACAATATTTTTACCATCTTGTATAATACTGAATATTAGCTCTGTTGCTGTCTTCATTGTTGGTGCAGTGTGCGCGATCATTTCATGGCATTTACATATTCTTGTTTGAATCGGCAACAGTGTGCGCAATTCAACCCTGGCATAAAGCGCTTGTCTCTTAGTTCAACAGTGTGCGCGATCATTTCATGGCATAGGAAACGTTGGTGTGTTGTGTTTGTTGAGGTGCACACATTTATCCCGAGCTTTTGGATTTTCTGTGAAGATGCTTAATTCAAAGTGCAACATTCTTTGTGCATATTAAGTCCCTAGTACAATTCCTGTTGTTTCCAGGGAATATTTCAGATAGCCTTTGTCCTCATGTAAAAATGCAATGTTTGTTCTGCAGCATTATTCTAGAAGGTTCTTGTATTCTAGATAGTATGTGATATTTCATGAAAAGCTCATATGAAACATTGTATTAACCCATTCTTGATTTTTTTCCAGGTACCTGGATTTCTTGAGGTCTAGTTATTGTCATTTCTTAGGTTATCCATGGTTACAGTATGAGACCTCTTAGAACCATAGTCTGTTGAAAGTCAATGTGAATATACCTTGATATTGTGTTGTTTAACCTCTTGCTTCCTACAGGTCTCCTTCCCAGCTGTTCCCTACCTAATACCTTTTTCCCCCACTTGGACTCTCTCAGGCTCTGTGGTATTTCTATCGGAGCTTTGGAGCTGTCTAGTGGTGGACATGTTGGGAACGTGCGCAGGCCCCGAGGACCTGTTCTCCCTGACACAATAGTGAGCCACAAATTTAATATCCTCCTGGTTTGCTTGTGTTCCCAGCATGGCCACATTGGACGAGCTAGTCGAAGTTATCACGCAGCTCCAAGCAGAGGTAGTGTCATCAAAGGATATAGCAGCCAGCTTAGCTGATAGAGTGAGTCAGTTGCAGGAAAGGGTAGAAAAGAAGGAACAAAGTCCTTTGGGTCTGTCTTGGCCTGGTCCTCCTTCCCAAGCTTCTGGAGGTAATCCTCCTACGAACATTTCCCTCAATGTTCCCTCAGTTATCCCCCTGGCTCCTCCAGAACATTTTTCAGGCAATCCCCTGAAAGCGCAATCTTTCTTGGTTCAAGTGGAATTACATTTTACCTGCTGACCAAACAGTTTCCCTGATGTCCAATCCAGGGTGTCCTTCTTGTTATCTTACCTGACTGGGGACACAGCCACCTGGGCAATCCCTCCTGTGCGTAAAGACAGTCCCCTGCCTTACAATTGGAGAAATTTTATCCGTGAGTTTGAACGAGTGTTTGATCGAAGAACAGTGACATTGTCGGCAGATCGTGAACTATTAGACTTGCGACAAGGTAACCACGATCTAGTTTCCTACTTAGTTAGTTTTAATCGGCTGGTAGCAGAGACATCCTGGCCTGCAGAAAAGCAAGCGGCCTTGTTTTACAAAGGACTCAAGGATGAGTTAAAAGATTTTCTTGCCCAGATAGATCTGCAGCCTACATATTGTCAAGATCTAATAAACCTTGTTTTGAGACTAGATCATCGTCTTGCAGAACGAATGGGAACATGCAAAAAGACTGAGAAATATTCCTGGTGTGTTCAAGATCATAGAGAATCAAGAACTCAGAAAGAGAGAACTCCGTAACCCATGGAAATTGGAACTATCAGGAGACTTTTGACCAAAGACGAAAAGGACCTATGTAGAAAGAACGGACAATGTCTTTATTGCGGGCGCAAGGGTCACTTCGCCAAAGATTGTCCAATCAAACCAAAGAGCAAACAAGGTCCTGTCCAGAAAATTGCAGCCAATGTACAAGTCGAGCCGGAATACTAGATCACCCCAAATGTAAAGAAGGGTTGCTCTTGGGTGTCACCGGGGACCCTTCACAGTCTAGGCATCTCAAGCTGGGCATTAAAGTTCAAGTAAAGAAAAAGAACTATTTCAAGAACGCCCTCGTAGATTCTGGGGCTACTGGGAACTTTGTTGATGCCCAATTGGTTCGCTCATGGGGCATCCCATGCACCAAGAAGAAGACTCCAGAGATAATACAAGCAGTAGACGGAAAACTCTTGACTGGAGGCCCAGTAACTCTTCAGACTGTCCCCTGGTTGGTGATCTGTGATGGGGGAGATCAAAGAACCAAACATGAAGAGAAGCTCATCTTTGACATTATCCATGCTCCTCAGTATGGAATTATCCTTGGCTTACCATGGTTAACTCATCACAATCCTGAGATTAACTGGGCAGATCGGAAAGTCGTGTTCTCTTCCACCTTATGTAATGAGAAATGTCTCCAGACATCTCGAGTCGCCAAAAATTCCAAATCTCACATGGCCACTGCAGCGGAAAAAGAAGTAAAGTTGCCCAGGCAGTATTCATCCTATGAAGATGTGTTCGATGAAAGAGAAGCAGAACCCTTGCCTCCTCCTAGACCTTATGACTGCCAAATTGATTTAACTCCAGGTGTGATACTCCCTAGCTGTCGTGTGTACGCCTTGTCAGAACATGAAAAACAACACTTACAAATGTACCTAGATAAATTCTTAGAGAATGGCTTCATCCGCCCTTCCAAGTCTCCTGCAGCCTTTCTTTTGTTTTTTGTCCCCAGGGCTAATGGGGACCTTCGAATCTGTATTGACTATAGGGGTTTGAACAAGGTCACAGTCAAGAACAAATACCCCTTGCCTCTGATTCCTGTCTTGTTGGATCAAGTGAAAAAAGCAAAAATGTACACTAAGCTCGATCTACGAGGTGCTTACCATTTAGTCAGAATGAGAGAAGGTGACGAATGGAAAACTGCGTTCAAGACAAGATATGGCCTCTTTGAATACACCGTCATTCCCTTTGGACTGTGCAATGCTCCAGCAGCATTTCAATTTTTCCTGAATGACGTCCTTAGAGAGTATATAGACATATTTGCAATAGTCTATATCGATGATATTTTTATCTACTCTGACAATGAAACCGAACATGTACAACATGTCAAGAAGATTCTCACAGCTCTTCGAAAGCATAATTTATATTGCAAACTAACCAAGTGTGACTTTCATGTTACCACAGTTGAGTTTTTAGGGGTTATCCTTACCCCTCAAGGTATGGTCATGGCAGAAAAGAAAGTACGAGCTGTATCCAATTGGCCCACTCCAAAGACTGTTTGAGATGTACAGTGCTTCCTGGGTTTTGCAAACTTTTATCTCAGGTTTATAAACCATTTCTCTCAGACAGTGGCGCCAATCACCAAGTTGTTGAGAAAGAAAGAAATTATTTGTGTGGTCTCCAGAAGCTGACAGAGCCTTTTCAACTTTGAAAGAAGCTTTTTTCCACTGCCCCAGTCTTGACTCACCCTGATGTGGATCGTCCATTCATAGTTGAAGCAGATGCCTCAGATGTGGCAAATGGTGCAGTCTTGTCACAACGAAGTAAAGACACTGGCCAACTTCATCCTATAGCTTACATGTCTCTAAAACTGAACGAAGCCGAACAGAACTATGTAATTGCTGAGAAAGAGCTTCTGGTGATCCGTCATACCTTTAAAGAGTGGAGACATTATTTGTTAGGTGCCAAGTACACTATCACAGTATATACTGATCATCGAAATGTCCAGTTCATGAGTTCAGCTAGACGTTTGACTCCTCGGCAATTACGCTGGATGCTGTTTTTTGCCAAGTTAGATTTTGTGGTAACTTTTCGTCCTGGTAAAGATAATCGCAAAGCAGACACCTTGTCCCGCCAAGAGTCTACCATGTTACCTACAATCCAGCCTTCCAGAGCTATCATTGCTCCAGACAAGGTCCTCTGCATCATAAGGACCAAAGACTTCTTTGAAGACATCCGTAATTCCTTCACTATTGAGAAATGGCAGGCATGGGCTCAAGCAGATACCAAAAGATCAATCAAGCAAGGGCTACCTTTCCATGACGCATGTTTGTTCGTGCCCACTACCAAGCTTTGCAAGTTAGTATTTCATTGGTTACATTTTATACCTACGGCAGGTCATCCAGGCACTCCTAAAACTCTTGAATTAATCCAACGCTACTTTTGGTGGCCTACTCTGATAAAAGACGTTAAAACAATGGTCACTAACTGCAAAGTCTGTGCTCACATCAAGACAAGTCATTCAAAACCGAAAGGTTTGTTTCATCCGCTCCCAACTCCACTTCGACCTTGGGAACACATCTCGTTAGACTTCATTACAGGTCTACCAGTTGTTCAACAGCACTCAGTAATCCTTGTGGTGGTAGATAGTCTAACGAAATATGGACATTTCATTGCCTGTAAGAAATTGCCCACCTACAGTGAACTGGCAACCATCCTACTGAATAGAGTGATCCGTTATCACGGGCTGCCGAGAATGATTCTCTCTGATCGAGGATCGCAATTTGCCTCCAACTTCTGGAAAACGTGGTGCAAAACGCTCAAGTTACATCCACACTATCTACTAGCCATCATCCTCAAACAGATGGCCAAACTGAGAGACTGAATCAGACATTGAAACAATACCTGTATGCTTACACTGAGAAAGCACTTCATTCCTGGACATCAATGCTCTGGTAAGCTGAACTTGCCTACAGTAACTCGTTTCACACCTCCACTCGTGTCACACCCTTTTTTGGCTTGTTTGGCTATCATCCTGATACTTTGCCCATCACGATTCCTCAAGAAAGTTCTCTTACACCAGCGGTGTCGGAAACCATTCAACAACTCCACCAAACCCAGAAACTGATTCAACAGTATCTAGAAAAAGCTAAACAAAAATACAAAAAGCACTACGACAACAAACATTGTGAAGGACCTCAGTATCAACCAGGTGATAAAGTGTGGCTTTCTACAAGACTTATTGACTTCAAGAAAAAGCACATGTTTAATCCCAAATTCAAAGGTCCTTACACTGTCCTCCAGCAAATTAACCCAGTGACCTATAAACTGCAGTTGCCCCGGTCACTACGTATTCATCCAGTGTTCCATACTTCCCTCCTGAAAAAAGCAGTCCAGAAGGTATGCTCCCAACCAGCTCCAGTTCTAGTACAGGGGGAATTGAAATACGAAGTTAAACAGGTGTTGGATTCCAAACTTAGAGGTTGTTACCTGTGGTATCTGATCTCTTGGAAAGGTTACGGTCCTGAAAGCAACTCATGGGTCTCCGCATCTGACCTTCATGCTCCACGACTAGTGAGACGTTTTCATCGTCTTAACCCAGGCAAACCAGGCCCTAGAGCGCGTTTGGGAGAGGGGAGTACTGTTAACATCAGGACAGTGCGCGCTCTACGGGCGACAAAAATGCAAAACCCCAGTCTTTATGCAAGAGCATAATTAATGCATTGTGTTTATATGCAGTATGTTAACTTTTTGCATTGCAGAGTTCAACCTTGAAAAACACTAATAATGATGTTTGCAATAACTGTTCATCAAGGTATTGCTGCAGGCTTACTAAGTGTGTTAGGGTGTGGTCCCTTTCTAGGACCTTCTAGAAGCTTTCCCTGCAGCATGACTGGGTGTGGTTTGTGGGCTGGACCAGCTCTATATAAGGGAGCCAGCCCAGTTCCACGTGCTCACTATTCAGAGGTCCCGGTGCAGAGCAGCAGCAACTTCCTGAGCTCCTGTTCCGGAGGCCTACCTTGATGTTCCAGGCCTGCCCCTCATTATATTGGTGATCTATGAGCAGGGCGGTAAGGCGGAGGTCGGGCTGAGCCCCCAACCCCGTTCTCAAAGACTTTTGAGTTTTTGGGCCTAGTTGTGAAACTTTCAGAGCGCGCAATCGTTTCATGGCATTTGCATATTCATGTTTGAATCGGCATAGTGCGCGATTCATTCCCAGCGTTTAAACCTTGACGTGCAGATCGGCAACAGTGTGCGCGATCATTTCATGGCATTTGCATATTCTTGTTCGAATCAGCAGTGTGCGTGATTCATTTCCAGCGTGTAAATCTTGACGTTCAGATCGGCAGCAGTGTTCGCAATCATTTCATGGCATTTGCATATTCTTGTTAGAATCGGCAGTGTGCGCGATTCATTCCCAGCGTGTAAACCTTGACGTTCAGATCGGCAGCAGTGTGCGCAATCATTTCATGGCATTTGCATATTCTTGCTCAAATCTGCAGTGTGTGCGATTCATTCCCAGCATGTAAACCTTGACGTTCAGATCGGCAGCAGTGTGCGCGATCATTTCATGGCATTTGCATATTCTTGCTCGAATCTGCAGTGTTCGCGATTCATTCCTAGCATGTAAACTTTGACTTTCAGATCGGCAGCAGTGTGCGCGATAATTTCATGGTATTTGCATATTCTTGGTCGAATCGTCAGTGTGCGTGATTCATTCCTAGCATGTAATCAGATCGGCAGCAGTGTGCGCGATCATTTCATGGCATTTGCATATTCTTGTTCGAATCGGCAGAGTGCGCGATTCATTTCTCTCATGTAAACCTTGGCATTCAGATCAGCAATAGTGAGCACGATCATTTCATGGCATTTACATATTCTTGTTTGAATCGGCAACAGTGTTCGCGATTCAACCCATGCATAAAGCGCTTGGCTCTTAGTTCAACAGTGTGCGCAATCATTTCATGGCATAGAAAACTTTGGTGTGTTGTGTTTGTTGAGGTGCACACATATATCCCAAGCTTTTGGATTTTCTGTGAAGATGCTTAATTCAAAGTGCAACATTCTTTGTGCATATTAAGTCCCTAGTACAATTCCTGTTGTTTCCGGGGAATGTATCAGATAGCCTTTGTCCTCATGTAAAAATGCAATGTTTGTTCCGCAACATTATTCTCGAAGATTCTTGTATTCTAGACAGTATGTGATATTTCATGAAAAACTCATATGAAACATTGTATTAACCCACTCTTGATTTTTTTCCAGGGAATGTCAACATCAGGGCAGTGCGCGCTCTATGGGCGACTAGAATGCAAAAACCCAACAATTTCAAGTTAACATAATTTATGCATTGTGCTGATATGATGTTGTTTAACCTTTTGCATTGCAGAGTTTAATCTTAAAGACTAATGTTCAGCATGTATATAAATACTGTTCACATGCTATGTACTGCTGCAGGTTTTAAGACTGTGTCAGGGTGTGGTCCCCTTCCAGGGCCTTACAGAAGCTTTCCCTGCAGCATGCCTGGGTGTGGTTTGTGGGCTGGGCCTAGACTCTATGTAAGGGAGCCAGCCCAGCTTCACGTGCTCACTATTCAGAGGTCCCAGTGCAGAGCTGCAGCAACTTCCTGAGCTCCTGTTCCGGTGGCCTACTTTGATCCTCCAGGCCTTGCCCTTTTGACTTTAATTGGTGATCCTAGATCAGGGCGGTAAGACGGAGGTTGGGCTGGGCCCCCAACGCCGTTATCGAAGACTCTCGAGTTCTTGGGCCTAATCTTTGCATGATAAACAATTTTACTCTTGTGCGTGTGAATGTGCGCTTGGTCGTTTCGTGGCATTTGCATGCTGATACTCGAATCGGCAAGACGCGCAATTCTTTGTTTGTGTGTTAACTCTTGATATTCATTGTGCGCTACCATTTTATGGCATTTACAAAGGTAGCATTCGAATCGGCAAGACGCGCAATTCGTTTTCTTGTGCTTTAACCCTTGATATTCATTGTGCGCTACCATTCCTTGGCAGTTACATGGTGGCATTCGAATCAGCAAGACGCGCAATTCTTTTCTCATGCTTAATTCATGTTATTCATTGTGCCCTACCATTCCTTGGCAGTTACATGGTGGCATTCGAATCGGCAAGACGCTCAATTCTTTTCTCATGCTTAATTCATGTTATTCATTGTGCGCTACCATTCCTCGGCAGTTACATGGTGGCCTTCGAATCGGCAAGATGTGCGATTCGTTTTCTTGTGCTTAAACCCTTGATATTCATTGTGCGCTACCATTCCTTGGCAGTTACATGGTAGTATTTGAATGAGCAAGACGCGCAATTCATTTCCTGTGTGTAATTCATGTTATTCAGTGTACGCTACCATTTACTGACATTATTTTGGTGACATTCGAATTGGCAAGCTGCGCGATTCCTTTTCTGTGTTTAAAATCACGGTGTTCATTATGCGCTACCATTTAAAGGCATTTACTTGGTGGCTTTCGAGTTGGCAAGTCACGTGATTTATTTCTCGGTCTAATTTGTGTTATTTATGGTGCACAATCATCCTATGGTATTTACTACCTATGTGAAAATCTGCAATGTGCACAATTCATGCTCCGACAATTAGAGAGAACAAAAAGTCAGAGTTCTAGAAGTAATGTTGTGTGTTCCTAATATGTTTCTCAAACACGATTCATATGATGGTTTAGAAATCATTCAGATTGTTTCCTGATCCTCATGCAAAGGATAATACTTGAATTTGAAAGTTGCATTTAACCTTTCTTGATTCCTTCACAGGTATCCAGTCACCTTGAAGCCTAGTCATTTTAATTCTATGCTTAGGTTGTCCATGTTTTCAGAATGACAATGCTTAGAGTCATAGCCTAGTATTGATTCATATGATGTAATCTTGATATTGTGTGTTTTAACCTTTTTGCTTCCTACTGGTCTCCTTCCCAACTGTTCCCTTCCTAATCCCCTTTTCCCCACTTGGACTCTCTTAGACTCTGTGACAATTCTAATCAGAGTATTGGAGCTGTCTTGTGGTGGAGGTGTTGGGAACATGCACAGACCCCGAGGATCTGGTGACTCTGACAGGTACCTGGATTTCTTGAGGTCTAGTTATAGTCATTTCTTACGTTATCCATGGTTACAGTATGAGAACTCCTAGAACCATAGTCTGTTGAAAGTCAATGTGATTATATCTTGATATTGTGTTGTTTAACCTCTTGCTTCCTAGAGGTCTCCTTTCCAGCTGTTCCCTACCTAATCCCCTTTTCCCCCACTTGGACTCTCTCAGGCTCTGTGGTATTTCTATCAGAGCTTTGGAGCTGTCTAGTGGTGACATGTTGGGAATGTGCGCAGGCCCCGAGGATCTGGTCTCCCTGACACATATTAAATATCAGATGCTTGTCGCATATTCCTGGGTAATCCTTTGTATTGGAAATATAACTAAATATTCACATTTCAAATGCTTCCCAAACATTTCCCAATTTCATCATGCAGTAGTGTTTTAAACACAGGCTGACCTTTCACAGGAGTAGGTTGCAGTAGATCTCCAAAAACAATCATTTTTGCCCTCCAAATCGGACATCATAATCCATTCTCCGAACCTCTGGTATTCTCAAATGCACAAAGGCAAGCATTAAGTTTGCGAACATGCTCACTTTATCTATGACTAAAAGTTTCATCTTTTTAATGCTCTTGACACTTCATGACAAGCTTCACCAGATAACGTTTGGTATTCCAGTTTGTTGTCATGCTCCACAGGCAGCATCAAAATGTGATACAAAGTAATATCTTTGATATTGTGTGCAGCTAGTCCAGTAGGTGATGTGACCAAACCACACAGAATAAATTACACTCTGTAGTATTTATTTATAGATAAGCAGGAAGAACTTGTATTAAGAAATGTTTACCAGTGCCAGATTGACCACTGATGTACAGCAGTAAGAGCATCCACACTCTTTCTTGTCATAAAGTAATCCATGTTCAACTGTAGCTGTCACTTCCATATATATATTTGCATTTGATCATCATTCAGCTGTGCAGCTAAATCTTACAACTCAATTCTTTCCTGCTGTGCTTGCTTCATTGCAGTCTCCACCTCATTGATTTCAATAGCAGCCTCATTTTCAATTATTGACTGACCAAGTGGGTCCTGACTTTGAGGAGCTGAACTTTGGCTACATCAGAGACCGTCTTTAGCCACCTCATCAGCAGTTATACCTTCCTGTTCAATTTCATTAGTCAACATTTTCAAGTACTTAGCAAACAATGAGCACTTCATGCCATCTTCTGCAGCACTGAAGTAGTCGTTATAGCAGTCAAATTCTCCTGGTAATTCTGTTTCAGAATGCCAAGGTTTCAATAGCTGCAAAAGTGCCAAATAGAAAATTATTTTTTTTTCAGCAGACTGGTAACTCAGTTTTCTATAATTAATTAGACTGCCTTTGCTATGTCACACCAAATGCCCATTGCAACCAACTACTGCAAATGTATCTTCACCTACATTTTCAGTCACATTGTTTCTCTATGTGTAGTACTGGAGTACTTCATATAGACACATTTTCAAGATGTACACACCTTTTTGGATAGTAAGTGTCCAACATGTTTGTTTTTACAATATCTATACTGTCTAGTTCAAATTCAGCAGGATATTAAATCTCTGGAAAAGACATCAAAACTCTGTTTTGAGTTGATGCTAGGCCTATACTCACCCAAATAATTCCTTTGGACTTAGGATATAAACTAGCAAAACTCAACTGATCACAGCATACTTAAGATCCAATGTCCCTGTGTGAAAGCATCTTGCACAGTTGTTTGTTAGTGACTTTTTAGCAGAGATCTCTTCCCACACATCTTTCATCTCTGTCTTCTCAGATCTTGTTATGTATGAAGTAACATACCGAGCAACGGCTACAGAGTTGTCTGCCACAAATTAGCCATATAGCCATATTAGCATTCCACATTTTAAAATGACTGGATTGTAGTCCTTAACATATTTGAAGCCTCTGTTCTCCTGAGGTTATAGGTGTTTTTGGTGATTTACGAGTAAGTGTATGTCTCACTGCAGACTTAAAACTGTTGACTTTTCCTTTTCAAAGACATGTTTTGGAAATCCAAAACAACTTTTTGTGTAAACTTTTTCTTTTGTTCTGTATTGCAGCTGATAGTACGTTCCACATCTATGTGTTTGTAACACAGTACTTGCTGCTTCAGGCTATTTTTTCAGTGACTTTTGGAATGCTACATGTAATATATTATAGCATGAAAAAAACGTACAACCTCATCTGTGTCTGTTCCAAATTTAGGTGCATCTTTTACCCACAACAGCATATGAAAATGAAGAGCACCTCTTGCTTGGTACTCATTTGTCAAGGGAAATCAGTAATTTCCCCAAGAAGTAGATTGTTTTGTTTCAGATGAAGGACAGCAAAGCTTGAAATCTGTGGTTAAAGTACCCGCAAACATGTGCAGGATCCAAAGAGCAAAGTTCTGTTGTCTTCAATTCAATACCTTTAATGTTAGAGTTTGCAGCTCTCAAAAACTCATGTAAATCATCACGTTCATACTCTGTACAACTCCGTGTTACAAACCAAATTGGTGCACATAGATTTCCCAGCATACACTTCAACTCACCATGACGGCGATACAAGTATTTATAGGTCTGACGTTAGCATGCCATCAGATTTATAAAATGTTATTTGATTTTCTCATCTTTTTCATGAATGTTTTTCAACAGTCTTTTGCAGACATATTTTGTACATGACTTCCTGTTTTAGGAATATGGTTAACAGCATATTACAGTCCAGACAAATCACTTTCAAACAATAGATGGTATACTCTGTTGAAATCTAGGGTCCTCGGAATATAATCATTGACCTATATTCTGCTGCACGTATTTGCACAGGGCGTCATCATACCGTGCGGCTACTCCAGTTGGAAAGAGTTGTGGAAAACATAGAGCTTCTAACCTTTTCTCCCACACACTCATTGGAGTTCCTTTAGCTTGTTTCATCTGATACAGTTCAACGGCATCCCCCCTAACCTCATTTGAATGTAGTGGATGGATACTGTAGTGCCCATATATTTCTTCAGACCTACTTCTTTCCACTTTTTCCATGTTCAACAACATTGTCTTTATAATACACCTTATTCTCTTTAAGATATAATGCAGCTTTCTTTAACTTATTTCTCTCCACTAGTTCCTGACAGATATTTTTCTTTTTTGTGGTCACAACATTCACTAGAATAACACCCCCAGTTTCAATATTGTGTTTAAAATCTAAAGATAAATACACAACTCTATCTTTAAGCCCTGTTTGAAGCTCAGTGGGTGGTAGTTTCCCAGTCTTCGGTTCCATATGAATTATTGCTTGAAAAGGATATATAGATTGTAAGAATATATTTTTTCATAAGCATCCAGATGTCGAAGTTCCTGTGGAATTTCAACCATCTCTAACTCATTGTGTATTGCTCTGGCAGGCATTTTTTTGTCCTCTGTTGTCATAGCAATACTTGCACTGCAAATTCTAGCCACTTTAATCTGTTTTCTTCTTCAATTTTTAAGCATGCGACAACATTTTGAATTTGACTTTTGTAGTACCAATCCGACAGAATACAGCCACAGACACAAATCCGCCAGCCCAAAGGTCAGTGATAAAGTGGCGGTCCCAACACCCATACCGTTACACCAACAAAATAACGCCCACCACGGCGCACATTCAACTGTGCTAAACCATTGGTGGTACATACCGCCGCGCTCAGAATGGACACTCACATACAAAAAACACTACATTGGCCAATACGAAAAACACACAACTGACATTCATACACACACCACACCCACCCACCCACAGCACTATAAAACACACACCCACAGTACCCACAACCCTTTACAAACAACAATTACTGCCAGGAGATTGATACGAACAGCACAGAGACAACTAGACACACACACCACTTACACCCATACATCCTTCACGTACCCCACATCACACACCCCATCACCTTACTCAACACACTCTCACCAACACACATCACACAACAACCATGTCCCCACAAAGGCACTCCTGTTTCACTGATGAGGAATTAAGGGTCATGGTGGAGGAAATTGTCAGGGTAGAGCCACAGTTGTTTGGAGCACAGGTAGAACACATATCCATTGCCAAGAAAATGGAACTATGGTGGAGAATCGTGGACAGGGTCAACGCTGTGGGACAGCACCCAAGAACAAGGGACGACATCAGGAAGAGGTGGAACAACCTACGGGGGAAGGTACGTTCCATAGCAGCAAGGCACCAGCTCGCCATACAGAGGACTGGCGGTGGACCCCCACCTCCTCCCTCACAGCTCACAACATGGGAGGAGCAAGTCTTGGCACTACTGCATCCTGAGGGACTCGCTGGACTAGACACTGGTAAGTCAACATTTACTACTTATCACCCCCCATACCTGCATGCCATCTCACACTCTCACCCTCACTCCCATCACTCCACTCCATCCCACACACTGCACCTACACATATGAATAACCACAATGCCAAGCCCTGCATGCCATACTAATGCATACACACCCGTCCCAGCCCTGTATGGACACCCATAACCAAAGCATGCACAGCATAGGGAAATGAACAATCACACAATACATCACCATCCACAAGCAACAGTTGGTAGGGCAACGGCAACGAAAGAGGGATGTACAATATGTCACAGACATGAAGCATAATACATCACTTACATCCCCACAGGTACCCCAGCCAATCTCAGTGGAGAGGAGGTGACACAACAAACCAGTCCCCCAAGAGAAGATGCCCCCAGTGATGACAGTAACTCTGGACTTCAGGACCTGGACCAACAACCTGGGCCATCAGGGACCACTGGACAGCCGGTCACCCAAGCCCACTCACAGTCCACCACAGAGCCTCCCCATCAGTATCCAACACCACAGCACCCACCCAGTGTACCCACGCCTCTGTCCCCAGGACACGTCAATCAGCAGTGTGCCCACCTGTACAGGGACCCCAGGCTACACCTCATACCCAAGACAATCAGGGACCTGGGGTCAGTGGCAGTGGGCACACCATTCAGGGGACAGAGGCAGGGCCAACAGGGACACTGGGAGGACCGCTGTGCGCCAGGGGGAGGGGAGAACCAGGGAACTGAATCTCCAGGAGGCACTCTCCGAGATCCTGGGAGCCTACCAACATTCCCAGGACACAATGGGCCAGATCCTTGACAACGTGCAGGAGAACAGGCGGCTGCAGGACGGACAGTATCAGGGGATCAGGGAGGACTTGCAGGCCATTAACACCACCTTGATCTCCATAGCAGGGGTGCTGGCAGACATGTCCAACAATATGAGGGAGGCAACAGCACACCAGTGGGCCCCTACCACTAGCCAGTCCATAGACCAGACCTCCACCTCTGCTGCTGCTAGTGGGCAGGAGGCCCCACCACTGGACCCACAGGCCACCTGCACCCCTCCCCCTGCAGAAGATGAAGCACCCGGTAAATGTTCCCTGCGAACCAGACAGAAGCCAGAGACACTTGCCAAGACAACCACCAGGAAATGAGACTCTCCTGATTGTCCCCCTTGTGTCCCACACTGTCACCTTGTCCACTGTGAACTGCCTTTGCTCCCCTTCCTATGACCCCTTGGACACTGCACCTGTGCTGCAAACAAACAGAGTGGAACAATATCCTAGACCTTCCTCAATCATCACACCATTCCATTGAACTTTTCCCTCAATTTCATAGCACTACAATAAACACCCTTGAACACAACTTGACTGCTAGTATTTTATGTTTTGAAAATGTGCATTTATAGAAACAGTCACATCTAGTGCAAATGATCTGAACACGGTGAGAGCATAGAAATAATGACCTGTAGCTGTCTGTAGTCAGCACATCAGTACACAGTTGTTATGTTACCGACATCTGTAAAATGACAATCCATAGGTGACAGTAAGTTGAGATGCAAAGGAAGTTAATGCCATCATGCTACAGCCACACAGAATGCATCAATAGTCATAGGAATGGTTAGCTGCACTGTCTCACCTGTTTGTCATTGGAAGTATTGATGGATACCTGATGTTCTGTTGTCCTCATCCTCATCCTCAGCCTATTGATCCTCACTGTCCTCAGGGTCTACTGCTGCCACAGGGGCATCTCCAGTCTCTTCCTCCTGCAGAAAGGGTACATGCCGTCTGAGGGCCAGGTTGTGCAACATGCCAAATGCCACTACTATCTGGAAGACCTTCCCGGGTGAGTAGCACAGAGATCCACCTGGCCTTCAGGAGCCTCTAGGTCCTCTCAATGATCCTTCTGGTTCACCCATGTGCTTCATTATAACGTTCCTCTGCCCCTGCCCTGGCATTCCTCACAGGGGTCAGCAGCCACGATAGGTTTGGGTAGCCAAAGTCACCTGCAAATATTGAGGGATAACATTTAGCCTCACACAATGCTATAGGGATGACACCTGAAGGCATACACTAACATACAGTGGGTGAGGACCAAGGCTCACCTATTAGCCACACCCTGTGCCGCTATAGTTGGGCCATCGCATTTGGGATGCTGTTATTCCTCAGGACGAAGGCGTCATGCACCGACCCAGGATACTTAGCATTGACGTGGGAGATGTACTGGTCTGCCAGGCATACCATTTGCACATTCAGTGAGTGGAAACTCTTATGATTCCGGAACACCTGTTCATTCTGGCTGGGGGGGAGGAGACAAACGCAATATGTGTTCCTTCAATCGCATCAATAATATTGGGGATATGTCCCATTGTATAGAATCCGGCCTTCACTGTGGCCAAATCTTCCACCTGGGGTAAAGAAATATAGCTGCACATGTGTTTTACCAGGTCAGACAAAACTCTTGCCAGCATTATTGAGAACAGTGGCTGTGGCATTCCTGCTGCCAAGCCCACTGTCACTTGGAAAGAACCTGTTGCCAGGAAATGGAGCACTGATAGCACTTGCACAAGAGGGGGGATCCCAGCGGGATGACGGATATCAGATATCAGGTCTAGTTCCAATTGGGCACACAGCTCAGTTATTGTGGCCCTGTCCAGTCTATAGGTGAGTATAATGTGCCTGTCCTGCAGTGTAGCCAAGTCCACAAGGGGTCTGTACACGGGGGTATGTCTCCACCTCCTATTCATCCGCAGCGGTAAGTATCTAAGGGACACAAGAGTGAGTAGGCTGTCACAATTTGATCAATACAACCACAACTTCAGTGTACATAGTGCATTTATGTTATAGGACAGTTGGAATGGCGAGGTATGTGCTGATCTAGGCTGTGACACAGTTAATGTCGATATGACCGTTGTCCTCCCCATGAAATGATGGAAGTGAGATAATTCCACCGACGTTGGGCATCATGGGGGAAGGCGGTCTTGCACCACCACGCAATTCTTCATTGGATAATATGAGGTTCTATGGAGTACAGTGGGGATCTGCGCCGGTGGTGACGGTGTACACTGCCGCGGACATGACCGTCATTTTCTATCTGATTCCTCACTTGTTTCCTGACCTTCAACAGGAGAACACCTACACTGCGTGTGCTGCTGTGACCTGTGTCTGGAACCTACCATGGCCTGTGTGACTGGGGTAAGGGCCCCTGCCTTCACTTTGGAAGAGTTGGAGCATTTGGTGGATGGGGTCCTACTCCAGTATGGACTGCTGTATGAGCCTCCAGACCAACAGGTGAGTACACTTTGGGCATGATGCATGTGGGAAGGATGCATGGAGATGTGTGTGCAAGCATCGTGTCATTGGGGGGAAATGTCTTCTGGTGATGTACATGGTGTGCGCCGGGCGATGTGTGTGCCAATGGTGATGGAAAAGGGATTGGTGGGCCATATGTGTGACAGGCTGGATTGTATGTTTAATGGTGTTCTTCTGTCTGTATTACCTCTGCAGTTCAGCGCCAATCAAGAGAAGGGATCGCCAAGGACGTGGGGACCCTGGGGGTCTTTGGCAGGCGGAGCACCAACTGTCGGAAGCGGTGGGAGGACCTGAGACCCTGGGCATGAAAGACCGGAGAGGCCCCGCTGGAGATGGCCTCCCAACGAGGAAGGGGTGCCCGTCAGAACCTGACCCCCCTGATGGCCCGCATACTAGCGATGGCCTACCCGTAGCCGGATGGGCGCTTGAGGGAATCACAGCAGCCACAAGGGGTGAGTACAGTGGGCATTATTAAAAAAATTGGCAGGTGGGATGGGACCCTGGTGGCGGATGTGAGTTAGTGGGTGCCCCTAAGGCCAAGCCAGACATTGCAGCATGAGTCAACTCTAGGGTGATGGGTGTATGGCAAATGCAGGTAACCTACGTTGTTAGCATTCCATTTCAGTCAAGGCTTTGTGGGTCCCACGTGGGGCACAGATGGAGGTGTGTGGCCCTCATCTTGCCGTGGCATCTAGCCAAATCACTGGCAGTGCAATGCATAGTGCTCAAGCCTGATCCCTGTGTGTGACAGTGCTGTATATGCCAACTGTGGTGTAGTAATTGGCCCAGTGTTTCATTTTTCACTCTCCCCCTTTTTTCTTCTGTCATCCTGTCCATGTGTGCATTAGCATCATCTGGCAGAGGAGCAGGGGCACTGGCGACAGAGGGAGCTGCATCCCACAGGACCCAGGACTCCGAGAGAACCAGTGGGACAGAGGGCAAGGGGAGCACCACGGCGGATACAGGAGGTGACAACACAGACTCAGATACCTCCTCCAATGGAAGCTCCCTGGTGGTGGCGACACCTCTGTGACCACCCCACCTGCAGGCACAGCCACCACCCCCGTACCAGTACTGCCCTCCCAGTAGCCCCTGAGCGAGTTGCCCGTGCCCGCTCACCCAGGAGGGTGGGCATCTCCTTTGCCCCATGCACCTCAGGCCCTGCCAAGTGAGGCCTGCTGCCCTGAGTGAGGGGGCTATTGACCTCCTGAGATCCATCTCTGTAGGGCAGTCACACATTGTGCATGCAATCCAGATGCAGCAATGCAATGCATTCCTGGAGGGCATCCATGGTGGATTGGCGGCCCAACAGAGATTGATACAGGCTCTGGCCTCCTCTCTGTTGGCAGCCATTGTTCCTGTTTCTACCGTCCCCCCTCCAACTACCATTTCCCAGTCCCAGTCTCCTCAACCAAACCCATCCCATGCACACATACAGACGAGCATACACACAAGACAACACCCAAGAGTGGCACAGGCAAACACAGGCACCACACTTCTTCCCACAAGCACTCACGCAAACGCCAGACAGTTGCAGACACAACCACATCCACTGTCTCCACTGTCTCCCCCTCCTCCTCCTCCTTCACCTCCCTCACAGTCACGTCCACACTCACACCTGCATGCACTGCATCAACATCCACCACCAGCATAACCACACCAAGCAGCACACAGCAGACACCTCCACAACATCCATGCACGAGTCCCCTGTGTCCCCTCCCACTCTGTCTGTTCCCTCCTCCTAAAGGACACAAATGCAAGCACTCACACACCCAACAGCCAAACCTTCACCTTCACCTGCCACCACAGTTCAGCCCTTGCCATCAGCAGAGGCTGCCCAGGAGACACCTTCACCTGCCACCACAGTTCAGCCCTCGCCACCAGCAGAGGCTGCTCAGGAGACATCTCCACTTGCCACCAAATTCAGCCCTCACCTCCAGACTACACAGTGCAGCCATCAGCACCAGCGGAAGCCATGTAGGCCACCCTCCAGGGGCTGCTGTAGGAGGGCCCCCTCCTGGAGCAGTGGGCATGTTCCCCACTACAGAGACTGTGGCCTTGCACTCTCCAGGACAGAGAAATGGGCATGGAGCTCCCTCCAGAACCAGTGGGCAAGTCACCCACTCCAGAGACTGTGGCCTTGCACTCCCCAGTACAGAGAAATGGGCATGGAGCCCCCGTCCCAGAACCAGTCGACTTGTTCCCATATTCGGCTGAGGTACCCTCCACCCCTATCCCCCTGAGGTGCCTGTCCACTTGCAAACTGATGCCCCTGCAGAGTTCTATCTGGATGAAGTAAGGATTCGAGTTGGGCCTTGGACTGTGCCCTGTGGCCATGTGGGCCCTTAGTACATTGGACTGGGCAGTGGACCTTTGTGTACATTTGTACATATCTGTTTCACATACAATTGGATTATTTATTAGCTGTTTATATCAATCCATTCTCATTAATGCATTATTGTGCCATGTATCGTGTGCCATTGTTTTTCGTCTGCAGCTGGTTGTGTGTATGGTGTGTGTCATGCGTGTGTGTGTCACTCTCCTTTTCCTCCCTCCTTCCCTTTTGTGCTAGGTGGCTGTACTCACTGTCTTCGTCAGCGTTGGTGTTCCAGGTGGAGGATGACGTAGAAGAGCATCGGGAAGGCTTGCAGTTCGCGGTTCCATGGTGGCGTTGTTCTTCCCTGTGTCTCCGATGGTGAGTCCTTTCTCTTCTGTAATGCGTTTCCACCAGGCTTTTGATGGTGTTGGTACCGCCCTGGAAAACGTGGCGGATTGATGTGTCAAAATATGGTGGGCAGTACTTTGTCTTCCGCCTGACTGTTGACGGCTACCGCCGTGGTGAGTGTTGTTTCCGCCCTGGCTGTTGTTGCGGTACATAGGCTGTCTATGGGAGTTATCACCGTCATGGTCATAATTTGGCAGTAATTACCGCCAGCCTGTTGGTGGTATTACCACCTGTAGGAAGTTGGCTCTGTATGCACTATTTCAAAGTAAGGAATAGTATGCACAGAGTCCAAGGGTTCCCCTTAGAGGTAAGATAGTGGCAAAAAGAGATTATTCTAATGCTCTATTTTGTGGTAGTGTGGTCGAGCAGTAGGCTTATCAGAGGGTAGTGTTAAGCATTTGTTGTACACACACAGGCAATATATGAGGAACACACACTCAAAGACATTTCCAGGCCAATAGGTTTTTGTATAGGAAAATATATTTTCTTAGTTTATTTTAAGAACCACAGGTTCACGATTTACAAGTAATACTTTAAATGAAAGGTATCTCAGTTAGGAACTTTAGGAACTTTGAATTAGCAAAAAAGCATATACAGTTTTCACATAAATGACATATAGCTATTTTAAAACTAGACAGTGCAGTTTTCAACAGTTCCTGGGGGAGGTAAGTGTTTGTTAGTTTTTGCAGGTAAGTAAACCACCTACAGGGTTCAAAGTTGGGTCCAAGGTAGCCCACCGTTGGGGGTTCAGAGCAACCCCAAAGTTACCACACCAGCAGCTCAGGGCCGGTCAGGTGCAGAGGTCAAAGTGGTGCCCAAAAACGCATCGGCTTCAATGGAGAAGGGGGTGCCCCGGTTCCAGTCTGCCAGCAGGTAAGTACCCGAGTCTTCGGAGGGCAGACCAGGGGGGTTTTGTAGGGCACCCGGGGGGACACAAGTCAACACAAAAAGTACACCCTCAGCGGCACGGGGGCAGCCGGGTGCAGTGTTCAAACAGGCGTCGGGTTCGCAATAGATTTCAATGGGAGACCAAGGGGTCTCTTCAGCGATACAGGCAAGCAAGGGGGGGGCTCCTCGGGGTAGCCACCACCTGGGCAAGGGAGAGGGCCACCTGGGGGTCGCTCCTGAACTGGAGGTCAGATCCTTCAGGTCCTGGGGGCTGCGGGTGAAGTGTCTTTACCAGGTGTCGGGTCTTTGAAGCAGGCAGTCGCGGTCAGGGGGAGCCTCGGGATTCCCTCTGCAGGTGTCGCTGTGGGGGCTCAGGGGGGTCAACTCTGGCTACTCACGGTCTCGTAGTCGCTGGGGAGTCCTCCCTGCGGTGTTTTTTCTCCACAAGTCGAGCCGGGGGCATCGGGTGCAGAGTGCAAAGTCTCACGTTTCCGGCGGGAAACATGTGTTGTTTCAAGGTTGCTTCTTTGTTGCAAAGTTGCAGTCTTTGTGGAACAGAGCCGCTGTCCTCAGGAGTTCTTGGTCCTTCTAGATGCAGGGCAGTCCTCTGAGGCTTCAGAGGTCGCTTGTCCCTGTGGAACGCGTCGCTGGAGCAGAGCCTTTAGAAGTGGGGAGACAGGCCGGCAGAGCTGGGGCCAAAGCAGTTGGTGTCTCCGTCTTCTCTGCAGGTTTTTCAGCTCAGCAGTCCTTCTTCATCTTAGGTTGCAGGAATCTAGTTTCCTAGGTTCTGGGGAGCCCCTAAATACTGAATTTAGGGGCGTGTTTAGGTCTGGGAGGGCAGTAGCCAATGGCTACTGTCCTTGAGGGTGGCTACACCCTCTTTGTGCCTCCTCCCTGAGGGGAGGGGGGCACATCCCTATTCCTTTTGGGGGAATCCTCCAAAATCAAGATGGAGGATTTCTAAAGTCAGGGGTCACCTCAGCTCAGGACACCTTAGGGGCTGTCCTGACTGGTGGGTGACTCCTCCTTGTTTTTCTCATTATCTCCCCTGGAGTTGCCGCCAAAAGTGGGGGCTGTGTCCAGGGGGCTGGCATCTCCACTAGATGGAGTGCCCTGGGGCAATGTAACACAAAGCCTGAGCCTTTGAGGCTCAGTGCTAGGTGTTACAGTTCCTGCAGGGGGGAGGTGTGAAGCACCTCCACCCAGAGCAGGCTTTTGTTTCTGTCCTCAGAAAGCACAAAGGCCCTCAACACATGGGGTCAGAAACTCGTCTCTCAGCAGCAGGCTGGCACAGACCAGTCAGTCCTGCACTGAACAATTGGGTAAAATACAGGGGGCATCTCTAAGATGCCCTCTGTGTGCATTTTTTTAATAAATCCAACACTGGCATCAGTGTGGGTTTATTATTCTGAGAAGTTTGATACCAAACTTCCCAGTATTCAGTGTAGCCATTATGGAGCTGTGGAGTTCGTTTTTGACAGACTCCCAGACCATATACTCTTATGGCTACCCTGCACTTACAATGTCTAAGGTTTTGCTTAGACACTGTAGGGGCATAGTGCTCATGCACCTATGCCCTCACCTGTGGTATGGTGCACCCTGCCTTAGGGCTGTAAGGCCTGCTAGAGGGGTGACTTACCTATGCCATAGGCAGTGTGAGGTAGGCATGGCACCCTGAGGGGGGTGCAATGTCGACTTAGTCATTTTCTCCCCACCAGCACACACAAGCTGGCAAGCAGTGTGTCTCTGCTGAGTGAGGGGTCCCTAGGGTGGCATAAGACATGCTGCAGCCCTTAGAGACCTTCCCTGGCATCAGGGCCCTTGGTACCAGGGGTACCAGTTACAAGGGACTTACCTGGGTGCCAGGGTTGCACCAATTGTGGAGACAATGGTACATTTTAGGTGAAAGAACACTGGTGCTGGGGCCTGGTTAGCAGGGTCCCAGCACACTTCTCAGTCAAGTCAGCATCAGTATCAGGCAAAAAGTGAGGGGTAATTGCAACAGGGAGCCATTTCCTTACACCACCATTTTATCACTCACCCCCAGGGTCATAATGAGGGCCATAGTTTTGTTTCTCTGTAGAAACTGCATTAAACTTTGCTACTTCTCATCTAAAGTTATCATTGTTAATCTCTGTGTTCTCTTTCGTTACACCTGAACATACCAATACCTCATTTTGTCCAGACTGCACTTAACGACCAAAGAAGTATAGATCAATATCTTCACAAATATTTTCAACCTGTGATACTGTACCATACAGAAGTGCTTTGTTCATTTCTCCTAAACACAATGCAGGACTTTTTACAAAGTAAAGTCTTCTAACTAATTTTCACATTTTTGAATGATGAACAGAAAACAATCGAAAATTAGGAAAAGTACTTTTGCACACTTTCCTGGATAGACACACCAAAGGTTGTTGTTGTAAATTCGAATATTTGCATGGATCTAATATTTGTAATTTTGCAATTTTCTGCTTCACACTTTTAGATGGAAATTGATGTAGAAACGTTCTTAAGGTATCAAATGATTCCTAGTGAATACTACTGCAGTCCCATTTATACACAGGTCACGTTTATGCCTTCCTTGCACCTCTTCAACCATCTCTTCCTCTACATTTCTAGGAACCATCTCCTCTTTTGCCCTGGAAGTACAGTATTTTACCACATAGCATCGACCAGTTGTTTCAACTTCATGCTCTAATGTGTTCTGTTGTAACTAGGGCCAGATGTAGGTAGGTTTCATATTGCGACTTGCAATTTGCGAGTCATAGCGACTCGCAAATTGAAACGCGCAATATGAAATGCAGAAAGGTGTCTCAGACACCTTCTGTGACTCGCTATGGGGTCGCAAAGACCCACCTCATGAATATTTATGAGGTGGGTCACAGTTTGCGACCCCATAGCGAGTCTAGGCACTCACAGGGATGGTGGCCTGCTGGACCACCATGTCTGTGACTGCTTTTTAAATAAAGCATTTTTTTTTTTCTTTTTGTAGCCCGTTTTCCTTAAAGGAAAACGAGCTGCAAAAAGAAAAAATACCGAAACCATTTATTTTCGTTTTTTTCAGAGTAGGCAGTGGTCCATAGGACCACTGCCTGGTCTGAAAAAATATTTTTTGGGGCATTCACAAAGGGGAAGGGGTCCCATGGGGACCCCTTCCCTTTTACGAATGAGTTACCATCCACTTCAAGTGGATGGTAACTGCGAGTTGGTTTGCGACCGCTTTCACGGTCCCAAAGCAACTCTGCATCGCGATGCGGTCGCAAATAGGAAGGGAACACCCCTTCCTATTTGCGGGTCGGAATCACATTTTGCGAGTCGGTACCGACTCGCAAAATGTGACTCTGCATCGCGTAAGGCCTTTTGCACGTTGCAAACTGCGTTTTTCACAGTTTGCGACGTGCAAAAGGCTTCCTACATCTGGCCCTAGGTTTTTTAATTAAAGAAAGCCACACTACTAGACATATGCTTCCATTCTCCTTTGAACATTTAGCAAAAATTACTTTTATTGCTAAGCATTTTTTTACTTCTTTTCTTCATAGATAACAATGTTTTATCCAGTGTTCTCATTCTGTTTATTATCAAAATAAATAGTTTGTGCATCAGGGCAAATGGTTTATCAACCGCAATCAATATATAGTTTGTACTTCAGTGTTGCCTGTGACGGGAACGCATATCAAACGAACCTCGAATCAGAACTGATTCTACGATAGGCAACGAATGTTACCCCTGGGGTACTGAGCCATGGGAGCTTACCAGACCAGAGCCTCAGGCTTGACCCAGCACCTGCTCCAATTGGTATGCTGATGACATGAATGAGGCGGAGACAAGAGAAGCATGGTCTGAACCCCGGAAGACGTCAACGGAGAAGAGGAGAGAAGCCAAATCAGGACAAGGAGTAGGGGAAGACGAGGGAAGAGAACGGATCCCCATTGGTCACATCAGAAACAGACCAAGAGGGTAGCAGCAAGAGGGCCACGTCCGTATGACCTAAGGACAAGAAGGACGCAATATCCAGCCACGTCCCACGTGGCTCTCCCAGGTACGTAACCGTATACGCAGCCATAGCGGGTAGTTCTCGGGTGGAGGGAGAAGTCAGGGAGAGAGACGGGCTGTGTTCACTGGTAAACAGGGCATGAGTAATTGTACTGAGACTTTCGGTCACACCAAAACGAGCACAAAGGGGATAAACCGGTACCACGCACGTTGAACAACCTAGCCCTTGTGAAAACGGTATAGTACCCAAGAACCAATTGTGAATCCCATCTCCTCACGGAACTCCCCTCACCCCTCACTCCTTCCCTTTTCCTCCCCCACCCTTTTTACAAACAATAAGGAGTTGTGAATGCTTCACTTACCCGATGTTCTGTTCTGCCTTCTTCCTGAGGTTTCAGGAGCCACATCATGGTCCAGGAGAAAGGAGAAAGAAAAAGAAAATAGGAAAACAGGAAAACCAACACAGAAAGCAGCACAAGAAAGAGATACTACCAAAGCACACTAATCTACGTAATGGAAAGAAGAAAATAAACAAATTAATAAAAAATGTAGAGATGCAAAGACTGGCCTCCCTAGTAGTTTTTGCCCTATAAGAAGAGAATATACAAACTAAGGTGTACACCCTGCTACACTGCCGTTCTCCTCTTATACTGCTTCATGTTTTGTACTGACATTCAGTATTACCCTACTTCTAAACATTCTCAGTCCTATTTCTTTCAATTGTTTCTGCCTCCTTGTCAAATTAGGTGTTTTTTGTTTTATTTACAACATTTTTCACTTTCGATTTGACTTTCTCCCTCTCCGTTGTTGGTTGATTGTAAACCTCACTTTTAAGTTGAAACTTTTTCCACATTTTGCATTTTCCCATATACTGTTTTAACAAACTCCTTAATTCTCTTACCCGCAGCCAGCAGATAGTGCTCTTCCTTCTATTCTACTTTTTTTCTCCCATTTCTCTTTCTCAACATTGTAAATCCTCCTCTTTAAACACAAGTAGATATTTAAAAAGCAAATATAAAATACATTTAACTTTACATTACATACTATTAGAGTACATACTATAAGCAGGTGAGTATCTACAGAAATGGTTATGTCAGTGTGTAAAAGGCTGTATAGGTGTATAAATGTGTCTATGAGTGGCTGTATGAGTGGGTTTGTGATTGTTGAGAGCGTGTGTGAGTGAGTGTTACAGTGCCTCTGTGGGTGTGTCAATGGATGTGTAAGTAGCTGTGTGGGTGTGTGACTGGGTGTGTAAGTGACTGTATGGATGTCTTAACGGGTATGTAAGTGGCTGTTTGGATTGGTAACTGCCTGTGTTAGTGGGTGTTCCGGTGTGTAACTGTACAAGTGGCTCTATTAGTGGTGAATCCATAAGTGTTGTGTGGGTTGTGAAGGACTGTCTGACTGGGTGTGTGAGTGGCTCTATGGTTTTGTAAATAGGCATGTGAGTGCCTATATGGGTGGGTGACCAAGGGCCAGATGTAGCAAAGGATTTGCGCGTCGCAAACTGCAATAATCGCCGTTTGCGAGGCGCAAAAGCCTCTTTGCTATGCAGAAATGCATTTTGCGAGTCGGGATCGACTCGCAAAATGCATTTCCGAATCGCAAATAGGAAGGGGTGTTCCCTTCCTATTTGCGAGTCTCAGTGGAATGCAATTCCATTTGCGACCGCATATGCGGTCGCAAATGGAGTCGCAGTTACCATCCACTTGAAGTGGATGGTAACCCACTCGCAAATTGGAAGGGGTCCCCATGGGACCCCTTCCACTTTGTGAATGGACCCACAAATATTTTTTCAGGGTAGGTAGTGGTCCAAGGGACCACTACCTACCCTGAAAAAATACCGAAACTAAAGGTTTCGGGTTTTTTTCTAAGTGCAGCTCGTTTTCCTTTAAGGAAAATGGGCTACACTTAAAAAAAAAAAAACTGCTTTATTTAAAAGCAGTCACGAACATGGAGGTCTGCTGACTACAGCAGGCCTCCATGTTTGCGAGTGCCCATAGTCGGTATGGGGCCGCAATTTGCGACCCACCTTATTAATATTAATGAGGTGGGTCTTTGCGACCCCATACCGACTCGCAGACGGTGTCTGAGACACCGTTCTGCATTGGAAATTGCGACTTGCAATTTGCGAGTCGCTCCGACTCGCAAATTGCATGTCGCAAATTCCAAGTTTGCTACATCTGGCCCCAAGTGTGTAACTGGGTATAAGGGTGTGTAAGTCTAAGTGCTGAGTACATACATGGCTGTATAGGTATTTGAGTAGGTGTGACAGTGCCTGTATGGGTGAGTGAATGACTATGTAAGTGGATGTATAGCTGAGTAAATGGATTTGTACATGCTTTTATAGGTGTGTGACTGAAAGTGTCAGTCACTGTCTGGCTATATGAGTAGTGGGTACATAATGCTTTTGTGGGAGTATAACCGGGTGTGTAAGTGCCTCCCTGACTGTGTCAGTGGGTATAAATTACATACCATTCAATTACATACTGTAACCAAGCACCCACATCTTATTTCAAACATTCATTCATACTGCCTTAATCAGTATTATCAGTATACCAATTCCTTTTTCTCCTTTGCTGCTCACTATATTTTTAGTTAGTGTTCTCATCTAATGTCCCTTCTATTTTGCCTTTTACTGTAGCATCTAGAAGCTGCACAATTTATTTCACCTTATGTGCACTCATAGTTTTTTAATGTACCTTTTTATAGTGCAATCTCATTAACATACCTGTCAATTTTCTATGTTGTTGTCTAGCTTATATTGTAATATCTTTTAATATCCGTTTTCCATCAAAAATCTCTAGCCAAGAATCTCTTGATTCTCTTCCACTGTCAGTACAAAAGCACCAATAATGGCTATCCTTCCCACTGAGCTCTCACTCATACTCCCACTCTTAGCAAATCACAGAGTTAATTTCATCTTTTAGTTTTGTTATAACACTTCTCAATGGTAACTATTTTTTAACCCTTTCCAAGTTTCCTGTAAAGAAGTCCAATTTGGTAGTTTTTTTGGGCAGATCTCCTGTGATGCTCAGCGCGGTCCTTCATGTAAATCCACAGCAGATCCACACAAAACCCTTAAAAGCATTTAACGATTTGCTGTTAATGCTTTGCCTTCATAGTTTTCTAAAATATTGCCAATTACGAGTCATACACTCTCCACTGTGGAATTTATTTCTCTTTGAGCTCCGTTTCTATAGTAACCATGTTTTCAATAGTCTCTGCCTACCAGTTGGTGAAAGGTTAACAATACTTTCGTTCAACAGCATACTAGCTTCACATTAACCCCTTAGCTGCTGGGCCTTTCCCCCCCCAGTGCTGAGCCCTTTTTTGGCTATTTGGGGTAGTTCGCGCTTAGGGCTTCATAACTTTTTGTCCACATAAGCTAACCACGCCAAATTTGCGTCCTTTTTTTCCAACATCCTAGGGATTCTAATGGTACCCAGAGTTGGTGGTTTCCCCTGGAGGAGACCAAGAAAATAGCCAAAATACAGTGAAAATTTTGTTTTTTCCAAAAAAATGGGAAAAAAGGGCTGCCGAAGAAGGCTTGTGGTTTTTTCCCTGAAAATGCCATCAACCAAGGGTTTCTGGTGCTGAAATCACTATCTTCCCACCTTTCAGGAACGGGCAGACTTGAATCAGAAAACCGAATTTTTCAACACAAATTTGGCATTTTACTGGGACATACCCCATTTCTACTATATTTGGTGCTTTCAGCCTCCTTCCAGTTAGTGACAGGAATGGGTGTGAAACCAATGCTGGATCCCGGAATGCTAAACATTTCTGAAAACTAGACAAAATTCTGAATTCAGCAAGGGGTCATTTGTGTAGATCCTACAAGGTTTTCCTACAGAAAATAACAGCTGAAATAAAAAAATATTGAAATTGAGCTGAAAACAACAGCCATTTTTCTTTATGTTTTACTCTGTAACTTTTTCCTGCGATGTCAGATTTCTGAAAGCAATATACCGTTTTGTCTGCTGGACTCTTCTGGTTGCGGGGATATAAAGGGCTTGTAGGTTCATCAAGAACCCTAGGTACCCAGAGCCAATAAATAAGCTGCACCCTGCAGTTGGTTTTCATTCTATACTGGGTATACAGCAATTCATTTGCTGAAATATGAAGAGTGAAAAAGAGGTATCAAGAAAACCTTTGCATTTCCAAAATGGGATCAAGATAAGGTTTTGAGGAGCAGTGGTTATTTGCACATCGCTGAATTCCGAGGTGCCCATACTAGCATGTGAATTGCAGGGCATTTCTCAAATAGACGTCTTTTTTCCACACTCTCTTATATTTGGAAGGAAAAAATGTAGAGAAAGATAAGGGGCAATAACACTTGTTTTGCTATTCTGTGTTCCCCCAAGTCTCCCGATAAAAATGATACCTCACTTGTGTGGGTAGGCCTAGTGCCCGCGACAGGAAATGCCCCAAAACACAACATGGACACATCCTATTTTTTTTATAGAAAACACAGCTGTTTTTTCCAAAGTGCCTACCTGTAGATTTTGGCCTCTAGCTCAGCCGGCACATAGGGAAACCTACCAAACCTGTGCATTTCTGAAAACTAGAGACCTAGGGGAATCCAAGGAGGGGTGACTTGCGGGGCTCGGACCAGGTTCTGTTACCCAGAATCCTTTGCAAACCTCAAAAAGTGGCTAAAAAAACAAGTTTTCCTCACATTTCGGTGACAGAAAGTTCTGGAATCTGAGAGGAGCCACAAATTTCCTTCCACCCGGCGTTCCCCCAAGTCTCCCGATAAAAATGATACCTCACTTGTGTGGGTAGGCCTAGCGCCCGCGACAGGAAACGCCCCAAAGCGCAACGTGGACACATCAAAATTTTTGGAAGAAAACAGAGGTGTTTTTTGAGAAGTGCCTACCTGTAGATTTTGGCCTCTAGCTCAGCCGGCACCTAGGGAAACCTACCAAACCTGTGCATTTCTGAAAACTAGAGACCTAGGGCAATCCAAGGAGGGGTGACTCGCGGGGCTCGGACCAGGTTCTGTTACCCAGAATCCTTTGCAAACCTCAAAAAGTGGCTAAAAAAACAAGTTTTCCTCAGATTTCGGTGACAGAAAGTTCTGGAATCTGAGAGGAGCCACAAATTTCCTTCCACCCGGCGTTCCCCCAAGTCTCCCGATAAAAATGATACCTCACTTGTGTGGGTAGGCCTAGCGCCCGCGACAGGAAACGCCCCAAAGCGCAACGTGGACACATCAAAATTTTTGGAAGAAAACAGAGGTGTTTTTTGAGAAGTGCCTACCTGTAGATTTTGGCCTCTAGCTCAGCCGGCACCTAGGGAAACCTACCAAACCTGTGCATTTCTGAAAACTAGAGACCTAGGGCAATCCAAGGAGGGGTGACTCGCGGGGCTCGGACCAGTTTCTGTTACCCAGAATCCTTTGCAAACCTCAAAAAGTGGCTAAAAAAACAAGTTTTCCTCAGATTTCGGTGACAGAAAGTTCTGGAATCTGAGAGGAGCCACAAATTTCCTTCCACCCGGCGTTCCCCCAAGTCTCCCGATAAAAATGATACCTCACTTGTGTGGGTAGGCCTAGCGCCCGCGACAGGAAACGCCCCAAAGCGCAACGTGGACACATCAAAATTTTGGGAAGAAAACAGAGGTGTTTTTTGAGAAGTGCCTACCTGTAGATTTTGGCCTCTAGCTCAGCCGGCACCTAGGGAAACGTACCAAACCTGTGCAGTTCTGAAAACTAGAGACCTAGGGCAATACAAGGAGGGGTGACTCGCGGGGCTCGGACCAGGTTCTGTTACCCACAATCCTTTGCAAACCTCAAAAAGTGGCTAAAAAAACAAGTTTTCCTCACATTTCGGTGACAGAAAGTTCTGGAATCTGAGAGGAGCCACAAATTTTCTTCCACCCGGCGTTCCCCCAAGTCTCCCGATAAAAATGATACCTCACTTGTGTGGGTAGGCCTAGCGCCCGCGACAGGAAACGCCCCAAAGCGCAACGTGGACACATCCAAATTTTTGGAAGAAAACAGAGGTGTTTTTTGAGAAGTGCCTACCTGTAGATTTTGGCCTCTAGCTCAGCCGGCACATAGGGAAACCTACCAAACCTGTGCATTTCTGAAAACTAGAGACCTAGGGGAATCCAAGGAGGGGTGACTTGCGGGGCTCGGACCAGGTTCTGTTACCCAGAATCCTTTGCAAACCTCAAAAAGTGGCCAAAAAAACAAGTTTTCCTCACATTTCGGTGACAGAAAGTTCTGGAATCTGAGAGGAGCCACAAATTTCCTTCCACCCGGCGTTCCCCTAAGTCTCTCGATAAAAATGATACCTCACTTGTGTGGGTAGGCCTAGCGCCCGCGACAGGAAATGCCCCAAAACAGAACGTGGACACATCACATTTTTTCATAGAAAACAGTGCCTACCTGTGGATTTTGGCCTCTAGCTCAGCCGGCACCTGGGGAAACCTAGCAAACCAGCACATTTTTGTAAACTAGAAACCCAGGGGAATCCAAGATGAGGTGACTTGTGGGGCTCGGACCAGGTTCTGTTACCCAGAATCCTTTGCAAACCTCAAAATGTGGCTAAAATACCACGTTTTCCACACATTTCGGTGACAGAAAGTTCTGGAATCTGAGGGGAGCCACAAATTTCCTTCCACCCAGCGTTCCCCCAAGTCTCCCGATAAATATGATACCTCACTTGTGTGGTTAGGCCTGGTGCCTGCGACAGGAATAGATCACACAACGGTCAATGTTGGTCCTTACGTGAGGCAGCTGTTGACCCTGGGGTGATCCATTCCTGACACAGGCACTAGGTGTAGGCACTCAAGTGGGGTAGTGTTTTTATCAGGACAGGTGAGGAGTCACTGGGTGGTAGGAATGTTGTGGATCCCAGCATATTCCTGTAGTTTGTGTGACAGCAATGCGAGAAAAATAGAGTTTTTTCTCAACATTTCAGCTTTGCAGGGTATTCTGGGTAAGAAAACTTTGGGGAATCCACACAAGTCACACCTCTGTGGACTCCCCCGAATGTCTAGTTTCCAGAAATGTTTGGGTTTAGTGTGTTTCTCTATATGGCCGCCGAATCCAGGACCAAAAACACAGGTGCCTGCCTTACAAAACCAGTTTGTTTTGCCATAGACAATTTTGATGTCTCCACAATATGATTTGGGTGGTGGAATTTGGGGCTGAACTAAATTGGTGAGCTCCCAAGAGAGCACTCTCTCTCTGCTTGCCGCCGCATTCACCTGCTCTCTGGGTTGGCCTAACCCACTATTACCCAGTTGCACGAACAGCTTGCGAAGGGACAGCAGGACTGTCCTCATCACCTCCCTCATAATGTACTGGAAGAGGAGTTTTCGAATGGGACTCCTCTGACTGAAAAATCACTCCCAGAGTCTGCGCCATTGTCCTATCCCTCAGATGCTGTCTCAGTATCTGATGTCTCAGTCTCTGATCCTATGTCAGAGCGGTCCTCTATAACCCGAGTGCAGGCAGCAGTCATCCATCAAGATGCCATCTCTGCTATTGGCTAAACTGTTGCTCTAAAACACTAGCCTACGTAGACAGTCACAAAATCGATGGTGTGTGTGAGATACGTGCAACAGTAGAGGCCACCTTACCTGCGCTTCTTCCCTCAATCAGCACGTACTTTCAAGACACTCAAAAAACACCTTGTCACATACCATTCGTCACAGTCTTTAGCACCTCCTGCGCCCAGTCCAACAATCATTATTGGTGCTCCCACTCCCTCCTCCTCGGATTCCCTCATTACCACCCAGCAAAAGTGCCCTTCATCTCTCCATAGACTTTACTAATGTACTCAGCTATTTACATAAAATACAGATGTGCTCTTTGCAGTAGGCATATAAACCTTCTGCGCTTCTTTATGGCACTAAAACTGCCACTAGACAAGTCGGACCCTTTTCCCCCCAGGGAAACCACACACATATTGACAAAAGTGATGTATATATGACAGCCAACCACCTGAAACTCAACTCAAGCAAAACCGAAATAATCCTCTTTGGCCCTCACCAAAAAAACCTGGGACCCCCCATGGTGGCCCACCACGCTAGGCCCTGCACCCACCCCCGCCAACTACGCACGCAACCTCAGCATCATCCTAGACTCCTCCCTCTCTATGACCCAACAAATCAACGCTCTTACCTCCTCATGCTTCAACAAACTCCGTATACTGAAAAACATTAAAATGGATCCCCACAGAGACCAGAAAAACTGTCACTCACGCACTCATCAGCAGCAGGCTTGATTACAGAAACGCCCTCTACGCCGGCACCACTCTAAAACTCAAGTGCAAACTACACGCATCCAGAACTCAGCAGCACGCCTCATCCTCGACCTCCACCGACACGAACACATCTCTCCACACCTCAAATCCCTCCACTGGCTCCCCATTGACAAAAGGATCACCTTCAAGATCCTCATCCTCACACACAAATCACTCCACAACACAGGCCCTGCCTACCTCAACGAGAGTCACCTTCCACACCCCCACACGAAACGTCCGTTCAGCTGACCTCTCTCTCGCCTCTGACCCCCGCATCAAACACACCACCACCGGGGGCAGATCCTTCTCCTACATTGCACCCAAAACATGGAACGCACTCACAACTCACATTCGCAAGACCCAAAACCTACTTCTTTTCAGGAAGGGCCTCAAAACCTGGCTTTTTGAACAGTGAACCTCCTAGCCCCTTTCCCTCCCCCCCGTACCCCCCCCAGCGCCTTGAGACCCTCACAGGTGAGTAGCGCGCTTTATAAATCTCTTTGATACAGATCTACCTATATATATATATATAAATATATATCTACATAGATATATCTATAGATATATCCATGTACCTAGATATATCTATCTACATAGATATATATATATAGATATATACATATATTTTTTTTTAGTTGTTGTATGGTTTCCTTAGGGGCCAAAATGGCCCCCAGGGAAACCCTACAACATCTAAAAAAAAAAATGCCCCCACAGGGGGTCACCCTGCCCACGGGCGACCCCCTGTCATTTCATTTTTTTTTTTATTTACAGGGGGCACCTACCTTTTTATTTTTTTAGGAAAATTATGCCGGGGGGGGGGCGGCCCGTTTTCCGGGGGGGGGCTGCCCCCCAAAAGTGAAATCCCTGGTGTCTAGTGGGGTTTCCTGGCCCCCGATCGCAGCTGTGCTGCGATCGGGGGCCAGGAAACCGTTTCAGAAGGCCTCATAAGAAAGGGGAGACTCTCCCCTTTCTTACGAGGCCTTTTCAAAATGTTTCCTGACCCCCCCGATCGCAGCTGTGCTGCGATCGGGGGAGCCAGGAAACCTGAAAGTGTTTCCTGGCCCCCGATCGCAGCACAGCTGCGACCGGGGGCCAGGAAACACTTTCAGGAAGGCCTCGTAAGAAAGGGGAGAGTCTCCCCTTTCTTACGAGGCCTTCCTGAAAGTGTTTCCTGGCCCCCGATCGCAGCTGTGCTGCGATCGGGGGCCAGGAAACACTTTCAGGAAGGCCTCGTAAGAAAGGGGAGACTCTCCCCTTTCTTACGAGGCCTTCCCGAACGTGAAAAAGGCCGTTTTCCCCATGAAAGCAGGAAGCGGCCGCAAGGCTGCTTCCTGCTTTCATGGGGAAAACACCTTTGCAACGTCAGCGCGCCTCGCGGCGCGCTGACGTCACAAAGGGGCGGGTGGGGGGCGGGGGGAGACACGGTAGCTTCCGTGTCTCCCGGGGGGGGGAAAAAATAAAAAATAAATCCTCGGGTGCGACGCACCCGAGGATTTATTAATGCCCTTCCTGGTGTCGGCCACTGGTCGTGACCCGCACCAGGGAGGGTGTGTGGGCGTCGGCCAGTGGCCGACGCCCGCATTTAAGAGGTTAACTGTAACAGGTGTGGTTGAGTGTTAGCAATTTCAAGCATTTCCCAAACAACATAACTTTTTTTATTTTTCCAAAGCCAATCACAGAGTTAGTTACTTTTTTCTTAAAATCACTACCTAATTTTAGTTCCCTGCATATCGCCATCATCCAATCAAATAGATTCTTTTATATTTTAGGTGCTGTTCTCCATTTTAACTGCCTTTCACCTTCAAAACTGCCTCTTTCTGCTGCAGCCTCTATCTGTTTGCCACTCCTGCCTGTCTCCAAAATGGTCAGAGTCTGGATTTTGTGATAGAGTTTTGTGATTTGAGCCAGAGGGAGTGCTAGAAATAGAGGCATTGACAGAGACCTAGGTTTATCTAATATAGGCATTACTTGGGTTGGCCAGACATGGTTAAAGGCATCAGTCGCTGTCTTTGGGTGAAAGCATTGCGGGTTGCTGACATCTAGACCTCATGATTGTGCACTGTGGTGGCAATGACCCTGGCACAATTACTGGGGTAGGACCTGAAATCCTAATGAAGGATACCTTTTGTAAATTAATGACACTTTTCCCGCATACTGCCTTGGTGTTCTCAAACATTTGCCAAAGGCAGAAGGGGCAGTGGTTATCCAAATTTTGTCCACAGAGAGAGAAATCCAGGAAACATGTCAATAAAACTCATCACATTTCTCCGAGACCACAACATAGGCTCTGTATGCCATAACAACTTATGCTTTGATATGGATGGAATATATCAAAAAGACAGAGTCCATTTCACAGATGGAGGCAACAGCGTATTCCTCAACAACTTAAGACCGCATCCAGTTCTATGTTTTTTTATCATCTACACATCATAAACACAAAGGATGTTTTCAGAGACCACCCTTTTCCCAAACACTGGTCCTTTTTGCTTTCAAATCCTTTTTTTAAATTTCTCACACGGATCCATTTAGCATATGCGACGGCTCCAACGATCTATTCCCAACCAAAGGCACACATTCAGTACAAAACCAACAACACATGTAATACAATAGGTGTGTGAGTGGGTGTGTGAGAGGCTGTATGGGTGTGTGAGAGAGTGTGAGCGTCTTTGTGGGTGTTTGAGTGGGTGTATGGGTCTCTAAATGGGTGTGAGTAGTTTTGTGGGTCTGTGAGTGTGTGTGAGTGGCTGTGTGGGTGTATGAGTGGCTGTTTGGGTGTGTGAGTAGGTCTGTGAGTGTCTGTGTGGGTCTGTGAGTGGGTGTGTGAGTGATTTTGTGGGTATGTGAATGGGTGTGTGAGTGGGTGTATGAGTGACTGTGGGTCTGTGAGTGGGTGTGTGAGTGGTTTTGTGAGCCTGTGAGTGGGTGTATGTGAATGTGTGTGTGTGTGCTTGGATGGGTGTGTGAGCTGGTATGTAGGTGTATGAGTGTGTGTGTAGGTGTAGGTGTGTGAGTGACTGCATGGGTGTGTGAGTGGCTTTTTCAGTGGTTTTCTGGGTGAGTAGGTGTGTGAGTGGTTGTGTGGGTGTAAGTGGTCGTGTGAGTGTGTGGTAGGTGAGTATACGAGTGGATGTGTAAGTGGCTGTTTGGGTCCCTGAGTGGTGTGTCAGTGGGTAAGAGAGTATGTGAGTAGCTTTGTGAGTGCCTTTGTGGGTCTGTGAGTGGTTCTCTGGGTCTTTGAGTGGATGTATGAGGGACTTTACAGGTGTGTAAGTGGGTGGGCAAATGCCTGTATGGATGTGTCATTGGGTGTGTGAGTGGCCACATGGGTCTCTGAGTGGGTGTGTGAGTGTGTGTACGTTGACATGTGAGTGTGTGGTGCGTGAATGTATGAGTGGGTGTGTGAATGCCTGTGTGGGTCTGTGAGCGAGTATGTGAGTGGTACTCTGGGTCTCTGAGTGGTTGTGTGAGTGCCTGTATGGGTGTGTGAGTTGGGGTGTTAGTGGTTGTGTGGGTGTGTGAGTGGTTCTGTGAGCGGGTGTATTTTATTGGGGGGGAGGGTTCTGGATCCACAGATCTGTAATGGATTTACATGGGGCACCACAGTGGATCGGCAAATCCTCACCGCCCCCAAAAAACATTTTTCTGTAATGTCTTGACCATGAGGGGTCCTTCACAGAACCCTCTAACCCTCCCATGGGGTCAGGGCACCTCTACCATGATCCCTTCTATCAATTTTAACTTTTATTCACCCCCCCGCCTGGGACCGAGTCCCAAAATACACAATGACAGCTGCAACTTTCTTTTCAGGTTGCGGCCAGTTAATCACGGCATTGCTGTTGACATGTGGAGCCGTATCTCTAGATATACATACATCTTTTTCTTCAATAATTACAAAACTATTGGACAGATTTACACCAAATTACAAAAGGGCATCTTTCTGAACTAGTTTTCTGCCAAATTTAGTGTAATTCCATCCAGCGGTTCGGGCTGTAGTCATGTTTGTCATAACATCCCTATGGGAAATTGCATGTCAAAAACACATTTTAGGACCCCCCCATTTTTTTCTCGCCCCCGCTTGACGAATCACCCCAAAACTTTCCAGACAGTAGCTGAATTGACTGGCACAGTAGTTTTGAAAATTATGTGAAGATCCGTCCATTAGCGCCAAAGTTAATAGCAAAACAAAAAACACTTTTCCTATGGAAACTAGCTACCAACTATAAGTACTGACTGGGAACCGTCAGTAGGTGTAATATCTATTTTCACTGAAACAAACAAAAGTTACAAAGATTGTATAGTTCGGAAACAGAAGTTTTAAAAAAGAAATTCACTTAATACCCTTGCCATGCACTGCTAATTACCCCAGATATTACAGCGCTCATGGCATCTTTTATAACATCATTGATAATATCACTGCAACATTTGCCATAAAATTATTCTAAAAAACTGTGCATGGCAGGGGCACAAGTCATACTTACCTTACAGCATGAGTTATAGTTACTTGAAATAACTCTAACTATAGCAGGTGAATTTCTGTGGTTTTGTACACTTAAAATGTGAGCCTAATTATAACGCCCCTGTAACCTTTGGTTTTTAAAGTGAAAGTTCAGTGTGCGGAGGGGGCTGGCTGCAATCCCTGATATGCAGCTAGGCCCTATGGCCAACCCTCTATAGCAACCCAACCCTGTGCAGGACACAGCATTTGGCTTTGCATGACAGGGTTGGCCACGGGGCATGTCTCTCTTGCTGTGAGAATCAGTGTTAGAGGGTGTCTCTGGGTGTTAAAGGGTCTATGTGGATGTGAGAGTGGGTGTGGGAGTGTCTGTCTGAGTGTGAAAGTGTCTCTGTGAGTGGGTGTGTAAGTGTCTGTGAGTGTATGTTGAGAGTCTGAGCGGGTCTGTAAGTGGTTCCTCAGTGTCCGAGTGGGTCTGTGAGTGGATGCATGACTGTCTGAGTGCGTTTCTCCCAGGGCTGATTTTGACCTTGGGGAACCATCCCCTGGGGCCTGGCCTCATCATATATTGTCTTTGTTTTGGAGGAGTGCACAGCCTCCCTCCCCGGGCTGATCTCAGTCCCAAGGACATCATCCCCCAGGGCCCGGCCATCTCACCTGGGTACCCTCCAGGGCACCCTGTATGCAATGGGACCACGGGGGACCCTCTAGGCCTCTGTGGTACCAGCTAGCTACCCGCCTCATGTGGGAGCTTGCATTGCTGTCACATTCAGAGAGGTGCTAAACATGCAGCTTCTGGTCTGTGAGAGCATTTGTTTCCTCTGTTTCCCTGCCTGCATCTCTGCAAGCAGGGACACAGGGGAACCCTCCGCTCCCAACAAGCGAGAGCTGTTTGACAGCTCCTGCTTGCTGGAGTGTTTGCTGTGACTATGTGGGAGCTGTCAAAGCTCCCGCCAAGTCACAGCAATAAGCTATGTCCCAGAGGTGTGCACCCTGGGACCTAGGAGGAGCAAGCCCTGTGGGGTGGTGGTCCCAAGGGCCATAATTGAATCCTTGCGTGGGGGCTGTGCGGCCCCATTCCAACATTTGAATTTGCCCAAGGGAGAAGGCACCACCTCCCTGGGGCTGCGGGGCCCTGTTCCGCCACCTCGCATATAATCCAAGGGTCAGCGGAAGCCCCCTCTACTATAAGGCATTTTGCCCTGGGGAGGAGGTGATCCCCGGAGAGTGGCCCCCCCCCACATACTAATGATTTAAAGCCCCAGGGAGGTGATGATCCCGAGGGCATAAGTAATGCAGCAGCAAGTGGTGGAATGTTGCCCTGGAGGAGTATATCTAGATAGATAGATAGATAGATAGATAGATAGATAGATAGATAGATAGATAGATAGATAGATAGATAGATAGATAGATAAATAAATATGACCTACTGGTAGTTCTAGTTAGGCCCATGTTTCCATAGAAAAAAGCATTATTTGTCTTGCCTATATTTCTGCCACTGTTTGACAAATATTCACAAAATTATCCCAAACAAGTGTGCCGGTAATCCTTGTTGTGCAGGGAACGTTTCAGGATGATCTGTCAAGCAGGTGCTGACAAAAAGGGGGGGGGGGGCAAAAAACATGTGTTACCCATGTTAATTTCCATAGGAGTTTTGAACACGACTATAGCCTGAACCACTGGGCCGAATTACACCAGACTTGGCAGAAAGTTAACTTTTGCTACGCAGATTATGCTTTTTGTTATTTAGACTAAATTCATTCAGTAGATGGCCGGGTACGTAGGGGCTTGAGAATCCCGATTGCCCCTTCTTATGAAAGGCCCGACCCTGAGATGTTGAAAGAATGGGCTGGTCCAATCACATGATGTCAATTTTGATCAAATTTGCATGGAAGGAGCATGCAGCTTTATTAAAAGAAATTGCGAAGCTGAATCAGGAATTATTGAACATATATGGCAAAGAGAATTTTGAGACAAAGATGGGGGACATATTGAAATGAATCTCAAAGCATGATGAAGAGAATGTTTAAAAAAAAAAAAAAATTGCGAGAGATCAAAAAGACTATCATGAAGGTAGAATATTGGCCTTCAGTCGAAAATTTGCGAAGCATAAAGAAACATAAAGACCTTCAAAAATTTAGCATGATTACTAACTGAGAAGGGACACAAAATAGCAGAATCCAGAAGGGATTGGGTGAAAGTGATCTTCCAGAAGATGGAATGATTGCTCAAGGGGAAACCAATACAGGAAAACTGCTAACTTTTTGGGAAGAATTTCACCTGCTGAACCCAGGAAGGAACCAACAAAACTGGCCAAAGGATCGCAGCTGGGGGATCGCAGAGAAAGAGGCACAAGCACAAAACAAACAGAAGAGGAGGAGTGATCAAGAGTGGCTGCAACCCCCATGGTGATGACATCAAAGGGATAGAAGTCAGCAGAACAAGGATCATGTCCAATAATGTGGTAAATCTAACTGCATAGCCTCTTACTCCCATTGAGATCAAGTTATTAAAGTTGCGACTGTCCTTTTGTTCTACAAACTTTTTTGACTATACACAAAGCAGGATTCATTTGTACCAATTTGTGAGAAAACTTAAACGCCATAAATGGTTCAAATTAAAAGTTAAGGATGCACCTAGTCTGAGAAACAAATCACACAGAGTAACTTGAGTATCGAAGACATTGATACACTTTTTAATCTGTGTGTAGGAGGCTGGCCTGGCTTGTAAAGGGGAACCAAGGGGTACTTACACTCTGTACCAGGTCCAGTTATCCCTTATTAGTGTAGAAGAGGTGTTTCTAGCAGCTTAGGCTGATAGAAAGTAGCTATAGCAGAGCAGCTTAGGCTGAACTAGGAGACATGCAAAGCTCCTACTATACCACTGGTGTCATATGCACAATATCATAAGAAAACACAATACACATATATGCTAAAAATAAAGGTACTTTATTTTTATGACAATATGCCAAAAGTATCTCAGTGAGTACCCTCAGTATGAGGATGCCAAATATACACAAGATGTATGTACACAATACCAAAAATATGCAGTAATAGCATAAGGAAGTAATGCAAGCAATGTAAAGTTACAGTAGATTGCAATAGGAGCACATAGTTATAGGGGCAACACAAACCATATACTCCAAAAGTGGAATGCGAACCACGAATGGACCCCAAACCTATGTGAGCTTGTAGAGGCTCGCTGGGACTGTAAGAAAACAGTGAGGGTTAGAAAAATAGCCCACCTCAAGACCCTGAAAAGTAGGTGTAAAGTGCACCTATAACCCCCAGAGAGCACAGAAGTCATGATAGGGGGTTTCTGCAAGGAAGACCAACACCAGCAAAGCAACAACAGTGGATTTCCGGACCTGAGTACCTGTGAAACAAGGGGACCAAGTCCAAGAGTTGTGACAGTGTCGAGAGTGGGCAGATGCCCAGGAAATGCCAGCTGAGGGTGCAAAGAAGCTGCCACTGGATGGAAGAAGCTATGGTTTCTGCAAGAACGAAGAGGACTAGGAACTTCCCCTTTGGAGGATGGATGTCCCACGTCATGAAGAAGCTTGCAGAGGTGTTCCCACGCAGAAATACCGCAAACAAGCCTGCTAGCTGCAAGGGTTGCGGTTAGGGTTTTTGGATGCTGCTGTGGCCCAGGAGGGACCAGGATGTCGCCACTTGGATGAGGAGATAGAGGGGGCGCCTAGCAAATCAGGGAGCCCTCACAGAAGCAGGCAGCACCCGCAGAAGTACCGGAACAGGCACTTGGAAGAGGAGTGAACCGGAGTCCACCTGAAGTCAGAAAAGGGAGTCCCACGACGCCGGAGGACAACTCAGAAGATTGTGCACTGCAGGTTAGAGTGTCGGGGACCCAGGCTTGGCTGTGCACAAAGGAAATCCTGGAAGAGTGCACAGGAGCCGGAGCAGCTGCAAATCACGAGGTACCCAGCAATGCAGTCTAGCGTGGGGAGGCAAGGACTTACCTCCACCAAACTTGGACTGAAGAGTCACTGGACTGTGGGAGTCACTTGGACAGAGTTGCTGAGTTCCAGGGACCACGCTCGTTGTGCTGAGAGGGGGCCCAGAGGACCGGTGATGCAGTCTTTTGTTGCCTGCGGTTGCAGGGGGACGATTCCGTCGACCCACGGGAGATTTCTTCAGAGCTCCTGATGCAAGAAGGAGGCAGGCTACCCCCAGAGCATACACCACCAGGAAACAGTCGAGAAGGCGGCAGGATGAGCGATACAAGGTTGCAGTAGTCGTCTTTGCTACTTTGTTGCAGTTTTGCAGGCGTACTGAGCAGTCAGCGGTCGATCCTTTGGCAGAAGGTGAAGAGGGAGATGCAGAGGAACTCTGATGAGCTCTTGCATTCGGTATCTGAAGAATTCCCCAAAGCAGAGACCCTAAATAGCCAGAAAAGGAGGTTTGGCTACCTAGGAAGGAGGATAGGCTAGTAACACAGGTAAGAGCCTATCAGAAGGAGTCTCTGATGTCACCTGCTGGCCCTGGCCACTCAGAGCAGTCCAGTGTGCCAGCACACCTCTGAATCCAAGATGGCAGAGGTCTGGGGCACGCTGGAGGAGCTCTGGGCACCTCCCCTGGGAGGTGCAGGTCAGGGGAGTGGTCACTCCCCTTTCCTTTGTCCAGTTTCGCGCCAGAGCAGGGCTGGGGGATCCCTGAACCGGTGTAGACTGGCTTATGCAGAGATGGGCACCATCTGTGCCCATCAAAGCATTTCCAGAGGCTGGGGAAGGCTACTCCTCCCCAGCCCTGACACCGTTTTCCAAAGGGAGAGGGTGTAACACCCTCTCTCTGAGGAAGTCCTTTGTTCTGCCTTCCTGGGCCAAGCCTGGCTGGACCCCAGGAGGGCAGAAACCTGTCTGAGGGGTTGGCAGCAGCAGCAGCTGCAGTGCAAACCCTGAAAAGGCAGTTTGGCAGTACCCGGGTTCTGTGCTAGAGACCCGGGGGATCATGGAATTGTCTCCCCAATGCCAGAATGGCATTGGGTTGACAATTCCATGATCTTAGACATGTGACATGGCCATGTTCGGAGTTACCATTGTGACGCTATACATAGGTAGTGACCTATGTATAGTGCATGCGTGTAATGGTGTCCCCGCACTCACAAAGTCTGGGGAATTTGCCCTGAACGATGTGGGGCACCTTGGCTAGTGCCAGGGGGCCCACACACTAAGTAACTTTGCACCCAACCTTCACCAGGTGAAGGTTAGACATATAGGTGACTTATAAGTTACTTAAGTGCAGTGGTAAATGGCTGTGAAATAACGTGGACGTTATTTCACTCAGGCTGCACTGGCAGGCCTGTGTAAGATTTGTCAGATCTCCCTATGGGTGGCACAAGAAATGCTGCATCCCGTAGGGATCTCCTGGAACCCCAATACCCTGGGTACCTCACTACCATATACTAGGGAATTATATGGGTGTACCAGTATGCCAATGTGAATTGGTAAAATTGGTCGCTAGCCTGTTAGTGACAATTTGTAAAGCAGAGAGAGCATAACCACTGAGGTTCTGGTTAGCAGAGCCTCAGTGAGACAGTTAGGCATCACACAGGGAACACATACATATAGGCCACAAACTTATGAGCACTGGGGTCCTGGCTAGCAGGGTCCCAGTGACACATAACAAACATACTGAAAACATAGGGTTTTCACCATGAGCACCGGGCCCTGGCTAGCAGGATCCCAGTGAGACAGTGAAAACACCCTGACATATACTCACAAACAGGCCGAAAGTGGGGGTAACAAGGCTAGAAAGAGGCTACTTTCTCACAACTGGAAACAGAAATGGAACATACAGGGGACAAATAGCTCAATTTAGATATGATGGGCAATGAATTAGGTGAGACCAGCCTGAATAACTTCAAACCGAAATCAGTCTTCAGACCTTCTATTCTTCCTGATGCAATAGACATGTTTGACACACTGGAGATGAAGTATTTCAAAACGTTGTCTAAAACATCTCAGTGGAAGCATGACAATCTGACTATGAGTGAAAGATAAGAGGTGAAAAAACTGCAGGATGACCACAACATTGTCATTCGTCAATCTGATAAAGGTGGCAGTCATGTGGACCTCTCTGTAGACACATATTTACAGTAAGGAAGGTGACCACTGAGTAACTATGAATGCTATGAATTTGTGACTAAAATTACTATTGAGATGTATAACAGAAAATACTGAGATGCTAGTTGATTGGAGGGAAAAAGCCTCATAGAGTGGGAGAAATATTCATTTTTACTGAACAAATTTCCCAGAATACCATCGCTTTACATGTTGCCCAAACTGCACAATATCCGAAGGCACCCCCAGGAAGACCCATAGTGTCACTAATTGAGTCTCTTGCAGAATACCTCACAGTTTATCATTTTTTTCTATACCTTTTTGTGCCTTCCTTACCATTCTACATACAATACAGTAAAGGTTTTTTTGTGCAGAATCTATGGCATACCATGGGGGAGTGATTATTTGTTGGTCACCCTTGATGTAAACAGCCTATACACCAGCATAGGTCACAGTGATGGGTTTCAGGCTTGCAGACATTTTTTGAGATGTTGTTAACTGTGAGACTTTTGCTTGGAGAATACTTTTTTCATTTTTGTCAACAAACTATACAGACAAACTCAAGACACAGCGATAGGCACCTGTTTTGCTCCCAGTTACTCCAACCTGATAATGGGCTGGTAGAAGTAGCAGGTGTTCAAAACTATGGAGAAGTACAACATGCATGTGGTGTTATGGGCAAGGTATATTTATGACCTACTCATAGTATGGAAAGGTGGGAAAAAGCATGTATCTAGGATTCATTGCTACCTTGAACGAGAACACATGCCATTTGAAACTTGAGGGTAAGATCAGTGAGTCTAGTGTAGAAACTTGGATGTTGAAGTGATTGTGGATAGTAACAAACTGATCTTTAAACTTTTTAGATAATAGAAAGCAGGCAATACTTTGCTCCATGCACAAAGCAGCCGCACCTGCAATATCATAAACAGCATTCCCTACAGAGAATTCCTGTGGGCTGTAGTTTTCAGGAGGAATGCAAAGTGAAGCCTAAGAGATTCAGACAACAAAGATATTGTGACTGTATTAAAAATGCTCTTGAGAAAGCACAGAACATCTCTAGAGATGACCTTTTAATAGGTGCACTTGTCTCTAACTCAACAACATCTACTGTGGCGAGATTCGTTACCACATTTGATGATAAAGCTAGGGAGGCCACGCTAACATTATGTTCAGAAAAGGCCGGTCGCTAAAGGACAGACTGTGTAAAAATGAGGTCACTGGAAATCCCACCACCCTTTCAAGAGTACCTCAGTAGGGGGATTTTACGCCTGTGGCAGCTGTAAGGCATGTGCATGCAGCCATAATGTGAAACAGTATTTTTCCCCAGTGAGACACACGCACAGAAAGATTGAGAAACACCTAACATGCCTTTCTGATTTCTGTGCATATGCCTTGGTATGTCCCTGTGAAAATATGTATATAGGGAGTACTACTGACCAGGTGAAGAAACGTGTGCTAGAGCACTAGAGCTATTGACAAGGGAGACAAACAGTATCCCGTAGCATGCCATTTTGGAGTGGAGCTTTAAGACAGCAGGAATTTACTCATTGAGGGGTGGTAATCTTACACAGAAGTTGAAGCAACTGGAATTCAAGTATATTTTGGAGTAGGATACAAAGATTTTGTTTGGTCTTAACTCTGATGAAGAAATGCATACCCATGTAAGGTACTAATGGGACTTTTGCACATAATCTTCTGAATTCAGTTTGGTGTTTAGTGGGAAACATCTTACAGGAATGGTACTAAAATGTTTCCCCCTTTTTAGAACAATTTAGTTTCTGATGGTGTATATCAATATCGGGTACTTTAAATGGTTTTAAAATGTTTGTTTGTATTTATACAGTTGGGGCTCACCTTCAAGAGATCTTGCCTGTGGACAGTTGCACTGCATTAGAATATCTATGGGACTTCGCTTTCCCACCCAGCCTTGCCTGTGTTTGAGGGGCTGAGTATAGTATCTTATGTATACCTGACACAAAATTTTGGTGTGGGTTAACCCACTTCAGCTAGATTATCTCAAATAACATTTGGGACAATTTGCAGTGATGATGGAATATCTGCATTACCAATTTTTCTTTTATTAATGACCTATTCACACACTGACATGCTAACTCATTAATATCATTATTTTTTGTATTTGATTAGTGGTTCTGTTCTTCGATTTTAAGATAAATGGTATCAGTTCATTTAGCAATATATTGGCCCCCTAGGCTTTAATAATATGGATAGGGTGCCAGTTGGGCATGATTGTGGTTGTATTACTTATATTACACTGTTACGACTTCTATCCTACTACTGACTCAGTATTGAGATCTCTGTGGTAGTGCAGTAGGGTGTTTAAACATTTTATTTTCAGGACCAGAATTTGTATCCATAAATATTATGAATTTCTCCCAGGACACTAGTTTTACAGACAAAGCGATATTTATAGGCTGATTAAGCCACTGAACATTATCTTCACAAGGTATAAATTTGCTATTGACGATTACTAGAGAATCCACATAACACACCAAATTAATAGTTTACAGCGCCCAGTTGATTTGAGTAAATGGATTATATGATAATAATTTATTGATTTGTGCACACAAGAAATGTCTCTGTTAAAACATATGCTAAGTTATGTATTCTAATTTTAGGTAGGCATTATGAGCGTGTTCTAAGATGGCCACATTGCTCACTGTTTAGGAAAACGCCTCATTATCCTTCTATGCCAACGCACATTGTTTGTTTGTAAAAGATCGCAGAGCAAGGCGTCTTGTCCCTGAAACACGTTGGGTATTTATTTTCGCATGAGCGTACAACATAAAATAAAATTGCTGTCATGTAATTAATCAGATTTTGAGAAGTTGTTCTGGCATTGGAATGTGAGTTTCTCATCCGTGCGCATATATATACGCATTATATATATATATATATAGCAAGAAAGAGAGAAGGCAATACACATTTATGTATGTACATTCATATGTGTGTCTATTTATATATGTACATACACACGATCACTTAAATACGTGATTTACACTTATATATAATAAATGAACACATCCATATTATATATAAAATACATTCTATTTATATATACACCTACGTGAATGAATAATGAATATGCTCATTTATTAAATGTTAAATACATTTAGTTTCATAAATACACTCCTCCCCACATGATTGACTATGGGGCTAGAAGTAGGAGCAGCGTAATGCTAAGTAGCGCTTGGGGGTTCTGTCCCCCCTCCCCATGTGACAACTGCACCCACACCTGGACAGTGAATTATGGAGGTAGAAGTACCCTTGCAGTGTTCGATTCTTCCTGCACGGCGGGTGCAGTGTTGGTGCTAAATAGCACTGTGGGGGTTATCTCCTCCTCCCCACGTGACAACAGCACCCTCGCCTAGCATAGTAAACAATGGAGCTAGGTGCCCCTGTGCGGTGTAAGATTCTCCCCACACAGCAGGAGCAGTGTTAATGCACACAGGAGCAGTGTTAATGCACACAGGAGCAGTGTTGGTGCTAACTAGCACTATGGGGGTCTGGCTCCTTCTTCCCACGTGGCAACAGCAACTGCACCTGGCGCGACACACTGCAGGGCTAGAAGTCTCCTTGCGGTGGTGATTCTCCCCACGCAACAAGAGCAGCTTTGTTGCTAAATGGTACTGGTCGGGTGGGGTGGGGGTCTGTCACTGCCTCTCCATGTGACGACTGCACCTGCACAGCGAACAATGGGGCTAGAAGTCCCCTTGCAGTGAGGGATTCTTTCTGCACAGCGAGAGCAGCGTTGGCGCTAAATAGCGCTGTGGCGGTCTGTCTCTTTCGCCCTACGTGACATCAGCACCCTTACCTAGCACCAAGGGCACAACTAGAGCCACACTTAAGTGGGTGGGCTAATACTTCCAGCAATAGAGCAGGACAAGCATTTCCAGAAGTGGGTCGGAGATATCCTCATAGCCAATATGACAAAAATGATTGACACACTGTGCAATTTAAACATATTGGACAAACTTGATATTATAATGAGCATGTTTTTGTAGATATTACACTGTTCCTATGCTCCTCACAGTGATCTGTGAAAAACAGATTGAGTGCACTGACAACTGAAAAACAGCTTCTATAAATCTGATTCCAAAGCACATGACATGTTTTCACAAAGTTATTTAAAGACCACCCTTTTTGTCAATTGCCTGATTCCTTCTGTGAAGAACAATTTGCTTGTGAAATATTTATAATTGCAAGTCCAGAAATATGCTTCTGCCCCATTAATGACTGAAGGTAGAATTGGATGTTGCAAAATAATAATGGGTTGAGGCTGCCCTCACATATGGGTCTCAAAATAATAGGCTTTGTGGCAGTGCCTAATTTGAGCTGGTGGTTGCAGGTGGAGCCCACGTGCACTAATTCTTGGGATCCGTAGTAACTTTTGCTCAGTAGACTTTGTTCCTGAACAAGAGAAAGAAAAAAGCAAAAGGGGAAAAGGAGAAAGACTGAAAAATTATGACAAAGAGAGAAAGCAAAAAACGAAAAAGAACCTTCAAGAGTGGGATAAGGGGGCAGGGAGTGCCTGGTAGTGGATGAAAGTGGCACACAGTAGACTCACCAGTCTAAGCAGTCTTGGTATTTGGCTCGCCTGATATTTCAAATTGCTGGGCACAGGCTCCTGAGCGAATCAAATATTAGGCAGTGAAGTTGTGAAAGTGCAAAGATTCCATGTCGTGTGCAGATGTTAGAATTCAAGTGATAACTGTCAAACATTAAAACTACTTTAAAACACGGAAGCTTGCTAAGAATGGACAGCTTTAAGGGGCTACAGGGCTAATGCTTTAGCAATACCTGCAACCTTTAGGTTATCCTGTGTAGTAGCAGCAAATGAGCACGTCTGAAGGGGGCCAAGGTGAAGGATTAAAACAATAAAATACCTTTGGAACCAGTGCTACTTCTCCCACCCACACTGGCTTAAAGTCCCAACTCTATTCCCTCACCAGCTCACAACTTCTGTCATTTTGCGCCTGCTTCCCCCTTCTGCAGCCTTTGCCTACTTACCTCCTGTACCAAATAAACACTCGCTCCCAGTTTATGCCCACAGCCTCAGAGCAATCCTCGATCCCTCACCATCCCCCAAAGCTTCACCCCTAATCTCCCTGCTTTCGCCGTCCCACATCCTCAGTCCACTCCCCCTCTTGCTCCAGCTACGCAGCTACAGACGGAACTAACTAGGTATCGAATTCTACAGAAAGAACAGGTATTCTGCAGGTGCCTTTGTAGAAATGTGCATATTCATGAAAGTTGGGTAAGTTTTTGGTCTTCCACGTGATGCTGCTTGCGCATGCACTCTCGCTTGCAGGACATATTGTACACAACAACGGGCTTTGCAGTCATGGGTGCAGCGTAAGAGGTGTTCTTATGTGAGTTCTTGCTGGGTGATTGTGAACAGTGTGAGTGAAAGCAGCTTGAGTGGTGTGGGTGTAGGGTGAACAATGTGCCGCTGTGAGTACAGGGCAAGCTACATGAGTGCAAGGTGAGAGAAGGGCCCATGTGACTGCTGCGTGAGAGGAGTGCATGCAGAGTGGGAGGAATGAGTGCAGGGTGGGTGGTTTGAGCAGTGTAAATGCAGGGTGAGTGCCGTCCCTGTGTGAGTATTAGGTGATCAGTGTGCCTGTGTAAGCGCAGGGTGAGTGGTGAGAGTGAAGGGTGAGCTGTGGGAGCGAATGGTGAGTGCATGATGTTAGAGGTTAGTGGAGGTTGAGTGGTGTGTTCCTGTGAGTTCTGGCAGACTATTGTGCCTGTGTGCACGCAATGTGAGCTGCATGTGTCCATTCGATTTTGGGTGTGTGTGTGAAGGGGCAAAGAGGGAAGAATGAGTGCATAGTAACTGATATGCTTGTTTGAGATTGAGTGCAGGGTGAGTGGTGAGACTGTAGGGTGAGCAGCAAGAGTGACAGGTGAGTGGAGTATCATGTGAGTGCAGGGTGAGTGGTGAGACTGTAGGGTGAGCAGTAAGAGTGACAGGTGAGTGGAGTATCATGTGAGTGTAGGGTGAGTGGTGTGCTTGTGTGAGTGCAGGGTTAACGGCGTGAGTACATGGTGAGCTGTCTAAATACAGTTTGATAGCTGTGAGTGCAGGGTGAGTGGTGAGACTGTAGGGTAAGAGTGACAGGTGAGTGGAGTGGCATGTGAGTGCAGGCTGAGCGGTGTGCTCCTATGGGTACAAATTAAGAGCAGTGTAAGTACATTATGATTGCTGTGAGTGTAGAGTGAGTCATGAGACTGCAGAATGAGTGTTGTGCATGTCTGAGTGCACGGTAAGTGGAAGGTAAACCAAGAGTGCATGGTGGAGCTATGTAAGTGAAGTCTGATCGCTGTGAGTAAATGGTGAGCGTTGAGAATGATAGGTGAGTTGTTTGAATGCAGGATGCATTCCCAGACACTTTGAGTAACTCAGCATGTTATCCATGGTACTGAGCAGGGGCTCAGATGTAATTTGAACTATTTCTGTCATGCCATCCATCAGGGATGGAGGGTGAAGGAAATACATTGTGATTCCTGCAACAAACCACCAGACTCTTGATATGCCTTGATAGATGATTTGCCTGGAAACTGGAAATTATGTGACATAACTGCCAGAGCTGGTGGCTTTGAGTTGGGGAACCTCGTTCGAGTCTCTGCATCATCTCAACATCCTGTGATTTTGAGCAGATCACTTAATCTCTCCGTGCCTACAAAACTGAAAGTAACTGGTGCTCACCTAAAGTGCATCAATACCTTTGTGTCGAGTTCATGTATAACTGCAAAAACACAAAACCTAACAGTACTTTTCAGGAAATGCATTCTCACACTGTAGCAGCAAACGGAGTCACAATTTATTTCCTCCACCCTCCATCCCTGATTGATGGCATAATAAAAAATCAGTCTTGTGTAGTGTCTATGCAAGATGTCCTCACTGGCTGCAGTTTGTATCTGTGATTTAAAGCTGTCAGGTGCCCCTACTACTTATGTAGGTCAGCAGAGAGAAGAAGCCAGCTTCAGTCTCTGTTTACCAGACAACGTTTTCCATGTCCATCGAACTACATATCAAGTCTTTATTTTTGTTCTTAGGAATTACCACCATTCCAAAGACAGGAGCTGCCAACCTGCAGGGAACAACTGTGCCAGAGCCTGCCCCATCTGTGCATGCCGCTGCATGCCCCATCAGCTCACTCGAATCCTAAACTTTAACCACAACATTCCAAACGACCATCTCCTTCCTGCCGACCCAAACCAAAGCTGTGCAAACTGCCATTAAACATTGCAATAAAGTTTGTTGCAGCACCACTTTGAAAGTCAGGAGTATAAAAAAACAGCCATTTTTTAACAGGGATAAATGCTTTCCTTTGCGCTAAAAGAAACTTACAATGAAAGGATACTTCTAGCCCCATACCTGAATGTGCCGGGGGCAAGTATTGTCGTCACGTGGGAGGAGACAGATCCCCACAGAGTTAGGTAGCCCCAGACTGCTACCTTTACCCTGGAGGAATCTTACACTGCAAGGAAACTTTCAGCCCCATTTTGTGCCAGGCAGGTACGCAAAGCCCATAAGGCTGAAAGGGCTTTAGCCCTCCCCGTCGTGTGTCTTAGCCCGGGCTGAGGCTGCTTGCAGGACACAAACACACACAGTTCTTGAGCTGTGTTGGGCTGGCTGGACAATGACTGGCATCTCATCTCCGCCACTTTTGAGAATTTCACAGATCTTTAAAAGACCATTTACCCACTGATAAAAGGAAGGTTGCACTGAGACTTGGGAAGGAAAAGACCAGGGACACCAGGAGGTAGAAGAAAGGAAATAGGAAATCCTCAAATGGAGTGCGGGTCGACAACAAGGGAGAGAAAAGTACAGAAGGGCAGAATGCCGGTAAGATCCAGTAGGTTACAAAAACGAAGGGAGCCAAGCAGTTTGCTACAAACTAGCCCTTCACAAGTTAAAGGAAACACATGTGTTTTCTTATATAACCCTCACCCACCAGGGTTGCACCTTGATGCCATGCTTCATTATCGGGTCCATCCTGTTCTGTTGTGGAACAGGGCGTGCTGTGACCTACGAGTTACGCAGGATCACTTATAGATGTATTAATACGGTGTAAAATGATGGAAAAAAATAGGAGAGAGGGAGGTTGTGAACTTTATATAGACAGGAAACGTAGTAGGTAAATTATTATTTATTCTGGCTTCTGGTCGGTATGATAAAAAATGGGGAATGGAAGGAGTGGATAACTGTGTATCTGCCTTCCTAAGGGTCGACATGTTTTAAACAAACCCCAAGGCTTTTCATGAGGACCAAGGATCTACCTCCTTGATACCATCCCTGCAGTTATGTGGGCACTGATAGCTCTCAATTATTCTGCATGCTTTGTAACCTGCAATATATAATCATTACATAAATTACATACATTATATGGGTTCCCAGGCTGGGATGAAGAGAAGATAGTGATGTTTTTTTTTTAATATGCACGTATGAATAAAGAATACTGGAGATGCCACCATTCATATAAAGATTCCTAATTGACATTACTTTGACATGACAGACACAATTTCTTTATTTCACAGAATGTGACTATAAGCTCACCTTCACCACTGGCGGATCCATGAAGCAAAACAATTGCCCAAATAATGTATGCAATTTGTCTCACGTGGGTCTGTTCTCTCCTCTCTCTTCTGCCTAAGGGATTCTTTTCCTTACCCCGTCTATTGGTTCTCCATGGAAGAGGGCCTCCTCTTACCAATTGTATTCCTTACTGTTGGGATGAGTACTGTCCAGTAACTCAGTGAAGTCAGTTTAGTTGGTGCCAATTATCACATCTTCCACCAAATGAGGAATACCACCAACTAACAAGAGTTCTTCATATCCCCTCCAATTGACCTTATCTCGGCTACTGGATAAGATTCACATTCACCATGGACACATGTTAAAAGGACGGTCTCGCCTTTTCTCCACTGCTGAGGATGTATCCTATCAGCACTAATGACTGACTGCTTACAACCTGAGTCCACTACACCTGTGCTAGGGTTTGATTTACCTCCATTGATTTAGCAAACCGAGGTGGCCCACCATTTGTACACAATACCCTACCCCTATTAAGCCCCACTTCCACTGGCTTGGGACCAGGGGGTTTCTGCTGGCAATTCCTGGCTGTGTGTCCCTGCTCAGCACAATTATAACATTGAGGTCCTTGACCAAACTCTTTGCCCAGGGGTCTGAGTGAGGGATGTGTCTCTGGAGTAGTCTTATGGAATTGTCTCATGGTGCGAGTGGTTTTCCAAGTTGGTGGGAGGAACGAGGACACTTTGGGATATGGGGTCTTAACTCAGATGAACGATGAAAGGTTCAGGCTAAACCGATGGCATACAGAACTGTCAGGTCTGGATGCTGTCTTATCCAATTTTGAGTATTCCCAGGAAGGACATCAAGATACTGCCCTAAGAAGATTTTGTTCATGATTTCTTCTTTGGTAGAGTCAGCAGGTTTGAACCAAAATAGTCCCATGTTTTGTTATCGATAAAAGAGAGCTCTGGGATTTTTCGGGGAAGTCTATTTGGTCTTTTGGAATTTATTACAATAGTGCTCACTGTCATACCCTAGTCTTTCCAAGATGTTTTTTTTAACTTATTCATAAGGGGTGTTCCCCCCAGGATTAGCTGCCTGGTAAGCTGTTTGTAGTTCGCCTGTAAAAAGAGGTGCCACATATTGACCCCATTGCTCTAGGGGCCATGTAGCAGAGGTAGCCAGTCTTTCAAAATTAGTAAAAAAAGGCATCTGGATCTTCTCCAATCTGATATGTTTGTAATACTGAGCTCGAAACGCTAGGTACTAGCTATGGTACTCGTAAGCCTTTGTATTGCCGTTTCATGTATCAACTATTCGCGATAACTGTAGCTTGACGTTTAAGGGCATTTTGTCAATTTTCTCGATCTTGTTGAGCTTCTTTAGCTTAAACCAATATCACCAATTGTGGGTGTCGCTGTCCTTCTGGCAACTGTGTAAGCATATCCTCCAGAATAACCTTTGGTACCATTGTCCCTGTTGATTGGTCATACATCCCACTTCTGACACCACTGTAGCAGGGTGTATGCCTTAGGTTGTATACTCTCTTCTTATACGCAAAAACCACTAGGGAGGCCAGTCTTTGCATCTGTAAGTATCCTTTATTATTTTGTTTCTTTTCTTCTTTCTATTACGTAGATTACTGTGCTTTGGTAGTATATCTTTATCGTGCAGCTTTGTGTGTTGTTTTACTTGTTTTGTTATTTCCTTTTTCTTTCTTCTTTTCTATAGGTGGATCCCTGCTCCTGGACTGCAACATGAGGAAGAAGGCAGAGCAGAACATCAGGTAAGTGAAGCGTTCGCGACTCCTTATCATTTGAGAGAAAGGCGGGGAGAGGAACAGGGAAGGAGTGAGGGGAGTTCCATGAGGGGATGAGATTCATCCTCGGTTCTTGTGCACTACGCTTTCCTTCATAACAGCTAGGTTGTTCAACGTGCATGGTACCAGTTTGTCCCCTTTGCGCTCATTTTAGTATGCACGAAAGTGTCCTTGAAAATTATTCATGCCCCATTTGCCTGTGAACACGCCCCGTCTCTCTCCCTGACTTTCCCCTCCACCTGAGAACCACCTGCTCCAGCCACGTATGCGGTCACATACCTGGGAGAGCCATATCCCTCCTAGAACATGGCTGGATATTGCATCCTTCGTGTCCTTAAGTATTATGGGCGTGGTCCTCTTGCTACTACCCTCTTGGTCTGTTTCCGATGCAACCAATGGGGATCTGTTCTCTTCCCTTGTCTTCCTCTCCTCTCCTCCTTGTCCTAATTCGACTTCTCTCCACTTCTCTGTTGGCGTCTTCCAGGGTTCAGACCACACTTTTCTTGTCTCCGTCTCTTTCATGTAGTTAGCAGGCCAATCGGAGCATGCGTTGGGGCAAGTCTGAGACTCTGGCCTGGTAAGCTCCAATGGCCCAGTACCCACCATTCATTGCATATAGAAGTATCAGTCCTGATCGGAGTTTCGTTTGATAAGTCAATCCTGTCACACTGTGGTTGTTTCTCTGCTCAAAAAGCCTTACACTGGCTCAAAACCTTTCCACAGCATCTGACATTTTTTGCTATCTTTTTTCAAATGTCCCACAATATTTTTATGTAAAAGGAAAAAGCTGAAGTATATTGTGAGACCTTTTCTTTAGGTCGGGGCAATAGGTGATTATTTGTCAGCATCTGTGGAGGATACAGTTGTTTACGATTGTTGTTTCAGAATTTAAGACTATTTAATTCCATTTATATAAAAGTTATTCCTTTTGAAAACCTTTCTCTCCAACGGTGGCAATAGAGAGCAGTCAAAGCTTACTCCAAGAGGTGATAAAGGTATTGGAACTCAAATATGTATGTCATATTTATCATACTAGATTAACACCTTTTTCCACCAGCCTAGCTATGTCTTTTAAAAAGCACTGATTTAGAGCTGTTGGTAATGGAATGAAACAATAAAAAATGTGTTCTGTGACTAATAGTCCTCCATAAATCAATCAGTATTTGTAGAGTGCGGCTACTCACCCATAAGGGTCTCAAGGCGCTGGTAGGGGGTGGGCCCTCATCCAAAGAGCCATGTCTTGGGGTTCTTCCTGAAGATGGTGAGCGACGGGCTTTGTCTGAGGTACAGGGGGAGGTTGTTCCAGCTCTTCGTTGCCATGTAGGTAAAAGATCGTCCTCCGGCTGTGGTTTTGCAGATGTAGGGAATGGTGGCCAGGGCCATCTGGGTGGTGCGGAGGGATCTGGTGGGGGTGTGGAAGGAGACACAGTGTTTCAGGTAGGCTAGTCCTGTGTTGTGTATGGCCATGTACGTGTGGGTGAGAAGCTTGAAGGTGATTCGCTTTTCGACCGGTAGCCACTGGAGGGTCCTCAGGTGTTGGGAGATGTGTTCTCGGCGAAGGAGGTCCAGAATGAGTCTGGGGGCGGCGTTCTGGATGAGTTGAAGTTTTTTGATGTTCTTAGTTGAGGTGTTGGCGTAAAGGGCATTGCCATAGTCGAGCTTGCTCGTGACTAGGGCATGGGTGGCTCTCCCGCGACAATCTACTGGGATCCATCTGAAGATCTTCCAGAGTTTCCGGAGTGTGTGCCAGCAGGTGGTACTGGAGGAGTGTGCCCTCCAGTACCAACCAAATGTCTTACAATATCTCTTTGTATGCAAAGTGTCCTCCAAAGTGATAACAGACAGCAGTCACCCTGCAAGACTTAAGTGCTGTGAGACCCAAAGAAGGGATTAGATTCAAGTAGGAAAGGCAGAAAATCCACAGTTGACTGACGGGCCTCTGACCAGGCCACTTTGTGAGAATATGTTTTTATTACTGTGGATAAACTCCTTGCTTGGGCTGGCTCAGTCACTGATGCACAACCCAAAAGGACGCAACAGTTTTAAGATTTGTGTGCACACCGCCAGTCTGACTGTGCTCCCAAAGCCAGCTGGCTGATTGTCATGTGCAGAAAGACAATGGGCCTGTCTGGGCAAGCACAGTATTATGTGCACCTCTTCCCCCAAAAAAATAATCCCAAACCTCGAGGAATGACAGCGAGGCCTAGGAAAGTGACTGCTTTTCAGGAACACAGTCAAAATTTGCCTCCTGTTGGAGGTGAGGGGAAGAAGGAGCAGTGTACAGGAGAAGAGGGCTGTGGGAGAGAAGAGCAGCTGAGAAGCAAGTGGGCGTTCCATAGAGTACATCATTGGACACTGAGGCCATTATTACAACCCTGACGGTCATGAGACTTCCAGGGCCGCGGTGGAGGTCGGACCACCACCAATGTGGCGGTCCGGCCTCCACATATTGACCGCGGTGAAAGCGCCATGGTCCAACCGCTGACACCTCCAGCTTGCTGCCGGCGACAGCCTGGTGGTGCCGGTGGTCTTAATCCGCCATGGCAGCGCTGCCCTGGTGTAGGAAAGTACCATCTTCCTTGGCATGTTATCCTCATTTTTACCTGTATGTCAATATGTTTTTGCCTGTCTCACTGGGATCCTGCTGGTCTGGGCCCCAGTGCTCATAATTTATGGCCTAATGAGTATGCCTGTGTAGTGCCTAACTGTGTCACTGAGGCTCTGCTAACCAGAACCTCAGTGATTATGCTCTCTCTGCTTTTAAATTTGTCACTGTAGGCCAGTGACTTCATTTACCACTTTGGGTATTCCAGGGCATATCTTTGCTCTTACCAGGACCCAGGCCAAGAAATAAAGAGGACAGGGAAACTTGGATCCTGGAACAATGGACCAAGTACTCCCAAGAACTAGGGGTAGGAAGGGCAAACCCTTGTCCACTACCCCTCCCTAAACAGATGATTCCCCTTTTGAGGAAGAGGAATTCTCTCCCTGTGCAGAACCTACACCAGAGGAGCTGATACAGCTGAGCTTTTGGGTGCAGGTGGGCCTGCCAGGGAAGAGCTGAGTGTGGCACAGCAAACCTGCCCCACATTGGAGGGCCGCAGACAGCAAGATGTCAAGCATCAAAATGGTGATGTCACTGACACACACAGAGTTTACTGGGAGAATAATCTCCCTTATACTGAAGCAAGGGACCCTAAACCTGGTGCCACCAGGAGACTGGTCATCCCTCTTCATTACAGGGATTTCCTCCTAACTCTGGCTCATGACATCCCATTATCTGGGCATTTAGGCCAGAGTAAAACATGGGACAGACTTGTTCCACATTTTCACTGGCCCCATATGTCAGAGGACACAAAGGCGTTTTGTCGCTCCTGTGTCACCTGCCAAGCCAGTGGCAAGACTGGTGGCACCCCAAAGGCCCCCTTAATGCCACTACCAGTTGTTGGGGTACTCTTTGAAAGGGCAGGGGTTGATATTGTTGCCCCCCTTGACCCTCCAACAGCTTCTGGCAATAGGTTTATCCTTGTGGTGGTGGACCATGCCACAAGGTACCCAGAAGCTATCCCCTAAAGAACCACTACAGCTCCTGCAGTGGCAAAGGCCCTCCTGGGAATCTTTTCCAGAGTGGGCTTCCCTAAGGAAGTGGTGTCAGACAGATGTAGTAACTTCATGTCTGCATACCTAAAAGCAATGTGGAAGGAGTGTGGTGTTACATACAAGTTCACCACCCCTTTTCATCCACAGACTAATGGACTGGTTGAGAGGTTTAATAAACCTCTCAAATGTATGATTATGGGACTCTCTGAAAAACTCAGAAGGAGGTGGGATGTCCTATTACCATGCCTCCTTTTCGCCTACAGGGAGGTACCCCAAAAAGGAGTGGGCTACAGCCCCTTTGAACTCTTCTTTGGTCACCCTGTTAGGGGCCCACTTGCTTTTGTTAAGGAGGGTTGGGAACAACCTTTAAAAGCTCCAAAACAGGACATAGTGGACTATGTACTTGGCCTAAGAAGTAGAATGGCTGAGTACATGGAAAAGGCCAGCAAAAACCTTCAGGCCAGTGAAGAGCTCCAAAAGCAATGGTTTGACCAGAAGGCTGTCAGGACAGAGTACCACCCAGGACAGAAGGTGTGGGTATTGGAGCCTGTAGCTCCAAGAGCACTCCAGGACAAATGGAGTGGACCCCATCTAATTGTAGAGAAAAAAGGTGAGGTCATCTACTTGGTGGACCTGGGCACTGCCAGAAGCCCCCTTAGGGTGCTTCATGTCAATCGCCTAAAGCCTTACTATGACAGGGCTGACTTAACCCTGTTCATGGCTACAGATGTGGGGCAGGAAGAAGAGAGTGACCCTCTCCCTGATCTCTTCTCCACCACTGAAACTGATGGTTTAGTGGAAGGAATAGTTCTGGCAGACTGCCTTACTACTGAGCAGAAGGAAACATGTAAAAATCTCCTTCATCAGTTTTCTGAACTCTTCTCCCTCACACCTGGTACAACTACTTGGTGTGAACATACAATTGACACTGGAGACAGTTTACCTGTCAAAAGTACAATTTACAGGCAACCTGACCATGTCAGAGATTGCATAAAAGCAGAGATTCGGAAAATGTTAGACCTTGGAGTTAATGAGCCTTCAGATAGCCCCTGGGCCAGCCCAGTGGTGCTTGTCCCCAAACCAAATAGCAAAGAAGGGAAGAGAGAAATGCGGTTTTGTGTGGACTATAGAGGTCTCAATACTGTAACAAAAACAGATGCTCACCCTGTACCCAGGGCAACGGAGCTAATAGATACACTGGCATCTGCCAAGTATCTAAGCACTTTTGACTTGACTGCAGGGTATTGGCAGATCAAAATGTCAGAAGATGCTAAAGCAAAAACTGCATTTTCTACCATAGGAGGGCATTATCACTTCACAGTGATGTCCTTTGGTTTGAAAAATGCACCTGCAACTTTTCAGAGGTTGGTGAATACAGTCCTACAAGGTTTGGAAGCTTTTAGTGCAGCATATTTAGACGATATTGCTGTCTTTAGCTCCACCTGGGATGAACACTTTGTCAACCTCTGGAAAGTTTTGGAGGCCCTGCAAAAGGCAGGCCTAACTATCAAGGCTTCAAAGTGGCAGATAGGGCAGGGGAAAGTGGTTTATCTGGGCCACCTGGTAGGTGGGGAACAGATTGCACCACTTCAGTGGAAGATTCAGACCATTATGGACTGGGCTCCCCCTACAACTCAGACCCAGGTCAAAGCCTCCTTGTGCAGCTTTGTGTGTTGTTTTTCTTGTTTTCTTATTTCCTTTTTCTTTCTTCTTTTCTATAGGTGCATCCTTGTTGCTGGACTGCAACATGAGGAAGAAGGCAGAGCAGAACATCAGGAAAGTGAAGCGTTTGCGACTCCTTATCATTTGAGAGAAAGGCGGGGAGAGGAAAAGGGAAGGAGTGAGGGGAGTTCCATGAGGGGATGGGATTCATCCTCGGTTCTTGTGCACTACGCTGTTCTTCATAACAGCTAGGTTGTTCAACGTGCATGGTAACAGTTTATCCCCTTTGTGCCCATTTTGGTGTGCATGAAAGTGTCCTTGAAAATTATACATGCCCCATTTGCCTGTAAACACGCCCCGTCTCTCTCCTTGACTTCCCCCTCCACCTGAGAACCACCGGCTACAGCCACGTATGTGGTCACATACCTGGGAGAGCCATATCCCTCCTAGAACATGGCTGGATATCGCATCCTTCGTGCCCTTAAGTAATACGGGCGTGGTCCTCTTGCTACTACCCTCTTGGTCTGTTTCCGATGCGACCAATTGGGATCTGTTCTCTTCCCTTGTCTTCCTCTCCTCCTTGTCCTAATTCGACTTCTCTCCACTTCTCTGTTGGCGTCTTCCAGGGTTCAGACTGCACTTTTCTTGTCTCCGTCTCTTTCATGTAGTTAGCAGGCCAATCGGAGCATGCGTTGGGGCAAGTCTGAGACTCTGGCCTGGTAAGCTCCAATGGCCCAGTACCCACCATTTGTTGCCTATAGTAGTATCAGTCCTGATCGGAGTTTCGTTTGATAAGGCAATCCTGTCACACTGTGGTTGTTTCTCTGCTCAAAAAGCCTTAAGCTGGCTCAAAACCTTTCCACAGCATCTGACATTTTTTTGCTATCTTTTTTCAAATGTCCCACAATATTTTTATGTAAAAGGAAAAAAGCTAAAGTATATTGTGAGACCTTTTCTTTAGGTCGGGGCAATAGGTGATTATTTGTCAGCATCTGTGGAGGATACAGTTGTTTACGATTGTTGTTTCAGAACTTAAGACTATTTAATTCCATTTATATAAAAGTTATTCCTTTTGGAAACCTGTCTCTCCAACGGTGGAAATAGAGAGCAGTCAAAGCTTACTCCAAGAGGTGATAAAGGTATTGGAACTCAAATATGTACGTCATATTTATCATACTAGATTAACGCCTTTTTCCTAGTTGAGGTGCCGGCATAGAGAGTGTTGCCGTAATCAAGCTTGCTTGTGACTAAGGCATGGGTAACTGTCCTGCACAGTCTTCTGGAGTCTGCGCAGTGTGCCAGCAGGAGGAGGTGACAGAGTTACCTGGCGGGTCATGGATAGGGAGGAGTAGAGGATGATTCCTAAGTTGCAGGCATGCTCGTTTCAGCATAGGGGGGCGCTGAGAGATGTGGGCCACCATGATTCGTCCCAAGCTGACGTGGCGTTTCTGAAGATGATGAGCTCCATCTTGTCAGAGTTGAGCTTGAGGCAGCTTTCTCTCATCCAGGTGGCGATGGTTTCCATTCCAGTGTGAAAGTTCCTTTTGGGTATGTCCGGGTCTTCAGCTCCTTAGCCATCCATTTCTAAACAACCTTTCCTTTGAACAAGGGTGTCTCCAGTAGCCCTCATCAACAGATAGTAGCCTATTTCCTTCAAGGATATTCAAGGCAGTTTATTCAAGAAGGTAGCAAAACTTTCAGTTTCCTGTTTCCAAAACTGGTGAAGGGGTCTTGGCAGTCAGCAAGTCCAACCCTGGGTCTCAGATGCCTTTCTCAAATCAAATAAATCAAAATGAGCTTTATTTCGGTAACTAGTACCATAAAAGCACAGAACATTGACATAAAAAACACCACATTTCACATGCATAAAAATAGATTAAAAGAAAAATAAAATCCATACAATAATAAATACCACTGGGCCCAAGTCCTAAGACATGAAATTTGCGCTCAAAAGACTCTAGCACCATACACATAAAGTTAAAATAAAAGTTATAGATCAGTACAAAGCTTAATAGTTTTTTCAGAGGTCAATGCAAAAGACAGTACTAGAGAAAAAGCTCAAACACTTTCCCAAATGATTTACGTAATCAATTACAAAATTTCTCAGTTTAGGCCACAGATTCAATATAATCAGTGCACAGCTTCTTTGGCCCAAATGCAATAAAAACAGTGATTTCTTTCCACAAGGGATACAGTTATCATATAACCACAAGCTGCATCATCACCCTTTTTACAATTAAACAGAAGGTCGTGATTTCATGAGAAAAGCCACAGGCACTAAAAAAATACCCCACTCCCAGACCCCCCCTGTAACAATACACAACAGAACAGTGGCATTATGAATACACGCACTAATTAACAATTCATTTCATGGGCATGGGCTAAACCATGTTCATCATTGTAAAAGCAGCCTGTAATTACATGAAGCCATACATAAAAGGCAGTTTCACATAAGTGAAGATAAAGTTTTTGCTGTGTTTGTCCACATGGCTCCAAGAAATCTACCGACAGCAGTAACCAAAACATGGTGGGTGTCTGACCTAAGAATTCGAAGAGCTACTGCATTCCTGCTGAGGCCCAGCAGTCTACAGGCAGGAGCAAGCCACTTCCTGCGAGGAATTGCGTAAGTGAGACAGACAAATAAAACATGGGACAGGTTTTCAATAGTGGCGTTACATGCAGGGCAAACAGTAGCCCCAGCGAATGACCAACTGCTAGTGAATGATCTTAATTGTAGGGTTCCTACACAAATATGAAAGTGCAGCTTTCTGTCCTTAGGGGTGGAAATTATATCCCAAAATGCCTCATATCTGCATGCATCTTTCAAATCAACAAAAGCATGAGACAGCTTGGAATGAATTGCTACACGCATCTCCTCAGAATCTACCATCATCCAATACTTATTTTTAAATTCAAGCTTTGAAGGAAAGGCAGCAGTACCTGGGCAATTCCAAAGCTTGCACCAGCCAAGCAAATACAATGATGCCTTAACTTACCTAAGCCAAGGGACACTATGAGAGCAGTCAGCGTTAACTACTGCCTGAAGGGCTACAGTTTATGAGGCAAGCTCCGGAGTAGTCCAGAACCATCTCCAGTACAAGAGAGGATGCAAGCGGGCTTTGGGGTCTATTCCCTTGATACCCAGATCCTTAAAAAGAGAGAACAGCGGGGTGCTCAATGGAAGAAAAACAAGTTTCCTCAAAAAGGTATTTTCAACTATAGCTATTTCCTGAGCTTTAACATGACCCCATAGCTCCGCACCATAAAGGGCGGAACTAACAGCCTTAGTCTCGTAGATCTGAAGTACCGGGTGAATGGGTTTAGTATATGAGCCGTCAAAGCCCCTGACTAGGACTCCAGTGTACAGTTTTTGCTTCAATGCCACCTTGGTGATATGTGATTTCCAAGACAGGTTTTCTGATATGGTAAAGCCACGGTAACCCAAAGATTGCACCTTTTCGAGTGGTGTGCCTCCAAGTACTATCTTCCCTTTGAATGATCTGTGGGGGTTAAACATCATCAGTTTAGTTTTAGAGGTATTAATCTCCAATCCCTGCGACAGACAGAACTCATCAAATCGCTTAGGAGTCTCTCTAAACCACTCAGGGCTTTAGAGATTAAAAGAGTGTCATCTGCCAACAACAATACAGGGACTTTACAGGCACCTATAGATGGTGCATCTGCTTCCACCTTGGCTAAAAACTGTACAATATCATTGATATACAGTGAAAATAAAGTTGGAGCAAGGACACATCCTTGTTGCACTCCCCTTTGCACTGGGATTTTGTCAGTAAGCTGCCCCTGATCGCCCCACCTAACACGTGCATAGGTGTTTTCATGAGGACAAACTAGTAAGGAAAGAATTTAGGGAGGCATTGCCATGTCAGAGAGAACTTCCCATAACTTATTGCGAGGTACTAAGTCAAACAGAATTTAGATCTACAGAAGCAACATAAAGATTTCCTTTGCCAATTAAGACTGTTTTCCAATATAGAAGCAAGGATCTAAAAACGTGATCAACTGTGGACATTTTCGCATGAAAACCTGCTTGCAGTGGACTAAGAATATCATTTTCAGATATCCAATCCTGGATCTTCCCTAAGAGACAGGGACAGAATATTTATTGCACACAATCTAATAAACTGATAGTCACTGGGCAAGGATCTATCACCTTTTTTACAGATGCCTTTTTCTTTCTACACTGGTGTTGTTTCCCTGCCACTAGTCAATAGGAATCCTTGCATAATTACTTTTACTCAATTTGTAGACAGAAACTGGATTCCATAGAACCATATCTGGAGCTGGATTTAGGCAGTCACTGCCTTTTTGAGTATTCCTCCCAGACTTGTTAAGCTACAGTCTTTGTCCTCTAGTGTCAGCAGGAAGGAGGGGGTGTGGCTGGGAGCTCCCTGACAAAGAAATCCAATACAAAGGCACAAAAGAGGGAGATGCTTCCTCAGAAGAATGGAACAGAGCGCTGGTAAGGACAAGTGGAGTAACTCAAAATGATGCCCCCAGCACACTATGATGAGGGGGCCATGAGTCCCCCACATCTCACAGAATTTAATTGGCCTTGTGCTGGCTGTAATTCCTTTTAAAGGTTTGGGGAGGCCACCTGGAGGGTTAGGGGCCCTCTTGTGCTGGAGGGGCCTGTGTTACACCCCTGAAAGACACACTGCAATCTTGAGTCACATTCAGGAAAATTGTGGTATAAATGAATCTAAACTATTACTGCAGTGGCGCAAACAGCTGGGTAATTTTCAAAAATGCTTTTTATTGTGAGTTGTGCCAAAAAAAGAATACAACATGATGTCAAAATCAAATGTTCATTAAACCTTTCTTTCAATTCAATCTGAGTATGACAAAAATATTACACAACGTTTTGCGAAAAAGATTTTTCAATGCTTTTCTTTGATAAATCATTCTACTTTCTTGACCTTGCGATGACACTATGTGACACATGTGTCCTCTCAGGAGCAATAAGTTACTCAGCAAAACAAAATAAAATCTATTAGTATTATTTTTATATAGAAACTTATTTTTGCACCATTTTCTTGATCCAATAGCCCTTGTGTTAAATATATCAATGTATTTGTTAAAAAAGTAAACTATATATATCTTGTTATTGAATTGTTAACCGGGTATGCTATGTACGTGTGTATACGTCCAGCAAATTACGCAAGATTATAGTCGCTAATGTCTAATGTCAGCACAAATGGGAAAGGGGAACCAAGAAAGAAGAAAGACAGGGAAGGCAAGGTCTGAGGAAGGAACCTTAGGTGTGAACATGTATTTTTCGAAACAGTAGTATCTCACAGACAGAGAGATGGTGCAGCGAGTTAAAGCCACCCTTGGGTCTATGTTCGCTCGATTCAAAAAGATTGTTCTGTGAGGTGGTGTCACCCCTGAATTTCTATGGATCAGACATAGAAACAAAGATTTGTGAATCGGAAACTAATATTAAGGTGATTGAAAGTAATTAATCCAACTAGTTCAATAACTGGCAGTACAGCGAGCCGTCATCACCTATCAAATAGGGGTTTGGATACATTGCAAATTCGCAACCACTTAGATGGGTGCTTTTATCAGCACACGCAGACAAATGGGTGATTGGCCTCGCTTTGTGTGGGTCAGTTTCTTTCAAATTAACCCCCAGATGGCGAGGATCTCGGATCTGTTCAGGTGAGATGTCACTACAGACCTCCAATAAAATGCGTCTGAACCCTTCGAGAAACGCGATGGCAGCACTCCTCTGACGCAAGGACATTCTATGTGGGCGCGCAACACCTATTTGGCTCAGAGAGCTCGGGAAGCCAGCGTTAGACGAGGACAGGTATCTGCTGTGATATGTTTTCTCAGGAAGGGGTGTAGGTAACTGGTGATTCACATTATCCTGGGGTGAAGACGTCATGGTGGGGAATCTCTCTGTGTAGGGTAATGTGTTTGAGCCTTCAATATATTTTAAAGGAGAAATAATGTTTCTTATTAGCACTTGGATGAGCAGCGGAGGCCGCTGCATTTGTCAAGGAGGGTGTGGGGGGACGAAGAAACAATGATTTAAAAAAAAAAAAACACGTAACCTGCCGCCTTGCATGTCGCTCCTCTTCTTGTGGTGACCCCAGCAATCCTGGTGCTGATTTCATGCATAACGTAGCATAAAAGCAGCACCAGAATTGGTCTGAGCGACTTGGACTGCTGCTGAGACACAGCCCTGGGGTCTGTGTTTGGCTGACCTGAGACAGCCAGCCAAACACACATGCGCAGTTAGGTGCACTCTCTCCTCCTCGCTTTCCCACCTCCCATGACCCAGCCCCGTCCATCCCTACCCTGCTGGCTGAGCCAGCAGATGAAAAATAAAACAATAGTAAAATATTGTTTTATTTTTCATCTCATGGCTCCTGGCCAGGGGGGGTGACGCTCCTCTGCCACGGTGGAGGAACCGCCCCTGAGGATGAGAGACCATCTGCACTTAAGAGGGATCAGTGCTTCCTCATAAACTTGACTAATACCCTTCGAAAACGTCTAAGAAAAGAAAGCAGAAAATGACAAATTGTATTGTATGCAATTGCATTTATATAAAGAGGTTATTACCCACAAGGAGCGGTAGCAAGCACTGTAGGAACACAATAAATGTTTTTTTTAAATGGGTTTGCAGTGCTTGAGTATCCACCAGACAGTCGACTTTTCTCTCACTAGCATCCCATCTTGCATTCTGTTGGGGCGGAGGGGGCTTGAAGTTTTACTTATGAGAAAAATCCAAGTAGTGGCTAAAAAACATAAGAACCTGCAAAGTGGTTTTTGCAAATGGGGTTAAGGGCAGTACTTAATATTGTTTATTGTTCGGTTAATTAAAATCTTAACAAAAATACAGCCAGCTACTGCAATACAGAATCAAATAGTTACAACATGATGTTTGCAGAGACATGGCCTACAATTACAAACATAATAAGAGTTAAAAATCCTAAGCTCCAGTGATTGAGGCTGTTGATTAAAACACTAGAAAGTGAAGGTTCAACGAAAGTCTGTGCTTTAATTTGGCAGGAACAAGTAAAGTAACCTCGGACCAAATGTGGTGTCGGGATTATCATCATAGTGCCTTCTTGTGTTTTAAAATCACCCATCCCTAAGCAGAAAATGAAGTGCCTCATAAGAGGTGCAGATGTGAAATAGCACCAAAATAACAGCAAGGCTCACCTAAATTTGGCAAAAACAAGTAATGTTGCCTCAAACCGGGTTAGGTGCTGCTGTTAGCATTGTAATAGGTTAGTGCACTTTAAAATCATCCTTCCCTGGACAATAAATAAAGTGCTTAATATGAGGTTCAAAGTGCAAGGTAGCAACAAAATTGCAACAGAATAACAGCAGGCCAAGATGGCATCCGCTTTTATAAACAGGGTCACTGGAATTATGTGACATGGAATGATCAAATTATACAGCAGGCTTGACAAAATTGTGGGGCAAGAATAGGAATATTATGCTGTGTAATGTGTGGCACATTACTTCATTATTTTGTCATTTTATGCATCAGGGCTACAATTTGACTTTGTTACTACTAGTTTTACACCCATACATAGAATAAGCAACTAATGATGGCCCGTCAACCTTTGCATACCATGTATTGATACATGTTGCTGCACTTTCAGTAACATTTGAGCTAGAAACACATTTTTCTGCTAAAATATGCAATATGTGGCAAATGCAAATCCATAATGATGCAAAAAAGGCTCCGGCCACAGAATTGCGTAATTCCAGTGGCACTACTTATTAGTGGGGACAGGGCTTGTTAGAAATGGGGTTTTTGGTTGGCAATCAGGTTACCCTCTCTCCAAGCAAGGACCCTCACTCTAGTCAAGGTAAAGGAGAATCACCCTCAGCTAACCCCTTCTCACCCCCTTGGTAGCTTGGCATAAGCAGGCAGGCTTAACGTCAGAGTGCTAGGTGTTAAGTATTTATACCAACTCACACAGTAACTCAGTGAAAACACTACCAAATGACACAACACAGGTTTAGAAAAATAGAAAATATTTATATGAACAAAACAAGACCAAAACGACATAAATCCCACATACAAAAGTCAAGTTATTAATTTTAAAAGCAAAAGAGCTTTAAATCCTTGAAGAAACAGTAAAAACACTATTAAAGTTGAAAAGTACCTGGGTAGCATCAAAATAACATGCACAGGGAGTGTGCGTCGAAAAAGGTAAGCATTGCGTCAATTTCTCACCCGCAAGTGAGACTGTGTGTCATTTCTCCTTCTCCAGTCGGGTCGGCGTGCTTCGTTTTTCCTCCCCGCAGGGAAGCCATGCATTGATCCGGGCAGCACTCAGGTCCGGGCAGGCGTTGCGTAGTTTTTCCATGCCCAGCAAGGTTTGCGTAGAGAATCCTGCCGCATGGTATCAGCAAAACCGCACAATGTGGGTGGCGATGTTATCAGCCTCCGTCAGCAGGTGTTGCGCTTTGTTCTTCCAGCTACGTGCGTCGATTTACCAGTCACAATGCTGGTGGAGCGTCGATTTCTGCTGCAAAGCTGGCTGCATGTCGTTTTTCAGCCACGTCTCGGAAGGTGTGTCTAAATTTTCCCCGCATGGCAGTCTGTGCGTGGATGTTCAGTCTTGGTCTGCCAGCTTCACCTTCCAAGGCCCCAGGAACTGGATAGGGCACCACTCGGCAGGGCAGGAGTCTCATAAGAGAGTCCAGGTTCTGGCAGGAGAAAATTTTGATGGCCCTGAGACTTCAACAACAGGAGGCAAGCTCTTTGAGATTTCTTCACAATCAGGAAGGCACACAAAGTCCAGTCTTTGTCCCCTTGCACAAGCAGAAGCAGCAACTGCAGGATAGCTCCACAAAGCAGTCTCAGACAGAGCAGCACTTCTCCTCAGCTCTTCTCCATGCAGAGGTTCCTCTTGATGTCCAGAAGTGATCTAAAGTCTGTGGTTTTGGGTGCTCTTCTTATACCCATTTTGGCCTTTGAAGTAGGCCCCAATTCAAAGGAAAGTCTCTCTTGTTTGTGAAATCCTGCCTTGCCCAGGCCAGGCCTCAGACACACACCAGGGGGTTGGAGACTGCATTGTGTGTGGGCAGACACAGCCCTTTCAGGTGTAAGTGACCACTCCTCACCTCCCTCCTAGCACAGATGGCTCATCAGGATATGCAGGCTACACCCCAGCTCCCTTTGTGTCACTGTCTAGAGAGAGGTGCAAACAGCCCAACTGTCAAACTTACCCAGACAGGGAATCCACAAACAGGAAGAGTCACAGAATGGTTTAAGAAAGAAAATGCCCACTTTCTAAAAGTGCCATTTTCAAACACACAATCTGAAAAAACATCCTTACTAAGGGCCAGATGTATCAAACAATTTTGCATTCGCAAACGGTGTGAATCGCAAAATTAGACCATTTGCGAATGCAAAAATACCTTTCAAGATTTATGAAAAGCATTCGCAATGCATTTTCAAGGAATCGCTAAAATAGCGATTCCCTGAAATTGCGACTCCACTTAGAGAATCGCAAATTGCGATTCTCTAAATAGGAAATCACAAATAGGGAATTCCTATTAGCGATTTCCAAAGCACATGTATCAAGCATTTCCTAAATGCGAATTGGGCATTTAGGAAATGCAATTACCACCAAATCCAATTTGGTGGTAAGCATTATAAATGCCTTTTTTTAAATGACATGTAGCGCACACATGCCCTTTCACATGTACACAAATATTTTTCATGGGGTGCATCAAAGGGGGCCTTAGGCCCCCAGCACCCTGGGGTTTGCATGACCTAATTTGTGAATTCCTTACAGGAATTCGCAAATTAGGTCATACAAAACCATTTGCACATATGGGCCTACAGGCCCATAGGAATGAATGGAGTCCCATTCCCTAACTGCGATTCGGTAATAGCGATTGTGATTTTTAGGAAATAGCTATTACCGAATCGCAATTTTGATACATCCCATTTTGCATTTCTTAAATAGCGATTTCTTAAAAATCGCTATTTAGGAAATGCAAACAGGGACTTTGAAACATCTGGCCCTAAAAGATGTATTTTTAAATAATGAGCTCAGAGACCTCAAACGCCACATGTCTATCTGCTCCCAAAGGGAATCTACGCTTTAATCATTTTTAAAGGTAGCCACCCATGTTAACCTATGAGAGAGATAGGCCTTGCAACAGTGCAAACCGAATTTGGCAGTATTTAATTGTCGGGACATTTAAAACACATTAGTATATGTCCTACATGAAACATACACTGCACCCTGCCCATGGGGCTACCTAAGGCCTACCTTAGGAGTGTCTAACATGTAAGAGAAGGGAAGGTTTAGGCCTGGCAAGTGGATAAACTTGCCAAGTCGAATTGGCAGTTTAAAACTGCACACGCAGACACTGCAGTGGCAGGTCTGAGCCATGTTTAGAGAGCTACTATTGTGGGTGGCACAACCAGTGCTGCAGGCCCACTTGTAGCATTTGATTTACAGGTCCAGGGCACATCTAGTGCACTGTACTGGGTACTTACCAGTAAATCAAATATACCAATCATGGAAAGCCAATTACATACACATTTTATACAGTAGCACCTGCACTTTAGCACTGGATAGCAGTGGTAAAGTGCCCAGAGTAACAAAAATGACAAAAACAGAGTCCAGCACACACCAACAACCTGGGAAAAAGGTAAAAGGTTAGGGGAGTCCACACCAAGGATGAAAAGTCTAACATGTGTCCCTCCCAGCTGAAAGTGGGGAGCAACTACCCAACCTCATGGGAGTTCTCATCACTAAGGTGGAAGAATCTGGACAGACCATCAGCATTGGCCTGATCTTTGCCAGGGCGGTGTTCCACTGTAAAGTCCATCCCCTGTAGTGAAATGGACCACCTCAACAGTTTTGGATTCTCACCCCTCATCTTTATTAACCATCTGAGGGGCCTGTGGTCGGTCTGAACCCGGAAGTGAGTCCCAAACAAGTAGGGTCTTAGCTTTTTCAGCGCCCAGATCACAGCAAAAGCTTCACGTTCCATGGCACTCCACCTACATTCCATGGGAAGTAACCTCCTGCAGATGAAGACTACAGGTTGATCTAGGCCCTCTTCATTAAGCTGTGAGAGTACTGCCCCAATACCATGCTCTGAGGCATCTGTTTCCACAACAAACTCCTTGGAGTAGTCAGGTGCCTTCAGCACAGGTGCTGTGTACATGGCAGCCTTCAGGGCATCAAAGCCGTCTGGCAAGATTCAGTCCAGATCACCTTTCTGTGCTGCTTTTGGAGGTCAACTCAGTCAAGGGAGCAACAATTGTTCCATACCCCTAGACAAACCTGTGAGACATAAAAAGGCTCTCATTTCATTCTGGGTCTTGGGAGGCTCCCAAGCCAGAATGGTATCAATGTTTGGCTGTAGTGTGCCACCTGGCCACTCCCTACCTGGTGTGTTGCTTTACTCTTCAGAATATCAAAACTATGCACTTCAGGATATTTTAAGGCACAATGTAAAGCAATCACTCTCAGACACCTTAGTGAGTAAAATAATCAAGTTTATTTAAGGGGCAAGTTCTCATATGGCAAAACTAACCACACTAATATATATATATGCATAGAAAAAACACCAAGGCACATCCCAAGAAGCTGTAATGTTCAGTTTTATTCCTCGTATTGTCTTTGAATAATAACAATGGCCTGTGGCCTAAACTGACATCTTGGAACCAGAATCAAAGATGGAAAAATGAATCCTTGTTCAAGTATGCAAGTCCAAATAATATATAGCAGCCGTGGACAGCAGTCCAAATGGTATACAAACAGCCAAGTCCAAATAATATATAACAGCCGTGGACAGCAGTCCAAATGGTGTACAAACAGCCGACACGTGTTTCGTCTGGATAGACTTTATCAAGGCTGTGGATATACGCAAAGAAATAACATATCAAAATTTGGAAAATAATTTTTTCTAAAAGAAGTTTACTACTAGAGAAGAGACATAAATAAAAAGTGAGAGAAAAAAATGAGAGAAAAAGGAAGCCTGATTATAAGTCATGAATGTGTGAACCAGAATTGGAGATGCCATGGTGACTCTCAGTATTAATTTGTGATATGAATCACCCAAAACAGTGTTAAAGTAAAAGAAAAAAAGTGTGATAGGAAGTAGATGTGTCCCATTAGAAGCTTTATTGTGGAAGAAAAGGAAAAGAAATAGAAAATTTAATTGATTGAACAATCCAATAATAAAGCGACATACCTATAGTAAGGACAATATCTCGAAATTCCAAATTGTTAGAAACAAATTAATGTCGTATATGATGAAAAAAAACGATTGAAGAAGGTAAAATACGAGGACCATGATAAGCCTGGAAAATGAAAAAGCATAAAACTAGTAAGGGCGGTCCATGACAGCCATATAGAGCCTTTCATATGGTGATTATACAACTTATAAAAGTTGAGGCATTATAGATTATAATGTAATGAATTTAGATGTAATTAGTGTGGTGATCACAGCCCGAGGGGTTAAAGTGCAAATCACCGTAATGAAAATATAATTCATAAAATGGTTAATGATATGAAGCCGAATTACGGCAAAACTAGAAAGAAAAAGCCCATAAATAAAAAACGCTGCGTTTAAATGCATTCTACAAGACTGTATTAAGTAGCAGACACAATCAAGGCATCGTATAAAATCAGCAAAAAGACTCAAACTGAGAGTCCGGCTATGTCGCATATTTCGAGTATGGGCTAAACGAGATTGTCAAACGAAGTGTAACAGCCGCAGAGCTACCATCGGGTGCCGGCATATCCCGCCGCACTACCATCACAAAAATGCCCTTGCCTAAAGAATCTTAAAGTGCTAATCTCTACATCGTATTAACGGTGCTGCAAATAATAATTGCGCGCCGAGGGTGAAATCCCTCTATTTGGAGCCGAAATAGGAGTGGAAATTAAAGAGCCCAAACCTCGAATATCTTCAAGCGTTTCCCTCTACGTCATGTTGGCGGCGCTACAAATAATAATTGCGCGCCGAAGAAGAAACCCCCCTATTTAGAGCCGAAATGGGAGTAGAAATAAAAATAGGACTACCACATTAGAGCGGTGATAAATTAAGATGGAAAACGGGCGCCATATTGAAATGTCAAAAAGAAGAAAAATAAAGTAAAAGAAGACAGAAATAGATAGAGGACACCAAGGCCATAACCAACAAGAATATTAACTGAAACAGTCTGTAAGTAGACCCATTGGTACAGTAAAGAACGCTAGTGCATAATGACAGTTACAAGCAACATGAATATTTGAAAATGCAACTATGTAACTTACAGTACACCAAGAAAACAATGAAACTTATATACATTACAAGAAATCGAGAGGGAATCGTAGGACAATCCGATATAATGGCACATGACATATCATAAAAAATCAAGTGTACTAGACATGGAAAAGTGATACAGAATATGAAGGCAAGTCCATAGGTACAACACATACTATAGAAAGACATGTAAGTCCATATCTGAATTTAAACCCATCTCCACTGCTCGTAATTTTATAATCCACCTGCTTTCCAATTGCCTTAGCTGAAGAGTTTTGTTGCCACCCCTAGGGCAGCCGCCCAGAGTGGCAATTCCAAAAGTATGTACATTGAGCCTCTCCTGTAGTGGATGTTGCTTGTTGAAATGAGCTGCAAGAGGGTAGGTAGTGTTGTTATTTCTGATTGCCCTAACGTGCTCCTGTAATCTTTCCTTAAATGGTCTAATGGTACTTCCAATGTATATTTTCTTACAAGTGCAGACAATACAGTATACAATGTACTTAGTGTTACAGTTCATGAACTGTTTAATAGTGTGTGTAACATTGGTGTTATGCTTGAACTTTTTGGTTTTGTCTTGTACATATTCACAGATGCTACAGTGTCCACATTTGTAGAAACCCATTGGTGGAGGCGGAAGCCAATTGCCTTTGGTGATAGTAGGCAGGAAGCTATGGCAAAGTTGGTCCCTCAAGGTGCGACCTCTACGGTAAGTCATGTCAGGTTGTGTCCGGAGACTCTTCTCCAATATTGAGTCGGATGTAAGAATCATCCAATGTTTTCTTAGAATTTTGAAAACATCAGCACTTGCACAACTGTAAGTAGTTATAAAGGATGGTGGCTTTCTAGTGCCATCCTGTCTATGTGGTTTCTTGGAAAGTAACGCAGTTCTGTTAACTTTCATGATTCGATCACGCGTATCACTAAGCAGTTTATTAGGGTATCCGCGTTTGGCAAAGCGGTGTTCCAAGATTTTAAGTTGTGTCACGAATTCTTGGTCATCTTGACAGTTCCGTCTCACTCTGGTGGCCTCCCCATATGGGATGGCTCTGATCTGTGAGTGTGGGTGTGAACTGCTTGCATGAAGGAGCGAGTTAGTTGCCGTTGGTTTCCTATATAGTTTAGAGAGAATACAGGTGTCTTTGATGTACAGGGTTATATCAAGGAAATCCACAGAACTCATGCTGAAATGACTAGTGAACTGTATGTTGTAACAGTTGTTGTTTAAGTACTGTATGAATATGTCTAGAGTGTTGGAGTCACCAGACCAAAAAAGAAGAACATCATCAATATAGCGACCCCAGTAAATAATGTGTTGTGTAAATTCTGGTGGGCCGCTCCTCCATAAATGATGGTGTTCATAATAACCCATGTAGAGGTTTGCAAAAGATGGTGAAAATTTGGCTCCCATGGCTACACCCTGTTTCTGTCTATACCAGGTGCCTTCATGTAGGAAAATATTATTGTCCATGGTAAGCTCGATTAAATCCATTAACATGTGGGAGTGTTGTAAAAAACTTGCATCCCTCTTATCCAAGAAGTATTGTATGGCCAACATACCCTTATCTTTGGGTATACAGGTGTATAGAGAAGTAACATCTAGTGTTGCAAGGATGTGGCCACTTGTCCATTCGAAGTCAGCAATGATGCTGAGAAGATGGGAAGTGTCCCTGATGTACGAGGGCAAATTACATACAAAGGGTTGTAAATAGGAGTCAATGTATTCAGACAGATTTTCTGTGGGGGAATTGATACCAGAGATAATAGGTCTTCCAGGAGGAAAAGCTGCCTGTTTGTGTATCTTTGGGAGAGTATATATACATGGAAAACTGGGTGTGGGATTGTATAGATATTTGTACTCTAGGTCCGTGAGAAGACCCCTGTCTCTCCAGTGACACAGCTTTGTCTCAATAGTCTGAGTAATCATTACAATAGGGTTGTTCTGTAATTTACAATAGGCGTGTGGGTCTTCCAATTGTCTGTCAATTTCTCTGATATAGTCCGAACGATTCATAATGACTATATTGCCGCCTTTATCGGCTTCTTTTAGTACTACGTCCTCGTTGAGTTGCAAGGTGTATAAGGCCCTGTGCTCCTGTGGGGTCAAGTTATGTGTGAGGGTTTTGCGTCCCAATGTATATTGGTCTTCCAGATGATAAAGTTCTTTAGTGACCAATTTTTGGAAAACATCAATTGAATTATCTGGTGGTAATAGTGGAGTGAATTTGGAGGAAGGTCTAAGACCACTGTCACAGGTTGCTGAGTGAGTCATGCCTAGGTCAGCCAAAATATCTTCACAGGTGGGTGTTGTGTGGGTGTTGTGTTGATATGGCTGTTGCCCTCTAGGGAAAGAATGGTTTGTATGTCCTTAAGATTGCCAATGGATAAATCATAAGTCATGATGTTTGCCTCAAAACACGAATATGAACATTCATGACTCTAATACTAGCAATACAAAAGAGGGACTTAGGACTAAATTTATAAGATTGGAACGATTTAAAAAGCAGGAGCTTTCAAGATGGTGGGATTTCACCATTCTTGAAAAATACACACAAATCAAACAAATTCCAAGGGGGCTTCGTGTCATCCTTTTCCCTTCCTTTGGGGATCTCAACCCCGTCCTATTACAAGAATGGGAACAACTACTGATCAATTCCTCCCTTGGCATTATGGATATTCTGATCAGGGATGCCAAGGACAAAAGAGAACGATTACTAATAGACATAAAAAATTTAGAAAAGGAGATTCAGGACACCAATCTCATAGAGGCCATAGACAAAAATTACAACATTTTAAGCAGTGTACTTCAAAAACATCAAGAATACATAAAAGAGAAAAAATTACATAAATTGAGACGAGATGCAAATGACTATTCCAAGGGCAGGGTCTTCACATATGCCCGCAAATTTGACAACCTCAATAGTGAAAGATCAGATAACAGGACTACTACAACCTCCTCAGCTGGTTTTTCCAATGTTACCGCCAGCGACACTGATTTATCTAGTTGCTCTAGTCTCGCAAGTGATGACAGCAATAGTGTCCCACCACAACAGGCAACCACTTCCAGCAATAAATCTACTTTTTTGTTGGAAATGGAAAGATTTCGCAGAGGACAGAAAATCAACAAAATACCTTCTACAACACACACAAGAGAACCAGAAGGGGCCAAAGAAAGAGTGCCCGAACCGGCAACCAACATAACCAGGGTCACCACAAGATCATCAGCCCGCAATCAGAAGACTTAGATGTAGACCGGACTCACAATGAAGATCTTTGTGTCATGAATTTGTCCAACACCACACTTGACAGCGACCAATTGAGTGTTCTCAATAAGGGTCTTGGTTTTGTACCCATGTCCTTTCCTGACTTTACGCAAATTCATATCGATCTTTTTAAATTTGTGCGGAAGTGTAAACTTTTGAAACATTTCGACCTTAAACATACACACACGGGTAAGGATGAGGCAAACATCATGACTTATGATTTATCCATTGGCAATCTTAAGGACATACAAACCATTCTTTCCCTAGAGGGCAACAGCCATATCAACACAACACCCACCTGTGAAGATATTTTGGCTGACCTAGGCATGACTCACTCAGCAACCTGTGACAGTGGTCTTAGACCTTCCTCCAAATTCACTCCACTATTACCACCAGATAATTCAATTGATGTTTTCCAAAAATTGGTCACTAAAGAACTTTATCATCTGGAAGACCAATATACATTGGGACGCAAAACCCTCACACATAACTTGACCCCACAGGAGCACAGGGCCTTATACACCTTGCAACTCAACGAGGACGTAGTACTAAAAGAAGCCGATAAAGGCGGCAATATAGTCATTATGAATCGTTCGGACTATATCAGAGAAATTGACAGACAATTGGAAGACCCACACGCCTATTGTAAATTACAGAACAACCCTATTGTAATGATTACTCAGACTATTGAGACAAAGCTGTGTCACTGGAGAGACAGGGGTCTTCTCACGGACCTAGAGTACAAATATCTATACAATCCCACACCCAGTTTTCCATGTATATATACTCTCCCAAAGATACACAAACAGGCAGCTTTTCCTCCTGGAAGACCTATTATCTCTGGTATCAATTCCCCCACAGAAAATCTGTCTGAATACATTGACTCCTATTTACAACCCTTTGTATGTAATTTGCCCTCGTACATCAGGGACACTTCCCATCTTCTCAGCATCATTGCTGACTTCGAATGGACAAGTGGCCACATCCTTGCAACACTAGATGTTACTTCTCTATACACCTGTATACCCAAAGATAAGGGTATGTTGGCCATACAATACTTCTTGGATAAGAGGGATGCAAGTTTTTTACAACACTCCCACATGTTAATGGATTTAATCGAGCTTACCATGGACAATAATATTTTCCTACATGAAGGCACCTGGTATAGACAGAAACAGGGTGTAGCCATGGGAGCCAAATTTTCACCATCTTTTGCAAACCTCTACATGGGTTATTATGAACACCATCATTTATGGAGGAGCGGCCCACCAGAATTTACACAACACATTATTTACTGGGGTCGCTATATTGATGATGTTCTTCTTTTTTGGTCTGGTGACTCCAACACTCTAGACATATTCATACAGTACTTAAACAACAACTGTTACAACATACAGTTCACTAGTCATTTCAGCATGAGTTCTGTGGATTTCCTTGATATAACCCTGTACATCAAAGACACCTGTATTCTCTCTAAACTATATAGGAAACCAACGGCAACTAACTCGCTCCTTCATGCAAGCAGTTCACACCCACACTCACAGATCAGAGCCATCCCATATGGGGAGGCCACCAGAGTGAGACGGAACTGTCAAGATGACCAAGAATTCGTGACACAACTTAAAATCTTGGAACACCGCTTTGCCAAACGCGGATACCCTAATAAACTGCTTAGTGATACGCGTGATCGAATCATGAAAGTTAACAGAACTGCGTTACTTTCCAAGAAACCACATAGACAGGATGGCACTAGAAAGCCACCATCCTTTATAACTACTTACAGTTGTGCAAGTGCTGATGTTTTCAAAATTCTAAGAAAACATTGGATGATTCTTACATCCGACTCAATATTGGAGAAGAGTCTCCGGACACAACCTGACATGACTTACCGTAGAGGTCGCACCTTGAGGGACCAACTTTGCCATAGCTTCCTGCCTACTATCACCAAAGGCAATTGGCTTCCGCCTCCACCAATGGGTTTCTACAAATGTGGACACTGTAGCATCTGTGAATATGTACAAGACAAAACCAAAAAGTTCAATTATAACACCAATGTTACACACACTATTAAACAGTTCATGAACTGTAACACTAAGTACATTGTATACTGTATTGTCTGCACTTGTAAGAAAATATACATTGGAAGTACCATTAGACCATTTAAGGAAAGATTACAGGAGCACGTTAGGGCAATCAGAAATAACAACACTACCTACCCTCTTGCAGCTCATTTCAACAAGCAACATCCACTACAGGAGAGGCTCAATGTACATACTTTTGGAATTGCCACTCTGGGCGGCTGCCCTAGGGGTGGCAACAAAACTCTTCAGCTAAGGCAATTGGAAAGCAGGTGGATTATAAAATTACGAGCAGTGGAGATGGGTTTAAATTCAGATAAGGACTTACATGTCTTTCTATAGTATGTGTTGTACCTATGGACTTGCCTTCATATTCTGTATCACTTTTCCATGTCTAGTACACTTGATTTTTTATGATATGTCATGTGCCATTATATCGGATTGTCCTACGATTCCCTCTCGATTTCTTGTAATGTATATAAGTTTCATTGTTTTCTTGGTGTACTGTAAGTTACATAGTTGCATTTTCAAATATTCATGTTGCTTGTAACTGTCATTATGCACTAGCGTTCTTTACTGTACCAATGGGTCTACTTACAGACTGTTTCAGTTAATATTCTTGTTGGTTATGGCCTTGGTATCCTCTATCTATTTCTGTCTTCTTTTACTTTATTTTTCTTCTTTTTGACATTTCAATATGGCGCCCGTTTTCCATCTTAATTTATCACTGCTCTAATGTGGTAGTCCTATTTTTATTTCTACTCCCATTTCGGCTCTAAATAGGGGGGTTTCTTCTTCGGCGCGCAATTATTATTTGTAGCGCCGCCAACATGACGTAGAGGGAAACGCTTGAAGATATTCGAGGTTTGGGCTCTTTAATTTCCACTCCTATTTCGGCTCCAAATAGAGGGATTTCACCCTCGGCGCGCAATTATTATTTGCAGCACCGTTAATACGATGTAGAGATTAGCACTTTAAGATTCTTTAGGCAAGGGCATTTTTGTGATGGTAGTGCGGCGGGATATGCCGGCACCCGATGGTAGCTCTGCGGCTGTTACACTTCGTTTGACAATCTCGTTTAGCCCATACTCGAAATATGCGACATAGCCGGACTCTCAGTTTGAGTCTTTTTGCTGATTTTATACGATGCCTTGATTGTGTCTGCTACTTAATACAGTCTTGTAGAATGCATTTAAACGCAGCGTTTTTTATTTATGGGCTTTTTCTTTCTACTTTTGCCGTAATTCGGCTTCATATCATTAACCATTTTATGAATTATATTTTCATTACGGTGATTTGCACTTTAACCCCTCGGGCTGTGATCACCACACTAATTACATCTAAATTCATTACATTATAATCTATAATGCCTCAACTTTTATAAGTTGTATAATCACCATATGAAAGGCTCTATATGGCTGTCATGGACCGCCCTTACTAGTTTTATGCTTTTTCATTTTCCAGGCTTATCATGGTCCTCGTATTTTACCTTCTTCAATCGTTTTTTTTCATCATATACGACATTAATTTGTTTCTAACAATTTGGAATTTCGAGATATTGTCCTTACTATAGGTATGTCGCTTTATTATTGGATTGTTCAATCAATTAAATTTTCTATTTCTTTTCCTTTTCTTCCACAATAAAGCTTCTAATGGGACACATCTACTTCCTATCACACTTTTTTTCTTTTACTTTAACACTGTTTTGGGTGATTCATATCACAAATTAATACTGAGAGTCACCATGGCATCTCCAATTCTGGTTCACACATTCATGACTTATAATCAGGCTTCCTTTTTCTCTCATTTTTTTCTCTCACTTTTTATTTATGTCTCTTCTCTAGTAGTAAACTTCTTTTAGAAAAAATTATTTTCCAAATTTTGATATGTTATTTCTTTGCGTATATCCACAGCCTTGATAAAGTCTATCCAGACGAAACACGTGTCGGCTGTTTGTACACCATTTGGACTGCTGTCCACGGCTGTTATATATTATTTGGACTTGGCTGTTTGTATACCATTTGGACTGCTGTCCACGGCTGCTATATATTATTTGGACTTGCATACTTGAACAAGGATTCATTTTTCCATCTTTGATTCTGGTTCCAAGATGTCAGTTTAGGCCACAGGCCATTGTTATTATTCAAAGACAATACGAGGAATAAAACTGAACATTACAGCTTCTTGGGATGTGCCTTGGTGTTTTTTCTATGCATATTACAACTGTAACCCGATCGGGGTGACAGTTTACGCACTCTGTGGCTGGGTGCATACCTCTTTGAGCACTCCCCCCATCGTTTTACGTCATCATGGACCTTGTAGATGAACAATAGCTTATATTTGGAAAGTGCGCTCTCTCCTGCACACAGTCACTTTTTGCCTATAAGTATTTGTTTACTTTGTGTCTCGGAGCTGCACCCTTAGCTATATATTGATTATATTTATTCAAACTGTCGTTATTAATTATATTATATATTGTGTATACATTAATAGTACCATTTTGTACTGTCAAATCGCAAAAAATGTCAACTTTCGATGATAATAGGGAAGCCTTATTAGAAGAACTATTTAACGCAAACATGAATATGAACATTCATGACTCTAATACTAGCAATACAAAAGAGGGACTTAGGACTAAATTTATAAGATTGGAACGATTTAAAAAGCAGGAGCTTTCAAGATGGTGGGATTTCACCATTCTTGAAAAATACACACAAATCAAACAAATTCCAAGGGGGCTTCGTGTCATCCTTTTCCCTTCCTTTGGGGATCTCAACCCCGTCCTATTACAAGAATGGGAACAACTACTGATCAATTCCTCCCTTGGCATTATGGATATACTGATCAGGGATGCCAAGGACAAAAGAGAACGATTACTAATAGACATAAAAAATTTAGAAAAGGAGATTCAGGACACCAATCTCATAGAGGCCATAGACAAAAATTACAACATTTTAAGCAGTGTACTTCAAAAACATCAAGAATACATAAAAGAGAAAAAATTACATAAATTGAGACGAGATGCAAATGACTATTCCAAGGGCAGGGTCTTCACATATGCCCGCAAATTTGACAACCTCAATAGTGAAAGATCAGATAACAGGACTACTACAACCTCCTCAGCTGGTTTTTCCAATGTTACCGCCAGCGACACTGATTTATCTAGTTGCTCTAGTCTCGCAAGTGATGACAGCAATAGTGTCCCACCACAACAGGCAACCACTTCCAGCAATAAATCTACTTTTTTGTTGGAAATGAAAAGATTTCGCAGAGGACAGAAAATCAACAAAATACCTTCTACAACACACACAAGAGAACCAGAAGGGGCCAAAGAAAGAGTGCCCGAACCGGCAACCAACATAACCAGGGTCACCACAAGATCATCAGCCCGCAATCAGAAGACTTAGATGTAGACCGGACTCACAATGAAGATCTTTGTGTCATGAATTTGTCCAACACCACACTTGACAGCGACCAATTGAGTGTTCTCAATAAGGGTCTTGGTTTTGTACCCATGTCCTTTCCTGACTTTACGCAAATTCATATCGATCTTTTTAAATTTGTGCGGAAGTGTAAACTTTTGAAACATTTCGACCTTAAACATACACACACGGGTAAGGATGAGGCAAACATCATGACTTATGATTTATCCATTGGCAATCTTAAGGACATACAAACCATTCTTTCCCTAGAGGGCAACAGCCATATCAACACAACACCCACCTGTGAAGATATTTTGGCTGACCTAGGCATGACTCACTCAGCAACCTGTGACAGTGGTCTTAGACCTTCCTCCAAATTCACTCCACTATTACCACCAGATAATTCAATTGATGTTTTCCAAAAATTGGTCACTAAAGAACTTTATCATCTGGAAGACCAATATACATTGGGACGCAAAACCCTCACACATAACTTGACCCCACAGGAGCACAGGGCCTTATACACCTTGCAACTCAACGAGGACGTAGTACTAAAAGAAGCCGATAAAGGCGGCAATATAGTCATTATGAATCGTTCGGACTATATCAGAGAAATTGACAGACAATTGGAAGACCCACACGCCTATTGTAAATTACAGAACAACCCTATTGTAATGATTACTCAGACTATTGAGACAAAGCTGTGTCACTGGAGAGACAGGGGTCTTCTCACGGACCTAGAGTACAAATATCTATACAATCCCACACCCAGTTTTCCATGTATATATACTCTCCCAAAGATACACAAACAGGCAGCTTTTCCTCCTGGAAGACCTATTATCTCTGGTATCAATTCCCCCACAGAAAATCTGTCTGAATACATTGACTCCTATTTACAACCCTTTGTATGTAATTTGCCCTCGTACATCAGGGACACTTCCCATCTTCTCAGCATCATTGCTGACTTCGAATGGACAAGTGGCCACATCCTTGCAACACTAGATGTTACTTCTCTATACACCTGTATACCCAAAGATAAGGGTATGTTGGCCATACAATACTTCTTGGATAAGAGGGATGCAAGTTTTTTACAACACTCCCACATGTTAATGGATTTAATCGAGCTTACCATGGACAATAATATTTTCCTACATGAAGGCACCTGGTATAGACAGAAACAGGGTGTAGCCATGGGAGCCAAATTTTCACCATCTTTTGCAAACCTCTACATGGGTTATTATGAACACCATCATTTATGGAGGAGCGGCCCACCAGAATTTACACAACACATTATTTACTGGGGTCGCTATATTGATGATGTTCTTCTTTTTTGGTCTGGTGACTCCAACACTCTAGACATATTCATACAGTACTTAAACAACAACTGTTACAACATACAGTTCACTAGTCATTTCAGCATGAGTTCTGTGGATTTCCTTGATATAACCCTGTACATCAAAGACACCTGTATTCTCTCTAAACTATATAGGAAACCAACGGCAACTAACTCGCTCCTTCATGCAAGCAGTTCACACCCACACTCACAGATCAGAGCCATCCCATATGGGGAGGCCACCAGAGTGAGACGGAACTGTCAAGATGACCAAGAATTCGTGACACAACTTAAAATCTTGGAACACCGCTTTGCCAAACGCGGATACCCTAATAAACTGCTTAGTGATACGCGTGATCGAATCATGAAAGTTAACAGAACTGCGTTACTTTCCAAGAAACCACATAGACAGGATGGCACTAGAAAGCCACCATCCTTTATAACTACTTACAGTTGTGCAAGTGCTGATGTTTTCAAAATTCTAAGAAAACATTGGATGATTCTTACATCCGACTCAATATTGGAGAAGAGTCTCCGGACACAACCTGACATGACTTACCGTAGAGGTCGCACCTTGAGGGACCAACTTTGCCATAGCTTCCTGCCTACTATCACCAAAGGCAATTGGCTTCCGCCTCCACCAATGGGTTTCTACAAATGTGGACACTGTAGCATCTGTGAATATGTACAAGACAAAACCAAAAAGTTCAAGCATAACACCAATGTTACACACACTATTAAACAGTTCATGAACTGTAACACTAAGTACATTGTATACTGTATTGTCTGCACTTGTAAGAAAATATACATTGGAAGTACCATTAGACCATTTAAGGAAAGATTACAGGAGCACGTTAGGGCAATCAGAAATAACAACACTACCTACCCTCTTGCAGCTCATTTCAACAAGCAACATCCACTACAGGAGAGGCTCAATGTACATACTTTTGGAATTGCCACTCTGGGCGGCTGCCCTAGGGGTGGCAACAAAACTCTTCAGCTAAGGCAATTGGAAAGCAGGTGGATTATAAAATTACGAGCAGTGGAGATGGGTTTAAATTCAGATAAGGACTTACATGTCTTTCTATAGTATGTGTTGTACCTATGGACTTGCCTTCATATTCTGTATCACTTTTCCATGTCTAGTACACTTGATTTTTTATGATATGTCATGTGCCATTATATCGGATTGTCCTACGATTCCCTCTCGATTTCTTGTAATGTATATAAGTTTCATTGTTTTCTTGGTGTACTGTAAGTTACATAGTTGCATTTTCAAATATTCATGTTGCTTGTAACTGTCATTATGCACTAGCGTTCTTTACTGTACCAATGGGTCTACTTACAGACTGTTTCAGTTAATATTCTTGTTGGTTATGGCCTTGGTATCCTCTATCTATTTCTGTCTTCTTTTACTTTATTTTTCTTCTTTTTGACATTTCAATATGGCGCCCGTTTTCCATCTTAATTTATCACCGCTCTAATGTGGTAGTCCTATTTTTATTTCTACTCCCATTTCGGCTCTAAATAGGGGGGTTTCTTCTTCGGCGCGCAATTATTATTTGTAGCGCCGCCAACATGACGTAGAGGGAAACGCTTGAAGATATTCGAGGTTTGGGCTCTTTAATTTCCACTCCTATTTCGGCTCCAAATAGAGGGATTTCACCCTCGGCGCGCAATTATTATTTGCAGCACCGTTAATACGATGTAGAGATTAGCACTTTAAGATTCTTTAGGCAAGGGCATTTTTGTGATGGTAGTGCGGCGGGATATGCCGGCACCCGATGGTAGCTCTGCGGCTGTTACACTTCGTTTGACAATCTCGTTTAGCCCATACTCGAAATATGCGACATAGCCGGACTCTCAGTTTGAGTCTTTTTGCTGATTTTATACGATGCCTTGATTGTGTCTGCTACTTAATACAGTCTTGTAGAATGCATTTAAACGCAGCGTTTTTTATTTATGGGCTTTTTCTTTCTAGTTTTGCCGTAATTCGGCTTCATATCATTAACCATTTTATGAATTATATTTTCATTACGGTGATTTGCACTTTAACCCCTCGGGCTGTGATCACCACACTAATTACATCTAAATTCATTACATTATAATCTATAATGCCTCAACTTTTATAAGTTGTATAATCACCATATGAAAGGCTCTATATGGCTGTCATGGACCGCCCTTACTAGTTTTATGCTTTTTCATTTTCCAGGCTTATCATGGTCCTCGTATTTTACCTTCTTCAATCGTTTTTTTTCATCATATACGACATTAATTTGTTTCTAACAATTTGGAATTTCGAGATATTGTCCTTACTATAGGTATGTCGCTTTATTATTGGATTGTTCAATCAATTAAATTTTCTATTTCTTTTCCTTTTCTTCCACAATAAAGCTTCTAATGGGACACATCTACTTCCTATCACACTTTTTTTCTTTTACTTTAACACTGTTTTGGGTGATTCATATCACAAATTAATACTGAGAGTCACCATGGCATCTCCAATTCTGGTTCACACATTCATGACTTATAATCAGGCTTCCTTTTTCTCTCATTTTTTTCTCTCACTTTTTATTTATGTCTCTTCTCTAGTAGTAAACTTCTTTTAGAAAAAATTATTTTCCAAATTTTGATATGTTATTTCTTTGCGTATATCCACAGCCTTGATAAAGTCTATCCAGACGAAACACGTGTCGGCTGTTTGTACACCATTTGGACTGCTGTCCACGGCTGTTATATATTATTTGGACTTGGCTGTTTGTATACCATTTGGACTGCTGTCCACGGCTGCTATATATTATTTGGACTTGCATACTTGAACAAGGATTCATTTTTCCATCTTTGATTCTGGTTCCAAGATGTCAGTTTAGGCCACAGGCCATTGTTATTATTCAAAGACAATACGAGGAATAAAACTGAACATTACAGCTTCTTGGGATGTGCCTTGGTGTTTTTTCTATGCATATTACAACTGTAACCCGATCGGGGTGACAGTTTACGCACTCTGTGGCTGGGTGCATACCTCTTTGAGCACTCCCCCCATCGTTTTACGTCATCATGGACCTTGTAGATGAACAATAGCTTATATTTGGAAAGTGCGCTCTCTCCTGCACACAGTCACTTTTTGCCTATAAGTATTTGTTTACTTTGTGTCTCGGAGCTGCACCCTTAGCTATATATTGATTATATTTATTCAAACTGTCGTTATTAATTATATTATATATTGTGTATACATTAATAGTACCATTTTGTACTGTCAAATCGCAAAAAATGTCAACTTTCGATGATAATAGGGAAGCCTTATTAGAAGAACTATTTAACGCAAACACGAATATGAACATTCATGACTCTAATACTAGCAATACAAAAGAGGGACTTAGGACTAAATTTATAAGATTGGAACGATTTAAAAAGCAGGAGCTTTCAAGATGGTGGGATTTCACCATTCTTGAAAAATACACACAAATCAAACAAATTCCAAGGGGGCTTCGTGTCATCCTTTTCCCTTCCTTTGGGGATCTCAACCCCGTCCTATTACAAGAATGGGAACAACTACTGATCAATTCCTCCCTTGGCATTATGGATATACTGATCAGGGATGCCAAGGACAAAAGAGAACGATTACTAATAGACATAAAAAATTTAGAAAAGGAGATTCAGGACACCAATCTCATAGAGGCCATAGACAAAAATTACAACATTTTAAGCAGTGTACTTCAAAAACATCAAGAATACATAAAAGAGAAAAAATTACATAAATTGAGACGAGATGCAAATGACTATTCCAAGGGCAGGGTCTTCACATATGCCCGCAAATTTGACAACCTCAATAGTGAAAGATCAGATAACAGGACTACTACAACCTCCTCAGCTGGTTTTTCCAATGTTACCGCCAGCGACACTGATTTATCTAGTTGCTCTAGTCTCGCAAGTGATGACAGCAATAGTGTCCCACCACAACAGGCAACCACTTCCAGCAATAAATCTACTTTTTTGTTGGAAATGGAAAGATTTCGCAGAGGACAGAAAATCAACAAAATACCTTCTACAACACACACAAGAGAACCAGAAGGGGCCAAAGAAAGAGTGCCCGAACCGGCAACCAACATAACCAGGGTCACCACAAGATCATCAGCCCGCAATCAGAAGACTTAGATGTAGACCGGACTCACAATGAAGATCTTTGTGTCATGAATTTGTCCAACACCACACTTGACAGCGACCAATTGAGTGTTCTCAATAAGGGTCTTGGTTTTGTACCCATGTCCTTTCCTGACTTTACGCAAATTCATATCGATCTTTTTAAATTTGTGCGGAAGTGTAAACTTTTGAAACATTTCGACCTTAAACATACACACACGGGTAAGGATGAGGCAAACATCATGACTTATGATTTATCCATTGGCAATCTTAAGGACATACAAACCATTCTTTCCCTAGAGGGCAACAGCCATATCAACACAACACCCACCTGTGAAGATATTTTGGCTGACCTAGGCATGACTCACTCAGCAACCTGTGACAGTGGTCTTAGACCTTCCTCCAAATTCACTCCACTATTACCACCAGATAATTCAATTGATGTTTTCCAAAAATTGGTCACTAAAGAACTTTATCATCTGGAAGACCAATATACATTGGGACGCAAAACCCTCACACATAACTTGACCCCACAGGAGCACAGGGCCTTATACACCTTGCAACTCAACGAGGACGTAGTACTAAAAGAAGCCGATAAAGGCGGCAATATAGTCATTATGAATCGTTCGGACTATATCAGAGAAATTGACAGACAATTGGAAGACCCACACGCCTATTGTAAATTACAGAACAACCCTATTGTAATGATTACTCAGACTATTGAGACAAAGCTGTGTCACTGGAGAGACAGGGGTCTTCTCACGGACCTAGAGTACAAATATCTATACAATCCCACACCCAGTTTTCCATGTATATATACTCTCCCAAAGATACACAAACAGGCAGCTTTTCCTCCTGGAAGACCTATTATCTCTGGTATCAATTCCCCCACAGAAAATCTGTCTGAATACATTGACTCCTATTTACAACCCTTTGTATGTAATTTGCCCTCGTACATCAGGGACACTTCCCCTCTTCTCAGCATCATTGCTGACTTCTAATGGACAAGTGGCCACATCCTTGCAACACTAGATGTTACTTCTCTATACACCTGTATACCCAAAGATAAGGGTATGTTGGCCATACAATACTTCTTGGATAAGAGGGATGCAAGTTTTTTACAACACTCCCACATGTTAATGGATTTAATCGAGCTTACCATGGACAATAATATTTTCCTACATGAAGGCACCTGGTATAGACAGAAACAGGGTGTAGCCATGGGAGCCAAATTTTCACCATCTTTTGCAAACCTCTACATGGGTTATTATGAACACCATCATTTATGGAGGAGCGGCCCACCAGAATTTACACAACACATTATTTACTGGGGTCGCTATATTGATGATGTTCTTCTTTTTTGGTCTGGTGACTCCAACACTCTAGACATATTCATACAGTACTTAAACAACAACTGTTACAACATACAGTTCACTAGTCATTTCAGCATGAGTTCTGTGGATTTCCTTGATATAACCCTGTACATCAAAGACACCTGTATTCTCTCTAAACTATATAGGAAACCAACGGCAACTAACTCGCTCCTTCATGCAAGCAGTTCACACCCACACTCACAGATCAGAGCCATCCCATATGGGGAGGCCACCAGAGTGAGACGGAACTGTCAAGATGACCAAGAATTCGTGACACAACTTAAAATCTTGGAACACCGCTTTGCCAAACGCGGATACCCTAATAAACTGCTTAGTGATACGCGTGATCGAATCATGAAAGTTAACAGAACTGCGTTACTTTCCAAGAAACCACATAGACAGGATGGCACTAGAAAGCCACCATCCTTTATAACTACTTACAGTTGTGCAAGTGCTGATGTTTTCAAAATTCTAAGAAAACATTGGATGATTCTTACATCTGACTCAATATTGGAGAAGAGTCTCCGGACACAACCTGACATGACTTACCGTAGAGGTCGCACCTTGAGGGACCAACTTTGCCATAGCTTCCTGCCTACTATCACCAAAGGCAATTGGCTTCCGCCTCCACCAATGGGTTTCTACAAATGCGGACACTGTAGCATCTGTGAATATGTACAAGACAAAACCAAAAAGTTCAAGCATAACACCAATGTTACACACACTATTAAACAGTTCATGAACTGTAACACTAAGTACATTGTATACTGTATTGTCTGCACTTGTAAGAAAATATACATTGGAAGCACCATTAGACCATTTAAGGAAAGATTACAGGAGCACGTTAGGGCAATCAGAAATAACAACACTACCTACCCTCTTGCAGCTCATTTCAACAAGCAACATCCACTACAGGAGAGGCTCAATGTACATACTTTTGGAATTGCCACTCTGGGCGGCTGCCCTAGGGGTGGCAACAAAACTCTTCAGCTAAGGCAATTGGAAAGCAGGTGGATTATAAAATTACGAGCAGTGGAGATGGGTTTAAATTCAGATAAGGACTTACATGTCTTTCTATAGTATGTGTTGTACCTATGGACTTGCCTTCATATTCTGTATCACTTTTCCATGTCTAGTACACTTGATTTTTTATGATATGTCATGTGCCATTATATCGGATTGTCCTACGATTCCCTCTCGATTTCTTGTAATGTATATAAGTTTCATTGTTTTCTTGGTGTACTGTAAGTTACATAGTTGCATTTTCAAATATTCATGTTGCTTGTAACTGTCATTATGCACTAGCGTTCTTTACTGTACCAATGGGTCTACTTACAGACTGTTTCAGTTAATATTCTTGTTGGTTATGGCCTTGGTATCCTCTATCTATTTCTGTCTTCTTTTACTTTATTTTTCTTCTTTTTGACATTTCAATATGGCGCCCGTTTTCCATCTTAATTTATCACCGCTCTAATGTGGTAGTCCTATTTTTATTTCTACTCCCATTTCGGCTCTAAATAGGGGGGTTTCTTCTTCGGCGCGCAATTATTATTTGTAGCGCCGCCAACATGACGTAGAGGGAAACGCTTGAAGATATTCGAGGTTTGGGCTCTTTAATTTCCACTCCTATTTCGGCTCCAAATAGAGGGATTTCACCCTCGGCGCGCAATTATTATTTGCAGCACCGTTAATACGATGTAGAGATTAGCACTTTAAGATTCTTTAGGCAAGGGCATTTTTGTGATGGTAGTGCGGCGGGATATGCCGGCACCCGATGGTAGCTCTGCGGCTGTTACACTTCGTTTGACAATCTCGTTTAGCCCATACTCGAAATATGCGACATAGCCGGACTCTCAGTTTGAGTCTTTTTGCTGATTTTATACGATGCCTTGATTGTGTCTGCTACTTAATACAGTCTTGTAGAATGCATTTAAACGCAGCGTTTTTTATTTATGGGCTTTTTCTTTCTAGTTTTGCCGTAATTCGGCTTCATATCATTAACCATTTTATGAATTATATTTTCATTACGGTGATTTGCACTTTAACCCCTCGGGCTGTGATCACCACACTAATTACATCTAAATTCATTACATTATAATCTATAATGCCTCAACTTTTATAAGTTGTATAATCACCATATGAAAGGCTCTATATGGCTGTCATGGACCGCCCTTACTAGTTTTATGCTTTTTCATTTTCCAGGCTTATCATGGTCCTCGTATTTTACCTTCTTCAATCGTTTTTTTTCATCATATACGACATTAATTTGTTTCTAACAATTTGGAATTTCGAGATATTGTCCTTACTATAGGTATGTCGCTTTATTATTGGATTGTTCAATCAATTAAATTTTCTATTTCTTTTCCTTTTCTTCCACAATAAAGCTTCTAATGGGACACATCTACTTCCTATCACACTTTTTTTCTTTTACTTTAACACTGTTTTGGGTGATTCATATCACAAATTAATACTGAGAGTCACCATGGCATCTCCAATTCTGGTTCACACATTCATGACTTATAATCAGGCTTCCTTTTTCTCTCATTTTTTTCTCTCACTTTTTATTTATGTCTCTTCTCTAGTAGTAAACTTCTTTTAGAAAAAATTATTTTCCAAATTTTGATATGTTATTTCTTTGCGTATATCCACAGCCTTGATAAAGTCTATCCAGACGAAACACGTGTCGGCTGTTTGTACACCATTTGGACTGCTGTCCACGGCTGTTATATATTATTTGGACTTGGCTGTTTGTATACCATTTGGACTGCTGTCCACGGCTGCTATATATTATTTGGACTTGCATACTTGAACAAGGATTCATTTTTCCATCTTTGATTCTGGTTCCAAGATGTCAGTTTAGGCCACAGGCCATTGTTATTATTCAAAGACAATACGAGGAATAAAACTGAACATTACAGCTTCTTGGGATGTGCCTTGGTGTTTTTTCTATGCATATTACAACTGTAACCCGATCGGGGTGACAGTTTACGCACTCTGTGCCTGGGTGCATACCTCTTTGAGCACTCCCCCCATCGTTTTACGTCATCATGGACCTTGTAGATGAACAATAGCTTATATTTGGAAAGTGCGCTCTCTCCTGCACACAGTCACTTTTTGCCTATAATATATATATATATCAAGAGAATAACATGAGAATAATGGTGAGAATATAAGCACTCTGTGATATCATGAAGAATAGCATGAAAATAACTGCAAGAGTAAGTGCATATAATACACGCGCACACAATATACTTCAATGCTTAATAGCATGAAAATGACTGCAAGAATAAGTGCATATTACGCACGCACACACAATATACTTCAATGCTTATAAATTGAAAAGCTTCACCGCAAAGAGCGTCTGCATCCCTCCGCCGTACACAAAGCCGGGGAACCCAAATCAGCTGGCACAGGGAGCCTCTTTCGGGACAATCAGTCCTCCTGGCGTTGCGTCCAACCCAGAAGAGAGTTCCTAAACCAGTCCATCCAGGCCCCCAACCTTTATAGTATTTACTAACGCCCAGGAGTCTTTTCTAGAAAAAGACCCCCTCCTCTGCAAATTGTGCAATCGGCGGTACCTTGTTCACCCTTCGAGACGTCTCCTCAGAACGGGCCAAGTTCCCAGGAGAGGGCTCCAAGGTGAAGTTTGCATTCCTCCTTGAGTACAGGCGCATCCCCCTGTTGTTCTAACTGATAACTCGTGGAATGTAAATAGCGCCCTTCGTATCAGGCAGATGGAGCAAAGTTGAGCAGAAAAACACCCCACCCTGTAGCTTGCCGAAGCTTGTGGAAAAACACAGAACAGTGCCTTACGCACAGAACCAGACTCGACAAAATGGAGTCGTGAACCAAAATGGAAGCGAAGGCCAATGGAAGCAGAGGCCAATGGTCCACACCCTGCACCACTGTTTACCTTGTACGCAGTGCATGTAGCAATACATTTCCACCCTTGGACCATTTGGCCAACTTACAACTAAGTATATCCTATAAGCTGAAATGGCAATGCTCTTGGGCGACACTGAGATAGAAGGTTAGGCACACACTGAATACAACAACATAACGAAATTAAAATAACTGTTATAATAATGATTACACCAAAGATATAACGCAGTTGGCCTAAATTAGGCAGCCATCCAAAAGCCCAATCCCACCACCCCTTGTCAACATCCTGCTGCACCCCCTTCACTAACTTATACAGGGCCTCTATATGGGAGTTGATTGATATGGAGTGGTCGGATAAATTGAAGCAACACAACCCTTCAAAATCACTGCAGCCATGGTTGTGTTTAAGCAGTAAATAATCAATAGCAGCGTGATTCTGCAAAGCAGCTTTTCTGGTTCCCTGTACATCTAATAACAGCTCAGCTAAAGCAGCTGATGTATAATTAATATTCTTGACTACTAAACATGCAAGTTTATTAATAACTCTGGTATTATATACTGCGAGTCCTGGCACCCCTACGATAGAACCAGCTAAACTAACATATTCTGTTTTAGAAAGCAATGAAATTTCAGAATCACAGTCTGTAGGTAATTGAATAGTGTCTCTGGTATAGCGAGGGTGTAGAGCAGTATCCATAGGAAACATGAGAAAGCCTAAGCGTGACCAGGCACAAGGCCCTCCGGTTAGATTGGCTGGAATATAAGTAAAAGAAAGGTTACCACAAGAAAAGAGCCAACCTTTAGGCAACTTAACATTTTGAATGTGGCTGGCAGCAGGCACCACATGCTGGCAAAACATCGAATTATTTACAGTCAAACAGGTCAGGTCATTCCGTGAGTGGCACAACGTCCGTTGTGCAGCAGTTAAGTTTTTGTCTCTTTTCTCCAATTTGAGCTGAGCACATTTACCTATTTTCATAGGATCACAGGTCAACGAATAGCACACATCCCCATTTGAGATGTTAAACGTGAGTATAGATGTCATGTTCCTCCACAACCGCCTGCCCACCTCCGGGCAATGACGGCAGTACTCATAGAGTGACAGATGGGAGCGAACGTCACTCACATCCACCATTCCATCCTGGTTTGTATTGTTAAAGATGTGCAATAATACAGCAGCAGGAGTGGGCACTGCCACTAGACAAGTGGTAATCAGATCTTGAACGCTTTGCATGTTACTCATACAGAAGTGAGATATATTCAGCACTTCCTGCGCTAGATGAATCCAAACATTGTTCGGTTGATGCAGTAGCGTCGGCATCTGCGGCTGACGGTTGAATTTTTGGGCTATAAGCCCCTCCCGCTCCCCGGTGGAGTCTCCCGAACGGGCTCCATACACCACACTCATGGCACAGGCACTCCACAGGATGATCTGAAAAGAACAAAGGACAAAACACGTATTATCATTCTCGCAAATAGCATTTGTCAGCGGGAACATGTTCCCATTTGTCTTGACCAGGTCGCATAACTACCAGGACATTGTCTGGTCCAGTGGCGATGACATCAGCGGGTTGAGGAGGGTTATTTGGGGATTCAATCCACACTTTGGCCCCTGGGTTCTTGTCAGTAGATCTGAACCCTCCTTTGCCTCTTACAGTGAGAAGAGCTGGGGCGCTCCCCTTCTTAACAACACCTCCATAAACCGGCATGATGACAATTTGGGCAACGCGATCACCAGGTTGCACCACTAGGTCTGCGTCACCACTGTTCAAGAGAATTACTTTTAACTCGCCTTGGTAGTCTGCATCTATCACGCCTCCTAAAACTTGGATGCCTCTCAGGGCAAGCCCAGATCGAGGGGCGATCAGACCGTAATGCTCAGGGGGAATCTGAATTCCCACCCCAGTTTCAATCAGAGTGATGTCTCTAGGCTTCAATCGATGCATGTGTAAAGCATGCAATTCAAGTCCTGCAGATTCTGGTGTAGCTCGATATGGGGCCAAAGCTCCTGGAGCTGTTTCCCAATACACAATGGTATTGCTCGCTGTAAACGGATTAATCTGTAAAGCAGGTGTGAGCATTCTCATGAGAGGTGTCTCGGCATTTGTAAGGGGTCGGTTGTTCAAAATTTGCAAAGCATCGTACAAATTATCCCTCCACCCCTTCAGTGTCCCATCAGACAGTTTACGCAATTGTTCTTTCAACAACCCATTCATTCTCTCAATCAGTCCCGCTGCTTGTGGGTAGTAGGGTATGTGAAAAATCCACTCAATATTGTGTTGTGCACAATAGTCCTGCACTAGTCTGCCCTTGAAGTGGCTGGCGTTGTCACTTTGAATCTGGAGTGGCACCCCATAGTACAGAATCAACAGATCTAATGTTTTCAGGGTGCTCTGCTGGGTTGCACACTTGCAGGGAAAGGCTATGAGATAACCAGAGTAAGTGTCTACCACGGTGCAGGCATACTGACACCCTCTGCTCACTGGCATTGGTCCAATGTAATCAATCTGCCATATCTGCCCTGGCAATTTACCTCTGCCTAGCTGGCCTCTCACCACCTGTGGGACCGGTCTGTGCTGTGCATGCTGACAAATGGGACATTCAATGATTGCTGTTTTAATCAAATCTAGGGGAAGATGCATCCCTCTAATCTCGGCCCACCTGTGAGTAGCCTTTTCTCCAAGATGTCTGCATTTCTGGTGTGCCCATTTAGCCATTCCCACCAAATCGGAATTCTGCGCCTCCACTTCAGCCTCTTGAATCTTGGCTCGATCGTCTGCAAGACAATTGAACCATCGGTCTAATGAATCAGTTGGACAGTGAGCGTCCACATGATAGACAGTCACAGTGCTTTGAGGTAACATTTCCCAGATCTCCTGACATAACTCCTTCCCCCATACCTCTTTGTTATGGATTTTGTACTGATGTGCATGCCACGTGGGAAGCCAAGTAGCTAACCCATTGGCGGTAGACCAGGAATCTGTATAAATGTGACATTTTCCGGGTAGCTCTTGTTTTAAAGCCTGATACACAGCATAAAGCTCTGCAAACTGGCTACTTCTTCCCTGTCCTGTAGTTGTCAAAAGCTTCTTTGTAACAGGATTATAGGACACTGTCTTCCAGTGCCTTTTCGCTCCAACATATTTTGCTGAGCCATCTGTGAACCACACATGTTTTTTGTCATCTGCAGACAAGTCTGCGAACGGCTGGCCCCACCCTACTGGGGATTCACACACTGAAGGTACATCATGCAACATTTCGGAATTCTCCACTGGAGCCTGCACTACCTGCTCATGCAAAACGGCGGTTCCTTTTGGACCCGCTCGTGCCCTGTCCTGGACATACCATTTCCATTTTATAATGCTGGCTTCCTGCGCATGTCCAATTCTATGAGTTTTAGGGGAACTCATCACCCACTGCATGATGGGAATTTCAGGCCTTAAAATCACATTGTGTCCCAGTGTAATTTGCTCAGTATCAACCAGGGCCCAATAGCAGGCCAGCAGCTGCTTCTCAAAGGGAGTATACCGCTCTCCTGCCTCGGGTAACTTCTTTGTCCAAAATCCCAGGGGCACCCTCTTTCTTCCTTGTTTTTGCCATAAACTCCAATTGGCATGCTGCCCCTGGACTGTCACATTCAACTCAATGTCTCCCTCCTGAATCGGCCACAAATCCAAAGCATGCTGAATGGCGTCTTTCGCCAATTCAAACGCGCGCTGCTCCTGCTCTCCCCATTCAAACGCATTCTTCTTTCGTGTAACTTTGTACAATGGGGCCAAAATCTGAGACAAATGGGGTATATGCTGTCTCCAATACCCGAATAGTCCAATAAAACTCTGGGCTTCCTTCCGATTTCGCGGCACTGCAAATTCCTTAATCTTTTGTTTCACTTTTGGCAACACTTCTCTGTGTCCCTGATTCCACTGAATGCCCAAAAATGTCACGCTCTGAGACGGTCCCTGCACTTTCTCGGGGTTAATCTCCCACCCTTTATTCTGCAAATGTTCCACCACCCTGTCTAGCTGAATCTGCACCTGTTCTTGTGTTTCTCCCTGCATCATCACGTCATCTATATAATGAGAGATTTGCACTCCGGGAACCACTGGTACTTCATCCAAATGCTCTGCCACCAGCCGGTGGCAGATAGTGGGGCTGTGTAAATACCCCATGGGCAATCTACAGAAGGTGTACTGACGCCCCGCCCACTGGAATGCCAGCTGAGGCTGGCTCTCAGTAGCTATTGGTATCGTAAAGAACGCATTGGCAATGTCAATGGTGGCATACCAAGTCCCACTGTGTTTCTGTATGTTCTCAATCAAGGTAATGGTGTCTGGGACCGCTGCAGTCAGAGGAGGTGTATGTTTATTCAATTGGCGATAATCAATGCAAATCCTCCAACTGTTATCACTTTTACGAACAGGCCAGAGGGCATTATTCCACGCAGTGGGGATGGGAACTATTACCCCAGCCTCCAGTAAGTCATGTATAGTCTGGCTAATCTGCTCATGTCCTCCCGGTATTCTGTACTGTTTCATTTGAATCACCTTAGTAGCTTGGGGAAGTGTTACCGGAGGAATCTTCAACAGCCCCACCCTTGCGGCGGCTATTGATATAAATCTTTTGGAACCAAATTGATAACATCCATCTTCCAAATGTAGGGTCATCCCTTTCAAAATGTCAATTCCAATAATGTACTCGGGAATGGGCACAATCAAGACAGTGTATTCTCTCTTTGGAAGTGCCCCTATTTTCATGGGAACCACTATCTGCACTGCCGGAGTTTCTTTTCCGCCCAATCCCGTAATGGTGAAGTACTGTCCCCTGAATTTTCTTGGGTTTCCATGAATCAAAGAGGCCTCCGCTCCGGTGTCAACGAGGGCTCGAACTTTTTGAACATTTCCACGTTTCCAATAAATTTCTACTTTGACATGAGGTCTGTTATCTTTGCGAGCCCATCCCTGCACCGGAGTTTGACCTGTTTCCTAATCTATTTTCACTCTGCGCACATCAGAGTCTGCCCAAGTCAGATCTGGATACAGTTTGCGGTAATTCTCAGGGAACTCCTCCTTCCTGTCTCTGCTTCGCAACCTCTCTGAGCTTACCAGCTCCCTCTCCCACTCTCTTCCTCGAGTTTTCCCAGAACCTGTCAATTCCCGGTCTCTCTCCCTGCTCCGGGTTCCCTCTGAGCTTCGGTGCTCTTCCTCCCAATCTCCATCATCTGGGGATCTCTCTCTACTGTGGGGCTCTCTCCCTCTCTCTCCCTTTTCACCCTCACGTTCCTCCCCTCCTGCCTTTCTCTGGTTCACCACTTTGTTATCCTTCTTGTTCCCTTTTCTGCTCCCCTCCTTTTAATCCAAACCGCGTTTGCGGTACATCTCCCACATGTCCTTGGTGGTTATCCCATCAATTTCATCCCTGGTCACCCCATCTCGCAGCAAGGCCTGAAACATGTCCCGCCTTGTCACCCTGTTGTTATCAGTACGATTCTCAGACCGTGAATTCCTCTCTGGCTTAGCCCATTCTCCTAAATCACTTAACTCACACACCGCTTCTACCACCTGGGACAATGGGTTACCCGTCTGATTGATTAACAAAGTCATGATGACATGCTTATATGCAGGAGGAGCGGCCCTAATCAACCGGTTTCGCACAGACACACTTAAAATTCCATTCATCAAATCATGAGCATTACCCATAAAGATAGCTGTTTTCATCCCTTCTTCCTTCAATCTCTGTACTGCATCTCTCAAAGTATACCAAGGTTTATCGTTAGGCGGCCAGTCTGACTCTGTCGGATACTTCTGAGCACACCCTTGCGCAGCTAACTCTAACAAATTGGTCATGGGACCATTCCCTGGATAAGTTCTAAACTCATTTTGGATAACCGGGTCTGTACTTAACATACAAAGCGTCGGGGCGTCGCCGTGATCCAATTGGACCCCCTGACCCCCCATATCATGCACCCGCACCATCCACGTAAGCAATGTTTCCCCAGACCTCTGTCGAAATCTGTCTATCACATCACTTAGTTCTTGCTGTGTATAATCCTCCAGGGCATCCAACATCACCCCTCCAGGGTTAGCTGGGCTATGCTGTAACTTTCGCCGATATATAGGCTGCGCACGGACAACATTCCTGCGCTCTGTCTTTTCCTGACTAACATCTTGACAGTTATCACCCCCGGACTCATCTGAAAAATCAGACGTATCCCAGATGTTTCCATCCCAAAATTCAGGGTCAAAGGCTAATCCTGCCTGAGAGATAGCTAAATGCACCTTCTTTTTATTAACTTTCCCTCTTCGTTTCTTGTGTTTATATTGAGCGACTTTAACGGCCGTTCTCTCTGCAACCAACTGGTACATTTCAAGCTTATCACTTAATAATTTATTTTGACAAGCTAGCATGGTAGAGGAATTTCGGGCTCCTACTAACTCCTTCTCCAGCTGCTCGTGGTCTTTTTGTAACTGTAAACATTTTTCATACAACTTTCGGTACGCAGAAAGCAAGATCCAGCCTCACCTCCCCAACGCACAAATCTCCCTTCCCTTGTCAATTGACACTTTTTGTAAACATGTAAGAACATCTTCAGGTTCTGCATTTAACATACACGCATTCCAATTTTCACACAAACCAGCACAACGTGACCATTCCTGAGCTAAAAGTTTATACGGGGCAGTTTCCCACCCCGGTATTTCTATGTCCGGATTTGCTACATGAGAACTTGCTTTTGAGGTCGCTTTGATCTTATTAAGCATTTTCCTTTTTTTTTTTTTTGAATCCTGCAAGAATATCAGAATATCAAAACTATGCACTTCAGGATATTTTAAGGCACAATGTAAAGCAATCACTCTCAGACACCTTAGTGAGTAAAATAATCAAGTTTATTTAAGGGGCAAGTTCTCATATGGCAAAACTAACCACACTAATATATATATATATCAAGAGAATAACATGAGAATAATGGTGAGAATATAAGCACTCTGTGATATCATGAAGAATAGCATGAAAATAACTGCAAGAGTAAGTGCATATAATACACGCGCACACAATATACTTCAATGCTTAATAGCATGAAAATGACTGCAAGAATAAGTGCATATTACGCACGCACACACAATATACTTCAATGCTTATAAATTGAAAAGCTTCACCAAAAAGAGCGTCTGCATCCCTCCGCCGTACACAAAGCCGGGGAACCCAAATCAGCTGGCACAGGGAGCCTCTTTTGGGACAATCAGTCCTCCTGGCGTTGCGTCCAACCCAGAAGAGAGTTCCTAAACCAGTCCATCCAGGCCCCCAACCTTTATAGTATTTACTAACGCCCAGGAGTCTTTTCTAGAAAAAGACCCCCTCCTTTGCAAATTGTGCAATCAGCGGTACCTTGTTCACCCTTCGAGACGTCTCCTCAGAACGGGCCAAGTTCCCAGGAGAGGGCTCCAAGGTGAAGTTTGCATTCCTCCTTGAGTACAGGCGCATCTCCCTGTTGTTCTAACTGATAACTCGTGGAATGTAAATAGCGCCCTTCGTATCAGGCAGATGGAGCAAAGTTGAGCAGAAAAACACCCCACCCTGTAGCTTGCCGAAGCTTGTGGAAAAACACAGAACAGTGCCTTACGCACAGAACCAGACTCGACAAAATGGAATCGTGAACCAAAATGGAAGCGAAGGCCAATGGAAGCAGAGGCCCATGGTCCACACCCTGCACCACTGTTTACCTTGTACGCAGTGCATGTAGCAATACACCTGGTGTCCCAAGTACACCACAGAGCCCTGCCCTATTTGGCACTTGCTGGCCTTAATAGTGAGGCCTGCCTTTTGCAGGGCCTCCAACACTTTACAGAGGTGTTGCAAGTGTTCCTCCCATGTGGAACTGAAGACAGCAATGTCATCCAGGTAGGCGGCACTGAACTCATCCAGCCCAGACAACACCTGGTTGACCAACCTCTGAAAGGTGGCAGGGGCATTTTACATCCCAAATGGCATCACCTTAAACTGAAAGTGCCCATCTGGGGTAGAAAATGCAGACCTCTCCTTGGCCCCCTCAGTCAAGGCAATCTGCCAATAGCCAGACGTTAAATCAAAGGTGCTGAGGTATTTGGCAGCTCCTAACTGATCTATGAGCTCATCAGCTCGGGAGATGGGGTGCGCATCAGTTTTAGTGACTGCAATGAGACCCCGGTAGTCCATGCAGAACCAGAGTTCTGGGGTAGCACCAGGAGCAGCAGCCTGTGAGATCATTACCACAGGGCTGGCCCAAGGACTGCTGGAATGCTCAATAACCCCTAGGGTTAACATCTTGGATACCTCATCCTTGATGCTAGCCCTGACCTTGTCAGTCACCCTGTAAACCTTTTGTTTAATGGGTGTACTGTCCCCAGTGTCCACATTATGGGTGCACAACTGTTTGACCCCTGGGATTAAGGAAAACAGTGAGGCGAACTGTCCCAACACCTGGCGACAGTCCCTCTGCTTCTTTGCAGTCAGGGAGGGGGAGATGTTCACTCCCTCCACAGACCCATCTTTCTCTCCTGCAGACAACAGGGCAGGAAGAGGATCTGTCCGCTCAAAGTGTGGCTTGAGACGGTTAACATGCAGGACCCTTAAAGGTTTCCTGGGAGTCTGCAAGTTCACGAGGTAGGTGACTTCACTCTTGCGCTCCAGCACCTCAAATGGCCCAGTCCAGTTGCCCTGGAGCGCCCTATGCTCCACTGGTACCATCACCACACTTTTTGTCCAGGTTGAAACTCGGCCAGAGGGGCATTCTGGTCATACCAGCATTTCATGTCCTCCTGGCTTGCATCTAGGTTCTCCTGTGCGAGACTCCTGAAGCGGGCAGTCTGGTTTCTCAGAGTCAGCATGTAACTAAATACATCCTGCGGGGGTTTACTAGGAGCTTTTTCCAAAGCCTCCTTGACCAGACTTAAAGGTCCCCTCCCAGGGTGGCCACAGATCAGCTCAAAGGGACTAAACCCAAGCCCCTTTTGAGGCACCTCTCTGTAAGCGAACAGAAGGCATGGCAAGAGGACGTCCCACTTCCGCTTCAAGGGCTCTCACAGGCCCATGATCATGCCCTTCAAGGTGCGATTGAATCTCTCAACCAGACCATTACTTTGGGGATGTCAAGGTGTAGTGAACTTGTAGGTTACCCCACACACCTTCCACAGAGACTTCATATATGTTGATATGATGTTGGTACCCCTATCGGACACCACTTCCTTGGGGAACCCCATGTGGGTAAAAACTCTCATCAAGGCACGGCCCAGCACAGGGGCAGTGATTGATCTTAAAGGACTGGCTTCTGGGTACCAGGTGGCATGGTCCACCAAGACCAGGATAAACCTGTTGCCCATGGCTGTCTTAGGATCCAGAGGCCCCACAATGTCAATGCCAAACCTTTCAAAAGGGGTACTGACAACAGGAAAAGGTTGGAGGGGAGCCTTACATTTCCCCCCACTCTTGCCACTTGCCTGACAAGTTGGGCAAGACCTACAATGAGAGTGTCTGCGCATTTGAGGCCAATAGAAGTGGGTGACAAGCCTCTCAAAGGTCTTGTCCTGCCCCAAATGACCAGCTAAAGGCACGTCATGAGCCAGACTCAGTAGGAAGGCCCTGAAGCACTGGGGTACCACCAGTACACAGGCTGACCCAGGCTCAGGAACCTTAGGCTCGCTATATAGGAGGCCATCCTGCCAGTAAATCAGATGTGATCCAGGCTCTTTGCTAGATGCCTGGTCTGCAGCCTGCTGCCGCAAACCCTCCAGTGTAGGGCATGACTTCTGTTCCTCACAGAATGCATCCCTGGTGGCCCCCCCTCCTGCTGCCACTTTGACAACTCAGGGACCTCCCCCAGTTCAGCCACCTGTTCCCCTGTAGGCTCCAGGGCCTCCCCCTCAGGTTAAGCCTCTTCCTGGACTGTGGAACTTCTGGGGCTGGTTTCCTGCGCCGCTTGCCCTTCCTCTTTCTGGCAGACAACTGGGCCACTCTTTCAGGCTTCAGGGTCTCCTTATCACCCTGACGGGCCGCTATAGACCTGGTGGATACATATACCCACCCAGGCAGACCCAACATCTCCAAGTGTGACCTCTGTTCCACCTCCTTCCAAGGGGAATACTCCAGGTCATTGCCAAGCAAACAATCTACAGGCATCGTTGGACTCACAGCTACCTTCAAGGAACCTGAGATCCCCCCATTCAAAGGCAACCTGAGCCACTCTGCACAGGCCCACTAAGTTGTCTACCGCAACTACTTGTTGAAGTACCAGGGAATCTATCTGCTCTTCAGACACCAGGTGACTCCTCACTGTAGCCACACTGGCTCATGTATCTCTGAGCCTCCACCCTCTGTCCATTGATGGTCACCCACTGCCTGTACTTTTTAGTTTTCTGAGGACCATCTCACTGTCCCCTAGTGATACAAGGGTCATCTCAGCTGGCTCCCACCCACCTGGAACCAACTCCTCCCCAAGTGCTACACTAGCCAAACCCTGGGACTGCACACCAGTGGGTGCCTGTGTACTCTTGGGGCATTTGGGGTCCCTCCTCACATGACCCACCTGGTCACATGCATAGCACTACGTGGGGGGGGCCCTGCCACAGGTTTCACTTTGGAGAATCATGGCTTCTTCTCATTGGGGGGCTGGGAATCCTTACCCTGGGAATCAGATTGGGGCCCTTTAGAGAACTCCCCCTGTTTATCCGTACCCAACCTTTTTTCTGAGAGGGACCCTTGGCATGGTCTTCCCCATACCTCTTCTTGACCCTGGTGCTCTCCCAGCGGTCCGGTTCCTGCCAAGCTTCCTGGGGTCAATCAGCTTGCTGTCAAGAAGGTGCTGGCGCAGCTCTGGAAAACATAAACTGTACAAGTGCTCCCAAGCAATCAGATTGTAAAGCCCCTCATACGTTGTCACCTTACTGCCCTTCACCCAACCATCGAATGACCTGCAGAATAAATCAACACATTCCAACCATGTTTAGGATTCCTTCTTCTTATAGGACCTTAACTTGTCCTTGTACTGATCAGGGGTGAGACCATACCTAGTGATCAGGGTGTCCTTCATGATAGGGTAAGTGAGCCCTTGGGGATCCCCTAAGGATGTCAGAGTATCTCTTCCCTCTACCTCAAGGTGCTTCCAGAGACCCGCCCCCCCAATGAGATTCAGGGACCAGATTCATATGGCGAGCAGACTCATAGCCCTTAAACCACAAAAGGATATCATCCTCCCTCTTGTAATCCTTCACAAGGTCCTTAGGAATGTGCACCCTCCTCTCAGCCTGCACTGTGATGTTGCTGCTACTATCCCTACTAGACTGGCTCCTCTGATCCAGCTCCCTCAAGCTGAGCTCATGAGCCAACAATAAAGTTTTCTTCTCTATGACCAACCTCATTTTCTCCAACTCTAATTGGTAAGCCCTCTCTGCCCTGTCTGTCCTGCAACTCTTCAGGAGTCAGACTATTAGATAAGGCACTGCTACCTGCCCTGGAGATCCTTCTACCAGACACAACAGGCCCATTCACAATACCTGTACCTCCTCCCCCTCATCTTCTGTGTGCCCCTCAGCCTCCCTGGCTGCCACCCAGGCCCTCCGTGCCTTTTGTAGCTCCTCCTTCCTGGTGGAGCTCTTAATGGGGCAGGCAAGATCCATACAGAACTGTTTCAATTGGGCCACTGTGTAACTCTCCAGTTTCCATAAATCAAAAGCAGCTCCAGCTGATGCATCTCCAGACTGAGACATGATGGAGAGTTAAAAGTGCATAGTTCCAAAGGCAGAATACAAGTTCCCAATGAAGTTCCAAAGTCAATCAAGGATTACCACAAAATGGAAATAGGGAAAAATCCCCCCAAAAAAGAGAAAAAGCAAAATCACAAGACAAGTAGTATGTGGTCACGTAGTGGTCTGCACTGAAAACAGTAGTGTACACTTAATCACTGTATGTCAAGTACAAATACAAGTCAAATCCCAACCGCTGATCACCAATGTTAGAAATGGGGTCTTTGGTTGGCAGTCAGGTTACCCCCTGTCCAAGCAAGGACCCTCACTCTAGTCAGGGTAAAGGAGAATCACCCTCCTCTAACCCCGCTCAGCCCCTTGGAAGCTTGGCACGAGCAGGCAGGCTTAGCTTCAGAGTGCTAGGTGTAAAGTATTTGTACCAACACACAGAGTAACTCAGTGAAAACACTAACAAATGACACAACACAGGTTTAGAAAAATAGAAAATATTTATCTAAACAAAACAAGACCAAAATGACAAAAATCCAACATACACAAGTTAAGTTATTCATTTTAAAAGAAAAAGAGTCTTAAATCCTTGAGAAAACAGTAGAAACACTGTTAGTGTTGAAAAGTACCTGGGTTGTGTCAAAATAACACGCACGGGCGAGTGTGCATCGAAAAAATTAAGCGGTTCGTCGATTTCTCACCCGCAAGCGAGACCGTGCGTCGTTTCTCCTTCTACGGTCAGGTCGGCGTGCGTCGTTTTTCCTCCCCGCAGGGGAGCGATGCGTCGATTCGGGCAGCACTCAGGTCTGGGCAGACGTTGCATTGTTTTTCCGCGCCCTGCAAGGTTTGCGTCGAAAATCCTGCCGCACTGTATCAGCAAAAGCACGCAATGTGGATGGCAACGTTATCAGCCTCCGTCAGCAGGTGTTGCGCGTCCTTCTTCCAGCTACGTGCATTGATTTTCCAGTCACAATGCTGGTGGAGCGTCGATTTCTGCTGCGAAGCTGGCTGCATGTCGTTTTTCAGCTGTGTCTCGGAAGGTGCGTCGAAATGTCCCCGCACGGAGGTCTGTGCGTGGATTTTCAGTCTTTGTCTGCCCGTTTCACCTTCCAAGACCCCAGGAACTGGATAGGGCACCGCTTGGCAGTGCAGGAGTCTCAGCAGAGAGTCCAGGCGTTGGCAGGAGAAGTCTTTGATGGCTCTGAGACTTCAACAACAGGAGGCAAGCTCAGGACAAGCCCTTGGAGATTTCTTCACAAGCAGGAAGGCACACAAAGTCCAGTCTTTGTCCCCTTGCACAGGCAGAAGCAGCAACTGCAGGATAGCTCCACAATGCACAGTCTCAGGCAGGGCAGCACTTCTCCTCAGCTCTTCAGCTCTTCTCCAGGCAGAGGTTCCTCTTGATGTCCAGAAGTGATCTAAAGTCTGTGATTTTAGGTGCTCTTCTCATACCCATTTTGGGTTTTGAAGTAGGCCTACTTCAAAGGAAAGTCTCTCTTGTTTGTGAAATTCTGCCTTGCCTAGGCCAGGCCTCAGATACACACCAGGGGGTTGAAGACTGCATTGCGTGTGGGCAGGCACAGCCCTTTCAGGTGTAAGTGACCAATCCTCCCCTCCCTCCCTCCCTCCCTCTTAGCACAGATGGCTCATTAGGATATGCAGGCTATACCCCAGCTCCATTTGTGTCACTGTTTAGAGAGAGGTGCAAACAGCCCAACTGTCAAACTGACCCAGACAGGGAATCCACAAACAGGAAGAGTCACAGAATGCTTTCAGCAAGAAATGCCCACTTTCTAAAAGTGGCATTTTCAAACACACAATCTTAAAACCAACTTTACTAAACCATGTATTTATCAATTCTGAGCTGAGACCCCAAACTCCACATGTCTATCTGCTCCCAAAGGGAATCTACGCTTTAATCATTTTACAAGGTAGCCCCCATGTTAACCTATGAGAGAGATAGGCCTTGCAACTGTGAAAAACGAATTTGGCAGTATTTCACTGTGAAGACATATAAAACACATTAGTATATGTCCTACCTTAAACATACACTGCACGCTGCCCATGGGGCTACCTAGGGCCTACTTTAGAAGTGTCTTACATCTAAGAAGAGGGAAGGTTTACGCCTGGCAAGTGGGTACACTTGCTAAGTCGAATTGGCAGTTTAAAACTGCACACACAGACACTGCAGTGGCAGGTTTGAGCCATGTTTAAAGAGGTACTATTGTTGGTGGCATAACCAGTGCTGCAGGCTCACTAGTAGCATTTGATTTACAGGCCCTGGGCACCTCTAGTGCACTGTACTAGGGACCTACCAGTAATCAAATATGCCAATCATGAAAATGCAATGACATACACAATTTATACAGGAGCACTTGCACTTTAGCACTGGATAGCAGTGGTAAAGTGCCCAGAGTAACAACAACAGCAAAAACAGAGTCCAGCACACATCAGCAACCTGGGAAACAGAGGCAAAAAATTAGGGGAGCCCACACCAAGGATGAAGAGTCTAACAGGGCCCTTTAAAAAATGGTCCTTCAGGCAGCAGTCCAGATCTTCTGCGTAAAATATCCCTGGCTTCCTGACCTACTTGGAAAGGCCAGATAAGTCCCAAGCAATGATATTGCTTATGAGTCTGTCATGCAGTATTGCCTTCAGGATGATGGCTTGACCATAAGACCTTGTCAAACAGTTACTATAATAGTCAATACACAGGTAGTGTTGTAGAGCAGCCTTTCACTGTGCTCCTCTGCCTCAAGGTTGCTCTGTGGCTAAGTTTAGCTAGAACAGGACATGCACAGTACAGAAGGGACACACATGAGAAACAATATTCCCTTATGCCTTGCCGAGGACTACTGGGTGCAACCCTCTTATAGTCCACTTCACAGAATACCCTTGTGTGCCTGTCGCGCTGTGTGTTTGGTGGACGAATACATTCTGGATTAAAGAGAAGCATCAGCTTGGCACTATGCATGGATACGACTGGCACTGCACCTACTGAAGCTTTCTGCAGCAGCAGCATGATATGCCCCAGACAGCTCGGCAATCGTGGGGTCTACCTTTTGGTCATATGTCCCATCAGCTGGTGCTTGGAAAACATTGAGATGAAGGGGGAAAGAGGGTGCCATGCTCTATATCTGAGACACACATACATTGAAAAGGTTCACTTGAAATGAATATTGGCAGTTCAGTTGCTGGGCCTTGTTGTTCCTCAAGCTGATCCATTTTTGCAGTCAGCTAGTGTCTGCTTCACCCTCTATAACTGCATGACAATTTCAAACTAGCAAGTGTTGTCCTGTGGGTTAACTCGCCTACTGATGTGACACAGTCGAGGGACCTTGCCTTTTTTAATGTCCGAATGAAGATTGGATTTTAAAGTTCAAGCTTTATGCCAAGAGACAAAACTGTAGTTTAACACATTTATTTGGTTCTTTTGCTTTTCATTCCCTTGAGCTGCAGTGCATTTTGACTACTATTGCATCATCTATAAGACAACACCTCAGCCTGAACACTGTTCACCCTCTGTCCTGCCCTCTATCACTGTAGTCACTCTTCTCTCTCCTCATGCCATTGCCTTCTCTCTTGCTCCCTGCCAACCTCTCTTTTAAATGTTTCCATCTGCCACTTGCCACTCTTTACATTTCACTTTTGACTTCTTTTTTTATTTATGGTTGTCTCTATCCCTCTGCTTCTACTTCCCTGCTCTTTCAAAATTCCTCACTACAAATGTAGGCCAAAAAGAAAATCAAATTGACCTAAAAGCAATGACTGCCAAGCCTGCATTCACACAAAAGCCTGGTTGGTGAGCAACATGAAGAAGGAAGAGAGTGTGCTGTAGCAAGAGGGTTAGAAGACAAGGTAAATATAGACGTTAAACTGCAATGCAAAGCATTGCATGTCTAGTGTGTTGCTGCACAACATACCAATCCAAGGGTTACAACTGCTTTGAATGGAGAAGCACATTTCAGTGCCTGATGTCTTAAGGAGAGGAACCTAAAACTAAAATTGATTACTTGTCTCAAGATAGGGGTGACACACTAATAGACATAACGGAGCTTTAGCACTGATAAAATTAGAAATTGTGCATTTGGAAATAGTGAGCCTGTCATAAACAAGCCCCATCTTCTTTGTAGAGCTGAGCTGCAACACAGATACAGCTGAGCCACTGCATACATAGTGCTGAACCCCTGTACAGATGAAGCAGAGTTGAAGCACAGATAGAGCAGAGGTCATATAAATATATTGTTGAGCTCATTTACAGTTAGTTGATTTCTTGCACTGAACTAGAGTTGATTCAGTGGTACACAGAGAGAGCCAACCCACAGGGTGATTTGAGCCATTTCAGAATTCATTCCAAAAAAGTAAAAGCTGATCTATGTAGGGATGGAGATACCTGGTACCAGCTCATAGTCGGTAGAAGTACCACAGACTTCCCCTAGTTTGGTCCCCAACATGGCCTGCCTCTGTTAGGGAGTGAGGAGAAGGTGGAAAGGAGATGAGATTGAGAAGAAAGGGATTGACGGAAGACATTGTAGAACAAGATAGAAGAGGTAAAGAACAGTAAAAAAGAAGACAGTGAAAGTGAGAATAGGAAGAGAAAAGAGGAGGAATAAATGAGAGGAGAATGTGACTGAGACAGTAAAGGAGAGAGGAGTGTGAAAAGGGAGGTGGCAGAATGAGTGATGTGTGAACAAGCACTTTGAAGGCTCACTTCTGGGCTTTGCTAATGTGTGTTCTCATACTGGTGCTGAGGATGCCTCTGCCCCCATAGTAACCCCACCATCCTGGCTTAACTACTAGCCCCCTCAGAGTTCAAGTCTAGTTGCACCCCAACTGCAGGCTTTTAGAACCGACAGCCTTAGGGTGGTTATCCCCCAACTTTTTGCATGCCCCTCCACTTTTCTGACACAGTTTTTGCTGGTTTTAGTACTCTGTGTATTTTACCACTACTAACCAGTGCTAAAGTGCATATGCTTTCTCCCATAAAACATGGTAACATTGGTTTATACCCAATTGGCATTTTTGATTTACTTGTAAGTCCCCAGTAAAGTGCACCACATGTGCCCAGGGCCTTTAGATTGAATGCTACTAGGGGCCTGCAGCACTTGTTGTACCACCCACATAAGTAGCCCCTTAACCATTTCTCAGGCCTACCATTGCAAGGCCAGTGTGTGCAGTTTCACGGCCACTTTGACTTGACATTTTAAAGTACTTGCTAAGCCTTAAACTCCCCCTTTTGTACATATATGTCACCCCTAAGGTAGACCCTAGGGCTGGAAGAGTGGAGGGGCTTGACACTTACATTTCAAAGGCTAGTGGCCTGCCCTCACACAATGGACTGCCAAACCCCCAACTGGGACCCTGGCAGACAGCCTTGTGCTGAAAGGGGACCTTGTGCACTTCAAAATCACTCTTTGAAGTCTCCCCCACTTCAAAGGTATTTTTGGGTATTTAAACTGGGTCCTTGACTCCACCAAACCAAACCAGACACTTCCTGGGATAGACATTCTGAACCAGATCCTGCAACCTGCCAAGAGGAGCTGCCTGGCTGCTCAAATAACTCACCTGGACTGCTTTGCTGTGAAGGACTGCTGTCTTGCTGTTTCTCTGCTGCCTTGCTGGCCTCTGGCTCTGCTGAGAAGTGCTCTCCAAGAGCTTGTATTGAGCTTGCCTCCTGTTCCTGAAGTCTCAGGACCAAAAAGACTTCTATTCTTCAAGGAAACTCCTTGTACGGTAAAAAAATGGCGAACAGCCTGCCGGAATCGATGCACAGCTTGCCCAGCGGTGAAAGAATCACTGCATCGCCGAACCGGAACAACATAGCCCAGCTCCCCAAGTGGAGATCGCTGCAGCGCCTGCATTTTAACCAAAACGTTGACGCACAGCCCTACTGGATCAACGCATTGCCGAGCCATAACAAAGCAGCCCGGCTTCTTGCGTGAAGAATCGACGCAGCGCCTGCCATGTGACAGAAACTCCGATGCATCACCACACCGGATTGAAGTAGCACCTGTGACTACAACCTGCATGCCCACGATTTTCACACATCGTCCCTGAGTGTCAAAAAGACCCCGCATCGCAGTCAGGATCCAAGACTGCACGCCGGAAATCAACACAAAGCCCTTGCAGCATGGGAAGAATTGACGCATCATCTGTGCGCATCAGGAAATCTGACACACACCTTCCTTTTCCCACGCACCTCCTCCTCTGCTGGCTTTGTGCGTATAGTTTTGATGCATACCAGGTAGTTTGTGCACACAAGAGACATTTGTTGATTCTTAAAGACTTAAGAATCTTCATATCATTGCAAAAGTGATATTTCAACTTGTGCTTATCAAATCTTGATCGTTTTGACCTTAATTTACTCAGATAAATATCTTATATTTTTCAAAACCTGTGTGGTGTATTTTTGTGGTGTTTTCACTCTGTTATTGCATGATTTATTGCACAAATACTTTCACATTGCTTTCTAAGTTATGCCTGACTGCTCAGTGTCAAGCTACCATAGGGTGGGCGCAGGATAATTTGGATTGTGTGTGACTCACCCTGACTAGGATTGTGCTCTCTACTTGGACAAGGGTGTATACCTCTGCCAACTAGAGACCCCATTTCTAACACAGGCCATTCGAAAAACACTGCACATCCAAATGGATGTGAAACTGTTGTGCCTCTGCAGCCAAGCACCTGACAACAGTGGGTGAATGGGTAATGCAATAAAGATTAGAAATTTGATTATCCAAAAGGGATATCTATTTTTTTTATTCAGTTTTTCAAAGGTGTCTCTCACCCCTGTGACCCCCATTATAATGTGACCTTTCCAGTCACACCGTTATCAACACAAAAGGATGATGGACGGAGTGCTGAAGAATGCAAACCCTTACCCACCCAGTCACAGATCTGGGTTTAATCCATTGTTCTTTTGTTCACGATGCCACCCCAGTTTGGACCCAGCCATATGCAAATCAGTCTTGACCCCGTTCCTCATGGGAACAGTCCAACTCAAAATGCCAGTTCAGGTCCTCCCTGGACCGGAAACAAGCATCCTGGGACTGGTTTCAGGGTACAACCCTGAATGACATTTTTAAAAATGGCGGATGTGTTGCAGTGATAGTGTAATATTTCAGGAACCATGAGACCTATATACTTCATTTTTGTGTCAAAATATAGGTTTTGGGGTACAAGTGGTCTTACAGACAAAAACAGCTCCTCAGAGCAACACTTCCGCCATTTTCCAAAATGACTGCTATGATAGAGGAAGAAGGTACATATATAGAAATAAAACAAATAATGATGTTTTTTTATCCTTTTATGTATACACCAAGCAATGTTTATTATCTGAATATGAAAAAAAAATGTTTATCACTCCTGTTTTGGACACATTTTCATAGTTCACTTTATTTATTTGTTTCGGCAATCACTCGTTATACATTTGCAGAATGTGGAACATTTGAGAAGAGCCTATCGACAGGAACATCTTTTTGTAGCACAGGTTTTGCAAGTACATCTATGTGTAAGGTCTGTGCATAGAGGCTTTAGAAATTTCATAGGTTTTAGCACCCCATCAATGTCTTCCCTACCATATTCACACAGATCTTTCTCTACATATGCATGATCCAAAACATTTACACATCTACCGATCAAATAGAACGCTCTTTATTGTGTCCACTCACAGAAGGTGACATCAGTGAAAGGTCACTTAGCGGGGCTGATCTCTTGGACTTACTGTACCGAAGATTGTCAAATGTGTGACAGTCAGAACTCATTTTCCACACATGCACAAAGTATTTTCCTACGTCTTTAAAGTCACATTCTTCCTCCTTCTCAGTAAATCCTTTTAGAAATTTCACAGGTTCAGCAGTTAAAGCGCCAAGCTCCAATTTTACTGACAGTGTTATCAACCATATGAATATGTGCCTTGATAAGAACACTGGGCATCTCTGGGTCAAGTTTGTTGTACAGAATATGAAGGGGAATTAAGTGTCTTTTCTTATCTACTCCATAACGTATCTACAACTCTGACAATCCTTGACTTATGAACATTGTAACAAATCTAAGTAGCACAATAATAACATCTGTGTCATTTGATGGTACATGATTAGAACCATTTCAAATAGCCCACTCTACATATGGTAATTTAGTGTTCACTGAAGGTCAGCTTCCTCCAATTTGCTGTTAAGTTCTTATACAATACGGCCTGTATCTTTTGAATATACCTCTGCAACCACCAACTACGCATTGACAATCATTCCACTTGCTACAAATGGAAATGTAGGCCCTTATTATGACATTGGCGGTAAATCCCACTCACCGCCACGCTGACTGCTGCCAACTTACCTCCGCCGCGGCAGATATCCGTTCACCATATTATGACACACATACATCAATCCGTCACTATTCAGCCACATACACAAATCCACCAGCTCAAAGGTCAGTGATAAACTGGCGGTATCAAGACCCGCACGTTAGGCCAACAGAACAACGCCCACCACATTATGACCCGTGAATCACCACGGCAGACATTCAACGGCAGTAAACCATTGGCGGTACATACCGTTGTGCTCAAAATCGACCCACACAAACAAAACAATACCACATTGGACAATTCAAACAACACACACCTCACACCCATACACACACCACACCCACCCATTCATACCACTATAAAACACACATTACCCACAACCCTTTACCATTACAAACCATTGTCAACAGAGAGACAGCAAGACCACTGACACAACCAGAGCCACGCACTATTCACACCTAAAAATTATTCACGCACCCCACATTACACACCCCAACACATTATCCAACACACCCTCACCTACATGCCTCACACAACACCCATGGCACCACAAAGACCCCCCCCGCTTCACAGAGGAGGAGCTAAGTGTCATGGTGGAGGAAATCATCAGGGTAGAGCCACAGCTATTTGGAGCACAGGTGCAGCAGATATTGATAGCTAGGAAGATGGAGCTATGGAAGAGAATCGTGGTCAGGGTCAACGCCGTGGGACACCACCCAAGAACTAGGGATGACATCAGGAAGAGGTAGAACGACCTACGGGGGAAGGTACGTTCCATTGCAGCAAGACACCAACTCCCTTGTCAGAGGACTGGCGGTGGAACCCCACCTCCTCCCTCACAACTAACAGCATGGGAGGAGCAAGTCTTGGCAATCCTGCATCCTGAGGGCCTGGCCAGAGTAGGAGGAGGACTGGACTCTGGTAAGTCAACTCTATACTACTACTACACCCTACCTGCAAGCCATCACATACCCCCAACCTCACTCCCATCACTCCACCACCACCCACACACCCACCATCACATCTCACTCATCCCAATGCCAAGCCCTGCATGCTCCACCAATGCATGGAAACCACTCACAGCCCTTCATGGACACTCATCACTAAAGCATGCACACTATAGATAACTAATCATCCCACCATACACCAACGTACACAAGTGAAAGCTGCCAGGGCAAATCCAACCAAAGATGGCAAGCCACGGATGCACAATATGTCAGACACAGAAACTTACATCCCCAGAGGTACCACAGCCAATGTCACCGGAGAGGAGGTGCCAGCCATATCCAGTCTCCCAACAGAAGAGGCCCACAGTGATGACAGAAACTCTGGTCTTCAGGATCTGGATGACCAACCTGGCCCATCAGGGACCTCTGGACAGCTGGGTACCCACGCCTAGTCACACACCACCACAGAGCCTCCCCCATCAGGAAACACCACCACAGCACCCACCCAGCGTACCCATACCTTTGTCTCCAGGATATGTCAATCAGCAGTGTGTCCACCTCTACAGGGACCCCAGGCCACACCTCATACCCATGACAATCAGGAACCTGGGGTCATTGGCAGTGGGCACGCGGTTCAGGGGACAGAGGCACAGGCCAACAGGGAAACTGGGAGGAGTGCTGTGCACCAGGGGGAGGACAGGCCCAGGGAACCGACTCTCCAGGAGGCACTTGCAGAGATCCTGGGAGCATATCAACATTCCCAGGACCTGATGGGCCAGATCCTGGACAACGTGCAGGAGAACAGGTGGCTGCAGGAGGGACAGTACCAGGGGATCAGGGAGGACTTGCACGCCATCAACAACACCCTGATCTCCATAGCAAGGGTGCTGGCAGACATGGCCAGTATTATGAGGGAGGCAGTCACACACCAGTGGGCCCCTGCTACTAGCCAGACATCTGAGCAGCCTTCCTCCTCTCCTGCCGCTAGTGGCCAGGAGGCCCCGCCACAGGACTCACAGGCCACCACCACCTCTTCCCCTGCAGAAGAAGAACCATACCGCAAACGTTCCCTGTGGTCCAGACAGAAGCCAGAGACACTTGCCAAGACCCCCGCCAGGAAATGAGACTCTCCTGATTGTCACCCTTGTGTCCCACTCCGTCACCCTGTCAACCTTGAACTGCCATTGCTCCCCTTCCTATGTCCCCTTAGGCAAAGCACCTGTGTTAGAAACAGACTGGAACAATACCCTGGACTTTCCTCCATCATCACTCCATCCCATTGCACTTGCCCCTCCACATTTAGCACTTCAATAAACACCCTTGGGGAAAAAAAGGAGTTTGGGGTATGTCAAATCTTTCAAGTATGTATTCATTTAAATAGGTACAAACATTGCAATTCAGCTGCACGATAAATGAGCATTGATTAATGACCTGTAGCTGGCTGCAGTGATCACACCAGGAGAATATGTGAGGTCACCAACATCTGCAAAATGAATTGCCAAAGGGTACAGTAAGGGGGCATAGAAGTGTGAAAAAACAGCATGCCAGTGCCACAGAAATTCAAAAAAATGTCATTGAAATGTGAAGTAACACTATCTTACCTGTGTGTCATTGAAAGTATTGTCTCATCACTGATGTTCTGTTGTCCTCACCCTCATCCTCTGCCGCCTCATCCTCACTGTCCACAGGGTCCACTGCTGCCACACAGTTATCTCCAGCGTCCTCCTGCAGAAAAGGCACATGGCGTCTCAGGGCAAGGTTGTGCAACTTGCAGCATGCCACTGCTATCTGGACGTTCTTCTTGGGTGAGTAGCACAGGGATCCACCTGTTAGATGGAGGCACCAGAACCTGGCCTTCAGGAGGCCGAAGGTCCTTTCTATTATCCTTCTGGTTTGCCCATGTGTCTCATTATAAAGTTCTCCTGCCCTTGTCCTGGCATTCCTCACAGGGGTCAGCAGCCATGATAGGTTGGGGTAACTAGAGTCACCTGCAAATTTTGAGGGACAGCATTTAGCCACACACTATCCCATATGGCCCACACCATACCAATACACCAACATATACTGGGTGTGAACCAGGGCTTATCTATTAGTCACACCCTGTTCCTCTGTAGTTGGCCCATCACATTTGCGATGCTGCTATTCCTCAGGACAAAGGCATCATGCACCGACCCAGGATACTTAGCATTGACGTGGGAGATGTACTGGTCCGCCAAGCACACCATCTGTACATTCATAGAGTGGAAACTCTTATGATTTCTGAACACCTGTTCATTCTGATGGGGGGGGGGCACGAATGCAATATGTGTTCCATCAGTCGCCCCAATCATATTGGGGATATGTCCCATTGCATAGAACTCGGCTTTCATCTTCAACCTGGGGAAATACAATGTATCTCTACATGTGTTTAATCAGGGCAGGCAACACACTTGTTAGCACTATTCAGAACATTGGCTGTGACATTCCTGCTGCCAAGCCCACTGCCACTTGGGAAGAACCAGTTGCCAGGAAATAGAGCACTGATAGAACTTGCACAAGAGGAGGGATCCCAGTGGGTTAACGGATAGCAGATGTCAGGTCAGGTTCCAATTGGGCACACAGCTCTGTGATTGTGGCCCTGTCTAGTCTATAGGTGAGGATAATGTGCCTGTCCTACATTGTTGCCAAATCCACCAGGGGTCTGTACACAGGGGTATGTCTCCACCTCCTATTCTGCAGCGGTAGCAATCTATGGGGCAAAAGAGTGAGGAGCTGGTCACAAACTGAACAATGGGGCTATAACAGAACTTTGCATGCTGTGAACTTGTAATGGGTAAGTGTGATTTGTACAGTATGTCGTAATTTCACCAGTGACTCAGCAATTATCCAGATCCTGCCCCCACCCTGAAATGACATGCGCCTGTCCTGTGTGGAGGGATAGGACGTAATTCCCCTGACGTTGTGCGCCATTGCGGGAGGCGGTCGGTAACTGCCGTGCAACTCCTCATTGGTTCACATTAGGCTCTATGGTTACAGTGGCCAATGGTGATCCACGCCGGCGGTGATGGTATGCACCGTCGCAGATCTGACCGCCATTTTCTATCTCATTCCTCACTTGCTAACTGATCTTCAACAGGAGAGGGCCTACACTGCATGTGCTGCTGTGACCTGTGTCTGGAATCTACTGTGGCCCGTGTAACTGGGAAAAGAGCCCCAGCCTTCACTTTGCCAGAGTTGGAGAGACTGGTGGATGGGGTCCTACCCCAGTACGGACTGCTGTATGGGCCTCCAGACCAACAGGTGAGTACACTGTGGGCACAATGAATGTGGCATGAATGCATGGAGTGGTGTGTGTGAAGGCCTCATGTAAGGGGGATGGGTGGATGTCCTCTGGGCGGCGTATTGGTTGTGTGCTGGGCCATGTGTTTGTAAGTAGTGATGTGAAGGGGTATGGTGGGCCATAAGTGTAACAGGCAGGACTGTTTGACTAATTCTACTTTCCTGTGTGTATTTCATCTGCAGGTCAGCGCCCTTCAAAAGAAGGATATATGGCGTGCCATTGTCAAGGACGTGCGGACCCTGGGGGTCTACCGGAGGCGGAGCACCCACTGTCGGAAACGGTGGGAGGACCTGAGATGTTGGGCATGGAAGACGGCAGAGGCCCAGCTAGGGATGATCTCCCAATGAGGAAGGGGTGCTTGTCAAACCCTGACCCCCCTGTTGGCCCGTATACTGGTGGTGGTCTATCCTGAGCTGGATGGGTGCTTGAGGGCATCACAGCAGCCACAAGAGGGTGAGTACAGTGGCCATCATGAGAACGTATGCATGGTAGGGTGGTATCTAGGTGGGGGATGTGTGTCAGTGGGTGCCCCTAGGCCAGGCCTGACATTGCAGCATAGGTCCCCTGGTGGCTAGGTTCAGAAGGGAGAATCTTGCAACCATGCTCGTAGGCATCCACAAATGGTCAGGGCTGGGTGGGTCCCAGGTGTGCTGCATTTAGCGGTGTGTGCCCCTCCCCATGGCATGGTTGCTAACTTTTTCTCTGCGAGTGCTATGGCATATTGCGTAGGGCTGTTTCCTGTGTTGTAGGGTACTGTGTACTCCAACGGTGGTGTAGGTGCAGCCATTGACCAAGTGTATCCTTTGTCTCTTCCCCCGTTTTTGTTTTGTCACCCTGTCCTTATGTGCATTAGCATAATCTGGTGGAGGAGCAGAGGCACCGGCGACGGAGGGAGCTGCATCCCACAGGACCCAGGAGGCAGAGTCCACCGATGGTGAGGGCACCAGTGGGACGGAGGGTGAGGGGAGCACCAAGACGGAGACTGGAGGGGACAGTTCTGACACAGATACTTCCTCCGATGGAAGATCCCTGTTGGTGGTGACAACCTCTGTGACAACCCCAGCTACAGGTACATCCACCACCCCTGTATCAGCACCGCCCTCCTAGCAGCCCCTCATTGAGTTGCCCGTGCCCGCTCACCCTGGAGGGTTGGCATTTCCTTCGCCCCAGGCACCTCAGGCCCTGCCCCAGTTAGCCCTACTGCCCTGAGTGAGGAGGCTATTGACCTCCTGAGATCCATCTCTCAAGGGCAGTCAACCATTGTGAATGCCATCCAGGGACTTGCAGACTAATGCATTCCTGGAGGGCATTCACACTGGCTTGGCAGCCGAACAGAGATCGATCCAGGTTCTGGCCTCCTCTCTAATGGCAGCAATTGTCTATTACTACCCTCCCCCTCCAACATCCTCTTCCAAAGCCCATTCTCCTCAACCCATCCCAAGCACACAGGCAGATGAGCATGCACAGAAGACAATCAATCAATCAATCATTGAATTTATAAAGCGCTCTACGTACCCGTGAGGGTTTCAAGGTGCTGGGGGGAGGTGGGGAGCAGCTGTTACTGATCGAAGACCCAGGACTTGAGGAGTCTCCAGAAGGTGAGTAGGTCTTGGGTCTGTCGCAGGTTGGTGGGCAGGGTGTTCCAGGTCTTGGTGGCGAGGTATGAGAAGGATCTGCCGCTGGAGGTCTTTCGTTGGATGCTGGGAACGATGGCGAGGGCGAGTTCTGAGGAGCAGAGCTGACGGGTGGGGGTGTAGAAGCTGAGTCTGTTGTTCAGGTAGGCTGGTCCGGTGTCGTGGAGTGCTTTGTGAGCGTGGGTAAGAAGCTTGAAAGTGATCCTCTTGTCCATGGGGAGCTAGTGAAGGTTTCTCAGGTGCTGGGAGATGTGGCTGAGGAGGGGTATGTCGCGGATCAGCTGGGCGGAGGCATTTTGGATGCGTTGGAGGTGTCGTAGGTCTTTTGCTGGGATGCCTGTGTAGAGTGCGTTGCCGTAGTCTAGCCTGCTGCTGACGAGGGCCTGTGTCACCGTCCTTCTTGTTTCTGTCGAGATCCACTTGTAGATCCTACGGAGCATGCGGAGTGTGTTGTAGCAGGAGGAGGAAACTACATTGACCTGTTTAGACATGGTGAGGGAGGAGTCGAGGATGAAGCCCAGGTTGCATGCGTGGTTGGTTGGTGTCGGTTGGGTTCCTAGTGAGGTAGGCCACCAGGAGTCGTCCCAGGCGGAGGGGGTGATTCTGAGGATGAGGAGCTCCGTCTTGTCTGAATTCAGTTTCAGATGGCTGCTTCTCATCTATTCAGCGATGGATTTCATTCCCTTGTGGAGGTTGGTTTTGGCGGTGCGCGGGTCCTTGGTGAGGGAGAGGATGACCTGGGTGTCAGTGGCGTAGGAGAGAATGTTGAGGTTGTGTTGTCGGCCCACTTGTGCGAGGAGGGCCATGTAGATGTTGAACAGCTTCGGGCTGAGGGATGAGCCTTGGAGGATGCCGCAGATGATGTAGGTGGTTCCGGAGCGGAAGGGGGGGAGGCGGACTCACTGGGTTCTGCCGGAGAGGAATGAGATGATCCAGTCAAGGGCTTTTCCTTGGATCCCGGTTTCGTGGAGGCGTGTTTTCAGGGTGCGGTGGCAGACTGTGTCGAAGGCGGCAGATAGGTCCAGGAGGATGAGGGCTGATGTTTCGCCGTTGTCCATTTGGCGTCTGATGTCGTCTGTGGCGGCGGGAAGGGTGGTCTCAGTGCTGTGGTTTCGTCTGAAGCCGGACTGGGAAGGGTCCAGGATGTTGTTGTCTTTGAGGTGGCTGGTTAGTTGTGTGTTGACGATTTTTTCAATGACCTTTGCTGGGATTGGGAGTAGGGAGATCGGTTGGAAATTCTTGAGGTCGTTGGGGTCTGCATTGGGCTTCTTGAGGAGGGCGCGGATTTCGGCGTGCTTCCAACTTTCCAGGAATGTTGCTGTTTCGAAGGAGATGTTGATGATCTTCCGTAGTTGGGGGGCGATGGTAGAGTCGGCTTTTGTTGTATATGTGGTGGAGACAAGGGTCTGACGGAGATCCAGAGTGGATGGAGTTCATGATCTTGCATGTCTCTGTGTCGTTGACGTTGGTCCAGGAGGTCATGCGGTTTGCACAGGTGGAACTTTCGGGGGTGGGGTCTGGCGTGGGTGTGGCGTTGAAGCTTTCGTGGATGTCGGTGATCTTCCAGTGGAAATAGGTGGACAGTGCGTCGCAGAGTTCTTGGGATGGTGGGATGTCGTTGATGTTGGCGCTGGGGTTGGAGAGTTCTTTCACGAGCTGTCGTGTGCGTTGTTGTCCAGGCGGTCTTTGAAGTGGGCCCGTTTGGCTTGTCTGATGAGTTGGTGATGCCTGCGGGTGGCGTCTTTGTGGGCTGTGAGGCTGTCAGGTGTGCGTTCGAGGAGCCATTCCTTTTTAAGTTTCCGGCATTGGAGCTTGGAGTTTAGGAGCTCGTCGGTGAACCAGGTGGCTTTTCGTCTGGTTTGATTGTGAGTGGGTTTCTTGAGTGGCGCGAGGTTGTTGGTGCAATCATTGATCCACAGTGTGAGGTTGTGGGCGGCGGTGTCTGGGTCGGTGGGGTCAGAGGGTGGGTTCTGGGCGAGGGTGTTGGTAAGCTGGTCTTCAGTAACTTTGCTCCAGCATCGGCGGGGTGGTTGTTGGGTGCGGTGGTGCTCGGTATGTTTCTTGTAAGTGAAGTGGATACAGTGGTGGTAGGTCCAGTGGAGTATGGTGGTATGGTTGAAGGTGACATGGGCGCTTGAGGAGAAGATGGGATCAAGCATGTGGCCGGCGATGTGGGTGGGTGTGTTGACGAGTTGTCTGAGGCCGTGGTTTGTGAGGTTGTCGATCAGAGTTGTTGAGTTGGTGTCGTTGTTGTTCTCCAGGTGGAAATTTAGGTCCCCAAGGAGGATGTAGTCTGTTGAGGTGAGTGCGTGGCTGCTGGTGAGGTCGGCGATGGATTTGCTAAATGGTGCTCGTGGTCCGGGAGGTCTGTAGATGAGTGTTCCTCTGAGAGTGGTGTTGGGGTAGGTGTGGATACGGAAGTGTAGGTGTTCAGCGGTCTTGAGGGTGTTGTCCGTGTGGGTGTAGACATTGAGGGTTGATTTGTGGGCGATGGCTATTACCCCTCCGATTCCGTTGTTGCGATCCCTTCGGATGATCTTGCAGCCGTCCGGGATGGCTATTGCGATGTCGGGCGCCGAGGAGTCGTTCCACCAGGTTTCGGTCAGGAAGGCTACGTCTGGGGTGGTGGAGTCGAGCAGGTCCCAGAGCTCAATGGCGTGCTTGCGTGCGGAGCGGGTGTTGAGGAGTATGCAGTGGAGGTGGTTTGTTCCAGTTTTTGTAGGTTTCCTTGTTCTGCCGCAAGTGAATTTGCAGGCGCGGCAGGAGAAGGGTCCGTTGGTGTTCCTCGGTGAGGACTGGAAGCATGCTGCTGTGGTGTGGCCGGGATTGAGGGCGTTGAGCTGGTCGGGCGTGTAGCGGCGTCTGGAGGTGTGGGAGTCACGCGGACCAGGGGGGGTGGCGCTGGGCGCGGTCCAGGCGTGGACGGGCACTGACGGGCTCGCCTCTGGCGCGCCTGCGGCACGCCTGCTGCGGCACCCCCGCTGCGCATTCACGCAGCGACCGCCATTAAGAAGGGAGGGGGTAAGGGGGAGCAGCTGGGAGGCAGGAGGGAGCGGCGAATGGGGGCGCGAGGGGGGCGGGCCGCATGGAGGCAGCGGCGGGGAAGCGGCTCAGAGAGAGCCGGCAATGGGAGCGCACAAGGGGCAAAAGCAGGCAGAAAAACCAGGAAAAAGGCACAAAAGGAAAACGGATGAATAAACGGCACAATAAATCAAGGCACAGAAAAACAAGTCACAATAACGAAACGGCACAATGCGCAAGTCTAGCGACGCTTGCCAAGCCCACTAGACACCAGGGATGAGGCACAGGCGGATGCCTGCGGGTGGAGGAGGGCCTCAAACACGCGAACAGCCGCGTGGCCGGGGGTCAAGGACATGGGCACAGCTAGGCGGTACTGCGGACGTGGAGGAGCGATCTCCTGACCAAAGGCAGGTCAGGGGTCACTCACCCTCAATGCGCAGCGACCGCCATTAAGAAAGGAGGGAGGAGGGAGGAGCTGCTGGGAGGTGCGAGGGAGCGACGAATGGGGGCGCGAGGGGGGCAGGGCCGCAGGGAGGCAGCGGCGGGGAAGCGGCTCAGAGAGAGCTGGCAAGGGGAGTGCATAAGGGGCAAAAGCAGGCAGAAAAAACAGGAAAAAGGCACAAAAGGAAAACGGATGAATAAACGGCACAATAAATCAAGGCACAGAAAAACAAGTCACAATAACGAAACGGCACAATGCGCAAGTCTAGCGACGCTTACCAAGCCCACTAGACACCAGGGATGGGGCGCAGGCGGATGCCTGCGGGTGGAGGAGGACCTCGAACACGCGAACAGCCGTGTGGGCGAGGGTCAAGGACACGGGCAAAGCTAGGTGGTGCTTCGGACGTGGGGGAGCGATCTCCTGATCAAAGGCAGGTCAGGGGTCAACACACGAGAGTGGTTCAGGCAAACACAAGCACCACACGTCATCCCACAGGCACTCACACAAACACCATCCAGATGCAGACACACCAACATCCACTCTTTCCACTGTCTCCACCTCCTCCTCCACCCCCTCCCTGTTCCGTCTACACTCACACCTGCATGCACTACATCATCATCCACTACCAGCATCATCACCACACTAAGCAGAATATACACCTCACTGACAGACACCTCCACAACAGCCTTGCGCACGTCCGCAGTGTCCTCTCCCACTGGGGACGTGTGCAGTCTGCCCCCCCTCCTAAGGTACACAAACGCAAGCACTCAGACACCCAACAGCCAGCCACCTCACAGCAGCATCCAGCCCATGCACTTGCACCCAAAATCAGCAGACAGACACCTCAAACAACCATTCCCTCTTCCTCCACTCCCATTTCTTCTCCCTCTTCCTGCCCCAATGTCCCTAAACAATTGTTCCTATCTACCATTGACCTCTTCCCTACCCCTACCCCCGTCCTTCACATATGGCCAGGGTAGGAAGAACCCAGCCAAGCACCTCAGCCACCCAGTCCACAGGCCCAGTCATCACCACACCCACTCGCGGTGGAAAAAGATCCAGGCCACATGTCCTGAAGGTGAAGGAGCCTGCACCAGGCAGCCTCAAGGGAAAGGAGCCTGCCTCAGCTGCCAGAAAGACCAAGGAGAATGCACCATTAGCTGCTAAGAAGGTAAAGGATCCTGCCCCAGGAGCTGCTAAGAAGGTGAAGGAGTCTTCCCCAGCTGCCAGAAAGACCAAGGAGCATGCACCAGCAGCTGCTAAGAAGGTAAAGAAGACTGCCCCAGCAGCTGCTAAGAAGGTAAAGGAGGCTGCTCCAGCTGCCAGGAAGAGCAAGAAGCCTGCACCAGCAGGCAGGAGGAGCAAGGCACCTTGGGCATGAACTGTGACAGGGACTCCACCACCAACCATGGTTGTGCAGCCGTCCAAGGTTGCAGAGGATGGGCAGGAGCTTCCCCCCACCAGCACCACCACCTTCAGTGGGCAGCTGTCCGAGGTTGCAGGGGATGGGCAGGAGCTTCCCCCCACCAGCAGCACCACCACTTCCAGTGGGCAGCCGTCCGAGGATGCAAGGGATGGGCAGGAGACTCCCACCCCCACAGCAGCAGCACTACCACCTCCAGTGGGCAGCCGTCTGAGGTTTCCGGGAATGGGAAGAGCCTCCCCCCACCACCACCACCACCACCTCCAGTGGGCCGCCGTCTGATGTTGCAGGGGGTGGGCAGGTGCCTCCCCCACCAGCACCACCACCACCTCCAGTAAGCATTTGTCAGAGGTTGCAGGGGATGGGCAGGAGCCTCCCCTCACCAGCAGCAGCACCACCACTGAGCAGCCGTTACCGCCGACAGACGGTATGTAATCCTGCCTCCATGGGCTGCTGTGCGGCCTGCCCCCTGCAAATCCAGTGGGTATGACACCCACCTGAGAGACTGTGACCTTGCACTCCCCAGGATCGAGAGCACAGGGCACGAGGTCCCCTCCAGAATCAGTGGGTAAGACACCCACATAGCCAAGACTCCCCAGGATCAAGAGCACAGGGCACAAGGCCCCCTCCAGAACCAGTGGGTAAGACACCCACATAAGAGACTGGGGCCTTGCACTCCCCAGGATCAAGCACAGGGCTTGGTGCCCCCTCAGAGCAAGTGGGCAAGTCACCCATTCCACCCATTCCAGAGACTGTGGGCTTGTACTCCCCAGGATCAAGCACAGGGCATGTTTCCCCCTCCAGAGCATGTGGGCAAGTCACCTACTCCAGAGACTGTGGCCTTGCACTCCCCAGGATCAAGCACGGGCATGTGCCCCCTCCACAACCAGTGGTTTTGTTCCATCTCCCGGCTGAGGTACACAAACGCAAGCACTCAGACACCCAACAGCCAGCCACCTCACAGCAGCATCCAGCCCATGCACTTGCACCCAAAATCAGCAGACAGACACCTCAAACAACCACTCCCTCTTCCTCCACTCCCATTTCTTCTCCCTCTTCCTGCCCCAATGTCCCTAAACAATTGTTCCTATCTACCATTGACCTCTTCCCTACCCCTATCCCCGTCCTTCACATATGGCCAGGGTAGGAAGAACCCAGCCAAGCACCTCAGCCACCCAGTCCACAGGCCCAGTCATCACCACACCCACTCGCGGTGGAAAAAGATCCAGGACACATGTCCTGAAGGTGAAGGAGCCTGCACCAGGCAGCCTCAAGGGAAAGGAGCCTGCCTCAGCTGCCAGAAAGACCAAGGAAAATGCACCATTAGCTGCTAAGAAGGTAAAGGAGCCTGCCCCAGGAGCTGCTAAGAAGGTGAAGGAGCCTTCCCCAGCTGCCAGAAAGACCAAGGAGCATGCACCAGCAGCTGCTAAGAAGGTAAAGAAGACTGCCCCAGCAGCTGCTAAGAAGGTAAAGGAGGCTGCTCCAGCTGCCAGGAAGAGCAAGAAGCCTGCACCAGCAGGCAGGAGGAGCAAGGCGCCTTGGGCATGAACTGTGACAGAGACTCCACCACCAACCATGGTTGTGCAGCCGTCCAAGGTTGCAGAGGATGGGCAGGAGCTTCCCCCCACCAGCAGCACCACCACTTCCAGTGGGCAGCTGTCCGAGGTTGCAGGGGATGGGCAGGAGACTCCCACCCCCACAGCAGCAGCACCACCACCTCCAGTGGGCAGCCGTCCGAGGTTTCCAGGAATGGGAAGAGCCTCCCCCCACCAGCACCACCACCACCTCCAGTGGGCCGCCGTCTGATGTTGCAGGAGGTGGGCAGGTGCCTCCCCTCACCAGCAGCAGCACCATCACTGAGCAGCCGTCACCGCCGGCAGACGGTATGTAATCCTGCCTCCATGGGCTGCTGTGCGGCCTGCCCCCTGCAAATCCAGTGGGTATGACACCCACCTGAGAGACTGTGACCTTGCACTCCCCAGGATCGAGAGCACAGGGCACAAGGTCCCCTCCAGAATCAGTGGGTAAGACACCCACATAGCCAAGACTCCCCAGGATCAAGAGCACAGGGCACAAGGCCCCCTCCAGAACCAGTGGGTAAGACACCCACATAAGAGACTGTGGCCTTGCACTCCCCAGGAACAAGTATAGGGCAAGTTGCCCCCTCCAGAGCAAGTGGGCAAGTCACCCACTCAAGGGACTGTGGCCTTGCACTCCCCAGGATCAAGCACAGGGCTTGGTGCCCCCTCAGAGCAAGTGGGCAAGTCACCCATTCCACCCATTCCAGAGACTGTGGGCTTGTACTCCCCAGGATCAAGCACAGGGCATGTTTCCCCCTCCAGAGCATGTGGGCAAGTCACCTACTCCAGAGACTGTGGCCTTGCACTCCCCAGGATCAAGCACGGGGCATGTGCCCCCTCCACAACCAGTGGTCTTGTTCCATCTCCCGGCTGAGGTGCCCCCATCCCGCATCCCCCGTCCCCCTGAGGTGTCTGCCTATTTATCAACTGATGCCCCTGCATTGTTCTCTCCGTGTTGATGCAGGTGACATGTGTGGCCTTGGACTTTGGCCTGTGGCCATTTGACCTATGAACATTGTGGACTGGGCTGTGTCCCTTTTTTTATTATCTTGGAAAACATATTTATCTTGATGTGTTACTCTCATTAAATTCCCTTTTTCAAAATCGTTTTGTCCTTGCATTATTCATCCGAATTACGGGGTAAAAATGTTCTTGTGATGCAGCTGATTGTATGTATGGTGTTGAGGGGGGGTGTGGTGTGTGTGTGTGTCACTGTCGTTTTCCTCCATCCCTCCCTTGTGTGCTAGGTGGCTGTACTCACCGTCATCGGCTTCACAGGCGTTGATGTTCGTGGTGGAGCAGCACGTAGAAGATCATGGGGAAGACATGCAGCTCGGGCTCCATGGTGGAGTGGTTGTTCCCTGTGTCTCCAATGGTGAGTCCTTTCCCTTCTGAGCTCTGTCTCTGCCAGGCTTCTGATGCCGTTGGTACCGCCCCAGAAAAGGTAGCGGTTTGCTGTGTCTCGATATGGTGGGCAGAACATTGACTTCCGTCTGGCTTGAGGCGGCTACCACTGTCGTGCCCGTTGTTTCCGCCCTGGCGGTCGGTTTGGTACATTGGCTGTCTATAGGAGATCTTTCCACCATGGTCATAATTTGGTGGTAATTACCGTCGGCCTGTTGGCGGTATTACCGCCACTTTAACACTAACTGCCAGGGTTGTAATGAGGGCCTTAGTGTTCACTGAAGCATCTGCAATGTTTTGGCGAATTAACATCTCCAGGTTCATCTTGTTCGATGTTGATGACCAGAATTTATCAAGTTGCACAGGTATAGGTGTCGAAGTTTTGATGCAGGCAAGGTCAATTGTTCCATTTGTAGACATTCGTCTGATTCTCTCACATTCTTTGACAGATAGTTCAAGATAACTGTCAAAGACAATTTGCAGAACTTGCAAGGAGCACATTGACTTGGATGTCTGTATAACAGTCTGAACGACCTCTCTGAAGTTTTACATGGATGAAATCTTGACCATTCGCAATTGTGACATACAAGGGCTGATTACGAGTTTGGGGGTTCGTGAACTGCCATGTTGATGGTGGCGGTCTAACCACCAATGGGCTGGCGGAGCAGACTACGGTATTATGAGTTTGGTGGTCGAGCAAATAGAAGAGCGCCAGGGTCCGCCGCCACCGACAGGCAGCACAGGCAGCCATGGCCTCCTGGAGGCACAGACAGGCCAGTGGAGACCATGATTCTGCCAGACCTATTAGGAGGTTGCACACCGCCAGTGTGACTATGGCGGTCCGACCACCACATATCAGGAGGCGGAAACAGACAGTATAATGGGAGACACTCACCTGAAGACAGCCATACATGTCCAGAGCAGCCATGGAGCTATTTCTAAACATCATGCCGAAAGACAACAAAATCAACACCGATGTGGACGACAGCAACCGTAAGTACACACACCTACCTGTATTATTGATATTACAAAAAAACTTGTACCACTAGCAAACACATCATGACGGGGCGCTACAGGCAGCAGCTACACCTAACATTCGACACACACTCACATACTGCAACAGGGATATCCACACATTCACAACATGTACACTTCAGCCAGCATGCCAACACTGCACGACAATACTACATATTTACGCACTGCTACACACCACAGCCTCAGGGACACAGAAGGCCCCACAACATTCACACACACAGCAACAACACAACTACGGCACATAAACAGATACATTCCACGCACTCAAACCCATCTCTGGCTTGGGACTGGCCACACATACAACACACATATACATCCATGTGCCATGACACACAAAACACCACCAACAAACAACCCTGCAATCAACACACGCATCACACACTGCATACTGGAAGCTGGGATAGGAGCATCAAGACCATACATGGAATGAGGCTGCACCGGGATACACATCAGGTTGAACAGGGCCACAAACAGCATGCGCACAGGAACTGGCCCAAACTGGATCTCAGGGACAAGCAATTCCAATACTAATCGTCATGCACAGTCACACAATGGGGAAGGGCAAGTCAACAAAACACACACACTCAACGGGACATACCTCTACACCAACCAGCTGCGAGGGACACACACCTAAATGGACACATGCACATTCAAATGCAAAGCAAACTAGCACAACTCAACACACTCCATGACTGCACTGACAAAACTCAAGAACACACACCACATGTAGACAATAGCCATATCAGGGAGACAAGTCCTATACCATACATGCCTACATTGCACAACACAAAAAGAAACACATACCACACAACACAATACCATGACACCAACATTCAATCTACATACACATACCCCTCCCTTGGGGGACAGCAGCACTGCACACAAACTCACAAACTGCAAAAAAACACCATATGGAGCAGCAAGCAGCCCAAACACCCACAATTACAGGTGCACAGCCAATGTCACTCAGGAACAACAGAAAGCTAGGAAAGGAATGCAGGACAAAGGTATATCCAACAAACCAACAACTGGTTGGCTTTATTCTAAATTCATATTTTGTAACTAAAGTCCAAGGCCATAGGCCAGTCCAAAATGTTTGGGCCAAAAGGCAGTGTTGGGCCCCTACTTAACTCCTGACTGCCATGTAACCTCCACAGGTAGGGGCATCAAGGGGGCGGGGATGATCTGGGGGGGTGAGGAATGGGGAGGCAGGGTTTGGTCTTGGGGGTTGAGGTTTGGACTTGGGAGGGGGGAGCCTTCTTGGGAGGGGTGGGTGTCTTCTTGGTGGGGGAGGGGCATGGGTGCTTGCAGGGGGCAGGGGAGGCCTTGGAGGTGGAAGGGATGCCCTTAGAGAGTAAAATGATCCTTTTGGGGGTGGTATGGCGAGGAACAGGGGTAAGATCAAGGTAAAAAGAAAATCTTTCTTAGACACAAAGGGATGGGAATCAGAAGTGGGTTGAGATTTGGAGATTGAGGGAGTGGTCTGATGTCTTGGGTGCATGTTTGTGGGAGGTGTGCTTGTGTGTGGTGGGTGTCTGTTGGGTGGGTGAATTAGGGTATTTATGTGTTTTGGGCTGAGGGTGGGTGGACGTCCAGGGGGATGCTGTGGTGGGTGGGTATCTGTTCTGTTGGTGACTGCAGGTATGGTGGATGTGCTGCATGTAGATGTGTCCGTGGTTGTGATGTCTGCATATCTGGTGTGGATGTCTGAGAGTCTGCTGGGCTGGAGTCTGCAGATAGGATGGGTGTGATGCTGTATCAGTGACTGTTGATGTGGTGTCTGTAGGTGTGCCAGATGTTGTGTGTGTGATGCTAGTGGTAGAAAGGGTGTCAGGACAAGTCGTGACTGTTGCTCTGTCTGTGCATGGATGTTGTTTGTGTGTGTGCCAGTGTGTCTTTGTGGTGCTTGTGTTTGTGTGCGCTACCCTTGTCGGTTGAGGTAGATGCATGAAAGTCTGTCTGTGTCTGTGGAGGGCAGAAAGAAAACAAGGGGTGACTGGCTGCCATTAGTGTGGAGGCCAGAACCTGAAAATATCTCTGTAGGCTAGCCAAAGGGAGTGGGCACAAGAAGGGTGTAGCCACCCTAAGGGACAGTAGCCATTGGCTACTGCCCTCTGACCCCTAAAAAGCCCCTAAATCTGGGATTTAAGGGCCTCCCTGAACCCAGCTCACCGGATTCTTGGCGACCTGACAAGAAGAAGGACTGCTTAGCTGAAACCCTCAGCAGAGAGGAAGGAAGATGACAACTGCTTTGGCCCCATCCCTACCAGCCTGTCTTCTGCTTTGAAGAACCTGCAAAAGACCAGTGACGCATTCAGTGGGACCAGCGACCTCTGCCCAAATCCAGAGGACTGCCCTGCACCCAAAAGGACCAAGAACGTCTGAGGAAAGCAGCTCTGTCTAAAGGCTGGTGGTGGTGGGTATTCGGGGTTAACTTGAACCCCAACCAGGGGACTTCCTAAACCCCAGAGACTGAAACTGTAAGTGTTATACTTACCTGTAAAACAATCTAAAATTTCTTCCCCCCAGGAACTGTTTCTGAAAATTGCAGTGTCCATTTTTAAAACAGATTATTGTCAATAATTCAAAAACTGTATAACTTACTGATTTCAAACAAAGTACTGTTGATACATGTGTGAAATACGAATCTATTAAAGTACTTACCTGCAACTTGAATCTTGTGGTTCTAAAAATAAATTAAGAAAAGTTATTTTGATACACAAAAACCATTGGTCTGGTGTTAAGTCATTCAGTGTGTGCTTCTTCTATTGTCTGTGTGTGTACAACAGATGCTTTGCACTACCCTCTGATAAGCCTAACTGCTCGACCACACTACCACAAAAGAGAGCATTAGTATTATCTACTTTAGACTCTGTTAAGCCTCTGTGGAATCCTTGGACTTTGTGCACACTATATCTTATTTTGATATAGTATTTACAGAACCAGCTTCCTACAGACATGGGTTGATCCAGGTATTGCTTGTCACAGATTTGGGGTGTATGAGTCCGATGCCCAGGCTGCTTAGTGAGTGGGTGGGCAGGAATCTGAGCTACACAATAGACCTGTTTGCTGTGGTGTGTTGGTCCAATGGTCTCATGTGTTTGATCATGTGGCTTTGTAACATGTCATCCTGTGCAATCCATTACTTCTACCTTCACATTGTGTTGACATTGATCCTGTATGACCTGTTAGTCGTTGTCAATGTGTTTCCTCATTGCAGGCCAGTGTACCACAACACTGAAACAGGTATGAGACATTCCAGCAGGTGCTTGCTCATTGTTATGGGAATGGCCTGGGCTCAGGCTCTGTTGTACTGCCCTCTGACTGTGCCATGGCATATGTTAAGTTGGCAGGCCTGGTTTTGGTATGTGATATGGGTGAAACTGGAGACCCATACCCATACTCTTGTTGCCTAATCTACATGACAAGGTCTTACAGGCCCTTTCTAGTGTGGTGTGGTGCATGGTAGTAATAGGATATCTGGCCGGACTCCATATGGCTATGATGTTCTTGACTATGACTGTGCAGACATTTTTAACACTTTATGTGTAATACAGAACAATACAACTTTGACATGACCCGACACTTGTGACATTGTGTGACAGTCATTCTCAGCATGACACTACCTGAGACATCTCCCTCCATCCATTGTCTTCTAATTTCTTAAGCATGTAGATTACATATGATTAGCATTCAACATTCCAGGCAGATAAAAAAGAGTAGTAGGTAGTGTTTTAGTGATGGGGTGTTTATTTACATTACAACAAAAAGCAATAGTGATACTGGATAAAAACAATACATAAGGTGAAGGAATCAGTCATGGTGGATGCAATCAATAGGGTAGAAGCCACAACATTTGGGGTCTAGAGTCCAGTGTTCTACTACCATGGAAAATGTAAAGTCGTTAAGTAACATTCAACAGAGTGAGTCCGTGGTACACAAAGGAGTGATGTCACTTGCTGGCAGTGGTTGGTGTCTTGGTTGGATGTCCCTGTGTGCTGGGAGGGCTCAGTAACTACAGAAGCAGGGGTCTCTGAGGCAGGTTCTTTCGCTGGCAGTGCCTCCCTTGCAGTGGCTGGCACCGATGAAGGGCCTGGTGTAGATGTACCAAAGGAAGGGGTGTGATGTTGTTGCCTATCCCTGCTCGGGGTATTGTTAAGGTCCCTCAGCACCCCTGTTCGGGAGGCTATGTGGATTGTGGGCATCACACTATTCCTGCATCTAACAATGGGAATCCTTCAGAAGATCCTTGATTTCCCTGAGTTTGGTCACTACGTGGTCCATCATGCCTTGGTAAAGTCTGTAGGCATCCAAGACTTGGCTGATGGTATTCTGGTCAGGGGCATCACCAGCAGCCTCTTGCCGCTGGGCCACACCATCCCTCCCACGCACCCTACTCCCACATGCCTGCGCCCTTTGTGCAGCCTGCCCCCTTCCACTGGTTCCAAGTCCATCATTGTCAAAGTTGGCAGACTGTGACTCAGGAACCTTGACAGGCAGGAACAAGATGTTGCAGACCGTTGTACGGATGCAGGTCTGGGGGCCACTGGCTGCCTGCGATGTTGAGGCCACAGGCTGGGAAGAGTCGATGTGGTCAGGCTGAGGCTGACTGGTGTCGTCTGGCCAGGCTGCCCAGATGAGCCAGAACCGCCCTCAATGTCAGCAGTCCAGGAGTATTTGTTTCACTGAGGGCTTCATCCATGGGGGTGGTGGCGGTCTCCTCTGTGGTGTCGGTAGTTGCAGTACCAGTTGCAGTGGCAGTACAACCTGTTGATGTAGAGGGACAATGTTAGTGGTTGTGTTGTGATATCTACCTCCAATAGTTGACAGTGACATTGGTCTAGGGCCATGTTCACATTGTACTTGCTGATTTCCCTTCTGTGACAGGTACACATATTGTCATTTGTAGCGAGCTAACATTGTAGCCACATACCAATTCCTGTTCAGTAACCTAGCCTCAGATTGTCTGGAATCCTTAGCTGTTGGAGGGATGGCAATAGACTCATGTCTTGCCAGCAGTGCATGCAGGACATTGGTTGGGCAGGATGTTGCTTGAGTCATCTTGAGAGCTAATTGTTTTTCATTCAGGCATTGTCAGAACCTTGGATGATGTGTAATAGTTGTCTTCCTGTGCTCAGTGCATTGTTGATGTGACTGCTGCCAATGCCATACAGCAGAACATTTTGGGGCCTTTGATCTGTGTAGGAAGTTCTTTCCAGACAGTTTGAGCTGTCCTTCCTGTCTACATTATTTTCATCTTGGCATGTCAGCTCTGGTTGTTGCCACATCAGAGAATGTACCATGACCTGTATCCTTGTCCCTCCCAGGTGTATCACATACATTGTGGGTACAGTAACCGTGACACAACATCATATGGACAGTGGCCTGGTGTTTAGGGTCGCATGGCCTGGTCCTCCTTGAATTTATTCAGACTTTACTCTTATAACATCTCACAATTCACATTGTCCGTCCTCTGAGGTGAGTGGACTTTCATAAAAAGTAGACCAACAGGGATATTTAACCATGTTCAGAGTGGACTGGGTAATTGCATTGGGAAGACAGAGCCTCCTGGCCTCAGCAGTCATGTGACTCCCTGTACTACATGTAGTGTTTCAATTTGACTCTCCCAAGTGTGTACACGTCATTAGTGTGTTTCCAGGTAAAAATATTTTGGCAGGTATACAGTGTACTGTTGCTTGGAGTGTGATTAAGGGATCCTCATATGAGTACTAACCATTTCACTCCCTGTATTCCACACACTGTAGAGTTGTCTTCCTTTCAGGTGAGTACAGGCCATAGGCTGAGTAGAGAGAGAATAATCAGGAGCAGAGAACACAGCTGTGGCTGAGTGTAGTGAGAGTTCCAGTGCCTCCTGGCCTGAGCATTCCTGTCATTGCCTGTCTTACCCACACACTATACAGCTGCGATCTACTCAGGTGAGTACAGTTGAATGACTGATTAGAGGGAGAATGGTCATAATAGCAGAGAACACAGTTGTGGCTGAGTATAGTGAGAGTCCTAGTGCCTCCTGGCCTTAGCATTCCTGTCATTGCCTGTGCTACCCACACACTATACAGATGAGATTCCCTCAGGTGGGTACACTCCAATGGGGAGTTGACAAACAAGGTAATTTTCATGCTACACTGTTCTGGTTTTAATGATAATAGAACAGTGCCTGCTGGGACATTTAGTGCTATCAATCCCTGTACTACAACCACTATACAAAGATGTTGTTCACCCAGGTGAGTCTACTTGGTATGTTGGAGGCCAGACAGGGGTCTATGACAGGTGGACACTGGCCTATTGAATGGGGTGACATTGTAGGAGGCAAGAGGTGATCAGTGAGCATTCATGCAAATACATTTTGGTGACATTTTTGTTGTTGAAACTTACCCGACTCCCCAGTTATTCCTATCAAGCCCTCAGGTTGCAGGATGGCCAAGACCTTCTCCTCCCATGGGATGTTAGTTGTAGGGGAAGAGGTGGGGGACCACCGCCAGTCTTCAGGGCCGCAAGCTGGTGCCTGGATACCATGGAACGAACCTCCCACTTGAGGTCATTCCTCCTCTTCCTGATGTCATCCCTTGTGTGCGGGTAGCTACTTACAGAATTCACTCTGTCAACCTTCCTTTGCCACATTTCTATTTTTAGACCAATAGTATTTTGCTGGACTTGGGCCCCAAATAGTTGGGGCTCTACTCTAATAATTCTATCCACCATGACTCTTAACTCATCATCTGTGAAATGGGGATTTTTCTGTGGTGACATGGCAGTGAAAAACAAGAAAAAAATTATAATTGTTAGGTGATGGGTAATGGGGAGATGCCGGGAAGTAAATGGAGTGTAGAAGTGCAAATATATTTGGTGGGGGTGTGTTCAGGGTGTGGGTTATGTGCTTAGTGCAAGTTAGATGGGTGCCTAATCTATTGGTGGTGATGTTTTTGGGCAGTGCTCTCGGTTGTGTTCGGCGTGGAGATGCAAAGGATTGTGGTGCGTGAAGGGGTGTGTTTTATAGTGTGATTTGTAGGTGTGTTGAGTGTGTGTGAATCTATGACAGTAGTGTTGTTTTTAAATGCATCCAATGTGTTGTGTATTACTGTGTTGACCGCCCACCACCGCAGTTCGCACGCCACTGGAAAACCACCATGGCAAGACCGTCTTCGCGATTTTTGACTTGTAATAGGTTCGGTGGTCGGCTGACGGGCTGGCGGTGACACCGCCTATTTCCCGCCGTCTAGAGTCCTGGTGGGGTCAGATTTTTGGCTGTCTTTTGGCGGGCCTGCCTGTGTAACTCGTAATCCAGTGGTCTGAGAGACAGCCAACGTGGCGTTTTTTTGGCAGCCACAACCATGGCAGTCTGGCGGTCCAACTGCCAAACTTGTAATGAGGCCCATAGTCCACAACAACAGCAGTTTTCAATGAGGTCACCTTTTCAACTTGAAATTCTTTAGGTAAAAGGTTTTTTTTAAGCTCCTGTACGAGATTGTGCTTCACTGGTTTGGTTGCAGCACCCCCATCAAATAATGTGTTTGTTGGAAGAAGGTCATGCAACAGAATGTCCTTGAGAAATTCACCTCTTTCTTTTGCTAAAACCATCTCTCCATGTGATTGCGAAAGTTGTGTTTTGTAACCTTTTTTGCAGTGGCTGGTTGGATGAAACTCTTACTCTGGCAATTAAAGCGTGGAAGTTTAACTTTAGTGATTATGTCAAACAGCCTTATCTCTTTCAATACAAATCTCTCCTGCTTCCATTCTAAATTTCAATCCATGTTCCAGGACATCTAGCTGACGTGTTTTTATATTGTTATCAACATATTGTTTGTTCACAAAGTTGTGTAGTCGCACAGGCTCAATCATTTCAAAGGGGTTTCCTTGCCGCTGAATGAAATGAGGATGGCTGTCAACAGGTTTATTAAAACATTCCCCTCTCTTTCCCACAAGTTTGTGGTGAGTAACAATTTCACGATAGTGCATTAATTTTGAATTTATCATCTCTCTGAAAAATAGAAAGAACTTCATGGTAAACTAGCTGCCATTGAGCAACATTTTCACTTTTACGTGTCTGACCAACAATTCCCTTGCAGCTTCTCTGTGATCTCTGGATTGTCTGCAGAGTGGGCTTGGATTGCCGGTTCCAGTTTCATATCTGGAATCACAGCATTGAAACTTACCTCTCTGTCTCACCACAAGATGTCTTTGGATGAATTTTCTGTAGAGGTATGGTTTTTCCATATCTAGCTTCTTCACTCTTTCCAAATACCAGGACCCATATCTCAGGTAGTTTATGCAATCGAATTCCCAAAACACAGTAATCAGTGATTCCATAGTTTTCACATGCAGTTCCCAATCCCCTTCCCGATCAGCACGTACCAAGTTTTTCACTGGAGCTATCATGTGTAAAACATTTCCACAATACTTGCAAAGTTCTGATTTTTCTTCACTTTCTTTGACAAACTGTACAAACTTTGTTTTCAAATTTTCTGATTTTGAACTGAGTGTATTGAACATTGCCTGGCTTTTGCATTATGTCTTTTGAATGAAGGGCAAAACATTAATTTGTCAATGCAATGTTTCTATAGCCTCAGATACGTAACGTATGAACATAATGAGTTCCACTCAATACTGACTGGACAGTTTTGCTTCCAAAGATTTCAACCTCAATAAGTGCATCGTCTGTGACACATCCACTGAGATAAGTTCCTGCACACTGCAATGCACCTTTTATCACGTGGAAAATGTACATTATTGGATAAAGATCATCAAATTCTACTGGATTGCTCATAAAAATGTCAGTTACAATACAGAAAACACCTTCATCGCAAAAAATTGGCAGGATAAGCTGGTCTTCAAGCTGAGCATGCACATGTTGGATTTATTTTTAGAGCTGTGTAGGTGCCCAGTGCATAGTTTGTGAATGGAAATGGTAATACTGGAAAAAATCCAACCTTCTTCAGTAGGACGGTGTAGTGGGGTTCTCGGGTGGTTGGATAAGGATGTACCTCAATAATCATGATGCACGCACACAGTTATGTGGTTCTTTCAATATATCTCGTTTATTTCTTTCTGTATTTATCACTTAGATGTAAGTCTCTATTGGGGTTTCCTCAGTTTTCCTTATGGCTGATCTCCTCGTTCTTCTTTTCTCAGCTTCACAGTTCCGGACGTGTTGGCCAGCAGTTCCAAGGACCCTAGAATGGGACAGATACAGAAGATAAGGTAAGGGTTTTTCTTGAGCCTGGTTTTGTATTTGGAAGAGGGGGTTAGTGTGATTGGGGAAAAGGTTGCGCCATCACACCTCTTGTGCACTTCAATGATTCGTCTTCTACCACTCATTGATCTCCCACACTTATTTTGGTGATGTGAGTGTTCCTAGTCTGTTGTTGCCAAACCCTCTTTTCCTCCTTGTATCTCTCCTTCTCCCCTCTGCCCGGTAAAACCCCAAGCCCGATAGCCACGTCCCTCCTGGGATGTGGTGGGATTCCGCGACCTCCCACTCTCTTAATTATGTCCACCAGGCCTATTTAGACCCCCATTGCATTAAAGGCATGTTCTTATTGCTTTCCCTGCCTACCCCTGCTGCAGTCTGCAACTGGCAGGATTCTATCACATGGTATGGGAATGTCCAATACTAGAACCAACCTGGCACAGGATGACTGAGCTTGTGACAGAATTCACAACAGATGCCCTTCTCCCTACACCTTCCTTTTGTCTACTAGGCCTCCGCCCGACAAAAAAGGTGGTAAGTACCTCCATAGAATCATTGACCTTGCCTTCTTCATGTATAAACACAGAGTGGCTATGGCATGGAAATCACCTGTCCCCCCCAGACCTTCACCAGTGGCATAGTGATCTGGTGACATGGACACGCACGGAAGCCCATACTATTCAGTGGCTTTGAACATGCTGAATCATCCACTCTGGGGGGAAATGCTGGGAGACCTCCCTACTAAACATGGAAGCTAAGAATGACTCTTGTCCCTTCTGACTGCTGCGCAGACCCACAACACATTATTGAAATGTGATATTGCACTCACAACCTACTTGCCTTCCCACATGTACAACCACTGACCACACTTCCTGACTACCCCCACTGAACACCCCTCCCTCTCCTTATGATGATATAGCTAGTCTTACAAAACATACATGAGATTGTGATGCAACTGACAACACATGCCCTTCTCCCCACACCTTCCTTTTCCCTACTAGGTCTCTGCCCCTGCAAAAAGGGCGATACGTGCCTCCCTAGATTCATTGAGCTTGCCTTTTTCCTGTATAAAAGCAGAGTGGCTATGGCATGGAAATCACCTGTGCCCCCAGGCCTTCACCAATGGCTTTGTGATCTGGTGACATGGACACGTGCGGAAGCCCATACTATTCAGTGGCTTCGAACATGCTGAATCATCGGCTTTTGGGGGGTGGGGGCGAATGCTGGGAGACCTCTGTACTAAACATGGAAGCTAAGAATGACTCTGGTCCCTCCTGACTGCTGCGCTGACCCACAACACATGATTATTGATATGTGATATTGCATTCACGACCTGCTTACCTTCCCACATGTACAATCACTGGCTACACGTCCTGACTACCACCACTGGACACCCCTCCCTCTCCTTATGATGATATAGCTAGTCTTACAAAACATACGATTTTATGAACATGTTCATTTTTATTTGATTGTTTTACCTGCTTTTACAGTGTTTATTGTTGATACTCACGTGTTTGCTCTGGCAGTCACAGCCAGACCACAACTGGGCGAGTATAGCACTACTGTACATCTGCACAAGCAGCATTTGGCGGCATGTCACCTATTACTGTGATGACTAGAAGCTATTTCAAGTGTCATATAAAAACTAATAAGCACGTGTTTAAAAAAAAAAACCCTGTAAGGTATTTTAAAATGCATCCTCTTTGTGACCAATTAAGCAATCTAGAACAGATTTACTGTCACTTATGTCCCTGTTGCCAATTACTGTGCAGAGATGTTTAAAAAAAAAATGTTTAAGTTAATTGTGAGACTCTGCTTTTCAAGCTCTGCCCCTAGTCACTCTACCCCTTTTCTCTGGTACACCTTGACCCCCAATTTAAGGCTTTCCGGAATAAAATGTTTCCAGTTCAGCACTGGCATTCGTTATAATGTCTAACATTAGCTTATGCCAGATATTTAACACAAGTGTGTTTTCAGGTTCCTGTAAAAGTGATTCTGTATATCTCAGTCCGACCGGGAGAGAGTTCCATAATGCAGGGCTGCTTCCGAGAGTACTCGCTTAGAAGTTTTTCTGGTTCGAAATCTCCAGATTTAAGATTTGCAAGCTTCACTGTTTTTGAGTGATTTCATCAAACTTTAGTGAATCCTGCAAGTAAGCAGATCGATGCAGATGCAGGACTTTGTAGACCAGTGCTTATTTTGTGAAATAATATGTGCTGGCGCCCAAAGTTGTTTCAGAAGCCCATGGTGTTGCTGAATATCACAGTTGCAGAATACTCATACCTTCGTCATCCACCTCAGTCCTTGGTCTTTTATTTCACTCTTATGGTTATTCTTCAAACCTTCTTTCTCTTTGTTTCTGCTTACTTATGTTTTGCTTCCTCCTTCCCTCCCCCTTTTCAGCCTTTCTCTCTCTCTTCTTCAGGGTCATTATGAAAAATAAGTTCTGCAACCTAAAAATTTATGCCGGTGGGCCTCACCTGCAACCATCATTCAAATTATACAATGTTGTAGACCAGACACACAAACTTGAATTTTGTGCTAGATCCCAGAGGTAACCAATGAAGGTCTTTGAAAACAGGAGTAATATGATTGCATTTCTCTGTACGAAGAATATACAACAGCGTTAATGGTCACTAGTGCCACTGAATAAAGGGGCAATGCCTTAATGGTGGGCCCTTGCCAGAGGTGGAGCTGACACCTGGCACATGCGAGGAGCACACCAATGTAATTTGCCTTTTGTGTTATTTTTTTCATTTTGCACGTTTTCCTGGATTGTCTGGAACACTGCGCTTGGTGCCATTGGCTGCCAGAAGGGCTGCCTATGCCACAGGCAGGGGCATTTAAGCCCTGGATTGTTTGGAGCACTCGCATTGCTTCCTGGATTAGCTGTGCCCCTGCCGACCGTCAACGTGACCTGCTACTCTCCACACAGGCTCCTTTCGGGGTCCTCCCTCCTTCTGAGATCACCCTTTAACGGTTGATACCAGACTGCTGTCTGCTTGCTTTTTAGGGCATGGTCACTCACCTGGTAATCGGTGGCAGCAACAAGTTGTTTTAGGGATCGGAGAGGAAACTAGGGAGAAGAGGAATCTGTTGGAGGAGATCTTGTGAGAAGGCTCCTTGCGTCAGTGATTGTGTGCTTGCATATTATTCCACATCCTATATAGCTTGTAGCCCTTCCCTCAAGGGTTCTGAATGAGTCAGTGAGGCGCCTAAATAGCCAAGTGAAGATTCTCCTTAGCACAGCCATTCTTAAGATGATCCCTCATGCTTGTCTTAGAGGCGGCACCTTCTTTCACAAGGATGGTGTACATTTATTCACTCAGGGTAATGAATTGTTTGTAGAATCCATGTTAATCTTGCAGTTCAACGCTGCTTCTCTCGTCCACAGGGGGTCAAACACGTGGGGGAGTCCCCGCTGGTCAGTTTACCAACTGGGCCTGTGGCAGAGATGGAGGCAGGTTTGGTCCCAAAGCTGTAGACACCTTGGGATCTGGAACTAGAAGGCAGGCCTTGCGGATTGTGGGGAGTCGGCGCTTGCGCCAGAGGACCAAGACCCGGCCCTGTTGTCCGGTGCCTTCTCCCGTTGGATGCCAGGGAGGGTCTCTGTCAGGGTTGCTCTGGTATAGATGTTTAAGGGGCTCAGCTGATTAGCTGGCCTTTGGCTCCTCTCCTGAGAGAGCAGGGGAGTTCGCCATATAAAGATTAGATCTGGAGGACCTGGTGGCTGGTGCTCCAAAGGCCAGCCTGGTGGCCAAACATGACTTCAACAATGTGGTAGGCAATTCCAATGTAAAGAAGTTTTTTTTCTCCAAATCTTTTCCATTTTATAGAAAAGCATGCACAATATGTGCTTGTAATCTCATATTTTAACGCTTTCTTGTAGTGCAATAAATACGTCCTGAATACGGTTTTCTCAAAGCAAAATCTTATTGTCTTGGGCCATTTCTTTGCCTGTCTCTGGAGATAGTGGCCCCGTAATTTGGGCTTGGAAGGGTTTCTTGCTTTCTCTCAATTACCACGGGCCTTGGTGCTGTCCACTGCCTGCTTTGAAGTGCTTAGCAGAACGAGCATTTCCATAATCACTTGTTTAAATTACTAATGCATGAATCACATGACTGAAGACATTTGGGGGTAGAAAGGGTTTCATTTCTTTTAATGGAGTTTTATGTGCATTTCTGTGCTACTGCAAAGTACTGATGTATTCTAAGTATTCGTCTTTCCATTTTTCCATTCACTGGGTGTGGCTTGGCATCATTTGGATACTGGCTGCATGTTTTATCTCATTTTCTAATCCTTTTGTCCTGTTTCAGCATCACGAACACTATAATACTTGTGTACTGTTACTGTTAAGCGAGGAACGCACTCACATTTTTTCTAGGATGGGACATGACGATCTCTCTTTCCTTTTGTGATGATGTGACCCACAAATTCATTTCTTCATGAGTCGAAACCTCAATATTTTTAAATCTTCATGATTAAATGAACATAAATAGTACACGGAAGGCCTATTTTTAATATATTTTATTACTGCTATGTATTTCCAAAAAGATTCTGTCTGCAGAACACTTTGTTTAGTCACTCACTCACTGCCTGTGCACTGCACTGTTGGCAAAATGCTCCACTCATTGAAATCAATTAAAATTCATTGTGTAAAATATGAGAATATGACGATACACATTTGATATGCAAAATCAAATATAGAACACATAGGGCTAATTAAGAGATTGGCGGATGGGAAAACCCGTCTGCCAAACTCCTGACAGGGTGGCCTCTGCCTTTGTGGCAACCACCTTGCCAGAGTTATTAAGAGTTTCCCACTAGGTCGGCGGGTGGAAACTGAGGTTTCCGCCCGGGGACCTAGAGGGAAACATGCTACAGCATTTATTCCGGCTCATAATCGAGCTGGCGGTAATGCTGTAGCTCGCAAGGTGCACCAACACCCTTGCAACTTTGTAATGTTCACAGTCTGCAAAGCAGACAGTGAACACTGCGATGGTGCCGGGTGGGGGCGATCCTGCACTGCCCATGCCAAGTGCATGGGCAGTGCAGGGCCCCCCTGTGTCACCCTGCACTTGTTCTCTGCCAGCCTTTTCATGGCAGTGTTGCTGCCATGAAAAGGGTGGCAGAGAACAAGGTCATAATCTGCAGGGCAGCGCTGCATACAGGGCTGCCCTGTCGGATTACAATCTCTGCCACCACCAGGCCGCTGGGATAATGGATCCTGGCGATTCTGGTGGAACCCTGGCGATCTGACTGCCAGGGTTTTAATGTGGCAGTCGGGACCGCCACAACTGCAGCGGTCCTGACCGCCACCGTGAGTGTGGCAGTCTGAAGACTGCCACACTTGTAATAAGGCCCATAGTAAGCATATTTGTTCTCTTATTTTCCTGAGTGATGTTTTTCACCTTGTATGATATAGCTTTTTATTTTAACTGGCAGTCCACCTTAAAAAAGAGAGGCTTGATCTCATATGTGAAAAGGCTATTTTGGATACAGATTACCATATATCAGTAGTTCCCAACCTGTGGTCCGGGGACCCCTGGGGGTCCATGAAGCCTTCTCAGGGGGTCCGCGATTGCTTAGAAAATTAATTAATATTAACAGATTACGTCCCCAGCTTTCAGTAATGACTCAGTGGGGGACCCCAGATTCCAATAATGATTCAGTGGGGGTCCCTGAGTTCCAGTATTGATAAAGTGGGGGACCGAAGAAGTCGAAATGTTGGGAACCACTGAGATATATCATTCAGAAAAAAGACAACTTGCAAGCAAATGATTCCTTGAGAACCACTGTTCTTTTTTGATGATACAGAAGACAGTCCAACTTGCTGTTTAGTCTTCCTCAAAATGCTCCACACACAATAAGCCCTGTTGGGCTCAAACAATTCCTACAACAAAAATGAATGAATGAACAAACAAGAGTTGTGTAAAGTGCTTCAGCAACCCAATCTAGGGCATCATGGCGCTGTCAATCTACAAACACTGTGCAAATGAACCTGAGGTAAGATCCTAGCAGTAAATTAAAAAGCCGAGTTTTGCTTTTCTTATGGAAAATAGAAACAGATGAAGCATACCTAAGTTTCTCAGGAATGTAGTACCAATGCTTAGCAGCCAGGCATATAGGGCACCGGATTCGATTCATTTTCAGTAACTGAACCCCAGAGGATCTCAAAGACCTCGCAATGTATACTGATAAAAGAACTTTTGAAGATGTAACAGCCCTCTTTTGGCCAAGGCTGTAAAGAGAGTTGCCATAATCAAGTCTAACTGTTATCATGGCATGGACCACTGTTTTAAAAATAAAAGAAGGTAGACTATCCAGCACCTTTCTGAGCGACTTCAACAGGTATAAACCGATGACCGCAGATGCCAGGGTGAAAAAGACATTCCCGCAAGATGGAGTGCAGTAGAGTATCAAACATTGCAGAGAAGTACAATACAATAAATGGGCCTCAACCTGAGCCATACAAGATAGATTGAATATGTTTAGTTACAGCAGCAAAGCAGTCGGTTGCAGTACTGTAAAGTTGCCTGAACCTAGATTGTGAATCATTGAGGAGACCATGAGTTTCTAGAAAGCAGGAAGTTAACTATTTATCGTTTTTCCCCACATCTTTGAGGAGAATGGAAGAAGGGACATGGGTCTATAATTCACCATCGCTGTCGGGTCTGTGGATAGCTTATGAAGTAAAGGAACCATGTGTGTTGTTTCCAAAGAGAGAGTCCTCTAGCAGAACTAACAGATTCATTTATACGCTGACTCAATTGTGCTCCTATAAGATCCCGACCCAATTTAAAACTAGATGGAGGGCATGGGTGCTTCAGTGAGTTTGAGTGACAAGATAAAAGGATTGCAACTCTTTCCTCAATAGAAACACGAATGGAATTAATGAGAGAACAATTTAAACCGAGAGGCAGTTTCAACGGTTGACATCTTAGGATCTAGCTGAGAAACAAATGTATTGTGAATAGCGCAATTTTATCATAGAAAAGCATTTCTAAATTATCACATAATGGGTGGAAAGTGGAGACGGATTGATGACAGGCGGAGTGGGCTGTAAAAATACATTTACAATAGTAACTAACATGCATAATACATGGTGCGTGCTGTCCTGATGCGGTAATTCGTTACAGCAGGTATATATTTCTCTTTAGATTCCCGATTATAAATGGCCTTTAAAGAAAGTGTTTTCCTGCTGTGTGCTCTCAGCAGTTTGCTTCAGCTGCTGTGCACAAGAATTCTAAATTGATTTAATACGCAACATTAGGTGATGACACAAAAGGTGCTATACAAAATGTGATCTATAATAAAATGTATTGCAAAAACTATACAGGACAGCAAGGACGTACCCAAAAAGCATTGGCAAAGCCCATAGATCTCCCCTATGCAAGAGCTAGTGGCTTTGCCAATGTGTGTTAGCCATGTTGAAAACCAACGTGGCTGCTGTTCAGCATGGCTAAAAGTTAGCGTCATGAAGAAGAGTGGCGTGGAATGGCCTACAGTGGAATGGCAAAAAGTGGAGTGGCAGAGAGTGTCGTGTATGGGAGTGGCATAATGCGGAGTTGCGTAGAGTGACACACTGGAGTGGCATAGAGTGGACTGTTGTTGAATGCATTGATGTATAGTGGCATAGAGTGCAGTGGCATTGGATTCAGAAGCGTACAATTCAGCATTGCAGCATCACAGAATGGAGTGGAATGGTGCAGAGTACAGGTGAGTGGCATACAGTGCAGTGGCGTAGAGTGTAGAGTAGAGTTGAGTGGCATAGAGTGCAGAGAAGAGTCAAGAGGCAGAGAGTGCAGGGGCACAGAGTAGGGTAGAGTAGGGTAGAGTAGCATAGAGTGCTGCAGAGTAGACTATAGTGCAATGAAGTTCAGTGGCATAGAGTGCAGTGGTGTAGAGTGGAGTAGCGTAGAGTGGGTAGTGCAGAGTAGAGTTGCGTAGAGTTCAGTGGTAGAAAGTGCAGTGTTGCAGAGTAGAGTGGCAGAGTGCAGTGGAGTGAGAAGAGAAGAGTGGCATATAGTACAATGATGTGGAGTAGAGTGTAGGGGCATAGAGTGCAGTGGCATAGAGTAGATTGGTATAGGGTAGAGTGAGAGAGTGCAGTGGCATGGAGTGGAGTGGTACAGAATAGAGTAGAGTGCTGTAGAGAGGAGTGGTGTAGAGTAGATTATTTCAGAGTGGAGTGAAGTTGAGAGATGCAGGGTAGAGTGCAGTTGTGCAGGGTGGCATAGAGTAAAGTGGTGTAGAGTGCAGTGGCAAAGAGTGCAGTAGTGCAGAGTGGTCTAGAGTGACATACAGTGAATTGGCACAGAGTGCAGGGGCATAGAGTTCAGTGTTACAGAGTAAAGTACAGTGGCATATAATGTTCTGGCATATAGTACACAGACGTAAAGTGGAGTTGTGCAAAGTAGATTGTTGTGGCCTAAACTGAACTGCTGCAGAGTGCAGTGGCAAAGTGCATTGGTGTCGAGTAGAGTGGCGAAGAGTGCAATAGCATAGAGTAGAGTGGTACAGGGTAGAGTAGAGAGGCGCAGTATGAAGTGGCATAGAGTGTTGCAGAATATAATGGCGTGGAGTTCAGAGGTATTGAGTGCAGTGGCACTGAATTCAGTGTGATGTACAATTCAGTGTTGTAGAGTAGAGCGGTGCAGAGTAGAGCGGTGCAGAGTAGAATGGCGCATAGTAGAGTGGCATAGAGTAGAGTGGCATAGAGTGGCACAAAGTAGAGTGGCATAAAGTGGTGCAGAATGGAGTGACATAGAGTTGAGTGATGCAGTGGTGCAGAGTCAAGTGGCATTGAGTGCAGTAGTGTATAGTGCAGAATAGAGTTCAGTGGCATAGAGTGCAGTGGCACATAGTAGTGCAGAGTAGAGTAGAATACAGTGGTGCAGAGTAGAGTATAGTGCTGTACAGTGCAGTGGCATAGAGTGCAGTGGTGTAGAGTGGAGTAGCATAAAGTGGAGTAGTGCAGAGTAGAGTTGCGTAGAGCTCACTGGCAGAAAATGCAGTGTTGTAGAGTGTCAGAGTGAGGTGGAGTGAATGGAGTAGAGTGGCATAGAGAGCAGTAGCATGGAGTACACTGATACAGAGTAGAGAGCAATGGCGTAGAGTGCATTGACAGAGTGCACTGGCATAGAGAGCAGTTGTTATGAGTAGAGTGGCATAGAGTGCAGTGGCATAGAGTGAAGTGGAGTAGAGTGATGTACAGAGCAGTGATGTGGAGTAGATTGTTTCAGAGTAGAGTGAAGTGGTGTAGAGTAGAGTGGTGCAGTTGTACAGAGTGGCATAGAGTGTAATGGCATAGAGTAAAGTAGTTTAGAGTGCAGTGGCATAGAGTGCAGTGTAGATTAGAGTGGTGTACAGTGGATTGGTGCAGAGTGCAGGGGCATAGAGTTGAGTGTTACAGAGTAAAGTGCATTGGCGTAGAGTGTATTGGCATCGAGTGCAGTGACAGAGAGTGCAGTGTCATAAAGTACAGTGGCGTAGAATAGAGTTGTGCAGAGTAGACTGGTGTGGCCTAGACTGGAGTGGTACAGAGTGCAGTGGTGAAAAGTGCAGTGATGTAGAGTGGTGAAGAGTGCATTGACATAGAGTTGAGTAGTACTGGGTAGAGTAGATACGCATAGCATGAAGTAGTGTACAGTGAAGTGGCGTAGAGTGGAATTGTGCACAGTGCTGTGGTGTGGAGTGGTGCAGAGTAGACTGCAGAGTAGAGTGCAGTGGTGTGGAATGGTGCAGAGTAGAGTGGAGTGGAGTATTCACAGTGTGGTAGCACACTGCCATTATGGGCAAAACATTTTTAATTGAAATGATCATAACATTGGCACAGACATACAGTTTTACTAATAAAAATATAGAGTGCACAGACAAAAATGTGTAGAAATTGTATCTCCTAGTTTAATGATTGTTTCGATCATCTTAAAGTATTTGTTTCCAACATGCCTCCGAAATAACAGAAAATGTGCTTTGTTTGTGCGTTCATAATTCTGATATATTCTGAAATACTTACACAGTTCTTTTAAATGTTGTCATGTGCTAAAGAAAACTCTTTCCTATCCCCACCATCCAACAAGATTGTCATATAAATCCTCTCATTTTGAAGTGAGAGAAAGAAAAGTAAACAAGCCCCCTGAGAAGACTTGACTTCTATCTTTAAATGCACAGCAAATGTGACGGGATACAAACAAGATTTACAGGCTGTTTACAGAAAGGGAGCACCAGGCAGGATTCTGTAAATAAAGTTTTGCTAAGGGAAGGACAGAATTCAAGCTGCCCAGCCTGAAACAAATAAAGCCAACAAATGGAAAGTAAGAAAATGTGAGTTACGAACCATAAAGCCAAAGGCAAGCAACTGGCAGAATGCATTCCTAGGTCAACTGTTTGAATGTCCCCAGGATGATTTGTCTGGTAGGTTGTGACATAAAAAGGAGTTTCAGAAGTATGCACCAAGAACTTTCAAATTGCTTTATGGAACTGACGCCTTCATCCAGGGTAAGACTATAGAGCCTGTGATGCATTATACATTTGTAAAAAGTGATATAGCTACTACTTAAAATCATTAATGGAAAAGATCTTTTGCCTAAAAATGAATTTGGACTGCATGAAAAGAAAATTTGTTTTGAAATATTTTTTGCAGGTATTGTGGCAATAACATTTTCTCTGTACTCATCATTCACAACGAATAGTGCCAACATGGAGACATAGCATGATTATTTATAAACTTATATATGTAGGTCAATATTTTTTTCATAGTTTACGGAGTTGGTCATCTGCAGTAGGGCAATTGAATAATGAGTTGAAGAACTGCTTTGTATTAAAATATATTTCTATAAAAACAAACATGCACACACACATATATATAATTGTTATATATATTATGTAGTCATAGTAATAGATCTAAAATATTATAAGCATAATATAATTGTAAGTAGATATGTTATTCATTATGGTAAACTGTACATATATATAAAACATACACAATAAAAATATAAAATATAAACAATTCAAAAATAAAAATAAATTAATGTAGACAATAAATAAAATATGAAAAATGAAATCCCCAAAAAATTAATATACTAAACATACTATATACATTCCAATACATTAGAAAATAAAAACAAATAATATAAAATATTTTTTTTTTAAATGATGCTATAAAATATATTTTACTAATATTATGAAAACTATTATAGTCTAATATTGTTAAATATACTATTCCCACTCTAGTTTATGCTACAGTATGGAAAGTGTTGGACTTGGGAGGGTTTAGGTTTACTATTTCTACTCTAGTCACTGCAACAGGAGGGAAAGTGTTTGACATTGGATGAGTTACATTTACTATTCCTTCTCCAGTCAGTGCAACGGTAGAGAAAGTGTTGAACTTCAGAAGGATGAAATTTACTCTTCGCACTTGAGTCTAAATAACAGTAGCGAAAGCATTGTTATTTTGGAGGGGTTAAATTTACTATTCCCACTCTAGCCTGTGCAACTATAGGGAAACTGCTAGACTATGGATGGGTTAAATTAATTATTCCCACTACAAACAGCACAATGGTAGGGAAAGTGTTGGACTTCGGAGGGGTAACCTTTATTACTCCCACTGCAATCTGTGCAACAGTAAATAAAGCATTGGACTTCAGAGGGGTTACATTTGCTATTCCCACTCCAAACAACAAAACAGTAGGGACAGTGTTGGACTTTGGAGGGGTTACATTTACTATTCTCACTTCAAACAAGGCCACATTTGGGAAAGTGTTGGATTTCAGATGGGTAAAATATACAGTTCCCACTCCAGTGTGTTCAACAGTAGGGAAATCTTTGGATTTCGTAGGGGTGGAATTAACTATTCCCACTCCAAACAGAGCAACAGTAAGTAAAGTCTTGAACTGTGAAAAGGGTCAATTTTGAAATTCCTACTGCAATATTAAATAGATAGAGAGGAAAAGGACAGAAAGAGGATAGCTTAAGAAAAGGAAAACCACAGGATGGCAGAGGAGACAGGTACATCTGGGTGATGTGATTCCAACTCTGCAGGTGTACCTCCAAAAGTTCCAAAAAAGCTTGTATACATGTATGTGGAAGCACAGTGTACTTTGTGAAGGTTGGTGAATTTTGCAATCAGGCATTTAACAATGTGTCTAAGACAGCCACTTTAACAAATCACTTGCCTTGGAAAGAATATCACTCACTGGGAGAATGACTGTAGCTGATCAGGTGAACTACGAGCAATTGAAGAAAGATGATCGGATGGCATGGGCTGAAGTTAGCTCACTATCTTCAGAGTTTCAAAGAAATCAAGAAAGTGAATGATGTTCCATTTAGAACTTGGATTTAAGGTGTTGTTTTTTTGGAAAGAGTGGGTGAGAGGAATGGAAACCAAAGAATGTCATGCCCCTACCCAGTTATTGGTGACAAAGCAACTCAAGGAAGAGTGCTCTGTTCCACTTAAGTAATACCTGTCTGTCTTGACAGAAAAGGATCCAGGGAAACTCGTAGTGTTGGCTGACAAATGGTTAGCTAACAAGGTTAACAAATGGCTGGAGAAGCATGTCTCTAAGCTAAATGGAAAGATAACTCTCAATAGACCAGTTCCTAACTTGAGAGTAAATCAGGATAATTCCAATGGATTCATGGAAGAACACAAGCAAAAACAGAATTGATTTCCAAGTGAGGAACTAAAAAATGCAGAACCATGCCCATGGTGATTATTTGTGCCTCAAGGTTTCGTGGTTTAGAAGAACTAACAGGGTGATTGGGTGACAAGACTGAATACTGGGCTTGTGTATGGTCACTGAGGGAATAGAAACAAGAGAATACCAGAAGGCTGGAATAGAAGCAGGAGAAAAGTAGAGGACTGGAGCAGGTTGGAACAGGCTGTGAATTGGGCACTGGAAGTATGCAGGGAAAAACCAAATACACACAATGGGATTATAAAACAGAAAAATAATAGACAAACTATCACAAATTATAGTTTATCTGCTTCTTGGAAATGAAGTCTCTCTCTGTGAGGTGAAAAGATCTTATACGAAAGCAAGGAGCAGGTTGATTAAATAGAGATCAGGGAGACACCCAGCAGCTTCTATGGAGAAGGTGTGATGGGTGGTTCTCTGTGCCAAAGGATCAAGCGTTAGAATCTAAAAGGCACCCTTGGAAGTAATACAATTCTGGCTAATAATACAAGACAGAACAACAGGAAACAGAACAAGAAACACCAAAATGGAAACTGGGCTCTGGCAAAAGCAGGACTAGAATCAGGGTCAGGAATAGGACTGAAATTCTGAGAACAAGGCTAGGAAAGATCTACACTGAAACAAGGCAAGACAGAACTATGCAGACAAACAGGAACATAGAATAAAAGACAGAGAGTCTGCATATAACAGGGCAGATCAAGACGATTGCAGGCAGGGGACTATGGATAACACTGGAACAGAGATGCAGGAATAAAAGGAACAGAAACAGGAGACTATGACTATGGCCTACATTGGAACACAGATGCAGGAAAACGGGAGATATTGGCTGTTAGAAATGGGGTCTCTAGCTGGCAGTTTATACCATGTCCAAGTAGGGACCCTCCTTCTAGTAAGGGTAATTGAGTCACACGCCTAAGATAACCCCTGCTGTCCTTTTGGGAGCTTAGCACAAGTGGTAAGGCTTCTCATAGAGGCAATGTGTAAAGTATTTGTACACACACACACACACACACACTGACATAGTGAAAACACTATGGATGGCCACCACACCAGTTTCGAAAAATAGCCAATATTAATCTGAGTAAAACAAGACCAAAATGACAAAAATCCAACTTACACAAGAAAAGATAACATTTTTTAAAGTTAAAAGAGTCCTAATCCAAAGGACTCAATGGATGTATTGTTTTAGCACAAAGTACCTGGTATGCATCAAAAATAAAGCCGCAGGGGAGGTGATGCATCAGAAAACCAAGCAATGCATCGATTCTCACAAGTGAGGCTGTGCGTCAATTCTTTCCCCACCTGGTAGTAGGATGCATCGATTTGTTCTCCCTCAGGTCCTTGCTGTGATGTTGAAGATTTGACGCCCAGGGTCGATGAATGGAAAATTTCGATGTGCTGTGTGAAGAGTCCTCATTGAGAATAGGCACTGCATTTTCAGCCACTGGAATGGCGCTGCGTTGATTTTTCTGATTCGCACACAATGGTGTGTGGATTTTCCCCTGCAGGTTACCAGCTTTTACTTCTAAAGGCCCAGGGAATGGACTTGGCGCCACTTACCAAGTCAGGACTCTCAGTAGAAGAGCCCAGGCACTGGCAGGTGAAGTCTTTGATGTCCCTGAGACTTCACAACAGGAGGTAAACTCAGTTCAAACCTTTGGAGAACATTGGAAAACAGGATGTAGAAAGAAAGGTTCAGTCCTTTTACTCCCAGGGCAGAAGTAGCAGCAGCAGGCAGGCACAGCAAAGCAACAGGCAGAGCAGCAGGTCCTCCTCAAGCATCCACCTCTTCTCCCTGGCAGAATTTTCTCAGTCCAGACGTGTTCTGAAGTAGTGGGGTCAGCAGCCAATACTTACTCTCATTTCTGCCTTTGAAGTAGGCAAAACTCTTAGGAAAGTCTTTGTAGAGCACAAGACCCTGCCTCTCCCTGGCCTGGGCCCAGACTCGCTCCACTGGGTTGGAGACTGATTTGTGTAAGGACAGGTACAGCCCTATTCAGGTGCAAGTGTCAGCTCCTCCCTCCACGCTAGCCCAGGAAGACCCATCAGGATATGCAGGACAAACCTCAGCTCCCTTTGTGTGACTTTATAGAGTGAACTCACAAATAGCTCAACTGTCAGTCGGACCCAGACATGTATTCCACAGCCAGGCAGAGGCACAGGATGGTTAAACAAGAAAACGCTCACTTTCTAAAAGTAAATAAACATAAATGATGGACAGAGTGCAGAACCAACCAAACATTCACCCCCAGTCACAGATCTGGGTTTAATCCATCAATTCTTTTGCTCACCATGCCACTCCAAATTGGACCCAACAATATGCACATTAGTTTTGACCCTGTTCCCCATGGGAACAGTCCGGCCCGAACTGCCAGGCCATGTCCTCCCTGGACCAGAAACAAGCATCCTGGGACCGGTTTCAGGATGTCACCCATTATCAGCCAGGCTAGATTGAATCCAGTGGCACAGTGAGCCTGGGACCCACGTCTGGGCATACACAGCGCACTTAGGGAAACTAAAGCAAACAAACGCAAATGATGGGTGGAATGCAGAACCAATCAAACGTTCACCCCTGTCACAGATCTGGGTTTAATCCATCAATTATTTTTCTCACCATGCCACCCGAGTTTGGCCCCAGCCATATGCAAATCAGCCTTGACCCTGTTCCCCATGGAAGCAGTCCAGCCCAAACTGCCAGGCCAGTTCCTCCCAGGACCAGAAACAAGCATCTTGGGACCGGTTTCAGGGTATTACCCTTTATTAGCTAGGCTAGCTTAAATCCAATGGCACAGTGAGCCCGGGACCCACATCTGGGCATACCCAGCTCACTTACGGTGAGAAAAGCAAACAAACACAAATGATGGATGGAATGCAGAACCAATCAAACATTCAGCCTAGTCACAGATCTGGGTTTAAATCCATCAATTCCTTTGCTCACTATGCCACCCCACTTTGGACCCAGCCATATGCAAATCAGTCTTGACCCTGTTCCCCATGGGAATAGTCCAGCCCGAACTACCAGGTCATTTGCAACCTGAGCTCCACCTCCTTCCAGGCGGTATGCTCCAGGTTATTCCCTAGCAGACAGTCAGCAGGCATAGATGGACTCACAGCTACCCTCAAGGAACCTGAGACCCCACCCCCCTCAAAGGGAACCTTAGCTACCAAGCATTGGTGCTCACAGTTGTCTACTGCTACAATTTGGTGTGCCAGATTAGGGACTACCTGCTCTTCAGACACCAGAGCACAGCAGACTGTTGTCATACTGGCTCCTGTGTCTCTGGGAGCCTCCACCCGCCTCCAATTGATGGTCACCCACTGCCTGTACTTCTTTGTATCATCAGGGATAGGGTTCTCTGGACCACGTCACCTTCACCCAGGGAGTCTAGGGTTAACTCAGCTGACTCACCAACTCTAAGTGGGGCCAACTCCTACCCAAGCGCTACACTGGCCACCCTAAGTGACTGCCCAACGGTGGGAGTCTGTGACCGCTTAGGACACTTGGGACTCCGTCTGATGTGCCCTTCCTGATTACAGGCAAAGTACGTAATGGGTCCATTTCCTCCAGGTTTTCTTCATGGGAACCAAGTCTTTTTCTCAACAGGGGGCTGGGAATCCTTACCCTGGAAACTAGTTTGGGACCCTTTAGGGAACCCCTTACTTTTATCCTTGTCCTCCCACCTCCTTCTTCTGTTGGGGACCCTGCCCACCCTTGGCGGAGTCCCCCACATACAACTTCTTTTGGACCCTGGTGCTTAGCCAGTGGTCCACCTCACTGACAAGCTTGCTGGGTCAATAAGCTTGCTGTCAATTAAGTGCTGGTGCAGCTCTGGAAAACAACGACTAGACGAGTGCTTCCATGCAATCAAAAAGTACACACCCTGATAGTCTGTTACCTTGCTGCCCTTCACACAACCATCCAGAGCTTTGTAGAAATAATCCACACACTCCACCCAAGTTTGTGACCTAGTGAAAACCGAATTTAGCAGTAATTCACTATCAGGGCATGTAAAACACACTACCTTTTAAATACACTGCACCCTGCCCAGGGGGCTGCCTGGGGCCTACTTTATTGATGACTTACATGTAGTAAAAAAGAAAGTTTGGGCCTGGCAAGTGGGTGCACTTGCAAGGTCGAGCTAGCACTTTAAAACTGTACATATAGACACTGGTCTGAGACATGTGTTCAGGGCTACTCATGTGGGGGGGGGGGCTATCAGTGCTGCAGGCCCACTAGTAACATTTGATTTACATGCCCAGGGCACTTCAAGTGCACTTTACTAGGGACTTACTAGTAAATCAAATGTGCAAATCATGGGGAACAACAATCACCAACCCAATTCAGACAGAGAGCACTTCTACTTTAGCACTGGCCAGCAGTAGTAAAGTACCCAGAGTCCTAAAGCCAGCAAAAAGAAAGTTGAGCACATGACCATAACAGGAGGTCAGAAGCCAAAAAGACAGGGGTAGTTACACCAAGAGATGACAAGTCTAACACTGGCTAACACAGGAACAGAGAAGCAGGAAAACTATGGAAATAAACAGATAAAACAAATAGCCAAAAACAGGGCAATGAGTTCAGAAAAAAGGGAAACATTTTCAAAGGACAAGAGTCTAGTAACAGCAGGCAGCAGCAAGAACACAGAGCACAGGGAGATGCAATAGGAGTCAGTTGCAAGCCGGCACACTCTGCGCTCACAGGGCTGAAATAACTGGAGGCTCAGGGGAGGAGCACAACAAATGCAGGAAGAGAACGAGGTGCAGGGAATTAACAAGGTGCAGGGTATCAAGAAACAACCAATGAAGGGATGGCTGACTGGAGACTTGTAGGAAGGAAGACCAAGAAAACAAGGAGACAGAAGAGAGGGAAAAGGAAAACCTGGAACGGAGTGTGGATCAGGGCAAACATATAGGGGGGCCCATAACACACACATAAAGGGGTCAAAATAACCATAGGATCCAGGAATAAACATAGCAAACAAGAAACCATGCCCAGGATGTGATCTAGGAAGGGTCTGAAGACAGATAGAACTACAGGGACCATGATGCATCAGGACAATAGAGTGGAAGCTGGGACTGGAATACAAGGCGTGACTAGCAAGGCAAGATGTTGAAATGTATAGAATCATATTTAGTGACAAACGCAGGAGTCCAAAGGACCTTCATGAGTGACACCTAGTGGCAGTATGGAGGAATCCTGACACAGTGAGGGCACTACAAATGGGATTATTAGGTGAAAGATCCTATACCAGAGTCATCCATCATACCAAGTATATTAACTACAGCTGAATGGACCCTTATACACTCAACCTAGTAGCAATGGACATTTGGGAAAGGGACCTGGATGCTCTAAATCACATCCATCCAAATACATTGGAGATCGTTTTGCAGGATAGTGTCATTGGGTGGAAGGTTCTGGAATCTAGAATAATTCTAACCACAGACTCTGGTGTTCCCGCTACAGCAGAAGAACAAGGTGTAGGTCTTTGCGATATAGAAGATTTAACCATGGAGTCGGAAGAAAATGTCAGTGTAAGTTGCAGCCTCAGCACTGTATAACTTATTAAATGGGCAACCTCAAAAGGACCTATGGGAAAAAAGAGTGTATTTAGGATGGGACCTATGTTTGTATGCATCCCTCTTTTTTTTTTTTTAAACCATATTTTGTTGTGCTTTTAAGTTTTACTTGCAAATATACAGTCCTCGAGTGGTCTCGATTATTCAGTTACAAACAAGTCATATGGCTACAATGATTCTCAATTCAATGGTCATACATTATTAGAATTAACTTGGAACAACACTTTAACATCCCACCCATTTTCCCACCCCTATTCCCTCCCTAGCAAGCTCTATGATGTGTTTAAGGTTTCTTGGGTTCTGTGCATAACCAGACAATCTAAGGACAGACTCCTCATGTGTGGATTGAGCTCCCCCTGTGGAATATTCAGTTCTGGGTTTCGACCTTCAAGGTCTCAAGCAAAATCCCCCACCCCTCTGCCACTTCTGGAGATCAGATTCCGTGCCTAGCTTCTCTGTGCAGAATAGTCCCTTCGCTATTCGCCCATTTAGATAGTTCAGTCTTCCAATGGGACGCCCTGGGCCCCCTTGGGTTTTTCCAAGATGCCGCAATCTCTCGCCTGGCCAAAGAAAGAGCCAAGTCCTGGAACCTGTTGGAGACTTTAGTCTTAGCGTGGTGTGGAAACCAATGTAAGAGACAGTGGCCCATAGTACGGGGTATTGTTTCTTCTAATACGCAATAAGGTGAGGAGTACCTCGGTCCAGTAGTGGTCCAGGATGGGACAGTCCCAGAACATATGCCTGAATTCTGCCCCCATCGAGCCACATCTGGGGCAACCTTCTGTTACTTTCCCAAAGTATTTGTTAATACGCGCTGGCGTCAGTTTTAAACTGGCATTTCGTGTTGCTCTGTGTAGCCCCTTTAGAATACGCTCCCACTCCTCTTCCGGAATATCTAGGCCTAGGTCTTTTTCCCACGTTTGTTTAAGTAGGGTCAGGGTGGCAGTTCTGTCTGCTTGTAATAGGCCATAGAGAGTCGAAACTGCCTTGTGTGTACCAGTTGCAGAAGTCAAGTAAGTGCATATAGCCTGAGTTGTGGGTTCCCCCCTCTCTTCTTCCAGTGTCTGCGGATGCAGGCCACCAGTGCCCAATGTAGCAAAAAATGTCCCCCCGGTATTCCAAATTCTGCCCTGAGGGCCTCAAAAGGCATTAGCTCTCCGTCCTTAAAAAGGTCCCCCACTTTTAATATCCCCGCCTCGGCCCAGTACTTAAGTTCCGTCCATGAGCCCCGGTGTGGGAGGGCTTGTAATGACAAAAGGGGTAATTCTGGGGAATATGGGAACCTCACCCCAATTTTGCGTAGGAAAGACCCCCAGCGCCGAGTCAGGATTTTCAATTCCAGAGGGTCATCTTTAACATCCCCAGGGATTCTAGGTAAGAGCTCAAACAATCTGAGTTCTGTGGGCGTAAATGCCTTCACAGCTGACCCCCCTTCTGCTCTATTCGACCTCCATTGCGCTAACTACTGAAGTTGAGCCGCTAAGTAATAAGATTCAAAATCTGGTACCGCTAGGCCGCCGTCTGAAGTTTGTCGCTGAAGTTTGGATAGGGCCACTCTCCTCCTTCCCTCTCCCCTTATAAATGATGTTATTGTTGTTTCTAGTTCTTTAATGATTATTCTGGGAATCCAAATTGGCAACACCACGCAGTGATACAGTAGCCTTGGGAGTATGATCATTCTCCCTATCACTGATAGTGGTAAGGTCTGCCAGAATGATATGCAGGTTTTTATAGAACGTATGGAGCTACCAATGTTGCCCTCCAGAATATCCTGCGGTTCGTGATAGATTCTTACAACCAAATAAGGGATCCCATTCAGGACCCATAGGACTAGTTCTAAGTCCGGTGGGGGCACCCGAGGTCCCCCCAGTGGGAACAAACCAGTTTTGTCCCAATTTACCTTTAGACCCGAGCATTCCTCAAACCGGGATAACAAACTCTGTGCCCAAGGCAGATCTCTCTGGATGTCTTCTAAAAATATTCACAGGTCGTCTGCAGAGAGGGCAATACGATGTCTCTCGCCTCCTGCCATTATTCCCGGACCTCCTCCTCCCACCCTAGTGGCTGCTGCTAAGGGTTCCATCGCCAGGGCAAAAAGAAGCAGAGACAATGGGCAGCCCTGTCTAGTTCCTCGTTCGACCTCATAGCTTCTGGAGATCGTCTGGCCCGTGCGCACTCTAGCCGTGGGTTTAGTATACAAGAGTTTCACCCAGGAGATGTAGTCAGGCCCTATTTTCAGATGTTCCATTACTGTGTAAAGGAACTCCCAGTCCAAACTGTCAAATGCTTTCTCAATGTCTACTGCCAATACTCCGGTGTGAGTGGACCCAGCTGCCTGGTCTCTCATAATGGCAAGGAGTCTACGAATATTGCTGGCAGTGCTGCGCCCTGGGATGAAGCCCGATTGGTCAGGGTGTATCAATGTGGTCATAAATGGGAGCAGTCTGGTTGCTAATATTTTACTGAGAATTTTATAATCAAGGTTTAACATGGATAATGGCCTGTAAGCTTCCACCTCTGCTGCATTTTTACCAGGTTTGAGGAGAGGAATTATAATCGCCTCCCGGGCCATAGTTGGTAGCTCGCCCTGTTCTTTGTCCGTTTTATATAGGCTTTCTAGTCGAGGTGAGAGTATGTCTGAGTAGGCGGCGTAAAATTCAACAGGGAGGCCATCTGTCCCAGGGGTTTTCCCTCTAGCCAGGCTTTTAATGGCCTCATTGATTTCTGTTTGTGTGATGGGCCCATCTAGTAGTCCCTGTGCATCAGGCGGTAATGAGCTCATTTGCAGACCCGCTAGATAGTCCATTATGGTTCACAAGGGGCGATCAGTTCTATTCTTGTATAGGTGTTTATAATAGGATGCAAAACACGCATTAATTTGTTCTTGTCCGTATATGTGAGCCCCCTATTCTGTGGTAATATCTACTATGACTGGGGACCTGTTGGACCGTGATACTACCCATGCAAGTAGACGGCCCGTCTTGTCTCTCTCCCCATGCACACGGGCGAGGTAACTTCTAAAATCAAAGCATCTGAGGCGTTCTGTACAATCTGCCACTTCCGCCCTAAGTTCTAAGATGGATTTCTGCAGGTGTGGGTTTTCAGGTCGGTCTCTCTCGGTTTCCCTCAGTTTATCCTCAGCACGTTCTGTGTCCCTTAGTAGGGTCCTACGCACCCCCACCGCGCCTCCTATGCATCTCCCCCTTATCACCACTTTAAAAGTATCCCATTCGTTCAGGGGGTTAACAACAGATGCGTCATTTTCTTTAAAGAACTGGGTGATGTTCTGCTGCAACTCCCCCCGAAAGAGCGGGTCCTCAAGGGTGTCAGGTTTTAGCCTCCAAGTGGGGATGGTGGGGGTAGGAGACCCCCATCTTATTCATAATAGTAGGGGGTTATGATCAGATAACGTGTGGGTTAAATATTCTGTATTGTATATCTGGGGGAATACGTCTGAGGCACAGAGAAATGCATCTAGTCTAACATGCAACTCATGTAGCTGAGAAAAGAATGAGTAATCCCTTTCGTCTGGGTGTAGCCTACGCCAGGCGTCGATCAGCCCCCAGTTCCTTTGCCAGGTCGAGAAATGACGAGACGCTCTTGTTAGTGGCGAGTCATGTAGAGGACGGTGTGATCTGTCCTGGATAGGGTCCCCCACACAATTGAATTCTCCCCTCAGTATGACTGTGGACTGCAAGTAAGGGGCCAATATTCCTGATATGCTTGTAAAAAATTCGCCCTGGTCAGTGTTGGGGGCATATATATTAATCAGTGTAAGGTCCCTACCCTCCAGTCAGCCCTGATCTGCCACAAACCTGCCTTCAGGGTCTAAGAGGCTATCCAGCATCTGAAAAGGGACCCCAGCTCGGATCCAGATTAAAGTACCCCTCGCAAATGCAGAATAAGAAGTAAAATATGCCTGACCTCGCCATCTCTTTTGTAATGCCTTTCCCTCTGCCTGTGTCAGATGAGTTTCTTGGAGCATTGCAATTTTAATTCCCCTGCGTTTTAGGAATGAAAAAATGTTATATCTCTTGGCCATCGAATGCATGCCCCTTACGTCCTACGAGAGATATTTATATGATTTTAGCATTATCATTTTGAAGACTTCCCCCTTCCCCTTGGTCCAGCATCACCCCTCCGGTATTACCACACGCTCCATCCACTTTAATAGAGTCCCAAGTTTGTGCCATGCTTATAGTGAAATCTGATAGATGCTCAGTTATCCCCACCCATAAATCCCAACAATCAACAACCCAACTCCCCATCCCTGGGACAAAAGTAGGAACTTCACTCGCCCAAACCAAAAAGGATATAACCAGAGTATCAAAGGGGGGGTGTGCTCTTATCTTGAATCCAAAGTGCACTGAGACACCATCTCCCCGTCTCAGGGCAAGTAGCATGCTGGGTTGATAGTTTTCTTGTTTTCCTGCAAGTTCGGCCATTGATGTGCTGTGGGGTCAGGAGACGATCTCAGACTAAGACTTTGCCATCCCTTTAGCTCTGAGTATTACAGATTCTCTTCAGCGGTTTCGGAAAGTGTCCCCTCAGATGATGCAGTCAGAAGTGCCAGGTGTCACATTGGGGCCGATCCTGTCCGACGAATGCGACAGCTCCGATTCCGCCTCGGATCCCAAATGCTCATGGTCATCTTGTGTCAGTTTATAAGAGCCCGTCCCCGGACTCCCCAGGGAAGCAGCCGCCTCCATCGCTTTTTGTCTCTCTTTCAACATTTCTGTCGGAGATGGGGTATCCACCCCTGAGGCCCTGCTGTGGTTGGTTTTCTTCTGTCGTTCCGATTGGGAGGATTCATGGCTGCGCGGACTGTCTTCCTGTGGATGCATGTCGATCCATTGCCAGGTATCTTCCGCTGTATTGAAAAATTGGATGCCTGTTTTGGTCACCATTCTCAGCCTTGCAGGAAACATCATTCCATATTGAATCCCCATTTTGCGGAGTTTTTGTTTGGCATCCCTAAAGGAAGCTCTCTGTTTCTGTACTTCCTTGGAGAAATCTGGGAAGATGTGGACCACCTGGTTTTCAAGTATACTGTCTCCTCTTTTCCTTCTCTGGCTAAGCAGGTAGTCTCAGTCCCTGTAGTGAAGTAGTTTAGCTATGATTGGGCGCGAGGCGCCCCCGGAGGAGGTAGGCGAGCCGGGACTCGGTGCGCTCTCTCAATTGCGAAGAAGGGAGACAGGCTGTCCTCAGCAACCTCTTCCCTCAGCCAGCGCTCAAGAAACTCCACCAGATTGGATTTTTCAGCCCGTTCCAGCAGTCCGATCACCCGAATGTTGTTTCGGCGAGATCGGTATTCCGCGTCTTCTGTGCGTAGCTCCAGTGCCCGGATTCATTTTTCCATTTGTTGTGTTGCTTTGGTATTGCCTTTAATCTCAGGGCATAATTCTTCAAGTTTCTTGTCTGTAGTGGTCACTTTCTCAGCCAGACGGCGGCGATCATCCCTGAGCACTGTGAAATCGGAGGACAGCGCGTCAATTTTTCTTTCCAGCGCCGCCCGGGATGCCGAGATAGCCAAAAGGATATCTTGAAGAGTAGGGTCTCCTCCCCTCCCCTCGAGGATGGGGTCCGTGGGGACCCCCAGAGCAGTCATCTCTCTCAGGGATGGTCCATTTTGCTCAGATTTCTTAGGACCTATTCGCTCAAAGGATCTGGGTATGCTGTTTGCGGTGCTATTCCTCTTTTTCCAGTAAATCCCTGCCCCCCCAAAACTGTTAGGGAGGTCTCTAGCTGTACCTTGGTCGACTCTCCGCACAGGGCGGCTGTGTTCCAGCCGCTGCCGTGATCCACCACGACAGGGCAGCAGATGTGCCCCGTTCGCCTTCTCTCTTAATCGCCTGTAGTACTGCCTTGTTAGCTGAAAGATAGGGTCTAAGGGGCCTTTTTGATTCCTGCATGCACAGGACTGAAGATGAAAGTCTTAGATTTAAGAGTTTCGCTCAAGGGTTCCTCCAGTGGCCAAGGGGTGGTTTGGTGTCCACTTGCTTTAAGTGTTCGTTCTCCATTAGTTGTCTGTTGCTCGATGTTGTTCTAATGTAGTTCCTGGCTCTCAGAAGGTTCTGCAATCTTCCTTTCGTGACAGGTAGGGCATATGTTTCCCGTACAATTCTCGGCAGTTCTTAAAATAATTCTGGGGTAAAGCTGCTATTTTGAGTTTACTGAGCTAATGCCTCGTTCAAATGTGGCAACTCTGGTCCAGGCGCCAGATCACGGTGTCGGCCGCGGTCCAGCCGCTCCTTCCAGCTCAAGTCGCTCGGGTCTCCACAACCGCCGGTGTCATCCGGGAGTCCCCCCAGTGTGGGGATTCTCCACTGGTTCAGCCCCGTAGGAGTACCACGTATTTCCAGGCATTCGGGCAGCCCCCCGGGCGGATCCTTCATTCCCGGCAGCCCCCCGGACTCACCGCCTCAGTTTCTGAGCCTCTGGGTGTTTCTCGTTGCTGCTAGCGGCGCCAATGCGATGTTCAAGATGGCAGCAGCCATCTTGGATTGCTCGCGGCCCAGGGTCGCTCGGGTTGAATAACTCTAAAAGTTGATTGTCAAGCGAAGATAGCCTCCGGTACTGCGGCCGCTGGGTTCCCTAAGCCTTCAGCCCCACTGTAAGCTGTTTTGTTGGGACCACGCAGGTTTGAACACCCGAGATGGGGAGTAAGAGACGGGAGCCTCACAAAGAGGCTGCTACCGTCATGGCGGCCAGCCACGCCCCCCCCGCATGCCTCTTGCAGGCAGCCTTTGCCTGTTGTAACATGATTGCCAGATACTGAGGGGAAGCAGGGCGGTAGGAAAAGATGATGGAAATATCATTAGATGCACACCATATAAACAGAAGAATAGAAAATAACCTAGAGAACTATGAGTTGTTGTAGGCAAACTCAGCCAATGGCAACCATTACACTCAGGATTGCTGCTGTGACAAACAAATTACCTACCTTCAGTAAAACCTTATCTGGTAGAGACTCCATCTAGCTGCAGATTCCTCACACTAGAATATTCCCCAGGTATCAGACTGAATAAGTTTTAAAGCAATCCCGTTTTGCGCTGGTAGGAGGCATTGTTCAGCTCCACGCAACAGTATTGCCTGTGCCCCAAGTGATGTGCACAATGCCTATATAGATACCACCACCCAGTGCATACCTCAGTTCTTGACTGTTTTCCCACACAGAAGCACCAAGTCAAACTATGGTGGAATCACCAGTATGCCAAGGTAAGGTCCTTAAGGATCTCTTCAATGTGAAATATGCAGTTCACAGAATTGGGACAATCAATATGGAATCTGCTGTTAGATAGAGTCTCTACCAGATAAAGCATTAACAAAGGTAAGTAACTTGTTCATCTGACAGAGACATCTAGCTGCAGATTCCTTACCTTACAATAGATGCCAAAGCAAAGACTCCTCTTTGGTTGGTCTGCAGACTGTGTCACACTAAAAAATCCTGGAGGTCCCAACAGGCAAAATATCCATCATGCCAGACCCTGGCTACCTAGGCAGCAGTATTTGGCAAAAATATGCAGCAATGCCCATGTAGCTGCCTGACAGAGGTCCAGAACTGGCACTCTTCTAGCTAGTCACAGCTTAAACTCTGGTGGAACGAGTTCTTAAGCCTTCAAGGGGTTACTTCTGAACCATTGCGAAGCAGATGTTAATACAGAGGACAATCCATGTGGAGATAGTTCCCTTGTTTACTGCCTTGCCTTTCTTCGTACCCATAAAGCCAACAAAGAGTTGATCGTTCACTCAGAAGACTTTGGTATGATCATTGTAAAATTACAGCACTCTCTTTGTAATGTTATTTGATGTTATACTGATTTGTGTAGTGCACTAATCACCCCTGAGGGTATCCAGGTGCTTGGGCAGGTATGTAGGTTTGTGGTCCCCAAGGTGCTTATACAAAGAACCAGGTCTTCAGTTTCTTGCAGAACTCAAGTGAGAAGGAGGCTCTTTGGTGTGTTGAGGGAGGTCATTCTATGTCTTCGGTGTGTTGTAGGAGAACAAGCAACCTCTTGATTTACTTTTGCAGATGCAGGGAAAGCGTGAGAATAAGAAAGAGGCAGAGCGTAGGTGTCTGGTGTGTTGATAAAGGTGTATGTGGCTGTTCATGTATTCAGGTCCTGTGTTGTGTAGAGATTTGTATATGTGCATGAGAAGTTTGATTTGGCTGCCCTTGTGAATGGGGAGCCAGTGAAGCTTTCCGAGGGGCAATGCGCTGTGGGTGCAGTGTGGGAGGTCTATTATGAGTCTTGCAGCTTTGTTTTGGATGGTGGGGAGTCTGTGTAGGAGTTGTTTGGAGATTCTAGCATACAGTGTGATGCTGTATTCTAGCCTGCTGGTGATGAGTGTTTGCTTGAATTGCACAACTGGTGTTCTGAGGCAACAATTTGAAGATTTTTCGCAGCATGCTTATGATGTGGAAGCAGGAGGTGCAAACTATGTTGATCTGAGCCATCATCTTGAGCTTGTTGTTTAGAATATCCCTATATTTCTGGCATGGTCTGTGTGTGTAGGTATTGGTCCTAGCTCTGACAGATGCCAGTTGGAGTCCCACGGGGAGTTTTGTTGCCAAAGACCAGTACTTTCGACTTGTCAGAGTTGAACTGCAGGCAGTTGGTTCGCATCCAGTCTGCTAACATAGTCATGCAGTTGGTGAAGTTGGTTCTGGTGGTGGTTGTTTTGTCTGCCAGGGAGAGGGTGAGTTGGGTGTCATTGGTGTAGGAGATGACAGTGATGTCTTGTGATCGAATTATATTGGCGAGTGATGTCATGTATATGGTAAAAAGGGTGGGACTGAGGGATGATCCCTGTGGGACTATGCATATCAATTTCTTTGTCTCTGATGTGAAGAGTGGCAGCTTGACCCACCGGGTTATTCCCGTGAGGAAGGAAGAGATCCATTTGAGAGTGAATCCTTGTATACCAGTCCTGTGGAATCTTATGATGAGGGTGTTTTGGGACAATGTCGAAGGCCGCAAAGAGGTTGAACAGGATGAGGGCTGCTGTTTCTCCTTGGTCGGGGTTAATTTGTATGGCATTGGTGGCCATGATGAGTGCTATTTTGGTGCTGTGAATCCTGATTGAGTATTGGCTAGAAGTTCGAAGTGGGTTGTAAGTTGCTTGTTGACGGCCTTCTCAATCACTTTGGCTGGTTACGGAAGCAGGGAGATGGGGTGGAAGTTGCTAATTTGATTTGGGTAGACTTTGGGCTTCTTGAGGAGGGCTTTGATTTATGCAATTTTCCATTCATTTGGAAAAGAGGTGTATGCGATGGAGGTGTTAATGATGTGGGTCAGGGTGGTGCTGACTGATGATGTTCCCAGGTTGTAGATGTGGGGGGGGGCAGAGGTCTGTTGGGGACCCCATGAGTGGATTGTCCGCACGATTGCCACTGTGTCATTCCATTCAGTCATTTGGCCATCTTGGTTGGTGGTAAGAAGCTTAGCAACAAATTTTCTGGAATTGGGTTGGTGTGCGAAGTTGCTGTAAATGCTTGTGATTTTGCTTTAGAAGAAGTTGGATAGATTGTCGCAGAGTTGCTGAGAGGCAGCAATGTTGTGAGAATGGCTGAGGGTGAGGTAATTTTTTAATGATTGAGAAGATTGCCTTGCAGCTGTTGGAGCTTCCTTAAAGGAAGTCCACTAGTGCTTTTATCTTGGTGTCTCTTATTTCCAGGTGATAGAATCTGATTGCAGCCCTGTAGGTACTTTTGTTGGTGGTGTGTAGCTGGCTCTCATAGGTTTTCTGTGTACCAACTTGCCTGCTTCTATGATCTACCATGCTTGTTGGGTTTGATGGGTGCAAGGGAGTCTGTGCATTTTTTGATCCAGTTGTTTAAGTTGTTTTCATTCGTGTTGAGGTTGTCTGTGGGGCTAGGTTGATCTGAGCTGAGGGTACTGAGCCAGTCTGCTTCTGTGATTTTGCCCCAGCTGTGGCTTGGCATTTTTAACCTGGTAGGGGTTTTGACTTGAGGTGTGCTGATTTGGAAGTGGGTGATGGAGTGGTTGGTACATATGAGTGGTGTGGTGGAGTTGTATTTGATGGTGTCTCTTGTGGTGAAGATAGGATCCAGTGTGTGCCCTGTAGTGTGTGTTGGTTCTGGGTTGAGCTGTTTGACTCTGATGCTGCTCAAGCTTTTGAGGAGTGCTGTGGAGCAGGGGTCGTTTCGGTCTTCTAGGTGATGGTGGAGTCTCTCCTCTTTCTTGATAGTATGGGGGCACAAGGAAAGTAGGCAATGTGAAATTCTGCTTGATGTAAAAAGGTGTAAACTCCTTTGGTAAGAAGGAGGCACAGGTCCTAAGACCAGCTTATCTTAGAAAAAGGTGGTTTATGAAAGGGTGAACCAAAAGTGCCTGCAATTCGCTAACCCTCCTGGCAGATGTAATAGCGACAAAACATATTGTTTTGATGGTCAGCAGTCTTAGAGGGCAGCTTTACAAAGCTTCAAATGTTGAACACATAGGAAAGGTGAGTACTTAATTATGCCCCATTGGGGCATAATGAAAGACATGGGGTGGAGATATGTTGCAAAACATTCAAGAAACATGTCACAACAGGTGACTTAAATAGGGAGGGTTGATCTGGCAACCACAAGAAAGCTATAATGGCAGAAAGGTACACCTTAACTGTGCCCAGAGCAAAGCCTTGCCAGTCAAGGGATACAGGAAACAACAGAACTTCAGACAAAGGTGCAGACAGAGGATCAATAGATTTTGCAGTACACCAAACCCCAAACTTATCCTATTGCAGGCTTAAGTTGTTTTGGTGGAGAGACGTCTGGCTGCCAGAATTACATCAGACTTCCCGAGGGAGATCAAATTCCCTTAACTTTTTTTGCCTCTCAATCTCTATGCATGTAGATGGACAGTGTGCAGAATTGGATGCATGGCCCTGCCCTGTTACTGCAACAAGAGATCCTCTAGAAAGGACAGCCTGAATGAAGGAGCAATGGTTATGCTCAGGACTTCGGGATACCATACTCTCCTTGCCCAATCTGGGGCCACTAAAATTACTTGGGCCTGGTTGTTCGCTCCTGCTTTTTTGGAAAACTCTGGACAGGAGTGTTATCAGCAGAAAAACGTACAGTAGTCCTGAGCTCCACTTGGGACAGAATGAGTCTCCGAGCGACATGGCACTTTCCTGGCAGTGGCAAACAGATCTAACCAAAGTTCCCCTAATCTCTGAAGAGACCTTGCACCACCTCTGGATGGAGATGCTGTTTATGATTTCTAAAGCATTGGCGGATGTTTGTCTGCTCTGGCATTAAAAAAGCACGACAAATGATGAACCAAAAGGAAAATATCCTGACCTTCCAGCCACGTCTAGAGATGCAGGGCCTCTTGACATACAATCCATGATCCCACCCCGCCCTGCTTGTTGCAATACTATGTGGCGGTGGTGTTTTCCGTGAACACCTGAAATACCTTTCCCTTGATGGAAGGAAGAAAGTCTTCCAATGCCAAGCGAATTGCTGTCATGTTGATATGGAGGAAAGACTCTGCCAGAGACAAGAGTCCTCTGAACTCCATCTCTCCCAGATGATCGCCCCAACCTAGAAGTGACACATCTGTAACTTCTGTGAGCTCTGAAAGGGGAAGAGAGAACAATGTGCCGCTGATCCAATTGTGGTCCGGAGCCACCACTGCAGACCTTTTGCAGTTCCCTCTGATATGTGGACTGGGCTGGAGAGATTCCTCTGATGCTGTGCCCTTTGGGACTTCAGATCCCAGTGTAGAACCCACATATGCCAAAGAATATTGTTTACCTGCAAGATTCAGGCCCCAAGAAGGCACTCACCTCTGTCTGGGTTCTAGGTGGTCGCCAGATTTTGACTGTCTCAATCTTGGCCTGGAGGAGCTGCACCTTCTACCACCTACTAGGTGTCCCAAACACCCCATGGAACCCTACCCAATCTGGCATTTACTGGCCTTGATAGTCAGGCCTGTCTGCTGCAGAGACTGAAGCACCTCCTTGAGGTGGAGCAGGTGTTCCTCCCACCTGGAACTGTAGACGACAATGTCGTCTGGGTAGGCTGCGCAGAACGCATCCTTGCCAGCTAGGACCCCGTTATCCAACCGTTGGAAGGTAGCGGGGCATTTTTCAATTCAAAGGGCATTAATCTGAACTGGTAATGTCCCTCAGGAATAGAAAAAGCAGATCTCTCTTTAGCCCCCTCAGTCAAGGCGATCTGCCAGTACCCTGATGTGCGATCAAAGGTACTGAGGAATTTGGCAGTGCCTAGCCTGTGTACGAGCTCATCAGCTCGGGGGATGGGGTGAGCATCTGTCTTTGTGACAGAGTTGAGACCCTGGTAGTCCACGCAGAACCTAAGTTCTGGCTTGGCACCGGGAGCAGCAGCCTTGGGAACTAACACCACAGGGCTGGACCAGGGACTGCTGGACTTCTCAATCACCCCAAGAGCCAACATTTGGCAACCTCCTCCTTGATGCTAGCCCTCACCTTTTCTGCCACTCTGTAAATTTTGTTCTTTACAGGGGAGCTGTCTCCTGTGTCAATGTCATGGACACACAAGTGTGTGAGTCCAGGGGTGAGGGAAAACAGGGAACAGAACTGTTCCAATAACTAGTAGCAGTTCCCTCTCTGTTCTAGGGTCAGGGAGTCAGAGAGATTGACACCCTCCACAGACCCATCACCTTCCATGGCAGAGAGGAGGTCGGGAGAGGTTCTCTCTCCTCTTCCATACCCTCATCTGTCACCAGAAGCATGCTGACCTCAGACCTCTCCAAATGAGGCTTCAGTCGGTTCTGATGGAGCACCCTTAGGGGGTTTCTAGGGGACTTGAGGTTCACTAGGTAAGTCTCCTCCCCCTTCCGCTCCTTGATTTCAAGTTGGCCAGTCCGGCAGTCCTGGAGAGCTCTAGGCTCTACTGGCTCCACTTTGTCACCAGGTTGAAACTCTACCAGGGTGGCCTTCTGGTCATACCATTGTTTCATAATCTCTTGACTGGCCTAGAGGTTTCTCTTGGCCTTCTTCCAGAAGCGTTGTATCTGCTTGCGGAGGGCAGGGATGTAACTGACCACATCCTGGGCGGGTTTCCTGGGAGCTTTCTCCCACTCCTCTTTTACTATGCTTACCGGTCCCCTGACAGGCTACCTATAGAGAAGTTCAGAGGGGCTGAACCCCACCCGTTTCTGGGGCACCTCCCATAAGCAAAGAAAAGGCATGGCAAGAGGACGTCCCATTTATGCTTCATGGCCTCAGGGAGGCCTATAATCATGCCTTTCAAGGTCTTGTTGAATCTCTCCACAAGACCATTGGATTTTGGATGGTAAGGTGTGGTGAACCGGTAGGTCACACCACACGTATCCCTCATGGCCTTCATGTACGCTGACATGAAGTCTGTGCCTCTGTCAGACACAATCTCCATTGGAAACCCCACACTGGTAAACATCCCCATAAGGGCTCTGGTCACGACTGGTGCAGTCACTGTCCTCAGAGGGATGGCCTCTGGTTAGCGGGTGGCGTAGTCCACCAAACCAGGATAAATCTGTTGCCTAAGGCAGTCTTGGGGTCCAAGGGACCAATGACGTCAATGCCCACCCTTTCAAAGGGGGTGCCAACAATGGAGAGTGTGATTAGTGGGTCCTTGAGCCTTTTCCCTGTCTTCCCACTAGCCTTGCAGGTTGGACAGGACCTACAGAATGCATCTGAGGCCACGCCCATTCAAGCCTGATGAAAGTGGGTGGCAAGCCTGGCGAAGGTCTTGTCTTGCCCCAAATGTCCCACCAGGGGGATGTCGTGAGCCAGACCCAGTAGGAAGGCCCAGTAGCACTGGGGGACCACCAGCACACGTGCTGCCCCAGCCTCTAGTGCCTTAGGCTCCCTGTAAAGCAGATCATTCTCCCAATATATGTGGTGATCACCAAAGGCTTCACCTGCTGCTTGGGTTGAGGCCTGTTGCCTGAGACCCTCAAGAGTGGGGTATTTTATCTATGCCTTGCAGAATTCTTCCCTGGTTGGCCCACCCTCAACTTGCCAGCAAGCTCAGGTAGGTTTCACAGGGCAGCAATGTCCTCCCCAGTTGGCTCAGGGGCCTCCTCCTCAAGGACCCCGTCAACCACTGTGGGAACTTCTGGGTCCGGTTTCCATCCCCCCTTACCCCCTCTCCTTGGCAGCTGTCTGGGCCATTGTTCCAGGCTACAGACACCCTTGACTCCCTTCCCAGGCAGCCACGGACCTTGTGGTCTTGCAGACCCACTCAGGCAAACCTAAGATCTCCAGGTGAGACCTGAGCTCTGCCTCCTTCCAGGTAGTATGCTCTAGATTGTTGCCTAACAAACAATCTACAGGCATGGCAGGAATCACAGCTACTTTCAGAGTACCCGAGACCTCCCCCCACTCAAAGGGAGCCACCGGTAGGTGACTCTCACGATTGTCAGCATCTATGAAATGGTGTTATGTATTGGGGGTGACCTGCTCTGCTGACACAAGCTGACCCCTGACAATAGTCATACTGGCTCCTTTGTCACGCAGAGCCTCCACTCTTTGGCCATTAATGGTGACCCACTGCCTATACTTGGAAGTATTAGCAGGAATGTGGGCTTTTGGCACCATTTTCTCATCTCCCAGGGACACTAGGGTCACCTCTGTCTGTTCCCCAAAGCTAACTGGGACTACCTCCTCCCCAACACTACACTAGCCAACTCAACTAGTCTGCCCTCCAGTTGGGTCAAAGAAACCTGGTTTCTTTGCAAAATCAGGCTGAGACGGGGTACCACAACCTCCCTGGGAATTATTTTAGGGGCCTTTCGAGAACTCCTTATTTTAAAATTTTCTCCTCCCTTTTTCTTCTGAAGGGAAACCTGACCACCTTTTGGGTGTTGCCCCAGATACCTTTTTGGACACTCTGGTGCTAACCCAGAGATCCGCCTTCTCAGCAAGCTTCCTAGGATCAATCCGCTTACTGTCAACCAGGTGCTGGTGCAACTCTGTAAAGGAAATACTGAGCATATGCTCTCTCAGGATCAAATTATACAACCCCATATAATCATTTACTTCACTGCCCCGCAAAGATCCATTCAGTGCCGTACTAGAAGAATCAAAAAGGTTTACCCAAGTTTGGGTGGAGAGTTTGGTACTGTCCCTGAATTTCTGGCGCTACTCTTCAGATATCAGTCCAAACTTGGCAATTAAAATGGCTCTCATGAGCCGGTATGTGTTACGGTCGTTGGTTCTAATGTAAGAAGTGTGTCCCACCCAATAATTGATACATGTTTTCACAAGCCCATCCCCGTTGCTCCACAGAAACCCCAAGGGCCCTTAGTGCAACTTCATAGGCATCAAACCATTTATCAGTGTCATCTATTACACATAACTTGGCACCACATCTTTGGGCATATGAACCTTTCTGTCTCCAGCAGGTCCTGTATGTATGCTGCAACCATCACTGCTGGACTCAGACTGCCTAGACTTGAGGTCCAGTTCCTCTAGGCTCAGTTCATGAGCCAGAAGTAGTTTCTTTTCAGCCAAGGCTGTCTCAGCTGCAACCTCGGCTCTCTTCTCCTCTGCCTCTCTCTCTGCTCTCTTTTCCTTCATTTTTAATCTGGCCAATTGCAGTTGGAACGCTCTCTCCTCCCTCCTTTCCTCTGTGGTCAGGCTGTGGCTTGAGACACTGCTCCCTGGTTTAGCAGGGGGCCCAAATCCAGGGGTGTCACCCCCACTGCTATTGGCAAATACTCTGGGAGCCATCCTTTGACCCCTCCACCTCAACATCCTCTTGCGAACGGGCTTCTGCCCAGGCCCTCAGCGCCTTTTGGTACTCTTCCTTCCTGGAAGCACCCCGGATAGGTACTCCCATCCCGTTGCAGAACCCTTTCAGCTGGCTGACAGTGTATGTCTCCAGCTTAACTAGGTCAAACTCTCTAGCTTCTCCTTGAGACCCAGCCAGAGACATGTTGTTGAGGATTAGGTTAAAAATGTCAAGCGGAAAGAAATTGCAGTAAAAAGAGAAAAAATCAAATTGACCTTTATCTGTGGGTAGGTAGTGTACACGTAGCTATTGTATGTCGCTGCACAAACACAAGTCCTATCCTCACAGCTGATCACCAATGTTAGAAATGGGGTCTCTAGTTGGCAGAGGTATACACCCTTGTCCAAATAGGGACCACAATCTTTGTCAGGGTAAGTCCCACACAATCCAAATTATCCTGTGCCCATCCTCTGGTAGCTTGGCACTGAGCAGTCAGGCTTAACTTAGATGGCAATGTGTAAAGTATTTGTGCAATAAATCATGTAATAACAGTGAGAACTCCACAAAAATACACCACACAGGTTTAGAAAAATATAAGATATCTATCTGGTTAAATTAAGGTCAAGTGATAAAGATTCAATACACAAGTTGAAATATCACTTTTGCAATGTTAAGAAGAGTCCTAAATCTTAGCAATCACCAGTTGTCTCTTGTGTGCACAAAGTACCTTTTTTGCATCAAAATTACCACGCACGGAGACTGCAGAGGCGGAGATGCGTGAAAAAAGAAGGCGCTCGCCGATTCTTCACTAAGGAAGTTGGCCTGCGTCATTCCGGCTCGGCAGTGTGTCGATCCAGTTGGGCCATCCATTGAATTTCCGGTCCGATTGATGCAACGTAGGCACTGGCTGCATCAATCTTTGCGTCGTTGCGGTCAGCTGTGTGGTGATTTTCTCATTGTAGGGCAGGCTGTGCGTCATTTCCGGTAGGCTGTGCGTCGATTTTCGGTGCGCAAGGAGCTTCCTTGAAGAGATGAAGTTTAATATTTAATTGTAATTAAATTTACCTATAAGTCCCTAGTAAAGTGCACTAAATGTGCCCAGGGCCTGTAAACTAAATGCTACTAGAAAGCCTGCAGCACAGATTGTGCCACCCACATAAGTAGCCCCTTAACTATGTCTCAGGCCTGCCTTTTGAAGGCGGGTGTGTGCAGTTTCACCGCCCCTTCGATTTGGCATTCAAAACTACTTCCCAAGCCTTAAACTTCACTTTTTTCTACATATAAGTCACCCCTAAGGTAGGCCCTAGGTAGCCCATAGGGCAGGGTGCTATGTAAGAAAAAGTAAGATGTGTACGTATGTGAAGTCTCTGGGGATCACCTAATCTACTGGGAGAATGATCTCCTATATAGTGAGTCTAAGGCTCCAGGTGCTGGGGCAGCACGTGTGCTGGTGATCTACCAGTGTTATCCAGCCTTCATACTGGGTCTGGCTGACGACATACTACTGGCAGGACATTTAGGGCAAGACAAGACCTTCACTAGGCTTGCCGTCCACTTCTATTGGCTCTGAATGAAGACAGCCTCAGATAGATTCTGCAGGTCCTGTCCCACCTGCCAAGCCAGTGGGAAGTCAGGGAAAAAGCTGAAAGCTCCCCAGATCCCACTTCCCGTTGTTGGCACCCCCTTTGAAAGGTGGGCATCAACATCATTGGCCCATTGGAGCCCAAGACAGCCCTAGGCCACAGGTTCATCCTAGTCTTGGTGGACCATGCCACACGCTATCCAGAGGCAATCCCTTTGAGGAGAATGACTTCAGCTGTAGTGACAAGAACTCTGATGGGGATCCTTGCCCGTGTGGGGTTCCCCAAGAAGATAGTGCCTGACAGAGGCACTAACTTCATGTCTGCATACATGAAATCCATGTGGGATGTTTGTGGTGTAACATATAAGTTCACCATGCCCTATCACCTCCAATCCAATGATCTAGTTGAGAGATTCCACAAGACCTTGAAGGGCATAATTGCAGGCGTCCATGAGGCTGTGAAGCTTAAGTGGGATGTCCTCTTGCTATGCATTCTCTTTGTCTACAGGGAGGTGCCACAGAAAGAAGTAGGGCCTCTAAGCTGTGTCAAGGAGGGGTGGGAGAAAGCTCCCAGGAAACCTCCCCCGCCAGCATGTGATCAGCTACATGTTAGCCCTCTGCAACCAGATGGAAGATGGCCAAGAGCAACTTCAAGGCTTGCCAGGAGGTAATGAAACACTGGTATGATCAGAAGGCCACTCTGGTGGAGCTTCAGCCTGGCCAAAAACTATGGTCATGGAGCCAGTAGAGCCCAGAGCTCTCCAGGACCACTGGACTTGCCCATACAAAATAAAAGCACGTAAGGGGGAGGCAACTTAGTGGACTTCCAGACCCTCAGAAACCCCCTAAGGGTGCTACATGTGAACTGACTCAAGCCTCACATTGAGAGGTCCAAAGTGAGCAGATGAGGGTGTGGAAGAGGAGAGTGAACCTCTTCCTGACCTCCTCTCCGCACAAGAGAATGATGGGTCAGTGGGGGTGTCAACCTCTCTGACTCCGTGACCCAGGACCAGCAAGGTGACTGTTACCAGTTACTAGGACAGTTTTCCTTCCTGTTTTCCCTCACCCCTGGACTCACACATCTGTGCGTCCATGACACTGACACGGGAGGAAGTCCTACTGTAAAGAACACTATTTACAGGTTGTCAGACAGGGTGCGAGCCAGCATCAAGGAGGAAGTTGCAAAAATGCTACCTTTAGGGGTAATTGCTACCTCTAACAGTCTGGGGTCCAGCCCAAGTGGTATTGGTACAAAAGGCTGCCCCCACCCGGTGCCAAACTTTTGTGTGGACTACAGAGGCCTCAGTTCCATCACCAAGACTGATGCACACCCCATCCTCAGAGCTGATGAGCTCATTTACAGACTAGGCACTGCCAAGTTCTTCAATACCTTTAATTTGCCATCAGGGTGCTGGCAGATCGCCTTGACTGAGAGGGCAAAGAAGTGGTCAGCGTTTTCAACCCTTAAGGGACATTACCAATTCCAGGTGATGCCCTTTGGCTTGAAAAATGCCCCTGCTAGCGTCCAGTCGTTGGTTAACAGGGTCCTGGCCGGTAAAGAGGCATACTGTGCTGCCTACTTAGACGGCATTGCTCTCTACAGTGTCAGTTGGGATGAACACCTGCATCACCTCCAAGAGGTGCTCCAGGCCCTGCAACAGGCAGGACTGACAATTAAGTCCAGTAAGTACCAGATTGGGCAGGGTTCCATGGTGTATTTGGGAGACCTGGCAGGTGGTGGCAAGGCGCAGCCACTCCAGGCCAAGATTGAAACTATCATGGCTTGGCAACCGCCTAAAACCCAAACTGAAGTGAGAGCCTTCCTAGGCCTCACTGTCTTCTACAGAAGATTTGCTAAGGGATATGGCACCAATGTTGCCCCCTTAACAGAGCTGACTTCTAAGAAGCAGCCCAGGTTGATGAACTGGACAGATGCTGGTCAGAAAGTCTTTGATTACCTCAAAGAAGCCTTGTGCCCCTGATCACTTCAAGGAATTCATAGTGCAGGTGGACGCTTCAGAGCATGGCATAGGGACAGTCTTAGCACAGCTGAATGAGGAGGGCCTAGACCAACCAGTAGCTTTATTAGCAGGAAGCTACTTCCACTGGAACAGATATGGAGTGCAATTGAGTGAGAAGCATTTGCTGTGGTCTGGACACTGAAGAAGCTGAGAACATAAAAATTTGGAACTCTCTTCCGGGTTCAGACAGACCACAGGCCGCTCGGATGGCTCAAGCAGATGAGGGGTGAAAATCCTAAACACTTGAGGTAGTCCATCTCCCTACAGTGAATGAACTTTACTGTGAAGCACCACCTGGGGACTGACCACGCCAATGCTGATGGTCTCTCCAGATTCTTCCTCCTAGGTGAAGAGAGCTCCCAAGGGATTGGGTAGCTCTCCCACTTTCAGCTGGGGGGACACATGTTAGATCTGACAACCTCAGGGTCCTTATCCCCCAACTTTTTGCCTGCCTCCCTCTATTTTTCTGATCCTGGTTTTGCTGGTTTTAGGACTCTGCGCACTGTATCACTTCTGACCAGTGCTAAAGTGCTGGTGCTCTCTCCCCTAAACATGGTAACATTGGCTCCTACCCAACTGGCATATTTAATTTACCTATAAGTCCCTAGTAAAGTGTACTAAAGGTGCCCAGGGACTGTAAATTAAATGCTACTATTGGGCCTGCAGCATAGATTGTGCCATTCACCTACGTATCCCCTTAACCCTGTCTCAGGCCTGCCATTGCAAGCCCTATGTGTGCAGTTTCACTGCCACTTCACCTTGGCATTTAAAACTACTTGCCAAGCCTTAAACTCCCCTTTTTCTACATATAGGTTACCCCTAAGGTAGGGCCTAGGTAACCCACAGGGCAGGGTAATATGTAAGTAAAAAGAAGGACAAGTACTTATGTGTTTTACATGTCCTGGTAGTGAAATACTTACAAATTTGTTTTTCACTACTGTGAGGCTTTCTTCTCTCATAGGCCAGCATTAGAACTGCCCTTAAATACTTTTAAAGTGGTAGATTGTGAACTGAAAGGAGTAGCCCTGTCATGTTTACTATGGCCAGAATGATAATACAAAATCCTGCTTACTGGTGAAGTTGGATTTAATATTACTATTTCAGAAATGCTACTTTTAGAAAGTGGGCATTTCTCTGCACTTACTGCCTTCTGTGCGTCACAGCCTGTCTCCAATCCATGTCTGGGCTGTGCTGGTTGACAGCTCCCCTTGTGAATTCCACCCAGACAGCCATAAACATAGGACACCCAGCCACATCTGCATTCATCTGCATACTGAATGGGTCTCCCTGGGAGGAAGGGTGGAGGGGCTCTTGCTTACACTTCAAAGACCAGTGACCTGACCCCACACAAAAGACTGATAACCCCTCACAGGGATCCTGACAGACAGGGCTGGTTTGAACAGTGACCTTGTGCACTTCAAAACCACTCTTTGAAGTTTCCCCCACTTTAAAGGCATTTTTGGGAGTATATATACTGGTTCTGTGACCCTCCAAAATTAGACACTTCTAGACCTACAACTGGACTCTGTCAGAGGGACTGACTGGCTGTCCATGTCACATAGATTCTCATTATCCTAATGAGACTACTGGATTTGGGCGGCAGGATCACCTGAATTGAGGGGTACCGAGTACAATCCCACTCCATATGACGCCTGTCGGCCCTATCCAAGTTTTCCGGCCAACTAGCAGGGCCTCATCTCCAACTACAAGTGGGGATGATTGTGGCAACCGGGGGCATGACAGAGAGGACTCCTCAGTGTAAATGTGGTCAATCAGATCTCATCCCTTTCTCTCAGTTACATTTGTCACACAGAGGCAAAGACAAACATAAGCAGAGTCTAGTTCAAAAAGGTTTATTGAAGTAACTGCATCTTAGATAAGATGGCATGTATTGCAATAACTAGGATGATAAAACACATTAGAAGCAAAACTGTGACATGGCAAATCCCACCATACTGTCACTAAGAATAATATGTTAGAGCACAGCGTGATAAGCCCTAATCCACCTTTCAGGTTTCCACCCTGGGAAGGTATCATCCCCCATTCCTGAGCAAGAAAACCTGTTGTATAAAAAATACACTGTCCCCATGTAGGCCAGGGTTTCGGCGGTCTAAGCAAGCAGCTGTAGCGAAGACATTCAGCGGTCAGCATGCAGTCATGGTAATTTGGCTTGACACTCCCTATAATGTGCATGGGACAGTGAAGTGTTTTTAAAATAAAACAGTTGATGTTCTAATAAAAGGTCCCCACATAAGGATATGTATGTTTCTGTGAATGTCGGAGACACAGCGTACCACTTTTGCTGGCAACCCTATCTGACTGCAGCCTTGAAGAAAGCACAAAATGAAATGAATGTAGAACTAAGAACGTGATGCTTTCCAAGGGGAAAGAACAAACAGATAGAGAAAATAAAACAATACCACAAATGTGGCTAATGCTTGAAAAGCAAAGCGATGCTGCATAAAATGTAACTGGGCTAAAATGCACAATTTATTTTGCTAAAATAACGTGCCTATAACATGGCTAAAATAGCTATACAACACTCTCCCCTTTCCGGTTCAAAGGTGGTTTAAAACCCTAAAATGAAATATGAAAGCTACTAAAACTTATTCATAAAAAGCATATAAACATGAATGTCAATAGTGAGAAGTTAAAAGACACTTGAGCATAGGGTAAAAAGGGCAATATAAAACATGGTAATTGAAAATCCTGCATATTGGTGAGGTTGAATTTTATATTACTATTTTATTTTCCCCAAAAGTGCTCTCCAAGGGCTTGAATTGAGCTTGCCTCCTGTTTTCTGAAGTCTCAGAGCCAAAAAGACATCATCTCTTTAGGAAACTCCTTCTGCATCGAAAATCGACGCACCACCTGCCGGAACCGATGCGAAGCCTGCATTGCGACGGAGAAATCGCCGCACAGCTGACCGGAACGATGCAGCCCTGACTTCCCAACCGGAAATTCAATGCAGCACATGCCTTTGCGACTGAAAATTTGACTAATCACCTACCGGATCGACGCAGTGCCCGTATGTACTTCCAGTGAGTCAAAGACTTTTCCCACTTTGTCCCTTGGCTTCAAAAGATCCCTGCATCCCAGTAACGAACCAAGAGTGAGTGCCAAAAAAAGACGCAAAGCCCTTGCAGCGTGGAAAGAAACAACGCATCATCTGTGCTGCGTCAAAAAACACATCTCCTACTCTGCGGTCTTCATGTGTGATATTTTTGAAGCATACGAAGTACTGTGTGTTACAAAGAGACAGCTGTTCATTTCTAAGGATTAAGGCCCTCATTACAACATTGGCGGTAAATGCCACTTACCGCCATGCAGAAGACCGCCAACACACCGATGCGGCGCTACAGCTATCATGACCCACAGCTCGGAATCCGCCATAATACAGACACCCACACAAGTTCGCCACACCAAAGGTCAGTGATAAACTGGCGAAAACAAAACCTCCACCGTCACGCCAACAGGAATAAGACCACACTATCACGACCCACGAATCCACGCGGCGGTCTTTCAACCGTGGTATTCCATTGGCGGTACACACCGCCGCGCTCAAAATACACACACATTTACAAAACACAACCACATTGGACAAATCGAAATACGCACACCGGATACACATTCACACACCACTCCCACACACCCAATCCAATATAAAACACACACCCACATCAACCACAAACCCTTTCTACCAAAAATTCTGAAAGAAGGCCAGAGAGAGACACCACCAGAAACAATACTAGCATCCACAGACACACAACATCATCACTCACACAACATCCACGCACCTCAAACAACACACAACACATCCCCTCACACATCACAACACACACCACCTCACACAGCACCCACACCACATCATGGCACCACAACAACACCCCAGGGTCTCTGAGGAGGAGCTCAGGGTCATGGTGGAGGAAATTGTCCGGGTCGAGCCACAGCTATTCAAATCACAGGTGCAGCACACCTCCATTGCTAGGAAGATGGAGCCATGGTGCAGAATCGTCGACAGGGTCAACGCAGTGGGACAGCATCCAAGAACACAGGATGACATCAGGAAGAGGTGGAACGACCTATGGGGGAAGGTGTGTTCCGTGGTCTCAAGACACCAGATTGCTGTACAGAAGACTGGCGGTGGACCCCCACCTCCTCCGCCACAACTAACAACATGGGTGGAGCAAGTCTTGGCAATACTGCATCCTGAGGGCCTCGCAGGAGTAGCAGGAGGAATGAACTCTGGTAAGTCAACTATTATATCCCCCACCCTACCTGCATGCCATCACATACCCCCACCCTCACCCTCAACCCCTCACTCCAACACCTCACATATGTCCCACTATCACAACCCACCCATCCCAACACCAAGCCCTGCATGCAACACCAAAGCAGGGACACCCATCACCAAAGCATGTCCACTACAGATACCCACACAGACCCCAAACCAAATATCACACAAGGGCCTAGACAAGAATTCAAGCACTGGAGTACAGGGTCACTCACCCGTTGCACACACAGATGCAATAATCATGCCTTTACACCCCTGCAGGACACCTACCCAACGTCTCCGGATAGTAGGTTCCAGACATAGCCAGTCCCCCCACAGAAGAGGCCCACAGTGATGACAGCATCTCTGCACAACTGGATCAAGATGACCAGCCCGGCCCATCTGGGACCTCTGGACAGTCGGTTCCCCTGACACTGGCACAAGCCACCACAGAGCCTCCCCCCTCAGGAAACACCAGCACAGCACACACCCAGCAGGCCCATCCCTCTGTCCCCAGGACACGTCAAGCAGCAGTGTGTCCACCACTACAGGGAACCCAGGCAAACCCACCACCCCAAGAAAATCAGGGATATGGGGGCAGTGGCAGTGGGCACACGGTTCAGGGGACAGAGGAACAGGAAAACAGGAAAACAGGGGAACTGGGAGGACAGCTGTGTGACAGGGGGAGGACAGGTCCAGGGAACCCACTCTCCACGAGGCCCTCTCCAACATCATGGGAGCATACCATCATTCCCAGGAGATGATGGCAACGGTACTGGCCAACTTTCAGGAGAGCCAGTGGCTGCAGGAGGAACACTATCTGGGGATCAGGGAGGAACTGAAGTCCATTAACACCACCCTTGTCACCATTGTATGGGTGCTGAATGACCTTGTCAACACCAGGAGGGACACTGTGGCACAACAAGGGGCCCCTGACACTAGCCTGGATAATGAACCGCCCTCCACCTCCGCCGGTGCTAGTGGACAGGAGGCACCGCCACAGGACCACAACACCAGCACCCCACCCCCTGCAGATGGAGAGCAACCCTGCAAACGGTCCCTGAGATCCAGGAACAAGACAGAGAACATTGCCAAGACCCCCGCCAGGAAATGAGATCCCCCTGAATGTCACCCTTCTGTCCCACTTTGTCACCCTGTCCATCCTTCAACTGCCCTTGCTCCAATTCCTATGCCCCTTTGGACAATGCACCTGTGAAACAAATAGACTGGACTCTGCCATGGACATTCCTCCACCATCACCCCTGCCCATTTTACAACCCCCTCCACTAATTTGCACAGAAATAAACACACATCAATCACAAAACAATCTGGAGTCAGTCTGTGCTTTCACTAATGTGTAATTGCAATAACTATGGAATATAGCAATGTCAATTTAATTGTCCACATACCGATGAAACACAGCTGTAGGGCTAGAGGAAATCTAGCAGAGGGCACAAAGTGGGACCCACATCTGTTAAATGGAAAGTCAAAGTGACAAGTCAGGGTCCATACACTGGGTGAAAATGACAGACTTCTGATAGCTCAAACAATAGTATGAGATGTGTGAGGTAGTGACATCTTCTTACCTGTGTCTCACTGGAAGTATTGCTGGATAACGTTGTTTCTGTTGTCGATATCCTCTTCTGCCTCCTCTTCTTCACTATCCACAGGCTCCACAGCTGCCACAAGACCTCCAGCTGGACCATCCACCTGTCGTCGCAAAGCCAAGTTGTGCAGCATACAGCAGGCCACGATGATCTGGCACACCTTCTTTGGTGAGTAGTAGAGAGAACCACCTGTCATATGGAGGCACCGGAACCTGGCCTTCAGGAGGCCGAAGGTCCATTCGATCACCCTCCTAGTTCGCCCATGTGCCTCATTTTAGCGTTCCTTTGCCCTTGTCCTGGGATTTCTCACTGGGGTCAGTAGCCCTGACAGGTTGGGGTACCCAGAGTCACCTGCAAATTTCGAGGGAGAACTGTTAGACACACTCTAACCCGTAGGGACAACCCCATACCCAGACACCTATTCACACTGTATAGGGTCCTTGTCCTCACCTATTAGCCACACACAGTGCCTCTGGATTTGCCCCATCACATAAGGGATGCTGCTATTCCTCAGAATGTAAGCATCATGCACTGAGCCAGGAAATTTGGCATTCACATGGGAGATGTACTGGTCGGCCAAACACACCATCTGCACATTCATTGAATTATAGCTTTTCCGGTTTCTGTACACCTGTTCACTCCTGCGTGGGGGTACCAAGGCCACATGTGTCCCATCAATGGCACCTATGATGTTGGGGATATGTCCCAGGGCATAGAAGTCACCTTTCACTGTAGGCAAATCCTCCACCTGAGGGAAAACGATGTAGCTGCACATGTGTTTCAGCTGGGCAGACAACACTCTGGACAGCACGTTAGAGAACATTGGCTGGGACATCCCTGATGCAATGACCACTGTTGTTTGAAAAGACCCACTTGCCAGGAAATGGAGTACTGACAGGACCTGTACTAGAGGGGGTATCCCTGTGGGATGGCGGATAGCTGACATCAGGTCTGGCTGCAACTGGGCACACAGTTCATGGATTGTTGCACAATCAAGCCTATAAGTGACTAGTACGTGTCTCTCTTCCATTGTCGACAGGTCCACCTGCAGTCTGTACACCGGAGGATGCTGCCATCTCATCACCTGCCCCAGCGGACGTGCCCTATGGAGGAGAACAGCGAGCAGAGAGTCAGCCTACACTGAGGTATCACAAAATGTCATTTGCACACATTTATTAATCCGCAATGTGCCTGTTACTGTGTGTATGCAAGGCCTAGATAGGTGTGACACAGTTATTATTAATGCCATGTGGCCCACTGAAATGGAGGCTGCCTGACCTGAGAGATGGGACAAGGGGATATGAGGTAACTGCGCTGGTGTTCTACATTGTCGCGGTAGGCGGTCGAAGACCGCGGCGCAATCCTGCATTGGTTAACATTGGACCCTATGGGTCCGAGGAGTCAATGACAATGTACACCGGCGGTGACGGTACGCACCGCCGTGGACGTGACCACCATTTTCTGTCTGTTCACTCACTTGATACCTGACCTTCAACAGGAGAAAACCTACACTGCAAGTGCTGCTGTGACCTCAGTCTGGAAGCGATGATGGGTCATGTGTCTGGGGAAAGGGCTCCTTCCTTCACTGCGGAGGAGTTGGAGAAATTAGTGGATGGGGTCCCCCCCAGTATACACAACTGTACGGTCCTCCAGACAAACAGGTGAGTACACTGTTGTAGGAAAGTACCATCTTGCCTGGCATGTTACCCCCATATTTCACTGTATATATGTTGTTTTAGTGTATGTGTCACTGGGACCCTGCCAGCCAGGGCCCCAGTGCTCATAAGTGTGCCCTGTGTGTGTTCCCTGTGTGATGACTAACTGTCTCACTGAGGCTCTGCTAACCAGAACCTCGGTTGTTATGCTCTCTCTGCTTTCTAAATTGTCACTAACAGGCTAGTGACCAATTTCACCAATTCACATTGGCATACTGGAACACCCTTATAATTCCCTAGTATATGGTACTGAGGTACCCAGGGTATTGGGGTTCCAGGAGATCCATATGGGCTGCAGCATTTCTTTTGCCACCCATAGGGAGCTCTGACAATTCTTACACAGGCCTGCCACTGCAGCCTGAGTGAAATAACGTCCACGTTATTTCACGGCCATTTACCACTGCACTTAAGTAACTTATAAGTCACCTATATGTCTAACCTTCACCTGGTGAAGGTTGGGTGCTAAGTTACTTAGTGTGTGGGCACCCTGGCACTAGCCAAGGTGCCCCTACCTTGTTCAGGGCAAATTCCCCGGACTTTGTGAGTGCGGGGACACCATTACACGCGTGCACTATACATAGGTCACTATCTATGTATAGCGTCACAATGGTAACTCCGAACATGGCCATGTAACATGTCTAAGATCATGGAATTGTCACCCCAATGCCATTCTGGCATTGGGGAGACAATTCCATGATCCCCCGAGTCTCTAGCACAGACCTGGGTACTGCCAAACTACCTTTCCCGGGGTTTCACTGCAGCTGCTGCCAACCCCTCAGACAGGTTTCTGCCCTCCTGGGGTCCAGCCAGGCTTGGCCCAGGAAGGCAGAACAAAGGACTTCCTCAGAGAGAGGGTGTTACACCCTCTCCCTTTGGAAAAAGGTATCAGGGCTGGGAGGAGTAGCCTCCCCCAGCCTCTGGAAATGCTTTGATGGGCACAGATGGTGCCCATCTCTGCATAAGACAGTCTACACCAGTTCAGGGATCCCCCAGCCCTAATCTGGCGCAAAACTGGACAAAGGAAAGGGGAGTGACCACTCCCCTGACCTGCACCTCCCAGGGGAGGTGCCCAGAGCTCCTCCAGTGTGCTCCAGACCTCTGCCAACTTGGAAACAGAGGTGCTGCTGGCACACTGGACTGCTCTGAGTGGCCAGTGCCAGCAGGTGACGTCAGAGACTCCTTCTGATAGGCTCTTACCTGTGTTGCTAGCCTATCCTCCTTCCTAGGTAGCCAAACCTCCTTTTCTGGCTATTTAGGGTCTCTGCTTTGGGGAATTCTTTAGATAACGAATGCAAGAGCTCATCAGAGTTCCTCTGCATCTCTCTCTTCACCTTCTGCCAAAGGATCGACTGCTGACTGCTCAGGACGCCTGCAAAACCGCAACAAAGTAGCAAAGACGACTACTGCAACCTTGTATCGCTGATCCTGCCACTTTCTCGACTGTTTCCTGGTGGTGCATGCTCTGGGGGTAGCCTGCCTCCTTCTTGCACCAGGAGCTCTGAAGAAATCTCCAGTGGGACGACGGAATCCTCCCCCTGCAACCGCAGGCAACAAAGAGACTGAATCACCGGTCCTCTGGGTCCCCTCTCAGCACGACGAGCGTGGTCCCTGGAACTCAGCAACTCTGTCCAAGTGACTCCCACAGTCCAGTGACTCTTCAGTCCAAGTTTGGTGGAGGTAAGTCCTTGCCTCCCCACGCTAGACTGCATTGATGGGTACCGCGTGATTTGCAGCTGCTCCGGCTCCTGTGCACTCTTCCAGTATTTCCTTCGTGCACAGCCAAGCCTGGGTCCCCGACACTCTAACCTGCAGTGCACAACCTCCTGAGTTGTCCTCCGGCGTCGTGGGACTCCCTTTTGTGTCTTCGGGTGAGCTCCGGTTCACTCCTCTTCCAAGTGCCTGTTCCGGTACTTCTGCGGGTGCTGCCTGCTTCTGTGAGAGCTCTCTGACTTGCTGGGCGCCCCCTCTGTCTCCTCATCCAAGTGGCGACATCCTGGTCCCTCCTGGGCCACAGCAGCATCCAAAAACCCTAACCACGACCCTTGCAGCTAGCAAGGCTTGTTTGCGGTCTTTCTGCGTGGGAAGACCTCTGCAAGCTTCTTCACGACGTGGGACATCCATCCTCCAAAGGGGAAGTTCCTAGTCCTCTTCGTTCTTGCAGAATCCACAGCTTCTACCATCCGGTGGCAGCTTCTTTGCACCCTCAGCTGGCATTTCCTGGGCATCTGCCCAATCTCAACTTTGTCGCGACTCTTGGACTTGGTCCCCTTGTTCCACAGGTACTCTCGTCCGGAAATCTACTATGATTGCTTTGCTGGTGTTGGTCTCCCTTGCAGAATTCCCCTATCACGAATTCTGTGCTCTCTGGGGAATATAGGTGCCCTTTACACCTACTTTTTAGGGTCTTGGGGTGGGCTATTTTTCTAACCCTCACTGTTTTCTTACAGTCCCAGCGACTCTCTACAAGCTCACATAGGTTTGGGGTTCATTCGTGGTTCACATTCTACTTTTGGAGTATATGGTTTGTGTTGCCCCTATACCTATGTGCTCCTATTGCAATCTACTGTAACTTTACATTGTTTGCATTACTTCCTTTTGCTATTACTGCATATTTTTGGTATTGTGTACATATATCTTGTGTATATTTGGCATCCTCATACTGAGGGTACTCACTGAGATACTTTTGGCATATTGTCATAAAAATAAAGTACCTTTATTTTTAGTATATCTGTGTATTGTGTTTTCTTATGATATTGTACATATGACACCAATGGTATAGTAGGAGCTTTGCATGTCTCCTAGTTCAGCCTACGCTGCTCTGCTATAGCTACCTTCTATCAGCCTAAGCTGCTAGAAACACCTCTTCTACACTAATAAGGGATAACTGGACCTGGTACAGAGTGTAAGTACCCCTTGGTACCCACTACAAGCCAGGCCAGCCTCCTACAACTGTGAGCATGCTGCATGGGCAATGGCTGTTTGGAGTGGTGAGGATGGAAGATACATGGGAGGGTACTGAGGCCTGCATGAGCGGACGGTGAGTGTATGTGCATCAGGGCAAGGGTGGGAACGTGGGCCAACGAGTATGACGGTCCGGATGGGTAAAGATCTTCCTTTTCCCCTGTACTATTCCTCTAGGTCAGTGCCCACCAGAAGAAGGATATTTGGCGTGCCATCGCCAAGGACGTCCGGACCCTGGGGGTCCACCACAGACGGAGCACCCACTGCCGGAAAAGATGGGAGAACATTCGCCACTGGAACAAGAAGACGGCGGAGGCCCAGCTGGGGATGGGCTCCCAACGTGGGAGGGGTGCCTGTTGCACCATGACCCCCCTGATGTTCCGGATCCTGGCGGTGGCCTATCTGGAGTTGGATGGGCACTTGAGGGCATCACAGCAGCCACAAGGGGGTGAGTACAGTCACATTCATCTGACTCTGCGAGCATTAGGAGTTGTCTGGGTGGGAGAGGTGGGCAGTGGGTTCCCCTAGGCCAGGGCGAGCTTGGTAGGCAAGGTCCCTTGAGAGGCAGGTTCAGTGGAACCCCAACCCCACTAGTGGTTAGTGCCATCTACACCTAGTCAGGCTCCTGTGACTTCCATGTGTGCAGCAATCAGGATTGGGCCTTGTACCCCATGGGCATGTGAATAAGTGGTGTTGCATGCACTGAACATGTCTTTCTTCTGTCTTTCCCCCACCCTTTTTGTGGTCTCCCTGTTCTTGTGTGCAATAGCATCATCAGGTGGAGGAGCAGTGGCACCGGAGCAGGAGGGAGCTGCATCCCACTTGGCCCTAGAGGGCCATACAATGGAGTCTGAAACCACCAGTGGGACGGAGGGTGAGGGGAGCTCCACGGCGGGGACTCAAGGTGACCGCATTGACAGGGACTCCTCCTCTAATGGGAGCTTCCTTGCGGTGGCGGGCCCCTCTGTGCCCCTGCATCAACAGGTACAGCCGCCACTCTGCCTACCAGCACCGCCCTCCCAGCAGCCCCGCAGCGTGTTTCCCGTGCCCGCTCACCCAGGAGGGTGGGCATCTCCTTCGCCCCAGGCACCTCAGGCCCTGCCCCAGTCAGCCCTGCTGCCCTCAGTGAAGAGGCTATTGACCTCCTGAGATCCCTCACTGTTGGGCAGTCTACCATTCTGAATGCCATCCAGGGTGTTGAGAGGCATTTGCAACAAACAAATGCATATCTGGAAGGCATTCATTCTGGCCAGGCAGTCCAACAGAGAGCATTTCAGGTTCTGGCCTCAGCACTGATGGCAGCCATTGTCCCTGTGTCCAGCCTCCCCACTCCAACTTCCTCCACCCAGACCCAATCACCTGTACCTCAGCCTATCCCAAGCACACCATCAGACCAGCATGCACACACCTCAACACACAAAAGTGGTTAGGGCAAACATAAGCACCACACATCCCACAGGCACTCACACAAGCATCATACCCATGCACACACACCAACATCCACTGCCTCCACTGTGTCCCCCTCCTCCACGTCTCCCTCCTCTCTCCCAGTCTCGTCTCCACTCACACCTGCATGCACTACATCTTCAGCCACTACCTCCATCACCAGCACGCCCATCACCACACACCGCTCACGTGCACTCACCACCCCCACTACCATTCACACATCCCCTGTGTACTCTCCCAGTGTGTCAGTGAGCCCTCCTACCAAAGTACACAAACGCAGGCACACACCCACCCAACAGCCATCCACCTCACAACAGCCTCCAGCCCATGCACCTTCACCCAAATTCAGCAGACGTACACCTCCAACAACCATTACCTCTTCCTCCACTCCCAAACCCCCTCCATCTATCCATCCCAGTGTGTCTAAAAAACTTTTCCTGGCTAATATTGACCTCTTCCCTATACCTCCCCCCCGTCCGTCCCTTAGGGCCAGGCTTTCCAGGTCCCAACCCAGCACCTCAGCCACCACATCCCCAGGCAAAGTGGTGCCAGCAAATGCAGGCTATTGGAGTGCGCCAACCATCTGGGCTGCCAGTATGCCACGGAGCGAGGGCAAGGAGATTCCGCCACCTGCCAAGCTAAAACAGTTGCCCACATCCCAGAGGGAGAAGCAGAAAACACCTGCCACCAAGGGGTCAGGGAAAACGAAAGGGGATAGTGGCAAGACTGCTGCGCCATCATCAAAGGTAGGGAAGGGACAGAAACTGAAGGGCAGGTCAGGAGAGGGCATGGTGGCACCGACTGAGGGACCAGTGTCACACCTTCTTTCCACGTCGACGCCAACCTGTACGGTGGAGAAGAACGCCACCTCCACCGCTACCTGCACTGCCGCCAGCACCGCCGGCAGCACCGCTGCCACAGAGCCCGCCGCCAGCACCGCCGCAACAGAGCCCGCCGCCAGTACTGCTGCCACAGAGCCCGCAACCAGCACTGCCGCCACAGAGCCCGCCGCCAGCACCGCCACCACAGAGCCCGCCGCCAGCACTGCCGCCACAGAGCCCACCGCAAGCACCGCTGCCACAGAGCCCGCCGCAAGCACCACGGCGACTGACACCGCCGCAAGCATAGCCGCGACTGACACCGGCGCAAGCATCGCCAGCGGCCCCGCGTCATCCTGACCCAGTGGCACCACCGCAGACATGGCTGCCATCCCCAGTGGTCAGTCGTCCGAGGCTGGTGGTGAGCTCCAGGAGCCTGGGCAGCTTCCATGAAGCATCACTGTCAGTGGAGAAAGGCATCCACTACCTCAGTCCTTGGCAGTAAGAAGCAGTCTGGGCACAAAGCACCCTCCAGAACCAGTGGAGTATCACATCCACTACCTCAGTCCTTGGCAGGATGACGCACTCTGGGCACAGAGCCCCCTCCAGAACCAGTGGAGTATCACATTCACTACCTCTGTCCTTGGCAGGATGAAGCACTCTGGGCACAGAACCAGTGGAGAGATACATCCACTACCTCAGTCCTTGGCAGGATGAAGCACTCTGGCCACAAAGTCCCCTCCAGAACCAGTGGAGAGATGCAACCACTACCTCAGTCCTTGGCAGGATGAAGCACTCTGGGCACAAAGCCCCCTCCAGAATCAGTGGAGTATCACATCCACTACCTCAGTCCTTGGCAGGATGAAGCACTCTGGGCACAAAGTCCCCTCCAGAAACAGTGGAGATTGTTATCCACTTGAGAGACTGTGGCTTTGCACTCCCCAGGATGAAGCAGTGGGCAACCCACCCACTGAAAAGACTTGTGAGACTGTGGCTTTGCACTCCTCAGGATAAAGCAGTGGGCAACACACCCACTGAAAAGACTTGTGAGACTGTGGCTTTGCACTCCCCAGGATAAAGCAGTGGGCAACCCACCCACTGAAAATACTTGTGAGACTGTGGCTTTGCACTCCCCAGAATGAAGCAGTGGGCAACCCACCCACTGAAAATACTTGTGAGACTGTGACTTTGCACTCCCCAGGATGAAACAGTGGGCAACCCACCCACTGAAAAGACTTGTGAGACTGTGGCTTTGCACTCCCCGGGATGAAGCAGTGGGCAACCCACCCACTGAAAAGACATGTGAGACTGTGGATTTGCACTCCCCATGATGAAGCAGTGGGCAACCCACCCACTGAAAAGAGTTGTGAGACTGTGGCTTTGCACTCCCCAGAATACATCAATGGGCATGGAGCCCCCTCGTGGAGCAGTGGCGTTGTGCGTTCATCAGGCTGAGGTGCCCCCCTGCCCCTCCCCCTGAGGTGCCTGTTTCATTTCTATCTGATGCCCCTGCAGTGCTCTCTCCGTTTCTAGTCAAGTATCTAGTGTGGGCCTCGCCCATGCATTTTGGGCCCAGTGGTCCACGGACAATGATTGGTGCACTATCCGGACTTGTGTATTTGGTGTTCATAATTGTATGTACTGGATGTGGAGTTTTGACTAATGGATTTTTATTGATTACAATTGTTCAAATCATTTCCTTTTGTTCTTGCGTTATTCAAGGGGGGGTGGGAGGGAGTGTAAATGTAATATAGCAGCATGTATTTGTGTGTATGGTGTTGTGAGTGAGGTTGGGGGTGGGAGTGTTGCATGTTGCGTGTGTGTGTCACTCTCTTTTCCCTCTCCCCTCCCCTATGTTGTAGGTACACCGTGGTCACCGCCGCCGTTGTTGGAGCTCCTGATGGAGGAGCAGGGGAAGACCTTCGCTGGCTGGATCTGCAGTTCTGGCTCCATGGCGTCCTGGTTCCTCGTGGGGTGTGGAGAGGTGAGTGATTTTCCCTTCTGTATACTGTTTCCACCGTGTTTTTATTCGCATTGGTTCCGCCCCGGAAAAGGTGGCGTATTGCTGGGTTGTGATAGGGTGGGCGGTACATTGTCTTCCGCCTGTCTGTTGGCGGTTACCGCTGCACTGTTTGTTTGTACGGCCCTGGCGGTCGGAGTGTTAAAGTGGCTCTCTATGTTGGTGGTTTCCGCTGTGGTCGTGATTCCATTTTGTTTCCGCCGGCCTGTTGGCGGTATTACCTCCACTTTAACACCGACCACCAGGGTTGTAATGGGGGCCTAAGAATATTTTAACTTTTGATTATTGGATATTTGTCATATTGTGTGAGAAAGTAGCCTCTTTCTAGCCTTGTTACCTCCACTTTTGGCCTGTTTGTGAGTATATGTCAGGGTGTTTTCACTGTCTCACTGGGATCCTGCTAGCCAGGGCCCAGTGCTCATAGTGAAGACCCTATGTTGTCAGTATGTTTGTTATGTGTCACTGGGACCCTGCTAGCCAGGACCCCAGTGCTCATACGTTTGTGGCCTATATATGTTCCCTGTGTGATGCCTAACTGTCTCACTGAGGCTCTGCTAACCAGAACCTCAGTGGTTATGCTCTCTCTGCTTTCCAAATTTGTCACTAACAGGCTAGTGACTAAATTTACCAATTCACACTGGCATACTGGTACACCCATGTAATTCCCTAGTATATGGTACTGAGGTACCCAGGGTATTGGGGTTCCAGGAGATCCCTATGGGCAGCAGAATTTATTTTGACACCCATAGGGAGCTCTGACAATTCTTACACAGGCCTGCCACTGCAGCCTGCGTGAAATAACGTCCACGTTATTTCACAGCCATTTACCACTGCACTTAAGGAACTTATAAGTCACATATATGTCTAACCTTCACCTGGTGAAGGTTGGGTGCAAAGTTACTTAGTGTGTGGGCACCCTGGCACTAGCCAAGGTGCCCCTACATCGTTCAGGGCAAATTCCCCGGACTTTGTGAGTGCGGGGACACCATTACACGCGTGCACTGTACATAGGTCACTACCTATGTACAGCGTCACAATGGTAACTCCGAACATGGCCATGTAACATGTCTAAGATCATGGAATTGTCACCCCAATGCCATTCTGGAATTGGGGGGACAATTCCATGATCCCCTGGGTCTCTAGCACAGAACCCGGGTACTGCCAAACTACCTTTTCAGGGTTTGCACTGCAGTTGCTGCTGCTGCCAACCCCTCAGACAGGTTTCAGCCCCCCCTGGGGTCCAGGCAGCCCTGGCCCAGGAAGGCAGAACAAAGGATTTCCTCTGAGAGAGGGTGTTACACCCTCTCCCTTTGGAAATAGGTGTGATGGGCTGGGGAGGAGTAGCCTCCCCCAGCCTCTGGAAATGCTTTGATGGGCACAGATGGTGCCCATCTCTGCATAAGCCAGTCCACACCGGTTCAGGGATCCCCCAGCCCTGCTCTGGTGCGAAACTGGACAAAGGAAAGGGGAGTGACCACTACCCTGACCTGCACCTCCCAGGGGAGGTGCCCAGAGCTCCTCCAGTGTGTCCCAGACCTCTGCCATCTTGGCAACAGAGGTGTTTGTGGCACACTGGACTGCTCTGAGTGGCCAGTGCCAGCAGGTGACGTCAGAGGCTCCTTCTGATAGGCTCCTACCTCTCTTGGTAGCCAATCCTCCTTCCTAGGTAGCCAAACCTCCAATTCTGGCTATTTAGGGTCTCTGCTTTGGGGATCTCATCAGATAACGAATGCAAGAGCTCACCAGAGTTCCTCTGCATCTCCCTCTTCACCTTCTGCCAAAGGATCGACCGCTGACTGCTCAGGACGCCTGCAAAACCGCAACAAAGTAGCCAGACGACTACTAGCAACCTTGTATCGCTTCATCCTACCGGCTTTCTCGACTGTTTCCAGGTGGTGCATGCTCTGGGGGTAGCCTGCCTCCTTCTTGCACCAGGAGCTCTGAAGAAATCTCCAGTGGGTCGACGGAATCTTCCCCCTGCAACCGCAGGCAACAAAAGACTGCATCACCGGTCCTCTGGGTCCCCTCTCAGCATGACGAGCGTAGTCCCTGGAACTCAGCAACTCTGTCCAAGTGACTCCCACAGTCCAGTGACTCTTCAGTCCAAGTTTGGTGGAGGTAAGTCTTTGCCTACCCACGCTAGACTGCATTGTTGGGTACCGCGTGATTTGCAGCTGCTCCGGCTCCTGTGCACTCTTCCAGGATTTCCTTCGTGCACAGCCAAGCCTGGGTCCCTGACACTCTAACCTGCAGTGCACAACCTTCTGAGTTGTCCTCCGGCATCGTGGGACTACCTTTTGTGACTTTGCATGGACTCCGGTTCACTGTTCTTCCATGTGCCTGTTCAGCTACTTCTGCAGGTGCTGCCTGCTTCTGTGAGGGCTCCCTGACTTGCTGGGCGCCCCCTCTGTCTCCACATCCAATTGGCAACATCCTTGTCCTTCCTGGGCCACAGCAGCATCCAAAAACCCTAATCACGACCCTTGCAGCTAGCAAGGCTTGTTTGTGGTTTTTCTGCATGGGAACACCTCTGCAAGCTTCTTCACGATGTGGGACATCCGTCCTCCAAAGGGGAAGTTCCTATTCCTCTTCGTTCTTGCAAAACACCAAGCTTCTTCCATCCGGTGGCAGCTTCCTTGCACCCTCAGCTGGCATTTCCTGGGCTCCTGCCCACTCTCGACACTGTCGCGACTCCTGGACTTGGTCCCCTTGTCTTACAGGTATTCAGGTCCGGAAATCCACTGTTGTTGCATTGCTGGTGTTGGTTTTCCTTGCAGAATCCCCCTATCATGACTTCTGTGCTCTCTGGGGGTTGTAGGTGCACTTTACACCTACCTTACAGGGTCTTGGGGTGGGCTATTTTTCTAACCCTCACTATTTTCTTAAAGTCCCAGCGACCCTCTACAAGCTCACATAGGTTTGGAGTCCATTCGTGGTTCGCATTCCACTTTTGGAGTATATGGTTTGTGTTGCCCCTATACCTATGTGCTCTTATTGCAATCTACTGTAACTTTACATTGCTTGCATTACTTCCTTTTGCTATTACTTGCATAATTTTGGTTTGTGTACATATATCTTGTGCATATTTCTCATCCTCATACTGAGGGTACTCACTGAGATACTTTTGGCATATTGTCATTAAAATAAAGTACCTTTATTTTTAGTATATCTGTGTATTGTGTTTTCTTATGATATTGTGCATATGACACCAGTGGTATAGTAGGAGCTTTACATGTCTCCTAGTTCAGCCTAAGCTGCTTTGCCATAGCTACCTACTATCAGTCTAACCTGCTAGAAACACCTCTTCTACTCTAATAAGGGATAACTGGACCTGGCACAAGGTGTAAGTACCTCTGGTACCCACTACAAGCCAGGCCAGCCTCCTACATATTGACCTTAATTTATTCAGATACATATTATCTATTTTTCTAATCTTGTGTGGTGTTTTTCGCGGTGTTTTCACTGCGTTACTTTATGATTTATTGCACAAATACTTTACACATTTCCTTCTAAGTTAAGCCTGACTGCACAGTGCCAAGCTACCAGAGGGTGGACACAGAATAATTTGGATTGTGTGTGACTTACCCTGACTAGGATTGTGGTCCCTACTTGGACAAGGGTGTATACCTCTGCCAATTAGAGACCCCATTTCTAAAATTCTATTTGGGCAATTTCTCAGCCTTTGGAGAAATTGTATCTCACTGGATAATTTGTATAAACATTCATGTAGGAAGATGGCCTGGTGTGTGGTGGCTACCTAAGGTTCTTACACCTTATACCATGTCCAGGTATCCGCTATTAGTGTAGTGTAGGTAGTGTCTAGAATCCAGGCTCTCTAGAGATAGCTGTGGATGAGCAGCCAAGGCTTATCTAGGAGACATGCAAAGCTCATTCTATACCACTGTAGTCCCAGAGCACTCACACACATGGAAGAAAACGCCCAGTGTTACAAAAATAGGGGTACTTTATTTTAGTGACACAATACCAGAAAGTACTAGAGAGGCAACCCTTCAGTAGAAGGTAAGTAACACACCAAACATATACACCAGTTACCAGAAATAGGCATAGAAAGTGATAGAAAACAGTGCAAATGCAGTTAGACAATAGTGTCCCTAGGGGGAGCCCAAGCCACATACTAACAAAATGGAATGCGACAACAGGACCACCACCTAGGTAAGTGGAATGTGTAGAGGAAAGCTGGGGGTACTAGAAAACACCAAAGGTAAGTACCTCAGTGCCCCCTAGCGACCAGCAGAAAAGGAGTAAGTTAGTGGATGTTCTCCAAACCACCCACTATGAAGGAAAAGAAGAAAATGCAACACCCAGGCAAGACTGCAAGAAACCAGTGGTGGATTCCTGAAGAGGAAGACCTGTGGAAGAAGAGGACCAAGCCCAGAAGTCACAGAAGAGTCCAGGAGGAGTAGGAGCTACCATCTACCCAGCTGTGGATGCAGGAGTCGGTCGACGGTGAAGTGAAGAAGATCAGTACTGCAGCCCTGGAGTTGGTGAAGAGTTCCTGAGGGATGCAGACGATGTCCCAAGCTGGAAGAAGAATTGCAGTCGGTGTAGGTGCAGGAATTCCACCAACAAGCCTTGGCAAAGGCAAATGTCGCGGTTGGTGAAAAGTGGAGCTGCCAGGGACCAGCAAGGCCCAGGAGGACTCAACTCAGGTGGGGGAGTCATAGGGGACCCTCAGCAACACAGAGAGCTCACATGAGCAGAGGCAGCACCCACAGGAGTCGCAGAAGAGCCCATGCAGCATGACTGAAGAATGGTCTCATGCCACAGGAGAACCACGCAGAGGGCTGTGCATCACAGGAAGGAGTGCTGGGGGCTGGAGCTACACTTAGCCTGAAGATCCCTTGGAGGAGATGCAGACAGGCCTTGGCAGCTGCAAGAGATATGGTGCACTGGGGTACTGTCCTGTGTGGGAAGGCAAGTGCTTACCTCCACCAAAGATGGACAGCTGGCAGAGGGACCAAGGGGACTTCTCTGGGCCACCACCCATGATACAGGATCCACACACCTCAGGATGAGAGGAGATCCACGCATCCAGTCATCATTGCAGTAGGTGCCCATGGATGCAGGGGAGTGACTCCTTCACTCCAAGGGAGACTCCTTCATCCTTCTTGTACATACTGAAGACTTGCCACCCTCAGAGGATGCACAGTTGGGGAAATGTTGCAGAAGCTGGAAGGAGCCATGGAAACAATGTTGCAAGAAGAGTCTTCTTTGTGGATGCAGATTGTTGGTTCATGGAGGGTTCTATCGTGGTTCCAGTGGCTAGAAGCCAAAGTGGATGTTGCAGAGGACTCCTGCTGGAATCTTGTATGCCGAATCTGAGAACACACCCAAGGGAGAGACCCTAAGCTGCCCTGGAAGGGGGATTGGTCACCTAGCCAAGACCACCTATCAGGAGGGGGCTCTGATGTCACCTGCCTGGCCTGGCCACTCACATGTCCCCAGAGGTCGCGGCCGACCTTGGATTCAAGATGGCAGAACCCAGGGACCCTCTGGAGCAGCTCTGAGCACCACCTCTGGGGTGTTGATGGACAGGGGAGTGGTCACTCCCCTTTCCATTGTCCAGTTTCACGGCAGAACAGGGACCGGTTTATGCACAGAGGGCACCAAATGTGCCCTTCAAAGCATACCAGTGGCTTAGGGAGGCTACCCCTCCAAAGCCATGTAACACCTATTTCCAAAGGGCAAGGGTGTAACCCCCCTCTCCCAGAGGAAATCCTTTGTTCTGCCTTCCTGGGCTTGAGCTGTTCAAGCAGAAGGAGGGCAGAAACCTGTCTGAGGGGTGGCAGCAGCTTGAGCTGCCTGGAAAACCCCAGAAGACTGGTAGGAACAATACTGGGGGTCCTCTAAGGAGCCCCCAGAGTGCATGGAATCAGACATCCAATCCTAGCAACAGTTTTGGGGAATGATTCCGACATGTTTGCTACCAAAGGTTCAGAGTTACCATTATGTATCTAGAAATAGGTAGTGATCTATGTCCAGTGGATGCATAAAATGGCATCCCCGCACTTACGAAGTCCATGAAAATGGCACTAGAGTTTGTGAGGGCACCTCTGCTAGTGCAGGGGTGCCACCACACACAGGTACTTGCACCCACTGCACATCAGCATTGCCGCCGGCTCTATTACAAGCCGCCAGTGCAGGGGTGCCACCACACACAGGTACTTGCACCCTGTTGTCTGGGCTAGGAGGGCCTGCCATAGGTGTGACTTACAGTGACCTGGTGCAGTGACCTAAGGTGAAAAAGGGTGCATACACCCTCTCACACAAGCTGCAATAGCAGGCCTGCAGAACACTTTGCATGGGCTCCCCATGGGTGGCATAATGCATGCTTCTGCCCATGGGGATCCCCTGGTACTCCCAATTCCCTGGGTACCTATGTCCATATACTAGGGACTTACATGGGGGTACCAGTATGCCAAATGTGGGGTGAAAGTGGTACAAATTATCAAGTTAGGAGGGAGAGAGCATAACCACTGGGGTCGTGGTTAGCAGGATCCTAGTGAACACAGTCAAACACACTGACAGCCAGAAAATGGGGGTAACCATGCCAAGAAAGAGGGTACTTTCCTACAATTCAGAATCCCTCAAAATAAGTTTAGGGATAGAGATTACCTGCAGAGGTTAATAACACATTCTTTTAAAAGAGCTTGGTTTTATGACAGGGAAAGCATGTTCAGTGCAGAAAATGAACATGCTTTTAATAAACCTAGGAAGACTAATAGCACAAACAGAATAGTTTTTGTAAGTCATTTGTCGGCCACAAGTAATTGGATAAAGAATGTGATTAGGATAAATTGGAATATCCTCAATCACAATGGGGAAGAGAAATCAGCAAATTCCCCATTTGCATTTAGGAGGAATAAGAACTTGAGGAGTTCCTTGGTGCACACTTTCACGGAAGAAAAGCCTTAAATACATATGACATTGGGGATGACAAAGGTCACTAGCAAGTACCAATGTGGGAATTGCAGTGTTTGTGACCAATGTGTAGTCTCCAAAATGATTGAGTACCAAGGCATCAAATTCATTCCAACTTTGTTTAACAGCTGTCATAGTAGCAACGTAGTATATTTTTTTACATGCCCATTTGGTGTGGGATACGTGGGAGAGACCAGCAGGGAACTCAGATATAGAATTTGCAAGCATAAATCGGCCATCAGAATACATAGGATGAATGCACCCTTAGTGTGCCACTTTTTGGAAAAGGGCCATACTGGCACCAATAGACAGTGGTTTATTGTGGAGAAAATAAGTAGTAAGAAGAGAGGTGAGAACAGAGATGAGCTAAAGAAACTCAAGGAACAATGGTTTATATCAAGGTTCAACATGGTGAGAAGAGGTCTGAACAACAAGAAAGAGTGGGACTGATTTACCACTTAATCAATCCCTGCTGGAATTAACAGTTATGAATACACATGAGTATTTCAATATAAAAGGGTCCATAGGAGGACGAGCACAAGGGATTTTGGCCTAAAAGACCGCTGAGGCTGCGGGAGCCAGAATGCCAATGCCGGCGGTATTTCTGGCTCCCTCTTATGACTTTTCAGCTGGGCCAACGGACGGTAACAGTGTTACCGTCCACTGGCCCAGCGGAAAAGTCACATCAACATTGCTGGCGGCTTGTAATAGAGCCGGCGGCAATGCAGATGTGCAGTGGGTGTAGTAGCACCCATTGCACATTTCACTGCCCAAAATTCGGGCAGTGAAATGTGCGATGGGGCTATGCCTGGGGGCCCCTGCACTGCCCATGCCAAGAGCATGAGCAGTGCAGGGGCCCCCAGGGGCACCCCAAGTCCACCTTACTGCCAGAGTTTCCATGGCGGTGTTACCGCCGTGGCCAGGCTGGCGGTCGGGTACTCATAATCCCCAGGGCAGCGGTGCTTGCACTGCTGCCTTGGGGATTATGACTGCCAGTCGCCTGGCGGTATAGTGGAAGGGCCGGTGGTATGGCTGTGGCTATTGCACCACAGTCAGAATAGCTGGTGGAACACTGCCAGCCTGTTGTCAATTTTGATAAATAAAAGATGAGTGCTGGCTGTGTGGGATATATGGTTTCGTGTAGTAGAAAGAAAAGAGTGGGGGAGAACTTGGTTTTAGATGGGGTGGTGTGTAGAACCCATGTCTTAATGGGATATTGTTTAATAAGTAGTCTTATTGTACACTGTAACTTAGCCTCTTAGGTGGCCCCTAGTAGATCTGATTAAACAAAGGAAACAATTGGTTTGTTTAACATTGAAAAGTGGAGTGCCTCAATTGACAGCCCAGAGTTTATTACACTATGAGGGAGCAAGAGGTTGGGGCCATATATTCAATTTAGTGGGGTGTGTTTTTTAGAATTGGGCGATGATGACGGTAAAAAAGTGTTTTACCCCGTGTTACCCCGTGTTATAAACTCCACAATACCAAATTTATAAACATTTTGTCCCTGCTTTACATGAGGTCTAAAAGGCCAATAGAATATTGTTTAATAAGTAGTCCTATTGTCTACTGTAACTTAGCCCATTAGGTGGCCCATAGTAGATCTAATTAAATAAAGGAAATGGTTGTTTGTTTTTTTTAACATTGGAAAATAGGATTGCCTCTATTGACAGCCCTGAGTTTATTGCACTATGAGGGAGCAAATGGTTGGTGCCATATATTCAATTTAGTGTGGTGAGTTTTTAGAATTGGGCGATGCTGATAGAAACTCAAAAATATAATATTTATAAATTTTATGCCCCTGTGGATTACAAACCGTCAGATTGATGTGATGTCTAACAAGCAACCATGATTAAAAAGAGCAAATCAAGGGGGACATAACGCAACAAAATTGGAAATTGGTCCTACTTTGTATTGTAATTTACTCTCAGAAGTTGAGAACTGTGACTTTACTGCCCTTTCGGCAAAAAGTGATTGCCAATGATGTGTGACAATAATGCCTACAGTTGCTTGAACCTTTATATATTCTTATATATTTTTTTCTATATACTTTGGAAGAAGTCTGGGTGAATAATAGTCTGGATATTCTAGAGAGTAATCCTTTTGGGACTGGAACATGAAAAGATGGATCCGTTAAAGGAACTGACTTGTTTTTAATGGGTAAGTGCATTAGAAGGTTGGAAGAAGTCGAATGATGGGCAAGTAAATAGTGGGATATTTGGAATGGGTGGTCTGTTTAAACAGGGGAAGGGTGATGAAAATTGTTTTGTTTTTATTATTTTAGTACTTTGTGGTAGGTGAATGGGGAGTGCATGAGGTGTATGAAGGAGAAGTGGATAAATAATGTATTACATGGTAGGGGTCTTGTACCATTGCAGTATGGAAGTCACTGGGTAGGTTTTAGTGGGGCCCTGATGTGGTACTGATTGTATTGGGAACTATGGGGGCTTGAGGTGGTTTTCCCAATTTTACAATTGAATGTAGTCAAGGATTGTTAATCTGTCTGTAAAAGATGTTTTTTTTGTATGTGGAAGAATACAGGTTTGTGTCCTGAGGAAGGTGGTAATAATCTGTGATATCTACCGAAACGCATTGACACCTTTATGGACTGAATCTGTATAAACTTTGATATAACAGATGGTCATCTTTATGCTACATCATATATCATTGGATAGCATGTGCATGTGCAATCAATTAACAGATCGGTTTTATTGAACTATAAATGGATGTAATATTTTTTCTGTCTCTCCCTTTTTATTTTTTTAAATATTTTATGTTTATTTCTTATTAAACTTATTGTGCACCGTATTTTGAGAGGTTTTTATATTGATATTTTGGTGATTAGGAATTTTTAAGTGGGTAAGGGTTAAACATTGACTATATTTTGCACTTTTTTGCTAGCCATATTAATATAAAATTGTAACGGATAGTGGTGCCCATGTATACACTAATAAAGCTTTTTTGAACATCTTTTGCAGGATGGTGTGTTTTTGAATGGTTTTGAATGCTGGATGACTTAGCGATTTCCCAAGGGGAGATTATAATTTTAGCACTCCTGATGTTGCCCTATCCCCTTGTTGTAAGGGGGCCTATCCCTTATTTGACTGATACTACCTTTAACAGACAGTTGTCAAGGCAGGGGAAGACTGGAACCCCTGACCACTGATGATGTCCTGCAGCCACCGTCATCATTTTGGTGAACACCGAGGGGTGCTGGTAAGGCCAAAGCTGAACACAGCAAACTGATAATGCCTCTTCGCATACCATGAACTGTAGGCAGGGCAGAGATCTGGAAGCAGACATCCTGCAATTTAAGTGCTACCATCCAGTCTCCAGGATCGAGGGCAAACAGTACCTGAGCCAAAGTGAGCATTTAGAATTTTTCCTTTTTTCATGAAGTAGTGGAGGAGGTGTAGGTCTAGGATAGGATGGAATAGCAATCACGACCTACTTCTGATGCTGGCACCCTCTCTATAGCTTCTTTGTCCAGAGAAGCTAATATTTCCTGTTGCTAGAGCGAGAGGTGGTCCTCCGTCAGCCGATCGTTGGATGGTGGCGCATAGCTCAACTGGACAATCAGGAACACCCATTTGTTCGGACCCATTTTCTGCCATTGGAGCAGGTGGTGCCGAACCTTGTCACAAACCGGGAGCACCCATGATAGTAGGATGGCAAATTAAAGAGGCTATGAGGTTAGGGTTGAGGAGAGATAGATTAGGTTGACCTCTGGTTCTGGTTTCCACAAGGCTTTTGGGAGCTGTGTCTGCAGCTGAGAAAGACTACGATGCCTGCTGACCATGGTGGCTAGGGGAAAAAAGTTGTGGCTGATAACCTCTATCATGTTCACGGAAGGGGCGGAATGTGGCTCTTGCGGGGCCATGGTGAGTCCCAATGCCCTAGCTGTGGCCTAGTTGTCTTTGAAACTCTAAAGCACAGAAGCAGACTTGTCGTCAAAAAGGAGAGTCTCATTGGGGAAATGTCCATAAGGGATGCATGGACATCCCTCGAAAACCCAGCTGTCCTCAGCCAGACGTGAAGTCGGAGCACACCTATGGAAGCAATGGCTGTGTACAGCAAGATGGTCAAATCCAATCCACATCTGATCGTAAACTTTGCTGCATCTCTCCCACCAGTAAAAGCTTAGGAGAGTATGACTTGGGTGTTCTCTGAGACAATAGGAAGCACTTGCACAACGTATCCCACAAAGTGTGGGAATAACAGCCCATTAACCACATGGTGTTCACAGACCGCATGCTAGGCTGGTGGAAAAACAATCCTCTTTTCAAGGTATCCAGCCTCTTGGATTCCCTATCTGGTGGAGTGGTAGGGAATGTGACAGGATGTATCCTGGTGGTTGAGGTCTGGACCACCAGGCTCTCAGGGGTGGGAAGCTGGGAGAGGAAGGCTGTGTCCCCAGTCACTGGGCAATGGCAGCAAGGGATAGTACTGTGCACAGAAGTGCCTGTGCAGGGCTTGGCCCATGACCCGAGCAGGACATTAGTGAGGGGTTCATTAAAGAGGAGTAGGCTTCTGAAGTGCATCCCCAGGCTGAAGCACCTCTGTGAAGACATTGGTCTAGACCACAACCAGTTCCAGGACCTGAGACGCCCTCTTTACAACCATTAGAAAGGAAACCCATTTCTCGGTGGCCACTGTGGAAGGAGAGAGGAGACCAGTGTCTGGCAAGTTGTCCAGACCACTGACATCTGTCAGGACCTCATACCAGGTATCATAGGCCATTAACTCTGCTTGTGGTCAGAGTAGCCACCCTGTCAATGAACATTGATGGCTCATGTCCTCCTTTCTCCTCTGCATGCACACTTAGGCTTTCGGATCTGGCCCATCTGCAGACATGACGCCACTTGTCAGTCGGGGTGAATACTCCGCATTCCAATTCACTGCTATACTTTGCTTGGCCCAAACTACTGCCATATGACAAAATGTGTCACCTATTTTCTTAGCACACAGGATAGCATATAGCCCCAATAAGCTATCCCTCCTTGGTCAACAACTTCTCTAATTAATCTATTACACTTCCCCAAAATCCTTGTACGACCTGACGTGCTCAAACCCTATGGTAGAAATCTGCATTGGAGGGATCACATCTAGGGCAGTTAATGATTTAACTTCCTACTACCATATTAATTAATTTGGGAGCTATATCAGCGTTATGTAAGTAATTAAATTGAGTGTACTTAAAGCTCACATTCTTCAAGACTTTTTGAGTGTTTTCTAAGGATCTTCTCCGGTCTTTTCTATTAAGAACTCTGCCCATGTTGTCCTCTTGGTTAAATTTATATCTTGATAGATCATTTCACTTCTCCTGCTCTAATGTGCTCCAGCAGATGCCTCCTGATAACTCATCTGGAAGGTAACAGCCACTTCCCGGGACACAGTTCCAGGTCAGGCCAAATCCACATCAGGATCACCCCAACGCCAGAACCCTGTTCTGGGACATTTACTGGGAGTCTTGCAGAGTCACCCACTTTCTCACATATAAAGCCATTAAAACACACACTTCGGTCTCACTAGCCACCCTCTGTTTATCGGCGCCAGGGCACCTTCAGCTCCTATGTTCCCTTTATGCAAAATAAGTGTGGTGATTCACTGCAACAAATTGCTTTGATAAAGCGCCTGTACCCACAGTGCGGGAGAGTTTGAGGAGTTAATTTAAGATGGGGGAACATTCCATGGTTCCTGTTGACCTGCATTCCGGGAACAGCGGTTTCACAGGCTAAGATCAGGGCCATCTGCCCCTCCCTTGCTCTACCTTTCAGTGCACCCATCAAGTTGCTCAAGGCCCCGCTTCCAGCTCTAACTTCGAATGGGCATATATCACTCATGCTTTTCTCTTACACAACAGCTACCTGTCCCTCCCTCTCAATTCTCTCTCACCGCAATCTGCGCAGCCTCCATCTTGGACCTTGGGAGGCAAGTAGTGACCCAGACGAGCATATCAACTATCGGGCCTTTCTGTCCTCTGAAGAATCTACTGAGCTCAGGGCTGCTTCCTCACGTTACTCTTCTGGGGCCAGGGAGAAAGAACACCATATCATATTAAAATAATGGGGATGGTCGTTAAGTGGGCAAGAGCCAATCAGAGCTTGTTGCATTCTATGGACTGCTAGCCATTCCCCCTTCTGCCTTTAAAACCTGTTATTTGCATTTTGAGTACATAGCTTTGCATTTTGGGTTAAGTAATACCTTGGCAGTCTTCAAGCATTGTGTACATTTTGTAAATTACATATTTAGAAGCATTTTAGGTGCTTATGCCTTTGGACAGGTTCAGGAAGTTGTACAGCTCTCAGAAAACATTGTCTGTACACAACATTAGAAAATTGTGTTAACTGTTTAGGATTTGTGGTATCTGAAAAGGCATCTGAATGGATCCTTGCAAAGTTATGCCCTGGCCCCTCTCCCTTTTTTGGTCTATTTTTTATTCAGAACCTAGCTTCCCATTATGTAGCCTTTTAACAAATACACATGCTTCTTTATAACAATTGCTGTAACCCATTTGTGTCTGATGGTGTCACAGGGTAAGAATAAAAAGGATCTAGATCAGTATTCGTGATGTGCCCTTCTATTAGTCATCAAGAATCCTGTAATATCTCCCAACTCAGTATATGATTCCGGGTTATAATCCATTTTCCAGGTGTCTCATTGTTTATCCTTGGAGCTTCATATTGCTCATTAGTGTCATGCTCATTTTGCATGGTCCCAAAAATGCTGATCATACACTTTTAAAAAGCTGCATCTGATATTGTAAACCATAGATTACCATTTTGTACAATACCATCCTGTACATGTCAGTCATCCATTCTTAGAGCAGTAGGTGCCCGCCAAAGCCTCAAGATACACTCTTTTGCAACTGCTAAGGCTTTCGACTGTCTATGATAAGAGGTCATGCCTTCTATCACTATGGTACCAGTTTAGCCCTCTGATCAATTAGCTACTCTAAGCTATCGGTAGACTGGAACCCCCACTGGATGTGTATCATATCACAGTCAGTATGTTGCCATCTCCAGTAACCTACTTGCCTGGCTTGTCTTGATAAGCTTGCATGGAGACCAGTAGCAATTCCATATAATCCTGAAATCCCAGAATGGCCTCACAGAAACCACACTGCTTTTAAACCGTTGCCTCTCTTCATTTCAGTTCAATTCTATGGGCATATCACTGCAAGGATAAAAAACAATGTTTACTACACCTCCCCTCCATTGTATGATCAATCCACTCTTTGGCCTCCCTTGTGTGTGCAATTCACCCCCATATCTTGTCTTTCATTTAAGCCTTTCTTTCAAGTATGAATGACCAACCTTGAAGGCTTATCGACTGCAGATATGAACTCTGGACTTGGTGCTTCACAATGTGCCCAAATGCACCTTAGTTTCTAAGCACATAGAACCTTGCATTCTCAATCGCGCTAACAAATTGTTCACCATATCTAGCTGCTGTGTTCTGTTCCTGTCACAGCATCCTCCTCAAATAATCATGCTTATTGTTAGAAACTAGATTTCAGGTTGGCAGAGGTATGCACCCTGTCCAATCAGGGACCACCATCCTAGTCAGGGTAGATCACAAACACACCCTAAATGAACCAGTGCTCACCCTCTGGTAGCTTTGCACAGAGCAGTCAGGTTTAACTTACCAGACAATGTGTAAAGTGTTTGTGCAACACTTCAAACAGTAACACAGTGAAAGCACCACACAAAAAGATATCACACCTGGTTAGACAAATAGAGCTTAATTTAATAAAATCCAATAAGCAGAACTTGAAGTAAAGAGGTCAGGCCGAACACAATGGAGCGCAGGCTGGATACAAGGACCAACTTAGGACCGCTGAACAAAGTACCTTGATCCTGGCTGCGCCAACGTTGAGGAAAATGCAGGGTACAGCAAAAATGATGTGTTGGTTACGAACCTACAGCAGATGGAGATGCATAAGTTTTCTCCAAGCACAGTTGAGGGGTATGTACTGGTCCAGAATGTGATGCATTGGTTCTGCTCCTATATCAGAGGCTGTGCCGATTCCGAGGGTGATGCGCTGGTCCGAAGGTGATGCGCCAGGCCTGCTTCTTGCGGCGATAAGGATGCACCAGTTCTGATCCATGCAAAGGTGAAGACGCACCAGTTCTGATGAGGATGCGTGGGTTTGACTGAAGAAGCACCTTATGCCTAGCTTCTAGGGGTCCAGGAATGCGGTGGCACCGCTTGCAGGGCAGACTTACAGATGGCAGAGTCAAGGTGGAGAAGCAGGTAAGTTGGAAGTCTTTTATGTCTTTGAGACTTCAGAAAACAGGAGACCAGTCAGCTGGCCCTTGGAGTCACTCTGGTTTCTTGGGGGAGAGATGCAGGTCCAGTCCTTTTCACTCCCAGGCAAGAGGGCAGCAGGTCAGCACAGCAAACTAGGAGTCCAGCAGAATAGCAGTCTTTGTAGCAGCACAGGAGTCCTTCTCCCTGGCAGAGTATCCACAGGTCCAGAAGTGTACTTAAGTGGTGGTGTCAGAGGTCCAGTACCAGGTCCAGTTGTGCTTTTAAAGTGGGGAAGAGACTTCAAAGAAGATCTTTGAAGTGCACAGAGGTCCTCCCTTCCTGCCCTGGCTCCTGAGTCTTTCACAGGAGGGGTAATGCAGCCCTTTGTGTGGGGATGGGACACAGCCTATTTAGGAGTAAATGTGAGGATGTGGCCAGCCTACCCCCCTCTCTATTCTGCCCTTGATGGCCCATCAAGTCACACCTAAGCTACCTTTGTGAGTGCCTGTCTTGAGGGAATGCATAAAGCCCAGCTGTCACCGACCAAAAACATGTACTTAGAGACAGACAGCAGGCAAGTAATTTTCTGATTTGGTGGGGTCAGACACCAGTACTTATACCAAAAGTGCCTCTGAAGTGGGGTGACTTCAAAGCAGCTCCTTGAAGTGCACAGGCTTACTTTCATCCCGGCCCTGGTTCTAGACTATAGTAGGGGGTAATCAGCCCATTGTGTGGACAAGTGCTTCCCTATTGAAGTGTAAGGGTGAGCACCCTTCCTGCTCAGGAAGGCCCATCAGAATACAGATGAATGTAGACGAGTCCTTTGTCACACCGACCCTTCCTGTGTTTGTGGTTGTCTAGAGGGAATGCACAAAGACCAGCTGTCAATCACCCAAACGCTTATTGGAGATAGGCAGTAGGCACAAAATGGCTGAAGTAAGAAAATGCCAACTTTCTAAAAGTGGCATGTTCAGAACTGCAATTTAAATTCCAGCTTCACCATAAGTTGTGATTTTAAACTGTGAGTCCAGAGACCTCAAACTTGAAAAATGTATCTCTTCCAGATTGTACAGTACACTTATAAACTTTGGTAAGGTAATCCCAATGGTATCCTACAGGGGAGATAGGCTTTGCAGCAGTAAAAATTGAATTTGGAGATTTTCCAATACCAGGAAATGTAAAACCTAAAAGTGCTGTCCTGCCTTTTATATACATTGCACCTTGCTCTCTCGGTTGTCCAGGGCCTACCATACGGGTGACATATATTTATAAAAAGGGATGGTTTGGGCCTGGCAAAAGGGTTATTTTATCAACAACAAAAGGCAACTCATAACTTGAAATAAATGCACATTCTAAACATATAGGAAAAAACTTTTGAGTGCTCATACACTGACACACATCGTTGCCTTGATATGTACTTCCGGGTTTACAATAGTAGACCCGTTTTAATAATGAACAAACAATTCAGTGGGGCACATCAACAATCAATGTCTAAACTATTATATTATCAAAATGAGATGACATGAGAGAATCTAGTATGATCAAACTAAATTTCTAATTGATAAATCTTCCTTTTCTGAAATAAACAATAACTAACCAAAGAGAAAAACCATGTACTCATATAAAACTAACCAAACAGAAATGTCCATGCAAATAGAGAATTTTAATACAAAAGAATATATCATATTATACACATAGACATATAAACATATATACACAACATGTAGAAAAAGAATGAAAAGCCATCAGCCTACACATAAACATATAAACATATATACACAAAATGTAGAAAAAGAATGAAAAGCCATCAGCCGACACGTGTTTCGTCCTGACTGGACTTCTTCAAGGCTGAGAGAATCACAACATATAACAATCAATTATAACAAATATATATATACAATATATACAAATATTAAAATAAATACACATCCAATATTTTATCCTTTCCCTTTCCAAAATACAAAAAACTGATAAATTATTTGGTCAATTAAGTACACAAGCTCTTAAAAGTGCATATTATTTATACTATTTCTCTTGGTTTGAAGCTAAACAAGAAACTTCAGAGAAAAGGAAGAAAACCACCACCACAACCTCAGTGGTGAAGTGTTTATTTGAAGTATCCAACAATATATTTCCCATGTCCCCAAGGATAGGTCTGTTGAAGCCACAGCGATAGTTAGCCATGCAACATGCAAGCCCAAGTGTAAATGAATTTCTTTTTCGTTGGCATTTGATCAATTTATGTCTACAATTTCTTTTCTTTCAAACGTAAACTACTTATAGCCCAGAATAACCCCTCATTGTGTAATGGTGAGGAAAGAGAGTCTAATAAATATATACCTTTATTTGCTTCTATGTCCGTATAATCATATACCATTTATCATCCTCTATGAAGAAGGAGGGGGAACGTGATAATTTAGTTACTCCCATTTCACTTGGCAAAATTTAGGGAATGTCAATAAAGTGTACTGTAGTGCAATTACTGACCTGTTTTAATCATAATCAGTCACTTCCTTGCTGTCTTCAAAATGAATCTAAATTACAGGAACCGTAAACCTCATGTATTGAGGAACCAACTGAAATATAAATAATTACAATAAATCCAATGTCCTCCCTAAAAGGAACTCAATTCCTATGTGATCATCTTTTATACCAATGTCTCCACACTATCCTGGTAATGGAGCCAGCATTCTAATAGTGCTCCGTTTTTCATTGAATTCGCAAATCTCATGTATTAAGGAACCAATTGAAATTCAAATAATTACAATAAATCCAATTTCCTCCCTAAAAGGACCTCAATTCCTATATAATCATTTTTTATACCAATGTCTCCACACTATCCTGGTAATGGAGCCAGCATTCTAATAATGCTCCATTTTTCATTGAATTACATAGAATACATTTCCCAAACTTCTACCATACACTTACCTATATGCCTCTCTCTCTGTTCTTAAATCTCGTCCCTGTTCTATTTCCCGATGTATCTCAGCGAGAGCATCGAGGGCCTCTGTACCTCGTCTCACTCTCCCCGACTTTTCCAAAGGAAGTGTACATCCTTCGCCGGCATTTTGCGCGCCACATTAGTACTCAAACCGAGTTCATTAGCACTAACAACGGACAGAAGCTTACCCATAGAACCACGGCGGCCATTTTGAAGTGGTTCCTATTGAGTGAAAACTAACACAAAGTCAGGACGAAATCTCGTCTATATCGTATGTAGACATTCTAAGACGACGATTTCAATACTTCAAATCCTTCGCCGTTATTTTAAACACCGCGTTAGCACTTCAACATAATTCATTAGCCGGAAAAGAAAGAAAAAGCACCTGCCTATGGAACCGCGGCGGCCATTTTGAAGTGGTTCATATTTTGTAAATATTACCCCCCAATAAAGACAAATTGTCACCTATTTGCCAACCAAAGAAATACATTTTCAACCACCCAATATCATGATGGTAAAGCAATTTCTACCCCCAGTATGTACACAAATGTCACCTCAGTGAACATATAGAGTGAAGTCGTAACCGGTCTTCCCAACATATAGAAAATTCAAATGAGAAGGGAAAGAACCCTCCCTATCTTTCAAGGACACGAAATAGAAAGGATATTGACAAAGTTAGTGACTCATATCATTTGTGTGTTGTTCTACATTCATAGTATGCCAAATGGATATATTCAGAGGAAATGGTACAACTCATCATCCAAATTCATGCCCATTTCAATCGTTCTTAATTTGATAATCCATTTTGCTTCATTTTTACGCAAGTCCAATGTTCTGTTGCCACCCCTAGCGTTCACCAGGATTTGATTTATACCCATATATTTTATTAATGGAACCTCAGTTACTGGATGTTTATCTTTAACATGCCGTACTAGCGGTGATGCTATGTCATAATTTCTTAGGGCTCTGATATGTTCTTGAATACGTTCCTTCAAAGGCCTTATTGTGCTGCCCACATATATCTGGCCACATATGCATTCCAATATGTATACCACAAATTTCGTATTGCAGTTAATAAAAGTGGAGATTTTATATTTGTCACTACCATTGTAGCTGAATTCAGTGGTTTTATGCAATGCCATACTGCACATATTACAATTACCACACCTATAGAAACCCGCAATTTTATTCGGAAGCCATGTTGTTTTACTTTCCATTAGAGGTGGTAAGAAACTTTTACAGACTTCATTTCTGATAGTTTTACCTCTTTTATGAATCATTTTAGGTTTCTTAGGAAGTAAAGCAGCAAGTGTTTCATCTGTCTGTAGAACATTCCAATGTTTACATAGAATGTGATATATATTGTGACTGTTTTGGCTATATGCCGTACAAAAACTCATTGCTCTGTATGGTGAACTGTCTCGCATCTTTGTCTTTTGACCCAGTAGGGTGGTTCTACATGTTTGATCAATCTTTTTCCTTGCTGTTTTGATGACACGCTTGGAATAGCCTCTCTGTGTGAATCTATCTTCCAATTTATTTAGTTCTATGTTGCATACATTGGGATCGCTGCAATTTCTTTTCAATCTGGTCATTTCCCCAAATGGGATGGCTGAAATTTGACTTTTAGGATGCGCACTTTCTGCATGTAATACCGAATTGCAGGCTGTTGGTTTGCGGTAAACTTTCGTATGAATCTTATTATCTGTGACGGATATCTCTAGATCTAAAAAACAGACTTTGTTCTTGCTGAATTCATACGTCATTTTAATATTGAAGATGTTACAATTAATGTATTCATAGAATTCCTTTAATAGTTGTTCCGATCCAGTCCAGATCATTAAAACATCATCAATATATCTTCCCCAGAAGAAAATGTTGTCGGTAAATACAGAGGGGCCCTTCTTCCAAACATGTATTGCTTCAAAGAAGCCCATATATATATTCGCATATGAAGGAGAGAACCGTGAACCCATAGCTACTCCTTGTGCTTGCTTGAACCACTGCCCCTCATGTAAAAATACATTGTTTTCCAATGTAAATTCAATCATACATAGTATCATATCAGTATGTTCCATGTATGATGCAGATCTCTCAGACAGAAAATGCCGTACTGCTTGTAAGCCCTTATCTTTAGGAATACATGTGTATAAGGAAGATACATCTAAGGTAACCAGCATCATCTCTGGAGTCCAGTTCACGTCCTCCAGCTTACAAAGAACATCCTTCGTGTCCTGTAGATATGAAGGAATGTTTTTCACAACAGGCTGCAGATAGCTATCAATGAACTCGGAAAGTCTCTCCGTAGGCGCTCCTATTCCCGATATTATGGGTCTGCCTGGTGGTGAAATGGCACTCTTATGTAGTTTAGGTAATACATATATACAAGGTGATGTAGGATAAGGATTGAAGATATATTTGAATTCAAAATCAGAAATTAACCCCTGATTGCACCATAAGAATAATAGTTTTTCCAATTCATCAACAATCTTTTTAATGGGATTACATTGCAATTTAATATATGCTCTACTATCAGATAGTTGTCTATCTATTTCTTGAACATAGTCTGCTCTATCTAAAATCACAATGTTTCCCCCCTTGTCTGCCTCTTTAATCACTATATCGTGATTACTTCCTAGTTCCTTGAGAGCCAATCTCTGTTTATTTGTTATATTAAACGATTTGTGAAAGTTGCCACTTTTAATTTGTTTTTGTAGTTTGCACAAATCTTCTTTCACCAATCTCCCAAATACTTCTATGACATTGTTACTGGGTAATTTGGGGGTAAAGCTAGATTTAGGTTTGAGGCCACTATTTAAAGATGTATCCTGAACAATTTTGAGGTCATTTAATAGGTCTAGCCTGTCCATGTTGTTATCATCCATATTTTCTAAGGTGAGTAAAAGTTCAATGTCTGCAATATCTTTGATAGTATAATTACTCACTGTAGTACTCATTGTGGTATCTAAAATTGTCTCTGTATGCTTTTCTGTCTTGTCTGCAAAATATTTTTTGAGTTTCAACTGTCGAAGAAATTTAAAAAAGTCAATGTGTACTTGCGTCATGTCACAAAGATTAGACACACAAAAACCCAATCCTTTGCCTAACACCTTAAGTTGTTCTTCAGTAAGAATATGTTTGGATAAATTCACAATCGAAATGCTGCTACAATCCTGCGCAGCATCTACTAACTTTTTGTTAGATGCCAATATCAATTGTTCTTGATTCTGCTCCTTGCTGCTCTGGTTTGCATCCCTATAGCTGATTGGTTTTTGACCTCCTCTTCTCCTTTTGCCTCTACGTGTTTTGGCCTTGCATTTTGAAAAGGCTGGTTGTAAGCATTTCTCTTGTTTCCTAGTCTGTACCTTTTTGCTTCCTGTAAAAAACTATTGGTGGGCATTTGGTCATCATTGGAATTTGAATTGGTATTATCACTTGATATGCTAGTGCTATCTGATTCATCTGATGTTATTGAAAAATCCGATTCATGGGTCACAACTCCCAATGTGCCCTTCTCATTTGTAGCTTGTCCTTTGTGAATGAAATTATCAAATTTCCTAGCGAACGTATAAATTCTGCCACTTTCATAATCTCTATCATCTCTTCGTAATTTTGCCATTTTTTTATTCCTGATATACAACTGATGTTTATCAAGCACTTCTTTAAAAATCTTGTCATTTTTTATTTTAACATCTGGCAAATTTAGGGCCTTGATTTCATTTTCTAATTCCTGTATGTCTTTTAATAATTTTTCCCTTTTTTCCTCCGCATGTTGTATTAAAATTGTCATCATACCTTTCGAAGTCTCGAAGAGCAATTGTTCCCACTCCAGCATGTGTTTAACCGACAAGTCGTCAAAAGTAGGGAATATAATTACTCTCAGGCCCCGAGGGACCTTTTTTTCTGTGATGTATTTTTGTAAAACTGTGGCATCCCACCATCGAGATAATTCCTGTTTTTTCAATTTTTCTAAATGTAGATATTTAGATCTCATACCTTCTGGGCAATTACCTATTCCTTGGGAAACATTACTAGTATTTGGAGTATGTGAGAACATAGCATGAAAGATCTTGTCTCTCTCATCATCAAACATTGCCATTTTTTCGGAGTGCCTATTCAGCAACCCCTGCAGTATTAATTTAGTACTTTACGAAGTGCAAATAATCAATATGAACATATACAATCAACAACAAAAGGCAACTCATAACTTGAAATAAATGCACATTCTAAACATATAGGAAAAAACTTTTGAGTGCTCATACACTGACACACATCGTTGCCTTGATATGTACTTCCGGGTTTACAATAGTAGACCCGTTTTAATAATGAACAAACAATTCAGTGGGGCACATCAACAATCAATGTCTAAACTATTATATTATCAAAATGAGATGACATGAGAGAATCTAGTATGATCAAACTAAATTTCTAATTGATAAATCTTCCTTTTCTGAAATAAACAATAACTAACCAAAGAGAAAAACCATGTACTCATATAAAACTAACCAAACAGAAATGTCCATGCAAATAGAGAATTTTAATACAAAAGAATATATCATATTATACACATAGACATATAAACATATATACACAACATGTAGAAAAAGAATGAAAAGCCATCAGCCTACACATAAACATATAAACATATATACACAAAATGTAGAAAAAGAATGAAAAGCCATCAGCCGACACGTGTTTCGTCCTGACTGGACTTCTTCAAGGCTGAGAGAATCACAACATATAACAATCAATTATAACAAATATATATATACAATATATACAAATATTAAAATAAATACACATCCAATATTTTATCCTTTCCCTTTCCAAAATACAAAAAACTGATAAATTATTTGGTCAATTAAGTACACAAGCTCTTGAAAGTGCATATTATTTATACTATTTCTCTTGGTTTGAAGCTAAACAAGAAACTTCAGAGAAAAGGAAGAAAACCACCACCACAACCTCAGTGGTGAAGTGTTTATTTGAAGTATCCAACAATATATTTCCCATGTCCCCAAGGATAGGTCTGTTGAAGCCACAGCGATAGTTAGCCATGCAACATGCAAGCCCAAGTGTAAATGAATTTCTTTTTCGTTGGCATTTGATCAATTTATGTCTACAATTTCTTTTCTTTCAAACGTAAACTACTTATAGCCCAGAATAACCCCTCATTGTGTAATGGTGAGGAAAGAGAGTCTAATAAATATATACCTTTATTTGCTTCTATGTCCGTATAATCATATACCATTTATCATCCTCTATGAAGAAGGAGGGGGAACGTGATAATTTAGTTACTCCCATTTCACTTGGCAAAATTTAGGGAATGTCAATAAAGTGTACTGTAGTGCAATTACTGACCTGTTTTAATCATAATCAGTCACTTCCTTGCTGTCTTCAAAATGAATCTAAATTACAGGAACCGTAAACCTCATGTATTGAGGAACCAACTGAAATATAAATAATTACAATAAATCCAATGTCCTCCCTAAAAGGAACTCAATTCCTATGTGATCATCTTTTATACCAATGTCTCCACACTATCCTGGTAATGGAGCCAGCATTCTAATAGTGCTCCGTTTTTCATTGAATTCGCAAATCTCATGTATTAAGGAACCAATTGAAATTCAAATAATTACAATAAATCCAATTTCCTCCCTAAAAGGACCTCAATTCCTATATAATCATTTTTTATACCAATGTCTCCACACTATCCTGGTAATGGAGCCAGCATTCTAATAATGCTCCATTTTTCATTGAATTACATAGAATACATTTCCCAAACTTCTACCATACACTTACCTATATGCCTCTCTCTCTGTTCTTAAATCTCGTCCCTGTTCTATTTCCCGATGTATCTCAGCGAGAGCATCGAGGGCCTCTGTACCTCGTCTCACTCTCCCCGACTTTTCCAAAGGAAGTGTACATCCCTCGCCGGCATTTTGCGCGCCACATTAGTACTCAAACCGAGTTCATTAGCACTAACAACGGACAGAAGCTTACCCATAGAACCACGGCGGCCATTTTGAAGTGGTTCCTATTGAGTGAAAACTAACACAAAGTCAGGACGAAATCTCGTCTATATCGTATGTAGACATTCTAAGACGACGATTTCAATACTTCAAATCCTTCGCCGTTATTTTAAACACCGCGTTAGCACTTCAACATAATTCATTAGCCGGAAAAGAAAGAAAAAGCACCTGCCTATGGAACCGCGGCGGCCATTTTGAAGTGGTTCATATTTTGTAAATATTACCCCCCAATAAAGACAAATTGTCACCTATTTGCCAACCAAAGAAATACATTTTCAACCACCCAATATCATGATGGTAAAGCAATTTCTACCCCCAGTATGTACACAAATGTCACCTCAGTGAACATATAGAGTGAAGTCGTAACCGGTCTTCCCAACATATAGAAAATTCAAATGAGAAGGGAAAGAACCCTCCCTATCTTTCAAGGACACGAAATAGAAAGGATATTGACAAAGTTAGTGACTCATATCATTTGTGTGTTGTTCTACATTCATAGTATGCCAAATGGATATATTCAGAGGAAATGGTACAACTCATCATCCAAATTCATGCCCATTTCAATCGTTCTTAATTTGATAATCCATTTTGCTTCATTTTTACGCAAGTCCAATGTTCTGTTGCCACCCCTAGCGTTCACCGGGATTTGATTTATACCCATATATTTTATTAATGGAACCTCAGTTACTGGATGTTTATCTTTAACATGCCGTACTAGCGGTGATGCTATGTCATAATTTCTTAGGGCTCTGATATGTTCTTGAATACGTTCCTTCAAAGGCCTTATTGTGCTGCCCACATATATCTGGCCACATATGCATTCCAATATGTATACCACAAATTTCGTATTGCAGTTAATAAAAGTGGAGATTTTATATTTGTCACTACCATTGTAGCTGAATTCAGTGGTTTTATGCAATGCCATACTGCACATATTACAATTACCACACCTATAGAAACCCGCAATTTTATTCGGAAGCCATGTTGTTTTACTTTCCATTAGAGGTGGTAAGAAACTTTTACAGACTTCATTTCTGATAGTTTTACCTCTTTTATGAATCATTTTAGGTTTCTTAGGAAGTAAAGCAGCAAGTGTTTCATCTGTCTGTAGAACATTCCAATGTTTACATAGAATGTGATATATATTGTGACTGTTTTGGCTATATGCCGTACAAAAACTCATTGCTCTGTATGGTGAACTGTCTCGCATCTTTGTCTTTTTGTCATCTCATTTTGATAATATAATAGTTTAGACATTGATTGTTGATGTGCCCCACCAAAAGGGTTATTTTGCCAGGTTGACATGGCAGTGTAAAACTGCACATACAGGCTCTGCAATGGCAAGCCTGGGATACAGTTAGAGGGGCACCTAGGGGGGTGGCACAGTCAATGCTGAAAGGCCCACAAGTAGCATTTAATTTACAGGCCCTGGGCACCTGTAGTGCACTTTACTAGGGACTTATAAGTAAATTAAATATGCCAATTGAGATTAAACCAATGTTACCATGTTTAGGGGAAAGGACACAAACACTTTAGCACTGGTTAGCAGTGGTAAAGTGCACAGAGCCTTAAAGCCAGCACAAAAAGGTCAGAAAAGTGGAGGAGGTAGGCAAAACGTTGGGGTGAAGACCACCCTAAGGCTGTCAGGTCTAACACTTATTCTAACACAATGTCTAATAAATGTAGATCGACATTTAGTCTCTCCTATTTTCAGCTAAGCAAGATGTTAAGAACACACATTGTAACTTAGGACAAATTGTACTCACCAGAATCTTTTCTTTTGGAGGTTTTGTAGTGCCGGAATCAGTGAAGACCAGGGATTCTAGGTTGCTATCCACTGGGTTAACTGGACAATCAAGACCGAAGTCTTTCCAGGAAGAAGGACAGGACTGTTCAGGTAAATCTGACAACCAAACAGGAACTTGCTTCTGCCGAGTTTCCAATTGCCAAGCAGGGAATGGCAGGCGGGCATGCTTTTTATAGTCTCTGGATTCAAAATGGCCGGTGAAAACTTTAGAAGGCCACCAAGCAGATTCCAGCAGGTTCCAGATTCAAAATGGCGATCTAGAAGGTTCTCAGTGTAGGTAACCTAATGATTGTTCAGAGTATTCTCACTCAAGTTCTTGTGGTGTGCTTCATCATTAGCTACTCCGTCCGACTCTGATAAGATAGTACCATTAAGGTGGTCACAACCTAATGATGAAAGGGGTTCAGAATAAATTATACTGGAAGGGTAATATGCAACTGCCTCTATGTAAACGCAAAGAGATTTTCTTTATTCGGAGGGTGCACACAGGTAGGATTAAAAACATTAATTGGATGTAGAGTGAAACATTGAGGCCCTCATTATGAACGTGGCGGTGTGGGCCGCCATGCCGGCGGTGGCGGGAAATCCCACCAGCCGGCATGGCGGCCCACACTGCCACATAATGAAGCCATGGAGGGCCGCCTATACCGCCAGGCTGCCTCCGTCAGGCAGCCTGGCGGTGGACGGCATCATTATCCGACAGGGCAGCGCTGCTGACCCTCGAATAATGATCCCTTTGCCTCCAGCCTTTCCCTGGTGGGTTACCCCGCCAGGGAAAGGCTGGCGGAAGGGGTGCACCGGGGCACCCCAGGAGCCCCTGCACTGCCCATGCACTTAGCATGGGCAGTGCAGGGACCCCTGTGCAGTGCCCCATCGGGCAGGTCACTGCCAGATTTATGGGCAGTGATCTGCGAAGCGGGTGCAGCTGCACCCGCTGCACAGAGACATTGACAGCGGATCCCCGGCCAGGCATTCCTCTGGGCTGGCAGGCGGAAACAATATTTCCGCCCGCCGGCCCAGAGGAATGTTCATTATACGGCCGGTCACTGGAGAGACCCTTAGCATGAACATGGCGGTGTAAACTGCAGTGTTCATAATGAGGCCCTAAGTCTCACCCATTCTTTAATTGTATTTATGTGAACATGTTTCGGCCCATAATGAATTTTGTAAGGGATCTCTTGCCTTCATCATGGCAAAAATGAACCCCTACTGTCTCTGCTCCATCGAAATATATGCAAATGGGTAAGAGTAAGTCCTATCTTCAAACCGTCATTTGTATATAATTCCTGCTGAAAACAATACAGACAATGTAGCGTACAATTGATACACAAGTTATTAAGTTTATAGTACAGCAGAAGTATTTTCCTGGCTCCAACTCCAAAATAATATTGGTAAAAACATTTTAAACCTTAAAAGCACTGTAGATACACAGCAAATATGAAAAACATATGAGCACTCTGTTATCCTATTCTCAATGGTCAATGGTCATTGACAGGGTGAGAAAGCCAAGACAATAACTGCAGAATCCCTGCACATTGTTTTACTGGTTATGTTTTTATAAATTATGTTTGATCTGCATCTTATCACATACCCACCTCATTACTACTGAAAAGTCCATTACACAAGAAAGAACTAAGGACCACAGGTTGTAACTAGTCTTCCACATGGGATTTGGATGCATGTTCTAAATGTATGATTTGAGCACTATGACTGACTATATGAAACTTTGCAATATGAATTGAAACCCACTATAGCAAATTAAAACAAATGGATGTTAGAGGTTGTCTTCTATTCAGCTTTCTCTTTAATGTGCACCTAGTTGTAAGTGTCTCTGAGATTCAATTTGGTAAATAACAGAGGTGTTTTAATTTGATTCAGCTTTACAGATCTTAATATTGGAGGAACATAGTTGCAATTGTTGATGGCATTTAATTCCATATATTTTATACAATGTCTATTTCCATCTGCAGGTTTGGGTACAAACAAGATAGGAGCTCCAGTATAGTGTCTAATAAAAGCTTTTTACAAGTTGTTTTTTAGATATTTTTCAGGTCTTCATCTTCTTTAACTGCAAGGGGATAGATACAGCGGTGTATTAAATTTGCCAGAGGAATTAAATCAATGGTACAGTCATAGTATCTAGTAAGGGGAGGTATCTGCTCATTTTATGTTAAACACATTAAAAAAGTATTTTTAAGCCTCTGATAATCCTGTGTCCTCAGGTTTTTGTAAAGAAAATCAGAGCAAGAGATGTTGCATAGAAGAGAAACAAGGATACCACTGTTGTTAACAATACACTAAATTCAGTGTTATCCTGCCTGCTTAGCATTTAATGACTGGTTCATGATGTAGAGGCCAGGAGTTTCCTAAAATGTATCTACTTATGAATGTGGTATTGGTATAGTACAAAGGCAAGGACACAATCAACAAGTGATAGAAAAGGTAGCTGAGTTCTGGGTGCAAAGGTGTACAGCTGCTTTATTGTGATGTAGTGTTCTTTGCAGAGGTATCTCTTCATCTCTTTCTTAAATTGGAGCACAGTTAACACAATCCTGATGCGTATGAGGATGTTGTTCCAAATATTGTCCTAACACACACTGGTAGCCAAGTTTGTTGATTTGGGGTTTTTATCAATTCCTGCCCTGGTTCTCAGATCAAATCAGGATAATTTTTCCATCTGTTCTCCTGTTTTAAAATCGTAGTGCAGCCCATCTCAGAATGATTGCTTCTCCTATGACCTGCCTCTGTTCTACAACATGTAGTGTATCAGCATCAAGTCCTGCTCATCCAGTCCTTCACTTTTACTAGTGCTCCACAGGTGACATCCTTGCAGACTTCTAATTCATCACAATATCCATTTTTTAAAGGTAGCAAGGTTTAAGTCTTGAACTCCAGAGACATTGCCCACACAAAGAAGAATGCAGTAATATGGCCCATTCCACTCCAAGTCGCTTATGGGGAATGTTCATATCAGCACGTTGGTTCAATGAGTTGATACAGATTCACCCCAAAAGTAGGTTAAAAATCTTCTTTGTGTGAAAAGTCCATTGAGCTAGCCCGGCAATTCAAAAGACCCACAAAGATTGCTGGAACCAAAAAAGGCAGGAGCCCTAATGTCCTGGCTATGGTCCTTAAGGGCAAGGACTTTAAGAAAGTGCAAAGTGTAGTTCTACCTTCATGCAATGCAGCTTTTCCTGCCGTGGTTTTAAGATGCAGGGTTTGGTGTATGATACAAACCCTTCAATATCACTTGGGCTGGTAAGCAATTGGATTTTTCAAATCTGTCAAAGAGGTCTAGCTTATGAGAGCATTCTTAAAACAATAATCAACAGGGAGAAAGTTGTTGAGGAAGATAGTCAGTTAAATGGCTAGGTCCAAAAGCACGCTACTACTGACTGGAATAGCTTTGTGAAATAGTAGCCAAGTAGCCAACAAAATTCCAAAGGAAAGATTCATTTTCTCACACTTGGTCTCCCTAAAAAAAGCTTCAGATATTTGTGATGAGGAAGGAATCTCTGTAGGAGGAGGATGTGTTTTGGTAGATCCAAACATAGCATCTGGTCTTGGGCTGTATGCTACTCTAAAGGAAGTGAATCCCCTCTATTTTGTACTATATTCTACCTAATGATTATAGTGTGCTAATCGTTTTGGAGAACACAATCACCCAACTGGTTTGAAGATGCTTATGGAAAACATATCCTAAAAATCACAAGATCAGATGGAAAAAACACAAAGGGAGCAGGAGCAAAAAGTGGTTCTAAAAAAATATGTACTTTCAATTTCTTTTGAAAACTAACAGATTAGATATACATCTTCTGTCTCTTATGAGTGAATTCCAAAGTCCAGGAGCAAGCACAGAAAGAGTACTTCTGTAAAACCTTGCTCTCTTGTAAGCAAAACGTTAAAGAAATTACCATTTGATGAGCTCTGAGGTCTTTGGAAAACCTACTTTACTAGGCTCCTCTGCAGAGCTGCAGGGGCTTTACCAAAGAGGGTTCAGTGGATTTAGCTATTAATTTTCAAAGTAATTCTCTCCTCAATCAGGAGACAATGGAATTTCCTCAGAATAAAGGACATAGGAGACCTTTAAAATATGCTGTGCTCCTACAAGGAACCTAGGTGTGTTCTTTGGATTGTCTGTAATGCTTCATTAGACTTTTAAAAGGTAAATTGCTAGCAAGGGGATCATTTACAAAATTATTTGGGAATAACTGGTTAGCAAATGGAATTAATCAAAATAGATACAAAAATGATGATTCAAATCCATGTAGGAAGTCAAGGAAACGAGAGAAAACAGGCTTACATAAAGAAATTCAAGCAAAATACTTATATTGTTGGGTACAGCAAGAATGGAAAACCCAGCATACATTAATCATGCACATTTGGTCAGAAGTCTGTTAAACCATCATAGATTAATACCTGTTGTAGAAAACTGGCACTTGTTGCAGTTACCCCAGGACTTTTTGCCTGATATTAATGCTGACTTGACTGAGAGCGTGCTGGGATCCAGTGTTCTTTCCCTAAAAATGTACCATTGTTTCCACAATTGGCACACCTCTGGCACACCGATAAGTCCCAGTGGGTCCTTTGGTGTCGAATATGTTCCTCCGGAGATTTCACTGTGAGGGGGGTCCTCTGTATTCTCTCTGCTCTTGCTCAGAATCGCCTGAGGACCATCTCTGGCTGGGTGAACCTCCTGGACACGGGCCGTGGGCGTCAGGTGCAGAGTGGTCAGGATTCACGCTTCTGGAGTGAGGTGGGAGTCCTTTAGAAGAGGTTCCTTCTTCTTTTCTTCTTTGGACAAGGCTGCTGTCCTCCATAGTTCTTCATCCTCTGTGATGCAGGCAGTCCTCTGGAGGTTTTTCAGAGGTCGCTGGACCTGCAAGACTTGTTTCCTTTCTTCTGCAGGTTCTTTGAAGCAGGAGACAGGCTGGTAGGGCTGGGGCCACATCAGTTGTTGTCTCCTTTCCTTCTCTGCTGGGGTTTCAGCTAAGCAAGCCTTCTTCTTCTTGTGAGGTCGTGAGGAATCTGTTGAGCTGGGTTCAGGGGAGCCCTTAAATACAAGATTTAGGGGTGTTACAGGGTCAGAGTTCAGTAGCCAATGGCTACTGTCCCTGTGGGTGGCTCCACCCTCCTTATGTCCACTCCCTTTGGGGATGGGGGCACATTCCTATCCCTCTTGGTCCCTGTCCTCCAAACCAAGATGGAGGATTCTGCAGGCAGGTGCTCACCTCAGCTCTGGACAACTTAGGGATCCTGGCTGGAGTGGTCACTCCTCCCTGTTTTCTCTAATTTTCCCGCCAGACTTGCCACAAAAAGTGGGGCTTTGTCTGGCGGGCGGGCATCTCCACTAGCTGGAGTGCCCTGGGGAACTGTAACCTGAGACTTGAACCTTTGAGGCCCACCCCCACGTGTTACAGTTCCTGCAGGGGGAGGTTTGAAGCACCTCCACCCAGTGCAGGCTTTATTTCTGGCCCCAGAGAGCACAAAGGCACTTACCCCATGTGGTCAGAAACTCGTCTGAAAGTGGCAGGCTGGCACAGACTGGTTAGTCCTACACTAGCAGTTGGGCCAACATACAGGGGCATCTCTAAGATGCCCCCTGTGTTCATTTTTCAATACATCCCACACTGGCATCAGTGTGGGTTTATTGGGCTGAGTAGTTTGATACCAAACTTTCCAGTATTCAGTGAAGCTATTATGGTGCTGTGGAGTTCTTAATGACAAACTTCCAGACCATATACTCAGTATGGCGACACTGCACATACAGGGGCATATTTATACTCTGCGCCGAATGTGCGTCAAAAATATTGAGCACATTCGGTGCAAACCGTGCACCATACTCAAACTTTGGCGCCCAAGCCCGCGGACGTCAAAATTCCTCCGTGTGAGTCATTTTTTGGATGCCAGAAACTGCCTTGCGTTGATGACATGCAAGGTAGGCGTTCCCGTCCAAAAAATGACTTCAAGGCCTGTGCGCCTTATATATTCTCATGCGTCATTTTGACACACAGGAAAGGGCGGGCCTTAAAAAACGGTGCACAGCCTGATGTGCGCCGTTTTTTTAACGCCTGGGTCACGGCAGGCGTTAAGGGACCTGTGGGTTCACTTCCATGGTCTCTGACCATGGAAGGAGTCCAGAGGTGCCCTTCCCTGCCCCCAGGGACACACCCTGCCACCCTCGCCCACGCCTGGAGGACACCCATGGATGGGGGGACCCATCCCAGGTAAGTACAGGTAAGTTGAGGTAAGTATTTTTTAATTTTTTTTAAAGTGGCATAGGGTGGCCTAATTTGGGCCCCCCTACATGCCACTGTTCCCAATGACCATGCCCAGGGGACAGAAGTCCCCTGGGCATGGCCATTGGGCAAGGGGGCATGACTCCTGTCTTTGCTAAGACAGGAGTAATTTCAATGGGGGTTGTGCGTCAAAATATGGCATGGTTTTTGCCTCAAACCTGACTTGCACCATTTTTTGATGCACAACCCCCATTTTCCCCTACGCCGGCGCTGCCTGGTTTGCGTCTAACGTCATTCCTTAAATAAGGCACCCACATGGCGCGTAGCAATGGCGTTAGCTGGCGGTAAAAATTTTGACGCAAACCAGCACCTTCGCTGGTGTCAAAAAGTATAAATATGGGCCACAATGTCTAAGAATGGACTTAGACACTGTAGGGGCATATTGCTCATGCAGCTATGCACTCACCTGTGGTATAGTGCACCATGCCTTAGGGCTGTTTGGCCTGCTAGAGGGGTGACTTACCTATGCCACAGGCAGTGGGTTGTGGGCATGACACCCTGAGAGAGATGTCATGTCAACTTTGACTTTTTCTCCCCACCAGCACACACAAGCTGCAAGGCAGTGTGCATGGGCTGAGTGAGGGGTCACCTAGGGTGGTATAATACATGCTGCAGCCCTTAGAGACCTTCCCTGGCTACAGGGCCCTTGGTACCTGTGAGAAAGTAGCCTCTTTCTAGCCTTGTTACCCCCACTTTTGGCCTGTTTGTGAGTGTATGTCAGGGTGTTTTCACTGTCTCACTGGGATCCTGCTAGCCAGGGCCCAGTGCTCATAGTGAAAACCCTATGTTTACAGTATGTTTGTTATGTGTCACTGGGACCCTGCTAGTCAGGACCCCAGTGCTCATAAGTTTGTGACCTATAGGTATGTGTTACCTGTGTTATGACTAACTGTCTCACTGAGGCTCTGCTAATCAGAACCTCAGTGATTATGCTCTCTCATTTCTTTCAAATTGTCACTAACAGGCTAGTGACCAATTTTACCAATTTACATTGGCTTACTGGAACACCCTGATAATTCCCTAGTATATGGTACTGAAGTACCCAGGGTATTGGGGTTCCAGGAGATCCCTATGGGCTGCAGCATTTCTTTTGCCACCCATAGGGAGCTCTGACAATTCTTACACAGGCCTGCCACTGCAGCCTGAGTGAAATAACGTCCACGTTATTTCACAGCCATTTTACACTGTACTTAAGTAACTTATAAGTCACCTATATGTCTAACCTTTACCTGGTAAAGGTTAGGTGCAAAGTTACTTAGTGTGAGGGCACCCTGGCACTAGCCAAGGTGCCCCCACATTGTTTAGGGCCAATTCCCCGGACTTTGTGAGTGCAGGGACACCATTACACGCGTGCACTACATATAGGTCACTACCTATATGTAGCTTCACAATGGTAACTCCGAATATGGCCATGTAACATGTCTATGATCATGGAATTGCCCCCTCTATACCATCCTGGCATAGTTGGCACAATCCCATGATCCCAGTGGGCTGTAGCACAGACCCTGGTACTGCCAAACTGCCTTTCCCGGGGTTTCACTGCAGCTGCTGCTGCTGCCAACCCCTCAGACAGGCTTCTGCCCTCCTGGGGTCCAGCCAGGCCCAGGATGGCAGAACAAAGGACTTCCTCTGAGAGAGGGTGTTACACCCTCTCCCTTTGGAAAATGGTGTGAAGGCAGGGGAGGAGTAGCCTCCCCCAGCCTCTGGAAATGCTTTCATGGGCACACATGGTGCCCATTTCTGCATAAGCCAGTCTACACCGGTTCAGGGACCCCTTAGCCCTGCTCTGGCGCGAAACTGGACAAAGGGAAGGGGAGTGACCACTCCCCTGACCTGTACCTCCCCTGGGAGGTGCCCAGAGCTCCTCCAGTGTGCTCCAGACCTCTGCCATCTTGGAAACAGAGGTGCTGCTGGCACACTGGACTGCTCTGAGTGGCCAGTGGCATCAGGTGACGTCAGAGACTCCTTCTGATAGGCTCCTTCAGGTGTTGCTAGCCTATGCTCTCTCCTAGGTAGCCAAACCCTCTTTTCTGGCTATTTATGGTCTCTGTCTCTTGGGATTCCTTAGATAACGAATGCAAGAGCTCATCCGAGTTCCTCTGCATCTCTCTCTTCACCTTCTGCCAAGGAATCGACTGCTGACCGCGCTGGAAGCCTGCAAAACTGCAACATAGTAGCGAAGACGACTACTGAAACTCTGTAACGCTGATCCTGCCTCCTTCTCGACTGTTTTCCTGGTGGTGCATGCTGTGGGGGTAGTCTGCCTCCTCTCTGCACTAGAAGCTCCGAAGAAATCTCCTGTGGGTCGACGGAATCGTCCCCCTGCAACCGCAGGCACCAAAGAACTGCATCACCGGTACCCTGGGTCTCCTCTCAGCACGACGAGCGAGGTCCCTTGAATCCAGCAACTCTGTCCAAGTGACTCCCACAGTCCAGTGACTCTTCAGTCCAAGTTTGGTGGAGGTAAGTCCTTGCCTCCCCACGCCAGACTGAATTGCTGGGAACCGCGACTTTTGCAGCTACTCCGGCCTCCGTGCACTTCCGGCGGAAATCCTTTGTGCACAGTCCAGCCTGGGTCCACGGCACTCTAACCTGCATTGCACGACCTCCTAAGTTGTTCTCCGGCGACGTGTGACTCCTTTGTGCGACTTCAGGTGAGCACCATTTCACGCATCCTTGTAGTGCCTGTTTCTGGCACTTCTGCGGGTGCTGCCTGCTGCTGAGAGGGCTTCTTGTCTTGCTCGACGCCCCCTCTGTCCCCAGACACAATTGGCGACATCCTGATCCCTCCTGGGCCACAGCAGCATCCAAAAACACTAACCGCACGATTTGCAGCTAGCAAGGCTTGTTGGCGGTCTTTCGGCGGGAAAATACTTTTGCACAACTCTCCACGGCGTGGGGGATCCATCCTCCAAAGGGGAAGTCTCTAGCCCTTGTCGTTCCTGCAGAAACCACAGCTTCTACTGTCCAGTAGCAGCTTCTTTGCACCCACAGCTGGCATTTCCTGGGCATCTGCCCATCTCCGACTTGCTTGTGACTTTTGGACTTGGTCTCCTTGTTCCACAGGTACCCTCGACTGGAAATCCATCATTGTTGCATTGTTGGTTTGTGTCTTTCCTGCAGAATTCCCCTATCACGACTTCTATGTCCTTTGGTGAACTTTAGTGCACTTTGCACTCACTTTTCAGGGTCTTGGGGTGGGCTATTTTTCTAACCCTTACTATTTTCTAATAGTCCCAGCGACCCTCTACAAGGTCACATAGGTTTGGGGTCCATTCGTGGTTCGCATTCCACTTTTGGAGTATATGGTTTGTGTTGCCCCTATCCCTATGTGTCCCCATTGCATCCTATTGTAACTATACATTGTTTGCACTGTTTTCTAATACTATTACTGCATATTTTGGTATTGTGTACATATATCTTGTGTATATTTGCTATCCTCATACTGAGGGTACTCACTGAGATACTTTTGGCATATTGTCATAAAAATAAAGTACCTTTATTTTTAGTATATCTGTGTATTGTGTTTTCTTATGATATTGTGCATATGACACTAGTGGTACTGTAGGAGCTTCACTCGTCTCCTAGTTCAGCCTAAGCTGCTCTGCTAAGCTACCATTATCTACCAGCCTATGCTGCTAGACACCCTATACACTAATAAGGGATAACTGGGCCTGGTGCAAGGTGCAAGTACCCCTAGGTACTCACTACAAGCCAGTCCAGCCTCCTACATTGGTTGTGCAGCGGTGGGATAAGTGCTTTGAGACTACTTACCACTCCTGTCATTGTACTTTTCATAAGAGAAAAATATACAAAACAAGTTCAGTGTATGTACACATAACCAAAAAGTTTTGCATTTCTTTTCTCTCCTCTTTTCTAAAGTGCTGAAAAGTACCTCTAAACTTTCTAAAAAGTTCTTAAAAGTTTAAAAAGTTTTTTTTCTGTCTTTCTAAAAGTTCTGAAAACTTTTTTCTCTTTTTCTATCACTTAAACTCTTTCTAAAAATGTCTGGCACAGGCCAAAATGTTGATCTGTCCAAACTTGCATATGACCACCTTAGCTGGAAAGGAGCAAGGAGTCTCTGTGTAGAAAGAGGCTTGAGTGTAGGGAAGAATCCTTCTTTGGAATTATTGCTTAACATGCTTAGAGAGCAAGATAAGGCCAGAAGGGCCCCATCTGTTGACAAAGCAGCCAATGGTTCCCAATCTGATCCAGGGACCCCCCTAGGAAAAGATTCAGGAAAGAAACTTCCTAGCCTGCCCATTACTAGACAGTCTAGCATAGTTGGTAATGATGAAGAGGTACACCATACAGATAGTGTTATCTCACATCATAGCAAGAGTATTGTTTCTCACCACAGTAGAAGTGATGTTTCTGTTAACCAAGCTGTTAGGGTGCCTTCTGTAAGGGATAGGTGTCCTTCTGTCCATTCTCACCACACTTCTGTTTCAAGGAATGTCCCACCCACCCACCCTGATGACAGATTGTTAGAAAGGGAGCTCAATAGATTGAGAGTGGAACAAACCAGACTGAAGCTCAAGAAGCAACAGCTGGATTTGGATAGACAGTCCTTAGAAGTAGAGAAGGAAAGACAGAAGTTGGGTTTTGAAACCCATGGTGGCAGCAGCAGTATTCCCAATAGTCATCCTGCAAAAGAGCATGATTCTAGGAATCTGCACAAGATAGTTCCCCCCCCCCCCCTTGGAGCAACGGGAACCCCAAAGCCAATCCTAGTGTGCCGCCCATAATTTCTATGTGCTGATTGGCTGTGGAGTTCGCACGAGGATCTGAGAACCACAAGATTCAGATTTCAAGATTTTTTTTTGATACGGGAAGAGGGACGGGGAACATGGCGGCCGGTTGAAGCGCTGACCGCGAACTCCCATCGGACGAGAGACGCGGACGAGAGACGCGACCTGCGACCCCTGACCTGGAAACGACGCGCTGAGAGCCGGAGCAGTCCCGCAGTTGGATCGACGCGCGAGAGGATCACCGCGGCCGTAGAGGGGCCCCCTTGTTGTGACGAGGAAGAGGTTTGGAGGAGAGACGCCGGGGAAGAGACTAGGGGAGAGACTGGGATTGTGCAGGGCTCCTAGACCGGCGCCCCGGGTGAGTCGTCCCTCTTGCCGGGAAGAGCTGTTGATGGCGTTTTTTTTTTTTTTTTTTTTCTCTCTCGGTGTTGAGGTTGACAGAGCTCCCTGCGTGAGAGATACACACTGATAAATCCAGATTGGTAGGAATACCATAAATCGTTAATTAACCTGAACATCGGATCTTTAAAAAACAATCGCAGGTTGAATCTGCATAGGATTTTTTTGTTTTTTTTGTGAGCCTTTCTTTTTTTTTTTGAGACTTCTTCTGTCACCCACAGAGGTTTGATGTTAAACTCTCTTATCATTAACTTTGAGCATTGTCTCTTTGCTTTAAGAGTTATTCCAACGTTGTTTCTACTCCTTGAATTAGACCGAGTTGGGCATCACTGGGCATCATTTGCCTATTGGGCTTGGAGTAGCTATTTGAAGGACTCGGAAGGATCCTAGAAAATCCAGTCTCGGAATACGTTACTATTGGAGTGTACTTGTTTATATTGATCTCCCCGCCCCAGGTCGGGAGATTTAATTAAAAATCACGGCGAACAAGGAGGGGGGCGAAATTGCTTCGGCGAGAGGTGGTCAGGGGGTCCCCTGGAATCAAGCTTTAAATTCCAGTATTTGGGCTGAAGCAGTGAGGGGTGTGCGACGAGGGAGATCTTATACCTCTCGCTGTTCTCTTCGTGGGAGTTTACCGGAGACTCCGGGGCTTTCCACTAGGAGTAATTTGAACAGGAATAAGGTGGGAGAAGAACGTGATACCAGCAGAGCCTCTCGGTGCATGTCTCCAATCAAACGCCGCCCCAGGGTTGCACGGGCAGAGGTTAAAAACCTGGTTGGTGCAAGGACTTGTAAGCCCGGCCCCCTGGGTGTGAGTGATAAGCCCCAGGTTTATTCATCAGAGACTGTAGCAGTTACAAATCCTGGATATAAGACTCACGGCGAAGTCTCTTTAAAGGGGACTGATCAAATTTTGTCATCTGTGGGCCCTCCTATCCCTCTCTTGAGGGAAGGCCAACCTGAACTTCTGGGGAGGAGTGAATCACTGATCACAAGATATTTTCGGACTACTACCTTTCCATCGCAGGATATGGCAAATAGTCAACTAACCTCAGATGATTTAGAAATGTCAAATTTAGCTATGCGTTTGGCTAGGCGGTCGCCCCTAAATCCATTAGACAAGGATCTAGATGGACAGGGAGAGGATTCCTCTAAATTATCGGCTTTGTTAGAAGTGGAGAGCAACCCTCTCAGAGGTACAATGTCTTATGGTATGGACGTACAGGCCCTGCTAATCTCTCTTACTAAAGAGATTAGGGAAAAATTTGAGACATCAGAAAATAACCAAACAAGGATTCGGGAAGTATGTGAGGCTTTGGAAAATAAAATCACTTTGTTAACAGATCGGATGGGTAAACTCGAGACTGTGGTGGCGGCCCATGAGGAGCGGGTGGCAGCTCAATCTGAGGATATTTCACAATTAAAACGTGGAGAAAAGTTGTTACAGGACAAACTAGAGATTTTGGAAAATAACATGCGGAGAAATAATATCAGGCTTTTGGGTGTTCCTGAGGGATTGGAAGGGGAAGATATTAAGGGCTATGTGATTGCTTTGATAAAAGAGGTTATCCCAAATACAGCAGGGTTTAACCTGGAAGAGGATATTCAAAGAGTCCATCGTGACCCGTTCAAGAAAAATCCCGGGAGGAAGAATCCCAGGAGGATTCTGATAAATTTCAATACGTACTCTATCAAGGAAAAAATTCTGTCTGAAGCCCTTAAAGTTGGTGTTTTTTCCAAGGGGGATTGGGCCTTCAGGATAAGATCGGACTTGTCTAAAGCAACGTTAGATAGACAGTGGGAATTGGGAAATTTTATGCGTGAGCTTCGTTCTCTTGGGGCTACCGTACAGCTAAGGTTTCCGGCAGCACTCCGGATCATGTGGAAGAACAAAATGTATAACATGAGAGATCCGGGGGAGGTTAGCGCATTTATAGACCAGATTAAGGCGTCACAATAAGATCTAGTGGAAGTATCTCGTCCGATGGGGAGTTCGAATTTAGGATAACAGGATGGTTATCCTAGTAGAATCAGGGAGGGTTCCCCAGGGTAGGGGGGTTGGGTTTGGGTGGGAGTTGGGGTTGGTGGAGGGGGTGGAAGGCACTGGGTGTGGGGGTTTGGGTTGGGTTAGGTGGGTTAGGTGGGTTGAAAGGATAAAAATAAGAAAGTCCTCATATGTTGTTTACCTAGGAGGGGGGTGCGCTGTGCTTATGACGTTTTCCTTTTCTCCTGACAGATATGTCTAAGTATGGGAATTTAAGATTGAAATTTCTTTCTTGGAATGTGAATGGTTTAAGAGTGGTAAGCAGGAGGAGGAAGATTTTTGAATATTTAAGATTGGCGGAAGAGGAGATTATCATATTGCAAGAAACTCATCTCCAACAAACAGAGTGGGAGACCTGGGTTAAACGGTTGAATTGGGTTTCTCTTAGCGTATGCTCCTCCCAAACTAGTGTGATAAAAGGCGTGGCAGTTCTCATCAAAAAATCCATAAAGCTTAGGATAGGATCGGTGCAAGTTGACCCTAGAGGGAGATGGGTAGTGGTAGAACTGTGCGTATGTGGTTATTGGGTTACGGTGGCAGGCTATTATGGACCTAACCTAGATGATCCCACACCATTTCAAGAGTTATTCAATATTTTACTTCTAGCTAGATATCCAGTGGTACTAGGCGGAGACTTCAACATTTTGTTAGACCCTGTACACGATAAGTCAACCCCTCGAGGTACGGATAACTCTCCTAAAATGAGGGCACAGGTGAAACAAGCCATGCAAGATTTAGGATTGGTAGACATATGGCACTGCAGAGGAGGCGAAGGAGACAGATATACATTTTACAATAAAAAATATGGGCATAGATCTAGAATAGATTTTTTTTTAATACATAAAAGTTTATGCCCAGAGGTCAGAAAGGTAGCCCACAATCCAGCTCACCTCTCAGATCATTCAGCTGTAAAATTACACTTGGATATCAGGGTCGTAAATAAAGGTATTAGATGTATAATTAATCGCGCTATACTATTAGACGACTCTATAGTAGAAGCATTAAAAAAAGACACAAGAGATTTCTTTCTTTTGAACCAAGGTACGGCAAGTTTATGGTGTGTTTGGGACGCCTTTAAGGCTTATATTAGAGGGAGGCTTATGAGCCTGGCAATATACAAACATCGTGAAGAAAAAGAGAAATTGGGAGATATGGAATTATCTCTAAAAACCTTGCAAGCTGCAATCCATAAAGCACGAGCAGAAGAGAAGGTCAATTTATTAGAGGACTTGATATGTCAAGAGGTTAATGTTCGGACTAAGCTAGAGGCTTTTTTGGAAAATCGCAGTAAGTTAAAATGGGAAGCTAGCCGATATGCTCACCATGAATATGGAGAAGGTTGCAGTAAGCTACTAGCATGGAAGGTTAAGTCAGACCTCTCTAAAAGATATATTTCAGCAGTCAAATCGGACAATACGATTTGTGTGGAGCAAGAAGAGATTGAGGGGGCATTTGTATCTTTTTTCCAAGACGTATACTCAGAAAGCCTGGTTAATTCAGACGAGTCGATTAGTGATTTTCTAGAAAAACTACACCTTCCAGCTCTAGAAGATTCTGAAAAGACCCTATTAAATTGTAAAATAAATGAGGCTGAGCTTATTGAAGGCATAAAAGCGTTAAAAAAAGGAAAGGCCGCTGGTCCAGACAATCTACCTAATGAATTGTACAAGGTCTTGGGGGAAGTTATTAGTCCTTTTTTATTAGAATTATTTAATTCTATGCTGGTTGAGGGGGCTCAGACGCCTAAATCCTGGAGAGAGGCTATAATTTGTCTAGTTTTAAAGCCAGGTAAGGACCCAATGTCTTGTGCATCTTACAGACCCATCTCCCTGTTGAATGCCGACTACAAACTTTATACAGGGATTTTAGCCAGGAGATTAGGGAGTGCCATAGGCAATCTGATTCATACGGATCAAAAGGGTTTTATGAAAGGGAGGTATCTCCAGGATGTAACACATGAGTTATTTGCTGCAATAGATCTGGCGGAACAAGAAAAGACCCCTCTGGCGATCCTGACTTTTGACGCAGCAAAGGCCTTCGATCGGGTCAATTGGTCTTTTTTGAGGTTAGTGCTGGAAAAAGGAGGCTTGGGATTTCCTTTTGTTAGGACAGTCAGGGAATTGTATAGATGCCCCTCAGCGAGAATTCTGGTCAACGGCCAGTTATCACAAGAATTTAGGATTTGGCGGGGTACGCGACAGGGATGTCCATTGTCTCCCTTGCTTTTTAACTTATATATTGAGCCTCTGGCAATTTCTCTTAGGTTAAGTAAGGAAATTACTCCATTTCAAAGTGGGGACTGGGAAAAAAAAGTAGCATTATATGCGGATGATCTTATGCTATACACCAAGGATGTTAGTTCTACCCTACTAGCGTTCAATACTTTGATGGAGCAATTTGGTAAACTTTCTGGTTACAGCGTAAACACAGAAAAGACAGAAATAATGTGTTGGAATTTGACTTATGCTTCTCCTTTAGTCAAACAAGAGATCAGATATTTGGGTATACGATTAACAAATGATCTAAATGAGGTACCTAAACTAAATTTTAACATAACATACAGAGAAACCAAAAAATTGCTAAAGACGTGGGCCGCTCTCCCTCTTTCCATAATTGGAAGATCCAACATTTTGAAGATGTGTATTCTCCCAAAATTCACCTTTTTATTCAACACTATTCCACTAGAGTTTAAGAACTGCTGGTTTAAAAAACTACAGGGGGATTTATCCTCGTTTGTATGGGCCTCTAAAGGAGTAAGGATCTCGTGGAAAAAGATGAGTAAAAAAAAAGAGTGGGGGGGCATTGCGTCTCCAGATTTCTTCAAGTATTATCTGGCATTTCAATTAAAAAACATTAGAAACCTATTGAATAAGAAGTCAGAATATGATCCGGCGTGGAAAGCCTTAACGGCACACCTCGAGGAAAAAGCAGATCATTTTCTATATAAATTCGGCCATCCTAAGTACTTCAAGAAGGTACGCTTGAAGACACTCAGACATGCATGCAACATTTGGATGCACTTTCGGAAGGTGCTAGAGATACCCTATTTTTGCAGCTCTTCCCCCATTTGGGATTCACCTGGCACTCCTGAATGCCTCACTGATAAATTATCAATTCCTTTGAGAGTGAGTGGGATTGTAAGATGGGGCCAGATAATGGAAGGACCAGAACTGTTAAGCTGGTCGACACTTTATGAAGGGACTGGAGGCACAGTCTCCAAATTCAAGTATCTTCAGATAGCTAGTTGGGTTAAATCGCAACAAATAGGAGAAATAGGAAGGAATATATGGGAAGGGAAATTAAACCAGAAAATCATTAATAAGGAAGTTGCTCTGTGGTACCATGCTCTGTTGGAAGCAACAAGGGATGGGACATCCCTTCCCTTGTCGAAGTGGGGGGGGATCTTTCCAACTCTAGATGTGAAATCTTTATGGAATAGGTCCTGCTCAGAATTGTGGTTCACGACCAGCCCGGCAGAGTTGAAGAAAAACCATTTGTTCACACTTCATAGGGTTTACTGGACGCCGGCCAGATTAACAGCTATCGGGAAAACTCAGAAAAACTGTCCGAGGTGTGGTGACGATAAGGCAAACGATATACACATGTTTTGGCAATGTTCAAAGTTGTGGGAATATTGGGAGGAGATAGGAAACACTTTAAAGATAATATTTAATGTGAACGTAAAATTGGATCTTTCTATGGTGGTGTTTGGGGTCAGTGAACAGGGTATGAATTATCAAAAATTGTCAGCACATCAGGAGCACCTGTTGTTTGTATTAATACTTTTGGCTAGACGAGAAATTTGTCGTAAATGGGTTGACCCCTTTCCCCCCCGTTCTAAGGATTGGCAAATATCTGTAAATCGAATGTGCATAATGGAACAACGAGGTCCCCTTTCTAGAAGGGATAACTTCTGGATGAACTGGGAAAATGTCTACCAATAGTATATTACTGTTTTGCTGTCTGGTCTCCTCCTCGTGCAACTTAAGTCCAATGATTAGTACTCCCCTTACCCAATACTGGGCGATGCTTTGGTTATGACTAGGTTTCATAGAAAATAGTATATCCTGGTTGATGGCATACGATTGGGAGAATAATAAAACGTAGACCAAACGGGACGACCCAAGGGTTACGTTTCCCCCGTCCGGTACCATTTTTCCTCTACCAAAGCATGGGTGATAATTATGAGGACGAAAAAAAAAGAAAAAAAAAGATAGTTCCCCCTTATAAGGAGGGGGATGACATTAACAAGTGGTTTGCTGCACTTGAGAGGGCCTGTGTTGTACAGGATGTCCCTCAAAGGCAGTGGGCTGCTATCCTATGGCTATCATTTAGTGGAAAGGGTAGGGATAGGCTCCTTACTGTGAAAGAAAGTGATGCCAATAATTTTACAGTTCTTAAGAATGCACTCCTGGATGGTTATGGCCTAACCACTGAACAATACAGGATAACGTTCAGAGAGACCAAAAAGGAGTCACAAGACTGGGTTGATTTCATTGACCATTCAGTGAAGGCCTTGGAGGGGTGGTTACATGGCAGTAAAGTTACTGATTATGACAGCCTGTATAACTTGATCCTGAGAGAGCATATTCTTAATAATTGTGTGTCTGATTTGTTGCACCAGTACCTGGTAGACTCTGATCTGACCTCTCCCCAAGAATTGGGAAAGAAGGCAGACAAATGGGTCAGAACAAGGGTGAACAGAAAAGTTCATACAGGGGGTGACAAAGATGGCAATAAGAAGAAAGATGGTGAAAAATCTCAAGATAAGCATGGGGATAAGGGTAAAACCAAAGATCCCACTTCAAATCTTAAACACTCTTCAGAGGGTGGGGATAAAACAAAATCTTCCTCTTCTTCTCAACCTGCACACATTAAAAAGCCTTGGTGCTTTGTGTGTAAAAACAGAGGCCATAGGCCAGGGGATAAGTCCTGTCCAGGTAAACCCCCTGAGCCTACCACCACTAATACATCAAGCTCTAGTGCCCCTAGCAGTAGTGGTACTAGTGGTGGGACTGCTGGCAACAGTCAAGTTAAGGGTGTAGTTGGGTTCACTTATGGGTCCATCATAGAAACTGGGGTAGTCGGTCCCAAGACAGTTTCTGTTACACCTAGTGGCTTTGGCCTTGCCACACTGGCTGCTTGTCCCCTTACAATGGATAAGTACAGGCAGACAGTTTCAATAAATGGTGTTGAGGCCTTGGCCTACAGGGACACAGGTGCCAGTATCACTTTGGTGACTGAAAACCTAGTGGCTCCTGAACAACACATCATTGGACAACAGTATAAAATGATTGATGTCCATAACTCCACTAAGTTTCTTCCCTTAGCTATAATTCAGTTTAGTTGGGGTGGAGTTACTGGCCCTAAGCAGGTGGTGGTATCACCTAGCTTACCTGTAGACTGTCTCTTAGGTAATGACCTAGAGGCCTCAGGTTGGGCTGATGTAGAGTTTTATGCCCATGCAGCCATGCTGGGCATCCCTGAGGAATTGTTCCCTCTCATTTCTACTGAAATGAAAAAGCAAAGGAGAGAAGGCCTGAAAACTCAGGATCCCTCTCCATCAACAGGTAAAAAGGGTATCACAGTATCTCCTAACCACCCTGCCATTCAGGATACCATTCCTGTGGTGGGAGAAACCTCTCCTGGGGTGGCACCTGTTCCAAGGGAAGCATCAGCTAGCAAAGCTGTACTCCCTGAGGTAGAAGTACCTCTCTGTGGGATAACTAACATTGGTGAGAAAAAGAGCACCATTTTAGTTAACATGGAGCATCCCTCCAACCCTCCCAGAGAAACTTTAGTGCAGAAACTCTGCACTGCCTCACAACACTTAGGACAGCATCCCTGCCCTAGTGTGGAGCTCATAGGACAGCATCCCTGCCCTGCTCCAACCCAAGAGAAACAGCATCCCTGTTCTCTCTTCCAGCCATATGGACAAAGTTTTTGCCCAGCTATGGCTTTTCTGAGACAGCATCACTGTCTGGCATTTCCATCACTACAAATAGGTTCAGTGGACAATTCCCACTGCTCTAAACTAAAACTTACTGATAGAAACTCTGAAAATACATCTTCACATTGTTGCTTAGCTAAAAAACTTCAAACAGGGTGGTTTACATCCCCACAGGGAAGTAACCATATAGTGGATGATAAAGGGAGTAACCAGTCTATTGCAGAGCTACTCTCTACTTATCACCACTTAGACAATAAAGTCTCAACTGGCCAAGGTTAGCCTTATTGTCCTTCGTTTGGGGGGGGGGTTGTGTGAGAAAGTAGCCTCTTTCTAGCCTTGTTACCCCCACTTTTGGCCTGTTTGTGAGTGTATGTCAGGGTGTTTTCACTGTCTCACTGGGATCCTGCTAGCCAGGGCCCAGTGCTCATAGTGAAAACCCTATGTTTACAGTATGTTTGTTATGTGTCACTGGGACCCTGCTAGTCAGGACCCCAGTGCTCATAAGTTTGTGACCTATAGGTATGTGTTACCTGTGTTATGACTAACTGTCTCACTGAGGCTCTGCTAATCAGAACCTCAGTGGTTATGCTCTCTCATTTCTTTCAAATTGTCACTAACAGGCTAGTGACCAATTTTACCAATTTACATTGGCTTACTGGAACACCCTGATAATTCCCTAGTATATGGTACTGAAGTACCCAGGGTATTGGGGTTCCTGGAGATCCCTATGGGCTGCAGCATTTCTTTTGCCACCCATAGGGAGCTCTGACAATTCTTACACAGGCCTGCCACTGCAGCCTGAGTGAAATAACGTCCACGTTATTTCACAGCCATTTTACACTGCACTTAAGTAACTTATAAGTCACCTATATATCTAACCTTTACCTGGTAAAGGTTAGGTGCAAAGTTACTTAGTGTGAGGGCACCCTGGCACTAGCCAAGGAGCCCCCACATTGTTCAGGGCCAATTCCCCGGACTTTGTGAGTGCGGGGACACCATTACACGCGTGCACTACATATAGGTCACTACCTATATGTAGCTTCACAATGGTAACTCCGAATATGGCCATGTAACATGTCTATGATCATGGAATTGCCCCCTCTATACCATCCTGGCATAGTTGGCACAATCCCATGATCCCAGTGGGCTGTAGCACAGACCCTGGTACTGCCAAACTGCCTTTCCCGGGGTTTCACTGCAGCTGCTGCTGCTGCCAACCCCTCAGACAGGCTTCTGCCCTCCTGGGGTCCAGCCAGGCCTGGCCCAGGATGGCAGAACAAAGGACTTCCTCTGAGAGAGGGTGTTACACCCTCTCCCTTTGGAAAATGGTGTGAAGGCAGGGGAGGAGTAGCCTCCCCCAGCCTCTGGAAATGCTTTCATGGGCACACATGGTGCCCATTTCTGCATAAGCCAGTCTACACCGGTTCAGGGACCCCTTAACCCTGCTCTGGCGCGAAACTGGACAAAGGGAAGGGGAGTGACCACTCCCCTGACCTGTACCTCCCCTGGGAGGTGCCCAGAGCTCCTCCAGTGTGCTCCAGACCTCTGCCATCTTGGAAACAGAGGTGCTGCTGGCACACTGGACTGCTCTGAGTGGCCAGTGCCATCAGGTGACGTCAGAGACTCCTTCTGATAGGCTCCTTCAGGTGTTGCTAGCCTATCCTCTCTCCTAGGTAGCCAAACCCTCTTTTCTGGCTATTTAGGGTCTCTGTCTCTTGGGATTCCTTAGATAACGAATGCAAGAGCTCATCCGAGTTCCTCTGCATCTCTCTCTTCACCTTCTGCCAAGGAATCGACTGCTGACCGCGCTGGAAGCCTGCAAAACTGCAACATAGTAGCGAAGACGACTACTGCAACTCTGTAACGCTGATCCTGACGCCTTCTCGACTGTTTTCCTGGTGGTGCATGCTGTGGGGGTAGTCTGCCTCCTCTCTGCACTAGAAGCTCCGAAGAAATCTCCTGTGGGTCGACGGAATCGTCCCCCTGCAACCGCAGGCACCAAAGAACTGCATCACTGGTACCCTGGGTCTCCTCTCAGCACAACGAGCGAGGTCCCTTGAATCCAGCAACTCTGTCCAAGTGACTCCCACAGTCCAGTGACTCTTCAGTCCAAGTTTGGTGGAGGTAAGTCCTTGCTTCCCCACGCCAGACTGCATTGCTGGGAACCGCGACTTTTGCAGCTACTCCGGCCTCCGTGCACTTCCGGCGGAAATCCTTTGTGCGCAATCCAGCCTGGGTCCACGGCACTCTAACCTGCATTGCACGACCTCCTAAGTTGTTCTCCGGCGACGTGGGACTCCTTTGTGCGACTTCGGGTGAGCACCGTTTCACGCATCCTCGTAGTGCCTGTTTCTGGCACTTCTGCGGGTGCTGCCTGCTGCTGAGAGGGCTCCTTTTCTTGCTCGATGCCACCTCTGTCCCCAGACGCAATTGGCGACATCCTGGTCCCTCCTGGGCCACAGCAGCATCCAAAAACACTAACCGCACAATTTGCAGCTAGCAAGGCTTGTTGGCGGTCTTTCGGCGGGAAAACACTTTTGCACAACTCTCCAAGGCGTGTGGGATCCATCCTCCAAAGGGGAAGTCTCTAGCCCTTGTCGTTCCTGCAGAAACCACAGCTTCTACTGTCCAGTAGCAGCTTCTTTGCACCCACAGCTGGCATTTCCTGGGCATCTGCCCATCTCCGACTTGCTTGTGACTTTTGGACTTGGTCCCCTTGTTCCACAGGTACCCTCGACTGGAAATCCATCATTGTTGCATTGTTGGTTTGTGTCTTTCCTGCAGAATTACCCTATCACGACTTCTATGTCCTTTGGTGGATCATATTTACATTTTGATGCTTGACCTGACTAGCGTCAAAATATTGGAGTTAGCACCATGTTTAAGATGCGCAATACCACCTTGCGTCAATGGAATGCAAGGTAGGCGTTCCCGTCCTAAACACAACGCTAACCCCTAGCGCCATATTTATGCCCTGATGCAAAAACAGCACACAAAAAAGGAAGCAGACTCAAATAATGGTGTAAAGTCCAATTAGCGGCAAAAAATAACACCTGGTCAGACCCAGGCGTTAAAAAGAGACTCACACACCACCACTCATAGAAAAAAAAAACAGGAGGAGGCTTGGAAACTGCCAGGACAACATGGAAGTGCTACTGCTCCAGCTTGCACACGCCAAAGATGTCTGCAAAAACAGCAGATCCAACCACCACCACTGCAGCAACCACAAACCCCACCACAACAGCTACAGAGGCAGCGCAGGAGGGAGAAAATTTTCCAACAGCGAATCAACATCTTAGGAATGAGGGAACAGGATGTGGTCCAGATGTACAGACTCAACTGGGAGTCCATCGTATGCCCGCTGCACTTGATAGCGCCACACATCACAGCAAGGCTGTAAACTCCTCATAACATCCCTCCCATTACAAAACTCCTCGCTGTCCTCCACATGATGCCGTCTGGATCATTTCAGACAACGGGTGCTTTAGTGGCGGGTATCTCCCAGTCATCTTTCTCCGTTTGCCTACCGTACGTCCTGGGCGCAATCCTATGCCTCACGCCACAACATATTTGCTTCCCAAACACCCAGTAGCATCAGCATGTGTTTCTGCCAGATAGCTGGGTTTCCACATGTGCTGGGTGCAATGTACTGTACTCATGTCCAGCTGGTGCCACCTGCAGCTAAAGAACACCTCTACAGGAACCGCAAGCACACACATTCCATCAAAGTGCAGGGTATCATGGACCACCGTGAGCTCTTCACAAACATCCTGGCAAAATATCCTGGCAGTTTCCATGACGCATACATCTTTGGCCACTGCACCATCAACAAGCGGTTCCAGGATGGCGAATATGGCAATGGCCTACTCATAGGTAAGTCACCATACCAATCATACCACACAACACACCAACCATCAAGGACAAACAAGACAAACTAAAAAAGAAATACACATGGGCAGGGCCACAGAGATGAACAGACCAAAATATATAAGCCACATGCCAGACCACACTGCACACTTAGCATGTCACAAACGCATGAACCCAAATCTACATAACACAGCAATACCCTGACTGGGAAACCATGTGTGGACAGGTGGGGCCAAGTTTTCTTTGCATGCAGAAGCTGCTCACAAATCACTGCAAGTGTCTACAGGTTGACAAATAAATACAGATCACACACACACATCACACCAAACAAAGGAGCATACAGGTATTTTAATGGCATAGGCTATGGTCATGTTGAAGAAGTCACACACAGGCACAGTCCCATGTAACTCATGGTGTGTAAGCTTCGGACTGAACCTAAATCTAATACCACCCAAGTGGTGCCATAACCAAGTATACATCAGCTACACATACTTGTCATACTTGTAGTGTACACATACACCTGTCTGCTGCATTGTGTCCCACACATATGTCTACAAAAGTATTTGCCATTGAAGATCATGGGGTTGAATCATGAGAAATGGGGCAGCACCTTCTCTAGTGTCACCTCACATGAGCCCCTAGTGCCCACTAAGAACACCATATATGTTCCAACTACTAGAAAGGCTCCACCATGGCCTTGTGTCTGGACAAAATCACTAACATTCATGGATGACATAGTTGGCTGTGTTAGGTGTGTAGTGGAGATACCTGACCTCATATGCACCATACTGAGTGACACATGTGAAATATAGCTGTGCCCCCTCCCAAAGCCACAACTGTGCATGTGATGAAAGTGTCTGTTAAGATCATGTAATAGAAGGCATGCAAAACTTCTGCAACAAATGACTTAATCCTAACAATGTGGGACACACACGCAAGTACACTTCATGGCTGGCACAACCATCATCTGCCACATAGGGTCTCTAGGGCACATTAATTTAAGGGAAATGACAGAGTGCAACACTGTGCCAAAATTGGCAGCGCTGCCGACCCTCATTATACAATGCAGAAATGCACCTAATTTAATAGTATACAGCACACCCCTGTGTTGTCGCCAGTGCTTGCGCAAAAATTAGCTACCAGCACCAGCCCAGGCAGCCTTGCACCATCGTGCAAGGATGTCTGCGTTGAGGGCTGTGAATGTTCATGTGTTTGAAGGGACACCTTTCAGCACATAAACTACCATGTCTGGCATTTGGCTCCTACCAAGCATGCAGCAGTATGCAGCACATATAGAATTTGCTAAAATAATAGTCAAAGTATTCCTTCTCGTAGTGCTTTGCTAACGCCACCCCTAGGGTGGGGTGAGGTATTGGTGCTGCCTCAGGTTAACAGAAACTCCCAAATCTGAGTCAGCTTGAAAATGCTATGGGTGCTGCTGTTGCACACCCACAGCAACACCCACTGCTTGCCCCTTCCATGCAAAGGGTTGTGTGTGAAGGGGCCGTAGTCATAAGGTGGCATCAAGCAACAAAACATTGTATAACGCCACCTTGAAATATGGGGCAGGGCATAGTGCTACCAAAGCTTCTATAAAGGTGACGCTTAATTGGTGCTAGGTGCTCAAAATTAGGCCCCTAGGTGTCACACTGCATGCACAATGCAACATGTCAAAAAGGACAGTACAATCTTGCTTTTTAGGGCAACAATGCTGTATCAACATCTGACACCATTGTGCTGCTAGGAAGTGGTATGTGCCATTTAAGACTAGTACACTGCTCCAAATATGGACTGCACAAAACATGGGCCCAAATCATGACCATCACTTCTGGGAACAGCATGAAAACTTCCCAGGCCTTTGATCCACTACCCAAGTTTGTTATGTACATCAACACAGTTCCAAAAAACCATTTAACAAGAACAGGAACATATTGTATACCGCAAGCAAGTTTGTGTCACAACCCCAAAGAAAATGTACAACTGCCATGGGACGTACCAAACCACTATCAACACCTAACAACACATCTCCTCTCTATCTTTTGCCGCTGACCAAGGGTAGGGCATCCAGCTGTGGGTGATGAGCTTTTTTGCTAATCCCACAATGGTGGACCTACAACGAGGGACACAGGAAGACCTGCAATGTGGTGGAGAGGACATTTGGCTTGCTGAAATCCAGGTTTAGGTGTCTGTCACCGACAGGAGGAAGCCTTCTACATGCTTCACCACTTGTGTGTAGGATCATCTTGGCATGTGCAATCCTGCACAATATTTGTGTCCTGACCAATATCCCCTGGGATGAACAGGATGATGTTCCCAGTGAAGATGAGGATGATGACAGAGCAGATCATGTGGAGGGGGAACAAATAAACAGTGCAGCCGGAGAACTTTTAACATGAACACAATACTTTAAACATCACCTTGTAAATAGCTCTAATAAATCACTTAGTACATGAATCTCTTTGGACAACTCATTCTTTACTACATACTCCATTGGAATGTGACTCTAAACACAGTGAGCAGGTAGGTAACACAAAGGTGACCAGTATGGTTGCAACAAAGTTTGTGACATGAGTGGGTCTACTGCCACCTATCAAATATCAGTGACAAGCAAATTGTAGGCAATGGAATCCTGAAGGTCTAAATCCATGCACCACTACATACATTGTCCCATCAAGTGGGAAAGGTGCCAATACCTAGACCAACCACCACAATGACACCATGCATAACAGGATTAATGCAAGGGGGGCACACATGAGGTAGGGGCTGTCACCAAATGGATAACAAGTCATGTAGGAACAGTACACTGTCACACTTCATGGTGACAGTAGCAATGCCGGCATGGTACATGTGTGACAAGAGTGGTACAACATTGGAAACTGTGGTCCCTCAGTTGAAGGCCAGGGATTGTAACCGATGTCCCATGCCGAGCCTACACTGTATAACCATGGAAATGTGTCTCAGCACTGCCAATGTGCACAACTCGGGCACATGGTGGGCTGTATCTCACGTATGGCACACACACATTGGCTGTGGAGTTCACACTGGCTTGCCTTGACTACATAAGCAGCTATGGGTGCAGAATCACTATCCAAACACATGACCTATTGTCACCATCCATGGATACTTTGGGACAATGCACCACCACATATTCAACTGTGTTGAATATAGTCAGAGTAGCAAATGATCACAATGTACATAAGGTGCAAACTTTTCACTCAAATCTGTCCTGAACATGGCTAGCCCAAATCTAGGCAAACATGTGCATACTGATGTAAGGGTGTATGTTCTAGGTAGCAACAGTTTTGCCAGGATCAACAATGCTTAATGTGACAGCATGTATATCTAGTATGCTGTGTACAACTACATCACACAGCAAAAAGCAACACACACCACCCATTGTCACTCACATGACAGGACAAGTGTATGTCGTGGCCTCCAAAACCGCAATCAGGTGTGGGATATGCTACTCTGTCCAGCAGTGTTGAAATATGTCTGAGACACAACGCCAAACAGAGTGGGAGTAGACATACCCATATTTTGCAACTGGTTAATAAACTCTCCAGCACTGATATTAAGTGACACCTCAATATCAGCCAGTCATGATAAGAGTTACCTAGGCTGTGCCATGCTGGAAGAAATGCTAACACATGTAAATGGACATACTGGATGGACTGCTTCCAGACACCCACTCATTCTTATACATACAAGTTGGGATGTCAAATGAAGACAACAGAAGTGGTGTGGCAGGAGGGATGTCATGTGTGTGTGTGTAACACTTGACAACTCACAAATATAGACAATGGAACTGTACCTATCAAGTTGGCAGGAGAAGTAGATGTGAATATCTTCCATGAACACAAGTCACATGTAGCATCATGTCCATGTATATATAGACAATGTTGCTGTATGAGATGTGCACAAAGGGCTAACAGACTAAATAATGGGACTAATGTATGTGACAATACATGCCTCAACAGTAGTGTAGGAATACATGAAGAAGGGACCCACAAAGACCAGCACTGACTGAGTAACACATCAGTGTGTACATGTCAATATTACTCATTTGTACAGAGAGGGTGGCCAGGTCAGTACATCACCCAGTCATGTTTTCCACTTGCATACCTGGTATTTGCCCATTGCATGCCACCTGACAGGAGGCTGCGACAGCTACCACCATCTGTAGCCTGGCATGTTTCCAATGTTGAAGTCACAAAAGAGATACTATGCCAAAAAGATGCCCAAGGTAAATTCCAAGGACATCAAAACATGTCACATGTACAAAATGTCCAAGATCAGAGTGATGTACGTGAGAGGGGAAATCTGACATCAAGTACGGCAGTGGTAAATGTGAGATCCAGGACTGCATGACCACAAATGTACATGTGTCTGCTGGGGGTGTGTACAAAGTACTGTTGTGTGGCAAACGTGAAGAGGCTAGGTCCATGCGCAATGAAACCACACACCACTGCTCTTTCTACATGTACATATCACATTGTAAGGGGCCTGATGCATGTGCATAGGGGTATGATCAGACTGGGGTTCCATTGACTTACTCCTTAACATGCAACCATGCTTTTGTGTTGCTATAGGAACTGACACTGTTGTGATGATGAGTAGGCTGGCAGCTATGCCAGACTGCAACACTGTGACACAGTGGTATGCCATTGTTTGTGACAGTCATCACTAACCTGAATGGGAAAATATGGGTGCCTAGTTGATGGCATGCACATATATGCCACATGTGTCAGCACACATGGACCACTGTATTAGCTCAGCCATGGAAATGTGTATGGATTGAGAGCAAAAGGCAACCTTGCATAAAAGTAGGGCATAGGTATCACAAGACCATTGAATGACAGAAATTAGCTATACATATGATTCAACATACAGAAACATGGGTGGCACTGATGTAACCACACATGCATTTGTCAAATGGCAACGTGTGTCCATGCAGGAAGGATGTAATGTGAGATTTCACATCCCATGAACACACCACTGTTGTCACATGTGACAGAAATCACTAAACATATGTCCATCCACACACAAGGCAGATCCCAATCTTATACAATATATGTGTACCTGACATCTCCTGTATCTACAGTGCATGGGTACACAAATGGCACACATGTAGCAGAGCAACATGAAGAGAAATCCAATGACACAGCACAGAGTGAACACACATACCAGGCGAATTGGCTGGGTTGTCGCAATGTTAATGCAGTCCACGTCCACTGAGTACTGTGTGTGGAAGTTTACATGGTTGTCACATGCATTACCATGTGTTGAACATAGGCCAACAAACATGTTTGGTGTCGTAGGTAGGTGAACATCTGTACCTCAGACTTAACAATGTAGTCCACACCAAAATTAGCTTACGTACACATGTAAACACACTTAGCACATATGTTCCAACATGTCTGTGGACACAGTGTAGCTACATATGCATATGTGCGCGAGATATTCAGTAATTGCATGAGGCACACTCACAAATGAACCCATAGGTCCAACATCCCATTGTCACCATAATGACAGTACTGGACATACAACCACATGTTGCTATTACACATATACACCATAGTTGTACACCCCAAATAAGACCTCAAGTCACTAAGGGTGCACTCAAGGGTAACAATGCAAAAATCCGCACAATACTGTCACATGTGAAAAATGTCCACACATATGCATTTGCCACACAATTCCACTAGGCTAATAGACGCAAACCCCCTGTGCGTCTATCAGATGTCCACAGTAATTCTTCACGCTAATGGTGTGAAAATACAGTGCAAAACCGTCATGCATAAAAAAAAGACGCATGACTGAAAAACGTGACACACACACCCAGGAAGTGATGTACTCGGACATCCTGCCTGCAAACATGCTACAGTGAGTGTTGTTTCACTTTCACTTTGCAGTCTAGTTCCCTGTGACTGTGTGAGGTTGTGCTTTTGTTGCTGGTGAATTTGTGGAGTGTTTGCAGCGTGTGTTGTGTACATCGTGCTGTGTCCTGTGTAAAAATGTTATTAATATTGTGTCAATACTTGTATTTTGTCTTTTGTACTGTAATTGTCTCTGTAATGTTGGGAGTTCGTCTGGGGTAGTTAGTAGTTGGGGTAGTTTGGGTAGTTGGGTTAGGAGTAGGGGTTAAGTTTCATTTATTTTTTATTTGGGTGAACTGCATTCACCACTGGTAATGTCTGGGAAAAGCAGGATGAGCCGGATGTCTGCTGATGAGCTGGGGGGGGGGGTCATGTGGCTTGTGGCCCACTACTTCCCGATGATGCTGCAACTGGGTGGCCGGGTGATCCAAGGCTACCCCACAGAGGCAAGGCAGCTGCAGAAGGGCAAAGTGCTCTATCATCTGACCCGGACTTTAAAAAATGGAAGGAACGACCACCAAATCAAGCACCGCTTGGCAGATCTGGTGTTGAGGGAGCAGGAGCTGCTCGACCATCTGGGAGTAGAGATTGGTGTAACAGTTGGTAAGTCATCCATTGCCATTCAACCTAAAATTGTTAGCATATGTATGACAGTTGCTGTTCAGTTTGAGTGCTGCATACTATGGGTGTGGACACGTAGTATGCAAGCTGTATGAAGAGTCTATGCCCCACATTAGTGCAGCATTTCAATTGTACAACAAGGAATCAAATGCAAGACAGATGTATAATTTACCATGCACAACCATCTCCAAGTGTTGTGATGAATGCATATTGTAACTGGGTAATGAACACCTACAAATGAGTCCTGCGCCATGCAACATGCATGAAAAGGGGCCCCAAAACATTGTTGTGATCCCAATTTTTCATCCGCTGAGTCAGAAGATAATGCCCTAGGTATCATTTGTCAGCCCTCAGAACGGCTGTTGTGAGAAGCTGTGTAATGTGGGCATTCAAATGTATGAGAAGGGCCCCCATTTACTTAGCAGTATTTTTGATGATCTGTTGCATCTCCTGCTGAGCGCATCATTGACCTCCACATAATTAGATGATGTTAGACAACACATGCAACCTGCTGTGACATATTTATTACTATGCATACACATGGCGGTGAGTAAGGGGTCCACTGAGGGCCATGAGGACACTACAGATGCAATTGGTAATGCACCACTGTAGTCCTATCTGACCCTTTCTGTAAACAGCAATGGCCATTGTTAGACTTGGCATCCTTGGTGTGGTCTCCCCTAACTTTTTACCTCTGTTTTGCTGGTTGTTGAGGTGTTTTGGACTCTGTTTTATGTTGCTTTTGATACTCTGGGCATTTTACCACTGCTACCCAGTTATAAATTGCAAGTGCTCCTATGTAAAATGTATGCGTCATTGGCTTTCCATGAATGGCATATTTGATTTACTGGTAAGTCCCTAGTAAAGTGCACTAGAGGTGCCCAGGGCCTGAAAATCAAATGCTGCTAGAGGGCCTGTAGCACTGGTTGTGCCACCCACATGAGTAGCCCTATAAACATGGCTCAGACCTGCCACTGCAGTGTCTGTGTGTGCAGGTTAAACTGCCAATTCTACTTGAACCTTCCCTTTTTATATATGTATGGCACACCTAAGGTAGGCCCTAGGTAGCACCATGTGCAGGGTGCAGAGTATGTTAAAGGTGGGACATGTACTTATGTGTTTTATATGTCCTGACAGTGAAATACTGCCAAATTCGGTTTTCACTATTGCAAGGCCTATCTCTCTCATAAGGTAACATGGGGGCTGCCTTTAAATATTATCAAAGTGCAGATTCCCTTTGGGAGAAGATAGAAATGTGGAGTTTAGGGTCTCTGAATTCACAATTTAAAATTCATCTTTTAGTAAAGTTTGTTTTTAGATTGTGTGTTTGAAAATGCCACTTTTAAAAAGTAGGCATTTTCTTGCTTAGACCATTATGTGACTCTGCTTGTGTGTGGATTCCCTGTCTGGGTCAGTTTGACAGTTGGGCTGTTTGCACCTCTCTCTAGACAGTGACACAAACTGAGCTGGGGTGTAGCCTGCATATCCCGATGAGCCATCTGTGCTGAGAGGGAGGGGAGGAGTGGTCACTTACACCTGAAAGGGCTGTGTCTGCACTCACACAATGCAGTCTCCTACCCCCTGGTGTGTGTCTGGGGCCTGGCCTGGGCAAGGCAGGATCTTGAAAACAACAGAGACTTCCCTTTGCAGTAGGCCTATTTCAAAGAAAGAAAGAGGTATAAGAAGGGCACCCAAAACCCCTGGAAATTAGATCACTTCTAGAACCAAGAGGAACCTCTACCAAGGAGAACAGCTGAAGAGCTGAGGAGAAGTGCTGCGCCTGCCTGTGACTGCGCTTTGTTGGGCTATCCTGCAGTCGCTGCTTCTGCCTGTGAAAGGGGACAAAGACTGTACTTTGTTGTGCATTCCTGCTTGACAAGAATCTCCAAGAGGTTGAACTGAGCTTGCCTCCTGTTGTTGAAGTTTCAGGGCCATCAAATACTTCCCCTGCCAGCACCTGGATTCTCTGCTGAGACTCCTGCCCTGCCAAGTGGTGCCCTATCAAGTACCTGGGCCCTTAAGAGGTGAAGCGGGCAGCTAAGAACTGAAAATCCAAGCAAAGGCCGCTGTGCGGCAAAACTTTCAACGCACCACCGCCTCACGGCTGATAAATGGCACGCCGACGGCCTCGAAGCTAAAATTGATGCTCCACCTGCTTCCCAGCTGGAAGATCGATTCAACAGGGCTGGAGAAACGACATGCAACACCTGCAGCGGCTGCTGTTAACGATGCAAGCACCCACGCAGCGTGGAATCTTGACACCGTGTGACGGGATTTCAACGCAACATCGGTGGGTGCAGAAAATCAACGCAAAACCTGCCCAAACCAGAGGTGCCTGTCCAGATCGATGCATCGCTCTCTTGCGGGAGAGAAGACCCGACCGGAGGAGGAACAAAGCACATTCTTGCTTGCGGGTGAGAAATCGACGCATCGCTTGCCTTTTCCGACGCACACTAACCTGTGTGGCTTTATTTTGCTGCTACCCAGGCACTTTTGTGAAATAACAGCATTCTCACTGTTTTCTAAGGATTAAGGGCCAGATGTATCAAACTTTTTTGCATTCGCAAAAATCGGCCGTTTGCAAATGCAAAAGTGGCAAATACGATGTATGAAAGACATTTGCAGTGCGAAAATAAGAAATCGCTAAAATAGCGATTCCTTGTGACTGCAACATGATTTTGCGTGTCACAATCTGCGTATCGCAAATAGCGACATGATTTAGCAAATTGCTACCTGTGTTATGCAAATTGCGACCTAGATTTGCGAATCGCAGATAGCGATCTGCAAAATCATGACGCTATTTATGATACGCAGATTGCGACACGCAAATTCCATTTCGCAATGCGATGCATCCAAATTCGCAAATAGCGAATATTCACAGAATGGCCTTTTGCACATGCAGTATACCACAAATTGAAATCAGGTGGTGTCCAGATGCAAACTATATAAAGAGGCCCAGAATGACTCAGCCTCTTTTCCACAATGGCTGCACTCTGCGTGATGGCGAGGACAATGAGGATCCTGGCAGGTTTGAGGAGTGGGAGGAGGAGACAGGAGCGCATTTTCAGAGTGCGCATAACCCTTTTTGACCAGACAGAGTCGGAAATATATGAGAAGTACAGGTTAAGCTCAGCCATGATACTTGAGCTGATAGCTGATCTACAACCGCTAACGCAGCACACCACACACAGGACCAATAGTATGCCCACTCATGTACAAATATTATGCTCCCTGAACCTATTAGCCTCAGGGAGCTATCCAGGGCTCATAGCAGCAGCAGGAGGGGTCTCACTTAGTGCCTTCTCACGATCTTTCAATGCATTTATCAATACCATGGTGAGCTAAATTCAACAGCACATAAGATTCCCCAACACCCCAGAGGAATGCCTACAGACAAAATTTGATTTCTACCGGATTGCCCAATTCTCACATGTCATAGGTGCCATCAATGGGACACATGTAGCAATCTGTCCACCATCGTCCATCGAGTATGTTTATCGGAACCGTAAGAACCATCATTCCATGAACATATAAGTGATTAGCAATGCCTCCAAAATCATAACCGATCTCGTGGCCAGATACCCAGGTAGCACACATGACTCGTACATCTTTCGCCACAGTGGAATTCACACAAGACTACTAGCTGGGGAGTTTGGTGAGGGATATCTACTAGGTAATTTGATAGTTGACAATGTTGCATTGATGCAAATGTGACGTCAAATATCACAAGTACTCATTTTACTCTCTTTTCATTCCATGAGACAGTGCCTATGCTGTGCAGACCTATATACTGACGCCCTACCTGAGCCCTGCAACACCAGCCGAGAGGAGGTACAATGCTGCACACAGGGCAACCCGCAGTGTGGTGGAGAGGACATTTGGACTGCTGAAGAACCGCTTCAGGTACATCCATAAGCGTGGAGGAGCACTACAGTACAGCCCAGAGACGACCTGCAAAATTGTGGCTACATGTGCTATGTTGCACAACATTGCAACGACAAGGGGGATACCTTTGGAACCACGGAGCCGGACTCAGATGAGGATGGTGATCCCTTACCACCCCTTCACCCAGTAGACAGGAGCAGTGCAGGAGAGGGCAGGCTAAGATGTGCTGACATCACGCGCAACCATTTCTGATGTAAGTAATGACAACACCACTTCAATTTTATGTATTTCTGTAGTTAGCATCTTTATTACCTTAACTTCAAGGAACATATGTGACAATAGGACATAGCTATGCACTATAGGCAAACATGTGCAAGTAACAGTGTCACACTATTAGCATCATAGTATAACTGTATTGCCCCTGTAGCCCTCAACATTACTTCCTACATCCAAGCACTCCACCTGAGTGTTAAGTGGCCTCGCTGGCACCTCTTGTAGCGGGTTCCAAGACAGTACAGTGTCTGATACTGCGACACCTAGAATCCATCACAGGGGCTGTAAGACTGCTGAGGCTGGAGAGCTCCTCACTATCCCCACCACCAAGTTTGCTATTTGTAGTACTTCGTGCTGTCTGCATTGCATCAAGAACTTTGGTTATTTGCACCAATCCCTGTGCAATGTCCTGACTGCAATGTGCCATCTCCACCTGTATGCCCACAGCACGTCGTGATGTTAATTCAGTTGAGCTAGCGAGCCGATTGACCGATCTGCAGATCCCATCAACTTTCCCATAAATTGGTGATGGCGCCTACTGTGGCTGACGCGCTCCTGCTGAATCTCAGTGCAGAGTTCCCCAATGGCGTTTGTCAGCTCCTTTGTGTTTTCGGCTGCTGTTTGCTGTCCCTCATTCAGAGACTCCAACTGCTTGTGCATGGATCCAATGTTTTCATTGAGTGCATCCAGCTGCTTGTGCAGTACTCCCGTATTGTCATTGGGAGACACCAACTGCCTGTGCATTGACCTCATGTGTTTGCATTGAAGGCGCTGCCCTTTCAGCATGGGAGCTTTAAGGCTGCCAAAGATTTATGGGCCCTCTCCTTCATCTGTGCACTGTCTGCCTGCATCGTGACACCTCCTGAGGGGAGTTGACTGACGCTGGGGCAGGGACTGCTGTCTTCCTGTGGATCTAGCCTCTGGGGGTGGTGTGGGTACTTCATCCAGCATTTCATCTGAGTCCAGGTTATACTCTGGGAGAGGTAACACCCTTGCCCTGTGTCTAGTTGGTGCAATACTGAAGGACTCACTGGTGTTTGAGTCGGACTGTGGCTGTGTTTCGCCATCCCCCACATTTCCACCTTCTGCTGCGTTAGGGCCTGGGACATCTACAACAACAATGTGCAGCATGTCATTTATGAATATTTCACAAAATGTTGCAAAATAGTAATGAATGTACACTAACATCGTATCACTGTGAGTTGTTTGTGTTGTTCCTCTGTGTGGCTGTACACTAACCTGCTATATATGTGGGATTAGCACTTTAGGGTGTGGACTGCCACTCTCATAAGGCATTGTTGCGTTGTATGTAAGATGTGGCATGGACTACTTATCACAATGCATCAAGCTAATAGCTATTTTCTAAGGGGAATTTGTACATGCACATATGGGGATACACATCATTACTGCCCTTACCTTTGCTGGTGCTGGGAGTCCCCGAGGTGTCAATGTCAGTGTCAGTGTCAGTGTCCATTGGTGTAGACAGTGTCTGGGTGGGTGGTCCTCGCCGGTGCTCCTTGCCTCCTTTAACTTGCTGGCCACCCTCTTTTTGGTACGGGAACGCAAGTTGTACCATCGCTTGCGTATCTCCTCAACAGAGCGCTTTGCAACACCCACTGCGCATATTTTGGTCTGGATTTCTGACCACAGTTTCCTCTTCTCACTTTCAGGTACCTGGAGTGAGTTCTTCCCAAAAGGTTTGTTGTGGTTCCTTACCACGTCCTCAGTGAGTACCTCCAATTCCTGCTCACTGTATTTGAGCTTGCACTTCCTGTCTCCTTTCTACTTCACATTCCCATCATTGGCCATGTTGCTGTTTGGTACTGGCTGCCTCACACAACTGCGTCCCTGGTGCTGGGCTGTGTCTCTCTGCCTGCTCCTGTGGGTGTGACTCCTGGAAACAGCATGGGCTGACTCACTTCCTGATTTTGATGTAATCAGCCTGTTCAGGTTTGCCGTTTTCACAATTTGCAATTTTCAAATACTGATTCGCTAATTTTTTTGTGGTTCGGTATTTGCAAGGCGCAAATTGCGTTTGCGAATTTTAGGAAATCATTATTACCGACTCTTTCTTAGAATTCGCCATTTAAGAAATGCAAACCGAGAGCTTGATACATCTGGCCCTAATACTCTTATTCTTTAATAAATTCATATCTTGACTTGTATGTTGGATTCTTGACATTTTGGTCTTGTTTTGTTAGATAACTATTACCTATTTTTCTAAACCTGTGTTGTGTCATTCTGTAGTGTTTTCACTGAGTTACTGTGTGTATTGGTACAAATTCTCTACACATTGCTTCTGAAGTTAAGCCTGCCTGCTCGTGCTAAGCTACCAAGGGGGCGAGAAGGGGTTTACCAAGGGTGATTCTCCTTTACCCTGACTAGAGTGAGGGTCCTTGCTTGGACAGGGGGGTAACCTGACTGCCAGGCAAAGACCCTCTTTCTAACATTAGTGATCAGCGGTGAGGATTGGACTTGTATTTGTTCTTGATATAGAGTAATTAAGTGCACACTACTATTTTCAGTGCAGACCATTACGTGACCACATACAGCTTGTTTTTGCTTTTTCTCTTTTGGATTGTTTTTTCCTACTTCCATATTTTTGCTGATCTTTGGTTGACTTTTGGAACTTCATTGGGAACTCTTTTTTATGCCTTGGAACTTGCACTTTTGTTGATTCTTCATTGTGTCTCAACCTGGAGCTGCTTTTGACTTAGGGAACCTGGATAGTTATACCATTGGTCAATTGAGGCAGTTCTGCAAAATTCTTGCCTGTCCCATTGAGGGCTCCACCAAGAAGGGGGAGCTGCAGAAGGAACTGAGGGCCTAGGTGACAGCCAAGGAAGCTGAAGGGTACACAGAGGAGGAGGAGAGTGAGGAGGTGCAATCCATATAAAATGGTATAGTGGGTGGGGCTGTTATGTCCAGGGGGAGAATCTCCAGGGCAGGTAGCAGTGTGTCATCCAAGGGTCTGACTCCTGAAGAGTTACAGGACAGACAGGCAGACAGACAGGGCTCACCAGCTGGAATTGGAAACTTTAAGGATGCAAAGGGAGATGGAACAGAGGAGGATGGCCATAGAAGAGCAGAAGATGTTTCTGGCTCATGAGCTCAGCTTGAGGGAGCTGGATCAGAGGAGCCAGTCCAGTAGGGATGGTAGCAGCAATATCACAGTGCAGCCTGAGAGGAGGGTGCACATTCCTAAAACCTTGTGAAGGATTACAAAAGGGAGGATGACATATTCTTGTGGTTCACGGAGTATGAGTCTGCTCTCCATATGAATCTGGTCCCTGAAGCTCATTGGGGGAGGGTCTGTGAAAGTACTTTGAGGTATACAGGAGGGATTCTCTGACATCATTATGGGATCCTCTGGGGCTCACCTACTCTATCATGAAGGATGACCTACTCACAAGGTATGGTCTCACCCTTAAGCAGTATAAGGACACCTTTAGGTCCAATAAGAGGAAGGAATCCTGTAGGAGGCTGGCCTGGTTTGTAGTAGGTACCTTGGGTACTTACACCTTATACCAGGTCCAGTTATCCCTTATTAGTGAAATGTAGTAGTGTTCTAGCAGCTTAGGCTTATAGAGGTAGCTATAGCAGAGCAGCTTAGGCTGAGCTAGGAGACATGCACAGCTCCTGCAATACCACTTATAGTTACACAGTACCTATACACAAGTGAAGACAATACTCAGTGTTACCAAAAATAAAGGTATATATTTGGGTGACACAGTACCAAAATATCTTAGAGACAATACTCCTTCCGGAGGTATTATATATACAATATATATACTAGACACCAAAATTAAACAAGTAAATAGTCATAGAACAATGCAAGTAATAGGAAATGCTATAGAATGCAAAGAGAGAAAATAGGTCTAGGGGCAACATAAACTATATACTAAGAAAGTGGAATGCAAATCACAAATTCCCCCCTAGACAAGTGTAGTGTGTGCAGAATCGCTGGGAGTGTAAGAATACAGTAAAGGTAAGTAAATTACCCCACCCTGGAGCCCTGAAAAGCAGGAGTAAAGTAGTGCAAGTTTCTTTAGGACACACTACACCTCATGATTGGGATCTTGCAGCAGCCAACCAAGTCTGCAAAGAACAACTGCTGGATTCCTGGACCTGAAGACCTGCAAAGGAAGGGGACCAAGTCCAGAAGTCAAAAAAAGTTCCAGGAAGGACAGGAGCCCCTGCCAACCCAGAAGAGGGTGCAAAAGAAGAGTCCATGGTTAGTGGAAGACTGCAGAAATGCAGCCTAGCACCCTAGGAAGATGCCAGTGGGTTCCTGTGTGATGCAAACGATGTCCCACGACGTGATGATCGTTGCAGATGTGATTTCTTGTTGGAAGTAGCCAACAAGCCTTAGCTACGACAAAAGTGCAAAGGAAGAGGGGGCTCTCAGCACTTTAGAGAGCACTCAGGATGCCAGCCAGCAGCCCCAGAGGTTCCAGGACACGGGGACAAAAGAGGTGCTAAATGCAGTTGATGCAGCACAACAAAGGAAGGTCCCACACCGCCGGAAAACAACTCAGCGAGTTCAGCATCGCAGGATGGAGTGCTGGGGACCTGGGCTAGGCTATGCATGAAGATATTTTGCAAAGAGTGCACAAAGGCCTCAGGAGGTGAAGAAGACGCAGTACACTGGGGTACCGTCGCTTTCAGGGAAGGCAAGGTCTTAACTCCTCCAAATTGCGTCAGCAGGACCTCAGGACAGTCTATGTCAATGATGTCTACCCTCTGTGTTCTTAGGAGCACGCTCATCACTGTGAGAGGAGTCCCAGGGTACCAGTCGTCATCTTGGAAGGTGCCTGCTTGGAGCAGGGGAGTGACCTTGTCACTCCATGGGAGATTTCCTTGGTCCTTTTGGTGATGAAGACAGGGAGTCACCAGAGTGTGCACACCATGGAAACTGTTGCAGTTGCTGACCTGGAGCTGAGGTTGCTGAAGAAAGGTGTCTCTTGTAGACACTTTGTTGCAGTTATAGCATTTTTTGGAGCAGGCTGCAGTTGATACGAGGTCAGAAGAGTCTGAAGTTGTTGCAGAGGATTCCTGAAGGAAACTTGCAATCAGAATCTGAAGAGAACCCACAGGAGAGACCCTAAATAGCCCTGAGAGGGGGATTGGATACCTTATCAGGTATGGACCTATCAGGAGGGGTCTCTGACATCACCTGCTGGCACTGCCCACTCAGAGCCCTCCAGAGTGCCTCCACACCTTGCAAAGCAAGATGGTTGAAGTCTGGGACACACTGGAGGAGCTCTGGGCACCACCCCTGGGGTGGTGATAGACAGGGGAGTAGTCACTCCCCTTTCCTTTGTCCAGTTTCATGCCAGAGCAGTGGAGAATGGGTCCCTGAACCGGTGTAGACTGGCTTATGCAAGGAGGGCACCATCTGTGCCCTTCAAAGCATTTCCAGAGGCTGGGGGAGGCTACCCCTCCCCAGCCTGTAACAACTATTTCCAAAGGAAGAGGGTGTAACACCCTGCTCTTAGAGGAAATGCTTTGTTCTGCCTTCTTGGGACTGGGCTGCCCAAACCCCAGGAGGGCATAACCCTGTCTGTGAGGTGGCAGCAGCTGTAGCTGCAGTGCAAGAGTCAGAGAGCTGGTTTGGCAGTATTGGGGGTCCATGGTGGAGCCCCCAGGATGCATGGAATTGGCTCCCCAATACCAGATTTGGAAAGGGCGGACAATTCCATGATCTTACACATGTTACATGGCCATATTCGGAGTTACCATTGTGAAGCTACATATAGCTATTGACCTATATGTAGTGCACACGTGTAATGGTGTCCCCGCACTCACAAAGTCCTGGGAAATGGCCCTGAACTATGTGGGGGCACCTTTGCTAGTGCAAGGGTGCCCTCACACTTAGTAACTTTTCACCTAACTTTCAGCAAGTGAAGGTTAGACATATAGGCGACTTATAAGTTACTTAAGTGCAGTGAAAATGGCTATGAAATAATGTGTGCGTTATTTCACGCAGGCTGCAATGGCAAGCCTGTGCAATGGTTTGTCTGAGCTCCCTATGGGTGGCAAAGGAAATGCTGCAGCCCATATGGATCTCTTGGAACCCCAATGCCCTGGGTACCTAGGTACCATATACTAGAGACTTATAAGAGGGGACCACTGTGCCAATGGAAATTGGTAAATGAAGTAACTAGCCTACAGTGACAGATTTAAAAGCAGAGAGAGCATAATACCTGAGGTTCTGGGTAGCAGAGCCTCAGTGACACAGTCAAGCAGTACTGACAACACATACATTAGGCCACAAACTATGAGCACTGGGGTCCTGGCTAACAGGATCCCAGTGAGACAGGCAAAACACACTGACATATAGGTTTTTATCTTTGAGTACTGGGGTCCTGGCTAGCAGGATCCCAGTGACACAGTAAAAACACACTGACATACACCCTCTCTCTTTGGAAATAGGTGTTACAGGCATGGGAGGGGTAGCCTCCCAGAGCCTCTGGAAATGCTTTAAAGGGCACAGATGGTGCCCTCATTGCATAATCCAGTGTACACCAGTTCATGGACCCCCAATCCCTGCTCTGGCGTGAAAGTGGACAAAGGAAAGGGGAGTGACCATTCCCCTGTCCATCACAACCCCAGGGGTGGTGCCCAGAGCTCCTCCAGAGTGTTCCTGGGTTTTGCCATCTTGGATTCCAACGTAGTGGCGCAATCTGGGAGCATCTGAGTGATCAGTGCCAGCAGGTGACATCAGAGCCCCACAGCTTAGGTGTGAGAAAGTAGCCTCTTTCTAGCCTTGTTACCCCCACTTTAGGCCTGTTTGTGAGTGTATTTCAGGGTGTTTTCACTGTCTCACTGGGATCCTGCCAGCCAGGGCCCAGTGCTCATAGTGAAAACCCTATGTTTTCAGTATGTTTGTTATGTGTCACTGGGACCCTGCTAGTCAGGACCCCAGTGCTCATAAGTTTGTGGCCTATATGTATGTGTTCCCTGTGTGGTGTCTAACTGTCTCACTGAGGCTCTGCTAACCAGAACCTCAGTGGTTATGCTCTCTCATTTCTTTCCAAATTGTCACTAACAGGCTAGTGACCAATTTTACCAATTCACATTGGCTTACTGGAACACCCTTATAATTCCCTAGTATATGGTACTGAAGTACCCAGGGTATTGGGGTTCCAGGAGATCCCTATGGGCTGCAGCATTTCTTTTGCCACCCATAGGGAGCTCTGACAATTCTTACACAGGCCTGCCACTGCAGCCTGAGTGAAATAACGCACACGTTATTTCACAGCCATTTTACACTGCACTTAAGTAACTTATAAGTCACCTATATGTCTAACCTTTACCTAGTAAAGGTTAGGTGCAAAGTTACTTAGTGTGAGGGCACCCTGGCACTAGCCAAGGTGCCCCCACATTGTTCAGGGCCAATTCCCCTGACTTTGTGAGTGCGGGGACACCATTACACACGTGCACTACATATAGGTCACTACCTATATGTAGCTTCACCATGGTAACTCCGAATATGGCCATGTAACATGTCTATGATCATGGAATTGCCCCCTCTATGCCATCCTGGCATAATTGGCACAATCCCATGATCCCAGTGGTGGTCTGTAGCACAGACCCTGGTACTGCCAAACTGCCTTTCCTGGGGTTTCACTGCAGCTGCTGCTGCTGCCAACCCCTCAGACAGGTTTCTGCCCTCCTGGGGTCAAGCCAGGCTTGTCCCAGGATGGCAGAACAAAGGACTTCCTCTGAGAGAGGGTGTTACACCCTCTCCCTTTGGAAAATGGTGTGAAGGCAGGGGAGGAGTAGCCTCCCCCAGCCTCTGGAAATGCTTTCTTGGGCACAGATGTGCCCAATTCTGCATAAGCCAGTCTACACCGGTTCAGGGGACCCCTTAGCCCTGCTCTGGCGTGAAACTGGACAAAGGAAAGGGGAGTGACCACTCCCCTGACCTGCACCTCCCCTGGGAGGTGTCCAGAGCTCCTCCAGTGTGCTCCAGACCTCTGCCATCTTGGAAACAGAGGTGCTGCTGGCACACTGGACTGCTCTGAGTGGCCAGTGCCACCAGGTGACGTCAGAGACTCCTTCTGATAGGCTCCTTCAGGTGTTGCTAGCCTATCCTCTCTCCTAGGTAGCCAAACCCTCTTTTCTGGCTATTTAGGGTCTCTGTCTCTGGGGAAACTTTAGATAATGAATGCAAGAGCTCATCAGAGTTCCTCTGCATCTCTCTCTTCACCTTCTGCCAAGGAATCGACTGCTGACCGCGCTGGAAGCCTGCAAAACTGCAACAAAGTAGCTAAGAAGACTACTGCAACTCTGTAACGCTTATCCTGCCGCCTTCTCGACTGTTTTCCTGGTGATGCATGCTGTGGGGGTAGTCTGCCTCCTCTCTGCACTAGAAGCTCCGAAGAAATCTCCCGTGGGTCGACGGAATCTTCCCCCTGCAACCGCAGGCACCAAAAAGCTGCATTACCAGTCGCTTGGGTCTCCTCTCACCACGACGAGCGAGGTCCCTCGAATCCAGCAACTCTGTCTAAGTGACTCCCACAGTCCAGTGACTCTTCAGTCCAAGTTTGGTGGAGGTAAGTCCTTGCCTCACCTCGCTAGACTGCATTGCTGGGAACCGCGACTTTTGCAGCTACTCCGGCCCCTGTGCACTTCCGGCGGAAATCCTTTGTACACAGCCAAGCCTGGGTCCACGGCACTCTAACCTGCATTGCACGACTTTCTAAGTTGGTCTCCGGCGACGTGGGACTCCTTTGTGTAACTTTGGGTGAGCACCGTTTCAGGCATCCTTGTAGTGCCTGTTTCTGGCACTTCTCCGGGTGCTACCTGCTGCTGAGAGAGCTCCTTGTCTTGCTCGACGTCCCCTCTCTCTCCTGACGCAATTTGCGATATCCTGGTCTCTCCTGGGCCATATCAGCATCCAAAAATGCTTACTGCACAATTTGCAGCTAGCAAGGCTTGTTGGCGGTCTTTCGGCGGGAAAACACTTCTGCACGACTCTCCACGGCGAAAGGGATCCGTCCTCCAAAGGGGAAGTCTCTAGCCCTTTTCGTTCCTGCACAAACCTCAGCTTCTTCTGCCCAGTAGAAGCTTCTTTGCATCCACAGCTGGCATTTCCTGGGCATATGCCCATCTCCGACTTGCTTGTGACTTTTGGACTTGGTCCCCTTGTTCCACAGGTCCCCTAGATTGGAAATCCATCGTTGTTGCATTGTTGGTTTGTGTCTTTCCTGCATTATTCCCCTATCACGACTTCTTTGTCCTTTGGGGAACTTTAGTGCACTTTGCACTCACTTTTCAGGGTCTTGGGGAGGGTTATTTTTCTAACTCTCACTATTTTCTAATAGTCCCAGCGACCCTCTACAAGGTCACATAGGTTTGGGGTCCATTCGTGGTTCGCATTCCACTTTTGGAGTATATGGTTTGTGTTGCCCCTATCCCTATGTGTCCCCATTGCATCCTATTGTAACTATACATTGTTTGCACTGTTTTCTAAGACTATACTGCATATTTTTGGTATTGTGTATATATATCTTGTGTATATTTCCTATCCTCTCACTGAGGGTACACTCTAAGATACTTTGGCATATTGTCATAAAAATAAAGTACCTTTATTTTTAGTATAACTGTGTATTGTGTTTTCTTATGATATTGTGCATATGACACTAAGTGGTACTGTAGTAGCTTCACACGTCTCCTAGTTCAGCCTAAGCTGCTCTGCTAAGCTACCATTATCTATCAGCCTAAGCTGCTAGACACCCTATACACTAATAAGGGATAACTGGGCCTGGTGCAAGGTGCAAGTACCCCTTGGTACTCACTACAAGCCAGTCCAGCCTCCTTCATTAGGCGCCCAGCACTCCATCCTGTGACACACAGCTTCCTGAGTAGTTCTCCGGCGGCATGGGATCTCTTTGTGTCATGCTGCGTGGGCCTCCATTTGCACCTTCTTTGTTTCCATGCTGTGGGACTCCTGTGTGCCCTGCCTGGTCTTCTGAGGGCTATCTGAGTTGCTGAGAGACCCCTCTGTCTCTCCCTCCTGGGTAGAGGCCACCAGGTCCCTTCTGGTCAGTGCCATTTTCTGCTAACCGGGAGCTTTGTGTGTGCCAAGGCTTATGGGCAGAATCCAGCGACACAAACCAGACTGCTATCATCCATCCGGCGTGGGACATCTTCTGCACCAACCAGTATATGTCTTCTTGGGTGCATAACTGACTTTGTCTTCTCACCGGTTGTTCTTCTTTTGCACCTTCATCCGGGTTAGCTCCTGTTAGCTCCTGTTCTCCCTGGACTCTTCAATGCTTCTTGGACTTGGTCCCCTTCTTCCACAGGTCTTCAGGTCCAGGAATCCATAGTTGGTGTTTTGCAGTCTCTTCTGGTTTTTGCATAAACTGTGATTTACTCCTGTTTTCCTGGGCTCTAGGGTGGGTTCTGTTACTTACCTTTGGTGTTTTCTTACACTCCCAGCGCCCCTTACACACTACAGTTGCCTAGGTGGGAGACCGACTTTAGCATTCCACTATTTTAGTATATGGTTTGTGTTCCCCCCTAGGCCTATTGCAACCTATTATGATTTTCACTATTTGCACTTTTTTCTAACTGTTTTTACAGCTATTTCTGCATTCTAGTGTATATATTGTGTATATTACTTACCTCCTAACGGAGTTTAGTCTCTAAGGTATTTTTGGCATTGTGTCACTAAAAATGAAATACCTTTATTTTTGTAACACTGAGTATTTACTTTCATGTGTATGACTGAATTGTCCATGCTCCTAGCAACAGATGATGGGGTGGTGGAAGAGAGTGATTCTCTTCCTGACCTCCTGTCTGTTGGGGAGAAAGATGGGTCTGTGGAGGGAGTGAACATCTCCCCCTCCCTGACCTCAGAACAACAGAAGGACTGCCGCCAGGCACTGGGTCAGTTAGCCTCACTGTTTTTCTTGATCCCAGGGGTCACACATTTGTGAACACATGATGTGGACACTGGGGACAATCCACCCATTAAACAGAAGGTTTACAGGGTGACTTGTAACGTCAGGGCTAGCATCAAAGATGAGGTGTCTAAGATGTTATCTCCGGGGGTGATTGAGTTTTCTAGCAGTCCTTGGGCCAGCCCTTTGGTCTTGGTCCCAAATGCTGCTGCTCCTGGTGCCTCCCCAGAACTATGGTTCTGTGTGGACTACCGGTGTCTCAAAGCAGTCACTAAAACTGATATGCACCCCATACCCCAGCTGATGAGCTCATAGATCGGTTGGGAGCTGCCAAATACCTTAGCACGTTTGATTTGACATGTGGGTAGTGGCAGATTGCCCTAACTGAGGGGGCCAAGGAGAGGGCAGCGTTTCCTACCCCATATGGACACTTCCAGTTTAAAGTGATGTCATTTGAGATGAAAAATGCCCCTGCCACATTTCAGAGGTTGGTCAACCACGTGTTGACTGGGCTGGATGACTCCAGTGCAGCATACCTGTATGATATTGCACTGTTCAGTTCCACTTGGGAGGAGCACTTGCAGTACCTCTGGAGAGTGTTGAAGGCCCCGCAAAAGGCAGGCCTCACTATTACGGCAAGGAAGTGCCAAATAGGGCAGGGCTTAGTGGTGTATTTGGGACACCAGGTAGGGAGTGGCCAGGTGGCACCCCTGCAGCCAAATATTGACATCATTCTGGCTTGGGAGCCTCCCAAGACCCAGAATGAGGTGAGGGCCTTTTTAGGCCTCACCGGCTATTACAGGAGGTTTGTCAAGGGGTATGACACCATTGTTGCCCCCTTGAATGAGTTGACTTCCAAAAAGCAACCAAGGAAGGTGATCTGGACAGAGGCTTGCAGGACCGCTTTTGAAGCCCTGAAGGCTGCCATGTGCACAGCCCCTGTGCTGAAGGCACCCAACTACTCAAACAAGTTTGTTGTGCAAACAGACGCCTCAGAGCATGGTATTGGAGCAGTACTCTCACAGGTTAATGAAGAGGGCCTAGATCAACCTGTAGCCTTCATTAGCAGGAGGTTACTTCCCAGGTAACGTAGGTGAAGTGCAATAAAGCGTGAAGCTTTTGCTGTAGGCTGGACGCTGAAAAAGCTAAGACCCTACTTGTTTGGGACTCACTTCCGGGTTCAGACTGACAACAGGCCCCTCAGATGGCTAATTTAGATGAGGGGTGACAATCCAAAACTGTTGAGGTGGTCGATTTCCCTACAGGGGATGGACTTTACGGTGGAACACCGCCCTGGTGCAGAACACGCCAATGCTTATGGTCTGTCCAGATTATTCTGCCTTAATGATGAGAACTCCCATGAGGTTGGGTAGTATTCCCCACTTTCAGCTGGGGAGGGACACATGTTAGACTTGGCATCCTTGGAGTGGTCTCCCCTAACTTTTTGCCTCTGTTTCTCAGGTTGTTGATGTGTGCTGGACTCTGTTTTTGCTGTTTTTGATACTCTGGGCATGTATGACATGCATTTGCTAATGATGCAACACCTTTCATGATACAGTTGCAGTAACCAATGTTGTGCCAATATCAAAGTGGGCTTAAGGCCATCCATACAGCCACTTTGTGTGTGCTGTTTTAGACATGTAGGACTACATTGCACAGCGTAAGGGGCTTCAGTTCTGTAATATGTTGACAACTGTGATGTGCAGCTCAGACTTTGCCCAACCATTCTTCGGCCAACATTGCATTAGTTGTACATTTGGGCACATAATGGGATATGTGGTGGGCCCTTGTAACATAAACTCAGGGCAGGTCTTAAACATGAATGTAGAATTACCTGACCTCAGAATAGCAGGTTGGTAGTTAGCAGCCCGACAATTATATGGGCCACACCTTGACTCCATAATGAGTAGTCAGGCCGTAATGTATCACCAGGGGTGTTGAGGAGATGGAGACCATGCCCATGCCCCTTAATGGCCAGGGAGAAAGTTAATTCAGACTTGTAGAGGCACGTGATCCTCACAAGTTAGATGACAAGAATTGTTGATGAGGGTTGTATTAGTTCCTGTCAGCCCTGGGCCATTTTGTTTTTCTATGGATTGCCGTTATCTCACTGACATGTACATGGTACTGGTGATGTCTGGTTGGTTTTAGACATGGATGAGGATCAAGTCAGTGTTTTGGAATGTGTGTGGGACTGTATGTGTTAGTTGCTGTGGCAGTGTAAATTTAGAGTCTGTACAAACTCCACCCAATAATGATACTGATGCTTACTTGTCCTCATATTTCAGCTGCCAACATGACTCTTGAGCAGCGGTGCGTATTCATGAAGAGGACAGACCGTTACTGCCATATCCTAGAAGTGGAAACAGGATACTGCAGGATGGGCAGGCGTTACAGGCATGAGAGAGCTTCCGAGGAATGGCATACCTTTCCACATGGGGCTCCCATGATGCAGGCACCAAGGGACACAGGAGCCAGCACCTCAGGGATGCAGGGGGTCCCAGCTCCACTGACGCCCTCAACATCAGCACCACCTGATAGCACACAGCCACAGGTACAGCCACCAGCAGCCAGTGCTCCGACCCAGTTTGAGCTGGAACTCAGGAGAGACTTGAATGCTATCCTCAAGCGACTGGACAAACTGGAGTAGGAATCGGCTGACAACTGGAAAATGTTAAAGTTGATTAGGAGAAGATCAAGAAACAGAAAACTTTAGGACAATTTGGACTACCCTTACGTTCTTTCCCCTCCCTATTTCGGTTTGGTTAGTTTTGGGTTGGTTTTTAGATAGTATTAGGTTAGTGTAGGGTACACATTAGTTAGGTTAAGTATGTTGGGGTGGGGTTTTATTCTAATGTTTTTATTGGTGGAGGGTTGGGTGGAGGGTAATGTTGGGGCATGTGTATTTATGTAAAAAATAAAAGAAATAAATGTAATTTTTTTTAAAGAAAAATCTGAAAAAGTATATATTTGTATAGTAAATAGGATAAGTTAGTACATGTGTAATTTAGTAATTGTTGTCCTACTTGTATCTCGTCTCTTAAGTGGGGTGGGGAGGGCAATGTTTAGAGTGTGGTGTTCCATGTGTAAGATACGTTTAATTAGGTGAGACAGATGTAGTTGTTTTATGAGTATAGTTAGTATAGGTTAGGTTGGGATAGGGTAGGTTTTAGTTACTATATAGGTTGTTTTAATAATAAATCCTCTTTAATTTATCATTCATTTAGTGTCAGTTGCCCGAGTATCTGGGTCTTCTCATGAGTGCACTGGGCAAACTGGGGGAATGGCTAATGGAAACCTTACTGTCTTGTAATCCCTGATTGACCATGTGCTTCCCCTATTGACAAAGGAGCTTTCACTTTGTCTGCAACATCACGTTTACTGGTCCATGTATTTGCCATCCAGTGTACCCGCCATTCACAATGTCCATGTGTACTTTGTCTTGGACAAGTAAGCCTGGTATTTCAGCTGTCATTGGTGGGGTCCTGTAGTTTCAATATTGAGAACTATGATACATCTGATAACAGGCACAATGTGAACTGTATCCTGCAACACTGACAGGTGCCCATCACTGATGAGGTTAGCTACCACTGTACCCCACAAATGAGTTGTTCTGGGACTCCCAGCTGTCTACTTTGGCATTGACCTGGCTCTCAGCCATACCTGCCGTAAATCAGTAGTAAATAATAAAAGCAAACATCCAAGTTATTGTACTTAGTGGATTGGTTGTATCAGACAACACCGACACACACCTTTCTCATTTCAGCAACCTTGTGTGTAGCGTGGTGTCCCACAGTCCTGCACTCATGTATTGGTTGTATCAGACAACACCGACACACACCTTTCTCATTTCAGCAACCTTGTGTGTAGCGTGGTGTCCCACAGTCCTGCACTCATGTATTGCTATACTGGAATCATTACAATGGATTCACACAATCCAATCATTTAGCTGAGTAGTTGGTTCAAAGAAAACGTAGGCATGCTAAATATGTACAAGGTGTTTATATACAGGTGGAAGTGTGAAAGTGGCTAATTTACAATGTCCTGGTCTGAGCCCCTCATTGATGAAAGTCATGGAAATGTGACACAATCAAAGTCCAGGGTTGAGGGACATGTCATGAGACATGCTCAGGAGTAGTGTGCATTAGTGAAGAGGAACAACAATTGCCAATTGGCATGCCAGAGTCAATGACAGTACATAGCAAGCAAGTCAACAGTGGGTGGGTGAAGAGAGCATATTTCCTACTGTCATGACACTGGCATGATCTTGAGACCAGAACTAAGGAGGATTGTGAATGTGGCACATACTGCTGTTACCAGGTACTCTTCCTACTGAAAGTAATTTGTTCCACATCTTCATCCTCTGATGTGTGTGGTGCCTCTTGTGCCATTGGTGGTGCTGTTGTTGAGGTAGAGGGGTCCACACACACTTCAGGGGATAAGGATGTGGAGTCCAAGTTCCCAGCAGCTGCCATTTGTGGTAAGACATAAGGCATCACTGAAGCAAGGAGGAACTGCTGATTTTTCAATACACCTGCAACATCGCAGTCGTAGACAGCCATGTCTCCCCTTTCCGCTTCCCGCTGAATGGACTTTAGCCCGTAGTCTGCTATGGTGCTGCAAATTTAGGAGGGGAATTGTTGTGGTCTCTCCCTCATGGCAGCAGCTCTGTCCGCCAGGGACTGCTGGACTCCACTCAGTGCGGAGTGTGTGCCAAGGATGGCAACTGTGTTTTCATTACGTGTTATGAGGCACTTCTTCACTCCCTCTAGGCTGCCTGCTATGGTCTCCATCTCCACCCGCACCTGCTTGGCCAGCTCCCACTGGACTCCTACCACTGTCCTCTGAAAGGTGGTCTCTGGATCCTCGGTGTCCAGGCCATGTCAGTACTGGCAGGTGGGATATTTTGGTTGTTGGGTAGCTTATGTAGAAACCCCGCAATGCAGTGTGTCCTCCTTGCAACTGTAGGTGGTGTCTGGTGGGATCCTTGGACCGCCTGGAGAGACGGTTCATTGATGATTGTCAGCTGGTCATCAAGGTCATCACTGAAATTTACGACAGGCAGGTCGACAGGAGGGAAGCCACCATCATCTACAGTGAGATGTTTTGAAATCAATCTTATATTGTTGTGGCAGTTGACATAGCACATAATGTATACGGTAGTGGATGCTCAGTGACTAGTTGAAGGCCCAAGGTTGTTATTGTACATTATGTGGCATATTTTTTTAGCACCTAATGCCACTGGAGTGTCACATGAAGGGATGCTCCAGTGTTGCTACGGGCTGTGTCGTATTTACTAGGTGGCATTAAACCACTTCTTGTGCCTTGATGCCACCCTGTAAATATCCGTCCCTTACAATGTTGCACTTTGTGCAGAAGGGGCATGTATTGGCTGTTGCTTTGGGTGGCCCATGGCAACACTCATTGCATTTTTATGCAACCCCAGATTTACGTGTTTTTGTAGTCCTGAGGCTGCGCCAATATCTATCACCACCCCAGGGGTAAGGGGTGCAATGTCGATGTATACTTTGTTTCCTCCTCACTTTTCCTTGGTCAATGTGTGCTGCATTACACTGCATACATAGAGCAAGCAGATTGCCTTATCACTTTCTTGTTTTGCAGGAAGGTCCTCCTTCATACACAACAATATTCTCCCCCTCAATGCTGCCTTCCTTGCACTATGATGCAAGTGATGCAGCGTTGGTGCTGGACAGCTAATGTACCACTGGCACAGGGGGGGACAAAGGGATGGCCCATATGCTTTACATTTTTGGCCAAGAATGCATTTACTGAATGTCAGTGCATGATCCAGCCTAAGTTTGTACACAGGCACCCATCTTCATTTCCAGCTTGATCAGCGCCTCTATCTTGTTTGTTGGTGTGATTGCAGCTACTTGTTCAACTGCACATTTGGGCCCTAATGATGAGTTTGGCGGTCCTCTGAATACCTGCCTTTCATTGGTGCTCGGACCACCGCTAACTGCAATGGTCGGTTGCAACTGCAATGGTCCAACAGGCACATTAGGACCAAGGTGTAAACACCATGGTGCAAAGGCATGGCACTGCCTGGTTGCCATCAGCCTAGGAGCTGCCGGAGCTACCGATCTTGATCCTCCAGGCTAGGACTGCAATCAGTGCTGCCCTCCAGATTATTACCCCACTTTCCCGTCAGCCTTTGCATGGCAGTCCGTCCACCATACATCGGCTAGTGGTAATGGGGTGCGGGGTGCCCCTAGGTGCCCCTACACTGCCCATACACTTGACATGGGAGGTGCAGGGGCCCCCATGGACAGCCCCTTTGCACTTTTCATTGCCCAATTTACAGGCAGTGATGAGCACACCCCAGCATTGGTGCTGGCTATATTACAAGCCAGCATCAATGTTGTGGTGAGTTTCCCAGAGAGCCGGCAACCCGAGACACGGTTTCCACCCACTGTACCAGCCACAATCTCGTAATGCCTACTGCATAGACGGTCTTGCCAACAGAGGACTTTGGCGGGCAGCCTCCGCTAGCAAATTTGGTAGTGGGCGGCATTATGTTCACAGACATGCACTATGTGTTGTATTTGTTCAATTCTTTGCCCATTCCCATGAGTGTAATATGGTTGTCTCTGAGTTGTTGTGGGTTCAACCTGTATGTGTTGTGTTCCATGGATTGCAAGCTTTCGTGCAAATATTTCTCTTGTGGCACAGTTCAGTTCAGCAGCAATATGTGTAGCTCAACACTGCACCAGGTTAGTTACGCAGTGGAGTGCCATGTTTACGGGGTTACGGGACAGCCCTGCAATTCCCCCTGCAGATGCACTGATTTGTTCTCCCCACACCGAGACAGGCATTGTTGTTGCATGATGTAGGTGTGGCTGCCTTGAGGGGTTGAATTGTTTCTGGGAAGGGTGGTGTTCCTTCCTGCACATGTACAAGTAGTGTTAACTAAGGTGGCATTTCAATATGTGCTGCACGATGTGACACACATGTGTACTGGCAATGCTACAAGGAGGTAGGGGAGCATTTTTGCGAGATACACCACCGTGAGCCCACTCAGTGGTATTAACTTCTGTCCTAGTGTCTATGTTGTGTGGGTACAGGAAGTTTGACAATATGCAAGGGGTGTTGTGATGGCACAGCCCCATGGCACAGTATATACACGTCCCTTCCAGCCTATGTGCTGCATATTTATGTGGTGGCTTATAGCCCTGGTGATTGGTGTATATCCACGTTGTGTATATGTTGGGGGGCATGGCACAACCAAGGCGTGTCAACACGTGTTGCTTGTATGGGGATGAGGCATCTGGATTCAGGGCGCATGTGTTCCCATGCACTCCTTTAGAATGCATTGGATGTGTCCTATCTACCTCCCCCTTCTGGTATTTGTAAGATTCCTCTTAATTACCCCATGCAACTTACCCTGCATTTGTGGTGGTGTTTGGTAGTCTGCTCTGTCTTTTCCTTGGATTCCTGTGACCAGCTCTTCCGGGATGACCGCTGCCACCATCTCCTCCAGCTCATCCAGGTGCTCCTGCGGTGCAGGACTTTCACTTCCAGTCTGCAGTGCTGCCTTTCTGTTCTTGGCCTATTTCTCATTAGCTCTACGCTTGCAATCATGCCAGCGCTTCTTGTACTCAGTGACAGTTCTCTTCACCTCTGCCATGCCGTTGATGTTGTTCTCTGTTAGCTGCCATATAGCCTCTCTCTTACCAATTGGCAATATGGAGGTGACGAAGATCTGGTGTTGGTGCTCCGTCACCTCTCTGGCAAAGATGACATGGTCCTCATCACTGAAACAATACTTGTGTTTTTTCTTTTCCTTCTCCAGGGACTTCTTTGGGGTCTCCCTGGGGTCTCTCCTGGTCTAATTCCTCCATTTTCAGTTGCACTTGCACTTTTTCCTGCTTGTGTGTTTAAATTTGGTACTAATGCGGACTAAAAATGTCGCTAACAGTTTTGCGCCACTTTTGCAGCATTAACGTAATTTTTCTTTACAGCAGGGCACAATGGTTAATGTCATTTTTTTTTTACGCTCACCTTTCCTTTGCGCCAGCTAGCACCATTCCATAAATATGGCTCCTGACTTGCGCTCAGGAATGGTGCTAGCAGGGGCTAATATTTTTTAAGCAAAACTGTGTTAGCGCAGTTTTCCGTCAAAAAGTATAAATATGCCCCAAAATGTGGCAGACAGCGTATTAGTATTTTAGACAGTCTGTCCATTATCAACAAATATCGACTGTTGACAGAGACGTAAGTAAGTTGCAGAGGCAGTGGACAGATGGCAGTGGATTTTCAGAGAAGCTGCCAAACTCTAAATACAGCAGACGTTATTTTATGACGCAGGATGGTTAACTGCTGTTTATTGTCAGTTCGATCGCATCCACCAAATTCTACGGCGATGAGGCTGTGGCGGACATATGCATTAAAAGATTGTAAAGTGAAATACACCAGGAAACTTAGGTGGGTTTTTACTGAGTTGGAGAAAAGGTTGTTGTAGAGGAATACTGTGAGCGGGGGAGTATTCAGAGGAGCATATAATCAACTCCTGATTCTCTGCCCTTTTTCAAAGAATTACAAATCAATTGGCCCTTATAATAGGCAATGAGACTCAGATCATCTCTGCTGAAATAGTTTTTGAAGAAGGAGAAAGCTGGCATTATTGAGGCCGCTTGGGCGCAGAAGATTCACACACATTCAAACATTTGAAAGCAACAGAAGGAGAGGAGGCGGATGTTTGTGCCTTGATACTGCAAAGTGTTAAATGAGTCCATTATTAATCAAATTACTGCAATAAGAATTTAAAGGTATTTAAGGATAATGCTTTTTGGCATTGGTGAGCCATCGGTTATTATTAGACATGTTCCAATGTCTGTGCAAAATAACTACTTTTTAACAAATACTATGCCTATTATGATTACTAAGAGATGATAAAATGTCAGTGAATTTCGTTGTAATTCAATTTAAATTTGTTTTATATGTATCTCTCTCTCTCTCTCTATATATATATATATATATATATATATATATATATATATATATATATATATATATTTATAAATATATATATAGTGTTTAGTTAGGATCTAGTTTCCATAGGAAAGGCTTTTTTTGTTTTGCCAATAACTTTAGCACCATTTGCCAATCTTCAGAAAACATTTGAAACTAATACAACAGTTGGTTCAGCTGCTGTCTTTAAAGTTTTGGGGTGATCTGTCAAGCGGGGGGCAAAAAAAAGGGGGGTCCCAAAACGTGTTTTCCCCAGGCATTTTTTCATCTGGATTTTGAACACAACTACTGCCCAAACTGCTGGACGGAATTAAACCAAAGGCCCGCTGACCCCCCCTCCTGAGGTTCATTGAGCCCTGGGGACCACTAATTCCCTGGGGCTTTTCTTAAAGAAAGGAGGGGGGCGCCTGGACCCACTCCTAGGGCTTGACTATGCCCCGGGGACCACCGCCTCCCTGGGGCTAAACATTGAAGTGAAGGCCATGCGCCCCCCATCCTGGAGCCAATAATGACCCTGGGGAACGCCACCTCCATGGGCCAGCTGCTGCTATCTCCTGAGGGTGCCCACACTCAGTAGACAACTGTTTGTTTTCACTTGACAGGAGCTGTCACAGCCCCGCCAAGTGAGAGCAAACTTAGGGAATGATTTAGATATTCATGGTATTACCACCAATCCGCTGCAGTGGCGGCAGACACAAATATGGCGTCAAATAGGCGGTGTTCCAACTGCCGTATTTAGATGTACTGTGGCTGAGCAGCTGACTGCCACGATGGTGAGCTCTTCCTAGCCATCAGGCTGATGGGTTCCAGCCGACCATATTTAGATGTTAGAGTTCTGCAGGCGGTGTACTGGTGGCGGATTGCTGACAGAGGGAGGCCATTGCAGGACCCAATGGACATCATACATTGCCTGTAAAGATGGAACAGGGGTAAGCTTCACACCCACACACACACACAGAGTACCTTAGCCGTGTGTACCCCTGCGCTATACAACACACCACATAGGCACTATTATTCAGTGCCATTCCACCACAAAACGTACATACTTGAAACACACATTGCTATACATCCATGACACAACATACACACATTATTGGCACTACACCCACACACCACACAACCAACACAACTATGCACTCATCTACACAAACACACTCACACAAAAACACAACTACTAATATCACGACAACAACTACCACATAACAACACTCACCAGAATGGTACACACAGCAACACAACATACAATCAAACATACACAACATCAGAACCATATGTAAGTGGCAGACAATCTGACACAACCATATCACCCACTCCAGCGCCCTCCACCTCAACCAGCTAATCCAATTGCACACACAAATACACGTACTGACTTGCTTACACAACTGGAAGAACAACGTTCACATGTAGATGTCCCCTTGCTAAGTATACACATGGACATAGTTGACAAGTGTGTGTTACATCACTGTGGTGCCAGCATTCATTTGGCATGAAAACTGGCATCAAAATGATACGTGTATGTGTTCAATATGTGCCTTGTACCAGTGTGTCTCTATCCATGTCCGACACAATTGTGTTCCCGAAATATGAATGTTACAGTAATTTAAAAACAATTACTGTGACATGTATATATGGCTGCATAGTCCCAAGCTCATGTGCAGTGACCAATGCGGATTCCCAACTTTTGAGTCTGACGATGGGGGTGGTTGAGGAGTGGTCGGGGGTCCTGTTTTCTCTGTGGTTCAGTGGCAGCAGCAACGGAAGGCCTTGTCCAGTCACGTCCAGTTGACAACAGAAGTGGATTCAGGGGAAAAGATAGGTTTTTACCTCATTCCATCACTCATCCCCCAACTTAGGTTTGGAGGTAGCACCTCCACAGCTGGCTTGGCAAGAAGGCGCATCCAAATCTGCTTGGCGGAAAGGGTGGCTGTAGTAACTATATTTCACTCCCTCGCCATGCACTGCTAATTACCCGATATATTATAGCCGTCATGACATCTTCTTTAGCATCATCGAAATTATTACTGAAACATTTGCAATAAAATTATTGATGAGAAAACTGTGCATGGCGGGGTGTGAGTTATAGTTACTTGAAATAACTAAATATAACTGTTGAATTTCTATGGTTTTGTACATTTGAAATGTGAGCCTAACTATAAAGTCCCTGTAACCTTTGTTCTTTAAGTGAATTTCAATTTTTGTTTTAAATTCTATTTCCTAACTATAATGTCCCTGTAACCTTTGGATTTTTCAGTATACATACTTGCATTAGGAGATGGGTAGCAAGCTACACTGAGGGAAGAGCTTGGTTAGAAGAGTGCTGAATTGCAGTGTTTTGTATGTGGGAAGCATTTTGGTGCTGTACATCGTGACCATAATGATACTTTTAAATTGGCATTCTTAAGCATGTAGTAGAATGATGGATGGACACAAGAGCCATATATTAATTTATTGTTGTGTCTGGTTGCAAGGCTGTGGATTATGAAGCCTATGTTGAAGTGCACTGCACTTATGCCTAGACTGGAATGAACTAAAGCAAAAGATAGGTGTGCCACATGTCAACTTATCTACCGTTCGAGAGAGGAAAAAGGTTCTGCTTTTTGGTGGGCTTTGATTCACAAAGGAGTAACCACAGGAATGTTGTGGTCACTGGGAGAAAGAGTAAACACTTTATGGAATTCCCTCACAAGCAACAGAGGAGCAATGGCCATGGACCCCTGGCTACAGGCAACCAGGGTATAGGCATATAGAAGCCATTCAGGTGTGACAGAGGAGCGACTCATGGGTATGTACTGATTAAATGTGTTCAGGGTATTCTCTAACACAGCCACAATTGGCCAGCCTCAACCAGGAAGACAAAAAACTTCCCGGTACAACTGTAGAAAAATAAAATATCCCTATTGCATTCTAAATTATACTGCCTTTGAGCACAAAGTCTCCTATCGGGTTCAGTAGATTTTTTCATGTGCCTTTCAATACCTTGGGGAGCAGACCAAGCTAGTGGACAGTGGTGGCTGAGTCATAAGTGCAGGAGTTGGATGATGGGTATGGCGTCTCCTCTCTCCCTCTGCATCAGTCTTTAGAATGCACAGGAAACGGGAGCGTCCAAGGTTGATAACCAGAATAAGTATAGGAAGGCCTTGGTGACTTGGAGCTGTACAGGCACAATCTCAGCTGGCCCACCACAACCAACAAGGCAAAGAACATATGAGGAAGAAATGTGAAAAAGAATGAATAATAGCCACAGCAAAAAATGAACAGACCCCTACTGGTTTATAAACTACAGTGGCCATGAGTACACAGTGACATATCAGGTGCAACATATTTTTCATATTCATTTAACCCCTTCCCCGCCAAGGACGTAGTGGTTACATCCAGTGGTACGGCGCTGAGGCGCCACGGACGTAACTATGCCCTGGTATGGGCCTCGGGGGAAGCGCTGGCGCTCCCCCGAGGGCCTACCTCCAACCCCCCCATGGCAGGGCTGGAATGGGAATCGCTTCCCCTTCCACCCCAATACCTCTCATCCCTCCTAGTGACGTCTGATGATGTCAGCGCGCCAATGCACGCTGACCTCATCAGAGGTCAACTCCCATTGCGATGGAAGCAATGCTTCCAGCACGATCTGAGGAGAAACTGATTAGTTTCTCCTCAGTACGGGGGGCAGGGGAGGCAGAGAGGCATGAAAAGGGAAGGAAAGGCTTTTCCTTCCTTTTTCATGTCTCTCTGTGCATTCCTGCATATCGATCATGCTGCAGGAATGCCCACTAGACACCAGGGATTTTGTTTACTTTGTGTAAACAAAGAAGGGGAGCGACCCCTTGGGCAAGGGTCGCTCCCCAAGGGGGGGCATTTAATCTAAGGCCAATATTTATATATTGATAAGGGGAGCAACCCCTTATGTAAGTGTTGCTCCCAGGGGGGTATTTTTTTTATTAGGCTTTTTCTACCCCCCTGGGGACAGATCAGCCTATATTAATTAGGCCGATCTGCCCCCGGGGGTGGGCAGAAGCCTCTAAATACCAGTTTTTTGTTTTTATTCAGATTGATAAGGTGAGCAACCCTTTAGGCAAGGGTCGCTCCCCGAGGGGGGGATTTTTTTATTAGGCCTTTTCTGCCCTCTCCCTCTGGGGCAGATCAGCATATCTTAATTAGGCCCATCTGCCCCTAAGGGGGCAGAAGCCATTAGGCACCAGGGATGTTTTTTTTAAATTTATATTGATAAGGGGGGGGCGATCCCTTAGGCAAGGGTCGCTCCGAGGGGGCAATATTTTCAGTAGGCCTTTTCTGCCCCTCCTGGGGGTAGATCGGCCTACATTAATTAGGCCGATCTGCCCCTTAAACCAGGGATTTTTTGTTTGTTGTTATATTGATAAGGGGAGCGACCCCTTAGGCAAGAGTCGCTCCCCGGGGGGCAATTATTTTATTAGGCCTTTTCTGCCCCTCCTAGGGCCAGAATCGGCCTATATTAATTAGGCCGATAGCCATTAGGCACCAGCGATGTTTTTTTATTTATTTATATTAATAAGGGTAGCGACCCCTTAGGCAAGGGTCGCTCCCCGGGGGGCAATTTTTTTACTAGGCCTTTTCTGCCCCCCCAGGGGCAGATTGGCCTATATTAATTAGGCCGATATGCCCCAAGGGGTGGCAGAAGCCACGAGACACCAGAGAATTTTCTATTTTTTTTATATTGATATGGGGAGCGATCCCTTAGGCAGGGGTTGCTGTGGGGAATTGTTTTTAAGCCATTTCTGCCCCCGTTGGGGGCAGATTGTCATATCTCTATTCTATTAGGCCAACCTGCCCCCAGGAGGGGACAGAAACCCCTTAGGCACCAGGGATTGGTGTGTGTGTATGTGTGTGTCTTGTTTGGGGGGGGCAGCCCCTTGGACAAGGGTCGCTCCCCATGGGGGCACATTACTGTTGGCCATATCTACCCACCATTTTTCCAAATGAATGGGGCCAAAGTTGTTCTGCCCACCAGTGGGCAGATGGAGCAATTACCCCCGATCCACAGGGAGGCAGAAAGTCTGCTAGATGCCAGGGAATAATTTTTTTTTTTTTTTAAATAGTGTGGTGGTGGTTACCAACCAGTATCAGCATGTGCTTCACATGCACCCTACACCATTTTCTTACCCACAATACTCTGCAAACCTCCAACTTTGCTGGAAATCACACATTTTTTCCACATTTTTGTGATGGAACCTTCCGGAATCTGCAGGAACCCACAAAATTCCTACCACCCAGCATTGTCTCATCTATACCGATAAAAAGTCTGCCCCACTTGTCAGCCTAAAAATTATTATTTTTTCAAACTGCCCTTTTGGACCCGCTTTGGTTCCCCCTCAATTTCAACATGTTTTTGGTTCTTCCCTGTCACAGGCACTTGGCCCACGTACAAAAGTGAGGTATCATTTTTACCGGGAGACTGGGGGGAATGTTGCGTGGTAGTAAATTTTTCCTGGTGCCATGATCCCACACAGAAATGTGGGAAAAATGTGATTGTTTTTAGCTAAATTTAAGGTTTTTCAGAGGATTCTGGGTAAGAAAACATTGGGGGATCCACGCAAGTCATACTTCCCTGGATTCACTTGGGTGTCTAGTTTTCAGAAATGTTTGGGTAGGTTTCCCTGTATGGCTGCTGAGACCAGGATCAAAAACTCAGGTCCTCCCCCCTGCAAAAATGGGTAGTTTAGTATTTGATAATTTTGTTGTGCCCACATAGTGTTTTGGAGCATTTCCTTTTGCGGGCACAAGGCCTACCCACACAAGTGAGGTACCATTTTTATCGGGAGACTTAGGGGAACACTGGGTAGAAGGAAATTTGTAGCTCCTCTCAGATTCCAGAACTTTCTGTCATTGAAATGTGAGGAAAAGGTGTTTTTGTGGCCAAATTTTGAGGTTTGCAAAAATTTGGGGTAACAGAACCAGGTGAGAGCCCCACAAGGGACCCCATCTTGGATTCCCCTAGGTGTCTAGTTTTAAAAAATGCACAGGTTTGGTAGTTTTCTCTCGGTGTCGGCTGAGCTAGAGGCCAAAATCCAAAGCTTAGCACTTTGCAAAAAAACAGCTCTGTTTTCTTTGGGAAAATGTGATGTGTCCACGTTGTGTTTTTTTGGGGCATTTCCTGTCACGGGCGCTAGGCCTACCCACACAAGTGAGGTGCCATATTTATCGGGAGACTTAGGGGAATGCTGAGTGGAAGGAAATTTGTGGCTCCTCTCAGATTCCAGAACTTTCTGTCACTGTATGAAAAAGTGTTTTTTGGCCAAATTTTGAGGTTTGCAAAGGATTCTGGGTAACAGAACCTTTTGAGAGCCCCACAAGTCATCCCATCTTGAATTCTCCTAGGTGTCTAGTTTTCAAAAATGTGCAGCTTTGGTAGGTTTCCCTAGGTGCCGACTGAGCTAGAGGCCAAAATCCACAGCTTGGCACTTTGCAAAAAACAGCTCTGTTTTATTTGAGACAATGTGATGTGTTCATGTTGTGTTGTGGTGCATTTCCTGCCACGGGCGCTAGGCCTACCCACACAAGTGAGGTACCATTTTTATCGGGAGACTTGGGGGAACACTGGTTGGAAGGAAATTTGTAGCTCCTCTCAGATTCCAGAACTTTCGGTCACCAAAATGAGAGGAAAAAGTGTTTTTTGGGCCACATTTTGAGGTTTGCAAAGGATTCTACGTAACAGAACCTGGTGAGAGCCCCACAAGTCAACCCACCTTGGATTCCTCTAGGTGTCTAGTTTCTAAAAATGTGCAGGTTTGGTAGGCTTCCCTATGTGCCGGCTGAGCTAGAGGCCAAAATCCACAGCTAGGCACTTTGCAAAAAACAGCTCTGTTTTCTTTGGGAAACTGTGATGTGTCCACGTTGTGTTTTGGGGCATTTCCTGTCACAAGAGCTAGGCCTACCCACACAAGTGAGGTACCATTTTTATCGGGAGACTTGGGGGAACGCTTGGTCAAAGGAAATTTGTGGCTCCTCTCAGATTCCAGAACTTTCTGTCACCAAAATGTGAGGAAAAAGTGTTTTTTAGCCAGATTTTGAGGTTTGCAAAGGATTCCGGGTAACAGAACCTGGTGAGAGCCCTACAAGTCACCCCATCCTGGATTCCCCTAGGTGTCTAGTTTTCAAAAATGCACAAGTTTGGTTGGTTTACCTAGGTGCCGGCTGAGCGAGAGGCCAAAACCTCCAGCTATGCACTTTGCAAAACACACGTCAGATTTCCATGTAAAAATGTGATATGTCCATGTTGCGTTTCCTGTCGCGATCATTAGGCCTACCCACGCAAGTGAGGTACCATGTTTATCAGGAGACTTGGGGGAACACAGAATCGTAAAACAAGTGTTATTGCCCCTTGTCTTTCTCTACATTTTTTCCTTCCAAATGTAAGACATTGTGTAAAAAAGACTTCTATTTGAGAAATTCCTTGTAATTCACATGCTAGTATGGGCACCCCGGAATTCAGAGATGTGCAAATAATGACTGCTTCTCAACACCTTATCTTGTGCCTATTTTGGAAATACAAAGGTTTTCTTGATACCTATTTTTGACTCTTTATATTTCAACCAATGAATTGCTGTTTACCCTGTATAGAATGAAAACCCATTGCAAGGTGCAGCTCATTTATTGGCTTTGGGTACCTAGGGTTCTTGATGAACCTACAAGCCCTATATATCCCCGCAACCAGAAGAGTCCAGCAGACGCAACGGTATATTGCTTTCAAAAATCTGACATCGCAGGGAAAAGTTACAGAGTAAAATGTTGAGAAAAATGGCTGTTTGTTTCACCTCAATTTCAATATTTTTTTATTTCAGCTGTTATTTTCTGTAGGAAAACCTTGTAGGATCTACACAAATCACCCCTTGCTGAATTTAGAATGTTGTCTACTTTTCAGAAATATTTAGCTCTCTGGAATCCAGGATCGGTTTCACACCCATTTCTGTCACTAACTGGAAGATTAAAATTAGTAAAAATGGAGTATGTGCCAGTAAAATGCCACAATTGTGTTGAAAAATTGGGTTTTCTGAGTCAAGTCTGCCTGTTCCTGAAAGCTGGGAAGCTGGTGATTTTAGCATCACACACCCTTTGTTGATGCCATTTTCAGGGGAAAAAACACAAGACTTCTTCTGCAGCACTTTTTTCCCATTTAAAAAAAATAATAATCGCTGTATTTTGGCTAATTTCCTGGTCTCCTTCAGGGAAACCCACAAAGTCTGAGTACCTCTAGAATCCCTAGGATGTTGGAAAAAAAGACGCAAATTTGGAGTGGGTAGCTTATGTGGACAAAAAGTTATGAGGGCCTAAGCGCGAACTGCCCCAAATAGCCAAAAAAAGGCCTGGCACCTGAGGGGGAAAAGGCCTGCAGCGAAGGGTTTATATGCGTTGGAGTACTTGCCATTTGTTGGTTGAGTGCGGTGGTCGGCCGAGTGCTAGGGTTCTATCCTAGGCATTTCTGAAGAGCATGGTTACCCTAACAAGCCTCCCAGCGACGAGCAAAAATGTTCAGATCCTACTTCACCAAACATTTAGACTGAAAAGCCAGGTTTTAAATTGCTTTCTGAAACTGTGCTCTTCTTTCTTCAGTCTCCTATACATTAACAGGCAAACAGTTCCGGGGGCCGTGTAGGAAAAAGATCAACTGCCACTACTCGTTTTCTGGAACTTTGGGTTCACCAAGTGACACATGGCAGCAGACTGCAGCGTCCTGTTTGGGATGTAACGACATATCAGGTGTTGCCGAGGGCCCCTATTGTGTAGTGCTCGATGGGCCATACTGAGGACCTTAACTTGCATTGTTTGGCACATAGCCAATGTAGAGGGGCCAGCGAGCCTGACATAGTTATATTTAGGTATCTTTAGCAGCAGGTGCCCACTGATTTTTGTTTCACTTGCTATCTTCTTGTATCATATTTGGGACTACCAATGTAGAGAGAATTGCCACAGTCCAGACACGACAAAACTAGAGCCTGGACCACGAGCCTTCATGAGGAAAACGTTGATTTTTGCAAGCATTCTCAGGATGCTGAAACAACTAGCAGCTAGTTTCCACACTTGAACATCCAAGATGAGTTTGCTGTCTAGCCAGATGCCTAGATTTTTCCATGTAGTTTTAGGACTGGGGTGAATCCCCAAGGAATCTGAAAAGCGCATTTCAGACAAGGGATTAAAGTAATTGCCGACCACCATCACCCATTATTTGTCCCCGTGAGCTTCAGACAACTTGCTGACATCCATCCCCTAAATCTTTCAGGCAGGAATTAAGTTGAGAGGAAACTGAAAATGTTTCAGTAGAAAGGAAGATAGCAATCTGGGGGTCATCTGCGTATGGCACTACTGAAAGGCCATTTGATTGTACAATCTCAGCCAGGGAATGCTGGTACAAGTTAAATAGTGTGGGCCTCAGAGAAGAACCCAGTGGTACTTAATTCAATAGATAAGCCCCAAAGTAGAACAGCTTCTCATAAACCTGAAAGGTCCTGCCCTACAAAAAAGAGATACAAGCCATTTCAATTCTACATTAACATTTCCTGCCAGCTTCAAAGTTTACAATAAAATGGATGTGATGTGGTATCAAAGCCCACGCTCAGGTCCAACAGCATCACTGCAGCTGAGCCACCCCGAAAAATATTTTTTCTCAGTTCTTCCATGACCGCTAGTAGCTCAGTCTCCTTGCCATGTTTCGGCCAGAAACATGTCTGCGTAAAATGGAACCTGTAATGAGTTTCCAAAAAATAACAATAGCTGTTGATTGACATGCTTTTCTAGACCCTTGCTTACCCCCAGCATTAAGGATATTGGCCTGTAGCTTTGCGTTATTGTAGCATATTTTTTAACAAAGTTCCCACGACCACATGTCTCCAAGAGGTCAGAACTGTACCACTCTGTAGCGAGTGAAGACCATTTCTACCTGTATGGTGTAGATTGTTCCTACCCCTTGAGTAAGAATAGAAAGTAGGGCATGATCAATAGGACAGCCCGATTTGACTGCCTTTATTAATCCAGCTAAACCTTCTTTCCTAAAGAAGGAGAAAAGCAGGAAGGGTTCCACTAGGTGGAATAGCTTGACAGGGTGGGGCAGAAACCTTTAGCTGTTATGTCTTATCTGCAAATGAGGCATAAATGTCAGTGATGATTTTGAAGAAAAAGTTAACCAGTTCATTGCAACGAATTTCTGATGACATCAGTATAATACCCAAGCATATTGTGTTTGTGAAGGATTTAACTACCTTAAATGCCTCTTTAGCTGAGTTAGTCAAATAATAGCGTACTGCTCTGCTACTACCGTGATTTTCTTTACTGCTTTCTTATATACTGATTTACTACCCGAGATGTAGGTTTTCTTCCAGTCCCTTTCCATACTTTTACAGTCTTTCTTGAGTTCCTATAAATGAGTATTGAACCAGGGAGTTTGTCTGGCTTGCCGACGACTTTTGTGAGACCTAAGCGAAATGTTCCTGTCTAAAGAAGGAGACTTAGGGCTTCATTACAACCTTGGCGGATGGGATACTCTGTCACAAATGTCTGCCGTATGACAAGTTCCATTATATTCTATGGAACTTATAAAACGGCCAGTGGGATATCGGTCACGTTTGTGATGGAGTATCCCATCCGCCAAGGTCATAATCAGGCCTTTAATCTAGTCATTGAATATTTGAATTGCCTCTAAAACATCAACCCCTAACTCAGATTTGGAATGTTGAATGAGTGAGCTCTCATTTAGTAATATCTAGTTTTGACCAGCAGTGATCATTTTAACCTCTGCGAATGTGAGAGGGAATCAACAACTGACAAGGAGAATAGGGATGATATAATGTCCAGACCAAGTAACTGGCCTAGGACTCACTGCTGGCATGTTAGGGAGGTTACTAAAAATTGGATAAAAGTGGTGACCTTTTTATGTGTTAAACCATTTACTAATTTGGCCAGTTGTATAGAAGCAAGAGTGTAGAATGCTGGCCTGGTTTGTAGTGGGTACCACAGGTACTTACACCTTATAGCAGGTCCAGTTATCCCTTATCAGTGAAATGTAGTCAGTGTCTAGAAGCCAGGCTCTCTAGGGGTAGTGTGGAAGAGCATCCAAGGTCTAACTAAGAAACATGCAAAGCTCATGCAATACCACTGTAGTCATGCAGTACTCACACACATGAAAGAAAATGCTCAGTGTTACAAAAATAAAGGTACTTTATTTTGGTGACACAAATGTCAACAATACCTTAGAGACTATTCTCCCTTAGGAGATAAGTAAAATACACAATGTATACACTAGATTGCAGAAATAGCTGTAAAAACAGTTGGAAAACAGTGCAAACAGTGAAAATCACAATAGTTAGTATTAATGGGCTTAGGGGGAACATAAACCATATACTAAAACAGTGGAATGGGAAAGTCGGTTTCCCACCTAGGCAAGTGTAGTGTGTAGAGAAGCGTTGGGAGTGTTCGAAAACACCGAAGGTAAGTAATAGAACCCACCCAAACCCCAGGAAAGCAGGAGTAAATCAGAGTAACTTTCCTAGAAGACACAAGAACACGTGATATAAGATTTTGCAAGAACAAGAAGAGACTGCAAGACACCAACTATGGATTCCTGGACCTGAAGACCTGGGAAAGAAGGGGACCAAGTCCAAGAAGCATTGAAGAGTCCAGAAAGAACAGGAGCCCCTTCTAACCCGGATGAAGGTGCAAAAGAAGAACCACCAATGAAGAAGGACACTCAGTACTGCACCCAAGAAGACGAATGCGGGTTCCTGGTTGCTGCAGATGATGCCCCACGCCAGACGGATGATTGCAGTCTGGTTTGAGTCGCTGGATTGCGCCAACAAGCCTTGGCACACACAAAGCTCGCGGTTAGCGGAAGATGGCGCTGCCCAGGTCCAGGAGGGACCTGGTAGCCTCTACCCAGGAGGGGGAGACAGATTTGTGATATTAAAGGGGAAGAGAAAGAAGAAGATGGGGTACGGAGATACTCGGACAAAGAAAAAAATAAGTTGGGGAGGGGGGTGTAACTGGGAAGGGCCAAAGGCAATCAATCAATCAATCAATCAATCATAGTATTTATAAAGCGCGCTATGTACCCGTCAGGGTTTCGAGGCGCTGAGGGGGGGGGGGGGAGGGGAGCGCTGTTGGTTTAGCGGTCGAAGAGCCAGGTCTTGAGGAGCCTTCTGAATGCGAGGAGGTCCTGGGTCTGGCGAAGGGATGTGGGGAGAGAGTTCCAGGTCTTGGCGGCGAGGAAGGAGAAGGATCTGCCGCCGGATGTCTTGCGCTGGATTCGGGGTACGATGGCGAGGGCGAGGTTGGCGGATCGGAGTTGACGTGTTGGGGTGTAGAAGTGAAGTCTGGTGTTGAGGTAGGAGGGTCCGGTGTTGTGAAGTGCCTTGTGAGCGTGGGTCAGGAGTTTGAAGGTGATCCTCTTGTCTACCGGGAGCCAGTGGAGTTCCTTTAGGTGAGGGGAGATGTGACTTCGGCGGGGTATGCTGAGGATCAGTCGGGCGGAGGCATTTTGGATACGTTGGAGGCGTTTGATGTCTTTGGTTGGGATGCCAACACAGAGGCGGCTACGTTCAAGTCCAGGGTAATGGTAAGGATGCTCCTTAACCGGGAGGCGGGAACTTTTATGGATATGACATTGATGGCAATGTTGGAGTGTACCAGGGTGTGTGGCCAGTGGGACGTCTAGTGGTCACCTGTGGTGTGTTTAATACACCAGGTATTGGGGAGGATTACGATATATCAGCGGTGTCGTCTGTTAGTGATGTGGTTCAATGCATCAATGGTGTGGACATGGGTGTGTGAAGGTTGGTTAGGATCGTGTCCCAGCTGGCAGGACGTGGGTATTTGTGCTGGCCAAGATTGTCTTCACGGTGAAGGGCAATTCCCTCTGCTTGTGCCTATGTACTCATGGATTGCAGCCACACCTCATAATGTGGGTGATGAGCCATTTAGCCCAGATCCAAGATCAAGGAATCGGCATGTGGCTTTGTGTTTTATGTTCCTGTGAAAGAGTCCCAGGAGGCAGGCCTCCCGGTTCTATGGTATCGTTTGATTTACGAAATGAGACAACCGGCATAGTATCATAGTCCAGTAGCGATGTAGGCACAGGCATGTCCACAGCGTGTCTATGAGATCTGCATTTATCAAGTGATAGGGCAGGCATTTGACGATAATTCGGTTGTAGTATTTATTAATTTTGTCAGGTGTAAGGTAGGCTCTCTGTGTGATGTAGAACTGTATTAATCAAAACCGCGTGTTGTCCATTCTTTTTCTGTGAAGGGTCTTTCTCTGTCTGTTTCCCAACAGCTCTGAAGAACCACAAGTGGTCTAGATGTCTGTTGTCGTAGGGATTCTGCTAGCTAACGCACTAGGTGCCTCTCGATTCCAATCCCGTGTAGGTACTGAAGGGCAGGGTGTGAGGGGCTTTGTGTGTTTGGTCTACCCACGCCTGCTGTGGTGTATTTGTGAGGGAGCAATAAAGAATAATGCCGTCAGGGGGTAGTCCGGTGTCGTCATTTAGGCAGTCGTACTGGTAGAGTGTATCATTGTCAGAAAGATCCCCTAGTGTGTGGACTCCTGCATCATGCCAGAGTGATGTTTCTGTCAGTGAAGTGGCATGAGGGATTCATGGCGTACCCAAAAGGGGGATGGCCGGGGCATAGGGCAGTGGTTCCCAACCTTTTGACTTGTGTGGACCCTACTTTATCATTACTGCAACCCAGGGACCCCCTCCAAATTATTATTGGAATATGGGACCCTCCACTGAGTCATTATTGAAAGCTGGGGACCTAATCTGCTAATATTATATAATTTTCTGAGCAGTCGCAAACCCCCTGAGGAGACTTCGCGTACCCACAGGGGTTCCTGGACCACAGGTTGGGAACCACTGGCATAGGGAATCATTGTTTTAATGAGATTTAAACATCTGCTGTAGCAGTGGTATGCCAAACGTAATAGTAAGGGTGGTGGCATCAGGAGATTGGCACAGAGGTAGAACAGGTGCAGGAGTTTTGAATATGCCCAGGGTGAGATGTTGTGGCTGTGTCAGATGGATGCCTAGAAGAGAGCCAGCGTGCCAGCCATTGCAGTTGCGCTGCCAGGTAATAGTGTTCAAGATGCGGAAGTGCTAGTCCTCCTTGGTCTGTAGAGTGTGGAGGAGGCAATTCTGGGAGGTGTTCCAAATAATTCAGCATAGGGCACATTTGAAAGAGTGAAAAAATGAGGCAGGGATGTACAGTAGGAGATTGACGAAGACATATATGAGGCGGAGCAGAAGAACCGTTTTAATGAGTGCCATCTTACCCATTACAGACAGGGGTAGTGTCTTCCAGAATGTCATCTGGGATTTGAGAGTGGTGAGTGTTTGCGACAGGTCCTGTCGAAATGGTTGGTGTCTGTGTGGTAGATCTGGATGCCTAGGTGTCTGAAAGTGGCTGGTTGCCAGGGAAGGATGGAGGCTGCAGACAATGGGCCAGGATCTGGTGTGATGGGAGCCAGCGGGAAAATGTAGGACTTAAACCAATTGACTTGCAGTCCTGACAGGGATGCATAAGTGTTGAGAGTAATTGTTATGGATGTAGGGAATTGGGTCAGGTCTTTCAGATAAATGAGGAGATCATCATCATAGAGGGACACTGAGTGTGTCCCCTCTCCCAAAGGTATACCCCAATCCCAGCCCTGCATGCGCAACGTAACAGCTAGGGACTCCATGACTGGAGCAAAGAGGAGGGAAGACAGAGGGCATGCCTGTCTCGCGCCTCTCTCTACATTGATACAGTATGAGATATTTTTCTAGCTGTTGGTAACGTGTATAGTAGCCTGATCTGCCGGATGAATCAGGGTCCCAGCCCAAACCATGGTAGGACACTGAATAGAAAGGACCACTCTAAGGAGTCAAGTGCTTTTTCTAAATCAAGAACTAAGCATCCCACCTGGGGCCAATGAAGTGGCCTATATTTCAGGACACAAAAAAACTGTTGTATATTAAGGGATGTGGTGCAGGCTGGTACAAATCCATTCGGATCGCCGTGCACTAATGCAGAGACCAGGGGAGCCAAACAATTCGCTATGATTTTGGCTAATATTTTATAATCCAAGTTCAGCAGTGTCAGTGGTCTTTATGAGTGTATGCTGGTTGGGTCTCTATGTGGTTTAGGCAGCGAGATTAGCGTGGCTTCTCAAAGCATGTGAAGGACCTGCACTGCAGCAAGGACTTTCTCATAAAGTTTATGTAGGTGGGGTGCAAGTTGCGATGCATATGCTTTGTAAAATTTAGCCAGCATCTGGTCTAGGGGTTTTTTGTGGGCAAGGGCACAGATGGCTTCTTGGATTTCAATCAGTGTGATAAGCTCGTCTAGTTCCGTCTTTTGGTATGGTGTGATGCGAGGGAGGGGTTTGTGGGAGAGGAACAAATTAATGGTAGCTAGGGAGGATGTTGTAGTAGATTGGTAGAGTGTCGCATAATGTAGGTGGAATGTGTGAGAAGGTAGCCTCTTTCTAGCATTGTTACCCCCACTTTTGGCCTGTTTGTGAGTATATGTCAGCGTGTTTTTACTGTCTCACTGAGATCCTGCTAGCCAGGACCCTAGTGCCCATAGTGAAAACCCTATTTTCAGTGTGTTTTACCTGTCTCACTGGGACCCTGCTAGCCAGGACCCCAGTGCTCATAGTTTGTGGCCTGAATGTGTATACCTGTGTCACTGAGGCTCTGCTAATCAGAACCTCAGTTCTCATGCTCTCTCTGCCTTTAAATTTGTCACTATAGGCTAGAGACCACTTTTACCAATTTCAATTGGCATACTGGAACACTCTTATAATTCCCTAGTATATGGTACCTAGGTACCCAGGGTATTGGGGTTCCAGAAGATCCCTATGGGCTGCAGCATTTCTTTTGCCACCCATAGGGAGCTCAGACAAACCTTTACACAGGACTGCCACTGCAGCCTGAATGAAATAACGCACACGTTATTTGACAGCCATTTTCAATGTATAAGTAACATATAAGGCACCTATATGTCTAACCTTCACTTGCTGAAGGTTAGGTGCAAAGTTACCAAGTGTGAGGGCACCCTTGCACTAGCAAAGGTGCCCCCACATAGTTCAGGGCCATTTCTCCGGACTTTGTGAGTGCGGGGACACCATTACACGCGTGCAATACATATAGGTCAATATCTATATATAGTTTCACAATGGTAACTCTGAATATGGCCATGCAACATGTCTAAGATCATTGAATTGTCCCCCCATGTCAAATCTGGTATTGGGGTGCCAATTTCATGCATTCCCGGGGCTCCACCATGGACCCCGGGTACTGCCAAACCAGCTCTCTGAGGCTTTCTCTGCAGCTACTGCCTCTGCCACCCCACAGACAGGGTTCTGCCCTCCTGGGGTCTGGGCAGCCCAGTCCCAGGAAGGCAGAACAAAGGATTTCCTCTGAGACAGTTGGTTTGTGGGACCCACTTTTGTAGTGTTGAGATGACCGATGTATTCAGTCTTCTTGAACCTGTGTTCAAGTACTTCTGTGGGTGCTACCTTTTTGTGCATGGGCTCTCTACGTTGCTGAGGGCCCCCTCTGTCTCCTCTCCAAAGTGGCGACATCCTGGTCCTTCTTGGGCCCGGGCAGCACCCTTTTTCTTTGACCGCAACTCTTGCAGCTAGCAAGGCTTAATTACGGTCTTTTGCCAAAGAAACAACTCTGTATCCTCCAGCACTCTGTGGGACATCTTCTGCATGAAGTAGAAGTTCCTAGCACCTTTCGTTGTTGCAGAATCTTCAGCTTCTTCCATCCAGAGGCAGCCATTTTGCACCTTCATCCGGGGTTTAGTGGGCTCCTGCCCAACCTGGACACTTTCACGACTCTTGGACTTGGTCCCCTTCCTTTTTAGGTCCTCAGGTCCAGGAATCCAGCTTCAGTGCTTTGCTGTCTGTTGTGGTCTTTGCAAAATCCACTATCACGAGTTTAGTGTGTTTCTGGGGAAATAGTAGTACTTTACTCCTACTTTCCAGGGGCCTGGGGCAGGGTATCTTGGACACCCTTAGTGTTTTCTTACACTCCCAGTGACCCTCCACACACTACACTAGCCTAGGGGTCCATTTGTGGTTCGCATTCCACTTTCTTAGTATATGGTTTGTGTTGCCCCTAGGCCTATTGCATCCTATTGTGTTCTACAGTGTTTGCACTACTTTCTGACTGTGTTACTTACCTGATTTTGGTTTGTGTGTATATTTTGTGTATTTTACTTACCTCTTAAGGGAGTATATCCTTTGAGATATTTTTTGGCATAATGTCACTAAAATAAAGTACCTTTATTTTTAGTAACTCTGAGTATTGTCTTTCTTATGATATAGTACCTACATGATACAAGTGGTATAGTAGGAGCTTTGCATATCTCCTAGTTCAGCCTAAGCTGCTCTGCTATAGCTACCTCTATCAGCCTAAGCTGCTAGAACACTACTAATCTACTAATAAGGGAAAACTGGACCTGGCACAAGGTGTAAGTACTATCAGGTACCCACTATAAGTCAGGCCATCCTCCTACAGTCGAGTGTAAAGCAGATTAACCCATTGTGCCCATTGCTGCCCAAGCCCCATCTGCGCCATCGCCGCTTGTAGATAGTCACATCTCACAGTGTCGAAGGCGTTTTCCAAGTCCACCGATGCTATTGTAGCCGCCATCTCTGGGGGACGTGGGCCATCATAAAGTAGGGAATAGAGTCTCTGTAGGTTGTGTGATGTACTACGGGCAGGAATAAACCTATTCTGGTCCTTATGAATGACAGTCTGCATGTGTGGTAGTAACCTGGTCATGAGGACCTTGCTAAGCACCTTAATGTCAGTGTTTAACATTGATAATGGGCGTTAATCAGCCACCGTCATGTCAGTCCGTTTTCCCTTGGAAAGAGGTATCACCAAGGTCTCTCTAGTGGATGGCAGTCATTCGCCCTTCTTATAGGCCTCTGTATACATCTCTATCAGTCGAGGCCCCAGAGTTCCAGTAAATCTCTGATAGAATTCTGGCGGGAGGCCATCTGTTGCCGAAGTTTTCCCCATCGGCAGGGCTTTGATGGCAGTTCCCACCTCCTGAGTGCACACCTGTGCCCTTAATTCTGCACTTTCCTGCTCTGTAAACGTCACCAGCCGTAGACCCTCCAGGTAAGTTTGGAGAGAGTCCAAGTCAGCCCCCCTTGGTGTGCTATACAAGTATGTGTAGTAGGCCCTAAACTCATCATTGATTTCTGTTGTGAAGTAGAGCGGAGGACCGGCTCTGGACTTCAAGCGGGTAATTGGGGGCCCCTGCTCTCCGGTTTGATTAGCCAGGCTAATAATCTCCCTGCCCTTCCCTGTTCTTCATGTATCCTGCCCAAGTATGCCTTGTAATCGTGGCATCTAAGGCGCTCTAAGGCTTTGGTGTGGGCTTCTCACATTTCTGCTAGCTGTCGAGTGGCCACGGGTCCGTCCCCAGCCTTGATTCCCACCTGCGCAGCTCTGTCTCAAGGCAGGTTAGTTTTGTTTCTAGTTCCTTCATAATCCCCACTGTTTGTCCAAAGCAACGCCCCCTAATGACCACTTTCAGGGCTTCCCATTTCATCCCCTAGAGGAGGCAGGCACCCTGTTCAGGAAGAGATAGCCCGTCAGTTTAGAGGCTAGTGAAGTTCGGAAGACCTCTTCCTCTATGGCCCTAGTGCACAGTCGTCAAGTCGGTATCAGTGGGTGCATCCCCAGAGTATGCAGTGTCAGCAGCAATGGGCTATGATCAGAGACTATTCTACCCAGGTATTTGGTATGTAGAACATCGCTTATGAGGGTTGTGGAGCAGAACATGTGATCTATCCTCATGTGTACTTGGTAGAGGGAAGAGTAGTGTGAGTATTCCTTACTGTGAGGGTGTTGAGTCCGCCATGTACCTTCCATACCCCATTGATCTATCCACTGCACCGGGCCCTCCGCCACTCTAAGTGTTGCGGCTCCCTGCAGAGGGGGAGAGGAGCGATCCCAAGCTGGGTCGACAATACTGTTGTAATCTTCCACAGCAAATAGGGCCTGTCTGGGAATCGCACCGGGCGGGCTGAAAGAACCTGCCAAAAGAGATTCTGGTCTTGGTTAGGAGTGTATAAGCTCCCCAAGACTAAAGGTCTGCTACTAAGGCATCCCTCCACCAAGACATATTGCTCCTCTTTGTCAACATCTAGTGTGATAGCCTCGAAGGGCACCACCACCCGCACCCATATCAGTGCACCTCGTGCATATGCTGAATAAGCCCTCGACAGTGCCTGCAAAGACTATCAGCCTCTGTCTTAGTGAGGTGGGATTCTTGTAGGAATGCCATATGGACCCCTCTCATCTTCATGTAGGTCAGTATATTATGCCGTTTTAATGTGGTCCCCATCCCTCGGATGTTCCAGGACATCAATTTAATTGCAGTGCCATTATTCAACATATTTTTGCAGTGTCCACTGATCTACTTTTCCTGGTTCCCATCCAGTGTCTCCCTGGTCCCCACCCCCAATGCCAACCCCGTACACCAATTGCAGATGTGGGCTTCAACAAGAACAATATTCAAAACCCAACTCCCTGACCCAGGAGCAGTCCAGCAACGGCCAACTGCCCAAACCAGCAAAACCGAACTTTTACATTCACTTATCGTCGCCCTTCTGGAGCAGTAAACCTACACTAAACTATTGAGCTTGACCGGCTCGGCAGCACCCAGTTGCAAGCCGCCACTCCCCCCGGGAGCCGTTAGCAGAGCAAGGGTAGGCCCTCCATCAGATTATGTCTTCTGCTGTTTGGGGGTGTCACTTGGGGGAGCTCCTCCACCACACTGGTGACAGACTCAAGATCGGATGTGTTCTACATTTCGTGTACATCAGTTGAGTAGTTTCTGTCCCTAAATGAGGCGGGCGATTCCGTCAGTGATGCTGCAGTCTGGATCGCTGTGCATTGCTCCTGAGTTACTTGTAGTTGCATTGGTTGCACCGGGTGGTCTGTGACAGTTCAATCCTTAGAGCAGCATCTCTTCTTACGACAAGCAGCTGCCCTGGGCTCATTCCCTGCACAGTTAACTTTTCCACCTTTGTAAGATTCAAGCCAGGCCCATGCATAAGTGAGTTTTGCCTTTCCACATTATCTTCATCTTCGCGTAATGCCTTCTTCACAGATAGATATATAGCCTGCTTTGCCTGCACCGCTGCTGTGTAATCGGGAAACATGTTGACTCTGACGTTCTCTACTGCAAAAGGGCCCGCTTCTCGTGCTCTCTTTCACAGGAGTCTCAGTCCCTTTAATGTAGCAGCTTTGCCACTACCGGTGTGGGACATCGGCCCGGTGCCGGGGGTCTAGGTGGCACTCTGTGCACTCTTTCCAGTGCAAAAAATGAAGCAAACTGCTGCTCGCTTAGGAGAGATTTCATCCAGGGCTCCAAAAAGGCCACCATATCAGCACCCTCTGCCCCCTTCGGGAGCCCTAAAATATGTACATTATTGGGGCGACTGAGACGCTGTGTCCTCCGCCCGATATTCTAGTCTCTGCACTTTGTCTGTGAGATGGGCTATCTGTGTCTCGTGTGACCGCTGCTGAGTTCCAAGGCTTGTCAACTCTTCCTCAGTGGTTTTCACCCTGTCAGAAAGCTTCCGGTGGTCCGCCCGTAGGTGGCTCAGCTCTGTCGACACCTTCCTGATCTCTTGCCTAAGAGTATTTTTCGATTCCTCAATCGCTTCCAGGATCTTTTCTAAGGTGGCTTGCATTGGTGAGAATCTCTTGCCTAAGGGTATTTTTCGATTCCTCAATTGCTTCCAGGATCTTTTCTAAAGTGGCTTGCATTGAGTGGGTTGTGTAAGTGGGTGTAAGATCGGCTCCCCCACAACATGTTCACGAGTGAGTGGTCTCTGCGTCTGGAATTTAAGGTGTTGTTTCCCCGTTGGGGGGCTCTGTGGTTGTTCCTGTACTCATCTGGCTGGCCACAGTGGGAAGCAACTGGGGAGAAGATCCCTTGCCACCAATGCTAGTCCCCCCTCAGCCAGCAGGCTCCCCGGCATTCAATTGGCCTCAACGCCTGTTTGCACCGCAGGCGCCTTCTGCCGGTGGGTCTCTGACACTCTCTAACGGGTGTAGCTATGTGTAGCTGGTTTGTTCCAGGCAGGGCCTCTAGCATCCAGACCCTGTATGTCTTTGGGGGCTGCCTCGCTTACTTCCCTTCATCGGTATCGCAGACCCCCACCACCTCCACTTGTACCCGCAGGGGGCCTAGGGGCCCCCCCCCAGACTCTTACACTTGCCCCTTGGGGGCAGTGCCCGATAGTTCTCCCTTCTGGGCAGATTCCTCAAGGGCTCAGTCACCTCTGCTCCTGCGACCGCCCACGCCACTCTCGCAGTTCTCTTCCCTCCGTCCAGCCTAGGACACCATCACCAACAGGATGCTCCTCTAATCCTCTGCAAGAAGGTGTCACGCCTCAAGCCTCCCAACGACCTTCAATGCCCAAGTTGTCATCGCCTCAGACCCTTCTGGGTTCGTGGTCTCTGGGGCCCAGCCCGCACCCCCCGGCCAGCACTCCGGGAAGGGCCATCCGGGCCCCACTGTGTAGATCTCCTGGGCCGCCTGGCTCCTCTGCAAGAGGGGGGCAGGGCGCTGGGGCTACGCCCGTCTTCTCCCTCCTCTGTAATGTCCCTGAAGTCTTCTGGAGTCGGGCCTCCCCCAGGCCCAAGTGCTACTGCCTCGTCTTCCTCTCCCTCTGCGGCCCTCTCAGCATACTCACAGCCATCTTATGCTCTCACCGGCGCTGACCGTCTCACCTGCCTTTTCCGTACCAGCTGATGGTGTCAGCAGATCGCCGCTTACTCCCTCTGGTCGGTGCACCTCTCATGCACCTAGAGGCCACTTCACCCCAACTTGACTCCCGGCCGTGGCCTCGTAGGATCAGGATCACCGCAAGCCGGTCCGGAGCTCGTCGACTGTGCGTCTGCAATCTTTGGCGGTTGGCTCCGTTCCCCGGCTCCAGCCATGTTGGAAAGGCTGTTTCCCGTTTATTGCAGGATAATGGGGTGATGGAGCGAAGCTTTGCTAAAATGCATTCGCTATGCTGGTCATGCAAGCCATGTCCCCCCCAAATCAGTGCCTCCATGCTGTATGCTGCAGTGAGAGGAAAGAAAATATGAGAGCTGAACAGACCCAATGGATTAAAATGTCTGACCCAATGTCCCGCAATCTATTGTTATATATATGCTTTTTTTCATTTATGAGTTTGTTTACATGAGGCTAAAGAAACAGAACGGCTGTCTCTTGGCCAGGCCTAAGATAGGTAAATGCATTAATCTGTTCTCAAGAATGGCAACACCACAGAACTGACCACTATCACACCTAAAAGAGAGACTAAAAATATTGTGTGATCAGTGTTGAGGGGATTTGCAAACTAAATTGTACTCCTTTCTTCTAACTGACAGAAAAGAACACCACTAAGACAGATGCTGGATTGTTCTTAAGGTTCTTTACTTTCTTTATTTGCTAATTTGGAAAGGGGGGTGGGGAAGGGGTAGTCTTCCTTCCAGACTATGGTACTTATGTGGAATAGTTTGATGTTGTCTTTTAACGAGGGATGTTCTATAGGAACGTGATGTGGTTAATTCTTGACTCTTCCTTTTCTTTTCTTGTCTTTCAGAATGGGCTCTCTCTTCTGGTCGGATCCATATATGACTCCAATCACCTCAGGAAGAAAGAAGAAGGATATGAGGTAAGTGGTGGGATTTCTATTATCTGGTTACTCAGGTGGGGGGGAAATGAAGTGAAGGGATCTTGAGCGCCACCCAGTTTCACCCCTTTATTCACACATCATGTGCCTCTCCTTTGTTGTAAGGGGGGAAGAAAATCCCCTGACAACGAACGAGGGTGGATTCTCATGCTTGTGCTTGTTGTCTGTAAGTCCACAGAGGCCAATAGAGAAAAGGGAAGAGAAAAGAAAAAAGGAAAAACAAACAAGTAATTAGAATGCCGACCGGTCCACTCCAGAGCTCCCCTCTCTACCCGGAAACCACCCGTGCCAGTCATGCATGCCATCCCGTACCTAGAAGAGCTACGTCCACCTGGGATGCTGCTGGGTCACACATCTGTCTTCTCTCCCAGGTTTCTGTCATCATGGCGGTCCCTCCAAATGATCTCAGGCGCGGTGGTCCGCTCCTTGCCGTTTCTGTCTGATGCCTTCTTTCTCGGCTGCTGCTGTGTTCCTCATTGCCTCTCTGCACCACTGACCATTCCTCAGGTGTGCGCTCTGCATTTTGAGAGTGATGCACACTAAATCAGCTGCACTCACGTTCTCCCTCTCACAGATTCCCCTGGCTGTGATCAACCAGCCCTGTGTGAGTCGATGGCTCAGACGACTCTGGGTTCCCATCACAGTGGCCCTCACCCAGGCATGGCCATTTGGGCCAAGAAACCGCAGGAATCTAACAGAGAAAATCAGCAGTAACCTGGCGGGAGCAGGACAGATGGTGAGTCTGGAGGGAAAAAGATTGGAGGGATAAGAACCAGCGTAGTGTCCTATGGTTGGTGTCTTTGTGTCATGCCATCCAAGTGAGAGGGGCATGATCAGTTAGGAGAGTGAAAGGGCGACCTAAAAGATAAAATGGAAGAGCCTCTACCTCCCACTTGATAGATAAAAATTATTTTTCGATGATCGGGTAATGTCTCTCCCTAGGCAACAGTTTACGACTAGGATACACCACCGGATGCAGATATCCATCACTATCAGGCTGAGAGAGAACAGCCCCTAAACCTTGGGCAGAGGCATCTGTCTGTAGAGTGAAAGGTTTGGTGTAATCAGGACAATATAGTAACGGGGCAGAACATAGAAAGAACTTGAACCGGTCAAAGCTGTCCATCTGAATCGGGGATAATGAGTGAAATCTTCTTGGGTACGTTTTGGTAAGAAGGTCCGAGTGGCTTGTGTGAAAAAATGGGGAATGAACCGCCTATAATAGCCTACCAGCCCAAGAAAGGACCTAACCTCGTGCTTTGTTTGAGGATATTAAAGTTTTTATGGATAGCTCCTATTTTGTCTATTTGCGGTTTTATGGTGCTATTCTCTAAGATATAGCTACAGTATCTTATTGAGGTCTTAGCAAGGTGGCATTTTTCAGGGTTTGTGGTAAGACTGGCTTCCTGTATGGTCTGCAGTATTGCTTCCAGGTGATTCAGGTGTTGCTGCCAGGTGGGACTATATACTACTATGTCATCCAGATAAGCTGCTGCATATGGATAATGGGACCTAAACAAGGTATCCATTAGCCGTTGGAATGTGGTGGGAGCTCCATGTAGTCCACAGGGTAGGACCTTAAAGTGATACAGCCCCGAAGGGGTGGAAAAAGCTGTTTTCTCCCGTGCTGACAGAGAAAGGGCTGCCAGTATTCTTTCAAGTCCAGATTGGATAGGGATTGGGCTTGACCCAGCCTTTCAAGTAGTTCAACCACATGGGGCATTGGATATGTGTCGAATTATGAGACAGCGTTCAGTTGGCAAAAATCAATGCAAAACCGAATGGTGCCATTGGATTTCGGCACCACTACCACAGGGAGCACCAAGGGCTGACTGAGGGCTCTATGACACCTCCTTCTAGCATCTGACAGACTTCCTGTTCTACTATTTGTTTTCTGGCTTCAGGTATCCTGTATGGTTTCAAACTGACTACTTTACCCTCCTTGGTCTGGATGTCATGCTGTACTAATGAGGTCCGCCCAGGGGTAACAGAAAAGACATCTTGATGATGTCTGATGAGTGTCATTATCTGAGCCTTTTGTATCTGTGTTAACTTGTCACCTATGTTTGGTACTATTGGGACTCCCTCCCCCCTATTGGGTAGTAACTCAATGTCTAGGGGATTAGAAGTGGCGATCAGTAAGGCAGATTGTATCGAGACAGGATCGCTGTCCTCTCCCTCCCACTTCTTAAAAAGGTTTATATGGTATATTTGCCCTACTTTTGGGGCATGAGGTACGTGTATGCAATACATAACAGGGGTTACCTGTTCCAAAACTGTATAGGGACCCTGCCACCTAGCTAAGAGTTTATTATCAGAGGAAGGTAGGAGGATTAATACCCTACTTCTTACTGACAGAGTTCAGAGTTAAGTGTTTTGGTTATACCCCTTATTTTGTTTGTCTTGGGCCTTTTCTATATGGATTCTCACTTCTTCCCATAAATTGTGAACACTCTCCTTTAACTCCTGTGTATATTCTAATATCTCCCTCCCTTCTTGTTCTTCCTCTTCCCACTGTTCAGCAGCAATATCAAGTAAGGATCGGGGCTGGCGACCGAAGACCAATTCAAATGGACTGCGGCTTGTTGAGGGCTGGGAGTCGGTTCTGATGGCATACAATTCGAGGGGTAGCTTCTTATCCCAATCCAAAGTAGACTTGGAGATGGCCTTCTTTATGAATGTTTTAATGTTTTATTATATCGCTCAATCCCAAGCAGGTATCATATCCGCAACATACATTTAGACATAAAGGGGATACCTTTGTCAGTAAGGAGCTCTCTGGGAAACTCCACCCGGGTAAAGAACCCTATCATGGTTTAGGCAACAATTTTGGTTGTCATGCTTGTTAGAGAGATAGCTTCAAGATACCGGGTGGCATAGTCAACAAGGACTAGGATATATTGATAGCCATGAGAGAAAGGTGTGAGGAGACCCACCAAGTCCATTCCCACAGAAGGAAAATGTATATTAATAATAGGTAGGGGTTGCAAAGGAGCCTTAGCCACTTGTGAGGGAGGGTTACCAGCTGACATCGGGTACACATACTAGAAAAACATCTAATGTCAGAAAAGATCCCGGCCAGTAAAAGCGTCTTAGGAGGTATTCTTCTGTCTTGTCTCTGCAATAATATCCCCCTTCCATTTGACTATGAGCAAAATGTAATACCTGAGAGTTAAAGGCAGTGGGAACCAACAGGTGAGTGGTCATATCCCCATTTTTCTCTATGGCTCTATACAACAGACCTTTCTTTACCAGCAAATAAGGTCCTATCTGTCCCATCTCTTCAGTGATAGCCGAGGTCTAAGCTTTTTTTAAGGTGGGGGTCTTCTTTTTGACATACCCGAACTTTTCCTGGGGTAGTCAACACCGACACAACTGTGGGATGAAGAGGAGTTGTATTAGTAGTATGGTTCATTTGGAACCTTTTCTTGTTTGCTCGTTTTTCACTTCTACTTAAGGTAATCCTCTACTTACCCCCTTCCATCTGTTCTTTTTGAAATGGGGCTCCCATAACCAATTGTTTTTGTCATCTTTTGGGTGCATAGTATCCAGTAGCTCCGTAAAGCCAGGATAACCAGTACTGATTGTCAGTTCCTCCACTAAGTGTGGAATACAACCTACCTTTAGTGTTTCCTTATATCCCCTCCAGTTATTCCTAATGTCTGCCACTGGACAAGTTTTACAGTCTCCATAGACGTGGGTTGTCCTTACAGCCTCCCCTTTTTTCTACTGCTGAGGTGGAACTTTCTCTGTGTTAATGACTGGTTGTCTACAGCTAGAGTCTACAGGTGCTTGCACTGGATGCTGATTCACCCCTATAAATAAGGTGTATCTAAGTGAATTACCCTCTGTATATAGAACTCTGCCTCTAGTGCGTCCTACTTCTATGGGTTCAAGACTGGGGGGGGGGCTTTTGGGGGCAGTTCCTAGCTATATGTCCTCATTCCACACAATTTAATCAATCAGTGATTTCTAAAGCGCGGCTAATCACCCATAGGGTCTCAAGGCGCTGTTTGTCGGCATGCTGCTCAATCGAAGAGCCAGGTTTAAGGTCCTTCCTGAACTGCTTTAGTGATGTGGTCTGTCTGAGCTTGAGAGGTCTGGGCTGCGAAGAAGGAGAAGGATCTTCCTCCTGCTGTGTGGGGAGAAAATCCCCTTGACAGAAAGCAAGGGTGGATTCTCACCCTTGTGCTTGGTGTCCATACCATGGAAAGTCCATGGAGGCCAACAGAGAATAGGTAAAAGAAAAAAAAGGAAAAAAATTAATAAAAGGGGAAAAAAAAAACAAGTAATTAGCGTGCCGACTAGTCCACTCCTGAGCGCTCCCTCTACCCGGAAACCAGCTGTGTGGCCACGTATGTGGCTATGTACCTAGAAGAGCCACGTCCCTCCTGGGATGTGGCTGGATCTGATGTCCGTTTCCTCTACGAGGTTTGTGTCATCAAGGCTCTCCCTCTGACCCGTCTCGGGCGAAGTGGTCCGCTACCTGCCGTTTCCGTTCGATTCCTCCTTTCTTGGCTGCCGCTGCACTCCCTCATTGCCCCTCTGTACCATTGACCATTCCTCAGGTATGCGCTCTGTATTTTTGGGGTCTTGTGACCAATCAACGTTGCCGGTGATGCACGCTGAATCAGCTGCACTCGCGTTCTCCCTCTCACAGGTTCCCCGGGGCACAATTAGCTGTGAACTAGCTGTGATCAACTGGCTCCGTGTGAGTTGATGGCTCAGCCAACTCTCGGTTCCCGTCACAGTCAGATGTTGAGAAAATGTTCAACCATGTGCGGACTATTTACTGTACAGTAAAATATAGGACAATGTAGGATTTGGAGAGAGATTTTGAAAGAATATTGAAAACGTTTTTATTCTGACATTAGAATGATAATGCTTAGTAAAAAATTAGGATTTTTCTGTGATCAGATTGATCTTTTGTACTGATTATTCTATCCTGTATCAATGACAATAGATATATACTGTAATATAATTATGCAGACCAGTACAAAAGTATATTAAACATTGCATGAGGGGTGGGCAGATACGCAGAACAAACAAGTTACTTACCTTCGGTAATGAATTATCTGTAGAGACATATTCTATTTGCAGATTCCTTACCTTACAATTTCCCCCAGGTGTCAAATTGGATCTGGTGTTATTTCTTCGAGCAGTAAGTACCCTTGTGCGCTGTCAGGTGGCAACAGTCAACTCCGCATTCGTTGTTGGCGTCATGGTCACAGTGATGACTTTGCAGTTTTATATAGCCAACACCCAGGCACACTAAGATCAGTTTCTTTTCACAACCTTGACACCCCAGAAGCGTGGAGCCATGGAGAATGCTGAGACTAGTACGCAAAAACTACGGCCATGAAAGGGAGTCCCTGTCGCTAGTAATCAGTTCGCAGAGTGGAGAGGATGGGTGGGTTGATAAGGAATCTGCAACTAGAATGTGTCTCTACCAGATAATTCATTACCAAAGATAAGTAACTTGTTCATCTGATAGAGACTACTAGTTGCAGATTCCTTACTTTAGAATAGATACCCAAGCAATACTGTCCCTGGAGGTGGGTCTGCGAACCAAGATCAAACTAAGAAGTCCTGCTAGACTGAATGGCCAAAACAGCCATCTCTGCAGACCTTACTGCCCAGGCATTAGTGTTTAGTGAACATGTGCCCACATTGCTGCCTGGCAGATGTCCAGGACTGGAATTCTGCGTGCTAACTCAGTGGTTGCAACTGTTGCTCTGGCTGAGTGAGCACGCAAGCCCTCAGGGTGTTAATTCTTAGCCAAAGAGTATAACATTTTGATGCAGAGATGGTTCTCTTCTGCACCCACATAACCCACAAAGAGTTGATCGTCCACCAGGGCGTTTTTGGTACGATTGAGGTAAAACACCAACTCTCTTTTTGGATCCGGACAGTGGAGTCTCTTCGCCTGACAAGAAGGATGGGGGTGCTTAAAAAGTATCCAAGGTGATGGATTGGCCTACATGAAAGGGCATGACCATTTTAGGTAGGAAATGGTCCCTAGTATGAAGCACCGCTTTTTCAGGATGGACAGAGATGAAGGGTGGCTTCGAAGAAGGAGTCTGAAGCTCACACACTCCCCGTGCAGGGGTTATGGCCACAAGGAAGGTTGTTTTTAAGGTGAGGAGCTGAATAGGACAATTATGAAGAGGCTCAAAAGCAGCACACATGAGGAAAGTGAATACCAGGTTCAGATCCCACTGGGGCATTATGAATGGGGTAGGCGAAAACATGTGGGTAAGACATCTGAGAAATCTCACAACAATGGGAGATTTAAACAAGGAGGGTTGATCAGGAAGTATGAGGAAGGCAGAGATGGCAGACAGATAACCCTTAAGGGTGCCTAAAGCAGAGCCCTGCTGGGCAAGAGAGAGTACAAATGAAAGAACCTCAGACAGAGGTGCAGAAAGAGGATCAACAGTTTTGTTGGTACACCATGCCACAAATTTATGCCAAAGACAGCAGTATACCATTTTGGTGGAGGGATGTCTGGCTGCCAAGATAACATCACAGACTTCAGGCTGAAGTTCGAAAGCTGTCAACTGCCACCACTCAATCGCCACGCAAGAAGCTGGACAGGCTCAGATGTAGAGCCTTCCCCTGCTGCTGCGACAGAAGATCCTCCCAAAGAGGCAGTCTGAGAGGAGGATCAATGGCCATGCTAAGAAGCTTCGGATACCATACCCTCCATGCCCAGTTTGCAGCCACCAGAATTACTTAGGCCCGGTCGTTCTTGATCTTCTTGAGAATTCTGGGCAGAAGTGGTATTGGTGGAAAGGCGTAAAGGAGGCCTAAGTTCCACTCAAGATGAAAAGGGGCGCCGAGTGAGTGGGCCTTGGAAAGTCCAACATGCAAAACAGCTGACATTGCACGGTCTGTGCGGAGTGAACAGATCTAACCAAGGCTCTCCCCATATCCATAAGCGATTGCTGGACATCCCCCAAAAAGCCAGGCATCCTCAACTAAGCATGGCACTGTAGGGCCACCGATCTGCCCAGTGAGTTGGTCGTGTCCAGCCCACAAAGAATCGTGAATTTGGCTGCATCCCTCCCATCAGCAACAGTTTGGGTAAGAATGGCCTGGCCTCCTCCAGGACCTGGGGCAGCACCTGCGCAACTGTATCCCATAAAGTATAGGAGTAGAGGCCCAAAAGGCATGCGGTGTTCACGAACCACAATGCCAGACTAGAGAAGAGAACATTTTGCTCCCAAGTTGTGTCCAGTCTTTTTGATTCCCTGTCCAGGGGTGGGGACGGGAATGAGCCAGAAGAGGAATAGATGACGAGACTCTCAGGTGTAGGATGTTGGGTCAAGAATTTAAGGTTGCTAGACACAGGACTATAGCGGCGGGCAATTGTTCTATTGACAGGAGCTCCCGTGCTTGGATTAGACCATGTCCCCAGCAAGACATCAGTAAAGGCTTCATTGAAAGGCAAAATGGGTTCAGATGTGGGGGTCCCAGGCTGAAGGACCTCAGTCAGGGGGTTAGTCCTGACACCACGGAAGGCAGTTGGAGGCCCAGGACCTTAGTTGCTCTTTGCACCACCACTGAGTATGAGGCTCCCTTCTCCGTAGCCACGGTAGGGGGAGAAAGCATGCTAGAGTCAGGCGAGGTGTCTAGACCACTGGCTTCACACAATTCCTGAGCCCAGTCCATATAAGGATCTCTTCAAGCTGGTATTCTAGAGGGTCCAGCGACCCCTCCATACTCTCACCGTACCCCTAGCCCTAGGCATAAGGGTCAGGATCGAACCTGGGGATGCAGAGCCCCATTGAAGTCGGAATTTATGTTGGGCGATGTCGTTCTGGCTTCAGGTTGGAGTGGGAACGTCGATCGTGGGCCTCACCAACGTCAGGAGTGTCGACTTCTGCACTGGTGCCGGGGAAGGTTGCAATGACACGAACAGTGTTGGTTCAGATCTGGTAACGGATCCTGGGGTGCCCTCCGGAGCCAAGGCAGAAGCCGCTGGTGCAGAACTCGAGGGGGGCCCGCCGACCCTACTGGGCCAGAGAGTGTCACAGGAGTGTGAGTCTGCCCTAAGATGAGGCACATGGTCTCATGAAGCTCCCTGACTTGGGCAGGGATGGCTCCGTCTCCCGGAAACTTAGGGAGGTATGGAGCCGACCAGAAGCAGACTTTGAGGACGGAGGCCTAGAAGGACGCTGCTCCTTTCGTGTCGCATTGTCCAAGCGACAGGGTGAAGTTGAAGAACGTTTGTTCTTCCTCAACTTCTTCTTCTTGTGATCCAAATGTCCTGAGAACTTGGAGTGGGATGAGGAGGAGTGGAGGTGGCTCCGCAAGCGGTCTTGTGACCATACTCTCGAACAAGACCAGGAGGGACGCAGAGCCGAGCAAAGGGTTGCCATGAGCTTTAGGGACTGCTTCCTCAAAGCCTTCTGGTTCATGGCCCGCACTCGGAGCACGACTTCGGGTCGTGGTTGCGCTCCAGACACCACCAGCACACGAGGTGGCGATCCATCTCCCACATCATGTGGTGACAGGAGTAATGCAGCTTGAATACAGTCTTATGGGAAGACATCTTGACACACCAAGTAGTAAAAAACTACAAGAAAAGGGTTGAAAAGTCAGTCAAAAAGCAAATGAGATGTCAGCACACCAGGGTGGTGCCTTTATATGACCTCAAAGTCATCACCACGACCACAATGCCAAAGACAGATGCTAAGTCGACCGACACCACCTGACGGTGCGCAAGGGTACTCCTCAAAGAAAAATCTTCGGATCCAGTCTGACGCCTGGGGGAAATTCTAAGGTAAAGAATCTGCAACTAGAAGTTTTTGTCAGATATTACAGATATATCTATGGCATTCACAATAATTCATACCTTGGGGTTATACAGTGTACATCAGGGGTTTCCCTGAGATCCCCTACTCATTGGTTTGGGGAGGGGAGGATGGGCAGCTGGGAGGTGATCATTCCCTTGGCATGTCTCAATCAGGCAGCTTTATTCAATATGGCTGTCTATACAATCCTACAATAAATGTTAGAGTTGGACCAGTAGCCTAAGTATTATTCACTAGTGAGTAACCAATGAGGCAGTTTAGAAGGAATGGAGCATGGATACTCAAAGTACGGCCCAGGGGCCGCATGCGGCCCCCTTGACCTTTACATGCGGACCCCTGGACTACAGGAGTACAGGGTTGCTGTTCACTCTATCGTAAATAGAGAAACAATTGTTTATTTCAATGTTAACTGGTGTTAAGGAAAGGAAGTAACCAGGGAGTCCTGAGCTTCACTTTAGAAGCAAGTTCATTTTTAAAGACATCTTGCAGCAAAAGTGTAAAAATATAACAGTCACTTCAAAATGCAAAAAGTGTATTAAGTTAACATGCAGTTCATTTCACCTAAGCATAATTTATTGTATCAGTACAATGAGAAGTATTCATTTAATGTGATAATTTTCAAACAAGAATTTAGAAACATAAATTTTCACCTCTACCCTGACAAATACGCCAATAGTGAATTAAACAAGCGAGTCAAATGTTATGTGCACTTTTTGAGTGATCTGGGTTACTATTATAGATGAACAGCATTAAAGTTTATTAAATCAAACACAGGAGCAGATTTGTACAATGCAGACTCTGAACCTAATATTAAGCAATTGCCTAGGATCACACAATTTACAAAAGTGGAGGAGCCAAGATTAATCCCAGGTTTTTAAGTTTCATATTGCTCAATTCAGCCACTAGATGTATATCATTTGCTTCGCCTACCAATACTTAACCGCCAGTCCTCCCAACGCTCTTGCCCGACCACCATTCCGCTGGCATTGATGCGTCCCTCGGGCACATCACAGACCAAACTTTTTTGCCCCTGGGAAAATGTTTGCGAGTACCCATGGAATAGAGTATGTTAATTAAGGTGATATATCTGAGCATCACTGTACTGTGCATTTCTAGCCCCTCTTCTCATGCTGCCTATGAGGACAACTGCTCCTACTGGACTGTGGGAATATCATGAAGGCGAATGATCAGACTACTGAGTGAATTTTCACTTCCTCCTATGTAGCTAATATTCAGCACCTCCTTTCTCTAAAGACTGCTCTGTGTTGGAAGACTATTTCTAACGACATCCATCTAAAAATATCAGAGTGCTATACATTCACCAAGGAAACATGTGTGTATCCATCCCACTGAGATTTCGTAACCTTTAGTGCTGAGAAAATTTGAGATTTTAATAAAGACAAGGAGACATTTATTATATGCAATATATTATACTGTTTCTCCGTAGCAATAAAGAACTATAGCACAAGCAATGTGACAGCACTCTATACAAGGCTAGAGCTCTCTGACAACAGCCTCTTTAAGCAGCAAAAACAAAGCCATTATGCAGTCAGCAGTGTACCTAATAAAAAGACAAAAATCCAACAAATTTAGGACTGAATTGGAGCTAGAAGGCACACTGGAGATTAGAGGAATCCTGCTAGAACAGGAAACATGAGGAAGATCCAGTGTGGATCAAAGACAACATCAGACAAAATACATAACAAATGGACTAAGGCAACATCTTAAATAAAATAAATGGCCTTTGGAATGCCATAAATACATAGGATTCAAAGATAAACAAAATGTGTTCTTAAGGCAGCACACTTTATAATATTTCCCTCTTGGTCTTTGGTACTTTTCCCATTTTAAGGCAAGACAAGTTGGCAGCACTGAATGCATGTTCAAATCCCATCAAGAATTCTTTCAGATATACAATCAGCTAACATCATGTAGAAGGTCCTGAATACAGCAGTAAAGTGCCATTCTGTAGCTCTGAGGATATCCTCTGAACTTAGAGCTTGCACAGTAGCCTTGGAGGCTGTGAGTCCCAGATCAGGATATATCAAACATCTATACTTGCCCTAGTCTGTTTGACCCGGACCCAGAAAGCTAGTGGAGGCCAGGAAATCATCTATACCATCTATGAGGTTTCCTAAATGAGATGAGAAGCTCATCAGAACAGACAGTCCTAATAGTACAGGTTCTAGACAAGTACACCTTTAGACATTTAGTAACACATAAAGAAGCCAAGACTAGAACACAGAGCTCAAAGCTGACTGGAAGGACTTTGTAGTTTTCGATGGGTAGAGCTATGTTCTGCAGACTGGAAACAAAATAAGGTCTGACATCAGAGACCCTTCTGCATCAACTGAGACAGAATACATGCAATAGCTTCACACAGTCCTCAGAGAAGGTCACATTGGATTAACTATTTGATAAAAAGTATAGCACCAAGAACATGTCCAAGTAACGGAGTACTGAGAAAGGGGAGGTCTTCTAACATGAATATCCCTAATAAGAGTACAGCAGAAGTTCTTTCCTTAGGAATAAAGCATTACGGAGAGGAAAGTGTGCCACACTTGACCAATGGTAAACACTCATAGCTATTTTAGACCCATTTTGGAACAGAGGTCTGATAGAAAAGGCCATGAGAGATGGAGGAACGAAAGTAAAGGAACCCATACCATATTTCATGCACTAGAAAGCCAACCAGGCCGAATTATAGGCACATAGGATTCCTGGAGCCCACCATTCACTGACTAAGTCTGCAGAATCTCATGTAAGGCAAGTCCATATTGTGAATCTGTAGAAATTTGCCAAGTCACATGGCCTTCAAAGACCAAGTACTGGACTCTTCTTGGTCCAAGAGAAATTATTTGAATAGAGCGTTAGGACAATCTTTTACCAGTTCCAGAAGACAAGGGAACCAAACTTGTGATGGTGAGCCCAGCATTACCAAAACCAGTTATAGACAAACAACCTTGCCAGAAGAAGCCATGGGAAGAGAGAAAAAGAAGTGAAGATTTAAGAGCAAAGATTCAGCCAATCCTCAAGGAAGGCAACAGTCTTCTGGATTCAGACACCAGCTCTCAAACTTCACAAATCAGCAGTTTAGGAAAACTTGTGACGGTGAGCCCAGCATTACCAAAACTAGTTGGAGACAAACTACCTTGCCAGGAGAAGCCATGGGAAGAGAGAAAAAGAAGTGAAGATTTAAGAGCAAAGACCCATCCAGTCCTCAAGGAAGTCAACAGTCTTCTGGATTCAGACACCAGCTCACAAACGTCACAAGTCAGAAGTTTAGGGAAACACACAGACTTGCCCCCAAAGATTGGGTGGTCTAATTTCTAGTTTGTCCCAGAGATATTTTGGATAGTTCAAAGAAGGTACCTTGAGATGACTACCAAGTTGTTCCAGAGACAGGACTCCCACAGGCCCTTTAAGAGATACTTAAAAACCTTTGGCCTGGCACTTCAAAATCTGTTTATGTGCTTCACTGCTGATAAGGTGCCCACCATGTGGACACACACCAATGGGCCTTCTGTTCAGCTAAGCTCTTGACATAATAAATGTCAGAATACAGCTTCAGAGCACTAATGTGGACATTATTCCACTGATGACCTTGAGTCTCCGGTCGACAATCCAATCAAGCTGGCTCCCATACTGGTCTGCTTGCATCAATCTCCATGACAAAGACTAAACAAGTGACAGAGAGGGTGTCACCATTGCAGGCTTGACAGTCCGCTGCTTTAAGTGCTGGACTTCCACCTGCTAAAAAAAGGGGGACCGGAAAGTGTTTTGGTTGGCTACAGCCAGGAAACATGTAAGGTTAGCAGCACCTCCATGGGGAATAGAGTGAGAGAGGAGAGTTAAATTGAGCTCCCTCTTGATCATAGCAATATTCTTATGAGGACATTTTAGGATTCATGTGAATGTATTGACCTAAATCCTAGGGAGTGCAGGAACATTTTTCAAAGCTGATACAAAAGCTCTGGTTGTGCAGGTGGAAGGTAATTAAGTTGACTTGGCGGGACCAACTATTGAGGCACATGTGCATCAGAGGGATATTTTCCAGGTAAATATGAGGCAGATGCCCCAAGACTGCAAGGGAGCTACCACCACTATTAGAACCTCCGTGGAACACAAGGCTGCTTTTAAAAGGCCAAAGTGAAGGCATTGAACTGCAAGATTTGATTCCACCATTAGAAATTTTGAAGAAACTGGTGAGCTTTGAAGATCAGAATGGAGATTAAGCATCATTCAGATCTAGTCTGACCGTCCAGTCACCTGGAATCAGGGTGTCTCTCATAAGTTGAAGCCCTCTATACTGCTTTGTTGGTAAATGACTTGAGATTGAGAGGATTAAGATTTATACTCGACCTTGTGCACCTTTTCCTTTTTTCTTATCAAATAAAAGAAATTACAAACGCTCCCTGGAGGGGAGCTTGAACAATGAAGCCCTTCCTGACCATCTCTAAAACCTCCTAATCTACCAGTGCTCTATGTTCACATGAAAAAGGATAGCATGGGATTCTTTAAACTGAAGGGGTGGTCTAAGCGATATCATGATATATGGGAGCCCTTATGGACACTTGGGACAAAAAGAGCAATGTGCCCCAGTCCCCAATGGATGAAAGGTTTGAGGAAAGCTCACTTTCAGAGATTGGAGGGAGCAATGACTGCCGGAAGCTTTGTTTTGAGGTGTTTGAGCTGATGAAAAACATTTTTGGCTATGACAACTTGATGTTTGTGTAACCTGGTACAATTATGCCTATGCAGAAGAAGGACAAGTCAGGGATAAGTCCTCTTTCCCCTTTCTGATCTTCACACTCAAGGGCCAGTTCCTTATTCAGGATAAGTTATTAATAAGGAACCAAGATATAATCATGAAACATATCATATCACAAAATGGAAAATTTACAAATATGAATGCAATCAGCACAATTGATCTTAAAACACAGAGGACCGGATTTACTATTTACTGTTCACAAAATACTGGTCGTAATTTGCTGCCAATAGTTTTGCTACAGGTAAAGAATTTTAAAAAACAACCTATGTATCAATAGGTTGGTTCTTAAAAATTTTAATCGATGTGCATTACAATCTGACCTATCTCATAAATATTAAAGGGGCAGGTTGTAAATTGCAGATCACAATGATTAGCGGCCATAAGAGGGATGGTGGCCTGCTGGGGTCAGAAGACCTCCGAACTTTTTATTGGCTTTAAATAAAGCCCATTTTTTATTTCCTTTCATTGTCTTAATGGAAATGGGGCTGCCTTCAATAAGAAATGCTTTTGTTTTTCTGTGGGAGTTGACACTGGTCCTGTGGACTACTGTCTATTCCCCAACATTTTTTCAATTTACAAAGGGGAAGTGGTCACAAGGAGACCTTAGTGACTGGGATACCACCTGCTTTAAGGTTTCCGTAACAAGATTTTGGTCACAAAACATGGATACATAGCATTCTGATTCAGTATTTGAAAGGGACGGCTACAACATGCCCCTTCCAGATATTGAATCCGTATCCATTTCAAGCCTATTTTGGGAGTTGGACAATCTTTTCCAACTCCTAAAATGGGATTTGTACATCTGAAAAATATTTTTTACAGTTACAAACATGTAATCAGTGTGTTTGTGACTGTAAAAATACTTGGTACATCTGGACCAAAGGTCTCAATTCACCAAGGAAAATCTACATTCAGAAGAGTGTGTACACCTAGAAGTACAGCTACTACTAAGTGTACATTTCAAGACAAGGATCAAGATCTCTTGAGGACAGTAGCCCTGTCCAAAAAGAAACCTCCAAAAGGACTCCAAAACCACCTCAGATCCGCAAGTCTTGCCTACTCTGCACCAGAGACCCACGGCCTCTGTCCAGGTGACCCACCGATCCAGAAAAGATTCCCCAGGTGATTCCAATCGCTCCTGACCAACATGACGATGCCTGCAGCCCAAATCCAAAGGACACCCCTCGACAGCAACCGGCTCCGGTGAAGATTTCACAACACCTAAAGGTACCCCTGCATCTGCAGCCCCCTGGCTTTAGGGAACCCAATCAATGGTCTAGCAACGTCCAGTGGGCCCTCCATTTACCTGTCCAGCAGTTGGTTTTCTTCAGTCGACTCCCTGGATAATGCCTGCAGCATCTTTGTGACCCCCAGGGTTCCTAAATTGAAAAGCATTGGGCGCCTGATGTTTGCAGCCACGCACCTGGCCGTCCCTGTGCCGCTGAGGGTGTGTGTTTGGTGCTAACCTGTGCCCCTCCAGTGCTGACCTAATCCCCCAGATCTGTTGTTTGAAGTCACAGTACATACCAGCAAGCAGCTTCTTTGTGAGATCCCCCTGTCTCCATGGGTTTCCATTGGGCGCCCAACACAAACTTTGACCTCTGCACCTGACAGGCCCTGTGTTGCTGGTGGTACATCTTTGGTGTCTTCCTAAACTTTGCCCTGTGGATACCTTAACCCCCAAAGACTGGGATCGTAAGGGGAGTACTTACCTGTGAATTGTGTTGTTACTTTTCCTCCCCTAGGATTGCATTGTTTTCTATGAGAAATTGCGATGTGTCCACTTTTGAAACTGAAAAGCATTACTTACCTGTAAACTGTTTAACTTCTGGATTCTAAACAAAGTGCATTTAATACTTGAAAGTGGTACATTCTTGACACTGTACTTACCTGCAACAAAGATCCTTTTGGTTCAAGAAATAAAGTGACAAAGTATATTTTTGATACATATAAACATTGGCCTGGAGTTAGTCATGAGTGTGTGTATGTGTACAACTACGTAGCACTATCATCTGATAAGCCTAACTGCTAGACCACACTACCACAAAAAAGCGCATTAGAATTATCTACTTTCACCTCTGTAAAGCCTCTGGGGATGCACTGGACTCTGTGCATACTGTGGCCCTCATTACAACCCTGGCGGTCGGTGTGAAAGCGGCGGTAATAACGGCAACATGCCGGCAGTAAAAAAAATGGAATCACAACCATGGTGGAAACCACCAACATAGACATCCACTTTAACACTCCGACCGCCACGGCGGTAGACACAAACAACGCGGCGGTAACTGCCAACAGACAGGCGGAAGACAAGGTTCCGCCCACTGTATTACAACACGCCTATCCGCCACCTTTTCCGGGGCGGTACCAACGCCATCAAAAGCACAGCAGAAACAGGACGTGGTATGGAAACCACTCACCTTTCGACACTTTACGAACAACCAGGACGCCATGGAGCCCAAGTTACAGGTACTGCCGATGATGGTCTACCTTCTCTTGTATCAGGAGCAGCAAAGATGCCGGCGACGACCACGCTGAGTACTGCATCTAGCACATAGGGGAGCGGGGGAGGGAAAAGAGAATGACACACACACGCAACACGCAACACGCAACACCCCCACCCCGACCTTCACCCACAACACCATAAACACAAATACATGCAGCAACATTACATATACACCCCATCACACCATGGAAGAACGCAAGGACAAAAGGAAATGATTGTAACGAGTGTAATCATTGAAAAATCAGATAGGCCAAATTCAAGTATCAGTATATACAAACATGTACACCAACTACACAAGTCTGGATATGAATGAAATCATTGTCCGTGGATCAGTGTCCCAAAATGCATGGGCGAAGCCCACACAAGACACCTGACTCAAAACGGAGAGAACACTGCAGGGGCATCAGATAGAAAATAAACAGGCACCTCAGGGGGATGGGAGAGGGCACCTCAGCCGGATGAACGGACAATGCCACTGCTCCACGAGGGGGCTCCATGCCCACTGATTGGTCCTAGGGAGTGCGAAGCCACAGTCTCACAAGTCTCTCCGGGGAGTGGTTTGCCCACTGCTTTATCCTGAGGAGTGCAAAGCCACAGTCTCACAAGTCTCTCCAGTGGGTGGTTTGCCCAATGCTTTATCCTGGGGGAGTGCAAAGCCACAGTCTCTCAAGTCTCTCAAGTGGGTGGTTTGCCCACTGCTTTACCCTGGGGAGTTCAAAGCCACAGTCTCTCAAGTCTGTCCAGTGGGTGGCTTGCCCACTGCTTTATCCTGGGGAGTGCAAAGCCACAGTCTCTCAAGTGGATGTCAGTCTCCACTGGTTCTGGAGGAGGCATTGTGCCCAGAGTGCTTCATCCTGCCAAGGACTGAGGTAGTGGATGTGAATCTCCACTGGTTCTGGAGGGGGCTTTGTGCCCAGAGTGCTTCATCCTGCCAAGGACTGAGGTAGTGGAGGTAAATCTCCGCTGGTTCTGGAGGGGGCTTTGTGCCCAGAGTGCTTCATCCTGCCAAGGACTGTGTTAGTGGATGTGAATCTCCACTGGTTCTGGAGGGGGCTTTGTGCCCAGAGTGCTTCATCCTGCCAAGGACTGAGGTATTGGATGTGAATCTCTACTGGTTCTGGAGGGGGCTTTGTGCCCAGAGTGGTTCACATGCAGTGTGGCAGGTCCCATTCCTTCACCTGGGTGTGTGTGCCACTAGATTGCCTGGGAACAGGTAGCATGATACTCCATGGAGGCAGAGACACACTCCACCCTGCTGCGACTTCGCCTGCCACCTGCAGGTACAAACAGTGCTGGGTGTCGTGCCTCATGTACGCTGTGCAGGTTCCAGAACGTCTCCTGCAGCCTCGGACAGCTGGCCACTGGGGATGATTGCCATGTCAGCTGTGGTGGCACTGTCTGAGCACGTCGCACGGCTGGTGGCGGTGGTTGCGGCGGTGTCTGTGGCGGAGGTGCTGGCGGTGGTGCATGTGTCTGCAGCTGTGGAGGGACACAGCAGGACGTCTCCTGCAGCCTCGGACGGCAGGTGGCAGAATGGCCTGCTCCTTGGCCTCATTAGGTGGCACATTGGCAGCCCTGATGGGTGCCGCCTGCGATGTGACCGCACTTGCTGAGACCACTGTGCTGGATGATTTGGTGGCTGAGGTGCTGGGCTGGGACCTGGACAGCCTGGCCCTAGGGGAAGGATGGGGAGGTGTAGGAAAGAGGTCAATGTTAGCAAGGAAGAGTTTCTAAGACACACTGGGACGGGAAGATGGAGGAGTTTTGGGAGTGGAGGAAGAGGTAGTGGTTGTAGCAGGTGTACGTCTGCAGAATTTGGGTGAAGGTGCATGGGCCGGAGGCTGTTGTGAGGTGGATGGCTGTTGGGTGGGTGTGTGCCTGCGTTTGTGTACTTTGGGAGGAGGGCTCACAGACACACTGGGAGAGGCAACAGGGGATGTGTGCATGGTAGTGGGAGTGGTGATTGCACGTGACCGGTGTGTGGTGATGGGCATGCTGGTGATGGAGGTAGTGGGTGAAGATGTAGTGCATGCAGGTGTGAGTGGAGACGAGAGAAGGAGGGAGGAGGAGGACGTGGAGGAGGGGGACACAGTGGAGGTAGTGGATGTTGGTGTGTCTGCATGGGATGGTGCTTGTGTGAGTGCCTGTGGGATGTGTGGTGCTTATGTTTGCCATGTCTACAGGGGTTGGGTAAAGGGTAGAGGAAGTTGGAGGGGTGAGGCTGCACACAGGGACAATGGCTGCCGTCAGTGCTGAGGCCAGAGCCTGAAATGCTCTCTGTTGGGCCGCCACCCCAGAATGAATGCCCTCCAGGTATCTATTTGTTTGCTGCAAATGCCTCTCAACACTCTGGATGGCATTCAAAATGGTTGATTGCCCAACAGTGAGTTATCTCAGGAGGTCAATAGCCTCCTCACTCAGGGCAGCAGGGTTGACTGGGGCAGGGCCTAAGGTGCCTGGGGTGAAGGAGATGCCCACCCTACTGGGTGAGTGTGCATGGGAAACTCGATGAGGGGTTGCTGGGAGGGTGGTGCTGGTGGGGGGGTGGCGGATGTACCTGTTGAAGCGGTGGGCACAGAGGTGCCCGCCACCGCAAGGGAGCTCCCATCAGAGGAGGAGTCGCTATTGCTGGTGTCTGCTCCTGTCCCCGTCGTAGAGCTCCCCTCCCCCTCCGTCCCACTGGTGCCTTCGGACTCTGTTACTTCACCCTCCAGGGCCATCTGGGATGCAGCTCCCTCCTGCTCCGGTGCCAATGCTCCTCCGCCAGATGATGCCAATGCACACAAGAACAGGGTGACAAAACAAAAAGGGGGGGAAGACACAAGAGACACATGGTCAGTGCCTGCAACACCACTACCGTTGGCAGACAAACCACACAGGGAGCAGCCCTGTGCAAGATGCCATGCACTAACAGGGCAGGGGAAAAGCACATGCCCATGGGGGACTCTGTCGAGAACCATTTCATGCACAGCTGGAACCCATAGGCGCCTGACTAGGTGTAGAGGGCAAATACCACATTTGGGGTTGGACTGGGAATGAGGCTGCAAATCAATGGATCTACCTTTGCGCGTCTGCCCTGGCCTAGGGGATCCCACAGACCACCACCCCCACACAGACACCTCGTCAAGCGCGCAGAGTCAGCTGAATGAGAGTGTAATCACCCCCTTGTGGCTGTTGTGATCACCTCAAGCGCCCAAACAACTCACGATATGCCACCAACAGGATCCGGTACATCAGGGGGGTCATGGTGCAAAGGGCACCCCTTCTACGTTGGTAGGCCATCCCCAGCTGGGCCTCCGCCATCCTCTTGGTCCAGCTGCGGAGGTCCTCCCATCTTTTCCAGCAGTGGGTGCTCTGTCTATGGTAGAACCCCAGGGTCCGCACTTCTTTGGCGATGGCACGTCAAATCCCCTTCTTCTAGTGGGCGCTGACCTAGAGGAAAAGTGAAGTAAGAATGGATGTTACTCCCCCGTACATTTCTTCTCAAACATTGGCCACAAACCTCCCACCCTGGCCCAGAAATACATACACACACCATCCTCACATGCTGGCCTGTCACCTACCCCTGTCTCTTCCATCCACGACACTCCATACAATCATGTGCCATCCACCATGCACACAGTTTACTCACCTGTTTGTCTGGAGGACCGTACAGTTGTGTGTACTGGGGAAGGACCCCATCCGCCAGTTTGTCCAACTCCTCCGCAGTGAAAGTAGGGGCCCTTTCCCCAGACACTGTAGCCATTGTCGCTTCCAGACGCATGTCACAGCAGCGCTTGCAGTGTAGGTCCTCTCCTGTTGAAGGTCAGGTATCAAGTGAGGGAACAGATAGAAAATGGCGGTCACGTCCACGGCGGTGCGTACCGTCACCGCTGGCATACATCATCATTGTCTCCTGGAACCCATAAAGCCCAATGATAACCAATGCTGAATTCCGCAGCGGTCTTCGACCGCCTACCGCGACACTGCATAACATCAGCGCAGTTACCTAATTTTCCCTTATTCCACCTTACAGGTCAGGCAGCCGCCATTTCAGGGGCCCACATGGCAGGCCAACTAACTGCGTCACGCATATTTAGGTCAGGAATACGGACAGACAAAGGCACATAGAGAAATTTAACGATTGTTAGACAGCCTTGTGAAACCTATGTGATGTATGACCCTCTGCTCACCATTCTCCTCCATAGGGAACGTCCGGTGGGGCAGGTGATGAGATGGCGGCATCCTCCGGTGTACAGACCCCTGATGGACCTGTCGACAATGGAAGACAGACACATCATCCTCACTTACAGACTTGATCGTGCAACAATCCAGGAACTGTGTGCCCAGTTGGAGCCAGACCTGATGTCAGCTATCCGCCATCCCACAGGAATCCCCCCTCTATTGCACGTCCTGTCAGTGCTCCATTTCCTGGCAAGTGGGTCTTTTCAAACAACAGTAGCCATGGCATCAGGGATGTCACAGCCAAAGTTCTCTAACGTGTTATCCAGAGTGTTATCTGCCCTGCTGAAACACATGCACAGCTACATCGTTTTCCCTCAGGTGGAGGATCTGCCCACAGTGAAAGGTGACTTTTATGAACTGGGACATATCCCCAACATAATTGGTGCCATTGATGGGACACATGGCATTTGTCCCCCCGCAGGAATGAACAGGCGTACAGAAACCGGAAAAGCTACCATTCAATTAATGTGCAGATGGTGTGCTTGGCAGACCAGTACATCTCCCATGTGAATGCCAACTATCCTGGCTGAGTGCATGACACTTACATTTTGAGGAATAGCAGCATCCCTTATGTGATGGGGCAACTCCAGAAGCACCATGTGTGGCTAATAGGTGAGCCTAAAGTCCCCACACAGTTTCATTTGCTGTCTGGGTATGGGAGATTCCCTAATGTTTGGAGGATGTCTAACAGTTGTCCCTCGATATTTGCAGGTGACTCTGGTTACCCCAACCTGTCATGGCTACTGACCCCAGTGAGGAATCCCAGGGCAAGGGCAGAGGAACGCTACAATGAGGCACATGGGTGAACTAGGAGGATAGTAGAGCGCACCTTCGGCCTCCTAAAGGCCAGATTCCGGTGCCTCCATCTGACAGGTGGATCCCTACACTACTCACCGAAGAAGGTGTGCCAGATCATCGTGGCATGCTGTATGTTGCACAACCTGGCTTTGCAACGCCAGGTGCCTTTTCTGCAGGAGGATGGGCCTGATGGTGATCTTGTGGTAGCTATGTAGCCTGTGGACAGTGAAGAAGAGGAGGCAGAAGAAGAAGATGTAGACAACCGTAACAACATCATCATGCAATACTTCCAGTGAGACACAGGTAAGAGGATGGAACTGCTTCTCACATCTACACACTATTATAGGACCTAGCATATATCTGCCTTTTTACCTCTGTGTATGGACCCTGACTTGTCACTTTGGCTTTCCATTTCACAGACCTGGGTCCACTTTGTGCCCTCTGCTATGTTTACTGCTGGCCTACAACTGTGTAACATTGGTATGTCAACAAGTACATTGGCATTGCTATATTTTAGAGAGGTTGCAATTACACATTTGTGAAAGCACAGACTGACTCCAGATTGGTTTGTGATTTAAGGGTGTTTATTTCTGTGCTAATAAGTGGAGGGGGGTGAAATGGGCTGGGGTGATGGTGGAGGAATGTCCATGGTAGAGCCCAGTCTCTTAGGCCCATATTTATACTTTTTGACGCTAAACTGCGCTAACGCAGTTTAGCGTCAAAAAATTTAGCGCCGTCTAACGCCATTCTGAAGCGCCATGCGGGCGCCGTATTTATGGAATGGCGTTAGCCGGCGCAAGCAGACCGGAGCTGCCTGGTTTGCGTGGAAAAAAACCACGTAGACCAGGCAGCGCCGGCGTTGGGAAAAAATGACGTTAGGGCGTCTTAAAATGGGGCAAGTCAGGTTGAGGCAAAAAAATCGCCTCAACCCGATTTGCGCCATTTTTTTACGACGCCCAGACGCCATTTCATGACTCCTGTCTTAGTAAAGACAGGAGTCATGCCCCCTTGCCCAATGGCCATGCCCAGGGGACTTGTGTCCCCTGGGCATGGTCATTGGGCATAGTGGCATGTAGGGGGGCACAAATAAGGCCCCCCTATGCCACCCAAAAAAAAGTAAAAAAATATAAAAAATAATACTTACCTGAACTTACCTGAATGTCCCTGGGGTGGGTCCCTCCATCCTTGGGTGTCCTCCTGGGGTGGGCAGGGGTGGCAGGGGGGGTCCCTGGGGGCAGGGGAGGGCACCTGTGGGCTCATTCTGAGCTCACAGGCCCCTTAACGCCTACCCTGACCCAGGCGTTAAATAGTGGCGCAAATGCGGGGTTTTTTGACCCGCCAACTCCCGGGCGTGATTTTTGCCCGGGAGTATAAATACGACGCATTTGCGTCGCCGTCATTTTTTTAGACGGGAACGCCTTCCTTGCATCTCATTAACGCAAGGAAGGCGTTCACGCAAAAAAATGACGCTATTTGCCAATACTTTGGCGCTAGACGCGTCTAACGCCAAAGTATAAATATGGCGTTAGTTTTGCGCCGAATTTGCGTAGAAAAAAACGACGCAAATTCAGCGCAAACGGAGTATAAATACGGGCCTTGGTCTCACAGGTGCATTGTTCAATGGGGCACAGGAAGGGAAGCAATGGCAGTTTAAGGTGGACAGGGTGACAAAGTGGGACAGAAGGGTGACATTCAGGAGGGTCTTATTTCCTGGTGGGGTCTTGGCAATGTCCTCTGTCTTGTTCCTGTATCTCAGGGACCATTTGCGGGGTGGTTCTCCTTTTGCAGGGGGTGGGGTGCTGGTGGCCTGTTGGTCCTGTGGTGGTGCCTCCTGTCCACTAGCGCCGGCGGAGGTGGAGGGCTGTTCATCATCCAGGCTAGTGTCAGGGGCCCGTTTGTGTGCCACTGTGTCCCTCATGGTGTTGACAAGGTCTACCAGCACCCCTGCAATGGTGACCAGGGTGTTGTTAATGAACTTCAAGTCCTCCCTGATCCCAAGGCAGTGTTCCTCCTGCAGCCGCTAAGTCTCCTGAAACTTGGCCAGTGCCGTGCCCATGGTCTCCTGGGAATGGTGGTATGCTCCCATGATGTTGGAGAGTGCCTCGTGGAGTGTCGCTTCCCTGGGCCTGTCCTCCACCTGTCGCACAGCAGTCCTCCCAGCTTCTCTGTTATCCTGTGCCTCTGTCCCCTGGACCGTGTGCCCACTGCCACGGACCCCAGGTCCCTGATTTTCTTGGGTTGGTGGGTTTGCCTGGGTTCCCTGTAGTGGTGGACACAGTGCTGATTGACGTGTCCTGGGGATAGAGGGATGGGGCCGCTGGGTGGGTGCTGTGGTGGTGTTTCCTGAGGGGGGAGGTTCTGTGGTGGCTTGTGACAGTGGCAGGGGAAACGACTGTACAGAGGTCCCTGATGGGCCGGGCTGGTCATCTTGATCCAGGAGTGCAGAGCTGCTGTCATCACTATGGGCCTTTTCTGTGGGGGGACTGGATATGTCTGGCACCTCCTGTCCGGTGGCGTTGGGTATAGGTTCTGTTGGGGTGTAAATGCATAGTTTTAGTATTTGTGTGTGCCATCTTGTGCATTGGGTGAGGTACCCTCTACTCCTGTGCTTGCATAATTGTGTTTGCCCTTTCGTGATAGTTGGTTTGGGGTATGTGTGGGTATCTGTACTGGACATGCTTTGGTGATGGTGGCCAATGCATAGGTGTTGCATGCAGGGCCTTGGTATTGGGATGTGTGGATTGTGATAGTGGGGCATATGTGAGCTATTTGAGTGATGGGGGTGAGGGTGAGGGTGGGGGTATGTGATGGCATGCAGGTAGGGTGGGGGGATTTGGAAAATAAGATATGACTTAACAGAGTCCAGTCCTCCTGCTACTCCTGCGAGGCCCTCAGGATGCAGTATTGCCAAGACTTGCTTCTCCCATGTTGTTAGTTGTGGGGGAGGAAGTGGGGGACCACCGCCAGTCCTCTGTACAGCAATCTGGTGTCTGGATACCACTGAACGCACCTTACCCCGTAGGTCATTGCACCTCTTCCTGATGTCATCCCGTGATCTTGGATGCTGTCCCTGCGTTGACCCTGTCGACAATTCTTGGCCATAGCTCCATCTTAACCAATGGAGGTGTGCTGCACCTGTACCACCAGGGTTGTAATGAGGGCCTATATCTTACTTTGCTATTGTATATAGAGAGCTGGCTTCCTATAAAAGCTACATTCCTTGGGGCAGACTTTGAAACTATTCCTTTCAACAGGCTAACATCCACAAATTACATGCAAAAATTCTCAACCAGTTGTATTACTTAAAATCCTGCATGAAAATTGATCTTCATTGAAACCTTTGCTTACTTACATCCCCTATTTTTTAATGCAACTCTCCTCCCTGACTCTCCAGTAAATAATTTACACTAAATTCATGCTTACCCATCTTAAGCCCTTTGGTAACCATATCTGTGTAATCTAGCTAATCACATCTGTGTTAATAATGTACCACACAGCAACTGGAGTGAATGCACGGAATGAGCATGCAAAACTAACCCCAATACCTAATAGACTCACCACTATCTTTGGGCTCCAGGATAGCATGCTACTTGCCGTACAGCACTTCAACACATTGTCAGGGGAAGTAAGCACTATATAAATGCAATTTAAATGATTTAAACAATCATTGAGATTTTATACGTCTGTCTGAAAGTATGGCTCCTACACATAACACACCTCATGTAGACAGAATGGAATGCAGTTTACACAATTGCTGGATATCACTCTGAGAGCGAACAAATTCTAAATCAGGTACACATGACCAGAATTACACACAGTCAGCAATAGCACATGAATACAACTGGCACCTTGGGCCTTGACCTCTTCGATATGTGATTTGGGCCACCTTAGAGTCAGAATGCCTCCATGCCACTCATGATACAGACCATCCCATTCAAGAAAAAAGGAGCCTCATTGATGTGGGGGCATATTTTGGGGTTCACTTTGTAGTCAAACGCTCTCGTAGAATGAAGAAGCAGACCAAATGTCAAGACGTCACACACACATTAAATGCACTCAGGGTGGAGGAATGCAACATGGAGTAACTAAGGACTAGAGATGAGAGGAGGTGAGTGAAAGAGAAGTGCCAAGATAGAGAATGCAGATGTTCTTTCTGGTAGTGGACCATGATCAAACCTCCAATTCACCCTAAAGAGCAGTACTGCCTCTCCACTATGAACTCCAAACAGCTGCATGACTTGGCAGTTCCAGAGACCACCATTAGCAGTGGTAGCAAAATATCTAAGCCCCATAAAATAAAATGCCCAAAAGATACATGCCATTCACAATAGAATAGTCTTACTCTATCACATACAACCTAGCATTCAGATAATGAAACATATGTAACATCATATATAACTGTTAATCACTTTTTCAAAGGGCCTTCCACTGTGCAGCAACACGTCTCTGCATATTTTGAACCTTTTGAGCTAGAAACAATTTTTTTGGGGCAAAATCTGGAGTTTATGCAGCAAATGATGGACTATGTGGCAAATCCATAATTATGTGAAAAACGCTGCACCTGTGCAGCCTCATAATTCTAGTGACCCTGCTTATAATGAATGGCCACGTACATGTACACCTCATAGTTTATCACTAACTGGAGTAGGTGGCAGAACGCGAGAGCTCTGGGACCCGTGGCTGTCTCGTAACCCCCACAGATCATACTATAGGGAAGAACCGCCTGGGGGGGCCTTTATCGGTTGCCGAGCCATCCAGGAATCCAGCTAACGGTTGTACTGACTTTTGCAACCCCCCAAACCTGCTCTCAGCACCGCAAAGCACACCCACCCAAAATGGCAGCTGTCCCTGCATGTGGAGGCCGCTGACGAGAGCTGGGCGTGGCGCTGCTGGATTGCGGCGGCTGGAGTGGTGAGCGGAGCCTGGAGCCTCACCGCTGCAGAAGAGAAGAGTCGGCAGAGCTCCAGGGAGACAGTGGTGCCGGCACTAGGGACGGCACTGAAGGCCTGAGCATCTGGAGTGTTGGGCGGTTACCAGGGCCCTGCCTCAGAGTAAGTGAGGTGGAAGCGGGATCTCCAGGGCACGGAAAGTGAGCACTACTGACGACGCAGGAGGATCGTGACTGCCGCTACCTTGCCAGTGAGGAGGGGGAGTGATGGTGATGTCCACTAGAAAGAACTCATAGAGTACCTATTAAATCACCACCTCCAGGGTCTCCACCAAGACCAGTGATAGCGCGACTTCTTCATTTCAGAGATGGAGACCACATATTATGCCAGGCTTGGCTGCACGATGAGCTGAAGATTGCAAACAGTAAAATATCAATATTCCCAGACTTCTCCCGAGAAGTCCAGTGATGGAGAGCTGCATTTACTTCCGTGAAACACAGGCTCAGAGAACTAGAGATCCCTTACTCCATGTTGTTCCCAGCTAGGCTCCGAGTGGTCACCCAGACCCAGACAGGGGTGGAATTCTTCACTGCTCCGGAAGAAGCATGGACCTGGCTAGAATCAGGGCCGGACTTGGGCCTGAGTACCACTTCGCAACACAGTAAAAGAAAATGCCGGCCCAGGTTGAGGAGGAGACAACCATCATCCTGGATTCACCCATCCACCCCTGAAGAAGGGCAGGAAGAAAGACAGTGGGTGGTAGCGGCAGTTGCATTGATGTCCAGGACATCAAGACATACATTGATCTCGAACCAACAGAGGGGAGCTTAAAACACGGATTCTGATACCGATAGCGAGACATTGACCTCAGTCTGTGGTTGGGCCATGTATAGACGGCGAGAAGAGAGAAGTATACTTACTTACCACTTTTGCCTCTTTCACGTAATTTTGGAAACCTCCCACATAATATCCAAAGTGATGAGGGGAGAGAGATGGGCTGGGGGAATCCTGGAGCGCCTGGCTGCTGAGCAACAAAGTCACCACCCCCATACATACCGGGACCTGCACAGTAGTGGTTATGAACATTATTGAAGTTTTGTTGTTTGATAGTTTGGGCGAAGACATTATGGCCATCATTATGACATTGGCGGTAAATCCCACTTACCGCCATGCTGACTGCCGCCAACATACAGCCTCAGCGGCAGACATCCGCTCACCACATTATGACACACTCACACCAATCTGTCACTATTCAGCCACAGACACAAGTCCGCCACTCCAAAGGCCAGTGATAAACTGGTGGTATCCAAACCTACACCGTTACGCCAACAGAACAACGCCCACAACATTATGACCCACGAATCACCACGGCGGATATTCAATGGTGGTAAACCATTGGCTCTACATACCGTCACGCTCAAAATATACACACTCAAACAAAACAACACTACATTGGTCAATTCAAACTATACACACATGACACCCATACACACACCACACCCACACCACTATAAAACACACACCCACCCTACACACAACCCTTTATGAATACAAACAATTGCCACCAGAGAGAGATAGCAAGACCACTCACACAATCACAGCCACATATCACCATCACCCATACACCACCCACGCACCTCACAACACATACTCCAACACCACACGCTCACCCACACACCCATGGCACCACAACAACACCCCAGATTCTCTGAGGAGGAGCTAAGGATCATGGTGGAGGAAATCATCTGGGTAGAGCCACAGCTATTTGGAGCACAGGTGCAGCAGATATCCATTGCTAGGAAGATGGAGCTATTGCAGAGGATCCTGGACAGGGTCAACGCCGTGGGACAGTACCCCAGAACAAGGGATGACATCAGGAAGAGGTGGAACGACCTACGGGGAAAGGTACGTTCCATTGCAGCAAGACACAACGCGCTGTACAGAGGACTGGCGGTGGACCCCCCACCTCCTCCCCCACAACTAACAACATGGGAGAAGCAAGTCTTGGCAATCATGCATCCTGAGGGCCTGGCAGGAGTAGCAGGAGTACTGGACTCTGGTAAGTCAACTCTATACTACTATCACCCCGTACCTGCATGCCATCACATACCCCCACCCTCACCCTCACTCCCATCACTATACCACCTCACCCCCCCCCACCATCACATATCACTCATCCCAATGCCAATCCTGAATGTACCACCAATGCATCTACACCACTCACAGAATTGCATGGACACCTATCACTAAAGCATGCACACTAGAGAGAACTAATCATCCCAACATACACCAACGTACACAAGTGAAAGCTGCCAGGGCAAAAACAACCCTAGAGGGCAACCCATTCATGCACAATATGTCACACACAGAAACAATAACACTACATTTACATCCTCACAGGTATCCCAGCCAATGTCACCTGAGAAGAGATACCAGCAACATCCAGTCCCCCCACAGAAGAGGCCCACAGTGATGACAGTGACTCTGCTCGCCTGGATCCGGATGTCCAACCTGGCCCCTCAGGGACCTCCGGACAGTCGGTTGCCCAGCCAGTCACACACTACCACAGAGCCTCGCCCCTCAGGAAACACCGCCACAGCACCCACCCAGCGTACCCATACCACTGTCCCCAGGACACGTCAATCAGCAGGGTGTCCACCACTACAGGGACCCCAGGGCACACCACAAACCCAAGACAATCAGGGACCTGGGGTCAGTGGCAGTGGGCACACGGTTCAGGGGACAGAGGCACAGGACAACAGGGAAGCTGGGAGGACTGCTGTGCGCTAGGGGGAGGACAGGCCCAAGGAACCGACTCTCCAGGAGGCACCCACCGAGATCATGGGAGCATACCAACATTCCCAGGATATGCTGGGCCAGATCCTGGACAACGTGCAGGAGAACAGGCGGCTGCAGGAGGGACAGTACCAGGGGATCAGGGAGGACTTGAAGGCAATTAACATCACCCTGGTCACCATTGCAGGGGTGCTGGCAGACATGGCCAATATTATGAGGGAGGCAGTTTCACACCAGCTGGCCCCTGCCATTAGCCAGACTACTGAATAGCCTTCTGCCTCCACTGCCGCTAGTGGACAGGAGGCCCCGCCACAGGACCAACAGGCCACCAGCACCCCTCCCCCTGCAGAAGGAGAACCACTCCACAAACGTTCCCTGTAATCCAGGCAGAAGCCAAAGACTATTGCCAAGATCCCCACCAGGAAATTAGACTCTCCTGATTGTCACCCTTGTGTCCCACTCTGTCACCCTGTTGACCTCGAACTGCCATTGCTCCCCTTCTTATGCCCCCTTGGACAATGCACCTGTGCTACAAATAGACTGCAACTATACCCTGGACTTTCCTCCATCATCACCCCAGCCCATTGCACTTCCCCCTTTTCTTCTTAGCACTGCAATAAATACCATTTGAAAAAATACAAATATGGAGTATGTCAAATGATTGAAGTATGTATTCGTTTAACAAGGTTTAAACATTGAAATTCAACTGTACAATAATGTTAACATAGGAAAGACCTGTAGTTGGCTGCAGTGACAACACGAGGAGCGATAGTGGGGCACCAACATCTGTAAAAAGAGTTGCCAAATGGTACAGTGAGTGGCCATAGAAGTGGGAAATCACAGCCTGCCAGTGACAATGTGAAACATAAAACTGACAATGAAATGTGAAGTAACACTGTCTTACCTGTGTGTCATTGTAAGTATTGTCTAATCATTGCAGATCTGTTGGCCTCATCCTCATCCTCTGCCTCCTCATCTTCACTGTCCACAGGATCCACTGCTGCCACATGGCCATCTTCAGCCTCCTCCTCCTGCAGAGAAGGCACATGGCGTCTCAAGGCAAGGTTATGCAACATGCAGCATGCCACGATTATTTGGCAGACCTTCTTGGGTGAGTAGCACAGGGATCCACCAGTCAGATGGAGGCGCTGAAACCTGGCCTCCAGGAGGCCAAATGTACGCTCAATGATCCTTCTTGTTCACCCAGGTGCCTCATTGTAACATTCCTCAGCCCTTGTCCTGGGATTCCTCACAGGGTTCCGTAGCTATGATAAGTTGGGGTAATCTGAGTCACCTGCAAATATCGTTGAACAACTGTTAGCCACACACTATCCCTTATGGCCCACACCATACCCATATACCAACATCCACTGGGTGGGAACCAGGGCTCACCTATTAGCCACACACGGTGCCTCTGTAGTTGGGCCATCACATTTGGGATGCTGCTTTTCCTCAGGATAAAGGCATCATGCACCAACCCAGGATACTTAGCATTGACGTGGGAGATGTACTGGTCCACCAAACACACCATCTGCACATTTATTGAGTGAAAACCCTTTTGATTTCTGAAGACCTGTTCATGTTGCAGGGGGGGACAAATGCAATATGTGTTCCATTAATCACCCCAATTATGGGGGGATATGTCCCATTGCATAGAAATCAGCCTTCACCGTGGGAAAATCCTCCACCTGGGGGAAAACATTGTAGCTGCACATGTGTTTAATCAGGGTACACACTCGTCAGCACAATTGAGAACATTGGCTGTGACATTCCTGCTGCCATGCCCACTGTCACTTGGAACGAACCAGTTGCCAAGAAATGGAGCACAGATAGCACTTGCACAAGAGGGGGGATTCCAGTGGGGTGACAGATAGCAGATATCAGGTCAGGCTCCAACTGGGCACACAACTCTGTGATTGTGGCCCTGTCAAGTCTGTATATGAGGATAATGTGCCTGTCCTCCATTATTGCCAAGTCCACCAGGGGTCTGTACACAGGGGGATGTCTCCATCTCCTATTCATCTGAAGTGGTTGCAATCTATGGGGCAAAAGAGTGATGAGCCGGTCATAAAATGTACATTGTAGCCACTACAGTTCAATGCATGATGTGAATTTTATATGTATTAGTGGCATATATCCTGAATGTACAATTGTGATCTGTGATGCAGTTATGTTCCATGCACTGCTCCACCCTTAAATGGTGTCCGCCTGTCCTGTATGGAGGGACAGGTGGAAGTGAGGTAATTCCGCTGACGTTGTGCGCTGTTGCGGGAGGCGGTCGAGATCCGCCGTGCAACGCCTCATTGGATAAAATTGGGCCCTATGGGGTACAGTGGCCAATGATGATGCACAGTGGCGGTGACGGCACGGATGTCACCGCCATTTTCTATATGTTCACTCACTCGCTACCTGACCTTCAGCAGGAGAGGACCTACATTGCATGTGCTGCTGTGACATGTGTCTGGAACCTACCATGGTCTGTGTGACTGGGAAAAGGGCCCCTACCTTCACCTCAGCAGAGTTGTAGAGACTAATGGATGGGGTCCTACCCCAGTACGGACTGCTGTATGGGCCTCCAGACCAACAGGTGAGTACACTGTGAGCACGATGCATGGGGCATGAATGCATGGAGTAGTGTGTGTGAAGGCCTTGTGTAGGGGGGGTTAGTGGAAGGCCCTGGGCAGCGTGCAGCATGTATGCTGGGCCATGTCTGTGCTAAAGGGGATGGGAAGGGCTATGGTGGGCCATGAGTGTAACAGGCAAGATGGTCTGACTAATACCTTTCCCTATGTATATTTCCTCTGCAGGTCAGTGGCCATCAAAAAACGGGTATATGGTTTGCAATCGCCAAGGATGTGCGGACCCTACGGCAGGCAGAGCACCCACTGTAGAAAATGATGGGAGGACCTGAGACGCTCGGCACGGAAGATGGCAGAGGCCCAGCTGGGGATGTCCTCCCCACGTGGAAGGGGTGCCCGTCGAACCCTGACCCCCCGGAAGGCTCACATTCTGGTGGTGGCCTATTCGGAACTGGATGGGCACTTGAGGGCATCACAGCAGCCACAAGTGGGTCAGTACAGCGCCCATCATTACAACTTAAACCTGGTGGGGTGGTATCCAGGTGTGGGATGTGTGTCTGTGGGTGCCCCTAGACCAGGCCTGACATTGCAGAGTCCCATGTTGGGCATGTATCTGATGTGAAATTCCTCCAACCTAGCTAGTAGGCATCCACTACTGGGCAGGGCTGTGTGGGTCCCCAGTATGCTGCAGTTGGCGGTATGTGTTCCTCCCCATGCCCTGGTGAGTAGCATTGTTACTGATAGTGCATTGCATAGTGCGTAGAGCTGTTCCCTGTGTGTGAGAGTGGTATGTATGCCAACGATGGTGTTGGTGCAGCCATTGACCAAGTGTATCCTTTGTCTCTTCCCCCCCTTTTTGTTTTGCCACCCTGTCCTTATGTGCATTAGCATCATGTGGCGGAGGAGCAGAGGCACCAGCGACAGAGGGAGCTGCATCCCACAGGACCCAGGAGGCAGAGTCCACCGACGCTGATGGCACCCGTGGGACGGAGGGCGGAGACTGGAGGGAACAGTTCAGACACGGATACCTTCTCCGATGGAAGCTCCCTAGTGGTGGCGGACACCTCTGTGCCCACCCCAGCTACAGGTACAGCCGCCACCCCCGTACCAGCACAGCCCTCCCAGCAGCCCCTCATCGAGTTGTGACCGTGCCCGCTCACCCAGGAGGGTGGGCATCTTCTTCACCCCAGGCACCTCAGGCCCTGCCCCAGTGAGCCCTGCTTCCCTGAGTGAGGATGCTGTTAACCTCCTGAGATTCATCTCTGTTGGGCAGTCAACCATTGTGAATGCCATCCAGGGGCTTGCAGCCCAAATGCAACAGACCAATGCATTTCTGGAGGGCATTCACACTGGCTTGGCGGCCCAACAAAGATCAATCCAGGCTCTGGCCTCCTCTCTGATGGCAGACATTGTCCTTGTTTCCACCCTCCCCCCTACAACTTCCTCTGCCCAATCCCATTCCCACCAACCCCAACCTATCCCAAGCACACAGGCAGACGGGCATGCACACAGGACAACATATAAGAGTGGCACAGGCAAAAGCATGCACCACACTTCATCCCACAGACACTCACACAAACACCATCCAGATGTAGACATACCAACATCCACTGCATCCACTGTGGCCCCCTCCTCCTTGACCTCCACCTCCCTCCCAGTTGCATCTTCACTCACACATGCATGCACTACATCCTTATCCACTACCTCCATCACCAGCACACCTTTCAGAACTCACACCTCACTGGCAGTCACCACCCCAACATCCATGCACACGTCCCCTGTGTCCCCTCCCACTGTGTCTGTCACCGCCCCTCCCAAAGTACACAACCACAAGCACTCAGACACCCAACAGCCATCCACCTCACAACAGCATCCAGCCCATTCACCTGTACCCAAACACAGCAGACAGACACCTCCTATAAACACTCCCTCTTCCTCCACTCCCAGACCTTCTACCTCTTCCCTCCCCAATGTCCCTAAGCAGCTTTTCCTCTCAACCATTGACCTCTTCCCCCCCCACGTCCTTCACGTCTGGTCAGGGCGGCTAAAATCCAGGCAAGCGTCCACGGGCCCAGTAGTGTCCACAGCAAATCATGGTGGTAAAGGATCCAGGCCACCAGCCAGCCACACAGAAAGGGTGCCTGCCCCAAGTGCTGCCAGGAAGGGAAAGGAGCCCTCCCCAGCTGCTGCCATAAAGGTCAAGGTGCCACCCCCAGCTGCTGCCAAGAAGGTCAAGGTGTCACCCCCAGCTGCTGCCAGGAAGGGCAAGGAGCAATCCCCAGCTGCTGCCAGGAAGGGGAAGGAGGAATCCCCAGCTGCTGCCAGGAAGGGCAAGGGGCCTGCACCAGCAGGCATAAAGGACAAGGGGCCTGGTGCTGGGACTCAGTCAGAGCCCCCACCATCAACCATGGTGGAGCAGCTGTCGAAGGCTGCAGGGGATGGCAGAAGGCCCCCCGCCACCACCACCAGCACCATTAGCAGCAGTGGACAGCCGTCCGAGGCTGCAGGGGATGGGCAGGAGCCTCCCCCCACCACCACCAGCAGCAGTGGGCAGCCGTCCGAGGCTGCAGGGGATGGGCAGGAGCCTCCCCCTACCACCACCAGCAGTATCAGCACCACCACCACCAGCAGTGGGCAGCCATCCAAGGCTGCAGGGAATGGGCAGGAGCCTCCCACCACCACCAGCAGCAGTGGGCAGTCGTCCGAGGCTGCAGGGGATGGGCATGAGCCTCTCCCACCATCAGCGACAGAAGCAGTAGCACCATCACTGAGCCGCCGTCACCACCGGCGGACGGTCTGTAGTCCAGCGTCCATGGGCTGTTGTGCGGTCTGCCCCCTGGAAATCCTCTGGGTATGACATCCAGCTGAGAGACTGTGACCTTACACTCCCCAGGATCAGAAGCACAGGGCACGATGCCCCCTCTAGAACCAGTGGGTATGGCACCCACTCACAACATCCTCTCCAGGATAAAGATCACAGGGCACGATGCACCCACTCACCCCATCCTCTCCAGGATGAAGATCACAGGGCACGATGCCCCCTCCAGAACCAGTGGTGAAGACACCCTTTTGAGAAACTGTGGCCTTGCACTCCCCAGGACCAAGCACAGGGCATGTTGCCCCCTCCAGGACCAGTGGTGTTGTACCATCTGCCGGTGGAGGTGCCCCCCGTTTCTCATCCCCCGAGGGGCCTGTCTTTTCTCGAACTGATGCCCCTGCAGGTTTTTGTCCGTGTTGTTGCAGGAGTCAATTGGGGCCTTGGACTTTGTAATGTGGCCCTGTGGCCCACGCAGATGGAGGACTAGGCACTGTCCCTTGTTTGTACATATGTATATACTTTTAGATTGAATTTTCGTATTTCTACAATATTTATATTATTACACTCACTTTCATCTATTCCTGTGGTCCTTGCATTACCCCTGAGGGATCCAGGGTAAATATGTTATGTTACTGCATCTGCTTGGGTGTATGGTGTTGGGGGTGGGGGTGTTGCCTGTTGCGTGTGTGTGTCACTTTCTTCCCCCCCCTTCCCTGTGTGCTAGGCGGCTGTACTCACTTTGGTTGTCTTCACCGTGGTTGGTGTTCGTGGTGGAGCAGGACATAGAAAAGCATCAGGAAGATCTGCAGTTTGGGCCCCATGGCGGCGTGGTTCTTCCTTGTGTCTCCAATGGTAAGTCGTTTCCCTTCTGTGCAGTATTTCTGCCTAGCTTTTGATGTTGTTGGTACCGCTGCAGAAAAGGTGGCGGATTGGGCTGTCGTAATACATTGGGCGGAACATTGACTTCCGCCTGGCTGTAGGCGGCTACCGCCGTGGTGCCTGTTGATTCCCCCTGGCATTCGGTGTGGTAAAGTGTCTGTCTGTCCGTCATGGTCATAACTTGGTGGTATTTACTGCCACCCTGTTGGCGGTATTACTGCCGTTTTATCACCAACCGCCAGGGTAGTAATGAGGGCCCATGTCCTTTGCCCTGGGGAAGGGGAGTTGGGGAGAAAGTTGTTTGATTACAGATCAATCCACTTTGTGTTGCCTAGATAAGTCATATAATCATGTAGATGTGAGTAGGGCACCTGTAGGGCAGACAAGGGGTGTAGGCGCCAGTCACCGGATTCTCCGATACTCTGTTAATGGATACTACACTAAGGCCCTCATTATGACATTAGTGGTAAGTACCACTTACTGCCATGCTGACTGCCGCCAACATAACGCCGCCGCAGCGGATTACCGCCACCCGTATACTGACCCACACATAGTAATCTGTCACCATACAGCCACACACACAAGTCCACCAGCCCAAAGGTCAGTGATAAACTGGCCGAAGCAAAACCCACACCGTTATGCCAACAGAACTACGCCCACAGCATTATGACCCACGAATCACCACAGCGGACAGTAAATGGCACTAAACCATTGGTGGTACATACCGCTGCGCTCAAAATACACACAACCCTAACAAAACAACACCACATTGGACAATTTGAATAACACATACCTGGCACACATGAACACACCACACCTATACCACTATAAAACACACATCCACATTAACCACACCCCTTTACGAATACAAACAATTGCCACAAGAGAGATAGCAAGACCACAGACAAGACCACAGCCACACACCACCATCACCTATACACCATCCACGCACCTTACATCACACACCCCAACACATCACCCCACACACCCTCACCCACACCACTCACACTACACACATGGCACCACAATGACCCCTCAGGTTCTCAGAGGAGGAGCTAAGGGTCATGGTGGAGGAAATCATCCAGGTAGAGCCACAGCTATTTGGATCACAGGTGCAGCAGACATCCATTGCTAGGAAGATGGAGCTATGGCAGAGAATCGTGGACAGGGTCAACGTCGTGGGACAGCACCCCAGAACAAGGGATGACATCAAGAAGAGGTGGAACGACCTACGGGGGAAGGTGCGTTACACAGCACCAAGATACCAAATAGCTGTACAGAGGACTGGCGGTGCACCCCCACCTCCTCCCCCACAACTAACAACATGGGAGAAGCAAGTCTTGGCAATCATGCATCCTGAGGGCCTGGCTGGTGTAGGAGGAGGACTGGACTCTGGTAAGTCAACTCCCTATTACTATCACCCCCCTACCTGCATGCCATCACATACCCCCACCCTTACCCTCACTCCCATCACTCCACCACCTCACACACACACCCCACCATCACAACCCACCCCTCCCAATACCAAGCCCTGCATGTAACACCTATGCACGATCCCCCATCACAGACCTGCATGGACACCTATCACTAAAGCATGCACAATAAAGAGAATCAACTAGCCCACAAAATAACTACTTACACAAGGCAAAGCTGACAGGGCAATAACAACCATAGAGGGCAACATATCCATGCACAAGATGACACACAAAGAAACAATAACACTGCATTTACATCCCCATAGGTCCCCCACCCAACGTCATCGGAGAGGAGGTGCCAGCAACATCCAGTACCCCCCAGAAGAGGCCCACAGTGATGACAGCAGCTATGGACACCTGGATTTGGATGACCAACCTGGCCCGCCAGGGATCTCCGGACAGTCGGTGACCCAGACACAGTCCCATACCACCACAGAGCCTCCCCCTCAGGAAACACCAGCACAGTACCCACCCAGTGGGCCCATACCTCTGTCCCCAGGACATGTCAATCAGTAGTGTGTTCACCACTACAGGGACCCCAGGCCACCCCACAAACACAGGATGATCAGGGATCTGGGGTCAGTGGGCACACGGTTCAAGGGACAGAGGCACAGGACAACAGGGAAGCTGGGAGGATTGCTGTGCAACAGGGGGAGGACAGACTCAGGGAACCGACATTCCATTAGGCACTCACTAACATCCTGGGAGAATACCACCATTCCCAGGAGACAATAGGCCAGATACTGGACAAGTTGCAGGAGGCCCAGCGGCTGCAGGAGGGACAGTACCTGGGGATCAGGGAGGACATGAAGGACATAAACACCACCCTGGTCACTATTGCAGGGGTGCTGGCAGACATGGCCAACATCATGAGGGAGGCAGTGGCACACCAGCAGGCCCCTGACACTAGCCAAACCGATGAACAGCCTTCCACCTCCACTGCCTCTAGTTGCAAGGAGGCCCCGCCACAGGAACAGCAGGCCACCAGCACCCCACCCCCTGCAGAAGGAGAACCACCCGGCAAACGCTCCTTGCGATCCAGGCAGAAGCCAGAGACTATTGCCAAGACCCCCGCCAGGAAATAAGACTCTCCTGATTGTCACCCTTGTATCCCACTCTGTCACCCTGTCCACCTTGAACTGCCATTGCTCCACTTCCTATGCCCCCTTGGACAATGCACCTGTGATACAAATGGACTGGACTCTTACCTGGACATTTCTCCACCATCACCCAAGCCCATTGCACATCCCCCTCTACTTATTAGCACTTAAATAAACACCATTTGAATAAATACAAGTATGGAGTCTGTTAAATGATTGAACTATGTATAAGTTTAACAGGCTTTAAACACTGCAATACAACTGTACAGTAATGTATACATAGGAATGATCTGTAGTTGTCTGCAGTCAACACACCAGGAGCAATTGTGGGCCATATATGTCTGAAAATAGAGATGCCAAAGGGTACAGTAAGTGGCCATAGAAGTGTGAAAATCAGCGTGCCTGTGACAATGTCAAACACAAAACTGTCAATGTAAAGTGAAATTACAGTGTCTTACCTGTGTGTCATTTGAAGTATTGTTGTATTATAGCACTTCTGTTGTCCTCATCCTCCTCCTCTGCCTCCTCATCTTCACTGTCCACAGGGTCCACTGCTACCACATGCCCTTTTCCAGCCTCCTCCTCCTGCAGAAAAGGAACCTGGCGACGTAAGGCAACGATGTGCAACATACAGCATGCCACGATGTTCTGGCATACCTTCTTGGGTGAGTAGTACAGGGATCCACCTGTTACATGTAGGCAATGAAACCTGGCCTTCAGGAAGCCGAATGTCCTTTCAATTATCCTTCTTATTCGCCCATGTGCCCCATTGTAACGCTCCTCTGCCCTTGTCCTGGGATTCCTCACAGGAGTCAGTATCCATGAGAGGTTGGGGTAACCAGAGTCTCCTGCAAATATCGAGGGACAACAGTTAGACACATGCTAACCCTTAGGGCCTACACCATACCCATACACCAACACCTACTGAGTGAGAACCAGGGCTCACCTATTAGCCACACCATGTGTCTCTGGAGTTGAGCCATCACATATGGGATGCTGCTATTCCTCGGGATAAAGGCCTCATGCACAGACCCAGGATACTTTGCATTGAAATGGGAGATTTACTGGTTCACCAGGCACACTATCTGCACATTCATGGAGTGAAAGCTCTTTCGATTTCTGAACACCTGTTCATTTCTCCGGGGGGGGGGGGCAAATGCAATATGTGTACCATCTATTGCCCCAATAATATTGGGGATATGTCCCATTGCATAGAAATCTGCTGTCAGACCCAGGATACTTTGCATTGACATGGGAGATTTACTGGTTCACCAGGCACACTATCTGCACATTCATGGAGTGAAAGCTCTTTCGATTTCTGAACACCTGTTCATTTCTCTGGGAGGGGGGGGGGCAAATGCAATATGTGTACCATCTATTGCCCCAATAATGTTGGGGATATGTCCCTTTGCAATTGGGCACACAGCTCTGTGATAGTGGCCCTGTCCAGTCTATAGGTGAGAATAATGTGCCTGTCCTCCATTGTTGCCAAGTGCACCAGGGGCCTGTACACGGGGGGATGTCTCCATCTCCTATTCATCTGCAGCGGTTGCAATCTAGGGAGCAAAACGTGGAGCAGCTGGTCAGTATACCACATTTCCAAACACTACATTGAATGTTGTGACTGTAACAGTATGTTGTTGTATAGGCCCAAATGGTGCTTAAGTGAACTGTGCCGCAGTTAGGTGCCATGGCCTGCGAGCCCCCTGAAATGGCATCCGCCTGTGCTGTATGGAGGGACAGGTGGAAATTAGGTAATTCCGCTGACGTTGTGCGTCGTTGTGGGAGGCGGTCGAGAACCGCCGTGCAACTCCTCATTGGATACCAATGGACCCTATGGGTTACAGTGGCCAATGGTGATGTACGCTGGTGGTGACAGTACGCACCGTCACGGACGTGACCACCATTTTCTATCTGTTCACTCAATTGCTACCTGACCTTCAACAGGAGAGGACCTGCACTGCAAGTGCTGCTGTGACCTGTGTCTGGAACCGACCTTGGGTCGTATCACTGGGGAAAGGGCCCTTGCCTTTACTGCTGTGGAGTTGGAGAGACTGGTGGATGGGGTCCTACCCCATTACCAAATGCTGTATGGGCCTCCAGACCAACAGGTGAGTACACTGTGAGCAGGATGCATGGGGCATGAATGCATGTAGTGCTTTGTGTGAGGGCCTCATGTAGGGGGGTTGGTGAAAGGGCCCTGGGCAGCGTGCTGCATGTATGGTGGGCAAAGTCTGTGCATAAGGGGATGTGAGGGCTATAGTGGGCCATTAGTGTAACAGGCAGGACAGTCTGACTGATACCTTTTCCTATGTGTATTTCTCTGCAGGACAGCGCCCATCAAAAAAAGAACATATGGCGTGCCATCGCCAAGGGCATGCGGACCCTGGGGGGCTACACCAGGCGAAGCACCCACTGTCAGAAACGGTGGGAGGACCTGAGGAAGGAGTGCCCGTCGAGCCCTAACCCCCCTGATGGCCCTCATACTGGGGTTGGCCTATGCAGAGCTGGATGGACGCTTGTGGGTATCACAGCAGCCACAAGGGGGCGAGTACAGTGCCCCAATATACTACTGGCGTGTGGTGGGGTGGCATCCGCGTGGGGGATGTGGGCCTGTGGATGGCCCTAGGCCAAGCTGGACATTGCAGGGTAAGGCCCATGTTGGGCAAGGTCTGATGTACACCTCCTCCAACCAAACTAGTAGGCATCTTCTACTGGGCAGGTGTCTGTGGGTCTCAGGTATACTGCAATTGGCATTAGGTAACCCTGTCCATGGGCTGGTGACTAGCATTGTGACTGTTAATGCATTGCCTAGTGCATAGGGCTGTTCAGTGTGTGTGTGTGTGTGTGTGTGTCATGTACGCCAACTGTGGTGTTGTTGCCCCTTTCTGTTTTGTCACTCTGCCTTATGTGCATTAGCATCATCTGGCGAAGGAGCAGAGGCACCGGCGACGGGGAGAACTGAATCCCACAGGGCCCAGGAGGCTGAATCCACTGACGGTGAGGGCACCAGTTGAACGGAGGGCGAGGGGAGCACCACTGCAGAGACTGGAGGGGACAGTTCTGACAGTGATACCTCCTCTGATGGAAGCTTCCTGGTAGTGGCGGACACCTCTGTGCCCACCCCAACTATAGGTACAGCCACCACCCTGTACCAGCACTGCCCCCCCAGCAGCTCCTCAGCGTGTTTCCCGGGCCCGCTCACTCAGGAGGGTGGGCATTTCCTTCGCCCCAGGCACCTCAGGCCCTGCCCCAGTTAGCCCTGCTGCCCTGAGTGAGGAGCCTATTGACCTCCTGCGATCGATCTCTGTTGGGCAGTCAACCATTGTGAATGCCATCCAGGGGCTGGCAGCCCATTTGCAACAAACAAATGCATTCCTGGAGGGTATTCACTCTGGCATGATGGCCTCACAGAGATCATTCCAGGCTCTGGCCTCCTCCCCGATGGCAGCCATTGTCCCTGTTTCTAGCCTCCCCCCTCCATCTTCCTCTGCCCAATCCCATTCCCCTCAATCCCAACCTATCCCAAGCACACAGGCAGACCAGCATGCACCGAGGACAACACACAAGGGTGGTTCAGGCAAACACAAGCACCACACATTATCGCACAGGCACTCACACAAACACCATCCAGATGCAGACATACCAACATCCACTGGCTCCACTGTGTCCCCTCCTCCTCCTTGTCCACCTTAACTCCCAGTTGCGTCTACACTCACACCTGCATGCACTACATCATCATCCACTACCACCATCATGCCTATCACTACACGCCCCTCAATGGCCGTCACCACCCCCACATCCATGCACACGTCCCCTGTGTCCTCTCCCACTGTGTCTGTGCCCCCTTCTCCCAAAGTACACAAAGGCAAGCACTTAGACACCCAACAGCCACCCACCTCACAACAGCATCCAGCACATGCACCTGCACCCAAACATAGCAGACAGACACCTCCTACAACCAGTTCCTCTTCCTCCACTCCCAAATCTTCACCCTCTTCCCACCCCATTGCCCTTAAGAAGCTGTTCCTCTCCACCGTTGACCTCTTCCCTACCACTACCCCCCGCCCGTCCTTCTCTTTGGGCCAGGGTGGTCGGAACCCAGGCGAGCACCACAGCCACCCAGTCCACGGCCACAGTAGTGTCGACAGCTACTGCAGTTGGGAGAGGATCCCGGGCACCAGGCAGCAACAATGACAGGGTGCCTGCACCAGGCGCATCAAGGAAGGGAAAGGAGGCACCAGCAGCTGCGACAGGGAAGGGCAAGGAGGCACCACCAGCTGCAGGAGGGAAGGGCAAGGGGCAATCCCCGGCTGCTGACAGGAAGTGCAAGGGGCCTGCACCAGCAGGCAGGAAGAACAGGAGGCCTGGTGCTGGGACTCATTCGGAGCCCCCACCACCAACTATAGTGGTTCAGCCATCCGAGGCTGCAGAGGAACGGCTGGAGCCTTCCCCACCACTGCCAGCACTGCCACCAGCTCCGCCACCAGCACCCCCACCAGCACTGCCACCAGCAGCAGCAGCCCCAGTGGGCAGCCGTCCGAGGCTGCAGGGGATGGGCTGGAGTCTCTCTCCACCTCTGCCAGTGGACAGTGTGTAATTCTGCCTCCATGGGCTGTTGTGTGTCCTGGCCCCTGCAAATCCTGTGGGTCTGACACCCAGGTAAGAGACTGTGACCTTGCACTCCCCAAGATCTGCATCACAGGGCACAATGCCCCCTCCAGAACAAGTGGACGAAGCCATCCACTCACCCCATCCTTCCCAGGATGAAGCACACAGTGCACAACTCCCCCTCCAGAACCAGTGGAAGAAGCCATCCACTAGAGAGACTGTGGCCTTGCACTCCCCAGAACCAAGCAGTGGGCAAACCACCCACTTGAGAGACTGTGGCCTTGCACTCCCCAAGACCAAGCAGTGGGCAAACCACCCACTTGAGCGACTGCGGCCTTGCACTCCCCAAGACCAAGCAGTGGGAAAACCACCCACTTGAGAGACTGTGTCCTTGCACTCCCCAATACCAAGCAGTGGACAAACCACCCACTAGAGAGACTATGGCTTTGCACTCCCCAGGACATCGCACAGGTCATGTAGCCCCCTCCAGGAGCAGTGGTGTTGTACCATCTTCCGGCTGAGGTGCCCCCCCATGTGCCTGTGTATTTTCAACCTGATGCCCCTGCAGTGTTTTCTACGTGTTGCTGCAGGAGTGAGGTGGGGCCTTGGCCTATGTGATGTGGCCCTGTGGCCCACGGACATTAAGGACTGGGCAGTGTCCCTACATTTGTACATATGTTTATACGTTTGTATTTTGATGCACTTATTCATGTTACACTCACTTTCTTCCAATCATTTTGTCCTTGCATTATTCCTGAGGGGTACGGGGTGGATATGTAATGTTTGTGCATCTGATTGTGTGTATGGTGCTGGGGGTGTTGCATGTTGTTTGTGTGTGTCACTCTCTTTCGCCTCCCACTTGTATGCTAGGCGGCCGTACTCACTGTGGTCGTCTTCGCCGGCGTTGCTGCTCATAATGCTGGAAAAGGTAGTCAACCTTCGGAAGTATGTGCAGCTCGGGCTCCATGGAGTCGTGGTTGTTCCCTGAGTCTCCAGAGGTGGGTCCTTTGACTTCTGTGTTCTGTTCCCGCCGTGCTTTTGATGTTGTTGGTACTGCCCCGGAAAAGGTGGCGGATAGGCCTGTCATAATAGTGTGGGCCATACAGTGTCTTTTGCCTGGCTGTTGGCGGTTACCTCCATGGTGCTTGTTGATATCGCTGTGGCAGTCAGTGTGTTAAAGTGGCTGTCTGTCTGAGCGGTTTCCGCTGTGGTCATAATTCAATTTTTGTTACTGCTGGCCTGTTGGTGGTATTAGCGCCGCTTTATCACCGACCTCCAGGGTTGTAATGAGGGCCTAAATCTATAATTCTTCACGTGGAATGTTAGAGGGATAGGATCCATGACTAAACGTCATAAGGTATTTTCCTTCCAAATAGCGATGCTGCAAGAGACACATCTAGATTCTGTTGAGGGCCGTGCCCTTCAAAAGTGGTGGAGAGGCCAGGTATATTATACCACTTACTCAGCCTTCACCAGAGGGACCTTGATATGGGTCAGATATGGGGTACCATACCAACATAAGGCGACCATCATAGACCCCCTGTGGCGCTACACTATAATTGTCGGAAAGTTAGATCAGAGGGAGATAGTACTGGGCTGTATCTACGACCCCAATATGGATCAGGGGGGATTTCTAGCCTTCATATCAGAACGGCTGGCAGCATACTTAAAGGGATCGGTCTTATTAGGGGGAGACTTCAATTGTATAGACTCAATAAGATGTGTAGAGGAATTCTTGGCTACGTCAGGATATCTACGGGATAAGGCATCTGCCACTGAATTCTGGGAGCCAGGTATGTACGTGATCACGAAATCGTACTGGCTAAAGAAGAAAGCCCATCTTGCTTGATGACTGTTGCGACACTGGAAACTCCGAAGACAATGGAGATTGTGATGGTCAGTCCTGCCTTCAAAAGGTTCTCTGGAACCCATCAGGAAATGCCTCCATTCCTTACATGCTACTTTGAGAGTGAGTAGTTTTCGCTCCAGTACAGAATAATTGCATTTTGCTTCTGATAAGATATGAGAAAGATAAAAGATAGGATGTTACAATCCATTGTTGTCTTGTTTCTGCAGCAGAACTGCTGCAATAGCTCTGTCTGAGGCATCAGTCACCACAATACATTTCTTGGTAATGTCAGGATGACACAAAATGGGTGCTTAGGTAAAGGCTTTCTTCAACTCTTGAAAGGCGCGTTCAGCATCCTTTGTCCAGACGAAGCCCTTCTTCAAGTTCTCTTTCTTAATTGTTGGTGTTATGAAACTTTGTAGGTAGGCAAAGTTCTGAATAAACTGACGATAAAAGTTTGATAAACCAAAGAAACATTGAGTTTCCTTAATAGACGCAGGAGAAGGCCAATCTAATATGGCACTGACCTTGTCAGGATCCATGGATATTCCGTGTTGATTAATACAGAACCCCAAATACTTTACTTCGGTCTTATGGAATTCACACTTCTCCGGTTTACAAAATAATTGGTTCTTTTTGAGTCTTTCCAGGACCTGCAGGACATGATCTATATGTTGCTCAGGATCACGAGAATATATCAAGATATCATCCAAATAAATGACTACATATTGGTTTAATACATCACAGAACACTGAATCCATAAATCGTTGGAAAACAGAAGGTGCATTGGTCAATCCAAAAGGCATGACACAGTACTCATAGTGCCCAAAAGGAGTACGGAAAGATGTCTTCCATTCATCACCTTCCTTGATCCGAAGAAGATGATAGGCATCCCTTAAATCTAATTTGGTAAACATCTTGGCTCCTTGAATGGCATCAAATATATCCCTAATTAAAGGCAACGGACACCGATCCTTAATCGTTATTCTGTTGAGTTCGCTAAAGTCAACACACCGATGTAGATCCTTAGTCTTCTTGGGGATGAAGAAGAGAGGATCCCCAGCCGGAGACGTGGAATGAGCAATCAAACCATTCTGTAAATTATCTTCTAAGTATTCCTTTAACACTTTCTTTTCTTGGTCTGTCAGAGAATACATTCGACCAAAGGGTACTACCTTCTCAGGAACTAAGGGAATAGCACAATCATAGCTTCGATGAGGCGGTAAAATCGGAGTCCTAGGTTTCTGAAAGATCCCAATATATTCCTGATAACAATCTGGAACTCCCTGGACCGCAGGTATTGAGGGACATACCGGACAACTACGAATCAGATGGCCAGCCTTACCACAATACAGACAAAGGGGGTCATTCTGACCTCGGCGGTAAAAGGCGCTTACCGCCGGTCAGAAGACCGCCATAACACCGCCGCGGCCGCGGAAAGCCGCCACGGTCATTCTGACCCACAACGGCCAAACCTCCAAAAATCCGACCTCCACTGCAGCCCGCCACATCAGCGGGCAGCGATAAACTGGAGATGACCAAACCTCCACCGTCACGCCAACAGAAAAACGCCCATGCCATTACGACCCACGAATCAACGCGCCGGGCTTTCCAACGCGGTATTCCATTGGCGGTACACACCGCCGCGGTCAAAATACACACACAGCACCAAAACACAGGCACATTGGACAATTACAAATACACACACCTGATACACATACACAACCCACTCCCACACAATCAATCAACTATAAAACACACCCCCACATCACCCACAAACCCCTACGACCACAATTACTGAGAGAAGGAGAGAGAGACACAGCAGACAATCCATAGCAATACACACTGAGGCACACTACACCATCACACACACCACATAGTAGCACAAAGCACCACACACCAACATACTCATCATCACATACACCACCCCACACCTCACCCACACCACCCCATGGCACCCCAAAGGCACCCACGCTTTTCGGACCAAGAACTCCGGGTCATGGTGGAGGAAATCCTAAGAGTGGAACCCCAGCTCTTCGGCTCACAGGTGCAGCACACCAGTATAGCTAGGAAGGCGGAGCTATGGCAGCGGATCGTGGACAGGGTCAACGCGGTGGGACAGCATCCCAGGAATAGGGAGGACATCCGCAAACGATGGAACGACCTACGGGGGAAGGTCCGATCGATGGTCTCCAGGCACAACATCGCGGTCCAGAAGACTGGCGGCGGACCCCCACCCACCCCTCCCGAATTTACATCATGGGAGCAAGAGGTCTTCAACATCCTGCATCCTCAGGGCCTCGCAGGAGTAGCCGGAGGAATGGACTCTGGTAAGTCCAATCTCAACTACTAGATCCCCCCCACCCCACCAGCATGCCAACCCACACCCCCACCCTCACCCCCAACCCCCCAGCACACATCCTCCCTGACAATGTCTCACCAGCACAACCCACCCATCCCAACACCAACTCCTGCATGCCAACACAATCCATGGACACCCATCACCCAAGCATGACCACTGCACTTACCCCCCCCCCCACTAACTACCCTCACAACACCTCCCTCAAGGGAATGCCTGCACTGGGGGACGAGGGCACCCATAACACGCACGCTATTGCACACACAGAAACAATAACCAAACTCTCTTACCCCATGCAGGACCCGAACGCCAAAACACCAGCCAGGAGGGTCCAGAAATGTCCATCCCACCCCCGGAACAGGCCCACAGTGAGGACAGCAGCTCTGTCGACACTGAACCTGATGACCAGCCCGGACCATCGGGGACCTCTGGGCAGTCGGTTCCCCTCACCCAGACACAGGCCACACCAGACCCGACCCCCTCTGCCAACACCAGCACAGCTCCCACCCAGCGGGCCCATGCCTCTGTCTCTAGGACACGTCAATCAGCGGTGTGTCTGCCACTACAGGGCACCCAGGCTAACCCAACACCCCAACAACAACAGGGACCTGGGGGCAGTGGGAGCGGGCACACCGTCCAGGAGACAGAGGCCGGGGGAAACCGGGCAGCTCGGAGGGCTGCTGTGCGACAGGGGGGGGAGGAGAGGCCCAGGGAACCCACTCTCCAAGAGGCCCTCACCACCATCATGGGGGCCTACCACCACTCCCAAGAGACGATGGCGACGGTACTGGCCAGGTTCACGGAGATCCAGGCACAGCAGGAGGAACGCTACATGGGGTTCAGGGAGGAGCTGAGAATCATCGGGACCGCAATGGGGACCATCGTCCTGTCCCTCAACAGGATAGAAGACGCGTTGCGGGACCATGTGGCACCACACAGGGCCCCTGTCACTAGCCCGGACCAGGAACAGCCTACCACCTCCGCCGGCGCTAGTGGACAGGAGGCCCCAACACCACGGCAGGCCACCAGAACCCCACCTCCTGCTGAAGAACAACCACCCCGTAAGAGGAGCCTGAGATCCAAAAAAAAGACAGAGTAGGATGTCAAGACCCCCGCCAGCAGGACATACCCCCTGAACTCTTCCCACTGTCCCACATTGCCACCCTGTCCAACCATGAACTGCCTCTGCTCCATCCTTCCATAGGCAAAAGGACAATGCACCTGTGAGACTGAGAACTGGACTCTGCCATGGACATTACTCCACCCCCACCCATCACCCTTATAATCACATGTACCAATATCTAGCCCTGTAAATAAATCACATATTGCACACAAATCAGTTTGGAGTCATGCTGTATTATTAGCAAATGTATTACATATTACTGTTCAATATCTGTTCTGTCAATTAGTGATGACAACATACCAATGTCAATACGCTGTAGTTCATGGGCAAACCAAGCAGAAGTCAGGCACTGAGTCATACAGCACTGAGAAGGGAAGGGAAAAACAAAAATTACCCAAAAAGATCTGGTGGGAACTACAGAAAGTACAGATGCAGGAGGCTAGAAGCAATTGTGAAATGGCGTGGGTGATTCTTACCTGGGTGTTACTGGAAATACTGTGGTATCACTCTGTCCCTATTGTCTGTGTCGTCCTCTGAGTCTTCCTCCTCTTCACTCTCCACAGGCTCCACGGCTTCTACAACACCACCATCTGGACCATCCTCCTGCAGGAAAGGCACCTGGCGTCGCAAAGCCAGGTTGTGAAGCATACAGCACGCCACGATGATATGGCACACCTTCTTTGGTGAGTACATTAGGGATCCACCTGTCATATGCAGGCACCTAAACCTGGCCTTCAGGAGGCCAAAGGTTCGCTCAATCACCCTCCTAGTACGCCCATGGGCCTCATTGTACCGTTCCTCTGCCCTTGTCCGGGGATTCCTCACTGGGGTCAGTAGCCACGGCAGGTTGGGGTAACCAGAGTCACCTATTAGCCACACACGTTGTCTCTGTAGCTGCTCCATCACATAGGGGATGCTGCTATTTCGCATCACATACGCGTCATGCACTGACCCTGGGAACTTGGCATTTACATGGGAGATGTACTGGTCAGCCAAACAGACCACCTGGACATTCATTGAATGATAACTTTTTCTGTTTCGGTACACCTGCTCATCGTCTTTTGGGGGTACCAAAGCCACATGGGTCCCATCAATGGCACCAATGATGTTGGGGATATGTCCAAGGGCATAGAAATCACCCTTCACTGTAGGCAAGTCACCCTCCTCTGGGAAAATGATGTAGTTCCGCATGAGTTTCATCAGGGCAGACAACACTCTGCTCAAAATCTTAGAAAACATAGGCTGAGACATTCCAGATGACATGGCCACTGTGGTCTGGAATGACCCACTGGCCAAAAAATGGAGGACTGACAAAACCTGCACCAGAGGGGGAATCCCTGTGGGTTGGCGGATGGGGGACATCAGGGCTGGCTCCAGCTGGGCACACAGTTCATGGATAGTGGCACGGTCAAGTCTGTATCGAAGTAATATATGGCGTTCTTCCATTGTCGACAGGTCCACCAGCGGTCGGTACACGCGAGGATTCCTCCTTCTCATCGCAAGTCCCAGCGGACGGTGCCTAGGAAGGACAACATGGAGCACAGAGTCAGCCAAACCACAGGTACGTACAGACAGCTTGCACAGTTAAAGAATGGCAATGGGTTGAAAGGCGTGTATGTGTGGCAATGCAAGGCCTAGGCCTGTGTGTCGCAGTCAAAATTAAGCCATGTAGGCCCTTGAAATGGCGGCTGCCTGACCTGTGAAGTGGGACAATGGGATGTGAGGTCAATGCGCTGGCGGGGCACACTGTGGCGGTAGGCGGTCGAAGACCGCGGCGCAAAGCCGCATTGGTTAACATTGAAGCCTATGGGTTTCAGGAGCCAATGACGAAGTGCGCCGGCGGTCGCGGTACGCACCGCCGCGGTACGCACCGCCGCGGGCGTGACCGCCATTTTCTATCTGCTTAATCACTCGAGACCTGATCATCCACAGGAGAGGACCTATACTGCAAGTGCTGCTGTGACCTCGGTCTGGAAGATACAATGGCTGCTGCGACTGGGGAAAGGGCCCCTGCCTTCACGTCTGAAGAGTTGGAGAAGCTCGTGGATGGGGTCCTCCCCCAGTATGCGCTACTCTACGGTCCTCCAGACCAACAAGTGAGTACACCGGGTGCACATGGAATGGGCTATGCCTGTGTGGATTGGGGTGGTTGTAAGTTGGTGGGGTGGGGGGCGAATGAGGAGTGCAACGCCCGACAGATGAGAGCATGTGCCATATGGCAAAGTTGGTGGGGGCGGCCAATCACATCTAACATGCAGGTCATTCATGATTTCCTCCTTTCCACCCTGTACATGTCAAATAGGTCAGCGCCCATCAGAAGATCGAGATTTGGCGTGCCATCGCCAAGGAAGTCCGGAACTTGGGGGTCCACAACAGACGGGGCACCCACTGCCGCAAGAGGTGGGAGGACATCCGCCGCGGAACAAGGAAGACCGCAGAAACACTGCTGGGGATGGCCTCCCAACCTAGGAGGGGTGCCAGTCGCACCATGACCCCCCTGATGTCCCGGATCCTGGCGGTGGCCTACCCTGAATTGGATGGGCGCTTTAAGACATCACAGCAGACACAAGGGGGTGAGTATCAGCACATTCTCCTATCTTTCTGCGCAGTGGAGGCGTCTGGGTGGGGGAGGAGGGCTGTGGGTGTCATTAGGCCATGTAGTCCTCTCCCTTAGGCATGGCCCTGTGCCCCCGGCCCCCACCTCGGTAGGGTGACAAGTACAGCCATTGAAGGTCCAGCATCTCCCATGTGCGCGTTTGACGTCTCTTGGCCTGTTGTCTTAGTCAGTAGTACTGAGTAGTGTACCCCGAATGCGCGGCTTAGTGCATTAGGCACCTGTGTCTGTCCTCTCCGCCAACGGTGTTGACATTGCATGCACTCAACCTGGTCTTCTTTTTTCTCCCCCCACCCTTTCTCTTCATCTTCTTGTGCATGTGTGCATTAGCATCATCAGGCGGAGGAGATTTGGCATCGGAGCACGAGGGAGCTGCAGGACACAAGGCCCCGGTGGGCCCAGGAACAGACACCGAGGGCACCAGTGATCCGGAGGGTGAGGGGAGCACCACGACGGGGACCGCTGGTGAGAGCAGCGAAAGCGACACGTCCTCGGATGGGAGCTCACTAGGGGTGGCGGCAACATCCGTGCCCCCCGCCTCTACAGGTACAGCCGCCACCCAGCGCACCAGCCCCGCCCTCCCAGCAGCCCCTCAGTCTTCGCTCCGTGCCGGTTCGCCCAGGAAGGCGCACGTCTCCTTCGCCCCAGGCACCTCAGCCCCTGCCCCTGTTGCCCCTGCTGCCCTCAGTGCGGAGCTCATTGACCTGGTAAGGACGCTCATTGTTGGGCAGACGACCCTTTTGAATGCCATCCAGGGTGTGCAAAGGGAGGTGCAACAGAGCAATGCGTACCTGGAGGGCATTCATTCGGGTCAGGCTGCCCATCAACGAGCGTTCACTGCTCTGGCCTCAGCACTGACGGCAGCCACTGTCCCTGTTTCCAGCCTCCCTCTTCTTACTGCCTCCAGCCTTTCTCTGTCTCCTGTTCCTCAGCCTATCCCATCCACACCATCAGACCAGCCTGCACACACCTCAACACCCAAGAGCAGTTCATCCAAACACAAGCACCACAGATCCCACAAACACTCACCCAAGCAACACCCAGATGCAGACATGCCAACAGCCACTGCCACCCCTGTGTCCCCCTCCTCCTCGTCTCCCTCCTCCCTCCCTGTGACGTCTACACTCACACCTGCATGCACCCCAACATCAGCCAGTGCTTCCATCACCACCTCACCCTCCAGTACAGTCCACACTCGTGCAGTCACCACCCCCACTGCCATTTACACGTCCCCTGTGTCCTCTCCCACTGTGTCTGTCACCCCCTCTTCCAAGACACACAAACGCAGGCAGACACCCACCCAACAGCCATCCACCTCACGACAGCCTACAGCACCAGCACCTTCACCCAATGACAGCACACCTGACTCTCCTACAACCACCTCCTCTACCTCCACTTCCATCTCCACTTCTCCTACCCTTTACCTTGGCCCTAAAAAACTTTTCCTGGCTAACCTTAACCTCTTTCCCCCCGATGAGCTCCCCCATCCATCTTCAAAGAGTCCCAAGAGCACCGCAGCCACCACCAGCCCAGCTTCGGGTGTCACTGTTGTGCCTGGGTTCTGGAGCCCACCCTTTGCCAGCAGTGACACATCGATCAGCAGCAAGGACACGTCCAGCCCCCCCCCCCCCGGCAAGAGGACCCGCAAACACAAGGGCCGCCGTGCGAGGACCGACAGGGCTGCCCCCAAGGAGCAATGTGCGGCCACTTCACCACCCACACCATCTAGGGGAGGCAAGGGCCCGAGAGCCACATCAAAGGAGCCGAAGGGCAGCAGGAGCGCGGAGAAGGTGGACCCCACATGCCACATCCCAGCTGGGAAGGAGGACACTAAGGAGGCCAGGAGTCCGTCCCCGAAGGGTCCAGAAACGTCACGGTCCGAGGGCGACTGAGCAGGGAGTCCAGGCCAGGTCTGGCTCCCTTGACCTGCTGGATGAGCACCGCTGAACAGGGCCCGCGGTGCAGAAGAGCACCGCTGAACAGGGCCCCGCCGTGGAGTAGAGCACCGCTGAACAGGGCCCGCGGTGAAGAAGAGCACCGCTGAACAGGGCCCCGCCGTGGAGATAGGCACCGCTGAACAGGGCCCGCGGTGCAGAAGAGCACCGCTGAACAGGGCCCCGCCGTGGAGTAGAGCACCGCTGAACAGGGCCCGCGGTGCAGAAGAGCACCGCTGAACAGGGCCCGCCGTGGAGTAGAGCACCGCTGAACAGGGCCCGCGGTGCAGAAGAGCACCGCTGAACAGGGCCCGCGGTGCAGAAGAGCACCGCTGAACAGGGCCCCGCCGTGGAGAAGAGCACCGCTGAACAGGGCCCCGCCGTGGAGAAGAGCACCGCTGAACAGGGCCCCGCCGTGGAGATAGGCACCGCTGAACAGGGCCCGTGGTGCAGAAGAGCACCGCTGAACAGGGCCCCGCCGTGGAGATAGGCACCGCTGAACAGGGCCCGCGGTGCAGAAGAGCACTGCTGAACAGGGCCCCGCCGTGGAGTAGAGCACCGCTGAACAGGGCCCGCGGTGCAGAAGAGCACCGCTGAACAGGGCCCGCCGTGGAGTAGAGCACCGCTGAACAGGGCCCGCAGTGCAGAAGAGCACCGCTGAACAGGGCCCGCCGTGGAGAAGAGCACCGCTGAACAGGGCCCCGCCGTGGAGATAGGCACCGCTGAACAGGGCCCGCCGTGCAGAAGAGCACCGCTGAACAGGGCCCCGCCGTGGAGGAGAGCACCGCTGAACAGGGCCCGCGGTGCAGAAGAGCACCGCTGAACAGGGCCCGCCATGGAGTAGAGCACCGCTGAACAGGGCCCGCGGTGCAGAAGAGCACCGCTGAACAGGGCCCGCGGTGCAGAAGAGCACCGCTGAACAGGGCCCCGCCGTGGAGATAGGCACCGCTGAACAGGGCCCGCGGTGCAGAAGAGCACCGCTGAACAGGGCCCCGCCGTGGAGTAGAGCACCGCTGAACAGGGCCCGCGGTGCAGAAGAGCACCGCTGAACAGGGCCCGCCGTGGAGTAGAGCACCGCTGAACAGGGCCCGCGGTGCAGAAGAGCACCGCTGAACAGGGCCCGCCGTGGAGAAGAGCACCGCTGAACAGGGCCCCGCCGTGGAGATAGGCACCGCTGAACAGGGCCCGCGGTGCAGAAGAGCACCGCTGAACAGGGCCCCGCCGTGGAGTAGAGCACCGCTGAACAGGGCCCGCGGTGCAGAAAAGCACCGCTGAACAGGGCCCGCCGTGGAGTAGAGCACCGCTGAACAGGGCCCGCGGTGCAGAAGAGCACCGCTGAACAGGGCCCGCCGTGGAGAAGAGCACCGCTGAACATGGCCCCGCCGTGGAGATAGGCACCGCTGAACAGGGCCCGCGGTGAAGAAGAGCACCGCTGAACAGGGCCCGCCGTGGAGAAGAGCACCGCTGAACAGGGCCCGCGGTGCAGAAGAGCACCGCTGAACAGGGCCCGCCGTGGAGAAGAGCACCGCTGAACAGGGCCCCGCCGTGGAGAAGAGCACCGCTGAACAGGGCCCCGCCATCTCAAGCACCGCTCCGCTGGGCCCTTCCTCTCAAGCACCGCTCCGCTGGGCCCTTCATCTCAAGCCACGCTCCGCTGGGCCCTTCCTCTCAAGCACCGCTCCGCTGGGCACCGCCGTCTCAAGCACCGCTCCGCTGGGCCCTTCCTCTCAAGCACCGCTACGCTGGGCACCGCCGTCTCAAGCACCGCTCTGCTGGGCCCTTCATCTCAAGCACCGCTCCGCTGGGCCCTTCCTCTCAAGCACCGCTCCGCTGGGCCCCGCGATCTCAAGCACCGCTCCGCTGGGCCCTTCCTCTCAAGCACCGCTACGCTGGGCACCGCCGTCTCAAGCACCGCTCCGCTGGGCCCTTCATCTCAAGCACCGCTCCGCTGAGCCCTTCCTCTCAAGCACCGCTCCGCTGGGCCCCGCCATCTCAAGCACCGCTCCGCTGGGCCCTTCCTCTCAAGCACCGCTCCGCTGGGCACCGCCGTCTCAAGCACCGCTCCGCTGGGCCCTTCCTCTCAAGAACCGCTACGCTGGGCACCGCCGTCTCAAGCACCGCTCCGCTGGGCCCTTCATCTCAAGCACCGCTCCGCTGGGCCCTTCCTCTCAAGCACCGCTACGCTGGGCCCTTCATCTCAAGCACCGCTCCGCTGGGCCCTTCCTCTCAAGCACCGCTACGCTGGGCACCGCCGTCTCAAGCACCGCTACGCTGGGCCCTCCATCTCAAGCACCGCTCCGCTGGGCCCTTCCTCTCAAGCACCGCTCCGCTGGGCCCCGCGATCTCAAGCACCGCTCCGCTGGGCCCTTCCTCTCAAGCACCGCTACGCTGGGCACCGCCGTCTCAAGCACCGCTCCGCTGGGCCCTTCATCTCAAGCACCGCTCCGCTGGGCCCTTCCTCTCAAGCACCGCTCCGCTGGGCCCCGCCATCTCAAGCACCGCTCCGCTGGGCCCTTCCTCTCAAGCACCGCTCCGCTGGGCACCGCCGTCTCAAGCACCGCTCCGCTGGGCCCTTCCTCTCAAGCACCGCTACGCTGGGCACCGCCGTCTCAAGCACCGCTCCGCTGGGCCCTTCTTCTCAAGCACCGCTCCGCTGGGCCCTTCCTCTCAAGCACCGCTCCGCTGGGCACCGCCGTCTCAAGCACCGCTCCGCTGGGCCCTTCATCTCAAGCACCGCTCCGCTGGGCCCTTCCTCTCAAGCACCGCTCCGCTGGGCCCTTCATCTCAAGCACCGCTCCGCTGGGCCCTTCCTCTCAAGCACCGCTACGCTGGGCACCGCCGTCTCAAGCACCGCTCCGCTGGGCCCTTCATCTCAAGCACCGCTCCGCTGGGCACCGCCATCTCAAGCACCGCTCCGCTGGGCCCTTCATCTCAAGCACCGCTCCGCTGGGCCCTTCATCTCAAGCACCGCTCCGCTGGGCCCTTCATCTCAAGCACCGCTCCGCTGGGCCCTTCCTCTCAAGCACCGCTCCGCTGGGCCCTTCCTCTCAAGCACCGCTCCGCTGGGCCCTTCCTCTCAAGCACCGCTCCGCTGGGCCCTTCATCTCAAGCACCGCTCTGCTGGGCACCGCCGTCTCAAGCACCGCTCCGCTGGGCCCTTCATCTCAAGCACCGCTCCGCTGGGCCCTTCCTCTCAAGCACCGCTCCGCTGGGCCCTTCATCTCAAGCACCGCTCCGCTGGGCCCTTCCTCTCAAGCACCGCTACGCTGGGCCCTTCATCTCAAGCACCGCTCCGCTGGGCCCTTCCTCTCAAGCACCGCTACGCTGGGCACCGCCGTCTCAAGCACCGCTCCGCTGGGCCCTTCATCTGAAGCACCGCTCCGCTGGGCACCGCCATCTCAAGCACCGCTCCGCTGGGCCCTTCATCTCAGGCACCGCTCCGCTGGGCCCTCCATCTCAAGCACCGCTCCGCTGGGCCCTTCATCTCAAGCACCGCTCCGCTGGGCCCTTCCTCTCAAGCACCGCTCCGCTGGGCCCTTCCTCTCAAGCACCGCTCCGCTGGGCACCGCCATCTCAAGCACCGCTCCGCTGGGCACCGCCGTCTCAAGCACCGTTTATGGTTCACTGTGCCCACCATGCCTCCTCCTTGACCAGTGGAGACTGTCATCCACCTGATGGACTGTGGCTTTGCACTCCCCAGGATGGTCCAGTGGGCAGCCCACCCACTGTAGAGACATTGAGAGACTGTGGCTTTGCACTCCCCAGGATGGTCCAGTGGGCAGCCCACCCACTGTAGAGACATTGAGAGACTGTGGCTTTGCACTCCCCAGGATGGTCCAGTGGGCATGGTGGCTCCTCGTGGATCTGGCGTCGTGGACTCATGTGGCTGTGGTGCCCCCCCCTTCCCTTCCCCCTGAGGTGCCTGTAGTTTTTACATCTGATACCCCTGCAGTGTTCTCTCCAAAGGACTCAGGTCTCCTGTGTGGGCTTTGCCCTTATTTCTCAAGACTTTGGCCCACGGACATGCTGAATTCGTAGGATGTGCAGGACTTGGTACTTCAGTTATACACTGATGTGTATGTCATTAGTTTTGTTGTGAATATCTTTCATGGTTGTACGATAATTTTCTGGAGCTTTTTGGTACATAAATATTTATTCCAAATTTGATTATGTCCTAGCATTTTTCAGGTGTGTTTGGGTGGTGTCACTGTGACTTGGTGCTCTGCATTGGTGAGTACATAGTTGGGGGGGGGGGGTCGCATATGTGTGTGCCCGTAACCTTTCGTCCTCCCCCTCCCGTGTGTCGTAGGTGCAGTACTCACCGTTGTCGTCTGTGCCGGACTTCGTACTCGTGGTAGATGAGAAGGTAGACGAGAGCAGGTAGGATGTTTAATTCGGGTTCCATGCTGTCCTCCTTCCTCCTGGAGTGCGTAGTGGTGAGCGTTTTCCCGTCCGTAGTCTGTTTCCGCCGTGTTTTTATCGGCGGTGCTCCCGCCCCGGAAAAGGTGGCGTATTGGTGAGTTGGAATAGTGTGGGCGGTACATTGTCTGCCGCCTGTCTGTTGGCGGTGACCGCCGCGCTGTTTGTTTGTACCGCCGTGGCGGTCGGAGTGTTAAGGTGGCTGTCTGTGTTGGCGGTTCCCGCCAGGCTCAGAATCCCATTTTTTTTACCGCCAGCCTGTTGGCGGGTTGGCCGCCGCTTTAACACCGACCTCCAGGGTTAGAATCACCCCCAAAGTCCCTTTCGTCTTCGATCCTCCCTTTCTGATTCTGTCAATGGACCATGAGCAAGATCTATCTGCATCGGTTCTTCAGGTGGAGAAGGAGAGGCTTTGGATGGAACTTCTTCCGTTCGCCAACTGCTAGTATGAAAGGTAATAGATTGGTATGGAGCTCGCAGTCTACGTCTCTCTCTCTTGCGCTCTCGAAGTCTATATTCGATGTTCATAGCTTGATCCATTAATTCCTTCAAAGAACAAGCTAGAGAAGAATGTACAAGCTCAGCTTTAATATCTTCGCGCAGGCCTCGTGGAAAAGGATGATGAAGGTGCGTTCCACCCAGGAGGTTTCAGCTGCCAGCTGGTTGAAATGGGTTATATACTGCAGAACATCCTGATTGCCCTGCTGAATGTCACATAAGGCTTCTTCAGCTGCTGCTTCTAGCCCAGGTCTCTCAAACATCTGTTTGAAAAGAGTCAGGAAAGCGGGATAATTAGCCAGGACTGGATCTTCTGCAGAAACCAGAGGAGTCGCCCAAGCAAGCGCCAGACCAGACAAGGCACTGATCAGATAGCCCACCTTAGCCTTATCCGAGGAAAACTGGAGTGGTTGAAAGGCAAAGAAAACCGTCAGGGCATCCAAAAACTCCTTTATCTTTAGAGGATCGCCGGAATATTGAGGAATAGCACCAGATACGGGTGGTATGCCCATTGATCGGGAAGACAAGACCTGTCGTAGCGCAGTGTTCTTTGCCCGTAACTGTTGTAACTCTTGGGCTTGTTGTTGGACAGTCTGTAGCATGGCTTGAGCATTTTCTGCCGCCTCTCCCTGTGGATCTTCCATGGCGGTCTCGCAACGCAGAGTCTTTTGGCGTTGCAATCTGTTACGAACTGCGCTCACCTCTGGATACAGGGTTGGCGAATACCCCTGGTCTTCTACAGGTTCTGGATACTCCCAGATAAGGGCGACCATTTCTAGTAGCTACGGTGCCGCTTGACAGGAAACGCCAAAGCAGACCGTACCCTCTAGAAGTAGTCCCAGAGGGAAAAAAAAACAAACACTGGGGAAAAACCTCAAACAGGAACTCCTGAATAGAAGAAGAAAAAACAGGACTTGATAACAGGAACAAAAATAGGCAAAAATAATCCAAGGCAAAAAGCAGGAACAAGAACGGGAGCGACGAGCACAACCAGAAGGAGGTGTTTGCAACGCAAGGTGGAGCAAGACTACCTGACTTATATACTGAAAAAGGGGAAGTGACATCACAGGAAGAGGAAAGAACACCATCTTGAATTGGGAAAAGCCCATAGACAAGAATAGGAAAAAGAAAACAGAATATAAGAAAAAGGGAGCATGCTGGGAATACAAACAGGAAGAAGACAAGATGGACACAAGCATGGACAAAGGCAGGAAGAAAAAAGACCAGAATAACTCACCACCAACAGAAAAGAAGAAAAAATACCTAAAGGTAAGTGTAGCGCGACCGGGAGTGAAATACATGCTTCCCAGGACGCGCTATCAAAAAACTCGGGGAACGGCGCTCCGGGTGTCAGCAGCGCGTTCCTGCCGCGAAGGCAGAAAGAGACACTGCGTCCAAGCGTGGCGTTACAAAAGTAGTTATTAGAGGGAACTGTCTCTCAGCGGCTGCTGGTGAGTGCCGGGCGCTGCTTCGGAATATAGAGCTTGCTGAGCAGGAACAGCGAAAGCTTGAGCAGAAACGTCCCAGCGCCCCAGAAATACACGCATCACTCCTAACTGCACGAGAGGCAACAGCAGTAGCAATAGATTGGTTGCGCTGTTATGAATATAAGGCCTATTTAGCATGAACTCACGCGAAGGAGACCGTGCAAGTTCCTTACTGGCATGGTTAGCGAGCCCAGTGAAAAGAGGGTCCATTATAGTTGAGCTCACACATCCCGCGGGGCATAGCATTTATTCCCAGTTTGCAATCAATGGCGAATTTCACAAATACTATGCCGACCTATACACGAGCAAGGTACACCCAACGGAAGACAATATTCACACCTTCTTATTGCACCTCCTGCTCCCTACTATATAGGGAATAGAAAGCAACAGAACTGGGGGCGGCGATCACCATAGCAGAAGTGAGGGCGGCCATACCCAGCAGGGTGTGTAATAAAGCACCTAGGCCAGATGGACTACTGATAGAATTTTATTTGACGTACCTCTCAAAATTGGGGCCGCGACTGGTAACCGTCTACGAGGAGGCTAGGATATGTCAAACCCTCCCTGCACCTGCCCGAGAAGCCCCGATCATTCCATTGCTGAAACTGAGAAAAACCCCGACGGATGTAGCTTTCTATCGCCCTCTTGATGCTATCAGTTGATTACAAGATGTTAAGTAAAATACTAGTGATGCGCCTCATCCGACATATGCCTCACCTGATACATATAGACCAATCTGGGTTTGTTCCAGGAAGTCAAACAGCGATGAACATATAACGCCTTTTTTCTTTGCTTCATAGTGATAGATATGAGAAGGAAAGGGCGACAACATTGGCCGTTGACTTTGAAAAGGCTAGCCTAGAATGGCACTATCTATATGAGGTGCTTTGCAAATTTGCGCTGGGGGACTGGTTCATCGCCTGGACGAGATTACTGTATACTGACCTGGCGGCCAGAGTCCGGAAAGGCAGCACTATCTCAGAGAGTTACCGGGTAGCGAGGGCAACTAGGCAGGGTAGTCCTCTCTCCCCTCTACTTTTGCATTGGCAATATAACCATTAGCTTGTATAGCCAGAACGGGAAGACCCTACGAGGGTATCACACTAGCAGGGCAGACTCACCACATTGCGCTACACGCAGACAACCTCCTTCTCTTCTTGAAAGATGCAGGAGGTGAGTTGTAGAGAGCTTGTGACTTATTAGAGAGATTTGGAGATCTGTCTGGGCTGAAAGTGAATTGGCAGAAATCCAGTTTATTCCCGACAATGGGAGGAAGAGCTGCTCCCGCAGACCTTAGGGACTTGCAATGGGGGTCGAGGCGTCTGTCATATCTGAGAGTTCAAGTCTATCATGGTGATCGGGACCTGTTTGAGGGCAATGTGCAACGGGCTCTGAGGGGGGTTCGCAGGTCCATGGCATTTTGGGCTACCTTGCCACTCTCAGTGGCAGGCAGGGTGGCACTCGTAAAGATGTTTGTGCTGCCTCGTCTGTTGTATTTTTTCACGACTCTCCCAGTATGGATCCCGAACACCTTCTTTAAAGAATTGAACTCCAAGGTCACAGGATTAGTATGGGGAGCAGGCCGACAAAGACTGGCGCACACGGTGCTACAGCGTCCACTCAAAGAAGGAGGATTGGCCACCCCCGATTTTGAAGCTTATTATTTAGCAAGCCATTTATAACGCCTTACCAGATGGATAGCAAGCTGTACGATGCAGGATCGTGAGATTACCCCTTTCACACCCGACCTGCCCTCGCTGACTAGGGTTGTCTCTCATCTCAGCCTCCCATTAGCCTCTAGCTCCAATGAATTAAAAGTAATTCATAAATGCTGGCAGCGCCACCTCCACAGAACACGACTCACTAGGCCCTGTGCACCTGAGATACCTCATCGGTGCTCTCTGATGATGCCACACGGAGGGATTGGGGGAGACTCTTGAGATGGGAAGCAGCAGGAACAACAACCTTGGGCGCCCTGTATGACGCCGACTCTCTGCTATACTTAGAAGACTTCTGAGTTAGGTATCGGATCCCTGCGGGCACTTCCTACTCTACAGGGCAATCACTGAGACGATTGTCAGATGCTGGCAGGTGGGGAGAACAGAACCACCCACGTCAATGGTGACTCAATCGTTGGTGAGTGCCACGGGGACGCAGAGGGCCGTGACCTGCCTTTATAAAAGAATTAGGGCTACAATATGCCAGCCATTGACAGCTCTTAAGCAGAAGTGGGAAGTAGATTTGGGATCTCACATTACAGACACCGACTGGGAGGAAATCTTAACTTGGACTCCGCGAGCCTCTCGGAACGCCTGATTCAAACTGATCAACATATATGTCTTGCACAGAGCATACCTGACTCCAGGCAGGATCAGGAGACAATTCGGGGCGACAGAGGCTAGATGTCCAAGATGTGGGGAGGAAGGGGCCGAATTCATCCATATGTTTTGGTACTGTCCAACAATACGTGAGTACTGGCGATTGATCCTGCAACAACTTACAGACACAATTGAGCAAGAGATACCTAATGATCCCAGACATTGCCTGCTGAGGGACTATCACCGACAGGCCAAACATAAAATCACTAACCAGTTCCAAGATCTGGCCCTGGTTTTAGCTAAACGAGAAATTGCAATGACGTGGAAAGCGACACTGAGCCCCCAAGAAAGTACATGGAGAGAGAGGTCCTGAAGTGGGCCAAGGCAGAGGAAACAATAAGACACTGAGAAGTACAGAGGGGCCAGGGGCCAATAGAAAGGGCACATGCGTGGAGCACCCTGGTCTGTGACTGGGAACACTGGGGGGAGGGACCACCTAAGTATCCTGGGGAAACACACATAGAGGAGACCTAGTGACGACTTGAGAAACAGGCTCATAGCAACACAGCCATCCCCTGGAAGAATAGAATAGAGCAGATTATTGGTAGACATAGATTACCGCCATGTGGAGCAACACCAGGGACGCGAAAACCACAGACATATCAAATTAGCTAGGCTCACGAGTGGGGGGGTGAAGGGGGAGTTTGATCCTTTCAGGGGGAGATCCACGATATTGAGATGTCGAGAGATTCTTCTATGCTCTTATATAAGACTTGGTCAATAGAGTCTTCAGGAGATACTTATGCAAATGCTGTGATCCAATAATACTACAAGTTGAATGTAAAGCAATGATAGCCTTAGGACACAAGATACCAAAAGAATCTGACAATATAAATTATTGTTGAACTGTGGAGCCCCCCTTGAGGGGATTGCATTGTTTGTTTTAAACTGAAAACCAAGAGAATACGTTTAAAAAAAAAAAAAACAAGCAACAATAGGTAACTTACGTCTCATATAGCTATCTTGTTGGTGTTTCATCACTTTCCGTAAGTGTCCTGTCTACAATGTCCTCAAACAACACACACACCAGCTAAGACCACAATAGGTTTCTCCAACTCCTAGGCATGTGGCATGTAGAAATATGTGCTTTTCAACATGTTCAGCAGGTGTAACTTGCAACACTGCAAACGAGATTTCAATCTCTTACATGTTGGCATTGTTGTATCATGTCCAAGGCTGGCTTTCTTGTGAGTAAACATGATCAAATACCATACAACTCTCACATTTACATCACTATGGGGGTTATTCTAACTTTGGAGGAGTGTTAATCCGTCCCAAAAGTGACGGATATACCACCAGCCGTATTACGAGTTCCATAGGATATAATGGACTCGTAATACGGCTGGTGGTAAATCCGTCACTTTTCCGTCACTTTTGGGACGGATTAACACCTCCTCCAAAGTTAGAATAACCCCCTATATGTGTTGTTGTTTCTGACGGTGTCATGTGAACAAATATATTATTGTGATTTGCAACATCCTACAAAAGATCAAACCAAAATTGCCTCATTGTGTCAACAATTCAGACAGAAAAGAACATAGTAAAGGCACATGATCTAGCTCGAAATAGTCATTGTTAGCCAGTTATTTTTTGGTATTTCAAAGCAAACAACATTTCAGAGTAACACTGACTTGCAGTAATTGAGCACAGAGGACCCCACTAAACATATCCTACATCCTAAGTAGAAAATCTTCTTTCACCAAATCTTTTTCATTTGCCTGAAGAGAGCAGCAGGAAGGTTTTTTTAAGTAACCATCATTAACCTTTTATCTGCTACAATAAATGGGGGTACAAATGTACCTCTTTTCATGCACATTGTTGACATAGGGTGGGAATGAACTGCTTTAAAGAGGGATCTGAGTACTGGGGAACTGGACAGGCAGTGAGGAGAGAGAAATAATTTAAAGTTACTTGAAGAGCAAAGTGAAAAAAAGGTTACAAGAATGTGATTTGACAACAGGAATGAATGATGGAAGGAAGGATATGACAGAAATAGTTTTTTACCTGTAACTCCAGTCTTCTCGTAGGAAAATGTTCATTTTAGTCATAGGCACTGAAACATGTGGGGACCCCGGAGCATGTTTTCACGATACATTTGCTTAAGTGCAGATGGTCGCCTTTCTTCAGGAAGGCCTGCACAGGCACTTCAGAAACAAACATTATGCAGCCTATAGGATGGGGCCACAATGTCCCTGTTGTTCATCTTGAACTTAAAAAGGGGTCAGGAGATTATATATGTATATAATTTCATGATGTTTTTTGTAAAACTGCATAAATGTCTTTCACAAACCCTTTTTGTCGAGAAGTAAAGTAAAGCAGGGCTGTGTAGGCCCATATGCTGTAATTATATAAGTCACAAATAGAGGCAGAGACTACCAGCATCTCATCATGATGAGCAGGTGACAGTTGCTTCAGTTCTTTTTTGAGGCAATGCATGATGAAATATAAGTCTACTGGCACGTATGTCCTCTCTACTGGGGAGGAGGGAGGGTTGCTTATGACTAAAATGGAAATTCCCCTATGAGAGAACTGGAGTTATAAGTAAAAAACTATTCCTTCTCTCATAAGGGATTTCCCTTTATAGTCATAAGTGCTGAATAGAGTAGCAAGCCCATCCCTGCTTAAAGCAGTGGAGAAGACAGAGACTGAAGTAAGGGAGAGTTTAAGCAAATAGATTTCTGATGGAGGTCTGTACTACTCGGGCATCTGCTATGGCATCAAAGTCCAGGCAGTAGTATTTGGTAAATATGTAGGCAGATCTCCATGTGGCTGCTTTACAAATATCTGGGAAAGGGATATTTTTCAATAAAGAAGCTGTAGCCGCTTCACCTCTAGTAGAGTGTGCTTTAAGCTTTGCTGAAAGTGTCTTATTAGCTTTTTGATAGCACAACAGCATACAGGAAACTATCCACTGGGAGGTACATTGTTTGGAAGTGGCTAAGACCGTAGTGACTGAACCATAATTAATAAACAGTTGGTTCGACCTGCGTATGTGACGTGTCCTGTCTAGGTAGAATTTCAGAACTCTCCTTACATCTAGGCAATGGAAAGATCTTCCTGCTGGAGTAGAGGGATTTTGAAAGAACGTTGGAAGAGACATGGGTGGTCATTCTGACCCTGGCGGTCTTTGACCGCCAGGGCGGAGGACCGCGGGAGCACCGCCGACAGGCCGGCGGTGCTCCAATGGGGATTCCGACCGCGGCGGTAAAGCCGCGGTCGGACCGGCACCACTGGCGGGGTCCCGCCAGTGTACCGCGGCCCCCATTGAATCCTCCGCGGCGGCGCAGCTTGCTGCACCGCCGCGGGGATTCTGACCCCCCCTACCGCCATCCAGATCCCGGCGGTCGGACCGCCGAGATCCGGATGGCGGTAGGGGGGGTCGCGGGGCCCCTGGGGGCCCCTGCAGTGCCCATGCCACTGGCATGGGCATTGCAGGGGCCCCCGTAAGAGGGCCCCTACATGTATTTCACTGTCTGCTGCGCAGACAGTGAAATACGCGACGGGTGCAACTGCACCCGTCGCACAGCTTCCACTCCGCCGGCTCGATTCCGAGCCGGCTTCATCGTGGAAGCCTCTTTCCCGCTGGGCTGGCTGGCGGTCTGAAGGCGACCGCCCGCCAGCCCAGCGGGAAAGTCAGAATTACCGCCGCGGTCTTTCGACCGCAGAACGGTAACCTGACGGCGGGACTTTGGCGGGCGGCCTCCGCCGCCCGCCAAGGTCAGAATGAGGGCCATGGTCTGGTTAATATGAAAGTCCATAATAACCTTAAGGAGGAATTTCGGGTGAGTTCTCATAACCACTTTGCTAGAATTAAAGACTGTGTATGGTTCATGGGAACAAAGCGATTGGATCTGGCTAACCCTGTGAGCTGATGTTATTGCTACAAGGAAAGCTGTCTTCCAAATGGGGTGTTGAAGGGAAGCTTTGTGAATAGGCTCAAAGGGATCCTGCATAAAACGAGAAAAACAATGTTAAGTTCCGAGGGAGGTGAAGGGCGCCTAATGGGAGGTAAAACCTTTTTCAAACCCTCTAGAAAATCTTTGATGACTAGGATTTTGAAAAAAGAGGTTTGTGAGGCACATTTTCAGTAGGCAGTAAGGGCTGCCATGTGGACCTTTATGGATGAGAACTGTAAGCAAGATTTTGCCAGGTGGAGTAAGTATGACAGAATGACATCATCCTGACAAGATGTTGGGTCCATGTTCTTGGAGGAACACCAAAGCAGAATCTCTTCCACTTGAAAAAATATGCAGAACGGGTGGAAGGCCGCTTAGCCTCTTTGAGGCTGTCCATGCAGTCTTGCGGTAGATTCAAGTATCAGTACCACACTATTTCAAGAGCCATGCCGCCAATCTCAAGGAGAGATTAGGGTGTACCATCTGGCCTCCGAACTTCATGAGCAGGTCTATCCTGCATGGTAGTTTGAGATGTGGACGGATGGACCAGTGAAGGAGGTCCTTGAACCACCAATGACGTGGCCACTCCAACGCTATGAAGACCATCTTGACTCTCGAGTGGACAGTTTGATGAGGACTGTTGTGATCAGGGGAATCGGTGGAAATGCGTAAAGAAATTTGCTGGACCCCTCAATCCATAGGGCATTCCTTGGTTGATAGTACCTTGAGACGAAGATTCAAAATGTTTTGTTTTCTGCGGTGGTGAATAGGTCGATGGAAGATGTAGCCCCAGATGAAATATATCCTGAACGACCTTGTCATGCAAGTCCCGCTCATGGTTTTCTTGCAGAACCCTGCTGAGGGTGCCTGCATGTGCATTTTGCACACCTGGAAGGTGACTTGCGGTAATCGTTAGAGTCCTGGCTATGAGCCATCACCAGACTACCTGGGCTTCGAGTAATAGAGGTCTCGATCTCGTCCCTCCCTGCTTGTTGAGATAATACATGGTCATCGTAATGTACATCTGTACAAGCAGGGAGTTGGATCTGAACGATGTGTAAAACACTTTTAGTGCTAGATGGACTGCCCATAACTCCAGGAAGTTGATATGGTATGTCGACTCACTCTCTGAACATTCGTCCTGAATATTGAGATGGTCCATATGAGCCCCCGAGCCAAGCAGTGAGGCATCTGTCACTATTGTTTGAGGAGGAACCGCCTGATGAAAAGGCATCCCTTGAAGTACGTTCTTTGGAAAGCACCACCATTTCAGGGACAGCTTTGCATTATGAGATACTACTATCCTGTCTTCCCAATTGCCTGTTAATTGGTCCCATTGACCCTCAAGACATTCCTGCAGAGGTCAAATGTGGAGATGAGCATTCTGTGAAAAGAAGATGCCATTGAGCCAACAAAAGAGGATATTGTCCTCACTTTTGGAAGGCAAGCTGCCATGAGAGAGTGACATTTCTGAAGGATCGGCAAACGTCCCTCCTCTAAAGGATACACACTTTTCTGTATTGAATCGATGGAAGCTACCAGGTAGTGTAAGGTTTGAACCAGAGCAGATGTTGACTTGCTGAGGTTGACCTGGACGCCTAGTTTTTGGAGGAGACTGCAAGTCCAGTTGTATTGAAGCTGAGCTTTTTGAGACGTTGATGCTTTTATCAGCTAGTCATCTAGGTAGGGGTAGATGAATATTTTGTGCTTTCTCAGATGGGCAGTCACTATTACCATGCACTTGAGAATGTTCTGGGTGCTGACTTCAGACCAAATGGAAGGACTTTGTACTGGTAGTCGACTTGTCCCACTACAAACCTCAAGAACTTGCAATGCTTTTTGGCAATTTGAATTTGAAAATATGCGTCTTGAAGGATTATGGAACAGGGACAATCCCCTATGTGTAATTGGGGATAAATGTGGGGTAATGACATCCTACAGAACTTCTCTCGCCGAATCCACTTATTGGCTGTTTAGAGGTTGAGAATGGGTCTGAACTTGTTCTTGTCTTTATTGTTGTCTAGGAAGTACCTGGAATAGATGCCTGTACCTCGTTGTTAGTGAGGAACAGGTTCCATTGCATACTTTTGTAAGAGGATGTTGACCTTGGATCGTAAAGATTGGAGTTGGAAAATGGGATGGTTTCGGAGGAATGGACGGTGGAGGACTACTAAATCTGAGACAATATCCATTGTAAACAATATTCAGAACACAGGCGTCTTGTGTTATTGTTTGCCATTCTGCAAGATAATAATGAATGCTTCCACCTACCAGAGTGGGTAACAAAAGAAGGGGAAGTAATAATTCAGGGCCTTTTACCCGGATGTTGCTTGCTTCCTTGAGAAGGCTGCTGGGTATATCTCCCTCTTGGCTTCCTTCCTGGTATGGTTGATAGGATTGTTGGTGCTGTTGTGCACCACTTTGCTGATGCCTCCAATACCAATGAGAATAAAAGTGGCATTGATAAGGTCTGAAAGATTTTCTTTGTTCCCTGGGTCTCTCTAAGCCGACTGCCTTTAGAGTGTCCGTTTGTGCCTTCATATGTGTCTTCTCATTATCGGTATGACTTCCAAAGAGAGGGGTACCAGAGAATGGAAGATTCTTTATCCTTTGCTGTGCTTCTGGCTTGAGGGATGTAAGGCGGGGCCTAGAGTGTCTTTGAAGAGCAACACTGTGGCAGTACTCGTGTGCTGCTAATATGGACCAGTCTCCTGCAGCACTAATAATTTGGTCAGATACCATTAATCCTTCTCTTTATCTCTAGGGAGATGTTCAGCAAACTGGTGCATGGATTGCCACAGTGATCTTTTATATCTGCCTAAAAGGACAGTGGACCTGGCTGCTTTCATGGTGGTTGCTGCCACACTGCGCACTTTAAAACCCATGTAGTCTAACTTCTGACTCACCTTATTGGGAGGCACTGCAGAGGTGGGAGTAGTGGTATGATGTTTCTTTGCCGCTCTGGTGTAGGATCTGTCTGGAGAAAAGCAGGATCTTGCTCTGAGGGTGATATTTCTTTTGGAGCCTGGATGGGGCCTGTTTTACTGTGGCTGGTGCAAGGAAAATATCCATAGCTGGTTCTAGGAGACCTGGCACCAGTGGAAGTAACTACTGTGATGATGTCCTGTGCTAACGTGTTTCGAAGATCACTGAGGTGCAAGTGGTCTGAGTCAATATGGGGATGTTTAGCTTTGCAGCTCTTCTCACCAAGATCTCCTAGAACGTTGTAATATTCTTCAATGGTGAAACTCGAGTTGGTGGAGAATCAGATAGTTGGCGGAGTGGAGCTGTCGAGTTGGTATGTGGAAGTTTACTCTTTCGTTGAGGTTGGCCGGTCCAGTGTTGTGGAGGGCTTTGTGAGCGTGGATGAGGACTTTGAAGATGATCCTTTTGTTGATGGGCAGCCAGTGTATGGATCTGAGGTGGGCGGATATGTGTTCGTGGCGAGGGAGGTTGAGGATGAGACGGGCAGCTGCGCTCTGAATTCGCTGGACTTTTCTTTGGAGCTTGGCTGTGGTCCCTGCATAGAGGACGTTGCCGTAGTCCAGTCCTTGGGGGACCCCGCAGATGCTCTTGGTGGCTGGAGACTGGAAAGGAGGGAGGTGGACGTTTTGGGTTCTTTCGGCGAGGAAGGAGGTGAGCCAGTCCAGGGCCTTGTGTCGAATTCCGACGTCAAAAAGGTGTGCGTGGAGGGTTTGGTGGCATACAGTGTTGAATGCTGCAGGGAGGTCTAGGAGGATGAGGGCAACGGTCTCGCCCTTGTCCACTTTGGTCCAGATGTCATCTGTGCAGAAGATGAGGGCGGTCTTAGTGCTGTGGTTCTTGCGGAATCCAGACTGGGAGGCGTTGAGTATGTTGTTTTCTTCTAAGAAGTGAGACAGTTGAGCATTAACAATCTTCTCAGCGACCTTTGCGGGGAAGGGGAGAAGAGAGATGGGATGGTAGTTTGTGAGGTCTTCCGGGTCTGCTTTGGGTTTTTTGAGAAGAGCGTTGACTTCAGCGTGCTTCCAAACGTCTGTGAATGTTGCGGTGTTGAAGGAACTGTTGATGACGGCGCGGAGCTGGGGAGTGATGATTTGGCTGGACTTGTTGAAAATGTGGTGGGGGCAAGGGTCTGTTGGGGAGCCTGAGTGTATGGAGTTCATGGTTTTGCCCATTTCTTCATCGTTGGAGGGGGTCCAGGTGTGTAGTTGGTTGGTGCGGGAGGGTGTTGTGTTATTGGTTGTGTCGGTGGTGGTGATGCTGTGAATCTGTTGTGTATGTCTGCGATTTTGCGGTGAAAGTAGTTGGAGAGGGAGTTTAGAGGTTTTGGGAGTGTGGAGGGTCGATGGTGCTGGATTTGGGTTTGGTGAGTTCTTTGACGATGGCAAAGAGTTCCTTGCTGTTGTGTGTGTTGTTACCTATGTGTTCTTTGTAGAAGGACCATTTGGTGGTCCGGATGAGTTGGTGGTGTTTGCGCATGGCTGTTTTGAGGGAGGAGAAGTTGCTCATTGAGGGTTCTTGGCGCCAGGCTTTCTCAATTTTACGGCATTCTCGTTTGGAAGTCTGGAGTTCTGTGGTGAACCAGGGGGCGGTCTTGATAGTACTGGTGTTGTTGTTTGTTTTCAATGGGGCGAGGGAGTCTGTGCAGGTTGTTAGCCATTGTGTGAGGTTGTGGGCAGCGGTGTTGGGGTCACTGGTGATGGGAGGTGGAGCTTGTGTTAGGTTGGCGATCAGGTGTTCTTTGGAGATCTTGTTCCACTTGCGGTAGGGTGTACTGTGTTGTTGGTGGTGGGTGGGGGGTTTCATGAAGGAGAAGTGGATTCAGTGGTGGTCAGTCCAGTGGAGCTCGGTGGTGTGAGTGAAGGTGATATGGCTGCTGGAGGTGAAAATGGCATCAAGCGTGTGTCCCGCTGAGTGAGTGGGTGAGGTGACCAGTTGCTTGAGGCCGAGGTATGTGAGGTTGTCTGGCAGGGTTGTGGAGTTGCAGTCGTGGGTGCTTTCCAGGTGAAAGTTGAGGTCACCAAGGAGTATGTAGTCTGTGGAGGTGAGGGCGTGGGAGCTGATGTATCTGCGATGGCGTCACAGAATGGGGGCGGGGTCCTGGTGGTCCGTAAATGAGGGTTCCTCTAAGGGTGGTTTGGCGTTGATGTGTATTAGAAGGTGTAGGTTTTTGCATTGTCTAGGGTATCGTTGGTGTTGGTGGAGATTTTGATGGTGTTTTTGTGTATTATGGCGATACCTCCTCCTGGTTTGTTTATGCGGTCTCTACGGGTGATTTTGTAGCCTTCTGGGATGGCTACGGCGATGTCGGGTTCTGATGAGGGGTTCATCCATGTTTCCGTGAGGAAGGCGTTGTCAGGAGAGTATGTTGTGAGCAGGTCCCAATGGTCGATGGGTGCTTGTGGACGGAGCGGGTGTTAAGGAGGATGCAGTTAAGGTGGTTGCGGAGTTTGGTGTTGTTGTGGTGCGTGTTGGTGTTGCTGGTGTTAGTGTGAGTGCAGGAAAAATGGATTGAGTGGCATGTCAATGGTCCATGTGTGTTTTTGGGGTTGGCCTGGGTGCAGGAGGGGTGCTGGCCTGGGTTGAGGGCATGGAGTTCTGTGGAGGAGTAGTGCAGCTTCGGGGGTCGAAGGAACGTGGACCGGGGGTCGGGCGCTGGGCGCGGTGCAGGAGCGGATGGGCGCATACAGGCTTGCCTCTGGCGCGCCAGCGGCACACCCTCTGCGCGCGGCCACCATTAAGAAGGGGAGGTGAGAGGGAGGAGCAGCTGGAAGGTGGGAGAGGGAAGACCAATGGGGATGCGAGGGGGGCGGGGCTGCAGGAGACGCAGCGGCTGGGTCGGGAGAACCAGCAAGAGTCGGAAAGAAAACAGGCGGTAACAACAGAGGGAAAAAATGAAGCGGAATTTAAAAAGGGCACAGGTACAGTCAGAAACAGTGCATGAAACAAAAAACAATTTGCATAAAACTAAATATTAAACGAAATACAAAGTGTAAAGCACACTAGATACGCCTATCACTAGGCACCAGGGATGAGGCACAGAGGGGTGCCTGCGGGTGGTGGAGAGCCTCAAACTTCCTTACAGCAGCAAACGGCGGGATCAGGGGCACGGAGGCAGGCTGGTGGAGTCAAAGTGTACTCCTAGCCTAAAGCAGCGACTGATGGTGTTTTTGCACCATCTTCTTCTTTCTGGATGTCTAAGAGACAGCTGGCAGGGCCCTGGTAGAGGACTGACCCTCTCCTCACCCTGAGGATCCACCTTCAGATGAAGCTTGTTGTCTTCACCGCTCCTCAGTGCCATGGAGGCAGATTTTATCCCTGTTTCTCAGGGTAAGCATGGAACAAATCTTGCAGTGATGGCAAGAATCAAGAATGTGACTTGAGGGAAGACAAATTATACAGACGTCATGGGGTCTGTTTTGGCCTTCTTTCTCCCACAGGCGAGGCACTTGTCAAACAAAGATGGCATTTTGTTGGACTAAATACTTCACATTTTGTGGCAGAAAAATGAAGAAAATGCTAGGGAGAGATGCAATATATTGAGTTAAACAGTTTAGAAAAAAATCTCTGTGTATTTTGTAGAGAAAAAGCCTAAAAAAGGCCGAGCTCAGTGCTCTAGGATCCTGTCAGCCGGAGCTGAAAAAAAGAACTGAAGCAACTGTCACATGCTCCGCATAATGGGATATTGGTGGACTCTGGGTTCTTAAAGGCACAGCCTCTATTTTTAACTCATATAATGACAGCCATTCAGGGTACACTGCCCTGCTTCACTTCATCTCTCTACTCTACCAAAAAAGGGTTTGTGAAAGACATTTATGATGTTTTACATAAAACAACATGAAATTATACATATATAGGTGGTCATTCTGACCCTGGCGGTCTTTGACCGCCAGGGCGGAGGACCGCGGGAGCACCGCCGACAGGCCGGCGGTGCTCCAATGGGGATTCCGACCGTGGCGGTAAAGCCGCGGTCGGACCGGCACCACTGGCGGGGTCCCGCCAGTGTACCGCGGCCCCATTGAATCCTCCGCGGCGGCGCAGCTTGCTGCACCGCCGCGGGGATTCCGACCCCCCCTACCGCCATCCAGATCCCGGCGGTCGGACCGCCGAGATCCGGATGGCGGTAGGGGGGGTCGCGGGGCCCCTGGGGGCCCCTGCAGTGCCCATGCCACTGGCATGGGCATTGCAGGGGCCCCCGTAAGAGGGCCCCTAAATGTATTTCACTGTCTGCTGCGCAGACAGTGAAATACGCGACGGGTGCAACTGCACCCGTCGCACAGCTTCCACTCCGCCGGCTCGATTCCGAGCCGGCTTCATCGTGGAAGCCTCTTTCCCGCTGGGCTGGCTGGCGGTCTGAAGGCGACCGCCCGCCAGCCCAGCGGGAAAGTCAGAATTACCGCCGCGGTCTTTCGACCGCGGAACGGTAACCTGACGGCGGGACTTTGGCGGTCGGCCTCCGCCGCCCGCCAAGGTCAGAATGAGGGCCATAATCTCCTGACCCCTTTTTTAAGTTCAAATGAACAACTGGGACATTGTAGCCTCTTCATATAGGCAGCATAATATGTTTCTTTCTTAAATGACTCTGCAAGCCTTCCCAAAGAAAGGGTTACATCAGCACTTAACAAGATGTATTGTGAAAAAGTGCTCTGTGGTCCCTGCACATGGTCGGGACTATTCAATGCCTATGACTATAAGTGGAAATCCCCTACTAGAGAAGCACGCTTCTTTATAAAAACTAGACAAACGTCACCCTCGTGATTATGTAAGGAGCAAAAACAAATGAACACTGATAACCACTATTTTTTTAAACATTTTTTTAAAACAGCAGAACACACTGACAACAACTACCATACTTCATAATAAATAGAAATGGGAAACAGAAAAGCATAGACATAAGTCTTGAAACTGACCACTTGTCGACGGGCCTGGTTCTGAAATCAAGCATGTTCTCTAGTCAACATGGAAATACTGTCCAAGTCCTGGGACACAGACATTAAGCACTGAGCGCGCTGTACCATTTTTCTTATTAATCATACTACGCAGACCTTGTTCCTCTTTAGGTTTCAGTGTAATGCCTACAGTCCCCACTCAAGCAAAGTTCATTTCAATATAATGCCTAGACCCTGAACATACATTCCTGCATGCATGTCATGTATGCTTAATGGATAGTGTAAGGAAATGACTCCTTGGCATGGTTACCCCCTGACTTTTTGCCTTTGCTGATGCTAAGTTTTGATTTGAAAGTGTGCTGAGGCCTGCTAACCAGGCCCCAGCACCAGTGTTCTTTCCCTAACCAGTACTTTTGTTCCACAATTGGCACACCCTGGCATCCAGGTAAGTCCCTTGTAACTGGTACCCCTGGTACCAAGGGCCCTGATGCCAGGGAAGGTCTCTAAGGGCTGCAGCATATCTTATGCCACCCTGGGGACCCCTCACTCAGCACCGACACACTGCTTGCCAGCTTGTGTGTGCTGGTGAGGACAAAACGAGTAAGTCGACATGGCAAACCCCTCAGGGTGCCATGCCAACCTCACACTGCCTATGCAGTATAGATAAGTCACCCCTCTAGCAGGCCTTACAGCCCTAAGGCAGGGTGCACTATACCATAGGTGAGGGCACCAGTGCATGAGCACTGTGTCCCTACAGTGTCTAAGCAAAACCTTAGACATTGTAAGTGCAGGGTAGCCATAAGAGTATATGGTCTGGGAGTCTGTCATGCACGAACTCCACAGCACCATAATGGCTACACTGAAAACTGGGAAGTTTGGTATCAAACTTCTCAGCACAATAAATGCACACTGATGCCAGTGTACATTTTATTGTAACATACACCCCAGAGGGCACCTTAGAGGTGCCCCCTGAAACCTTAACCGACTATCCGTGTAGGCTGACTAGTTCTAGCAGCCTGCCACACACCAGACATGTTGCTGGCCACATGGGGAGAGTGCCTTTGTCACTCTGTGGCTAGTAACAAACCCTGTACTGGGTGGAGATGCTTTTCACCTCCCCCTGCAGGAACTGTAACACCTGGCGGTGAGCCTCAAAGGCTCTCCCCCTTTGTTACAGCACCCCAGGGCACTCCAGCTAATGGAGTTGCTCGCCCCCTCCGGCCACGGCCCCACTTTTGGCAGCAAGGCCGGAGGAGATAATGAGAAAAACAAGGAGGAGTCACTGGCCAGTCAGGACAGCCCCTAAGGTGTCCTGAGCTGAGGTGACTCTGACTTTTAGAAATCCTCCATCTTGCAGATGGAGGATTCCCCCAATAGGGATAGGAATGTGACCCCCTCCCCTTGGGAGGAGGCACAAAGAGGGTGTACCCACCCTCAGGGCTAGTAGCCATTGGCTACTAACCCCCCAGACCTAAACACACCCTTAAATGTAGTATTTAAGGGCTCCCCAGAACCTAGGAACTCAGATTCCTGCAACCTAAGAAGAGGAGGACTGCTAAGCTGAAAAACCCTGCAGAGAAGACGGAGACACCAACTGCTTTGGCCCCAGCTCTACCGGCCTGTCTCCCCACTTCTAAAGACACTGCTCCAGCGACGCTTTCCCCAGGGACCAGCGACCTCTGAATCCTCAGAGGACTGCCCTGCTCCAGAAGGACCAAGAGCTCCCGAGGACAGCGGCTCTGTTCACCTAAGACTGCAACTTTGTAACAAAGGAGAAACTTTAAAACAACTTGCGTTTCCCGCCGGAAGCCTGAGACTTGCTACTCTGCACCCGACGCCCCCGGCTCGACTTGTGGAGAACAATCACTTCAGGGAGGACTCCCCGGCGACTGCGAGACCGTGAGTAGCCAGAGTTGCCCCCCCTGAACCCCCACAGCGACGCCAGCAGAGGGAATCCCGAGGCTCCCCCTGACCGCGACTGCCTGTTCCTCAGATCCCGACGCCTGGTAAAGACTCTGCACCCGCAGCCCCCAGGACCTGAAGGATCCGAACTCCAGTGCAGGAGTGACCCCCAGGAGGCCCTCTCCCTTGCCCAGGTGGTGGCTACCCCGAGGAGCCCCCCCCCCTTGCCTGCCTGCATCGCTGAAGAGACCCCTTGGTCTCCCATTGCTTTCTATTGAAAACCCGATGCTTGTTTGCACTCTGCACCCGGCCGCCCCCGTGCCGCTGAGGGTGTACTTTCTGTGCTGACTTGTGTCCCCCCCAGTGCCCTACAAAACCCCCCTGGTCTGCCCTCCGAAGACGCGGGTACTTACCTGCTGGCAGACTGGAACCGGGGCACCCCCTTCTCTCCATTGAAGCCTATGCGTTTTTGGCACCATTTTGACCTCTGCACCTAACCGGCCCTGAGCTGCTGGTGTGGTAACTTTGGGGTTGCTCCAAACCCCCAATGGTGGGCTACCTTGGACCCAAACTTCAACCCCGTAGGTGGTTTACTTACCTGCAAAAACTAACAAACTCTTACTCCCCCTAGGAACTGTTGAAAATTGCACTGTGTCTAGTTTTAAAATAGCTATATTTGATTTATGTGAAAACTGTATATGCTATTTTGCTAATTCAAAGTTCCCAAAGTACCTACCTGCAATACCTTTCATTTGAAGTATTACATGTAAATCTTGAACCTGTGGTTCTTAAAATAAACTAAGAAAATATATTTTTATATACAAAAACCTATTTGCCTGGAATTGTCTCTGAGTGTGTGTTCCTCATTTATTGCCTGTGTGTCTACAACAAATGCTTAACACTACTCCTTTGATAAGCCTACTGCTCGACCACACTACCACAAAATAGAGCACTGGTATTATCTATTTTTGCCACTATCTTACCTCTAAGGGGAACCCTTGGACTCTGTGCATACTATTCCTTACTTTGAAATAGTGCATACAGAGCCAACTTCCTACAGATAGCGACTGGTAGAAAGATTCCATGATTTTCATGAGTGAATGTTTGTAGAGACCAGAGGGATCCATTCTGGATATCCCTGGTAAGACATAGCAAAATATGAAGGCTGTGATACACACTCTAGAGGCAGCAGTAATGTATTGCTCACATTCCAAAGTGAAAGGGTGTAGCCTCAGATCTTAATTGTGGGAGGATGGAAACAGAGGTGCTATAGAAATGTATTATCCACAAAGGTGAAGGCTGGAATGCTTGAATTAATCTCAGCCACCAGTATTTACTTGAGCCCCATCCCAGTTCAATGTTATTTTGCACTCCATGACACCTCAGTTTGGGCCCAGCCGTATGCAAATCAGTCTTGACCCAGCACCAAAGGAAACAGTCCAGCCTGAAATGCCAGGCCCTCCCTGAAGTGGGACACAAGCAATTGAAGACCTGTTTCCCCCTGAATGGGGTCCTTCATTTGGTGTAGTCACAATGAAGTATACAAAAAAGTGATGGCAGAATGCTTGAATTAATCTCAGTCAATGCTAATTACTCAGGGTCGCATCCCAGTTCATCGTTATTTTACCCACCATGGAACCTCAGTTTGGACTTTCAGCCATACACAAATCAGACTACATTCTGTCCCATTCGGAATAGTCCAGCCGAATCGCCAGTCCAGGTCCTACCCTGAACCATTTCACAAGCAACCTAGGACTGTTTCACAAGGACTGGGGTTTTAGGTGGGTGTAGTTTGGATCCAGTGGCACAGTGAGTACGGGACCCACAACTGGGCATGTCTTCTACATCAACACTGGGAAAAGGTTACAGGCCGTCCACCTACATGACTGCTGTGAACCGCAAGCAGGACTACTCATGCAGCTGTTGTCTGTGGGCCAAGCTCCCGATATTTCAGGGAAACTAACTATGTGAACTCAGACATTCACTGTGCCTGTGTATTTTCTTCTGTGAGAAACTGGGAGTCTGGTTGGCACAGGTATGCAAACGGTTGTAGCTGGTACCACAATCCTGGTCCCTAAATGACCCTCTGTTCATTCTCTGGTAGCTTGGCACAGAGCAGGCAAGCTTAACTCAGGAGGCAATGTGTAAGGTTTTGGGCAACACTTAATACAGTAAAACACTGAAAACGCCACACAATAATGATAATGACAAACATCCAATAAGAAAAAGTCAAGATATTAATTTTTAAATAATATCTGCAAATTTAGTGCTTAGAAACTTAAATAGCCAACCAGGGCTATCTGATCACATTAGACTGGGGTAAATCCAACTTTAGGGGCTTTCATGTGCAATAAAAGGGAAGATTAAGGCTTGTCAAGGGGTTTAAATGCCAAGTCGACATGGCAGTGAAACTGCACATACAAGCTCTGCGCTGGCAGGCCTGAGACATGTTCAAAGGGCTACTGAAGTAAGTGGCACAATCAGTGCTGCACGCCCACTAGCAGCATTTAATTTACAGACCCTGGGCACATAGAGTGCATTTTACTAGGGACTTACAGGTAAGTTAAATGCCAATTGTGAATACACCAATGTTAACATATTTTAGGGGAGTGAGCGCATACACTTTAGCACTGGTTAGCAGTGGTGAAGTGCCCAGGTTCCTAAGACCAACAAAAACAGAACAGCGAAAGTGAGGCAAAGCAGGCAAAAAAGGTTTGGGAGAAGACCACCCTAAGCCTGTTAGGTCTAACATCTTCATTATGCATGGAAGCTGTGACAGAACATGTTAGTAGTGGAACATGACTCAACTGACCTTGCCCATGTCATAGTGAGTTCGCATCTGTGCATAATCCCCTCTAGTAATGTTCTGAGTGAGTATAAACCCAAAGGGCCTCTATAAGAACTCTGGACCTGAATCAGCATAGTTTGTGTAGTTTTACATTTTGTTGTGTAGTAAAACGTGACTCTCTTTCCCTAAGAAAAAAAGACAAACTTGTTAGTATTTATTGCTCTGTTGCATAAATGTTTGAATTCTGAGTTTCTGCCCCCCACATTAACTCTCTGAGAAGTACCTAATTGCTCACCCTCATGACCCTGAGAGTCAAGTGTGGAATGAGGGTACTTGGTGCCCAGTTTGCAATGTCATAGTAGGCCAGAAAGGGTCTGAGAAAAATAAAAAAGGAAGAAAAGGAAGATGGGCATGAAGGAGGAAAAGTAAAATTCAAGGAGGTTCCCTGTCAGAAAAATAAAAAGGAGAAAACAAAAATACCAAAAAAAAGCCCAAAGGTGAACAGGGTGAAGACTGAATAAAAGGATTGGTCATTTCAAAAAGATATAAATGATTTTACAAATAACTGCATAGAATACATTATGGAGGCAATTCTGTAGACTTGAAGTATTATTGTGACTTGATATTGTTACTTGATGAAACTGTTATCATGATAGGGGCACCCACCAATATATAGTTATGTAGCTCAAAATGCATAGGATCAATAACAGCAGCGGTTTCTTCTCGAGGGCGGGGAGCGTCAACCCCCACCCCCAACCACTGCGAGCTGCACAGGCAAAATTCAAATGGCAATGAAAGACTTTGCACAAGCAAAATTCAAATTGCAAAGAAAAGCTTTCATTGGCATTTTATTTTACTGGTGCAGCATGCACTAGCCCAGAGACATGCTAGGCATGTCTTCTGCTGGAGCAGTGCCTGGACTGGATGCGCCAAAGTACGCATGTCCCTTTGGCCGGCTGTTTTGCACCTGTTTTGCGCCTCTAGGACCTGAAGAATCATCCAGACAGGATGCTCCATCCAATACAGGCACTTCTCTCATGCTGGTTAACAGCATGAGAGCAGCATCTGGACTGATTAGGGTAGCTCTTCCGGCATCGACGCAGGAGAAGGGCACCGAGGAGGACTCACAGCTTATGGGTAAGTGCTATTTTTTTATTTTAAATGTGCAGTGCACGTGTGTGCAGTGCATGTATGTGTGTAATGTATGTAAGTGTAGTGTTGGTTTGTACTTAAGTGTTATGGTTTGGGCTTTTGGAGGGAAGGGTAGTTTACTTTGGGGTTTCAGAGGGAGGGGGTGTGGTTTTTTTTGGGGGAAGTTGTGGGTCACTTTACTTGCCCCACCACTTTCAAAGGGTACCAGCCACCACTGATTATTAATGATTAGAAGCCATATGGGTCTGTGGACCACCTGAATAGGCACTGAGGGTCCCCATGCCACAGGTTAAGTCCTATTGCCCTGATACCTGCAGGACAACTATCTGCATGGTCCCCAAACCCTCCCCCAGCTCCTCACATTGAAGAACCAGATCCCAAACCCAACCCAGGATCTGTTGTCCATAACCAGAGATGGAGCTGAACCATACTGTAGGAAGTTGGCTCTGTATATACTATCTCACAGTGAGAGATGGTGTGCACAGAGTCCAAGGGTTCCCCTTAGAGGTTGATAGTGGCAAAATTAGATAATACTAATGCTCTATTTTGTGGTAGTGTGGCCGAGCAGTAGGCTTATCAGAGGGTAGTGTTAAGCATTTGTTGCACACACACAGGCAATAAATGAGGAACACACAACTCCAGGCCAATAGGTTTTTATAAAAAAAAATATATTTTCTTAATTCATTTTTAGAACTACAAGATTCAAATTTGAGGTAAGTACAAAAAATGCAAGGTACTTCACACAAGTAAGTATAGAACTTTGATTTAAAACAGTAGTACACACAGTTTTGGTTAAAATGGCAAATAGCTATTTTAAAAGTGGACACAGTGCAAAAATTAACAGTTCATGGGGAGGTAAGTTTTGGTTAGTTTTTCAGGTAAGTAAAGCACTTACACAGTCAGTCTCCTGGGCATAGGCAGTCCACCGTTGGGGATTCAAGGCAACCACAAAGCCACAGCACCAGCAACACAAGGCCAGTCAGGTGCAGAGGTCAAAGGAGGGCCCAAAACACATAGGCACCTATGGAGAACAAGGGTGCTTCGGTTCCAGTCTGCTAGCATGAAAATACTTGCGTCCTCGGGGAGCAGACCAGGGGGGGTTTGTAGAGCACTTGGAACACACACACACACAGCACACAAAACACACCCTCAGCGGCACATAGGCAGCCGGGTGCAGTGTGCAAAGTAGGTGTTAGGTTTGCTGTAGAAATCAATGGAGGGACCCGGGGGTCACTCTGGTGATGCAAGCAGGGCAGAGGCGTCTTCTCGGGCCAGCCACAGACTGGGCTAGGATGAGGGCTGCCTTCTGGTCACTCCTGCACTGGTAGGTGGTTCCTCTCGGTCCTGGGGGCTGCGGGTGCAGTGCTTGGTCCAGGAGTCGGGCTCCTTTGTTAGCAGGCAGTTGCGGTCAGGGGGAGCCTCTGCATCCTCTCTGCAGGCGTCGCTGTGAGGGTGGAGGGAGTTCGACTCAGGGTGTCCACGTTGTTGGAGTCGCCTGGGAGTCCTCTCTGCAGTGTTGGTTTCTCCAAACTTGAGCCGGGGGGCGTTGGGTGCAGAGTGTGAAGACTCACGCTTCTGGCGGGAAGTGACAGTCTCTTTAAAGTTGTTTCTTTGTTGCAATTTTGTTGCTCTTGCTGGCCAGAGCCGCTGTCCTCGGGAGGTTCTTGGTCTTTGGCTGCATTTCAGTCCACTGAGTCCTCAGAGGTCGCTGGTCCCACTGGATGCGTCGCTATGCATGTTCTTTGAGTCTGGAGACAGGCCGATGGGTTTGGGGCCAAGTCAGTTGGTGTCTCCATCGTCTCTGCGGGGCTTTCAGGTCAGCAGTCCTTCTTGTTGTTGTAGGTTGCAGGAATCTGATTTCCTGGGTTCAGGGTCACCCTTAAATACTCAATTTAGGGATGTGTTTAGGTCTAGGGGCCAGTAGCCAATGGCTACTGTCCTGGAGGGTGGCTACACCCTCTTTGTGCCTCCTCCCTGTGGGGAGGGGGGCACATCCCTAATCCTATTGGGGGGAATCCTCCAAAACAAGATGGAGGATTTCCTAAGGCAGGGGTCACCTCAGTTCAGAACACCTTAGGGGCTGTCCTGACTGGAGGGTGACCCCTCCTTGTTGTTTTCATTATCTCCTGCGGACTTGCCACAAAAGGTGGGGGCTGTGTCCAGGGGGTGGGCATCTCCACTAGCTGAAGTGCCCTGGGACATTGTAACACGAAGCCTGAGCCTTTCAGGCTCACTGCTAGGTGTTACAGTTCCTACAGGGGGGAGGTGTGAAGCACCTCCACCCAGTGCAGGCTTTGTTTCTGGCCTCAGAGAGCACAAAGGCTCTCATCCCAGGGGGTCAGAAACTCATCTCAGTGGCAGGCTGGCACACACCAGTCAGTCCTGCACTGAAGGATTGGAGTAAAATACAGGGGGCATCTCTACGATGCCCTCTGTGTGCATTTTTATTCCCATAAATTCAGCACTGGCATCAGTGTGGGTTTATTATTCTGAGAAGTTTGATACCAAACTTCCCAGTATTCAGTGTAGCCATTATGGAACTGTGGAGTTCATTTTGACAAACTCCCAGACCATATACTTAATATGGCCACAATGTACTTACAATGTCTAAGAATAGACTTAGACACTGTAGGGGCATATTGCTAATGCAGCTATGCCCTCACCTGTGGGATAGTGCATCCTGCCTTAGGGCTTTAAGGCCTACAAGAGGGGTGACTTACCTATGCCACCAGAAGTATTTTGTGTGAATAGCATCCTGAGGGGGATGCCATGTTGACTTTGCTTTTTTCTCCCCACCAACACACACAATCTGCAATGGCAGTGCGCATGTGTCAGATGAGGGGTCCCTTAGAGTGGCACAACACATGCTGCAGCCTTTGGGGACCTTCCCTGGTCACAGGGCCTTTGGTACCACTGGTACCTTTACAAGGGACTTATCTGTGTGCCAGGGGTGTGCCAATTGTTGAAACAATGGTACATTTTTAGTGAAAGAACACTGGTGCTGGGGCCTGGTTAGCAGGGTCCCAGCACACTTCTCAGTCAAGTCAGCATCAATATCAGGCAAAAAGTGGGGGTAAGTGCAACAGGGAGCCATTTTCCTACACATACAGATACTCAGTCCTACCTCCTTGAAAACATACCACTTAACACATGCACGTGCTACTATCTCCCTCACATACACACACAAATATATTGTAAAACAATTTGGGTGCATAAGCTCTTGGCACCACAGAAACATAGTGCAACCCAAGGGCAAGAATAAATATGTTATTTAGGAATTGTTAGTTAAAAAGTCAAGTGTTTAAGTTGTTTTTTAAAAGGAGAGAGGCCATGTGTTACAAATTTTGGCTTCAGCCTTCTAGAAGCCCCTGTCCTCATATGACACATTTGACGTGGGAACCACAAGAAGTTAATGCATTGCTGAACGAAAATTTCAGTCTTGACTGGACTAGTGTGTTAACAACAGGTCCTCAAGGAACTTCCTCAGAATTTTAAGTTGTAGGAAGCAACTGTTGCCAGGTTTAGATCAACAAACCAAAGGTACACTGTTCCATATAACGGGAAAAGAGATGAAAATGGGAGACCTGAATTGTCAGGAGCGAGTGCCCTCAAGCATCACAATGAATGACTGGTATCATCTTCGGGTAATGCTCCTCGCCAGGCCGGCAGTGCAACGCCTGACGGGCTCCCCACAATGGGGGGGCACTAAGCCGTTTTATACCGATGGTCGCTACAAAAGTAGCACCACCTAACCGGACGTGCCTACACTCAAGCACCCGTAAAAGAAGAGAGAACAGGAACAAATAGAGAATAAAATTGGTTGAACATCGCTGCATATATCATCATTTTAATCAATAGTCAGGGATGGTACCAAGATTAAAAACACAGGAAAGTACTAAAAATGAGTGTCAATGCTCAATTACTTTCAGGAAACGGAAATAGGGGAGTTCTGACTATTTACAAAACTTCCTCAAATAAGGTCAACATGTTTCGCGTCGTGCGGTCCTCTCGGATCCAATGACGCTTCATCAGGACCAGAATAATAAGTATATAAACTCCTCTCCACATATACAAAAACAATGATGTGAAAATTACAACAATAGATTAGTATGGGCCGGTCACTTACATTGAAGTACACTAAGCCAGGTCAACAGTCAGGTCGCCCTAGAAAACAAACAGTGAGAACAAACACCAAAAAGTACCCAAAAAAGTGGTCATTGGTGTGGTGGTGCAAACATTGTGCAAGTAAATCGCAAAGAATGAAAAGACGATGACAAAAGTAGGCTTACCACCCCCAAGTCAGGAACAGGCTCCTTGGTAAACACGTCCCAAGGACTCGGCTAATCAGCTAAAATATGGTAAGTATAAGTAGTAAATCAAAATGCATAACAAATTGTTTGTCAAGGGAGAAAGGTAAACAATATCAAATTCATTCTTCATTTGGTGACATATATGATAATGATTAACGATGCTCCCCAGAGATTTCTAAAAACACATAATATGCACATGAGTAAAACTAAATCAAAGGACACTAGTCCTGTAGTTTTGCTGTTTTAACACATAGGGGGTTATTCTAACTTTGGAGGAGTGTTAATCCGTCCCAAAAGTGACGGTAAAGTGACGGATATACCACCAGCCGTATTACGAGTTCTATAGGATATAATGGACTCGTAATACGGCTGGTGGTAAATCCGTCACTTTTCCGTCACTTTTGGGACGGATTAACACCTCCTCCAAAGTTAGAATAACCCCCATAATGTCCAAAAGTACAAATTGCGGGCAATAGGGAAATACTCAGATAAAGCTATTATCAGTAGAGTCAAAAATTCTTGCCCGAGTACTATTGAAACAATCCCCCATACAATGAACTAATTGACACAGTTAGAAAAATTGCCCATAGCGATAAAGCTATTCGTCATCAAGTGAGTGAGCAAGCTTACTTATATAGCGCAGGTCCACAGTGGAAGACCTACCCTCCGGGGCGTGCAACCGCAAACAAACGCGGTTGAACGCCGTCGGGTTATAAGAAGCTCCATAGACCCGGAAGTCAATGTATGTATCGCGTCCGAGGAAAACTCGGAACGAGAAAAGGAAATAGAAAACAGACTCCGGTTCTTCCCGGAGTAGCATAAACACTATGGAGGGACTACAGGTCTCAAATGGGGACGATAGACCAAATATCCAAAGAATTATTCTGTGTAATGGACCGAAGTGGTCATACAGTAGAAATACAGAGTATTCGATGGAATAGTTGACAATTGCTCAACATTAAGCATAGTGAAAATAACAATCAGGAGATGTATAGTCCTGATGTAAGGTGGCATGTAAAAGCCAGGTTTAGATCCCCAAGCTTCAAGAGAAAGAGAAAGAGTTGAGATGAATGTCTAGCTATTCATAGAGGTTGCAGGGCTTGAACATGGATCCATCACATCAGGCCTTGGAATATTACCCCACTGAGCATAGTTGGTGGGAACAAGCCAGGGTTTCAGTTTTCTGACCGTTTAGTTTTATGAAGTTCTTGTGCATCCACTACAGAGTAATGGTAAGGCACGTGCTCGAATTTTTATGGTTTGGGTTAAACTGGTGAGCGTTTTGTCTGCAAGAGGTGGTAGGAAGTCATTGTGTGTCATTAGTGTTCATGCAAAACTGGGCATACTCTTTTAGGAATGGCAGACTACTTTCAACAAAGGATTTGATGGTATGCTAACATAAAACCTGTGAAAGATCAATAAAATCATAAACTTTTTCCCTGATCCAGAGAAGCAGAATAAGGCTTTGTGACTCTGAAAACATGCATCGTCTTCTGCCTCTGCTTTGGGTTTGCTTGATTATAAAGATCCTTTCACTCTGCACTGTCATGAGAGGGGAGCTTGGCCCACAGAGTGTTGACTCAGAATCATGGTGACAAAAAAAAACGGACTTATTTATTCTCCTGCACTTGCTGCTGCAACAGTGGCTGCCATCTTGCTGAAGTGTCTGAGAATATGGTCTTGGGATCACTCCTAACTGTTGATGTCCCATGTGCTGTGGTTGTGTCTTTACGCACAATTAAAGCAAACAAACACAAACGATGGACTGAATGCCGAACCAATCAAACATTCACCCGCAGTCACAGATCTGGGTTTAATCCATCAGTTATTTTGCTCACCATGCCACCGCAGTTTGGACCCAGCCATATGTAAACCAGTTTTGACCCTGTTCCCCATGGGAACAGTCCAGCCCTAACTACCAGGCCAAATCTTCCCTGGACCGGAAACACGCATCCTGGGACCAGTTTCAGGATATCACCCTTCGTCAGCCAGGCTGGCTTGATTCCAGTAGCACAGTGAGCCTGGGACCCACATCTGGGCATACCCAGCACACATAGGGCAACAAAAGCAAACAAACACAAATGATGGACGGAATACGGAACCAATCAAACATTCACCCCCAATCACAGACCTGGGTTTAATCCATCAATTATTTTGTTCACCATGCCAGCCCAGTTTGGACCCAGCCATATGTAAATCAGTCTTGTCCCTGTTCCCATGGGAACGTCCAGCCTGAGCTGCTAGGCCAAATCCTTCCTGGACCGGAAACAAGCATCCTGGGACAGGTTTCAGAGTATCACCCTTCATCAGCCAGGCTAGCTTGATTCCAGTGGGACAGTGAGCCCGGGACCCACGTCTGGGCATACCAGGCTCACCGTGTCCAAACTGGGGTGGCATTGTGAGCAAAAGAACAATGGATTAAACTCAGATCTGTGACTGGGGGTGAGTGTTTGAAAACTTTCAACATTCCGTCCATCATCCTTTTATGTTTACTCATAATTAAATCTATTAATGCCTGGAAATTAGAAATATTAGATGTTTTGCCTTTCTGCTGTGCACATAGCTTGTTAAAATGCTCTCTATTAAACCCCACCACATTATTTACCACTTTACTTGATAGGGAACGTCACAATTTTATCTTTTATATATAGATCACCTCATGAAACCCTGCACTTACTTCACTGACACATTTCTCTGCCTATGAAAATGCATACTATGCAGATTGTTCTTGCCTAAGAAAGTAAGGTAAACTGGTTGTTGGATATGCTCTCTGTACTTCACAAAAAATGCCATACATGAAATTGCAGGAAGTGTTTCCACTGATGAACATTTGTCTTGATAATATATTTAGTTCCTAGATAAAACATAGCAAGGCCATTGTAAATACTTAAAAAACACTTTGGTGTATTGTAACGTTACTGTAACATGCTGCAGCCATGCTTTACCTAGTGGATGTGGAACCTGAGACCAGTAAATTGTAAACCACCATCATCAGCCAAACTGTTAACATTATTGTGCTTGTGAAGGCCATCTATTAATGTTTATGAGTTCAGCTAGGTCCCTGCTTATTTTCTTGGTGAGAATTTAGTCATATGTTCAAGTCTAGAAAGTGTATGTGTAGTGGAGTTCATATCTGGGTCCTGCCTTCCCTCAGGGAGCGTGGATTCTTTGCTGGTGAATCAATGATCCTCTTGTTGGTAATTTTTGTGATTCACAGATTATTAATTTTTGCTATAAAGATTTTATTTAGTCAACTGAATTATGACAAATAATTTTCTTCTACACAGCAATAAAAACTGATACTACACACGTTCCATGGTCACATGGGTCATGAAATATGATAATCAATGGGATTTACCATGAGTATACAAATCGATTATACGCCACTGGTTTACGAAATCAGTGATGCGAGGTAGACACAGAAAAGTAAAATCTATGACAGCTTAATTTCATCAAACACGTGTCCCCTCAACATCTTGTGGAAAATCCTCACATCAGCTGGACTAGTCATGTCATCGGGTTGTCCTACCAGGATGGCAGGAGCTTAATCCTTCCACAGTAGGCCGCATGTTCCAGTAGATAGCTAGTACTGCACATATATATATATTTTAAATGGTTATGTGGATTGCCAGTTAGCAGGCACTGCGTATGTACAGCTCGCATACTATTCTGTATGTAAGTAAATAACTTTGTGAATTGGTGCAGAGTGTTAAACATGAACACAAGTCATAACAACTGATAAAGACTAAGCTCATAGTTAAAGTTGATTGAAGCTTCAATCCGGCTGTAACTAACTCCTGATTACAAGGCAATTCGAAATGCAAAAAGAAAGTCAAATATCTTTTAGAGAATTATCACAAAATAAATGGAATGACTTCAAGGGGCCCAGGCCAAATGTCAAAAACAAGAAACCAGGGGCAAATGTCACAAGATAGATAAATGAGGTTCGTTTTCTTAGATTAAAATAAAAGGGGGCTCTGCTGTTCAATCTGTTCTATTCCTTTAGCTTTTTAGGGAAACCATGACTTGATCAAATAAAGTCAAAATTCATTGTTTTCCTTTGATAAAGACATGACGTTTAATAAACATGATAGTAGCATAATTAGTAGCTGTTTTTCAGTGTGTTTTTGTTTCCTATGCTATAATTAGATGACAATAATGGATGAAAAATTTAAAAAAACTTTACAACAATTTACATTTATAGCACTTTAAATGTAGCAACGTAACATTAACTATCAAAAGTGTGCCAATCTGCTGGAATACGACATGGCATCTGGGTGGATGCTCCTCCAATGTGGTCCTGCGGTGGTTGCTGAAAGCAAAGTAAAAACTAAAACACATTAACATGCAGCAGCCATGTCACCAAGGCAGCAGCAGCCATGTCACCAAGGCACTAATGTTTAAAGGTTGGAGCTTTAGGGAGAAGGCAACTTGCAGAGGGCTGTACCTACTGAGACTGGTGTCTTTCGACCCCTCAAGGAGAATTATCATCATCTCTCAACATTCATAAAATGTTGCGCGGCAGTGAGAAGGCACAGTGCCCAATTTGGAGCTACTCCTGTCAGGGGCTGACGGAGTTCTATCTCCCCTTCCTCCTGGTGGCACAGTTGTGACTCTAGCAGCGGAGGAGGAGTTATAGTGTGGTTCACCATATTAAGCGTCTGTGGGAAGCATTGAAGCTTTCTCGCCACTTGCCCTCTACTCCCGCTATTACTAGAATGAAACCTGCACAGGGCTGGTTATGCATATAGTTCAGGAGGTACTGGAGGTGCCTGGATGTTGGTGGTAGTGAACACTCTGGGTTGGCATCTTCCCCAGTGCCTCATCTGGCCTGCCTGATCTAAAAAGGGAAACTAAGGACTGTGTACCAGCCCGGACTACCACCTGGATAACATTCTGCATGGCACAGAACACTGGGCAGACCTGGGACTCCAAATGTGAGATTTAGAGTCTTCAAGGCACCAGGGGTGGAGCTCTCCAGTCTGGGCCAGTATTTACTTGTGGACAGAGTGGGGCACAGCAGAGGCATCCTTGAGTACAATGGAACCTAGGGCCACATGTACGAATAGTTGATTGTGAGAGTCGCAAAACCTGATGTACAACAGTGTCAATGACACTGTTTGCCGTTCCCAATGGAGTCGCAAATGATCTACCTTATAAATATTCATGAGGTAGATCGCAATTTGTAACCCCATTGGGAATGGCTGCCCTCACAGGGATGGTGGCCTGCTGGGGACAGCAGACCACCATGTCTGTGACTGCTTTTAAATAAAGCATTTTTTTTTTTTTTTTATGCAACCCGTTTTCCTTAAAGGAAAAACGGGATGCATTTCAAAAACAAAAATGAAAAGTTTTCTTTTCATTTTTTCAGAGCAGGCAGTGGTCCGTGGGACAACTGCCTGCTCTGAAAAAATATTTTTGCTACCATTCACAAAGGGGAAGGGGTCCCATTCGGACGCCTTCCCGTTTGCGAATGGGTTAGCATCATTTTAAAACTGGTACTAACTGCGATTGTTTTGTGACTGCACTCACGGTCACAAAACAATCCTACATCGCACTGCGACTCGCAATTAGGAAGAGAAGGCCCATTCGTAATTGCAACTCGCAAACCTTTTTTGCGATTCAGTAAATAGATTACCAAATCGCAAAATAGGGTCTGTACACACCAAAATACTTTTTTCTTGTCGCAAACGGCAGTTTAGGTCAAGAAAAATGGTACGTACATCTCTGGTCCTTAGAGTCTCAGAACTGCCCCACTATGTTGAAGACCTGTACAGAAGGGTGTGTGTCCTGGAATACCATGCCGAAGAAACAGAGAGTCTCTCAAGGAGTAATAATATTTAAGGTCTCCAAATGAATCTTTGTCGGAAAGAGTGGCTGTGCAATATAGTGGCCCCAAAGGACTCCTGTTCAATGAATACCTAATGCAACAATGCCACTGCTGCTTTCAGGGGCCACAACCTACCATATAATTGCTGGCCTGCTTAATTGAAAAGACTTCAACCAAGCATTACAAAGGACCAGGGTGTCAGGACCACTAAAGTATGAAAATATATTGGTATATAGAGGGCCACTAGAATTATGTGGCAGGAGAAGGAAAAAATATGTGGCAGGGTTGAGGAAATTAAGCTGAAAGAAAAGCAAATTATGCTGTGTAATATATCAGTATTACTTCATTATTTGGTTCTTTGTAAACCTGGTATCACTGTCTGAGCATTAGTACCATTGTAATACCCAAATATAGCATATGTTGCTGCATTTACAGGGCCGGCTTTTGGGCGGTGCGAGCGGTGCGACAGCACCGGAAGCTGACCTCAGGGGGCGCTGTGTTTAGCAATAACTTCCGAAACCTGCGGTTTAAAAGTTCCTTGTGCTTTTAGCCGTCAAGAAACAATTAAAATATCAAGATACCTCTTGTGATTAATTTTCCTGCTAGAGAGAGATGGGAGTGTTGCCTAGTGGCAGCTTTGACTCAACATAAAGTAGCACAGAGGGTTAATATGTCTGCTGCAAAAAAACAGAACTATGGGGCATATTTAAGAAAAGTGGTGCTGCACACAGTGCAACGCCACTTTTCTTTCATCCCTTAGCACCCCCTAACGCCACCATGTGTGTGTCATATTTAAAATACGGCGCACCACTGTGGTAGTTAGGGGACTAGCTTCAGAATCTTTTATGCTAGTCTGGCACTTTGCAGGATTAGCATAAAAATGTTGATGCTAATCCTGCAAAGCACCCAGAGGCCCATTGTAACCAATGGAAGCCTTATTTTAATGCCTGCTCTGAGCAGGCGTTAAAAGTGCTGGAAAGAAATGACGCAAAGAAATCTGTCAGATTTCTTTGCTACATTTTTTTGCCCCCCCTAACAGCGGATGGCCCCTTTGCATACATTATGCCTGGCACAGGTATAATGTAGCACAAAGGGTTACAAAGCATTGCGTCTCTTTGTAAGTATGGCGCAGCGTTATTGGCCTTCTAACGCCACATTACTGTAAAAAATGACACTAATGTGGCATTAGAATGGCACTAGAGGCTCTTAAATATGCCCCTATGGCAGTGCTTAATGTGTGCTTCTTGTTTCCGGTGTGGGCTGGCGCTTATTTTTCTGCCTCAAGCATTTACTGTGAGAAAAAGGCACATATGGGAAAGATGGAGGAAGAGAAAAACGAAAAAGCGTCACAATGGGAAAAAGCAGAAATCTGCAAGAGTGAGCTGAAGGGGCAGGGAGCTCCTATCAATAGATTGAAGAGGCCCGAAATGGCTTCGGGATTATGCTGCCTCGGTATTCCGTGTTCACACATTTAATTGCAGCTGCCGCGTGTGTAAGAGGAGGGCTTTGGGCAAAAGCACCTTTTTATTCAGAAATTAAGCACTGCCCTATGGGGCATACTTGAAAAAGTGGTGCTGCACCACTTTTCTTGCACTCCTTACCACTCCCCTAACACCACCATTTGTGCGCTGTATTTAAAATACCGCACAACATGGCAGTAGTTAGGGGACTAGTGTCAGAATTTTTTACGCTAGTCCGGCGCTTTGGAGGATTAGCGTAAAAAATGTTGATGCTAATCCTGCAAAGCACCCAGAGGCCCATTGTAACCAACAGAAGCCTCCTTTTAATGATTGCTCTGAGCGGGCATTAAAAGTGCCGGAAAAAAATGACACAAAGAAATCTGTCTGATTTCTTTTCGCCATTTTTTGCCACCCCCCAACGGGGGAATGCCACCTTTCCATTCATTATGCCTGGCGCAGTCATGATGTAGCGCAAAGGGATAACAAGTGACACTTTGTAAATATGGCACGATGTTTTTGGCATTGTAACGCCACATTTGCATTAAAAAAATGTGGCGTTAGAAAGGCACGAGTAAATATGCCGCTATATTTTAAGTGGCTATCTTAGTGGATTTGTAAAGGCAGCTTTTGCAAGTGCTTTAAAACACGTGAAGGTATGTGAAAGGGGAACGATGGGGAGATGAGTGGCACATTTGCAGAGTGGTAGTGAGTGAAACCGAGGAGGAGGTCATGGGGTGGGGGACACCACAATAAACTGTCGCACAGGGCGCCACCAGTCCTAAAGCCGGTCCTTTGCATTCATAGTAACCTTTGACCGTTTGAAACAATTTTTATGTTAAAATATGCAGATTCTTCGGGAGATAATGTATTACGTGGCAAATACGGCAAATCTGTAATTATGCAAAAATCGCCGTAGAGACACAATCGCATAATTACAGTGCCATGGGTCTATATAATCCGCACTGCACAGCTAGAAGCATTGCTTATTTTGCATTTGAAGAAGAGATTATGTAAACTTGACCTTAAGCACATGCTGCACTTCCTAGCTAACCTGAAATAGATTTTTAAGGAGGCATCAGTGACTTGGAACTGGATATAGGCCAGGATCCTTGCCAATAACGAAAGAGAAGAAATTCCAGCCATTATAGGTAGAGAACATGTAAAGTACAGACTACAATTGACGACTGCTTTAAATGGAAATAAAATGATGTACATAAGGCTAAAGAGAGATTTGCCAAAGCCATTTTAGAGACACCGAACAACACAAAAAAGATGTCTGGCATTGCTGGGAGCTATCTGGCCCAGATTATACTAATCTAAACAAGTGGCCAAGCACTGTCAAGCTCTCTATGATAGCTTATCTAACTTTTTTGAGAATAAGATCAGAAACATTCTATTAGATATAAATCCCACCAGATCAATGCTCGGTCATTTACCGGAGGATGACGCCATCTTGGATGCTGTCACTGCTATGTGCACGAGTAAATTGGATTCCATTGAACCGATCACTGAAGATGTCCTTAGGAAAATGTGATGTTTATGTCATAGGGTTATTTATTAGACCCACTAACGCCCAAAATCTGAAAATTATTAGCGGGTGATTTGTACCCGTGGCTACTAAAGATTTGTAATCAATCTTTAGAAACCGACAGAGTCCCTTGCTCTTGGAAATGAGCGCTAATAACCCCCTTACTAAAAAACTAAAGTCCCCAGCAGATTCTTCAGTGCTCAGTAATTCTAGAACTATATCTTAATTACCTTCCACAATGAATTTCATTAATGATGTCAGTAAGAGCTTATCAACATATCTGGAAGCCAATGCCCTCCGAGAAGCAATCTGGATTCAGGCCAGCGCATGGCATAGAATCTGCTTTGGTTCTGGCTCTGGATGCCAGTGAACAGAGGTTAAACGGCGGCCCTGATATTACTTAATTTATTAGCCACTTTTGACACAGTTAGCCATTAGTTCTTATTGTCTAGCTTAGTAAAGATTGTTGTTGGCAGACAAGTGCCTGGGTGGCCTAAATCCTGTTAGACCTGACAGCCTTAGGGTAGTCATCCCCCAACTTTTTGCCTGCCTCCCTCTACTTTTCTGACACTGTTTTTGCTACACTGACAGGGGAACTTGTGCACTTCAAAATCGCTCTTTGAAGTTGTAGTGAAATGTACGTTTTGACTACTGACTTTGTGTTGCACCACTTTGCACCTGGATTAGCTGTCTAGTGTTCACCAGTTACAGACTACATTTTGTATTCAGTTTAGCTTTAGATTCATTCTGCCTATTGACTTTATCGTAGCATTAGACACTGTCATGTTAAAGGCTGCTCATAATTTTCCACATTGTAAACTGTGCATTCTGTCTTGTTTTCATGCTTTTTCTCACCAAGGGCTTTGGTTGATAAGGATGTACTCAGACGTCAGGGAAAGGCCTTGTTTTGATTTGACACCTTGGGATTATGGCCAAACACTAACGTGTTATTTTCAAAGCATCTCTAAACCAGCCAGCATGTCTGAATTGTGAAATGAGGTTTTTTTTCCCAGAAAGCTCCTTTTGTTTTTTTAAGATATAAAAAGACCCAGTGAGAGGGTGAGTGGCCTCAATCGGGATCCTAGACGTCGGATGCCTGACTCCTTTCCCGTGAGGGTAGAGATCTCTTTCACTTTCGCAGTCGAACGGGATCATCGTCTTGCTGGCATGAGAAAGATGAAGAACCTGGCAGGCCCTACAGTGATGCATTTTTAATTCATTATTTGCTTTGCATTATAATATAAATACATTTATTTGCTGTGTAAATTGCAGTAGAGAATCATTTTGGTATGTTTTCCTCTCATTGCTGTGACTATTTTTAAATGTGTGCTTTCAACATGCTAATCTCCCTTTAGGAACCGTGTGGCGAAATAATAAAGGTCTTCTTTGAACTAAGAGATTCCAGAGATTTTTGTCAGCTCGGTCATTAGCGAAAAGCAAAACAGAAGTCTCCCCCACTTCAAAGGCAACTGTCAAGAGGAACTGTCTGGCTGCCCAAAGGACTCATCTGGACTGCTTTGCTGAGAAGTACTGCTGCCCTGCTGTTGCCCTGCTGCCCTGTCGGCCTCTGACTGTGCTGAGAACAACTTTTCCTTCCCCAAAAGTGCTCCCAAGGGGCTGGATTGAGCTTGCCTCCTGTTTTGAAGTCTCAGGGTCAACAAAGACTTCAGCAGCTAGCTTTTTACTAGTTTGCAACTTCAGCGACACCGGAATGACTTCAGACTGCAACACAAGTCTGACGTTGCTGCGGCTCTGCTGACGTCACTCAGGGTCCTCGCGACACTGTGAATTCGACACATCACGTCCTGATGGACTGGAACCAGTGACTCCATCGGGTCACAAAGGATTGATGCATCGTGGGCCACGCCGCATCATCTCCCTCAGCATCCGGACAGAACCGACACCTCACATTCACCTGCCACGAAGGTCATCTCCTCGGACGCAGCAAGGGACTGACGCCACACTGACTCCAGCGACGCCTCTTTTCGACTCCGTGCAACCTCCTTTTTCTTTGGTTTCCAGAGGCACTGTACCTAGGGGTCCACGTGACTCCATGACTGGCACTGTGGTGTCGGACTGTTGGGAACGACTCGGCAACTACGCCGTGATAGCCGCAGTTGGAGCTATTGTGTTTCTAGGTGCTTTAGTTGGATTTAATCTTTCAAAAATCATGACTTTGCTTGTGTACATTGTTTTGACCTTATTTTATTCAGATAAATATTATCTATTTCTCTAAACCTGTGTGGTGTGTTTTGTTTGGTGTAGTACTGTTATTGCATGATTTATTGCACCAATACTTTACACATTGCCTTCTACGTTAAACCAGACTGCTCAGTGCCAAGCTAACAGAGGGTGGGCACAGGATAATTTGGATTGTGCGTGACTTACCCTAACTAGGATTATGGTCCCTACTTGGACAAGGGTGTATACCTCTGCCATCTAGAGACCCCATTTCTAACAAATCCGGTCTCATAGAGAGAACTAAAGAGATCTCAGGCCCTCCTTTCTGCTCTGAGTTTAGTGCAAAAGAATTTGGAGTGCTGGAGAATTCTCTTTTAAATTTATCTGCGTCCTCTACCAGCCCTTATTCGATCCCACAGCATTAATCTTATTACCTATGCAGACGACACACAGTTGATTCTCTCCTTAGATGAAGCTAGACCAGAGTTACTAGACGTGTTTCATAATTGCTTGAGGGATGTTGTGAACCGGTTGAGCAGTAACTCCTTAATGTTCAATGGAGATAAACTGAAATTCTCTGCTGCTCAGCCAGTGAACCTTTTAGTGGAGTTCCCTCCAAGTTTTGCCCGTGGAAAAAAATGCCAGCCTGGAGGTATCAGCTACGGTTCGCAATCTAGGGTTTTTATTTGATAATAAGCCATCCTTGGAGGCTCATGTTAATAAGATAGCAGCAACATGCTTTGGTCATTTAAGGAAAATGTTACTTTTTTTTACCGCGCCTGCAAAGACACTGGTACTACAGTGCACTATCCTAAGCACACTTGATTACTGTAATGCATCTTTCATTATGAGCAGCAGCGTATTTAATTAAAAGACTGCGAAGCTGGAACTAAATAAGCCAAGACTTTCATTATCCTCTTCAGCTTTATCAGAGGTCCACTGGATTGCAACCCATATTTGTAGTTTTTAGAGCAATCCATAAAAAGGTCCTATTTTCCTGCAAATGAAATTCAAAAATTATATACCTTCAAGATATCTTCGCTCTTCAACTGCAAATCTCCTATGCTTCCCTAAATTTCAGAAAATTAGGCGGGGAGGGGGTCAAGCATTTTCAGTTAGGGACGCTCATCTCTGGAACAATCTATCAGGCTCTTTGAGAGCCAGTCAGGGCTTCAATTTAGGAAAGCACTTAAAACCTGTTTACTCCCCATATAAATTGATTTACAAAGCCCCAACGCCTGAGAAGTATCTTATAAAAGGTGAGCATACCTTTGAAGTGAAAGTTGCATTTTATAAGTATTCTATAATAATAATAATTATTATAAGAATAATAATAACAATAATAACAATAGATACCATGACAAGAGTAGGAAACGATCTGGGAGGTCACATATTTGTTTCAGTGAGGTAAAGCAGCATATGGTTTTCACAATCATCATGAGTTAGACACATACTCTACTGCGCCTGGAATAGAATCAGAGAACTCTTACTACTGCAGAGTTGCCTCACCCATCTACCATCTCAATGACAGGTGATAATGTAAGAGATAGACAAGTCTGAGCATCCAGACTTACTGCGTTGTGGAAGCAGTGACCTGCCTGCTCTGGGCATGTAGATTGGTGCTGGCTTCTCTGGGAATCCTGCATTTCACCAAACTGTATGGTGAGAGTGTGGAGTGGTCAGTAGTGACTTGCGATAAGGCTCAATGAATCTCTTCCTTTTTCTTTCCGATTCTGGTTTGTGCTTGATTGTTAGAGATTGTGGTAGTCATTATGACATTAGCGGTAAATCCCGCATACTGCCACAAACACATTACCACCAGACCAAAGGTAAGTGTTAAACTGTTGGTACGAACATCCATACCGTCACGCCAACAAAACAACACCCTCCACATTATGACCCACGACTCACCACAGCGGACATTCAACGGTGGTAAACCATTGACGGTACACACCAGCCCGGTCAGAATTGCCACCCAAATACAAAACAACACATCATTTGCCAACACTAAAATCACACACCTGACACTGATACACACACTACAACCCACAGCCCCCACCCACCCACAGCACCATAAAACACACACCCACATTACCCACAACCCTTTACAAACAAGAAAAATAGCCAAGAGATAGCCATGCAAATCATAGACATAACTACACACACACCACAAACACACATTAATTCATCACGCAACCCACACCCCACCACATTACTCAACACCCACTGCACAACACACTCCACACAACGCCCATGTCCCCACAAAGGCACCCTTGTTTCACTGATAAGGAGTTGCAGGTCATGGTGGGAGAAATAGTCAGGGTAGAGCCACAGCTGTTTGGAGCACAGGTACAGCAAATCTCCATTGCAAGGAATATGGAGCTATGGTGGAGAATCGTGGACCGAGTGAACGCCATCAGACAGCATCCAAGAACAAGGGACGACATCAGGAAGAGGTGGAACGACCTACGGGGGAAGATACGTTCCATGGCAGCAAGGCACCACCTCGTCATCCAGAGGACTGGTGGTGGACCCCCACCTCCTCCCACTAGCTGACAGCATGGGAGGAGCAAGTCTTGGAAATACTGCATCCTGAGGGACTCACTGGAGTTGCCGGAGGACTGGACACTGGTGAGTCAATATTTACTTCCTATCCCCCCACATACCTGCATGCCACCACCACCCCTCAACCATCACTCCACTCAATTTTCCCCCACAGTGCATCACCACAATGTATTAACCTGAATGCCAAGCCATGCATGCCATACCCACTGCAATCCAGACAGACGCCAGAGACACTTGCTAAGACCAAGACCACCACCAGGAAATGAGACCCTCCTGAATGTCCTACTTGTGTTCCACTCTATCACCTTGTCCACTTTGAACTGCCATTGCTCCCCTTTCTATGGCCCCTTGGACACTGGACCTGTGCTACAAACAGACTGGACCAATACCCTGGACTTTCCTCTACCATCACTCCCATTCCATTGCACCATTTCTCCAATATTTTTCACTTCAATAACACACACTGAGTGATAGTGCTTTATGTGACAGAAATGTGCAATAATTTAAGAATGTCATCTTGTGCAATTGTCCAGAACTATGTGATTCCATACAAGAAATGGCCTGTAGTTGTCTGTAGTCATCACATCAGTACACAGTTGTAACCACACCAACATCTGCAAAATCGGAAGGTATAGGTGACAGACAGCTGGGATGCTAAGGAAGTGACTGCCATCATGCTACAGCCACACAGAAAAGATAAATAATCAGAGGAATGGTCAGTTCCACTGCCTTACCTGTGTGTCATTGGAAGTACTGCCGTATGACTGATTTCCTGTTGTCTGCATTTTCATCCTCTGCCTCCTCATCCTCAGTGTCCTCAGGGTCCACTGCTGCCACAGGAGCATTTCCATCCTCCTCCTCCTGCAGATAGGGCACATGTTGTCTGATGGCCAGGTTGTGCAACATGCAGCATACAACATCTGGCAGACCTTCTCAGGGGAGTAGCAGAGGGATCCACCTGTCAGATGGAGGCATCTGAATATGGCCTTCAGGAGGCCAAAGGTCCTCTCAATTATTTTCTTGGTTTGCCCATGAGCATCATTATACCTAGTCTCAGCCCCTGTCCTGGCATTCTTTACAGGGTTTCAAGAGCCACGACAGTTTTGGTTAGCCAGAGTCACCTGCAAGAAGTGATTGACAAACATTAGCCTTGCACAATGGCATGGAGGATGACTCCCGAAGCCATACACTGACATGCATTGGGTGGGGATTCAGGCTTACTTATTAGTCACACCCTGTGCCTCTGTAGTTGTGCCATCACATGGGGGATGCTGCTATTCCTCAAAACAAAGGCATCATGCACTGACCCAGGACACTTGGCAGTGACATGGGAGATGTACTGGTCAGCCAGGCACACCATTTGCACATTGAGTGAGTGGAAACTCTTCCGATTCCTGAACACCTATTCATTGTGCCGGGGGGCGACAAATGCTATATGTGTTCCATCAATGACCCCAGTTACATTTGGAATATGTCCCATTGCATAGAAACCAGCCTTCAAAATTGGCCAAATCATCCACTTAGGGGAAAGTGATGTAGCTGCACATGTGTTTGAGCAGGGAAGCCAAAACCCTTGCCAGCACTATTGAGAACATTAGCTGTGAGATTTCTACAGGCTAGCCCACTGTCACTTGTAAAGAGCCAGTTGCCAGGAAATAGAGCACTGATAGGACCTGCACAAGTGGCATGACGGTTATCAGATCAGGCTCCACTTGAGCACGCAGCTCTGTGATTGTTGCCCTGTCCACTCTATAGGTTAGTAGAAAATGACTGTCCTCCAGTGTAGCCAAGTCCACAAGGGGTCTGTACACAGGGGCTTGCCTCCTCCTCCTATTCCTCCGCAGTGGTAGGTACCTACGAGACACAAGAGTGAGAAGGGAGTGACACACTGAACAATGGAACCACTGCTTCAGTGTACATTGACCATGTATGTTACTGGACTATGTAAATGGCAATGTATGCACAATTGACAGTAATGACACAGTTAACAATTTAAGAATGTCGGCCTGCACCATAAAATGGCGACTGCCTGTCCTGTACATAGGGACAGGTGGAAGTGATGTTACTCCGCCGGCTTTGGGCATCATGGCGGAAGGCGGTCTTGCACCGCCGTGCCATTCCTCATTGGCTTACATGGGGCTCTATGGAGTAGAGTATCCAATGAGGATCACTGGTGGCGGTATACACCGCTACGGACGGGACCACCATTTTCTGACTATAACCTCACTTGATTACTGACTTTCCACAGGACAACACCTCCACTGCGTGTGCTGCTGTGACCTGAATCTGGAACCTTCTATGGCCCATGTGACAGGTGGAAAGGCCCCCTGCCTTCACTTCAGAGGAGTTGGAGCGCCTGGTGGATGGGGCCCTACTACTGTATGGACAGCTGTATGGGCCTTCAGACCAACCAGTGAGTACACTATGGGGACGATGTATGCAACAAGGTTGTGTGCTGGCAGTGTGTCATTTGGTTGGGGGGTATGGCTGGTGGGAGTGTACATGCAGGGCTCTGGGTGATGTATGTGCCATTTGAGGGGAAATGGTGTTTGTGGGCCATGTGTGACAGGCTGGATTGTGTGGTTAACAGTGTCCTCTTGTCTGTGTTTCCTCTGCAGCTCAGCGCACATCAGAAGAAGGGATTGTGATGTGCCATCGCCAAGGACAGGTGGACCCTGGGGGTCTGTAACAGGCAGAGCACCCACTGCAGGAAACGGTGGGAGGACCTGAGACGCTGGGCCCGGAAGACCGCTGAGGTTTAGCTGGGGATGGCCTCCCAACGAGGGAGGAGTGGCCGTTGGAACCTGACCCCCCTGATGGCCCGCATACTGGTGGTGGCCTACCCGCAGCTGGATGGGTGCTTGAGGGCAGCACAGCAGCCACAAGGAAGTGAGTACAGTGTGTGTAACACCCATCTTTGTTGTCTGGCATAGGATGCTTGGGTGGGTTTCAGTAAGTGGGTGCCTCTTCATGCTAGCTCATACGTTGCTGCGTGGTCCAGCTCAGGGTAAATGGGTGAATGGCAAAATCTTGTTAGCTAGCTAGTTGCCATTCCATGTCAGACAGGGCTTAGTAGGTACCAGGAGGGATGCAGATGGCAGTGGTTGACTCTGATCTTGCTGTGGTACCTAGCCAATGGAATTCCAGTGCGGCGCATAGTGCTCAATCTTGATTCCTGTGTGTGATGGTGATGTGTATACCATCAATGGTGTTGGTGCTATAACTGACCCATTGCTCCCTTTCTATCTCCCCTATTTTCTTCTGTCATCCTGTCCATGTGTGCATTGGCGCAGGGGAGGAGCAGGGGCACCAGCGACTGAGGGAAATGCAGCCCATGGGACACAGGAGACAGAGTCCACAGACGCCAAGGGGACCAGTGGGGCGGAGGGAGAGGGGAGCACCATGGCGGTGACAAGAGGTGACAACACTGACTCTGATTCCCCCTCTGATGGGAGCTCCCTGGTGGTGGTGGACACCTCCAGTACCACCCCAGCAACAGGTACAGCTGCCACCTCTTGTACCAGCACCGCCCGCCCGTTAGCCCCCCACGAGTTGCCCGTACCCAGGTGGGCATCTCCTTTGCCCCAGGCACCTCAGGCCCTGCCCCAGTAAGTCCTGCTGTCCTCAATGAAGAGACTATTGACCTCCTGTGATCCATCTCTCTAGGGCAGTCAACCATAGTGAATGCCATCCAGAGGCTGGCATCCCAGATGCAGCAATGCAATGCCTACCTGGAGGGCATCCACGGGAGGTTGGTGGCCCTACAGAGATCATTTCAGGCTGTGGCCTCCTCTCAGATGGCAGCCAGTGTCCTTGGTCCTACTGTCCCCCCTCCAACTACCACTTCCCAGTCCCAGTCGCCTCAACCCCAATCCATTCCATGCACACATACAGACAAGCATGCACACAAAACATCACACAAGAGTGGCACAGACAAACACAGGCAGCAAAGTTCAAGCCACAAGCACTCACACAACAACATCCACTGTCTCCACTGTCTCCCCCACCTCCTCCTCCCTCACAGTCACATCTGCACTCACACCTGCATGCACTGCATCAACAGCCACAACCACCATCACCACATCATGCAGCACACCGACCACACTTGCAGACGCCTCCACAACATCCATCCACACGTCCTGTTTATCCTCTCCCACACTGTCTCCCACCTCCTAAGAAACACAAACACTCGCACTCAGACACCCAACAGCCATCAACATCACACACACAAACTGTCCATGCACCTGCACCCAAGTCTAGCAGATGTACACCTCCTACAACCACCCCCTCTACCTCCACTCCCATCCCTCTTCCCACATGCCTCCCCAACATCCCTAAGAAGTTTTTTCTTGCCCAACTTGAACTCTGTCCTCCCCCTCCACCCCCGTCCTGCCCGTAAGAGCAGGGTCGCAATGACCCAGCCCAGTACCTCAGCCAAACAGTCTGCCACTGCTCCCACCAAAAAATCAGCTGCTGGCACAAAGGGGCCCCTGAGTGTGACAGCAGGCACTCCTAGGAAGTCTACACCTCCACCTCAGAAAGGGAGGACTAGGGTGGCAAAACCTAAGGGACAGAGGACAGGGTCAGTGGAGGTACAAGAGGGAACACAAGGATCCCCCTCCACCACCAAAAAAGGCCAAGGATACCCCTCCACCACCAAAGAAAGCCAAGGCGTCGCCTCCACCACCAAAGAAGGCCAAGGATACCCCTCCACCACCAAAGAAAGCCAAGGATACCCCTTCACCTCCAAAGAAAGCCAAGGATACCCCTTCACCTCCAAAGAAAGCCAAGGAGCCCCCTCCACCAGCAGTGGAACCGATGGAACCCCCACAACCAGCAGTGGAACTCAAAGAACCTCCACCATCAGCTGAGGGCAAGAAGCCCACTCCACCAGCAGTGGAACCCATGGAGCCCCCACAACCAGCAGTGGAACCCAAATAACCCGCTCCACCAGCTGAGGGCATGTCGTCCACGCTCCAGAGACTGTTGGGCAAGGAGCACCCTCCAGAACCTGGTGGGCATGTTACCCACTCCAGAGACTGTGGCCTTACACTCCCCTCCAGTCACAACTGGGCAAGCAGCCCCCTCCAGAACCAGTGGGCATGTTACCCACTCAAGCTGGGGTGCCCCCAACCCTTCCCCCTGAGGTGCCTGCCCATTTCCATCATGATGCCTCTGAACAGTGGAGTCCGGAAGGTGTCAGGAGTCAAGTTGGGCCTTGGATTATGCCCTGTGGCCATGTGGCCCTTTGGAACTTTGGGCTGGCCATTGGCCCAATCTGGACATGAATGCCTGCATTTTCATTTCCTTTTTCTTTATGGTGGCTGTTGGCAGCAAATTACAGTGTTTGTACTTCAGAATAGTATTCCTTGCATTATTTGCTTGTTGGTCCTGTGACAGTCGTTTTACTCTGCAGCTGGCTCTGTGTTTGGTGTGATTGTGAATGGTGTGTGTTGTGCATGTGTGGTGTCACTCTCCTTTTCCTCCCTCTCTCCCTTGTGTGTTGGGTGGGTGTACTCACTGTAATCATCTTCGTCAGCGTTGGTGCTCCAGGACGACCATGCCGTGGTAGAGCATCTGGAAGACTTGGAGTTCTGGTTCCATGGCAGCTATGGAATCCTCTGTGTCCCTGATGGTGAGTCTTTCGTTTTCTGTGAAGTATTTCTGCCAGGCTTTGGATGGGGTTGGTACCACCCCGGAAAATCTGTCGGTTTGCTATGTTATAATATGGTGGGCGGTACCTTGACTTCCACCTGGCTGTAGGTAGCTACAGCTGTGGTAAGTGGTGTTAATGCCCTGGCAGTTGGTGTGGTACATCGGCTGTCTATGGGAGGTATCACTGCCATGGTCATAATTTGGTGGTAATTACCGCCAGGCCGTTGGCAGTATTACCGCCACTTTAACAATCACCACCAATGTCATAATGAGGGCCTTAATGTATATCCAGATAGGTGATGTCTCACTCCACACCATTTTAATGTCTGCTCTGCAATTACTGATTGTGTTCTTGGTTGAAATGTCTTGGCCACTAGGGCTACCCCGACCCCATACCTCCATGACAAATTTACACCCCTTTTCCTCCCCAACATCATAGGAAGTCTAAAGGTACCCAGGGCTTGTAGATTCCCCTTGATGGAACCAAGGATATTGCCAAATAATAGGTAATTTTTGTTTTTTTGTGGGAAAAATGGGAGAGAGTGACCCAAAAAAAAGCATATTTTAATTTCTAAAAATTGCATAAACTGAAGATTTGCTGTGCAAGGATCAATGACTTCCTAGATTTTAGGATCAGACAGATTATTGTCAACAAAACGTCTTCCACAGTTTTTGCAAGAGGTAGTTTTTCCAAATTTGTGGTTTCAGCCTACTTGCAGTTTGTAGTGGAAACAGGTCTGAAACCCATGTGTGATGCCAGAAACCTATACATTTTAAAAAAGTAAACAGCATTCTGAATATAGAATTGGCCAATTTTTCCCAAATAAACTAACTTGAAATAAAAAAGCTAATTTATGTGAGTAGTAAAATACAGCCATTTCTGACAACCGTTTTATTTGTACGTCTAGTCACAATGAATTATTTACTCAAGGAATATACTGTTACATCTGAAAGACCACCCTTCTAGCTGCAGGGATATACAAGGCTTGTAGATTCTCAAATAATACACAATACCCTAAGCCAACAGCTGAGTTGCACCTTAAAATTATTTTCTATTGTTTAGTGACTAGATAGCAATTCAAATCATAAAATATAAAGAATGAAAATGTGGAATGAATAAAAACTATGTATGTCTACAAATGTACAACTTATTTACGTTTGCTAACAACTTATCTGGTAGAGAGTCTATCTGGCTGCAAATCCTTTACCTGGATTAATTCATGGGTATGGAGACTAGGGTGGTCATTACAAGCCTGGCGGTCGGTGTTAAAGCGGCAGTAAAACCGCCAACAGGCCGGTGGAAAAAAAAATGGAATCACGACCGTGGCGGAAACCGCCAACATAGACAGCCACTTTAACACTCCAACCGCCAAGGGGGTACAAACAAACACCGCGGCGGTAACCGCCAACAGACAGGCGGAACCCAATGTACCGCCCACATTATTACAACAGTCCAATCCACCACCTTTTCCGGGACGGATTCACCACTAACAAAAACACGCCGGAAACCGGACTTGGAAGGGAAAACGCTCACCTCTACACACCCCACAAGGAATCAGGACGCCATGGAACCCGAGCTCCAGATTCTTCCACCCTTTATCTTCCTGCTCCTCTACCAGGAACTACAAAGACGGCGGTGAAGACCACGGTGAGTACTGCACCTTCGACACAGGGGAGGGGGGAGGGAAAAAACAGTGACACACACACTCTACACGCAACACTCCCACCCCCACCCTCACCCACTACAACACACACACAAGTACATGTTGATACATTACATTAACAACCCCCAACCCCCCCTGGAAGAATGCAAGGACAAAAGAAAATGAGTTGAATGATTGTAAAATATTCAAATACATAAATCAAAAATATATACATATATAAAGATATTCACACTATAAACAAATATATACACCAAGAATACAAGTCCAAGGGATTCCACCATCATAGTCCGTGGACCACTGGGCCCAAAATGCATGGGCGAGGCCCACACTCAATACCCGAACAAGACAGAGAGAACACTGCTGAGGCATCAGATAGAAATAAAACAGGCACCTCAGGGGGAAGGGAAGGGGGGGCACCTCAGCCGGATGAGTGCACGATGTCAGATCCATGGGGGGGGCTCCATGCCCACTGCTTTATCATGGGGAGTGCAAAGCCGCAGTCTCTCAAGTCTCTCCAGTGGGTGGTTTGCCCACTGCTGTATCCTGGGGAGTGCAAAGCCACAGTCTCTCAAGTGGGTGGTTTGCCCACTGCTTTATCCTGGGGAGTGCAAAGCCACAGTCTCTCAAGTCTCTCCAGTGGGTGGTTTGCCCACTGCTTTATCCTGGGGAGTGCAAAGCCACAGTCTCTCAAGTCTCTCCAGTGGGTGGTTTGCCCACTACTTTATCCTGGGGAGTGCACTTAAGTGGATAACAGTCTCCACTGGTTCTGGAGGGGGCTTTGTGCCCAGAGTGCTTCATCCTGCCAAGGATAAAGGTAGTGGATGTCATTCTCCACTGGTTATGGAGGGGGCTTTGTGCCCAGAGTGCTTCATCTTGCCAAGGACTGAGGTAGTGGATGTCATTCTCCACTGGTTCTGGAGGGGGCTTTGTGCCCAGAGTGATTCATCCTGCCAAGGACAGAGGTAGAGGATGTATCTCTCCACTGGTTCTGGAGGGGGCTTTGTGTCCAGAGTGCTTTATCCTGCCAAGGACAGAGGTAGTGGATGTCATTCTCCACTGGTTCTGGAGGGGGCTTGGTGCCCAGAGTGCTTCATCCTGCTCGTGGCGGCCTCAGTAGCGTCAGAATCTTTGGGGCTCACTGGCCTGCGGTGCTTGTTGCGGCGGTATCCTGTTCAGCGGTGCTTGTGGCGGCGGTGTCCTGTATAGCGGTGCTGGTGGCGGCAGTGTCCTGTTCAGCGGTGCTTGTGGCGGCGGTGTCCTTGGCAGCGGTGCTGGTGGCGGCGGTGTCCTTGGCAGCGGTGCTTGTTGCAGTCTTGTCCGCAGTGCAGGTTTTCCCAGACTTGCCTGTTTTACTGTGCCCCTTCCCCACCTTGGATGGTGGCGCAGCTGTCTCCACACTCCCAATTGTACCCATGGGAGCGGCTTTTGTGGAAGATTTTTTTCCTCTCTCCCGCCGGGCACTGGCCAACTTTTTGTGCTTTTGAGGTGGGGGACTGTCCGTGCTCTGGCTCCTTGGCACACTGGCTGCCCCGGTGCCTGGCGCACTCCAGAAGCCGCTTACTAATGGCACCACTGTTCCTGCAGATGTTGTAGCTGAGGCGCTGGGTTGGGACCTGGAGAGGTGGGCCCTAGTAGACTGAAGGAGTGAGGGAGGTGAGGGAAAGAGGTCAAGGTTGGACAGGAAAAGTTTTTTGGACACACTGGGATGGATAGATGGAGGGGGTTTGGGAGTGGAGGAAGAGGTAGTGGTTGTAGGAGGTGTACGTTTGGTGACTTTGGGTGAAGGTGCATGGGCTGAAGGCTGTCGTGAGGTGGATGGCTGTTGGGTGGGTGTGTGGCTGCGTTTGTGTACCTTGGGAGGTGGGCTCACAGACACACTGGTAGAGGGCACAGGGGATGTGTGAATGGTAGTGGGGGTGGTGAGTGCATGTGAGCGGGGTGTGGTGGTGGGTGTGCTGGTGATGGAGGTAGTGGCTGACGATGTAGTGCATGCAGGTGTGAGTGGAGACGACACAGGGAGGGAGGAGGGAGACAAGGAGGAGGGGGACACAGTGGAGGCAGTGGCTGTTTGTATGTCTGCATGTGTATGATGCTTGCATGAGTGCCTGTGGGATGTGTGTTGTTTATGTTTGCCTGAGCTTCCCTTGTGTGTTGAGGGTGTGCATGCTGGTCTGATGGTGTGCTTGGGATAGGTTGAGGTACAGGGGTTTGGGTCTGGGTGGAGGAAGTTGGAGGGGGGAGGCTAGAGACAGGGACAATGGCTGCCATCAGTGCTGAGGCCAGAGTCTGAAAAGCTCGCTGTTGGGCCACCTGACCAGAATGAATGCCCTCCAGGTATGCATTGGTCTGTTGCAACTGCCTCTCTACACCCTGGATGGCATTCAAAATGGTAGACTGCCCAACAGTGAGGGACTTGAGGAGGTCAATGGCCTCCTCACTGAGGGCAGCAGGGGTGACAGGGGCAGGGCCTGAGGTACCGGGGGCGAAGGAGATGCCTACCCTCCTGGGTGAGCGGCCATGGGGCAAACGCTGAGGGCCTGCCGGGAGGGCAGTGCTGGTGGGGGGGTGGCGGCTGTACCTGTAGATGCGGGGGGCACAGATGGGCCCACCACCGCAAGGGAGTTCCCATCAGAGGAGTCCGTATCGCTGATCTCAGCTCCTGTCCCCGCCGTGGAGCTCCCCTCCCCATCCCACTGGTGAATTCAGACTCCGTTGTTTCGCCCTCCAGGGCCATGTGGGATGCAGCTCCCTCCTGCTCCGGTGCCACTGCTCCTCCACCTGATGATGCTAATCCACACAAGAACAGGGAGACCACAAAAAGGGGGGGGGGAGACAGAAGAGACATGTTGAGTGCATGCAATACCGCTACCGTTCGCAGACACTACAGACACAGAAGCCCCCTGCACTACGCTGTGCACTTGGAGTTCCCTAATCAATCACAGGGACATGGGTTACAAGGCTATGCCCGATTGCTGCACACATGGATGTCACAGGAGCCTGACTAGGTGTAGTTGGCTCTGTACACAGGGGGGGTGGGGTGCCACAGGGCCTGCCTTAAGAAGGGACCTTGCCTACTAAACTTGCCCTGGCCTAGGGGAACCCACAGCACAACTCTCTCACCCAGACACCTACAATGCGCGCTGAATCAGCTGAATGAGAGTGTGCTCATCCCCTTGTGGCTGCTGTGATGCCCTCAAGCCCCCATCCAACTCTGGGTACGCCACTGCCAGGATCCTGAACATCAGGGGGGTCCTGGTGCGACGGGCACCCCTCCCACATTGGGAGGCCATCCCCAGTTGGGCCTCCGCAGTCTTCTTGCTCCAGCAGCAGTGTCCTCCCATCTTTTACGGCAGTGGGTGCTCCGTCTGTGGTAGACCCCCAGGGTCCGCACTTCCTTGGCGATGGCACGCCAAATATCCTTCTTCTGGTGGGAGCTGACCTACAGGAATAGTAAAGGGGAAAAGGAGAAGATAATACCGTCAGCACCGTCACAGTCATTGGCCCGCATCCCTACCCTTGCCATGACGCACATGCACTCACCGTTGTTTCATGCACGCCTCATTCTCCCCCCTATCTTTCATCCACACCACTCCAAACAGCCATAGCCCATACAGCATGCTCACAGTGTACTCACCTGTTTGTCTGGAGGTCCGTAGAGTAGCGTCTACTGGGGGAGGACCCCATCCACTAGTTTATCCAACTCCTCTGTGCTGAAGGCAGGGGCCCATTCCCCAGACACACGAGCCATTGTCTCTTCCAGACTGAGGTCACAGCAGCGAAGATCAGGTATCAAGTGATTGAACAGAGGGAAAATGGTGGTCACGTCCGCGGCGGTGCGTAACGTCACCGCCAGCGTACATCGCCATTGGCTCCTGGGACCCATAGGGTCCAATGTTAACCAATGCAGGATTGCGCCGCGGTCTTCGACCGCCTATCGCGACAGTGTACAACGCCAGCGCAGTTACCTCATATCCCCTTGTCCCACTTTACAGGTCAGGCAGCTGCCATTTCAGGGGGCCACATGGCATTACAGCCATCTGTCGATTTGCAAACATTTTCCGATTAAGTTGTGTTTATGTACCTCAGAGTTGGTTGACTCTCTGCTCGCTGTTCTCCATATGCAACGTCCACTGGGGCAGGTGAGGAGATGGCGGCATCGTCCGGTGTACAGACCGCTGGTGGACCTGTCGACAATGGAGGAGCGACATGTGACCATCACCTACAGACTTGATCGTACCACAATCCTGGAACTGTGTGCCCAGTTGGAGCCAGACCTGATGTCATCTATCCGCCATCCCACAGGAATCCCCCCTCAAGTGCAGGTGTTGTCAGTACTCCATTTCCTAGCAAGTGGGTCTTTTCAAACAACAGTGGCCATAGCATCAGGGATGTCCCAGCCTATGTTTTCCAACGTGTTGTCCAGAGTGTTGTCTGCCCTGCTGAAACACATGCGGAGCTACATCGTTTTCCCTCAGGTGGAGGATTTGCCTACAGTGAAAGGTGACTTCTATGTCCTGGGACATATCCCCAACATCATAGGTGCCATTGATGGGACACACATGGCCTTGGTCCCCCCACACAGGAGTGAACAGGTGTACAGAAACCGGAAGAGTTACCATTCTATGAATGTGCAGATGGTGTGTTTGGCCGACCAGTACATCTCCCATGTGAATGCCAAATTTCCTGGCTCAGTGCATGACGCTTATATTCTGCGGAATAGCAGCAACCCTTATGTGATGGGGCAACTCCAGAGGCACCGTGTGTGGCTATTAGGTGAGGACATGGACCCAATAGAGTGTGACTAGGTGTCTGGGTCTGGTGATGTCCCTAAGAGTTAGTGTGTGTCTAACAGTTGTCCCTCGCCATTTGCAGGTGACTCTGGTTACCCCAACCTGTCATGGCTACTGACCCCTGTGAGCAATCCCAGGACAAGGGCAGAGGAACGCTACAATGAGGCCCATGGGCGAACTGGAATGATTATAGAGAGGACTTTTGGCCTCCTGAAGGCCAGGTTCTGGTGCCTCCATATGACAGGTGGTTCCCTATTCTACTCACCAAAGAAGGTATGCCAGATCATCGTGGCCTGCTGTATGCTTCACAACTTGGCTTTGCGACGACAGGCGCCTTTTCTGCAGGAGGATGGTCCAGATGGAGGGGTTGTGGCAGCTGTGGAGCCTGTGGACAGTGAAGACGAGGAAGCAGAAGAAGAGAACATAGACAACAGGAACACAGTGATCCACCAATACTTCCAGTGAGCCACAGGTAAGAAGACAACACTGCCTGCTCCATCTGATTTGATTCTACTACCTCTCATCTGTCTGTCATTGTCACCCAGTGTAAGGTCACTGAGTTGTCACTTTCCCTTACGATTTCACAGATGTGGGTCCCACTGTGTGACATCTGCTTTGTTTCCGCATGGACTAGAGCTGTGTGACATTGGTATATTGACATTACATTGGATATAGCATTTTGCCACTGTTATTGCTAATACACATTTTCGAAAGCACAGACTGACTCCAGATTGTTTTGTGATTTAAGGGTGTTTATTTAAGTGCTAAATAGTGGAGGGGGTTGTAAAATGGTCAGGGGTGAATGTGGAGGAATGTCCATGGCAGAGTCCAGTCTATTAGTCTCACAGGTGCATTGTCCAAAGGGGCATAGGAAGTGGAGCTGGGGCAGTTTAAGGAGGGACAGGGTGACAAAGTGGGACAGAAGAATGAGATTCAGGGTGGTCTCATTTCTTAATGGGGGTCTTGGCATTGTTCTCTGTCTTTGTCCTGTATCTCAGGGACCATTTGCGGGGTGGTTCTCCATCTGCAGGGGTTGGGGTGCTGGTGTCGTGGTCCTGTGGCGGTGCCTCCTGTCCACTAGCACCGGCGGAGGTGGTGGGCAGTTCATCGTCCAGGCTGGTGCCAGGGGCCCCTTGTTGTGCCACAGTGTCCCTCCTGGTGTTGACGAGTTCCTTCAGCACCCCTACAATGGTGCCCAGGGTGGATTTGATGGATATGAGTTCCTCCCTGAACCCCAAATACTGTTCCTCCTGAAGCCACTGGGTCTCCTGAAACTTGGCCAGTATCGTTGCCATTGTCTCCTGGGAATGGTGGTAGGCTCCCATGATGTTGGAGAGGGCCTCATGGAGAGTGGGTTCCCTGGGCCTGTCCTCCCCCTGTCTCACAGCAGCCCTTCCAGTTCCCCTGTGTTCCTGGGCCTCTGTCCCCTGAACCGTGTGCCCACTGCCACTGCCCCCAAGTCCCTGGTGTTGTTGGGATGGTGGGTTAGCCTGGGTTCCCTGTAGTGGTACACACACTGCTGCATGACGTGTCCTGGGGACAGAGGTATGGGTCGCGCTGAGTGGGTGCTGTGCTGGTGTTTCCAGAGGGGGGAAGCTCTGTAGTGGCATGTGCCAGTGTGAGGGGAACCGACTGTCCCGAGGTCCCAGATGGGCCGGGCTGGTCATCTAGATCCAGTTGGACAGAGCTGCTGTCATCACTGTGGGCCTCTTCTATGGGTGGAGTGGACATGTCTGGACCCTCCTGTCCGGTGACGTTGGGAAGGGGTCCTGCAGGGGTGTAAAGGCATGGTTATTGCATCTATGTGTGCCGTGGTGTGTAATGGGTGGGTGACCCTGTACCCTAGTGCTTGCATTCTTGAGTGGGACCTTGTGTGATAAAGGTTTAGGGGGGTGTATGGGTATGTGCAGTGGACATGCTTTGGTGATGGGTGTTACATGCAGGGCTTGGGTTTGGGATGTGTGGTTTGTGATATTGGGACATATGTGAGGAGTTGGAGTGATGGGGTGAGGGCGAGGGTGGGGGTATGTAATAGCATGCAGGTGGGTGGGGGGTGAAGTAGTGAAAGATTTGCCTTACCAGAGTCTGCCGCCAGTCCTCTGAACCGCAATCTGGTGTCTTGAGACCACGGAACGCACCTTCCCCCGTAGGTCATTCCACCTCTTCCTGATGTCATCCCGTGTTCTTGGGTGCTGTCCCACTGCGTTGACCCTGTCCACGATTCTTCACCATAGCTCCATCTTCCTAGCTATGGTGGTGTGCTGCACCTGTGATCCGAATAGCTGTGGCTCCACCCGGATGATATCCTCCACCATGACCCTGAGCTCCTCCTCAGAGAACCTGGGGTGTCTTTGCGGCCATGGTGTGGTGTGGATGATGTGTGGGGTGGGGTGTGTTGTGATGTGTGGGGTGATATTCAGAACTGTGTTGTGTGAGGTGCTTGGATGTTGTGTGAGTGATGGTGTTTAGTGCCTTTGGATGCTATTGTTCTTTCTGGTGGTGTCTCTCTCTGGCCTTCTGTCGCAATTGTTGTCATAAGGGTTTGTGGGTGAGGTGGGTGTGTGTTTTATATTTTATTGGATGTGTGGGAGTGGTGTGTGTATGTGTATCAGGTGTGTGCATTTGGAATTGTCCAATGTGGATGTGTTTGGTAAGAGTGTGTGTATTTTGAGCGCGGCGAGGGTCGGTGTTTCATGGATGCACTCCATGCTACAAATTTGTTCCAACGGCAGGCGTTAGTTGTCTTGGTAAAGGGATGCCGGGCTGCCAGAATAACATTGTAGACTTCTGTCGCCACTCAGTCTCCACTCAAGGAGGCTAGGAGTGTGCAGATTCAGGTTCAGCTGCTACAGAAGATCCCCGAAGAGGCAGCCTTACCGGAGGACTAATGCTCATGCTTAATAGCTTGGGATAGAGACTCTCCAATTCAAAGCCACAAGAATGACTTAAGCCTGGTCATACCTGATTTTCTTGAGAACTCTGAGCAGGAGTGGTTCTGGCAAAAATGCATACAAGAGGCCGGAACTCCACTTGAGGCAAAAAGAGTGTTAGCGCAAGAGTCACCATGGAAACTGCAGCACATAAAACTGCTGAAATTGAGTGTTGTCAGCGGTGGCGAACAGTCCTAACAAAGACTCTCCCCACTCTTGAAAGAGACCTTGCACCACCTTCGGATGGAGACGCTGTTCGTGATCCGCTAGGCATCGACGGCTGAGTTTGTCCATCCTGGTGTTCAGAGAACCCGCAAGCTGCTGAACTGCCAGGGAAATGCCGTGATGTTCCAGCTATGTCCGGAGTCTTAGGGCCCCTTGACAATGGATCCACAAACCCATTCCCCCCTGTTGCATTACCACATGGCAGTGGTATTTCCCATGAACACCTGCAACAGCCTTCCCCTTCATGGAGGAAGAAAGGCTTTCAATGCCAAACAGATCGCTCGGAGCTCCAGCAGGATGATGTGAAACCCGGACTCAGCCAGAGACCAGAGTCCTCTAATCTCTACCTCTCTCAGATGGCCGCCCCAGCCCATGAGTGAAGCATCTGTCACTACAGGCAACTCTGGCTGGGGAAGGGAGATGGGTCTGCCGCTGAACCGATCCCGGTTTGTCAGTAATCACTGCAGGTGTTTGCAATTCCCGTCGAGATCTGAACCATATTGGAAAGATTACCCTAATGATGTGCCCACTAGAATTTCAGTTCCCACTGCAGAGCTCTCATATGCCAATGGGCATGTGTCACCAGATGGATGCAGGAGGCATGAGGCCCTGCAGCCTCATTCAGTCTCACCAAAATTCAGGACACAGGTTGACACATTGGTTCCGTAGCCTGTATATCCTATGTAGGAAGCTGGCTCCTTATATAGAGGACCAAAAAGAGGTAAACTGTGGACAAAGTCTAGGCAAACCCCAACGGCATTACAGTAGTGTGAATGACACCCCAAATGCTCTCTTCTGTGTTAGTGTGGGCAAGCAGTTAGGCATATCAGAGGGTAGTGCTAAGCATGTATTGCACACATAAAGGCAGTAAGTCAGACACATACTCGATAAAGAAATCTGTCACCAATTTATAAAAATAACACATACTTTTATATGAATTTAGATACCTAGATCATTGAAATCAGGAAAGTACTTTTCAGTTATGAATTTTTCCAGTTTTCAAAAGTTGACATACAATTTTTGGGTGTGGTAATGTTATCCTATGGGGTTAAACCGTACTACATTTGGGCACTTAACAGAAACTTACAGGACTGTTCTCCAGGCCTTTACGTGAGTATGGGGCAAAGTCCAAAGGCACACCAACAGGTCACCTCTGGAGGTTCTGGGGTGTCCCAGTGCAGAGATGTGTTATGGTGCCGGATGTCCCATTTATTTCAATGGGGAACGGTCCAGTCAGGAAAAGGATGCAAGGTGGTACTGGGGGGGTTAGTCCATAGGAAACCACAGTGGGCTCAACTCTTGAGGTCCTCTGATATGTAGGGACACTGTTGGTCCACTTCTCCTCAGGCTGTGGGGCTTGGGTGCAGTGGTGTCTTTTGGGGTCGGATCTGGTGCTGGAGTCACTCGCAGTTGGAGGGGGCCTGCAGAAAGAGGCTGCAGGCGGCGACTGGAAGTCCAGTCTGGCTAAACCAACAAGGAAGCTCAGGTCTCACGATGCTCGGGGATGTCAGGACACATTTGGTCCTCTTCTCCTCAGGCCGGGGAAGCTGCATGCAGAGGTGTCCTGAGGCGTCAGGTTTCTGTCACTGGAGGCACTCGTGGTAGAGGGGTCCACAGGTGGCAACTGGGAGTCCAGGGTAGGGAAACCCAAGGGCTGTGGGGCGCGAGTGCAAAGGCACTTTAAGGTGTCGGAGGTCAGAGGCTCCTTATCTGTCTTTTGTCTTTGTTTCTGCTGAAGAGGGGCAAACAGGAATGCTGGGCCACTCACAATGTGGGTCTCACTGCCCATAAATGCCCTTAATGTGCAGGCCAGTTTTTCTCGGTTTTGGTGCCTGGTCTGGACACAACAAGCTTTGCTGCTGTAGGGGGTCTGGTGCCCCAAGTATTGCTTTTGATTCTTTTGGTGCCTGCGGCTACAGGGGAGTAGCTGCTGTACTCCAAGCGAGTTTCTCTGGCAATTGGAGAAGCACTGGCAGCCCTCTCGGTTTTTTGGAGTCTTCCCAGTGGCAAGTCGGTTGATTCACGAGGGTCAGGTACAGCAGGCTGGCAGGGTTGGTGCCAAGTCAGTTGTGCTCCTTGGTTCTTGGGTAAGCAATCTTTTTTGTCCACTCCTTCTTTTATGTCCATCAAAACGTGAAGTCCTGGTCTCAGGGGTTCCCCTAAATACTCAATTTAGGTATGTTAAGGGGAGTGAGGGGTAGTAGCCAATGAGCTACTAACCCCTGGGGTCACTATGCCCCCTAGATGACCACATCCTTTAGGGAGTGGGCATCTCCATGTCCCAGAATTCCTAATTTCACCATACACAAGGTGGTGTAAATTCCTAATGTTGTGTTCACTTCAGGCTGGTCACCCTAGTGATGTGTCCAGCCTGCAAGTGCAATAGGCCACCTGAATAGCTGATTTTCCCACTTGTCCAGATACCAAATGGGCCCTGGTTGGGGGGACTGGCATCCCCTTAACTCTGAAGGAAGCCAGATTGCGTACCACTGGAATACTAATTTACTAGTCATCCTGTTGGATAACATCCCTGGCCAGATGTTCCTGACCGCCCAAGAGCATGAGCTCTCACCCCTAAGGGTCAGAATCTCACCTTTGGTGGGAGGCTGGTTAGAACCGATCAGTGAGCACACTAGTAGTTGATAGGTTTTCAGGGGGCACATCTAAGGTACCGTCTGGGTGCAAGTTTTAATAAGTCCAACACCGGATTGATATCAAACACCATAGGTTTCAGTGAAGCCATTATGTAGCTAGGGAACTTGCTCTGACCAGTGCACAGTACATACCTTAAGATAGCTTCCCTGTTCACTTTTACTGTCAGTAATTGAACCGGCCAGCACAGGGCATATCTGCTCATGTAGATATGTCTTCACAAGTAATATAATGCACCCTGCCTTAGGGCTGTAAGGGGTGCTAGAGGAGTGACTTACAAATATTACATGCAGTGTTAGGGGGCATGGCACACAAGTGGGTGTCTGTATGAAAGTATCCTCTTTCTTGCCGTGGTTACCCCCTTTTTCTGCCTGATGTCAGTGTGTTTGACTGTGTTCACTGGGATCCTGCTAACCAGGACCCCAGTGATTATGCTCTCTCTTCCAAAACTCTGTATTTCATCCCACAATTGGCATACTGGTGCCCCATGTAAGCACCTATTTTATAGTACCCAGGAACCCAGGGCATTGGGGCTCCAGGGGATCCCTATGGGCTGCAGCAGTTATTCTGCCACCCATACGGAGCCCATGCAAATTGTTCTGCAGGCTTGCCACTGAGGTCTGTGTGAACCAGGTGCATGCACCCGTTTTCACTGTAGGTCACTGCACCAGGTCACTGTAAGTCACCCCTATGGTAGGCCCTATTAGCCCAGAGAGCAGGGTGCAGGTACCTTTGCTTGAGGGCACCCCTGCCATAGCAGAGTTGCCCCCACAAACTCCAGACCCATTTTCCTAGACTTTGTGAGTGTAGGGACGCTATTTTACGCGTGAACAGGACATAGGTGACTACCTATGTCCAGCTATATAATGGTAGCTCCACACCTAGGCATGTTTGGTATCAAACACAGTGGAATCATACCCCAATACTTTTGCAAGTATTGGTTGTATGATTCCATGCACTCTGGGGGCTCCTTAGAGGACCCCCAGCACTGCTCCTACAGCCTTCTGGGGTTTTGCAGGCAGCCCAAGCTGCTGCCACCTCACAGACAGGTTTCTGCCTTTCTGTTGCTTGAGCAGCTCAAGCCAATAAGGCAGAACAAAGGATTTCCTTTGGGAGAGGGGTGTTACACCCTCTCTCTTTGGAAATAGGTGTTACTGAACTTGGGTGGTGTAGCCTCTCCAAGCCACAGGTATGCTTTGAAGAGCACATTTGGTGCCCTCCGTGCATAAACCAGTCTACACCAGTTCGGGGACCTCCAGTCCCTGCTCTGGCACAAAACTGGACAATGGGAAGGGGAGTGACCACTCCCCTACCCATCACCACCCCAGGGGTGGTGCCCAGAGCTGCTTCAGAGGGCCCTTGGGTTTTGACATCTTGAATCCAAGGTTGGCAGGGAACTCTGGGAACATCTGAGTGGCCATGTCAGGCATATGACATCAGAGCCACCTTCTGATAGGTGGTCACCCAGCTAGGTGACCAATCCCCCTTTCAGGGCTATTTATGATCTCTCTTTTGGGTGGTGCCTCTGATTCAGCTTGCAAGATTCCAGCAGGAATCCTCTGCCATCTCCACTTTGACTTCTGACCAAAGAAACTGCATCTGGACTCTAAAGGACACGACGATCTGCAACAAAGACGAAGACTTTGCCTGCAACATTGTTTCCACGGCGCCTTCCAGCTTCTGCAACATTTCCTCGGTCATGCATCATCCAAGGACAGCCTGTCTTCAGTCTGCACAGGAAAGAAGAAGGAATCTTCCTTGGAGTGAAGGAGTCACTGCCCTGCATCTGCAGGTAACAAAAGGCAATGACGACCAGCTGTGTGGATCCCCTCTCCTGCTGAGCTGCATGAATCCTGCATCACGGGTGGTGGTCGGAAGTGGTCCCGTTGGCCCACTCTGCCAGCTGTCTCACGTGGGTGGAGGTAAGCCCTTGCCTTCCCAAGAAGGACAGTACCCCTGTGCACTGCGTCTTTTGCAGCTGCCAAGGATTGTTGACACTTCTTCCAAGGGGTCATCAGGCATCGTGTAGCTCCAACCCCCAGCACTCCTTTCTATGACACACAGCTTTCTGAGTGGCTCTCCTGTGGCGTGGGACTCCTTTTCGTAGTGCTGTATGAGCTACATCTGCAACATCTGTGTTCCTGTCCTGTGGGACTCCTGTGAGTGCTGCATGTGCTTCTGTTGGCTCTCTGTGATGCTGAGGGCCCCCTCTGACTCCCCCTCCTGGGTTGAGTTCTCCTGGGCCTTGCTGGTCCCTCGCAGCACCACTTTCCGGCAACCCCGAGATTTGCCTGTGCCAAGGCTTGTTGGTGGAATCTAAACAAGCAAACCCAAATGCAATCTTCTATCAGGCGTGGGACATCACTTGCATCTCTAGGAACTTGACTTTGACTCCAGGGCTGCAGTGCTGACTTCCTTTCTTCCCCGTCGACCAACTCCTGCATCCTCAGCTTGGTGGGTAGGGGCTCCTGCCCCCACTGGACTCTGCTGTGTCTTCTGGACTTGGTCCCCTCTTTCCACAGGTCTTCCTCTTCAGGAATCCACCATTGGTTTCTTGCAATCATCTCTGGGTTTTGCAATTCTCTTCTTTTCTTCTAAGTGGGTATTTTGGGGGAAATTCTAGTGATTTACTTTTGCTTTCCTGTTCGCTGGGGAGTGTTGTGGTACGTACCTTTGTGCTTTCCTGGTGCTACTAGCACCCCTCTACACACTCCACTTACCTAGGTGGGGATCCAACTCTTGCATTCCATTTTTTTGGTATATTGTTTGTGCTCCCCCAGGGTCACTATTCTCTATTGTGTTTTACACTGTTTTGCACCTACCTATTCTTATGCCTATTTCTGATTACTAGTGTACATAACGTGTGTGTTACTTACCCCCTAAGGGACTATTGCCTCTATAGTATTTTTGGTGCTGTGTTACCATACTAAAGTACCTTTTTTTAACACTGAGTGATTTCTTTCATGTGTATAAGTGGTATGTGACTACGATGGTATTGCATGAGCTTTTCATGTCTCCTAGATAAGCCTTGGCTACTCATCCACACCTACCTCTAGAGAGGCTGGTTTCTAGACATTGCCCACACTACACTAATAGGCGATACGTGGACCTGGTATAAGGTGTAAGTACCTTAGGTATCCACCACACACCAGGCCAGCTTCCTACAGTGTCAGGTTGTGTTTTCACTTTTTAGAGCACCATTGTCACGCAGCCTGCAGAGGCAGTCTGCATGAGTTTGGTGCTGGGTCTCTCGAAGTGACACAAGCTATGCTGCACCTCTCAGGGACCCTCTTTAGTACCAGAGGTACTACTTAGTAGGGACTTACAGAAGTGCTAAAGGCCTGGTCACTTGGCGATCAAGTGACCAGGTGTCTTGCTTTTGGGGAAAGAACACTGACACTGGGGACCTGGTTAGTAGGACCCCAGTGCACTTCAGTCAAAGTTGCATCAAATACCAGGCAAAACAAGGGTGGACTTCTGCAACAAAAACCCAGTTTCCTACATCCTGGACTCGCCGATAGGGATGATAGGCCTGAAAATGCACTGTGTTCAGAACAGCTCCGATGAAAGGGAGAGTCTGAGAGGGAGTCAGGTGTGACTTTGACGTGTTCCTAGTCAATCAATCAATCAATCAGATTTTATAAAGTGCCACCAGGAGTCATCCCAGGCAGATGTGGTGGTCCCAGGATGTGGATCTAGGTTGTGTCTGAGTTGAGATTGAAGCAGCTCTCCTTCATCCAGGTAGCCACAGCTCCCATCCAGTTGTGGAAATTCTTCTTGGCAGTTGCAGGGTTTTCGGTCAGTGAGATGTTCAGCTTGGTGTCGTTGGCATAGGCGATGATGTTGGGTCTGTGGCTTCTGATGATGGCCGCGAGTGGGCCATGTAGATGTTGAAAAGTGTGGGGCACAGGGAGGAGCCCTGAGACACGCCACAGCTGATCTCTGTAGGTTCCGACAGGTAGGGTGGGAGTCTGACTCTCTGTGTTTTGCTGGTCAGGAAGGAGTGTATCCACTGTAGGGCCTTGCCACGGATGCCAGCTTCATGGAGTTGGGGGCAGAGAGTGTGGTGGAAGACCGTGTCGAAAGCGGCTGAGAGGTCCAATAAGATGAGGGCTTCTGTTTGGCCCCGGTCGAGGAGCGAGTGGATGCCGTCTGTGGCGGCGAGGAGAGTGGTCTCCGTGCTGTGTTTGCTCCTGAAACCTGATAGGGAGATGTTCAGGATGTTCTTCTCGATGTGTTTGTGGAGCTGTGCATTGATGGCCTTTTCGATGACCTGGACTGGGAAAGGCAGCAGAGGGATGGGGCAATAGTTCTTGAGATCCAGAGGGTCGGCCGTGTTTTAGGACCGGGTGGATTTAGGTGTGCTTCCAGTCCTCGAGGAAGGTAGTCGTCTCCATGGAGCTGTTAAGAGTGTGGCGGACCTTGGATGCAATGGAGGTGTTGCCTTTATTGAAAATGTGGTGGGGACAGGGATCCATGGGGGCTCAAGAGTGGATGCTACTCATGAGGGAGCAGGTCTTGTCCATGGTGAGGGTGGCCAGCAGTGCAGGATCTGCAGACGTTCAGAGGATCCGGGCTGGAAGGTTGTAGGTGGGCTCAGAGGGCTTTAGGGTCTGAAGCTATCGTAGATGTACTTGATTTTTCGATGGATGAAGGTGACTAGTCTGTCGCAGAGGTCCTGGGATGGAGGGATGTTTGCAGCTTCTGATTGGGGGTTGGCAAACTCGTTGACCACAGCAAAGAGCTCTTTGGTATTGTGTGCAGTGGTGTTGATACAGTCCTGCAGGGCAGCTTTCCTAGTGGATCTGATGAGACAGTGTTGAGAATTGATGGCGGTTTTGAAAGCTGCGAGGTCCTCCAGGGCCATCTCTTTTCTAGACTTTTGCAGCTGCACCTGGAGTCCTGAGTGTGAGAGAAATCCAGATGGACGTCTTGGGGTTGTGTTTGCCTGAGGTCTCTCGGAGTTGCGATATGTTTGCATCTGTGGCGGGGGAGGTGGTGACTTTCTGACGGTGCTGGTGAGATGCTCTTCAGTGACCTGGTTCCATTAGCTATGTTGGGAGCACACGGTGCAGAGGTGGACGGTAAATGTGGTGATGAAGAAATGTATGTAGTGGTGGTCGGTCCAGTGTAGTGTGGAGGTGCTGCTGAAGGTGATGTTGCTCCTGGCAGAGAAGATGGGGTTGAGTGTGCGTCTGATGATGTGTATAGGTGAGGCGACCAGTTGCTTGAGGCCAATGGTGGTGAGGTTCTCGAGCAGGAAAGTGGTGCTGTTGTTGTTTCAGTTGTTGATGTGATAGTTGAGGTCACTGAGGAGAAAAGTGGGGTGCTATTATGTCAACAATGGTGTTGCTGAAGGCTGGGTGGGGGCCAGGTGACCTGTGGATGAGGGTGCCACAGAAGGTGGAATTTGGGTTGACGTGGATCTGGAAACGGAGGTGCTCCATGATGGAGAAGTGTTCTGAGTTGGTTATCAGGCGGAGGGTGGAATTGTGTGCGATGGCCAGGCCGCCTCATGGCCGAGAGGGCTGGTCCTTGCAGACCAGTTTGTAGTCACTGGGAATGGAAGTGGCGATGTCAAGGGCTAATGCTGGATTTGTCCATGTTTCGGTGAGAAAGGCGATGTTCTGGTGGGTGGAGTCTTGCAGGTCCCAGAGTTCTACGACGTGTTTGTGAAGGGAGAGTACCTTGAGGAAGATGCAGTTGAGGTTGTGAGGGTGGTTGTTTGATTGTCCTGTGGTGGGGGGAGGTCCAGCGTTTGGTAGAGGGTGAAGATGTGGTGGCAGATGAAGCAGGAGAAAGATCCCTGGGTGTCTTTGGGTGATGGCTGGCAGTGGAGCGTCCTGTGTTCAGTGCGCTGTTGTTACTGTTGTAACAATGGATGGTCAGAGGACCAGGTTTTGTGGCACTGAGCGCGCTACAGGCACAGATGGGCACAGACGGGTTGCCTTTGGAGTGCTGGCGGTGCAGCAGCCACCATTATTAAGGGGAGGGAGGTGGGAGGGTCCGGTCCGCTGGGAAGGCAGGAAAGCGCTTTGCAGGGAGGGAGAAAAAGGAAAAAGAAGCACAAAAAAGTGCAACAATGGAGAGAAAGAGACGGGAAAAAGAGAAAAGAAACACACACAAACAGGCACCGATGGCCACTAGGCCACCAGGGATGAGACACAGGCATGTGCCTGCAGTTGGAGTTGGGCCTTGAACTGAGAGTCAGATAGGCTTTTAGTCCGATTAGCAGCAGCAACAGGTGGAGCTGCACAGAGGAGAGCAAGCAGACGCTGACCAGAAGGTCAGGGGAGCTGCCCTCTCACTGCACAGCAGCCGCCATCAAGTGTCAGGAATCCCAAGGTGCCTCCTGCGTTATGTGTCAGCATCCCCAGGGATTAGGGTTAAATCATATCTCTGTTCTTGGTTAAACCTTCATGTTTCTAAGTAAACATAATGTGCTGTGTTACACAATTGGTTTTTATCAATCCTTGTTATACCAATGCTTGTTTGCTAATGTGAGCAGGTGTAGACATGTGCTTCTAATTGGGTGTGGTGTAGACTTGTGCTTCTAATTGGGTGTGGTGACTCATCCACATGTGGAAACTCAGCTGTTTCCTGATTGGCTATAAATAGTAAGGTGAAGCATGCCTTCCTGCTTGGCTTTGTTTTGCTTCCTGATCTCAGCGTCTGATTTGGCAGTCCAACCCCTGCTGTCATCCTCGTATTCAGGACTTTTGAGGCAATTCTTTTCTTTGTTCCTGTCATCAGGCATTCCTCCAGCTCTCCGGAAAAGACTGCAGCTAAATGACTAGTATTCTCCAGGGAGTTTGTTTGTTGAGCGCCGCGCTTTCCTAGAACAGCTGGTGTATTTCAGACTGTATTTTGGCAGAGTGCTTATCTTGAAGAGACAAATGCATTTCTGAACATTCTACATTATTATTGTACTTACTTGCCTAAATGTGCTTCAGGAAATCTGCTTGAGCTCAAGTACTACAAAAAGTGACAGTGCAGTTTTAAAAGAGCATTTATGTGACTTTTCTTTCTCTAATAGCATAACTCTTGGATTTAAATTGTGTCATTCATGCCTGTGTTTCAGGTTTGAGGAATTTGCTTTTGAAGGGTTTTTCACACACACAGTGAAACCAAACCAAACTGTGCCACCCTAACTGTTTAAAGCCAGAGTGGACATTTATATTTCTTGGATTGTTTTTGTTCCTTTTAGTTTAACCCTATGCATGCAGGAAAGTTATATGTGATAAAAGTAACGCCCTTTTTTGTCCTTCTTGTGCATGATGAGTGCAACCACATTCCTAATTGTAGTGTGCAACAGTGAATCTCTGTGAAGCCCGCCCTAGTGTTGCAGTACTTATTGTTATGGTACTCAGTTTGGGGTTTTGGTAATGCAGTGTTAGTAATTGTGCCAACAGTTATTATTATCCAAGAAAAGTGCTGGAGCATCCCGGTGTTCTTCTACCGCTCCCGTGCCCATATCAGAAAGAGAGATTCAGTTTCAAGGAAGTTGAGTGCACTAACTCGACTACCACTCTGTCAACAACGACCTGCCCCCCCGAAGATACAGGGTGCCTGGCTGGACCGGCAAGACGTGGCAGTGTTTTGTCTCTTTCTCTTCCACTCCCCCTTTCCTTTTGGGACACCTGCCGGGGCTTCTGTGTCCACCAGGAAGTGCTGAGAGGTGTTCCAGGAGGTCAAGGGGCATACCATTGCCCCTGCAGATATCCTGCTTTTCAGGTCAGTGGCCCCGTATTGACATAAAGCCAAGACACAACATACAGGGCTGCCTGGGTGATGGATTCCTCAATGGGTACTTTCAAAGGTTTAGCACAGGCTTTACCAGCTGATCAGGATTCTCCATCTTTATTCGATTTCACTAGGGCCCTGGCGGATTACAGAAGGGAGTTCTTTCCTTAAAGCAAGAGAACCTGGACTTGCCCACTGAACTTCAGCGGTATAAACCACAAGACACCCCATGGGGAGGAGTCAAACTAAAACAAAGATCTCCAGTACTACAGGCCCCTCAGTTTGACCCGTCTAATCATGTTCCTAGACCCAATTCAGGCCCAACGACTTCCACCACACAACCCATGCAGGTAATGGTCACAACACCAACCCCTGTGCCCTTAGCTCCTCCAGAAAGGTTTTTTGGAGATAGTGCCAAGTTCAACATTTTTCTTAACCAGTGCCAACTACAGTTTTTGTGTCGGGCAGCTGCATTCCCCAACAATGCTGCAAAGGTAGCTTTTGTTATCTCTTATTTGGGAGGCAATGCAGCTAATTGGTCTCTTCTGCTGGTGGAGTGCAATGACCCTATACTGTATGATGTCAACCGGTTCAAGGAAGCCTTGCGGAAACTGTTCACCAAACACCTCTTCGTACAAGCCAGTGACAGTGAGTTGCTGAATTTGCACCAGGGAAACAAGGATCTGCTGTCCCATATCACCTCTTTCAATTGGTTGGTGGCAGAGGCTGAGTGGCCCAAGGAGAAGAGGACCTCCTTCTTCTATTGTGGCCTTCGATCGATCACAAGGATGTTCCAGCCCAAATTGTGGAACCTCCTACAGGGTGTTCCGAGTTCGTTGACCTGGTGGTACGATTGGATCACCGCTTGAGTGAACGTAAGGGAGAAAAATTCCAGGGTGACACATGCTTAGTGGTGCTCAAAACTGAGAAAAAGGAGTCCACCATTCCCACTCATGATACACCTGAGCCCATGCAAATTGGCAGTGTGCGGGGCCCACTATCTAAGGAAGAGAAGGAACGGAGGAAAAAAATGAAACTGTGTTTATACTGTGGTAAGGCAGGACATTTTGCTTGGGAATGTCCTAACAAGCCTACTGCTCCAAAGAAAGCCATTGGAGTGGTAAAAGGTCCTGAATTCTCTCTTCCTGACCAGGCGGAAAACTAACTGGCTTGATAACTTCTGAGACCATTTTATCGAGCGGTTCTTTCAATATGGTCTCACATCTTCTGGCTAATACCATCAGTCCAGTAACTCGAAATCTAACTCTTATTGTGACGTTAGTGTTGTCCCCTCAGGTTTGTAAGGTCATTCCCATATTGCTTGACTCTGGGGCTACCGGAAACGTTTTTGATTTCGGTTTGGCTAAAACATATATTACAACTGTCAGAAAAGATGTCACTGCACCAGTCAGAGCCGTGGATGGCTCAGAATTGTCCTCCGGGCTTATCTTTATCAAACAACACCCATGTCCATGCTTTGTGCAAACAACCATACAGAACAAAATCAGTTTGACCTCATAGATACCCCAGTATTTGGAGCCATTTTGGGGATACTCTGGCTTCAGTTACGAAATACCAAAACTGACTGGGCAGCAAGGACAGTGACATTAGACTCTAAACATTGCTGGCACTCCTGTTACCGAGACAAACCTGTTATGTTCTGTTGTTAACAGTATGTGGGTAGAGGCTTCTTTAAGTGTTGCCTTGGTAGTGGAATTCTGCATGATGAGGATTCCAGCGGAGAAACGGTTGGGAGGAGTGACGAAGAAGCAGCAATGTAAAAGTGCCCAGTTGATGGTGGATGCCTAATAAAGAGATTACCTAAGAAAGAAACAACCCCGTGTCAAGTGGCGACGAGATACAGTTAAGGCATCCACCCTTCACAGAACCCATGCGTTGAAAGAGGAAAGGAAAACCTTTACGCTCACCCGTGCGACTGCAAGTAACAGATTTTGAGCTGACGCGAGCGAGGTGAAACTATTAAATTGGACTGTTTTAATTTGGTTGTTTATATAACCGCGTAATGCTATCTCCGTCTCGAGTTTTTCAACTCGCACAGCAACTCAAGCCTTTGATCCTGTTTTCTACGTGTGCAGTTGCTGAATCCCTTGACCCGTTTTGACTTGCGCGACAGTTGAAATCATTTTCTTTGAAGTTTAAATATATACTGTGTCTTACCATGTTTCCAGACGAACTGCAATGAATAATACTCTTGGAAACTGTGTTAACTCTTTCTTGGCTCCACCCTGTGACTCATTACAGGAAGTGGATAAAAACTAGAACGCTAACACACATACTTTGTCAGTCCTCATTCAAACCCTGGGATATTCAGGGAATGAAATAGAGATTCTGTTACAAGACATTTACAGAATCTATTCCTATGTTTTCTTGTTGACATTCAGTAAGCATAAAATGTCTCACCAATCTCCTCTCAGTATGTCTCAGCCTCCACAATTTCTGTCTGAACAGGGAGAGCCAATTCTACCGTGGAAGAAATGGATTAACCTGTTTGATTCATATTTAATTGGGATTGGCGGTGAAAAATTTTCCCCTGCGAGGAAACAAGGCATTTTATTACACAATTTAGGTGTTGAGGGACGGAATATTTTTGATAGCCTAGATTTGATAAGCATTGTTACAGCAGAAGGTGAACCGAGGGATGTCTATGAGATGTCACTCATGATGCTTAAGCAACATTTTGGCGGTCGCATAAATGTTGTTATGGAAAGATATAAGTTCTTTATGAGAACACAAGCCAGAGATGAGAGTGTTGGAAACAACATTGCTTCACTAAAGACATTGGCTCAAACATGTGATTTTGCTGAACTAACTGACTCATTGATACGTGACCAACTTGTACGTTCACCAACAATTCTAGAGTCCAAGAGAAATTACTGGCAAAGAACCCAACCTTACAGGAACCAAGAATTATTGCTGAGAGCATGGAACATGCCATTTTCTGGGCGAAAGAAATGAAAGATGCAAGCCCCGGTCATGGCACCCACATAGAATGTAGTCCTCCGACTACATTAGCAAGGATTTCAACTTGTGTTGTGCTCAGGAATGTGACCTTGTGCAAACAGTATCTAGTAAAATGAAAATAAGTAGTGATACACAGGAGAAAGCCAATATCAGATGTTACAAATGTGGTAATATTGGCCATTTGGCTAATAACCCTAAATGTTTTGCTAGGAATGTAAACTGTAGAAATTGTGGGAAGAAGGGACATTTAGCGAAAGTTTGCAAAAGCTCGAAGGTGAATATGGTTGATGAGTCAGCAAGTAAACAACAGATGATTTTACCTGTTGATTATGCCAGCACTGGGAACCAAGAATTCAGTGAGAACAAATTGGTCATGCCAAAATGTGATGTTGGAATTGGAGGGAAAACTGTTCCAGTCCTTGCTGATTCAGGGTCTCCTTTTACGTTAATTGGGGATTAAAAGTGGGAAAAAATATTTGCGGATGAAAAAATGTAACTAATTCCACCTGATATTGATCCTGTTGGATATGGTGGGCAGAAAATAGATTTGTTTGGATACTCTGTGATGTCAATAGAATTTAAAGGGCGTGAGACGGTAGGGAAGGTCTATGTAGCAAAACGGGGTGACAATCTCCTGGGGTGGCGTCATCAGAGAGATTTGGAAATCATTCTTAACCCAAATACTCCTGATCAAGTTCTTTCAATCTCTAATTTGAGTGATGATGTGGAAATCATACATGATTTCCCAGTGGTCTTTTGTGATAAACTAGGACTGTTGAAAGATTTCAAACACAAGATTATTTTAAAGTCTAATGTTAAACCTGTTGTGTACAAAGTGAGGAAGGTGCCTCATTTGATGCTACAGCCCTTGCAAGATGAGCTCAATAGGTTATTGAGTTTGGGTGTCATAGAAGAGATTGAAGCCTCAGAGTGGTTGGCACCCATAGTTTTGGCTTCTAAGGATAATGGAAAAAGTATTAGGTTGTGTGTTGATCTTAGGGGTCTCAATCAATGCATTAGGGTAGAACGACAACCATTGCCTAACATCAATGAGACTCTGACTATGTTGACTGGAGCTAATGTGTTCAGTGTTATGGACCTATCAGCAGCATACCATCAGACTCTGCTCCATGAGGACTCGAGACATCTTACCTATTTTGTTACTCCTTTAGGGGCATTCTGGTTTGTTAGGATGCCTTTCGGGTTAGCTTCTGCTGCTGCCTGTTTCCAGAGAGTAATGAAGGAGGTACTCAAAGCTCTCAATTCAGTTTTATTTTTTCAGGATGACATCCTTGTCTATGGTAAAGACACTGATGAGCATGATGTTATCCTGAAAGCGGTGCTTGTCAGATTGAGAGAAAATGGGTTGACCTTGAAGAAAGAAAAATGTAAGTTCAGAGTTGATACTGTTTCTTTTCTCAGCCACACTATCTCTGGGGATGGTATTAAGCCTAAATTAGAGTTGGCCAAGTCAATCATGTCGGTACCAACACCTGTTGACAGAGATCAAGTACGATCATTTCTTGGACTTGCTGAGTATTACTCCAAATTTGTTAAAACATTTGCGAGTATTGTTCAGCCTTTGAGGATGATTCTGAAGAAGGGTGCGAAGTATGAATGGTCTCCACAGTGTGAGGAGGCATTTAATGCAGCGAAGAACGACATTGGGAAAATGCCCACTTTGGGCCATTTTGATGTAAAGCGTAAAACGTTCTTGTCCACTGATGCTAGTTTGAAAGGCCTTGGTGCAGTTCTCTCACAATGGATAGATGGTGAGGAAAAGGTGGTAGCTTTTGCTTTGCATTCTCTTAAAGAACAGGAAGAACGATATTCTGTGGTTGAGCTTGAGGCATTGGCTTGCACCTGGGCCATAAATCATTTCAAATATTATTTGTGGGGTCTACCATGTACACTCAGGAGTGATCACAAGCCCCTAGTGCAGATGTTTACCTGTCGGAATAATGAGAATTCTACACCACGCATCAAGCCCTGGGTAGAGAGCTTATTAGATTTTAATTGTTTTGTGGAGTATTATCCTGGAAATAAGAATATTACTGCTGATTTCCTTTCTAGGTCACCATTAGTCAATTGTTGTCCTGATGAGCGGGTTCCTGTACTATGGGTTAGAGAGAATGGGAGGAGGAATGTGGTAAAGACACTGTTCGCAGAATGGTTATGGACTATGTGGTACAAGGGTGGCCATGTTTGAATAATTGTCATGAAAGTGCTAAAGTATTTTGGAATGTTAAGAATGAATTGAGCATCATTGATGGCAATTTATTCAGAGGCAACAGGCTAGTTCCTCCTACAAGCCTATCTGAGAAATTGATTAATTTAGGTCATGAGGGGCATTTGGGTAGGAATCTCACCAAAGCCAGTATCAGAGAATGTTATTGGTGGCCAGGTTTAGACAAACAAGTAGAGATGGTTGTGAAGGACTGTTTACAATGCGCTGGAAATGACAAGTCCAAAGTTATTCGGACTGCCCCTTTGTCCCCAGTTTCTGTTCCTGATGAACCATGGGTCAAATTGGGTTTGGATTTAGTGGAACCATTTGAAACCTTGCCACACAATGAAAGATTTGTGATTGTTCTAGTTGATTACACTTCCAAATGGGTCACTGCTCGTTGTGTACATTCTGTTACCACCAAAACTGTGGTAGAATTTTTGACTGATGTATTTGCTTGTGAGGGAATTCCCAGGATAATAGTAACTGATAATGGTGTTCAATTCACCTCTTTAGAAATGAAGACTTTTCTTAAAGACCTTGCAATCTCTCATTACTGTACTGCACTTTATGCTCCTCAGGCCAATAGTTTGGTGGAGAAGATGAACCACTTGGTGAGAACGAGTGTTCAGATAGCTCTTGAGAACAGAGTGCCCTTGAAAGTTGTGTTGAGAGAGAAGTTATGGGCTCACAGGTACGCACCCACAGTTGTTACTCAAGGATTTCGTGAATTAAATTATAAATCTGTGTATAGTCATGCTCTAATTATTATTGTTATGGGTTTTGTAGTAGGACTTCCCATACTCTTTAGTAGTTATTTGCACATTTGCTATTATTATTTTTTTCCTGTTATATATGTATATAGTTCTGTTATTCCGTTGTTATAATTTCTTCAATATTGTTATAAAGGGGGAAGATGTGTTATGCTCTGTTGTTAACAGTATGTGGGTAGAGGCTTCTTTAAGTGTTGCCTTGGTAGTGGAATTCTACATGATGAGGATTCCAGCGGAGAAACGGTAGTGAGGAGTGAAGAAGAAGCAGCGATGTAAAAGTGCGCAGTTGATGGTGGATGCCTAATAAAGAGATTACCTAAGAAAGAAACTACCCCGTGTCAAAACCATTACTAATGACACCCTTGCATTGTGGGTCCACACATAGTAAGGCTATCAAGCCGAACGACACACTGGCCATTCCTGCACCGTATAAAGACTTCCATGATGTCTTTAGTGAACAGAAGGCTACCCAGCTGCCGCCACTTAGGTCATACAATTATCGTGTAGACTTGATTCCAGGGGCAACACTACCATGTAGTAGGGTGTATGCTCTTTCTGAACCTGAGAATCGATACATGCGAGACTACCTGGATGATCTATTGGCTAAGGGTTTAGTTCGTCATTCAACGTCACCAGTATTGTCGTCTTTGTTCTTCGTGCCCAAGAAGAATCGCGAGCTGCGCTCCTGTATAGATTATCGCGCAGTGAACAAAGTGACCATAAAAAAATTGGTATCCACTTCTGTTGATCCCGGTACTTTTAGATCAGGTATGTCAGTCGACCATTTATACTAAACCCGACCTCCGGGGTGCCTACCACTTGATGCGAGTGATGAAGGGGGATGAGTGGAAGACTGCATTCCGAACTAAATTCGGACTCTTCGAGTACACTGTGATGCCCTTCGGGTTGTGTTACGCTCCTGCAGCGTTTCAATTTTTCATCAATGAAGTGCTGCAGGAGTTTCTGGATAGCTGTGTAGTGGTATACATAGACGACATTTTGATCTATTTGTCTTCCACTGAGGAAAATAAATGGCATGTAAGAGTAGTTTTACAATGGCTTCGTGAGCATCATCTCTTCGCCAGTCTGGAACAATGTGTTTTTCACGCTACAACTGTAGAATTCCTAGGATATGTGATCACTCCCGATGGAATTTCCATGGGTAGGTCCAAGGTACAGGCCAGCCTGGATTGGGTAGCCCCAAGATCCATCAAGAAAGTGCAACAGTTTTTTTGGCTTCGCAAATTTTTATCGGAGATTTATACCCCACTTTTCTACCGTGGTATCTCCCATAACTCGTCTCCTACGAAAGGGGGTTAAGTTCCTCTGGAATGCAGAAGCTGAGAAAGCCTTCCAACATCTTAAAAACACATTTATTGAAGCACCCATTCTCCATCACCAGACCCGGCTCAGTCATTTTTCGTAGAAGCAGACGCTTCCCAAATGGCAGTGGGTGGTGTGTTGTCCCAAAGAGATCCTGAGTTTGGGAATTTCCATCCAGTAGCTTACTTCTCAAAGAAATTGCTACCCGCAGAGCAAAATTACACAGTGGCGGAGCAGGAACTTCTGGGCATCAAGCTTGCCTTCCAGGAATGGCGTCACCACCTACTAGGAGCTAGACACACCATAACTATTTACTCAATTCACCGTAATTTACAGTTTTTTCAAACGACCAAGGTCCTGACACCTCGTCAATTACGCTGGCTTCTATTCTTTAACCCCCACGGAGCCTTGGCTGAAGTGGTCTCGCCCCAGCACACGGTTCCCGTGTGCCTGGGACGAGACTACCTTGTCCTGCACCGGACCCCCGGGGGAAGGGCTAGCACTCCCCCCTGTGGGCCCCCACCCACACCCCCCATCAGGGATGAAAGGGGAATCGCTTCCCCTTTCACCCCCGACCCCCCCGATCCCACCCAGTGACGTCTGATGACATCAGCACGCAATCGCGTGCTGACCTCATCAGAGGTCGCCTCCCGTTGAGCTGGAAGCATGCTTTTCTCTTCCGCTCGGGAGAAGGGGGACAGGGAGACATCGGAAGAAAGGAAAGGCTTTTCCTTCCTTTTGATGTCATTCTGAGCATTTCTGCTAGCCGATCGCAATTCGATCGGGCAGCAGAAATGCCCACTAGACACCAGGGACTTTACATTTCTTTTTATTTACATGAGGGGAGCGGCCCCTTGGGCAAGGGTCGCTCCCTAGGGGGCCAAATAATTTTTAGGTAATTTCTGCCCCCAAGTGGGGCAGAAATACCCACTAGACACCAGGGATTTTTTTTTCTTTATTTATTTTTTTTCTTTTATGTGCAGGGAGCGACCCCTTAGGCAAGGGTCGCTCCCTGGGGGGCCAAATTGTGTTTAGGCCATTTCTGCCTCGCCGGGGGCAGATCGGCCTAATATAAATAGGCTGATCTGCCCACAGGGGGCAGCAGAAATGCCCACTAGACACCAGTTTTTTTTTATTGTTGTGTTTTCTAATAAAGGGAGCGACCCCTTGAGCAAGGGTCGTTCCCCCTAGGGGGGCATATTATTTTAAGGCCCTTTCTGCCCCCCCCGGGGGAGATCAGCCTAATATAATTAGGCCGATTTGCCCCCAGGGGGGGCAAAAATGCCCACTAGACACCAGGGAATTTTTTTCTTCTTTCTTTTATGTGCAGGGAGCGACCCCTTAGACAAGGGTCGCTCCCTGGGGGCCACATTGTGTTTAGGCCATTTCTGCCCCCCCTGGGGGCAGAAATGCCCACTAGACACCAGGGATTTTTTATTTGTGTTTTCTAATAAAGGGAGCGGCCCCTTGGGCAAGGGTCGTTCCCTAGGGGCCCATATTATTTTTAGGCACTTTCTTCAACCCCCCCCCTCCCTGGTGCAGATCAGCCTAATATAATTAGGCCGAAATGCCCACTAGACACCAGGGATTTTTTTTTTTCTTTTATGTGCAGGGAGCGACCCCTTAGGCAAGACTCGCTCCCTGAGGGGCCAAATTGTATTTAGGCCATTTCTGCCCCCGGGGTGATAGAAATTCCGACTAGACTTTTTGTGTGTTTTCTAATAAAGGGAGTGGCCCCTTGGGCAAGGGTTGCTCCCTAGGGGGCCATATTATTTCTAGGCCATTTCTGCGCCCCTGGAAACAGATCGGCCTAATATAATTAGGCCGATCTGCCTCTGGGGGGCAGAAAACTCTGGGATATATATATATTTTTTTATTTACTATGTTTTTATGTATGGGGAGCGACCCCTTAGGCAAGGGACACTCCCCTGGGGGGCAAATTGTATTTAGGCCATTTCTGCCTCCCTTGGGGGCAGATCGGCCTATTTTTGTTAGGCCAATCTGCCCCCCAGGGGGGCAGAAACCACTAGACACCAGGGATTGGTGTGTGTGTATGTGTTTGTTTTGTTTGGGGGGGGCATCCCTTTGGGCAAGGGTCGCTCCCCATGGGGACACATTACTGTTGGCCATATCTTTTGTTTTTAAAATAAGAGGGTGGGGTTATGGCCAAACCCCCACCCCAAATAAATGGGGCCAAAGTTCTTCTGCCCCCAGTGGGCAGATGGGGCAATTACCCCGATCCACACCCCGGGGGGCAGAAAGTCTACTAGATGCCATGAAATCACAAAAAAAATAGTGGGGTGGTGACTACCAACCAGTATGGGCCTGTTTATGCCCTCACCCGAACTGAAGGGGCTAACAGTCATTCAGCTCTCCCCGCACACTAAAACATCTTATCCCATGGCAAGCAAGAGGACATTTGATTTTTTTGGTTTTTGTTTTACATTTGGGCCATGAGAGCTTGGTAACTCTCAAAATCGTCCCACTTGGAATGGTGAGGGCTGCACTTTTTTTTACTTTGGGACGCTGCCATGTAGAAAAATCCACAAGACCTAGACACATCTGAAAACTAAACATCTAGTTGATTCCAGGCTGGTGTGCTTCACATGCACCCGCACCATTTCCTTACCCACAATGCCCTGCAAACCTGCAACTTTGCTGGAAAGCACACATTTTTCTAAAATTTTTGTGATGGAACCTTCAGGAATCTGCAGGAATGCACAAAATTCCTACCACCCAGCATTGTCTCATGTCTACCGATAACATTTCTGCCCCACTTGTCAGCCTAAAAATGTTTTGTTTCAAACTGCCCTTTTGGGCCAACTTTGGTTCCCCCTCAAATTCGACATGTTTTTGGCTCTTCCCTATCACAAACACTAGGCCCACCTACACAAGTGAGGTATCATTTTTACCGGGAGACTAAGGGGAACGTTGGGTGGTAGGATATTTGTCCCGGTGCAGTGATCCAACACAGAAATGTTGGAAAAATGTGATTTTTTTAGCTAAATTTGAGGTTTGCTGAGGATTCTGGGTAAGAAAACATTAGGGGATCCACGCAAGTCACACCTCCCTTGAATCCCTCGGGTGTCTAGTATTCAGAAATGTCTGGGTTTGATAGGTTTCCCTAGATGGCTGCTGAGCCCAGGCCCAAAAACGCAGGTGCCCCCGCAAAAACAGGTAGTTTGCTATTTGATCATTTTGATGTGTCCAGATAGTGTTTTGTGGCATTTCCTGTTGCGAGCAGTAGGCCTACCCACACAAGTGAGGTACCATTTTTATAGGGAGACTTGGGGGAACACTGGATGGAAGGAAATTTGTGGCTCCTCTCAGATTCCAGAACATTCTGTCACCGAAATGTGAGGAAAAAGTGTTTTTTAGCCACATTTTGAGGTTTGCAGAGGATTCTGGGTAACAGAACCTGGTGAGAGCCCCACAAGTCACCCCGTCTTGGATTCCCCTAGGTCTCTAGTTTTCAGAAATGCACTGGTTTAGTAGGTTTCCCTAGGTGGCGGCTGAGCTAGAGGCCAAAATCCACAGGTAGGCAAAAAAACACCTGTTTTCTTTTAGAAAATGCAATGTGTTCACTTTGTGTTTTGGGGCATTTCCTGTTGCGGGCACTAAGCCTACCCACACAAGTGAGGTATTATTTTTATAGGGAGACTTACGGGAATGCTGGGTGGAAGGAAATTTGTGGCTCCTCTCAGATTCCAGAACTTTCTGTCACCGAAATGTGAGGAAAAAGTGTTTTTTTTAGCCATATTTTGAGGTTTGCAAAGGATTCTGGGTAACTGAACCTGGTCAGAGCCCCACAAGTCACCCCATCTTGGATTCCCCTAGGTCTCTAACCTGGTCAGAGCCCCACAAGTCACCCCATCTTGGATTCCCCTAGGTCTCTAGTTTTTAAAAATGCACAGGTTTGGTAGGTTTCCCTAGGTAGCGGCTGAGCTAGAGGCCAAAATCCACAGGTAGGCACTTTGCAAAAAACACCTCTGTTTTCTTCGAGAAAATGTGATGTGTCCACTTTGTGTTTTGGGGCATTTCCTGTCGCGGGCACTAAGCCTACCCACTCAAGTGAGGTATTATTTTTATAGGGAGACTTATGGGAATGCTGGGTGGAAGGAAATTTGTGGCTCCTCTCAGATTCCAGAACTTTCTGTCACCGAAATGTGAGGAAAAGTGTTTTTTAGCCACATTTTGGGGTTTGCAAAGGATTCTGGGTAACAGAACCTGGTGAGAGCCCCACAAGTCACCCCGTCTTGGATTCCCCTAGGTCTCTAGTTTTAAAAAATGCACAGGTTTGGTAGGTTTCCCTAGGTGCCGGCTGAGCTAGAGGCCAAAATCCACAGGTAGGCACTTTGCAAAAAACACCTATGTTTTCTTTGGGAAAATTTGATGTTTCCACATTGTGTTTTGGGGCATTTCCTGTCGCAGGCGCTAGGCCTAACCACACAAGTGAGGTACCATTTGAGTTGGGAGACTTTGGGGAACATAGAATAGCAAAACAAGTGTTATTGCCCCTTGTCTTTCTCTACATTTTTTCCTTCCAAATATAAGACAGTGTGTTAGAAAGACGTCTATTTGAGAAATACCCTGTAATTCACATGCTAGTATGGGCACCCCAGAGTTCAGAGATGTGCAAATAGCCACTGCTCCTCAACACCTTATCTTGTGCCCATTTTGGAAATTCAAAGGTTTTCTTGATACCTGTTTATGACTCTTTATATTTCAGCAAATTAATTGCTGTATACCCGGTATAGAATAAAAACCCACTGCAAGGTGCAGCTCATTTATTTGCTCTGGGTTCTTGATGAACCTACAAGCCCTATATATCCCCGCAACCAGAAGAGTCCAGCAGACGTAACCGTATATTTCTTTAAAAAATCTGACATTGCAGGAAAAAGTTACAGAGTAAAACGTAGAGAAAAATGGCTGTTTTTTTTCACCTCAATTTCAATATTTTTTTATTTCAGTTGTTTTTTTCTGTAGGAAACCCTTGTAGGATCTACACAAATTACCTGTTGCTGAATACAGAATCTTGTCTACTTTTCAGAAATGTTTAGGTCTCTGGGATCCAGCATTGGTTTCAGACCCATTTCTGTCACTGACTGGAAGGAGGCTGAAAGCACAAAAAATTGTAAAAATGGGGTATGTCCCAGTAAAATGCCAATATTGTGTTGGAAAATTGAGTTTTCTGATTCAAGTCTGCCTGTTCCTGAAAGCTGGGAAGCTGGTTAATTTAGCACTGCAAACCCTTTGTTGATGCCAATTTCAAGGAAAAAAACACAAGCCTTCTTCTGCAACCCTTTTTTCCAATTGTTTTTTAAAAAACAAACTTTTTACTGTATTTGGGCTAATTTCTTGGTCTCCTTCAGGGGAACCCACAAAGTCTGGGTACCTCTAGAATCCCTAGGCTGTTGGGAAAAAAAGGACGCAAATTTGGCGTAGGTAGCTTATGTGGACAAAAGTTTATGAGGGCCTAAGCGCGCCCTGCCCAAAATAGCCAAAAAAAGGCCTGGCACCTGAGGGGGAAAAGGCCTGGCAGAGAAGGGGTTAACGAGTTTGACTTCATAATCACCTATAGGCCCGGTACTACACAACAAAAGGCAGACACGTTGTCTAGGATGGTTAACAGAGGTCAAGGCACACGTGAATTAATAAGTAAGATCTGTAATTCATAAATGCTGCATCAACAATTCAATGATCAAATCTGAATAAATGCGCAAGTTGGTAGAAATTCCAATTGAGTCCTTAAGGTATCAAGTTCGTCCTTTAATGGAACAGAAAGCCAGCAAGAACAGCCAACACGTGTTTCGTCATAGGAGAAAATACTCCCGGCGACTTCCTCAAGGCTGCAGAAGATACCAAAATCGAAAAAATAAAGGATACATAGTACATACATAATATAAAATAACCTTTAACCACAGATTTATTGAATACAAAAGAGAAAAAAACCCTGATTCAGGTATAATCACACTATGTACATCAAAATGTGCTCTTAACAATGTGTGTAACCAAATGTAATGAAATAAGACATTTCTCTCGAAAAGAAAGGAAACTGCCAGAACTGGAGAAGGCGACAAGCATCACGACACCACGTGAAAGAAGAAAAGAACCATTACATCTCCAGATTCCAAACAACGATTAAAAATACTTGTAAAAAAGGGGAAAATGACAGAAGAGCCATTCGCAAAGAACCCTTAAGTCTTGAAATTAAGATAGCCCTAAATCATGCTGTAAAACTAATAAGTCTAAGGCAGAAAGACATACCTCAATAAGGCTAGGTGCACAGTTTAAAGCCATAGGTTGTTTAGGATGGGTTTCTCCTCTGATGTTGCACTAGAACAGGTCAAAAGCATAATACCCCCAGAAACAATCGTGGCTGTGTGCACTTCCCAAGAGTTCCTTGAGAAAATACGGGTAGCCCAACACAAGGTTCCCTGTTCAACTGATGTGTATGAAAAAGAGGGTTTACTACACCATGCTGATCGATTGTACGTACTTACCAAAGAATTACGGGATACACTAATACATTGGGGACATGATTCTGTCCTCGCTGGTCACCCGGTTGAGAAAAAGATGTTAGATCTCTGTCAAAGATGGTTTTGGTGGTGCAAACTTGTGCAGGATGTGAGAAGCTACGTCCAGACTTGTTCCACCTTTGTTTGGCTAAAACCCCACATACTCCAGCCACAGGACTGTTACTTCCCATGCCAATTCCAGTCGCCCCATGGCATACCATAAGTATGGATTTTATTTCTGATCTCCCAGCTTCCAATGACACACTGTCATATGGGTGGTTGTAGATTACCTAACTAAATGGCTCATTTTGTTCCATTAAAATGCCTCCCTCCGGCTTCCAAGCTCTCTGATTTGTTTGTCCAACACATTGTACGGCTTCATGGGTTGCCCACCACAATTGTTTCTGATTGTGGCCCCCAATTTATATCACGGTTTTGGCGTAGTTCTGTTCCTCTGTCGGTATGGACGTCCGCTTGTCCTCTGCATATCATCCACAAACAGATGGGCAGACGGAACATGCCAATCAATCGCTGGAGCAAATCGTGAGATTTTACATTGACACATGGTCTACTGAGTGGGATAAGGCTTTACCTCTTGTTGAATTTGTATATAACAACAGTGTCTACATGGATACAGGAGTATCCCCATTTTACTGTTTGTTTGGTCTGCACCCAAGAATGCTACCTATAAGTGGGTCCCAAACATCCACAAGAGTCCCATCAGTACAGAAACACCATAAAGAGTTACAGGAGATTCAAAAACAAGTACAACACCACTTAAAACTCTACCAAGCTCAAGTAAAAAAAGAAGCAGAAAAAAGAAGGAGACCTGCTCCCTCTTATCAGATAGGAGATCAGGTGTGTCTCACATCACAAAATCTCTATCTTGCAGGATCCAGAAAATTAAACCCCTGATTTCTAGGCCCCTTTTCTATTGCCAAAATCATAAATCTTGTGGTAGTAGAACTGACATTGCCAGATGATTTCAAGGTACACCCCATGTTTCATGTTTCGTTACTCCGTCCCTATTCCCCTGATATCCGCGATGCCCCACCACCTCCCCCGGTAAAAGTACACAGGCAATGGGAATTTGAAGTGGCCAAAATTCTTGACTCCAGGCGCGTCCATGGTGTTCTACACTATTTATTAGCTTGGAAAGACTATGGGGCTGAGGACAATCCCTGGGAACCCACGTCCACAGTTCATGCTCCAGGTCTTATTAAAATATTCCATCTCCTGACCCCTTCCAAGCCCCGCCCTTTGAGAGGATCCTTGGTGGGGAGGACTGCCAGGAATCCCCAAGGTACGTCCTGCATTATCTGTCAGCATCCCCAGGGATTAGGGTTAAATCATATCTCTGTTCTTGGTTAAACCTTCATGTTTCTAAGTAAACATAATGTGCTGTGTTACACAATTGGTTTGATCAATCCTTTTTATACCAATGCTTGTTTGCTAATGTGAGCAGGAGTAGACCTGTGCTTCTAATTGGGTGTGGTGTAGACATGTGCTTCCAATTGGGTGTGGTGACTCATCCACATGTGGAAACTCAACTGTTTCCTGATTGGCTATAAATAGCAGAGTGAAGCATGCCTCCCTGCTTGGCTTTGTTTTGCTTCCTGATCTCAGCATCTGATTTGGCAGTCCAGCCCCTGCTGTCATCCTCGTATTCAGGACTTTTGAGGCAATTCTTTTCTTTGTTCCTGTACCAGCTGACACCAGGCATTCCGCCAGCATTCTGGAAAAGACTGCAGCTAAGTGACCAGTATTCTCCAGGGAGTTTGTTCTTTGAGCCCGCGCTTTCCTAGAACAGCTGGTGTATTTCAGACCTCGTATTTTGGCAGAGTGCTTATCTTGAAGAGACAAATGCATTTCTGAACATTCTACATTATTATTGTAGTTACTTGCCTAAATGTGCTTCAGGAAATCTGCTTGAACTCCAGTACTACAAAAAGTGACAGTGCAATTTTAAAAGAGCATTTACCTGACTTTTCTTTCTCTAATAGCATAACTCTTGGATTTAAATTGTGTCATACATGCCTGTGTTTCTGGTTTGAGGAATTTGCTTTTGAAGGGTTTTTCACACACACAGTGAAACCAAACCAAACTGTGCCACCCTAACTGCTTAAACCCAGAGTGGATATTTGTATTTCTTGGATTGTTTTTGTTCCTTTTAGTTTAACCCTATGCATGCAGGAAAGTAATATGTGAGATAATTAATGCCATTTTTTGTCTTTCTTTTGCATGATAAGTGCAACCATAGTTCTAATTGTAGTGTGCAACAGTGAATCTCTGTATAGCTAGCCCTAGTGTTGCAGTACTTATTGTTATGGTACTCAGTTTGGGGTTTTGGTAATGCAGTGTTAGTAATTGTGGCAACAGTTATTATTATCCAAGAAAAGTGCTGGAGCATCCCGGTGTTCTTCTATCGCTCCCGTGCCCATATCAGAAAGAGAGATTCAGTTTCAAGGAAGTTGAGTGCACTAACTCGACTACCACTCTGTCAACAACGACCTGCCCCTCCGAAGATACAGGGTTCCTGGCTGCACCGGCAAGACGTGGCAGTATTGTGTCTCTTTCTCTTCCACTCCCCCTTTCCTTTTGGGACACCTGCTGGGGTTTCTGTGTCCACCAGGAAGTGCTGAGTGGTGTTCCAGGAGGTTGGGGGCATACCATCGCCCCTGCAGACATCCTGCTTTTCAGGTGATTGGCCCCGCCTCAACATTAGGGAGGTGGGAGGGCCCAGTCAGCTGGGAGGTGGGAAAGCGATTCGCAGGGAGGGGGCAGAGCCGCAGGGGCAGCACCAGCAGGGAATGGAGCATGCAAAAGAGAAAAAGGGAAAAAAGAGGTGCAAAAAAGGAGAGAAAGAGACAGGAAAAAGAACAAAGAGACACACACAAACAGGCACAGATGGCCACTAGGCCTCCAGGGATGAGGTGCAGGCAGGCTGTCAGTCCTGTCAGCAGCAGAAACAGGTGGAGCTACTCAGAGGGGAGTTATCAGATGCTGACCAGGAGGTCAGATTAATGAATCCTAGTGAGTGCAGTAGGTTCATTGTACTCTGGTGTTGGGAGAGGACTGCCAGAAGCAAGCCCACCTTCAATAGCCGATTGTCGAGGTAGGGAAGGACTGGTACCCCTGACGTCTGCAGATATGCTGCAACCACCGCTATCACATTGATGAACACCCCAGGAGCACTGGTAAGGCCACATGGGAGCACAGTAAACTGAAAGTCCTCTTGGCCCACAATGAAGCACATGTAATACTTGGGGGCAGGCAGAATGGGAAAGTATGCACCCTCAAAGTCTAACACTACCATCCAGTCTCCAGGATCCAGGACAGGCAGTACTTGAGACAATGTGAGCTTTTTGAATGTCTCTTTTTTAGTAAGAATTTGAGAAGGTGGAGGTCTAAGATGGGACAAAGGCCTCCATCCTTCTATGGCACCAGAAAATTGTGGGAATAGCAACCACAACGTACTCCTGATGTCAACACCGTCTTGATGGCTCCATGTTCAAGAGAGGCAACAGTTACAAATGGGGCAAGGACAGATGGTCCTCCTTCAGCTGGTCGTAAATGGGTGGATGGGTGTCCAGAAAAAAGGATGCCCCTTAGTACTATTCGTAAAATACACTTTTCGGATGTATTTGAATGATCAGTGGTGCAGGTGATACCCCTGAATGACCGTGGTGATATGAGGGCAAAGTAAAGTTCTTTATAGGCTGAGGCTACCAGGAGAGTGGTAGACTGGCCTGATCTCTGGCTAGTGGCCCCTCGTGGTCTAATGGAATCAAGTCCTCAGCCATGAAAAGGCTTAGAAGCCTTGGTGGATGGGAGGGAATGAATGCGGTTGAAGGCCTCTTCCTTAGCCACGAAGGGGGGGGGGAGGCAAACTGGGGTAGGTGAGGGGCCATGGACAGGCCTAAGGACCTGGCTGTTGCCAAGCTGTCCTTGAAGAGCTCCAGCACTGAGTCAGTTTTCTCACATAAAAGGCGAGATGCATCAATAGGCATGTCCATGGGCAAATTTTGGAAAGCCGCTAAAAATCCAGTGGTTCTCAGCCAGGCATGGCACCTAAGGGTACCAATGATGAAATCACTCTGCCCAATCTGTTGTGTCCAGTACACACATGATGGTGAACTTTGATGCATCCCTCCTGTCAGCAATAGCTCAGGCCTCAACTGAGACCATAGGCAGCACTTGTGCAACCGAATCCCAAACTGTTTATTGGTATCGGCCCAAAAGGCATATGGTGTTCACTGACCGCAGGCCTAAAGTGCCAACGCACCAACGCCTCATCCAAGGTATTCACGGACGTGGAGAAACTGCAGACTTCTTATTGCTGTAGGACTTACCCAACGACTGTTGGGAGTGGCTCCATGAGACCGGGATTGTGAGCATCGCAGAGTTGTTGGGAAGCGAGGGGCTTCAGGTAACGCTCTCTCAGCACCTTCAGGCACATCGTACGGGGGCCCTCGCAAGTCTTGGAATTGTGGTACCACTCCAAACACCAAAGACAAACCAAGTGTGGGTATGTCACAGACATCTGTCTGTGACAGGCACCATATGGCATGAAACCTGCTATTTTCTTACGTGACATCCTTAGCATACCAGGAGAGGAAATTCTCAAAAATGTGTTAAAAAAGATGATAAAAAGGTCAGTCAAAATTTGACTGGGGCAGCTCTTCACGGATCTGCTCTGAGGAAAAAAAGGAATTGAAGTCAGTGCGCTTGGGTGGCACCTATATAGGCAACACACACATCACTTTTGCCTTGGATGATGCAGAGTGATGCTATTTATAAAATTTCCAGATCTAATCTGACACCAGGGGATTATTTTAAGGTAAGGAATCTAAAACTAGAAGCCTATCCGCTACTGACTTTAGGTATAGTAGTTTTTAAAAACATTCTTTATTGACTTTGTACAATGTATTGGTACAAAAAGAGGCTAATGTGTCAACAATAGCCATCATCAACCACATCACAGAAAGAACAAGCTAGTATTACACAAGCAGATCTGTAATGTAACACACAATTGCCAGACTTGGAGCCTAGGCAATTAAAGCACTCCCAATATAACAGTGTCATTTCCTGCAGAAACATTCAAGCATCAAAAGAGGTGGCAGAATCATCCTCGTCAGCTGAGAAGTGCTACTGGGAGCCCCTGGGTTCCAGAAAATCTTTAAGGAGCTCCCCAAAAACCTAAAGATAGTCTCCCACCTTATCATCATGCCTGTACTGTTTCAGCTGCACCTCCTCTGCCATCACTGATTCAGTAACATCGTCAATCAAACACTCCAAAATGGGACCTCCCTGACCCATCCAGATGATTGCCACACAGCACTTGGCTAGTGACAGTAAAAAATGCCAAAACGTAAACAATTTTCTGGCTTTTCTTTCTACGAATGTCACTCAAAAGGTAAACGGTAGGCTCAGCAGAAAATGGAAGCAGCACCCCAGCTCTTACCCGACTCTCCACACTCATCCAGAACATCTGCACAGGCAGGAAAGTTCATGCCAAATGTAAAAAAGAAGCTACAGGACTCTGGCATCGGGCGCAGCTGACTGGCTAAGCAAGATCCACTTTATGCAAGAGCATGTACGTTGAAATGAAAGTGAATGTGAATCTGGCATTACTTAAAATGGATTTCACCAACGCACACATTCTCTCCCATTGTGCATCTACAATGTGTAACCTCAGGTCACTATCCCAGGCTGCGCATGTAGGGAGTGGAGTGCATGTCTGATCAGTGTTATGGCTTTACAGAAGACAGAGACCAAGTGCTCCAGTCCCCTAAGTTCCAGCAACCCCTTGAGTGTATGGGACGTGCCTGGTGCAACAGGAATGATGGCCAAATGCCATAACTAGAGCTGTGAGACTTGTGTGCTGCAGAAACCGCTGCAGGTGGAAACTACCCTGCGCTGCTTTAAAGGAAATAAACTCCTTGTTGGGGTATAAATCCCCACCACCTCGCATTCATCCTCCTTCAAGGCAGACACATCCATGGAATCTGCAAGCACCCTGAAAGTTAACAAGTTCCACAAGACAAATTCCATGGCAAAGGGAGCCTTCTTCAAAACCATTTTGATGGCATGCTCTCACAAGGAAGCACTGTGTTTATTAAGATACAGTATTTGTCCAATGTCCCTCCCCCTGGCCATCAGAAGCTGAGGGAAGGTCAATTTCTTCATCATGCCATGCAAGAGAGATTTCTCCCAGGTGCCCCCCTCTGTGAGCCAATGTGCAGCATTTTGTATCTGGGAGGCCAAGTGATATTGTTCCAAATTTGGCACCACCAATCTTCCCCTTCTCCAGCGGCAGGAGCAGAAGGTCCCTCTCCACTCAACTATGGCCCCACTCCTAGATCAGGGGAGCAGGGAGGGAATCCAATCTCTTGAACACCATCTGAGGAAGACTGTTGAATAAATATTGAATGGACTACAGAGAACGTGGTAAAAAACACCATCTTCGAGATGGCCACATGTCTCAAAAGGGGAGTAAGGAAGACTGTTCCAGATCTGAACAGAATACAGGAAGCCCTCCATGACTGAGCCAATAATATAAATTATACTGTAAAAACAACAAGGGACCAAACTGAGGTGGCATGGTGGGCAAAAAATACTGTGGATTGGAATGCGGCCCTGAGTGATTGCAGGTGGTTGAAATTAATTCAAGCATTCCATACATTACCTTGTTTTTGCATTTGCCATCCTAAGTGTACCAGATATGCCCAGACGTGGGCCCCGGGCTCACTGTCCCACTACAACCAAGCTATAGCTAGCTGAAGAGCCCTAACTAGGTTGAAACCTGTCCTACGTTGCTTGTGTTCGGGTTCAGGGAGGACCAGGCTTGGTAGGTTGGGTTAGACTGTTCCCTTGAGGAGCAGGGTCAAGGCTGACTTGCATGTGGCTGGGTCCAAACTGAGGTGGCATGGTGGGCTGATAAACCATGGATTGGGATGTAGCCATAAGCAAATGCCAGTGGCTGAGATTAATTCAAGCTTTCTGTAGAAAAGTGCCTTGTGTGACATGGTCACCCTCTACTTTTTGCCCACTGGTACTGAGGTTTTGCGACTGAGGTACACTGGGACACTGCTAAACCGGCCCCCAGTGCCAGTAGGAAAGTGCCCTTTTTGACATGGTCACCCCCCACTTTTTGCTCACTGGTAATAAGTTTTTTTTTACTGAGATGCACTGGGTCCCTGCTAAACAGGCACCCAGTGCCAGTGCTCTTTCCCTAACAACAGGTGACTTTGTGTACACTTGGCACACTCCTCTGCCTGTGTAATTCCCTAGCAAATGCTGCCCCTGTTACCTAGGGCCTGGGTAGAGGAGAGGGTCCCCAAGGCACGTACACGACATTGCACGCTGATCATGTGCCATGGTACTATCACTGCATCTAAATATATGTAAGTCACCCCTATAGTAGGCCTAGGAGCCCAAAGGCAGGGTGCACTATATCTGATGTGTGGACATATCTGCATGAGCAGACATGCCCCTGTCATGTCCAGTCTCACTGCTGAGCATTGCAAGTGAACAGGGAAGCCATCTTAAGGTATGTGCTGGAAATGTGTCAACACAAGTGACCCAGTCACATAATGGCTACACTGAAACTTGTGGTGGTTGGTATCAGACACCTCGTCTTAATAAATCCAGGCTGATGCCTGCCTTGGATTTAGTATGACATGCACCCAGAGAGCACTTTAGAGATGCCTCCTGAACCCCACTAGTCACTTGGTGCATTGGCTCACTGGTCTCAACCGGCCTGACACCACCCAACAGATTTTTGACCTCCTGGAGGTGAGAGCCTTGCACTCAGAGGTTAGAAACAAAGCCTTTCTGGAGAGGGGTGTTGTTACCCTCTCCCGCAGGATGGCTAACAGATCTGCATACTAAGGCCAGGGGCTTCAAAGGCCCTGCTGACTTTATTATGCAAAGCCCTAGCTTCCCCAGACCGTGGTGTAGCCACCCCCTGCCCTGAGGCCCATTTGGCATCCAGACAGGCAGGAAAATTAACAGGTCAGTAGGCGTGTACCACCTCTGGGCTATCCACACCTCTAAGGTGACCTACCTGACGTGGAAACTCGAGGAAGGGTTCCACCATCTTGCTTTTGGTCGGATTAGGCCTTCTGTGCCCACTCCCCACAGGATGTGGTCATATAGGTGTTGTAGGCACCCCAAGGGTACCCTACACTCCCCTGAATGTCCCCAAATTCAGTGTTTACGTGGCTCCCTGACACCAGAAGATAAGTTCTCTGGACCCAAGAAGAAGAAGGACATTCAAGAGCCACGAAAATCAAGAACAGAGGAGCAGCTACTGACTCCGCCAGCCAGCCTGCAGTCCTCTACAACTGTGTAAAGGTTGTCTCATTCTGCCGCTGCTCTGCCTCCAGGAGCCTGGGTGAACTGCCTGCACTTGTGAAAAGCACCAGGATCTCCTGTGGAGTAGCAGAGATACTTCCCTGCACCTTGCAGGTACCCAAGAAGAAACTTGAGGACTCTGGACTGCCTAAGCACTGACACCAGACAACCCCGCAGCCCAGCTCAAAGTGAGCCAATGGTGCCAGCGTGGTCCCCTTGCCTTCCAGGACACAAGCCCACCCTGAATTCCTCAGCTGTGGGCCCCTCAACAGTGCCTGCAGCCTCTTTGTGCAGACCCTCTCTACCACAACCACTAATGGTGGCAAACACCTGACGCCTCAGGACACTTCTGCACTTGCTCAACCAGAACCAAGGAGAAGAGGACCAATGGTGTCCCTACATCCCTGAGCATCAGAAGACTTGAGCCTGCCTGTTGGTTCAGTTGCACTGGCCCACCAGTCCTCACCTGCATCTTCTTTTTCCCAGGACTGTTTCAAATTGAAACCAAAGGGGCACCCGATGTTGTAAAGAACATCTGCACCCAGACGCCCCCGAGGTCACCTGTTGGTGCTGCCTTGGACACTGCCCTGCATTTACCTTAACTCCTGAAGACTGGCCCTGTAATTCTCTGTTTAATGCTTGTATGCAATACATGTGTTTTTCTCCATAGGTTTACATTACTGCTTTAAAGACTCTTTAAGTATTTTGTTTGACCTCTTCAAACTGCAACAGTATTCTGGTGTTAAAACATAATATAAAACAAAGTAACTATTTTTCTAATAATTGGTCTCTTCGGTTCCTTCTGTGAGTACAACAAATGATTAGCACTACCTCCTGATAAGCCTAACTGCTCGCTCACACTACCACAAAAGAGAGCTTTTGGGATAGTCATTTGTAATCCTGTGAACAAAAAAGGGTCCCCTGGACTATCTGCTTGGTGCCCCCATACATTGGAGCACTATATAGATAGCCGGCTTCCTCCACTTTTCATACCCTACCTTGTTGCTTTTGCAATATTATACTGTAGGTGTTCTGCCTCATGTGGGCCACCACCACCCCCAAGTAAAGGAATCCATCAGTCTCCCAGCGGAGAGGCAAGACTGGCAAAGTCTCCGGGTCTCAAGAGAGAAGTGACCCAAAAGAAAACACCAACGATTTCTTAAGGTTAATCCTAAAGCCAGAAAACTCCCCAAAAGTACCAAGCTGTCCCAAAAGGAGGAGGGAGGGAATGTCTTGTAGCCATAAGATAAAATAGGGTGTCAAAAGGCACATAGAACACCAGGTGGTTAATTTCACCCACTCTGATTCCCCAGCAAGACATCTCATGCCAGATCCAAATGGCCAGCTGCTCCACGGCAATAGCAAAAAGGAGCGGTGATAGGGGCAATCCTGATGTGTTTCCCTGCCAACCAGCCTGCACCCTAGCTGTGAGACTTATGTATAGCAACTCAAACCTGAAATGGTGGGCTAAAACCCACTGCTTCTAGCACAAGCAGGAGGTACTGCCGTTCGACCGTGTCAAAGGCCTTGCAATATCGATGGAGACAATGGCGTGTTCCTCCTCCCTACCCTCATGCAAAACATGCATTAACCGCCATAGGTTCATACTAGTGTAACGACTAAGAAATAACCCGCATTGGTCCTCATGCATTAATTATGGAACCACTGGACATAACCAAAGGGACAGCGTCTTACTAAGCACTTTTGTGTCTGTATTAATCATGAACAGCAGTCTATATGAGAACAGGTCTGAGCCATCCAAACCAAATTTCAGCATTACAGAGATGCAACCTTCCTGCATGGATGGAGGGTGTATACCAGTCTCTGGCCTCCAAATATACCTCAAATAAGCATTCAGTGAAGGAGGGGGAGAAAGCTTGATAACACTCTGCAGGAAAGCCATCTCTGCCCAGTGATTTACCCCTGGGCAAATACTGAAGCATCAACCAAATCTCTTCTATTGTAAGATTGACCTCATGGTCCAGGCCAGCGGCCTACTCCAGCTGCGAGAACAGCCAGGGGATAAAAAAATGTGGCTACGCACGATGGGTCACCTGCTGAGATTGGAAAACATCCAGTATACCCCTCTGCATGAATACATCCAGCCCTGGAGGGATTTAAGATGAATTATGGGGAAGAGGGGAGCTTCCAGTCAGAGGATCCAAACTAATAACAGTCCAGAGCTGGTGCCCTCCCTATGAAGAAGTTGGCAGTAGGATTTGAGGGTGTATTTGTCCAATCTGTCCCACATGTCTGTGACTCACCGCTAACCCACTAACTCCCCCCGCCTCCCCACTACATCATCTGGGGGAGCCACTGTACACGAGCCAGTTCGTCCTCTCTCTGAGTGAGTCTAACCTGGAAAGTGCACATAACCCCACAAGTGAGGCCAATGCAACTCCCCCTATTACAGTCTTTATTGAATCTTATTCAGTAGACCTGTGACGCGTTGAGGACCATTCAATCTAAAATAAAATCACCAGTGCTTCCGCTAGCATCTCTATCCTCAACATTTAGAAGGATCTCTGGGGAGGAGCCTCCAGGTCAAAGATGACGGAGCGCTGCTCCCCCAACCAATCTCACAGAGAACAGAAAAGTAGCGAGACAGATGTGCCACTGTGAGGACCCCCACCCCCAGTGAGGCAGACAGTAAAATACGATCCTGTTTACTGTATGTATTATGTTTTGATGAGTAGCAGGTAAATTCCTTTGAAGTGGGGTGAGTGTCCATCCATTTGTCACATAGGTCCAGGTGGGTGATGACCTCTTGGAGCGAAGAAGTTATCTTAGGTTTGGTATTGTGACGTGGGAGGTGCCTATCTAGCTCCCCATCCAAGATGCAGTTAAAGTCACCAGCCCAGATGATCTGACAGTCTAATGCTAGTGAAAGGACATCATACAAAAGTTATGTCATCAATGTTGGGCCCATAGGTATTAACAATGATGACATCCACCCTGTGTAGTCTGCCCTATATCAGTAGGTAATGACCCTCAAAATCCACCTCCATATATGAAAGGGCAAACAGAACACCTAGTGCTATCCAGATAAGGACACCCATAGAAAAGGTTGAATAGTTAGTATAGTAGACATGACCCTTCCATTTCTTGGCCAACTTGCTAGCTGTGCATCTGAAAGGTGGGTCTCCTGTAAGCAGGCGATATCTGCAGCATGTCTCTTACAAAAGAAGAGAACCAGATTATGTTTCTTTTAAGTAACCAGTCCCAGCACATTCCAGGAGATGAGCTTACGTGTTCCGGACTTATTCATTGCTACTTAAAGTGCGCATGTAGATCTAAGCCTCCCTCTCCATGACAACATGGCAACGACCCACAGGTCAACAAAATAAAACACATAACCAAGAACTCCCCACCTGGACAAGTACAACTAAAGCACAGGATCATACTAGTCCAAAAGAATCAAAGTGTCAGTATGTACACCATCGCAACTCAACCCCCCAGGACACCAATAAGTGTCAACTAATATATACCAACCCCCGAATCAACATATTCAAACCTCTATGCATAGCACAAGGATATAAGAAAACCACAAAAATACAGACTTATCACGTCCACCGCAGAACTGCCTCCTAGGAGATGTCCAGCAACTCAGGGAGAAGCAGCTAATGTACAGCATCTCAATATCCCACCCAAGTAGCAGTTATAGAACCACAGAGATTACCCTGCACTTGTGAGGAAGGCAAACATTCCCTCAACCAACATCCAGGCAGCAGTAGTAACAAAGGATCACCCACCCTTGAGGGGGTGAAGAGACAGCAACATTGCGAACATCATTTTATGAGTCACAGTACCAGAGACAGTATCATTTTATTGGGAAGAGTTGTCTTACGCCTTTCCATCTAGGGGAAATCCAGTTAACAGTGTCTCAGGCAATACTGAAGTCTAAGTAGCAGCATATTCCATGGTGCCATCATCTCTGACCTCAATGCGTGTGGTGCTCTGTGTTAATGGACAACCTCAGCCCACCAGATCTAGGACGTCTACCCCTGCATCACCTATTGTGGGTGTGAAAGGGGTCTGTAGAACTGAAGGGGCACACAGGGAGCCTGTCCAACATATCCAGCCCTGACCAGACCTCAGTGTCGCTCAAAAAAATTAGATTTCCCTGCCGCTATGACACAGAGCTTTGCAGGGCAGAGGAGCATATACCTATATCCACTGTGCGTAACCTCTTCTTTTATGCCACTCTGGGAATTTGAGTGTAGTCAGGGTAATTTGCGATTTTCAAATTGCGGAATGAACGCCTCTCTGGCAGCTCTCAAGATCGCATCTCTATCCCTTTAATTCACTCTTTTAATGATGAAGGTTCTCTGTGGCGCACAGGAAGTAACAGGCGCCAGGATCCTGTGCGCCATTTCAATAACAAAGAAGTCAGACAAGTCTCTAGGATGCAATGTGTGTCTCATCCAGTTATCCAAGAACCTCTCCACTGACTGACTCTCCACCCTTTCAGTGAAGCACCACAGGTGAATATTATTCCAACGTGATCTGCCCTACATGTCATCAACTTGATTTTCCAAGGTGCTAAAGACCACTGATAATTGGGAGACCTGTGCTATAGGCTGACACACCTCTGCTTGCAGTGATGTGATATCGGTTTCAGCATTCTCCACTTTGTCTGCCACTTTGTGAAAGATGAGTGCGCAGCAAGTTTACCTCAATGGAGATTCCCACTATTTGTCACTCAAGAGCCCCCTAGAGTCCTGTATAGCCTCCAGAAGGGCTGTGTGAGAAGGCTACTCTAGTTGCTCCGACGAACGTTCCAGGGTCCCTGAGAACTCCTGACATGTGAGTCTGTGAGTGGGCTGATGTGGAATAGTATATTACATGATAGTGTTCCCCTGCTGGTGCGGCTTAGGTCTATCCTTCCCCATGATGTGGCAGAGGAAGAGCAATCTTCACTTGCCGGTCCCCCAACACAGTCTGAGGCATAGTCGCCTACGGACGTCTTGAGCAAAAAGGAGCCAAAAATACAAAGCAACAGCCTAGGGTGGCAGAGGAACGAGGTAGGATGATTGCACCCAAGGAGTCCATATCAAGATCAGCAAGTGTACTGAGACCAACCACAAGTTGAGGTGGGAGGCAGGATGGCAACCATTGAGGAGAGCATCTGTAGAGAAGCAGCAGAGGACTTGAATTGATGGCCACAGTCCAAATGCCAGCCCCCGGTCTCATCTCCAGAATGACTGCCCCCCGTCTCCACAAGGAATGGTCAGGATGATAGAAGGGGTGGGGTGGGGCCAGGGCACTTCTCTGCTGCCTCTCCCTCTATCAGATGCCGCCAGACATTCCTGACCCCCCAATGCCTAGAGTAAGTTTCAAGTTGGGCCGAAGGCTTGCACACCCCCAGGGCACACTTGTTCCTGTGACCCTGAGGGGAGGCCAACCTGGTGTGAGTGTCGTACAAAGGTCCTGCTCCTCCGGTGAGGCCAGCTACTACACCAGCTAGCACAATCCACCACCGGGCCCCTGGGGATCCGATATAAGCCCTATAGTGATTGGGGGGGCATGCCAGCGTCAATGGAGCCCGCATCTCAGCCCACCAGAGGCTCTGCTCCACTCCTCACCGCCACCACCAAGATCCCCCATCACACCCTACTGCCAAGATCCCTCGACACGCAGAAGCAGGGTGGCAATTAGGTCCCCCACTGCCATCTCCGCAGCACCTCCATCAAACAGCAAGTTTCACCCAGGCCCCATGTCATCAAAGGCTCCAACACTGCCCCAGAAGGCCGGGCACTAGGCCTCAGATCATTCCAAAGGCAGCAAAGTGAGTCCCCGATCGAGGCCCACTGTCTCAACCCCTACAGACACCATCACCCTCAACCCCACGAAGAGGGAGACACAGCGCACCAATGTGTTGCTTGGGGGGATTTGATAGGGGTGTAGGCAGGAAAACCGCTCTGGGTGCTATTGGAGTGAGCTCCAGGACACCAGGATCCCTAAGATTGGGTGAGATTCCAGCACTGGCCCTTCGGCCGTGTCCCGCGTCAACACTGGAAGGTGCTGCAGGCCCCGATTGGAACTGCCAGGATCCACTGCAACAGGCAACTGCAGTACGAGTGTGGCAGCACCACTCATCCGGTGGGCCCCCAGACACACTCTGATCCCAGAACCACAGAAGCACCAGTGAGGTGCAGGACACTCCTCACTGGTAATCACTGGGCATGGAAGGGCAATGCCGCAAGAGAATGCCACTATCAGCGGCTATGCGGAGAAGGATATCATAGGATTAAACAGCAGGGAGGTAAAGCTCCCAAAGAGCATTTCCTGTTGGCCATCCTTCCTGGCCATGCCCGGTTTAGGAACAGTAGTTATTTGTATAACTCTAAAACTGTGGTTGCCCAAACCATAATGTGATTCAGAGGCTGTTTTGCAAAATGTCTTCTTTCTTGCACAGTGGCTTACATTTGAAAGTCACAAATTCAGAAAAATACAATTGGTTATTGTCAACACCAGGACAATGCGCGCTCTACGGGCAACATAATGCAAAGAAACAAAACTTGTGCAATGTAATAATTCATGCATTGTGTGCTGATATTGCCTATTAACCTTTTGCATTGCAGGTATTTATATTGATATGTCTTTAATACTGTTTGCAATGTATTGTTAATGTTCAAGCCTTTCCTGCAGCCTGACTAGGTGTGGCAGTGGGTGGGGCTTGGGTCTATTTAAGGACCCCAGCTAAGCTCCACATGCCACTATTCAGAGGTCCCGGTGCAGAGCAGCAGCAGTTTCCGGGGCTCCTGTTCCGGAGATCTACTTGGACATTTCCAGGCCCTGTCCTCATTACCTTGGTGATCCTCCAGCAGGGCGGTAAGTTGGAGGTCGGGTTAGACCCCCAACTCCGTCTCTTGAGATTTTTCGAGTTTTGGTCTTTGGATTAAATTGCGTGTGCGATTGTTTCCTGGCATTTGAATCTTGATGGTTGAATCGGCAGCAGTGTGCACGATTCATTCTTGGCCTTTAACCCTTGCATTTCAGATCGGCAGAGTGCACGATCATTTCCTGGCATTTGAATCTTGATGGTTGAATCGGCAGTAGTGTGCGCGATTCATTCTTGGCCTTTAACCCTTGCATTTCAGATCGGCAGAGTGCGCGATCATTTCCTGGCATTTGAATCTTGATGGATGAATCAGTAGCAGTGTGCGCGATTCATTCTTGGCATTTAACCCTTGCAGTTCAGATCGGCAGAGTGCGCGATCATTTCCTGGCATTTGAATCTTGATGGTTGAATCAGTAGCATTGTGCGTGATTCATTCTTGGCAATTAACCCTTGCAATTCAGGTCGGCAGAGTGCACGATCATTCCCTGACATTGGAATCTTGATATACAGTTTAGCAATAAGATGCATATTAATTTCTGGACAATTGAATCCTGAAACTCAAATCACAACAGAGTGTGACTTTACAGTATTATTCATGAATCTTTTGCTGTTCATGTTTTGGGAATTAATGTGTTAATTGCCTTTGTCATGCCATAGATACTATTCCAAGAACTAACTTGAGGGAGTTCCATGGTCAGTGCATAAGGTGTTATTCTGGAAATGCTTAAGTGAAAGTTTGCGTAATCTTTTTTTTACTTCCAGGTATCCAGAACTAAAAAATCATGGTATTGAAAAGCTTTTGATCTCTCATGTTATCAAAGTATAGATATTTATTAACAAAGTTCATGAAGATTAATGTGAATAACTTTGCTATTGTGTTCCTAACTCTTCCTTCCACAGGTCTCCTTCCCCGCAGTACCCAACCTAAAACCCATCCCCCGCTTGGCCATTCTTTAACTCTGTGCTATAACGGCTGGTAGAGTTTGGAGCTGCCAAGAGGTTGGCATATTGGGTACAGGCGCAAACCCCGAGGATCCGGTCTCGCTGACAGAATAGTGAGCCCACAAATATTTTATCCTCCTGGTTTGTGCTAGGTTTTCAATATGGCCACATTGGACGAGTTGCTTAAGGCAGCTTCAAGTGGATGTAGTCGAATCTAAAAACAAAGCAACCAATCTAGCAGAAAGGGTGGATCAGTTACAAGTCAGAGTGGGAAAGGAGGAGCGAGGTCCTTTGGGTGCGGGTAGATTTAATCCTTCTCTTTAAGGTTCAAGAGGGAATCCTTCAACTAACCTATCACTCACAGTTCACACACCCATTCCTTTGGCTCCCCCAGAAAGGTTTTTAGGTGATCCTCAGAAAGTACAATCTTTTTTGACTCAAGTAGAATTGCACTTGACCTGTAGACCAAACCCCTTCCCTGATGCCCAATCCAGGGTGGCCTTCTTAATTTCTTATCTGACTGGAGACGCGGCCACCTGGGAAAAACCTCTTGTGCGTGAAGATAATCCTTTGCTCTATAACTGGAGAGACTTTGTCCAAGAATTTGAAAGTGTTTTCGACCGAAGAACAGTTACTGTGTCCGCAGACCGAAAACTGTTAGAATTACTGCAAGGAAATAAGGATCTTGTCTCTTACTTGGCTAACTTTAATTGGCTGGTAGCAGAAACGGCCTGGCCTGAGGAAAAGAGATCAGCTCTATTCTATCAAGGACTCAAAGATGAGTTAAAAGACATCCTTGCACAGACTGATCCTCAACCCACAGACTGTCAAGATCTGATAAATCTTGTTTTAAGGTTAGACCATCGTCTTGCAGAACGACATGGAACACGTTAAAAGACTGAGAAAAGTTCCTGGCGTGTTCATGAGCATAAAGACTCACAAATTCATAGAGACCACAATCATGAACCAAAGGAAATAGGAACCATCAGGCGGCCCTTAACAAAAGAGGAGAAAGACCTATGTAGAAAGAACGGACAATGTCTATATTGTGGTCGAAAGGGTCATTCGTTAAAGAATGTCCAGAAAAACCAAAAGTCAAACAAATCCCTACCAAGAAGGTTGTAGCAAATGCACAGACCACTCAGGAAAACTAGAACACCCAAGATGTAAGGAAGGGTTGCTCGTGGACCCTTCACAAGATACTAAAAAGGTTTTACTTGAGTCCAGGCATTTAAAATTAGATCTAGAAGTACGAGTAAAACAGAAGACTTATCTAAAGAAAGCATTAGTAGATTCTGGAGCTACTGGTAACTGCATTAATGCACATTTGATTCAAACATGGGGGATCCCATGTAAAAAGAAAAAAACACCAGAAAAAATACAAGCTGTAGATGGAAAACTCCTAGCTGGAGGTCCGGTTACTCTACAGACCTTCCCCTTGTCTGTGATCTGTAAAGGGGGAAATCAAGACACCAAACATGTAGAGAAAATCATCTTTGATGTAATCCAACCTCCTCAGTATAGGAGTTATCATAACCCTTTAATAAACGGGCAAGAAAGAAAAATCAAGTTTTCTTCATTCAAGTGTAACGAAAAATGTCTCCAAACATCAAGTGTCACAGATTCCCACAAATCCCACATAGCCACAGCCGCTGAAAAAGATGTAACGCTGCCTCTGCAGTATTCATCTTTCCTTGATGTTTTTGATGAAAACAAACCAGGAACCCTGCCTCTACACAGACTTTATGACTGTCAAATTGATCTGACTCCCGGTGCTGTACTCCCTAGTTGTCGTGTGTATGCCCTGTCTAAACACACAAACAATCAATATCTGAGGAACTATTTAGACCAATTTCTAGCTAATGGATTTATCCGTCCTTCCAAGTCTCCTGCAGCATCTCCTCTTTTTTTTGTTCCCAAGGCTAATGGGGATCTTTGGGCTTGTATAGATTATAGAGGGTTAAACAAAATCACAATAAAGAATAAATACCCATTACCCTTGATCCCTGTCCTATTGGATCAAGTAAAAAAGGCCAAAATTTACACCAAGTTAGACCTAAGAGGAGCTTACTACCTAGTCAGGATGAGAGAAGGCGATGAGTGGAAAACCGTCTTTAAAACTAGATATGGCCTATTTGAAAACACAGTCATGCCCTTTGGACTTTGTAATGCTCCAGTGTCATTCCAATTCTTTCTGAATGATGTTCTTCAAGAATATCTAGATCTATTTGCAATAGTTTATATAGATGATATTTTTATCTATTCTGATAATGAATTCGAACATATGCAACATGTCAAAAATATTCTCACAGCCCTTCGGAAACATAATTTATATTGCAAATTGAGCAAATGTGAATTTCATGTGACCACCGTTGAATTTTTAGGGGTCATCCTTACCCCACAAGGCATGGTCATGGCAGAAAGAAAAGTGCAAGCAGTGTCCGATTGGCCAATTCCAAAAAACGTTCGAGATGTCAGTGCTTCTTTGGTTTTGCAAATTTCTATTGTAGGTTCATAGACCACTTCTCACAGACAGTGGCGCCAATCACAAAGTTACTATGAAAGAAAGAACCATTTATATGGTCTCCAGAAGCGGACAAGGCTTTTTCAATCTTAAAGGAAGCCTTCTCTACTGCCCCAGTCGTGACTCACCCAGATACTGAACGTCCATTCATAGTAGAAGCAGATGCTTCAGATGTGGCAATTGGTGTAGTGTTATCACAACGCAACATACATACTGGTCAGCTACACCTTGTAGCTTACATGTCCCGAAAACTAAACGACGCAGAACAAAATTATGTCATTGCTGAGAAAGAACTCCTAGCAGTCCATGACGCATTTAAAGAGTGGAGACACTATTTGCTAGGCGCCAGATTCACTATTACAGTATACTCAGATCATCGTAATCTCCAGTTCATGAGCTCAGCTAGACTTTTGACTCCTCGACAATTACGATGGATGCTGTTTTTTGCCGAGTTTGATTTTGTGGTAACCTTTCGCCCCAGCAAAGATAATCGCAAAGCGGATGCCTTGTCCAGACAAGACTCTACCATGTTACCTACACTCCAGCCCCCACGAGCTATCAGTGCTCCAGACAAAAATTATTTGTATCCTCAAGACTGAAGATTTTTTGAAAGTATTCGTAATTCTTTCACCATCGAAAAATGGCAGAAATGGGCTCATGCAAACCCCAAAAGATCAATCAAACAAGCCCTAGCTTTTCATGATGCATGTTTATTTGTTCCTACTACCAAGTTGCGCAAATTAGTGTTTCATTGGTTACACGTTATACCTACGGCAGGTCATCCAGGTATTCCTAAAACACTTGAACTAATCCAACAATATTTTTGGTGGCCTACTTTGACGAAAGACGTCAAGCAAATGGTAACTAACTGTGAAGTTTGTGCCCGCACCAAGACAAGTCATTCAAAACCAAAAAGATTGTTACATCCTCTCCCAACTCCGCTCTGACCTTGGGAACACATATCAATAGACTTTATTACAGGTCTGCCAGTCGTTCAACATCACTCCGTAATTCTTGTAGTGGTAGATGGTCTCACAAAATATGCACATTTCATTGCTTGCAGGAAATTGCCTACCTCCAGTGAATTGGCAACAATACTTTTAAATCAAGTGGTCCGTTATCATGGATTACCAAAAATAATTATTTCCGATCGAGAATCACAATTTGCCTCTAACTTCTGGAAAACATGGTGCAAAACACTACAAGTTACATCTACATTATCTACCAGTCACCATCCTCAAACAGATGGCCAAACGGAGAGACTCAATCAAACATTGAAACAATATTTGCGTGCTTACGCTGAAAAAGCACTTAATTCCTGGGTATCAATGCTTTGGTTAGCTGTACTGGCCTACAATAACTCGTATCATTCTTCTACTGGAGCAACGCCTTTTTTTGGCCTATTTGGTTATCACCCAGATACTTTGCCAATCACAATTCCACAAGAAAGTTCACTTACACCAGCGGTGTCAGAAACAATATGAAAACTCCATCAAACCCAGAAACAAATCCAGCAACATCTGAACAAAGCAAAAGAAAAGTATAAAAAACATTATGACAAAAAACATTGTGAAGGACCACAATATAAACCAGGAGATAGAGTGTGGCTTTCCACACAACACATTGACTTCAAGAAAAGACATATGTTTAATCCCAAATATATAGGTCCTTACACAGTTCTTCAACAGATCAATCCAGTGTCTTACAAAATACAGTTACCAAATCACTACGTATTCAACCCGTGTTCCATACTTCTCTACTAAAAATAGCCTTCCAGAAACTCGCTTTCAACCAAATCCAGTACTGGTACAAGGAGAACTGGAATACAAAGTAAAACAGGTTTTGGATTCAAGATTTAGAGGTCGTACTCTCTGGTACGGTCCCGAGAACGACTCAAGGGTCTCAGCATCTGACATTCATGCTCCACGACTAGTGCGCCATTTTCACTGCCTAAACCCAGACAAACCAGGCCCTAGAGCGCGTTCGGGATGGGGGAGTACTGTCAACACCAGGACAATGTGCACTCTATGGGCAACATAATGTAAAGAAACAAAACTTGTGCAATGTAATGATTCATGCATTGTGTGCTGATGCTGCATATTAACCTTTTGCATTGCAGGTATTTATATTGATATGTCTCTAATACTGTTTACAATGTATTGTTCATTTTCAAGCCTTTCCTGCAGCCTGACTATGTGTGGCTGGGTGTGGCAGTGGGCGGGGCTTGGGTCTATTTAAGGAACCCAGCCCAGCTCCACATGCTCACTTTTCAGAGGTCCTGGTGCAGAGCAGCAGCAGTTTCCAGGGCTCCTGATCCAGAGGTCTACTTGGACATTTTCAGGCCATGTCCTCATTACCTTGCTGATCCTCAAGCAGGGGGGTAAGGCGAAGGTCGGGTTTGACCCCCGACTCAGTTTCTTGAGATTTTTCGAGTCTTGGTCTTTGGATTAAATCGCGTGTGCGATTGTTTCCTGTCATTTGAATCTTGATGGTTGAATCGGCAGCAGTGTGAGTGATTCATTCTTGGCCTTTAACCCTTGCATTTCAGATCGTCAGAGTGCGCGATCATTTCCTGGCATTTGAATCTTGATGGTTGAATCGGCAGCAGTGTGTGGGATTCATTCTTGGCCTTTAACCCTTGCATTTCAGATCAGCAGAGTGCGCGATCATTTCCTGGCATTGGAATCTTGATGTACAGTTTAGCAATAAGATGGATATTAATTTCTGGACAATTGAATCCTGAAACTCAAATCAAAAAGGGGTGTGACTTTACAGTATTATTCATGAATCTTTCGCTGTTCATGTTTTGGGAATTAATGTGTTAATTGGCTTTGTCATGCCATAGTTACTATTCCAAGAACTAACTTGAGAGAGTTCCATGGTCAGTGCATAAGGTGTTATTCTGGAAATGCTTAAATGAAAGTTTAGTAATCCTTTTTTTACTTCCAGGTATCCAGAACTAAAAAGTCATGTTATTGAAAAGCTTTTGATCTCTCATGTTATCAAAGTATAGATATTTATTAACAAAGTTCATGAAGATTAATGTGAATAACTTTGCTATTGTGTTCCTAACTCTTCCTTCCACAGATCTCCTTCCCCGCTGTTCCCAACCTAAAACCCATTACCAGCTTGGCCATTCTTTAACTCTGTGCTATAACGGCTAGTAGAGTTTGGAGCTGCCAAGAGGTGGACATATTGGGAATAGGCGCAAACCCCGAGAATCCAGTCTCGCTGACAGTTCTAACAAATCTTCTAGTATTCTGTGGTCCCACACGTCTCCCAATAAAAAAGATACCCGACTTGTGTGGATCGGCTAAGCGGCTATGACACAAAACGTGACTTGGAGACACTGCATTTCATGAAATACAGATCAAAACCGATCTTGGGTTGATTGTGTTCCTATTCAGGAATCATAGGCCTATCAGAGCCCTTGAGGCATAAGTGGGACATCTTCTTGCCATGCCTACTTGCTTATAAGGAAGTGCCTCAGAAGGGGGTAAGGTTCAGTTCCTGTGGACTTCTGTATGGCTTCTCTTTCAGAGGGCCTCGCAGCCTTGTGAGCAAGTCGTGGTGTCAAACTTTCAAGAACCCATCCGCCACCAACATGTTATCAGTTACATGTTGGCTCTACGGCTAGGATGAAGCACTTTTGCAAAAAAGACAAAAAGGCCACTCTGGTAGAGCTTTAACCTGGCCACAAAGTGAGGGTAATAGAGCCAGTGGAACTTCAGGCATTGCAGGACTGGTGGATCAAACTCTATGAGGTTAAGGAGCAGAAGTGTGATGTTGCGTACCTAGTAGACCGCCGGACCCATAGGAGCTCTTTGAGGGTCCTGCATGATTACTGCGTTAAGCCCCACTTCGAGACATCTAAAATCACCATGCTCTTTGTGACAGATGGAGGTGAGGACAGCAAACCTCTCCTAGACCTCCTCTCTTTTAAAGAGCAAGGTGGTTCAGTAGAGAGATATAATCTTTCACCCTTTCTGACCCTAGAAAAGGAGAGAGAATACCACCAGTTGCTAGAACAATTCTTCCTGTTCTCACTTACATCTTGGCTCACCATTTGGTGTACCCACGACACTGACAGAGGAGACCACATGCCTGTCATGAATAAAATCTACAGACTGTCTGAGGGCCAGCATCAAGGAGAAGGTGCCAAAGATGCTGGAGTTAGGGGTGACTGAGTATGCCAACAGGCCATGGTGCAGTCCAGTGCTTCTGGTATCTATCAGGCACCACCCTAGAACTCCATTTTGGTGTGGAATACAGAGAGTTCAACTTAGTCACTAAGACTGACACTCACCCCATCCCCCAAGCTGAATAGCTCAAAGGCCAGTTTTCGAGCTGCCAGTTACCTGAATACATTATATTTCACATCAAGATACTGACCAACTGCCTTAAGCGAGGGGGCCAAGGAGAAGTCAGGGTTCTCCACACCAGAGGGTCACTTTAAACTCGGAGAAATGCGCTTTGGGTCAATGAATGTTCCTGCTACCTTCCGGGGGTTGGTAAACTGGGTGGGTCCTGGCTGTGTTAGAGGGCTTCAGTGCTGTCTACTTAGATGTCACTGCTGTCTTTAGCTCTATCTGGGATGACCACCTGCACCACCTTCGGACAGAGTTCAGAAACGTCAGAGGGCACGCCTGAATATCAATGCCAATGACTGCCAGATAGGACGGGGATCAGTTGTATACTTGAGTCACCCAGCTGGTAAGGGCAAAGTGCAGCGCATCCAGACCAAGATACAGACCATTATGACTGGGGAATACCCAGAATGAGGTGAGAGCCTTCTCAGGCCTCACTGGATATTACAGATTTGTTAAGTAGCATGGCATCATTGTTGCCCCAGAAAAAGGGATGACTTTTAAGAAGCAGACCAAAAAGATGATCTGGGCAGAGGTGTGCTAGAAACCATTCAACGCCTTGAAGGGGGCCAAGTGCACAGCACCAAGACCTCAAGGAATCTGACTTCCCCAAATAATGTATTCTGCAGATGAATGCATCCAAGCATGGCAATGGAGCTGTTCTCTCACAGATGAATGATGAGGGATTGGCCCAATTCTAGCCTTTATCAGCAGGAAGCTACTTCCCAAGGAACAGAGGCTGAGTGCAATAGAAAGGGAAGTCTTTTCAGTGGGCTGGATACTGAAGACGTTAACACCATACTTGTTTGGGACTCACTTCTGGGTTCAGACAGACCACAGGCCTCTCAGATAGCTAATGCAGATGAGGTGGTCTGTCTATCTACAGGAAATGGACTTTACAGTGGATCATCACAATGAGACTGACCAAGATAGTGGTAATGGTCTTTTCATGTTTTTTCCTTCTTAGTGATGAAAACTCCCATGAGAGTGGGTAGTTCTCCCTACTTTCTGCCAGGATGGACACATATTAGACCTGGCATCCTTGGTGTGACATTCCTGTAGACATTTTGCCTTCACTCCCCTGTTTTTACTGAACTCGTTTTTGTTGGCATTAGGGCACTGTAGACGTTACCCCTGCTAACCAGTGGTAAAGTGCTCATGCTCTCTTCCTTAAATATGGTAAAACTGGCCAACCCCAGATTGGTACATTCACTTTACTTCTAAGTCCCTAATAGAAGATACTACATGTACCTAGGGACTGTAAACTAAATGCTCCAAGTGGGGTGTCGCACCACTCCTTGTGCCAACCACATAAATAGCACTGTAAAACATGTCTGAAGCCTGCCAATGCAGTTTTCAACTGTTATTTTGATCTGGCAAATTAAACCTTTTGCCAGGCCTAAACTTTCCTTTCTAATACTTTTAAGTCTCCCCTAAGATAGGCCCTTACAGCTCATAGGGCATGGTGCATCATCGCTAAAAAGTAGGACATGTGTCCTTATGTTTTACATGTTCTGACAGTAAAAACCTCCTAAAGTTGTTTTTAACAGTGGTAAGGCTATCTCTCATATGGGCTAGCACTGGGTCATCTTATTACACTGAATAAGTGATAACTTTAGTTTGGGAACAGACAGAAAAATGCTTCTTCCACTCCACCCTCAGGGAGAGGGTGTGGCATAAGGGCCTGAGCTGCCAACTTTGGAGGTGGAGGAACCAGGTTTGAATCTTAATGTTGACTCAACATCCTGTCATTCTGGCAAAACCAATTAATCTCCCCATGCCTACAATTCAGCACCTTGAGACCCTCATAGGTGATTTGTCTCACTTTACTAATCCTGGATCTATTTTTTATTTGAATTGTAATTTCAAATTCTCTTTATTGATAAAGTTGGATTTTAAGTTACTATTCTGAAAATGTCACTTTTAGTTATTTTTCTGCAGGCTCCTTGCATCAGCAACGGTCACCGTGTCTCCAGCCAACGCAAAGTTCTGGCAGCAACCAGCTCATTGCGCTGAATAGTAACCGCCCATGTCAATTTTGAAATTTTCATTGCACATTAAATACCTTAAAGAGTTTTCTTCGCTTAAAAGGATCTGATGTCCCCATCAAAACACTGCCGCTAGGCCATGCACATATGTGCTAACTATCCCACATTCTAACCGTATTGCTTGCACTGCTGCACATGTATTGAAATTACAAATTTTCCTTAAAACCTGACCTAATTTATTTTTAAAAAACCATTTTGTTACATCAATGAATTCCATAGCACATATTAAGGGGGTGGCATAATGGCCAGAACTGTCGACTTCGGAGCTGGGTGAAGCAGGTTTGAGTCTCGACGATGGCTCAACATCTTGTGATTCTGGGCAAATCACTTAATCTCCCCTTTGCCTACAACGCAGCACCTTGAAACCCTCATAGGAGATTTGCAGCTCTTTACAAATCCTGGATGGAGGAACTTTGGCTCTATATACAGATAACAAATGTAAAAGTGTCTATGAACAACAGCATTATAAAAAGCTTTTAACCCATTTGCTTGTGCAATTGCCTTAGAATGATTCTGAGATATGTACTTCTTACTAAGCAAATTACTTGTGAAAATCTTCCCTAAATAAGTGCAAGGTTTAATGACTTCCAGTTTTTCATTTCCAGTGTACCAAGCATTTTTGTGGGTTTACCAAGCCTGTTTTTCTTAAAAATTACCTGTTTGCATTTGGCACCATTAATATTTAAAAATTGTGAAACTGCAGATTTGTGACGCAGGAATAAACCATTATTAAGACCCTTTGAAGGAGAATAACAATACTGTCAGCATAAACTAGACATGGGATAGGGCGCTTTCCCACTCTTGGGGTCTCCCATCCCACCGATAAGCACTTAAGGTAACTCTGATATATAAAACGAGGAAAGAAGAGAGGCGCAAAGGCACCCCTGCTTTAATTCATTGTGTATCCTAATTTTAGATGATAGACCCTGGTCTCCCTCTGTGAGATGGTAGCCTCTTTCCAGCATTGTTACCCCCACCTTTGGGCTGTTTGTGAGTATATGTCAGTGTGTTTTTACTGTCTCACTGTGATCTTGCTAGCCAGGACCCCAGTGCTCATAGTGAAAACCCTATTTGTCAGTGTGTTTTGCCTGTCTCACTGGGATCTTGCTAGCCAGGACCCCAGTGCTCATAGTTTGTGGCCTGAATGTGTCTACCTGTGTAGTGCCTAACTGTGTCACTGAGGCTCTGCTAATCAGAACCTCAGTGCTCATGCTCTCTCTGCCTTTAAATCTGTCACTATAGACTAGTGACCACTTTTACCAATTTCAATTGGCATACTGGAACACCCTTATAATTCCCTAGTATATGGTACCTAGGTACCCAGGGTATTGGGGTTCCAGGAGATCCCTATGGGCTGCAGCATTTCCTTTGCCACCCATAGGGAGCTCAGACAAACCTTTACACAGGACTGCCACTGCAGCCTGAGTGAAATAACGCACATGTTATTTCACAGCCATTTTCACTGCACTTAAGTAACTTATAAGTCACCTATATGTCTAATCTTCACTTGCTGAAGGTTAGGTGCAAAGTTACTGAGTGTGAGGGCACCCTTGCACTAGCAAAGGTGCCCCTATATAGTTCAGGGCCATTTCCCCAGACTTTGTGAGTGCGGGGACACCATTACACGTATGCACTACATATAGGTCAACACCCATATGTAGCTTCACAATGGTAACTCCGAATATGGCCATGTAACATGTCTAAGATCATGGAATTGTCTCCCCATGCCAAATCTGGTATTGAGGAGCCAATCCCATGCATCCCCGAGGCTCCGCCATGGACCCCGGGTACTGCCAAACCAGCTCTCTGGGGTTTTCTCTGCAGCTACCGCTGCTGCCACCCCACAGACAGGGTTATGCCCTCCTGGGGTCTGGGCAGCCCGGTCCCAGGAAGGCAGAACAAAGAATCAAAGAATTTCCACTGAGAGGAAATATGTGTTAAAGGCTGGGGAGGGTAGCCTCTCCCAGCCTCTGGAAATGCTTTGAAGGGCACAGATAGTGCCCTCCTTGCATAATCCAGTCTACACAGGTTTAGAGAACCCCTAGTCCCTGCTCTGGTGCGGAAATGGACAAAGGAAAGGGGAGTGACCACTCCTCTGTCCATCACCACCCCAGGGGTGGTGCCCAGAGCTCCTCCACTGTGTCCCAGACCTCTGCCATCTTGTTTCCAGAGGTGTGAGTGCACTCTGGAGGCCTCTGAGTGGTTAGTGTCAGCAGGTGACATCAGAGACCCCCTCCTGATAGGTGCCTACCTGACTAGGTGGCCAATCCTCATCTGAGGGCTATTTAGGGTCTCTCCAGTGGGCTTTTCCTCAGATAACGACTTGCAAGAATTCACCAGAGTTACTCTGCACCTCTCTCTTCGACTTCTGCCAAGGACTGACCGCTGACTGCTCCAGGACACCTGCAAAACTGCAACAAAGTAGCAAGAAGACTACCAGCAACACTGTAGCGCCTAATCCTGCCGGCTTTCTCGGCTGTTTCCTGGTGATGCATGCTTTGGGGGCTGCCTGCCTTCATCCTGCACTGGAAGCCACAAAGAAATCTACCGTGGGTCGACAGAATCTTCTCCCTTCTTCAGCAGGCACCAAACTCCAGCGTCACCGGTACTCTGGGACCCCTATCATCCTGACGAGCGTGGCCCCTGGAACACAGGTGGTGGACCCAAGTGACCCAGACTGTCCAGTGGTCCAACTGTCCAAATTTGGAGGAGGTAAGTCGTTGCCTCCCCTCTCCAGACAGTAATCCTGTGCATCGGGTGAACTGCAGCTACAAGGGCTTCTGTGCACACTTCCACGAAATCCTGCATGCACAGCCAAGCCTAGGTCCTCAGCACTCTGTCCTGCGATGCTCAGCTCCCTGAGTTGATCTCCGGTGTCGTGGGACCTCCTTTTGAAGTGTTGAGATGACCGATGTGTTCATACTTCTTGAACCTGTGTTCAAGGACTTCTGTGGGTGCTTCCTGCTTGTGTCTCGGCTCTCTACGTTGCTGAGGTCCCGCTCTGTCTCCTCTCCCAAGTGGCGACTTCCTGGTCCTTCCTGGGCCTGGGCAGCACCCTTTTTCTCTAACCACGACTCTTGCAGCTAGCAAGGCTTGTTTGTGGTATTTTGCCAAGGAAACAACTCTGCATCCTCCAGCACACTGTGGGACATCTTCTGCATGAAGGAGAAGTTCCTAACACCTTTCGTTGTTGCAGAATCTTCAGCATCTTCCATCCGGAGGCAGCCATTTTGCACCTTCGTCTGGGGTTTAGTGGGCTCCTGCCCCCCCTGGACACTGTTGCGACTCTTGGATTTGGTCGGCTTCCTTTGCAGGTCCTCAGATCCAGGAATCAGTCTTCAGTGCTTTGCAGTCTGTTGTGGTCTTTGCAAAATCCCTTATCACGACTTTAGTGCATTTCTGGGGCAATAGTAGTAATTTACTCCTACTTTCCAGGGTCTTGGGGTTGGGTATCTTGGACACCGTTAGTGTTTTCTTACACTCCCAGCGACCTTCTACACACTACACTAGCCTAGGGGTCCATTTGTGGTTTGCTATCCACTTTCTTAGTATATGGTTTGTGTTGCCCCTAGGCCTATTGCATCCTATTGTATTCTACAGTGTTTGCATTACTTTCTGACTGTTTTACTTACCTGATTTTGGTTTGTGTGTATATTTTGTGTATTTTACTTACCTCCTAACGGAGTATATCCTCAGATATTTTTGGCACATTTTTACTAAAATGAGGTACCTCTATTTTTAGTAACCCTTAGTATTGTCTTTCTTATGATGTAGTACCTATATGATATTAGTGGTATAGTAGGATTCTTTGCATGTCTCCTAGTTCAGCCCAAGCTGCTCTGCTATAGCTACCTCTATCAGCCTAAGCTGCTAGAACACTACTACATTTCACTAATAAGGGATAACTGGACCTGGTATAAGGTGTAAGTACCACTGGTACCCACTATAAGCCAGGCCAGCTTCCTACACCCTCCCAATAGGAATTGGCACCTGGTAGATGATTACAAGGCCAGTATTAAAGGTAATAAATTACCCGGTATCCCAAACCTAGGCACTTCTCCCCAAAGTGTTGGCCTATCCACCGATGGAAAGTTGTGGAAAAGATCTATGAAAGATGCATAGACCGGTTGCTCTCGTATAACAACATATTTTTCATTGATCAGCTGGAGCATCATCACACTACATAGGATGCCATAAGTGCAGAGGTATTCAAAACTACATTGAGCAAAAATCTTGCCAACCGAATCTAACAGAGTTATTTATCTATTGTAATTTGGTTCATTCCTTGGATCATTTTTGTGAAGTGGGAGTACCATACTCCCTCTCCATGATGCGGGGACACAACCTTGTTGATAATTAAGTGCTGGTGTTAAGAAGGTAGACCACGACTTGGCCACTCTTTTTATAACAGAGATGGGATTTAATCTAGGCCTATACCCCAGACAATCTCATATCGTAAATATATGCCCATCTCAATCACCAATGCGAAGCTCCGGCAGCGACTGCTCCATGTGCCGACAAAGACCTAGCAGCCAAAGCAAAGCTCCTGCCGTGGCTCCTCGTCTGGACTTGGACTTTGATCCATAGAGGTCATACTGAACTTGTGACTTTGACCCTGTCCAACTCGATCTCAGAACCGAAAGTGACACTTTGCGCTTCTTGGTGCTAATTTTAATCTAAAACTTTAAAAATTCATTAATCTGGTTCTACTAATTGTATTTTTGTCATTTTGGTGTAATTTTTATTACAATGTACTCTATTTTTCTTGTGCTGGGTTTTGACTTTGTTACAGTTAGAGTCCTGCATATACACAGTTTCTATAAGTTAAGATTGACTGCTTTAGTGCCAAGCTACCAGAAGGTTAAGCATAGTGACTTTTGTGGTTCCCTATGACAAGGATTGTTTATTATTTTAGTAGGGCTTTCACCCCCACCAACTCATAACACACTTTTCTATAGATCTTTTTCCCAGAAGTCTAAAGAATTCACAGAGTGCACTGTGCAGCTCGCCGGCCTTTTGGAAAGACCTATATCTTTCCGTAGCAAGGGAAGTAATGCTGGTAAAAATTGTGATACTGCCGCACCTGCTCTATCACTTCTTAAATATTCATATAGTCTTCAATCAAAACTTAGATATTATGATACATTGCAGTAGCTTTTCACCACTATGAGGGTGGTGCTTTGGGCACCCCTTCCGGCCAACAGGACCTCAAACCATGAGACAGGACTATGCCGTGGCGTACACACATGATCTATGTCTGCCTATGACAACAAAAATCTGTATTAGGGACCGTTACATCAGTGCATTTGGGGCACTCATGGCAGGGGTGCACGTCTATGACCATGCGGAGGACTTTTCCATCCAAAAAGACCCAGTGCAAACATATGACATCGAAGTGTGGGACAGAAATCTAAAACACACAGATTAGACAGATTCTAATGATCACGGGTACTGGCAACAACACAGACAAAATATTGCATAAATACATATTGGGAAAGGATTACTGGAGGGTGTCCGGGAACTGAGGGCTGAAGATGTTGGGAAAATACTTTTTTGATGATGAATGGGGAATGGTGGTGAGTCACACATGTTGGTGCTTCGGAAATCTAGATTCAAACATACTGTTTAATTATTTACACCTCAGGTGCTTAAGCCTATCCTATTATAGTTAAAATATAGTTTTCATGGGGCATGTTGCATAAGGTGTAGAGCCGATAAAGCTTTATGTGGGGGCGTAGCCCACAAACTAAAACTTTTTGGGACAGGTAACTGACATAATTTTAGAAACGGCTGACCGACCAGTATACTTCTACCTGAAACGTAACTGCATTTACATTCTAAATGACCTGGTAGAGCAGAACAGGAATGCAAGTTCTCAGACCTTGTCCTCTTATTGGCAAAGCAATGAATCGTGATGACTTGAAATCAATACACACCTGCAAGATCATCAGAGTTCACACGTGAGCTACTGCAGAGGGCACAGCTTTAACCCCTTCCCCGCCATGGACGTAATGGTTACGTCCATGGCAGGGCCCGTGTGGCGCCATGGACGTAACCATTACGTCCTGGGACTGGCAGTCGGGGGAAGCACCCCCCCCAGGTCAGGGCTGAAAGGGGAATCCCTTCCCCTTTCACCCCCACCCAACCCGCCCCCCCCATGACGTCAGCGCGCGATCGCGCGCTGATTTCATGGAAAGGGGGAAAGACGCGCTGGAAGCCATTTGCTTCCAGCACGTCTAAGGGAGAAGGTGAGTTTTTCACCTTCGTGCGGGGGGATGCTCTGAAAGAGGCTTCGAGGGAAAGGAAAGGGTTTTCCTTTCCCTCGATGTCTCTTTGAGCATTCCAGCTGCCCGATCGCGACGCGATCAGGCAGCAGGAATGCCCACTAGACACCAGGGATTTCAGTATGTGTGTGTGATATTAGTGTGGGGGAGCGACCCCTTGGGCAAGGGTCGCTCCCCTTTGGGGGCAAATTTATTTTTTGTCGTTTCTGTCCCCCCTGGGGGCAGATTGGCCCTATTTTTAGGCCGATCTGCCCCCAAGGGGGGCAGAAAGCCACTAGACACCAGGGATTTTATTGTTGGTTTTTATTTTTTGTGTTGGGGGGCGGCCCCTTGGGCAAGGGTCACCCCCAGGGGCCAACATGTATTTTTGGGCAGTTCTGCCCCCCTTGGGGGCAGAGAGGCCTATTTTTTTTAGGCAAATCCCAATAGCGCCAGAAATATTATGTTTCTATGTGTGCTTTGTGTTGGGGGTGGCCCCTTGGGCAAGGGTCACTCCCCCTGCGGGGGCAATGTATTTATCATCGTTTCAGCCCCCTTGGGGGCAGATTGGCCCTATTTTTAGGCCGATCTGCCCCCCAGGGGGGCAGAAAGCCACTAGACACCAGTGATTTTATTGTTGGTTTTTATTTTTTGTGTTGGGGGGCGTCCCCTTGGGAAGGGTCGCCCCCAGGGACCCACATGTATTTTTGGGCAGTTCTGCCCCCCTTGTAGGCCTATTTTTTTTAGGCCTTTCTGCCCCCAAGGGGGGCAGAATCCCAATAGCACCATAAATATTATGTTTGTATGTGTGCTTTGTGTTGGGGGGTGGCCCCTTGGGCAAGGGTCGCTCCCCCTGGGGGGGCAATGTATTTATCGTCGTTTCTGCCCCCCTTGGAGGCAGATTGGCCTTATTTTTAGGCCAATGTGCCCCCAAGGGGGGCAAAAAGCCTCTAGACACCAGGGATTTTATTGTTTTTTTTTATTTGTGTTGGGGGGCGGCCCCTTGGGCAAGGGTCGCCCCCAGGGGCCCATATGTATTATTGGGCAGTTCTGCCCCCCTTGGGGGCAGATATGCCTATTTTTTTAGGCCCCTCTGCCCCCAAGGGGGGCAGAATCCCAATAGCGCCAGGGATATTATGGGGGTCATTCCGACCCTTACGGTCATGGACCGCGGATGCACCGCCAACAGGCTGGCAGTGCATCCAGGCCAATTCTGACTGCGGCGGTAAAGCCGCGGTCAGAAAAGGGAAACCGGTGGTTTTCCGCCGGTTTTCCCCTGGCCTGAGGAATCCTCCATGGCGGCGCTGCAGGCAGCGCCGCCATGGGGATTCCGACCCCCTTCCCGCCAACCTGGTTCTGGCGGTTTTGACCGCCAGAACCTGGCTGGCGGGAACGGGTGTCGTGGGGCCCCTGGGGGCCCCTGCAGTGCCCATGCCACTGGCATGGGCACTGCAGAGGCCCCCTAACAGGGCCCCACATAGATTTTCAGTGTCTGCGTGGCAGACACTGAAAATCGCGACGGGTGCAACTGCACCCGTCGCACCCCTTCCACTCCGCCGGCTCCATTCGGAGCCGGCATCCTCATGGAAGGGGGTTTCCCGCTGGGCGGGCGGGCGGCCTTCTGGCGGTCGCCCGCCCGCCCAGCGGGAAACTCAGAATTACTGCGGCGGTCTTTTGACCGCGCAGCGGTATTCGGACGGCGGGACTTTGGCGGGCGGCCTCCGTCGCCCGTCAAAGTCAGAATGAACCCCTATATGTGTGTATGTGTGCTTTGTGTGGGGTGGTGGCCCCTTGGGCAAGGGTCGCTCCCCCTGGGGGGGGCAATGAATTTATTGCCGTTTCTTTGGCCTTATTTTTAGGCCAATCTGCCCCCAAGGGGGTCAGAAAGCCACTAGACACCAGGGATTTTATTGTTGGTTTTTTATTTGTGTTGGGGGGCGGCCCCTTGGGCAAGGGTCGCCCCCAGGGGCCCATATGTATTATTGGGCAGTTCTGCCCCCCTTGGGGGCAGATAGGCCTATTTTTTTAGGCCTTTCTGTCCCCAAGGGGGGCAGAATCCCCGTAGCGCCAGGGATACTATATGTGTGTGTATGTATGTGCTTTGTGTGGGGGTGTGGCCCCTTGGGCAAGGGTCGACCCCCCAAAGGGTGCAATGTAATCTGGGCGATTTCTGCCCCCCCTCCACCCTTTGGGGGTAGATTGGCCTATTTTTTTTTTAGGCCCATCTTCCCCCAAGCAGAGAACACTAGACACAAGGGAAAATGAAAAAATGGTTGGTGGCGGAGTGTTTGTCAACTGGCGAAGTATTTGCTTTTATGATAATAACAGTTTTTCTCCTTTTTGTTCTAGTTCAAAGCTTTTGCTGACTTTGCTGTGGCTTGTTGCAGTTTTGGCAGTAGTTGTCCTGCGGTTTGCGTAGTTGCATGTTTTAGGTAAGTAAATAAATTTACTCCAAGTGAGTATTGTTGCCATGCATGAATGACATGTTTGTAGGTGGTGTACTGAATGCAGGATTGTGTGTGAAATTGTCCTTAGATTTATGCACAATGATTATTGTGTTGTCTTATGTCTAATTTGCTTTTTTTTTCTTCTCTTTTTAGTGGGATATCGTTGGTGATTGCTGTGGCTGTGCAGAGTAGTTGCTGGTGAGTCAAGCTTTTTCAGGCACGTGAGCAGTATAGTTTTTGAGTTTATAACTCTTAGTGATAAAGCTACACTTTGTTACTTATCTTACACAGTGCTGGTTGTTGGTGGCATATTTGTCCAGTTAATTTTTGTAGGAAGGATCATGGCTAGCCATAGGATGACCGCTCAGCAGGTTGTTAGTGTGCTTTTTGAGTTATCTTCTGACCATGAATATGAGACTGACTCTGCATCTGAGGCAGAGGAGGAAGTGCAGGATTCTGGAAGTGAATTTTCTGTCAGAGATGAATCATCTGATGATGAAGCCACTCTCAGTGCTGATGAAGGGCCTGTTTTAGAGGAGGACAGTGATGTGCCAATGGTGCAGGAGCCAGCGGCTGAAAGGCTTCCCATTGGAAGACCTGACACATGGGTTGCACCAAACATGGAGCAGCCACAGTTGCTTGCGTTTACTGGTTTTCCAGGGTGTCGAGTTAATACGGAAAACTTTTTGCCGGTCAACTTTTTTGAGTTGTTTATGGACGATATATTTTTGGAAGAGATTGTTGAGCAGACTAATTTGTATGCAGAGCAGTTTTTGAGAAACAACGCTGCCAGACTTAGGCCACACTCTAGAGCTAGCCGGTGGATTCCCACAAATCTGGAAGAGTTGAAAAAGTTCTTGGGTTTAACTTTTTTGATGGGGCTGATAAGGAAGCCATCGCTGTCTTCATATTGGTCTACTAGTCCCTTGGTGGCAACTGCTATATTTCCTGCCATCATGAGTCGTAACCGGTATGAGCTTCTTCTTCGGATGTTGCATTTTGTAGATAATGCTTTAGCCTTGCCACGAGATCATCCTGATTCTGACCGTCTTTTTAAGATTAGACCTGTCCTTGATCATTTGGTAGATCGTTTTTCAGAGATCTATGTTCCAGGGAAAGAAATATCTGTAGATGAATCTTTGGTCCTGTTCAAGGGTCGTTTGCTTTTTAGCCAGTACATTCCTAGCAAGAGGGCACGGTATGGAATTAAATTGTATATGCTGTCAGAAAGTAGTACAGGATATGTTTATAATTTCCGGGTCTACACTGGTAGGGATTCCAATATTGACCCCCCTGGTTGTCCACCCACTTTTGGAGTTAGTGAGAAAATTGTGTGGGAACTTGGTAGACGACTGTTTAACAAAGGTCACCATTTATATGTAGATAACTTCTACACTGGAGTTCGGTTGTTCAAGGAGTTGTTCAGAGTGGACACTGTTGCTTGTGGCACAATCCGCTGTAATCGGAAAGGCTATCCAAAAGAGCTTGTCTGTAAAAAACTTGAGAAGGGACAGTGCAGTGCCTTGCGGAATGATGAGCTACTAGCTCTGAAATTTGTAGACAAGAGGGATGTATACATGCTAAGCACCATCCATGATGAGAGTACTTCACCTGTGGCTGTTTGGGGTCAGGTTGCCGAAGTGCGCAAACCTGTGTGCATCTTAGACTATAATAAGCACATGGGTGGTGTTGATAGAGTAGATCAGAGGTTAGAACCTTACACTGCTGCTCGTAAGTCTTATGTGTGGTATAAGAAATTAGCGGTTCACTTGTTCCACTTGGCAACTTTTAATGCTTTTGTTGTGTTCAAGGACAGTTCTCCAGAGTCAAGGATGACATTTGTGAAATTTCAGGAGTCTATCATAGCTAGCCTTGTTCTGCTGGAACAGGCAAGAATTCCTAGAGAAGTAGTGGTGGAGGATGTGGCTAGATTGAAAGATCGTCACTTTTCTGAGCACATTCCTCCCACGGCCAAAAAAAACTTTCCTGCTAAGAGATGTAGAGTCTGTGCTCGAAGAGGTATCAGGAAGGAGACTAGGATGTACTGCCCTGATTGTCCTTCAAAGCCTGGGCTCTGTGTGGGTGGCTGTTTCAGGAGCTACCACACACAGAAGAATTATTGGGAAATTCCGTGAGCGTAAACTGCTGTTTTATATTTTTATATGTTCGGTTTCACGGTTGGCATTAGTCATGTATTCAGTTAGAGCTTTTGGGTTTGTAGTTTTGTACTTATTTATGATTAGTGGTTTCTTTGTTGTTTAAAAACAAAAAAAAAGGGATGGTATGTGTAGGGTGGCACTTGGATGGCGGTGTGCGTGGGGTGGCACTTGGCTGGCAGTGTGGGTGGGGTGGCGCTTGGCTGGCGGTGTGGGTGGGTGGGGTGGCGCTTGGCTGGCGGTGTGGGTGGGGTGGCGCTTGGCTGGCGGTGTGCGTGGGGTGGCGCTTGGCTGGCAGTGTGGGTGGGGCTTGGCTGGTGGTGTGGGTGGGGTGGCGCTTGGCTGGCGGTGTGCGTGGGGCTTGGCTGGTGGTGTGGGTGGTGTGGCGCTTGGCTGGCGGTGTGCGTGGGGCTTGGCTGGTGGTGTGGGTGGGGTGGCGCTTGGCTGGCGGTGCCAGCCAAACGCCAGTCCACACACTCGTCAGCTGGTGTGATTGCTGTATCAGGCATGTGGGCGTATGAAAGTGATGGGCCCTTGACTGGCGCTGTCTGTGGATGCGAGTCTTGTAATGTGCTGGGCCCGTGGCTGGCGGCGTGAATGGTCTTGTGCATGACATGTATGAAAGGTGTGTGAATGGACTGTAAAGCGGTTGTTGCCTTGTCGTGGCTTTACAGCTCACGAGCTGTGAGTCATTGGTTCAGTTTTTTGGCCTTTCAGTTATTACAAGTGCATTTCACTTTTGTGAAATCTCTTGTTAATAAAATTTGATCTACTGGACCATCACTCACCCTCGTGCCAAATCCAACCAGTATGTGTGGTACAAATGACAAAACCTGCTCTGCTGTAATCAGGCGTCGCAGCACACTTGAGACACGCTAGGTGTCTCAGGTGGGACCCCGATGATGAAGCATGCCACCAACTTGGTTGGTGGGTGAGGGGTCTTTTTCACATAACCTAAGTGCGTTTCTTTTCACAATTTTAGTGTTTGGCACATCACAGACGTATGTGGACACATCAAAATGATATATTACAAAACTACCTGTGTTTGGGGGGGAGGGGCCACCTGTGTTTTTGGTCCTGGGTGCGGCCTTCATCTAGGGAAACCTACCAAACCCAGACATTTTTTAAAACTAGACACCCCAAGGAGTGCAGGGAGATGTGGCTTGCGTGGATCCCCCAACATTTTTTTACCCAGACGCCTCTGCAAACCGCAAAATTTGCTTAAAAAAGCATATTTTCCTGACTTTTGTTTGTACGATCACCGCTCCAGCACAAAATTCCTACTCCCCAGTGTTCCCATCAGTCTCCCAAGTAAAATGACACCTCACTTATGTGGGTCCCCAAAGCAGAGTCAGTCTAAAGATGTATAAAAGAATATGTCCTTATAAACTCGCTGTGCTATCCCCTCTATCTCTACAAGTTCTGGGCCTTATTCTGTTGCAGGCACCTGGCCCACCCACACAAGTAAGGTATCATTTTTACCGGGAGACTTGGGGGAACGCTGGGTGGAAGGAAATTTGTGGCTCCTCTCAGATTCCAGAACTTTCTGTCACCGAAATGTGAGGAAAATTTGTTTTTTTAGCCAAATTTTGAGGTTTGCAAAGGATTCTGGGTAACAGAACCTGGTCAGAACCCCACAAGTCACCCCATCTTCAATTCCCCTATGTCTCTAGTTTTCAAAAATGCACAGCTTTAGTAGGTTTCCCTAGGTGCCGGCTGAGCTAGAGGCCAAAATCTACAGGTAGGCACTTTGCAAAAAACACCTCTGTTTTCTTTCAAAAAATGGGATGTGTCCACGTTGTGTTTTGGGGTGTTTCCTGTCGCGGGCGCTAGGCCTACCCACACAAGTGAGGTATCATTTTTATCGGGAGACTTGGGGGAACGCTGGGTGGAAGGAAATTTGTGGCTCCTCTCAGATTCCAGAACTTTCTGTAACCGAAATGTGAGGAAAATGTGTTTTTGTAGCCAAATTTTGAGGTTTGCAAAGGATTCTGGGTAACAGAACCTGGTCAGAGCCCCACAAGTCACCCCATCCTGGATTCCCCTAGGTCTCTAGTTTTTAAAAATGCACAGGTTTGGTAGGTTTCCCTAGGTGCCGGCTGAGCTAGAGGCCAAAATCTACAGGTAGGCACTTTGCAAAAAACAGCTCTGTTTTCTGTGATGTGTCCACGTTGTGTTTTGGGGCATATCCTGTCACGGGCGCTAGGTCTACCCACACAAGTGAGGTATCATATTTATCGGGAGACTTGGGGGAACATAGAATAGCAAAACAAGTGTTATTGCCCCTTGTCTTTCTCTAAATTTTTCCCTTCCAAATGTAAGACAGTGTGTAAAAAAGACATCTATTTGAGAAATGCCCTGTAATTCACATGCTAGTATGGGCACCCCGGAATTCAGAGATGTGCAAATAACCACTGCTTCTCAACACCTTATCTTGTGCCCATTTTGGAAATACAAAGGTTTTCTTGATAGCTATTTTTTACTCTTTATATTTCAGCAAATTAATTGCTGTATACCCGGTATAGAATGAAAACCCACTGCAGGGTGCAGGTCATTTATTGGCTCTGGGTACCTAGAGTTCTTGATGAACCTACAAGCCCTATATATCCCCGCAACCAGAAGAGTCCAGCAGACGTAACGGTATATTGCTTTCGAACATCTGACATTGCAGGAAAAAGTTACAGAGTAAAACGTAGAGAAAAATTGATGTTTTTTTCACCTCAATTTCAATATTTTTCTTTTTCAGTTGTTGTTTTCTGTAGGAAACCCTTGTAGGATCTACACAAATTACCCCTTGCTGAATTCAGAATTTTGTCTACTTTTCAGAAATGTTGCAGGTTCTGGGATCCAACGTTGGTTTCATGCCCATTTCTGTCACTGACTGGAAGGAGGCTGAAAGCACAAAAAATCGTAAAAATGGGGTATGTCCCAGTAAAATGCCAAAATTGTGTTGATAAATTGGGTTTTCTGATTCAAGTCTGCCTGTTCCTGAAAGCTGGGAAGCTGGTGATTTTAGCACCGCAAACCCTTTGTTGATGCCCTTTTCAGGGAAAAAACCACAAGCCTTCTTCTGCAGCCCCTTTTTCACTGTATTTTGGCTAATTTCTTGGCCTCCTTCTGGGGAACCCACAAAGTCTGGGTACCTCTAGAATCCCAAGGATGTTGGAAAAAAAGGACGCAAATTTGGCATGGGTAGCTTATGTGGACAAAACGTTATGAGGGCCTAAGCACAAACTGCCCCAAATAGCCAAAAAAAGGCTTGGCACCTGAGGGGGAAAAGGCCTGGCAGCAAAGGGGTTAAGAAGTTTTGTTTCCCAGTCCGGAAATACTGTAGTATTGTGGTTATCTTGATCAAACTACCAAGACAATGCTAATGCACCTAAGGGATATTGGGGATTTCCCTTTATGTAGCTTTCCTTCTTTCTTTCCACGTCATTCCTTCTCATAATATTTCCTTTGTTTGCTTTTCATTTTTGCTTCCATCTTTGTTCCCAACTGTAGTCTTTTCATTTCTTTCTTTTCCTTTTTTTATTGCTCATTTCTACATTTCTTTCAATATTTCTATCCTTTTCCCAACTTTGACATTTTTTTCCATTTTAACTTGTCCAGGTTTACTTCTTTTACTTACTTCCATCTTTGTTTTCATTTTTATGCCCATATTGTTTCCTATTTTCTTCTTGCTGTGTCTTTTATTTGTTCATATCTACTTTCTTTCCATTCATTCCAACTTTATTTCGTTCTTTTTTTATTCCTTCCTTATCTTCCTCATTTTATGTTTCTCTGCTTATTTGCTTCCTTTTTCATCTTTCATTCCTTCTGTAGATCTATCTTTATTCACTCTTTCAGTCCCTTTTTGTTATATTACTTTATCCATTTTATCTTCTGGTAGTTATATCTTTACTTCCTTCCGTTTCTCCATCCCTCTATCAGTGTTTTATCCATCCCTTTAACCATCCTTCCATCTTTCAGTCCATAATGCCATTTCCCCTTCCTTCTTACATCCTTTTCACCATCCACTGATTGTTCCACCCACCCCTGGTTTTTCTCTCCAACCATTTGGCTTTCCTTCCTTTTCTTCATTCAGTAATCAAGCCATTTCTCCTTCTCTTCATCCTTCCCTCCTTTACTTTTTGCATGCTCTTATTTAGTTTGGTCTTCGAACCCAAAGCCCCATCATAGTATTTCTTTCAGTGCTATTTACAATGTTGCATGTTGGAGAAAGGCATCCAATCCAGGTCAGTGGTGTTGTAAACAAACATGTAGGGTGCATATTCACAAACTGCATTTCATAGTACATTTAGTAGCACTACAATAGTACTACTCGTGTACTACAAAATGCTTTTCATAAACCCATGGGCACAAATCGCTGTCTCTCCTATCTATTTTATGCCGAATTCTTCAGATGTGCAGAGATCTCTGGACACAAAGGTACATGTTCTAGAAGTAAATGCAGGAAGAAGCTGGGTAAGTTTCTGGAAAATGGAGAACGATTACTAGTGCATAGGAGAGCGTTAGATAGGGGTAGGTAGAGGTAAGAAGGGGTTTAGGAAGGGATATGAAAATACAAACACCCACCCACAAAACAGTAAGCCCATTGCCATTCACAAAACTGCACTTCTAGAGTTACTACAGCCAAAATGTACTCTAGCTCAGCCTAGGATTAAGTCCAGCACCGCACATGGCCATTCACAGGGACTACAGCACACTTCCATAGAAAGCGCTAGAGGCAGGGACTTAAAATAACACCCCACAGGAAATAATGTTAAATAAAAACATTATTTCAAATTGAAAATTACATATATCTATATAAATACCAAACCCGAAGCGCTCAGCCAAACAGCCAAGTACTGCATAAAAATGGAACACTGCTGGCTTAAGCTACCTAAAGAAAATGCTGGCACTCCGGGAAGTGCCATTAAAATGTTTTATTTAAACTATGGCAGAGCATCCACAAGTTTCGAATGAAATGGTTTTTCTCAAGACACGAAGGGCCTGATTACAACTTTGGAGGACGCTGTTAATCCGTCCCAAATGTGACAGATATACCACCTACCGTATTACGAGTCCATTATACCCTATGGAACTCGTAATATGGTAGGTGGTATATCCGTCACATTTGGGACGGATTAACACCGTCCTCCAAAGTTGTAATCAGGCTCAAAGTGTTGCAGCACAAGATTTTCCATTCATCTTTACATATTTCACGATCACATGACACAAACGTTAAAGGTTAAAAAACAAATTCACATAATATATTTGAAATTAGTAGTATTGGATCATGGTATATGCTTAATGATATCTGTATTGTTTGGACCCAGGACCGCTATCATGACGGTTCATGGACAGGGCATTCTGCTATCTTTCCAATTAGTAAACTTGCCAATGTTTATATCCTGCATACAGTAGCATACCCTGGCTGATTTTGATGCATCATACCCAGATGGGCTAATTTATTTTAGTAATGACCCCTAGATTGTGACTGTTGTGTGATTACAATTAGGATTCAGGGGTAATTTCTAGAAACGTTAGCCCACTTCGGCATGAGCAACACTACAAGCAATGCTGTGGCACTCTAGGAATAAAAAGTACTATCATATAATAACCATAAAACAAATTTTATAAATATGAAGTGAAAAGATTTGTGAAGTCAACAGAGTGAAAACAGATGCTCAAGAATCAGCAAACAGCACTGGCCCAGGTGGAGGTAGATCAGATGTTGGTTCTAATAAATAGGACTCCCTAGTACTCACCCCTTTTTTCGCTTTCTTTTTGGAACAGTGTATTGCATTATAAAGTAACTTTCATTGGAGGGTATACACTGGACCATTAATCCTCCAAATCCCCCTCTCATTTTGATGTATTTAGGACAGCAGTTTTGCTGTGGGATTGCATAGCTGTCTACTTGAGACATCCCCGATATGGTTAATTTCCAGGGGCTCAGCTTTGACAATGACATAGTGTCAGCGATTTTACAGACCCCATCCATTCTGGTTAATGAGCGTGCCGGACCTTCGGGTCCCACCAAGGAAGAATGGGATAAACTGTCCTCACTGAAACGAGATTTGGTTAAAACAGTTTTACATGTGACAATTATGACAGAATACCTGAGAGCCAATATAGCCCCCAATGGACTACTTGTGTCCAACATGGCTAGGATTTTCCTACAAGACTTGGTCTTTAGGAAAGACTGGGCACAGATCGCCTGGAAATGCACCCGTGACTGGCTGGTACTTATCATCAATACATCCAGACGATTAGCAGAATCCATGGCCATACAGATTACTTTTATGGAAAACACACTGAAAATCACAGTTTCCATTTCAGCATTCAAGAGTCGATTAGCGGAAATCAATTCTGACCTCAATGAGTCAAAAGAGTTCTTGACTCAGCAAAAAGTCACTGAACTACAGAAACATATCAGCAAATTTAATAGAGAAGAGGTCTATCCCTAAATCAAGGAAGATTACGCTGCTGATACTCTATCTGTCTCGTCAGATGAATCTTCTACCTCACTTAGAAGACCTCGCAAATACAGCCATAGCTCTTCATCTGATGGGTGGAGTACGGATGACGAGAGACCGCAACCGTATTTCACTTCCCCCAATATCACCCTGGTCAGCCCCTTGGGTGGCAACAACCCTTCCCCTTCTATCAACCCCGTCCAATGTTACCATATATGCCTTTTTTAGGCCACGGCAGGGGCAGGGGAAGAGGCAGAAGGAGAGGAAGAGGCAGAAGAGTCCACTGGGCTCAGGAGGAACCACAGATGATCACTCGGAGCCAGGGCAAAGTCCAGCAACCAAAGACTTAGTTGTCAATTTGTCTGCTAGACCCCTCTCCCTTGATGAGACTAAGGCTCTCAATAGAGGTTTGGGTTTTGTACCAACTCCCAGAGAAGACTTTTTCCACCTCCAATGTGTACTTTCGCAATTCTTTAGAAAAATCAGACTACAGGCCTTTTTTAGAGACAAACCCACTGACATTTCACCATCAGACTCGGGTCTTAAAAAAATGTCTAAATTCATGCCACCGACAGCCTCAATGCCTTGTGAGGTCCTGGCATTTGAAAAGGCTGTCATTACTGACATCACTAAACTACGACCAAAACAGAGTTTAGTTAATATACCCAAAGTTGAGAGCAACGCTCTTAAGAGGCTAGCAGCTGATAACAGTATCATCATAAAACCAGCAGATAAAGGTGGTGCTATAGTCATAATGAATACAGAAGACTACAGGCAAGAATGCCTTCGCCTCCTTGGTGATTCTATGTATTATGCTCGAATTGATCATGACCCTACAGTTAGAATCCAAGCTGAGATTAGACGAAGGATAGAGGAAGCTTGTGGGAATGCGTGGATTTCAAAGAAAGAAGCAGAATTTCTGGACACTGTGAATCTGAGAACACCTTACTTCTACTGTCTCCCTAAAATTCACAAAGGTAAGACCCCTCCTCCAGGTCGCCCTATAGTTTCAGGGACAGGATCAATCCCTGAACCCTTATCCACATTTTGTGATCATTTTTTACAACCCCTTGTACAGCAGTCTACTACATATCTGGGGGATACTAAAGATGTCCTCAATCTCATAGAATCTATCAATTCTACAGTTGACGTTCATGCACTGATCACCTTAGATGTCGACGCGTTATATACTAATATCCCACAACAAGCCACTTTGACAGTAGTTGAGACAGCCCTTCTATCTGCCAGACTTGATTCAGCCACCCCAGTATACTTTATAATGCACTGTGCCAGCCTAGCCATGACAGAGAACTTTTTCCAATTCGAAGATCTACTCTTTCATCAGATTCGAGGGACTTCGATGGGCAGCACCTTTGCCCCCAGTCTGGCGTGCCTTTATATGTATGACTTTGAGAAACGGTTTATACTGCCTGATTCCAATCCTTTTTTTGATAACATCAAATTATGGCGTTGATATATTGACGACATTTTGGTTATTTGGCAGGGTCCCATCACCGAGGTGGAAGCTTTTACAACTTGGGTCAATGACCTTGATCCCTTTTTGAAATTCACCTCTTCGGTCTCGACCACTAAGATTGCTTTTTTGGATTTGGTGATTAGTATTGATGGAGGTAAACTTAAGACTTGTACACATCAGAAAACCACAGATCGCAACAGTTTATTACTATACGATATTCACCACCCAAAAGCGCTCAGAGACAATTTGCCTTATGGCCAGTTTCTGTGTTTACGTCGTAATTGTAGCAACATTCGTTCATTTGACACACAAGCTTCAGATCTGCAAGATAAATTATGCGATCGTCACCATCCCAAGAGAGTGGTCAACACCGTCTACAAACGAGCTAAGTATAGTGACAGAGACGCATTACTACAGACGACACACAGATGTTCAGAGACTAAACTGACTTGTGTGTCTACCTTCACGCCACTATCTAACACCATCAAGAAGATCATTAACAAGAGATGGGATATTCTCTGTAGCGGAGGCGAGAATGTTTCTAAACCAATGTTTGCTTTTAAAAGGCCCACCAATTTAAAAGATATGTTGATCCACACCCGGCCCAGACCCTGGGTTATTTCCAGTAGACAGGGGTCCCTTTGGGATCTTCCACCAGTCACCGGTCATTTCCCTTGTGGGAACTGCAATGTATGCTCACTCACCAAACGCATAGATTCATTAGAATTAGAACCTATTGGGAACTGGCGGCTATTCAAGCATACCAATTGTAATACCCGCAATTGTGTGTACCTGATTAACTGCCCATGTGGTCTACAATATGTAGGTATGACTACAAGAGCGGTCAAATTAAGAATCAATGAACACCGCAGCAACATTTGCTGTGGTCGAACCTCGACCAAATTAAGCATTCACTACATAGAAGCACAACATAGCCCTGAAGACATGTGGTGGGTTGTACTACAGACGTGCTCTCAGAAAGGAACGGAACATCTTTTTGAACTAGAGCAACATTGGGTATTTAAACCTAACACACATCGCAAAGGTTTGAATGATGATATTCCCTGGACTAATTTTTCGTCCTGATACACCCTTGTAGTGTAAGGAACATCATCTGATGTGGTCCACCGTATATGTGAGTAATTTTAAGACTGCTTGACCACATACCCACTCCTGACACAATGAATGACTAACAACTTTTTCATATCTATGACAACAATTGTGTGAATAACGTTGGTACATGACCAGTTATGACTTGTTTTCTTGTTTCACCTCTATTACATATTGTCATGGAACATTCACTGCCCATTTACTTTTCATTTTCTACTACTATTAGCTCAGTATAACATTATTCCAAGATGGCCGCCGTTTTAGCCTGTGTATAGACAGGAGCAGCATGAGCCCCTTTTTTATTTCCATTTTTACCGCTGTTGGGCTCGGCATTCACTGGCGTTGCCAAGCAACGCGCGTGTCAGCCATCTAGGCTGACTTCCGGACACAGGATTATTTCTACTCCATGGCTCGCGTCTCCCATTCACCTACGGGAGCGCGACCAGGGGTAGGTTACTGCACCCACCTCCAGGATCTTTCAAGTAAGTGTCCCGGGCGGGAGCTTATGGTCCCTTTGCTACATGGGAAATAACATGTCGACCTCCCGAGTTGAGGAGTTTGAATCCCAGTAACTTTTTGTGTGTGTGCGCGATCTGCAGTCTTGAGCGCATGCCCCTTGTGCCGGTCTTCCAGATGGTCGTTTGGGTGATTGAGATCCGCCTCGACATATGTTTGAGAACCAATCTGTACATAAAACACCTCTTGTCCTTTGCTGATTTGCCCTTTTTTCCGGTCAAGCTTGATCATAGTTCCTACCAACTGTTATACAATGAGTAGCAGCATGTCCTAGTCCATACGAGCTCCCCTCTATGTCTGACAACGACGTGTCACAGTATATTGATGCAAGTTGATTATTATAGCCACTTTGAATAGAGGGAAATGACACTTTTATATTTGTTTCCCATTACTGTTGAATATGACTAACATTTTTTCCATTTGATGGTTTGAGTTTTGATACTATAACATTGGTGTTTGTCCCCTTGCAGTTTTTTTCTATTTGACAAGTAGTGTGTTTGTGAGCCTGGCTAATGGCCTGCGTGATCCCATGAAGCCCTGTCTCAATTTGGGAGGGTAAACCTATCTTTGTTTATTTATTTGGCATGGGTGTGCCATCACCAACACCATCACTGTGTGCCACTCAGTTTATCATATGTGTATGGTTTTCTTGTTGAAACAAGGGTATTTGGTACATAACCCATATATTGATACCTTTTATACATCTCCAGGATGACGAATAGGAACGGAAAACCCGGGTCAGATTGGACTCGCGTAAGTGACTGACGATACTTTTTGACTATCAGCTATGGTGTGCAAGAGCCAATTTAGTTTATAGTTGGAGAAGTTTAGAATACATTAGGTCCTGAAGAAGCGTCATTGGATCCTTGTGGACCACGGAGACGCGAAACATGTCGACCCTATTCTGAGGTGAGTCTGGCAGTTCCTGACCTCCTCGTTGTTGGATATAGTATTAGAGAGTGGTCGAGCATCATCTCTATCTCACTCTCCTGTTATTTTTTATCTTGGCCATCATCCCACACAGACAAATAAGCATAGTACTTAGTGAGGGTCTTAAGCCAATTTTATTCTATTTCTTTGAACTCTCCCTCTTTTTTTCTCCTTACTCACTTGCGGGATATTGTGGCATCATCGAGAAAAGATCTCCGGCAAAGAGCCCCCCTATGGGAAGTGCCCGCCAGACATTGCAGTGCCGGTCTGACGAGGAGCTCGTCCGATGATGAAGCATGACACCCAATTGGGTGTGTGGGGACTCTTGCTCCTAATAAAAAGGACTCCCTAGTACTCACCCCTTTTTTCGCTTTCTTTTTGGAACAGTGTATTGCATTATAAAGTAACTTTCATTGGAGGATATACACTGGACCATTAATCCTCCGAATCCCCCTCTCTTTTTGATGTTGGTTCTATTGCCTCCAGATAAGGTACAGAAGATACAGAGAATACCAGATCAGGAAATTTATTACACGAATACAAACTGCTTCAAGGAGCATCTGCACTAGAAAAATGAACACAAGAAGAGAAAGGCCCAGTGGCAGATGGGAAAAAAATAAGAATGTGTCAGACAAGAAGACATATGAAACTGTGTTCAAGCTCTTGGATGAACCTGGGCTCTGGGGTGGAATAGAAACCTGAGAAGACTGTGAGTAACATTGCCAGGACCCCCACAGTTAACTAGTTACACTCTACTGAAGACGTTTAACTAGTTACTCTCTGTAGGAGGCTGGCCTGGTTTGTAGTGAGTACCTTGGGTACTTACACCTTATACCAGGTCCAGTTATACCTTATTAGTGAAATGTAGTAGTGTTCTAGCAGCTTAGGCTGATAGAGGTAGCTATAGCAGAGCGGCTTAGGCTGAGCTAGGAGACATGCAAAGCTCATGCAATACCACTTATAGTTACACAGTACTTATACACAAGTAAAGACAATACTCAGTGTTACCAAAAATAAAGGTATTTATTTGGGTGACACAGTACCAAAAATATCTTACAGACAATACTCCTTCTGGAGGTAAGTACTATACACAATATCTATACTAGACACCACAATTAGACAAGTAAATAGTCCTAGAACATTGCAAACAATAGGAAATGCTGTAGATTGCAATGGGAAAAAACAGGTCTAGGGGCAACACAAACCATACACTAAGAAAGTGGAATGCGAATTACGAATTCCCCCCTAGACAAGTGTAGTGTGTGCAGAATTGCTCTGAGAGTAAGAATACAGTAAAGGTAAGTAAATTACCCCACCCCAGAAAAGCAGGAGTAAAGTACTGCAAGTTTCCTTAGGACACACTACACCTCGTTTTTGGGATTCTGCAGCAGCCAATCAAGTCTGCAAAGAACAACTGCTGGATTATTGGACCTGAAGATCTGCAAAGGAAGGAGACCACGTCCAGAAGTCGAACGAGGTTCCAGGAAGGACAGGAGCCCCTGCAAACCCAGAAGAGGGAGCAAAAGAAGAGTCCACGTTTAGTGGAAGACTGCAGAATTGCACCCTAGGAAGATGCCAGCTGGTTCCTGCGTGATGCAAAAGATGTCCCACGGCGTGAAGATCGTTGCAGACGAGATTTCGTGTTGGAAGTCGCCAACAAGCCTTGGCTACGACAAAAGTGCATTTTGTATCAAAATGGTGCTGGATGGACCCAGGAGGGACCTGGGGGCCTCAACTCTGTGTGAGGAGGAAGAGGGGGCTCTCAGCACTTTAGAGAGCCCTCAGGATGCCAGCCAGCACCCCCTGGAGTCGCAGGATTCGGGTTCAAAGGAGGTGCAAAACGCGGTTGATGCAGTACAACAAAAGAAGGTCCCACGCCGCCGGAGAACAGCTCAGTGAGTTGAGCGTCGCAGGATGGAGTGCTGGGGACCTGGGCCAGACTGTGCATGAAGGAATTGCAAAGAGTGCACAGAGGCCTCAGGAGGTGAAGAAGACGCAGTACATAGGGGTACTGTCGCTCTTGGGGAAGGCAAGGTCCTACCCTCTGTGTCCTTAGGAGCACTCTCGCCGCTGTGGGAGGAGCCCCAGGGTGTCGGTCGTCGTCTTGGAAGGCACCTGCTTGGAGCAGGGGAGTGACTCCGTCACTCCACTGGAGAATTGTTCGGTCCTTCTGGTGCAGGATGAAGACAGGGAGTCCCCAGAGCGTGCACACCATGTATGCTGTTGCAGTTGTTGACTTGGAGCTGAGGTTGCTGAAGAAAAGTGTCTCTTGTAGACACTTTGTTGCAGTTACAGGATTTCCGCCATTCTTCTGGCGGAAATCCAGCTGTGGTCATAATTTAGCGGACGGCTGGTAGCCACAGCGATGGGTCTTTTGGCGGCCGTCGCTGAGGCGCTGAGGTAAAAACCGCCAATGTTATAATGAGGGCCTATATCTCATTTTGATACAACATGTAAAGAGCCAGCTTACTACACTTGTTAATGAGTAAGGCTCATGGAACCTGTATGTTTGTTTCCTTAAGTTTTATTCTTGGCCATGTATTTGAAATACTTTTGAGCAGGGTAAGTCTAGCCTGATATTGTGCTGTGGATTATAATGTAAATATAATGCCCGGAGGGATTGTTCTGAGAGGGACAGCTGTGTACTGACAAAATAATTTTATAAATGTTGTTGCTCCTTTCAGCATTTGCAGAACTGGTCATTGAGTCCTTGTACACAATAGCCAGCTGAGAAAGGACTGGAATGCGGACAGCCATCTCACACCAAAAAAGGCCAGGGTCAATCACAGCTGAAACATGTTTAAAGTACATGTTCAAAGTAGAGGCGGAACTCCTGATCAGGGATGGCTGAAAATGCAGAATGGAAAATATGTATTTGTTTCAAAAATCGAATGCCCGGTTAGGCCTACCCCATGTACTTTCCCATCTTTTCAATGGAATTTTCAAATGCTTCATTAAGCTGGACTATCACTTGTTTTTTTTCCATGCCAGAGTCAATTAAGCCCCTGCAGTTGTCTCTATGAATCATCACAGTGACTCCAAAGTGAGGACTGAATTGTTTGTGAGGTTCAAGCGGAGGACCTCTAGATAACCATACACCTTCATTGTCACTGGTGTCTGACTCTGGAATAAGTCCATAAGACTTACAAAGTTTAACATTTTTCTGCCACAATTCCCTACTAAACCTTAATACAGTTAGTTTTTCTTGTCACTGTTCAGAATCCTCTGTAGGAAATCTGGGGGAGACTTGCTGAATTGCACCTCAGACTCAACAAACCCAGCATAGGCATCAAAGTGCTTGCAGTGGTACTGGACAGCAGCAAACGAGAATTCCAGTGGGTCGTTCAAGGGTCAGATGCTAACCGTGGTTTCATCCCATGGTTCTCAGCAAGGTGTTGCAGGCACCTTTGCTTTCTGCTACCGGCCTGCATTTCCTTTAGGTGGCTTAATGGAGCAGTTTTTGATTTTCAAGCAGCACTTGGCTGTTTGGCTGAATGTTGCACTGGGCTTGATATTTATATAGATATACATAATTTTTAATTTGCAATAATGTTTTTATATAACATTATTTCCTATGGGGTGTTATGTTAAGTCCCTGCCTCCAGCGCTTTCTATGGGAGTGTGCTACAGTCCCTGTGAGTGGCCATGTGTGGTGCTGGACTTAATCATAGGCCAAGCTGGCGTATATTTTGGCTGTAGTAACTCTAGAAGTTAAGCTCTGTGAATAGCAAATGGCTTACGTTTTTGTAGGTGGGTGTTTATATTTGCATATCCCTACCTAAAACCCTCCTTACCTCTACCTAGCACAATCCTTACCCCATCTAATGCCTCCAATACAGAGGATTCGCCAGAAGTTCAGCAGGAAAGAATTTAGCTCTATAAAAGATTCCAGATAACCAGAATGACAAGGTTCATGATGTGTGCCACACAGGTGATATGTATGGAGGGTCGCTCCCCTTGGGGGCAAATTGTATTTAGGCAGTTTCTGCCCCGCTTGGGGGCAGATCGGCCTATTTTTATTAGGCCAATCTGCTCCCCAAGGGGGGCAGAAACCACTAGACACATGGGATTTTTATTTTTTTGCGTAAATTTCACGCAAGAGGAGCGACTCCTTAGGCAAGGGTCGTTCCCCTGGGGGCAATTTTATTTTAGGCCATTTCTGCCCCACTAGGGGGCAGAAACCACTAGGCAGCAGGGATTTTTTTTTGCGCCAATTTCACATATGGGGAGCAACCCTTTAGGCAAGGGTCACTCCCCTGGGGGGGGCAAATTTATCTTAGGCCATTTCTGCTCCCCTTGGGGGCAAATAGGCCTATTTCTATTAGGCTGGGGGAGGGGGAGAGAAAACACCTAGGCACCAGGGATTGGTGTGTGTTTTGTTTGCAGGGGCAGCCCCTTGGGCTAGGGTCGCTGCCCATGGGGGCACATTACTGTTGGCTATATCTGCTCCCCTTGGGGGCAGATCTGATTATTTTTGGAAGGTCCATCAGAGACCAGGGATGATTTATTTTCCCAATTAAGAGGGTCGGGGTATGGCTATACCCCCACCCCAAATAAATGGGGCCATAGTTGTTCTGCCCAACAGTGGGCAGATAGGGCAATTAGCCCGGACCCACACCCCGCCAGGGAATAAAAATAAAAATTGTGGGTGGTGGCTTCCAACCAGTATGGGCCTGGTTATGTCCCCACCCCAACTGAAGGGGGTAACAGTCTTTCAGCTCTCCCCCCGCTAACTAAAAGATCTTATCCCACGGCAAGCCAGAGGACATTTGATTTTGTGGGTTTTGGTTTTACATTTGGGACATGAGAGCTTGGCTAACTCTCAAAATCATCCCACTTGGAATGGTGAGGGCTGCACTTTTGGACGATGCCATGTAGAAAAATCCACAAGACCTAGACACATCTGAAAACTAAACATCTGGGTGAGTCCAGGGTGGGGTGCTTCACATGCACCCTGCACCATTTTCTTACCCACAATGCCCTACAAACCTCCAACTTTGCTGCAAATCACATATTTTTCCCCATTTTTGTGATGAAACCTTTCGGAATGTGATTTTTTAGCTAAATTTAAGATTTGAGGAGGATTCTGGGTAAGAAAACACTGGGGGATCCACGCAAGTCACACCTCCCTGGATTCCCTCGGGTGTCTAGTTTTCAGAAATGCCTGGGTTTGGTAGGTTTCCCTGTATGGCTGCTGAGTCCAGGACCAAAAACGCAGGCGTCCCCCGCAAAAACAGGTAGATTTGTAGTTGATCATTTTGAAGTGTCCAGATAGTGGTTTGGGGCATTTCCTTTCGCGGGCACTAGACCTACCCACGCAAAGGATTCTGAGTACCGTTTTCATCGGGAGACTTGGGGGAACGCTGGGTGGAAGGAAATTTGTAGCTCCTCTCAGATTCCAGAACTTTCTGTCACCAAATGTGAGGAAAAGTGTTTATTTGGCCAAATTTTGATGTTTGCAAAGGATTCTGGGTAACAGAACCTGGTGAGAGCCCCACAAGTCAACCCCTCCTGGATTCCCCTAGGTGTCTAGTTTTCAAAAATGCACAGGTTTGGTAGGTTTCCCTAGGTGCCGGCTGAGCTAGAGGCCAAAATCCACAGCTTGGCACTTTGCAAAAAAACAGCTCTGTTTTCTTTGGGAAAATGTGATGTGGCCATGTTGTGTTTTGGAGCATTTCCTGTCGTAAGCACTAGGCCTACCCACACAAGTGAGGTACCATTTTTATCTGGAGACTTGAGGGAACGCTGGGTGGAAGGAAATGTGTGGCTCCTCTCAGATTCCAGAACTTTCTGTCACCGAAATGTGAGGAAAAAGTGTTTTTTTGGCCAAATTGTGAGCTTTGCAAAGGATTCTGGGTAACAGAACCTGATGAGAGCCCCACAAGCCACTCCATCCTGGATTCCCCTAGGCGTCTAGTTTTAAAAAAATGCACAGATTTGGTAGGTTTCTCTAGGTGCCGGCTGAGCTAGGGGCCAAAATCCACAACTTGGCACTTTGCAAAAAACAGCTCTGTTTTCTTTTGGAAAATGTGATGTGTCCATGTTGTGTTTTGGGGCATTTCCTGTCGCGGGCGCTAGGCCTAACCACATACGTGAGGTACCATTGTTAACGGGAGACTTAGGGAAACGCTGGCTCAAAGGAAATTAGTGGCTACTTTCAGATTCCAGAACTTTCTGTCACCAACATGGGAGGAAATAGTGTTTTTTTGGCCAAATTTTGAGGTTTGCAAAGGATTATTGGTAACAGAACCTGGCGAGAGCCCCACAAGTCACCCCATCCAGGATTCCCCTAGATGTTTAGTTTTCAAAAATGCACAGGTTTGGTAGGTTTCCCAAGGTGCCAGCTGAGCTAGAGGCCAAAATCTACAGGTAGGGACTTTGCAAAAAACACGTCAGATTTCAATGTAAAAATGTGATGTGTCCATGTTGCGTTTCCAGTCGCGAGCATTGGGCCTACCCATACAAGTGAGGTACCATTTTTATCGGGAAACTTGGGGGAACACAGAATAGCAAAACAAGTGTTATTGCCACTTGTCTTTCTCCACATTGTTTCCTTCCAAATGTAAGACAGTGTGAAAAAAAGACATCTATTTGAGAAATGCCCTGTAATTCACATGCTGGTATGGGCACCCCGGAATTCAGAGATGTGCAAATAACCACTGCTTCTCAACACCTTATCTTGTGCCCATTTTGGAAATACAAAGGTTTTCTTGATACCTATTTTTCACTCTTTATATTTTAGCAAAAGAATTGATGTATACCCGGCATAGTATGAAAACCCATTGCAAGGTGCAGCTCATTTATTGGCTCTGGGTACTTAGGGTTCTTGATGAACCTACAAGTCCAAAATATCCCCGCAACCAGAAGAGTCCAGCAGACGTAACGGTATATTGCTTTAAAAAATCTGACATGGCAGGAAAAAGTTACAGAGTAAAATGTGGAGAGAAATGGCTGTTTTTTCACCTCAATTTTAATATTTTTTTATTTCAGCTGTTAATTTCTGTAGGAAACCCTTGAAGGATCTACACAAATTATCCCTTGCTGAATTTAGTATTTCGTCTACTTGTCTGAAATGTTTAGCTTTCTGGGATCCAGCATTGGTTTCACACCCCTTTCTGTCACTAACTGGAAGGAGGCTGAAAGCACAACAAATTGTAAAATGTGGTATGTCCCAGTAAAATGCCTAAATTGTGTTACAAAAATGGGTTTTCTGATTCAAGTGTGTCTGTTCCTGAAAGCTGGGAAGATGGTGATTTTAGCACTGCAAACTCTTTGTTGATGTCATTTTCAGGGGAAAAACCACAAGCCTTCTTCTGCAGCCCTTTTTTCCCATTTTTTTTTAACTTAATTTTCACTGTATTTTTTGGTCTCCTTCAGGGGAACCCACAAAGTCTTGGTACCTCTAGAATCCCGGGTATGTTGGAAAAAAAGGAGGCACATTTGGCATGGGTAGTTTAGGTGGACAAAAGGTTATGAGGGCCTAAGCGGGAACTGCTCCAAACTGCCAAAAAACAGACGTGGCACCTGAGGGGGAAAAAACCTGGCAGCAAAGGGGTTAAAACAAAGTTTTACAAGCAGAGTTTAAATATTGGTGCAAATAAGCCTGGCATTTGCATTCAGGGGAGAAAAAAGAATAAGATCCGACAACAGTGCTTAAGGGAAAGAAGCACTGCTGTGCACTAATCCAATGAGATTAGGGAAAAGGCAGAGTAAAAGTGTGTACGGAAAAATCAAGATATGCTCCAAACCACCCTCAACAAACAACAAAAATAAACACTGAAACCCTGGCGCTATGCAATGCCTGTAAATCCAAGGAATGAAAAACACTGAACAGTTCAGAACAGACCCACCAATGCATATTTGAAATAGAACAATCCACTGTGAAGAAAAACACAAAATCATGTTGTAGTGGGTTGTTCTTAGCTGCTGTATCAAGACGTATAAAGGATCCGACCACTATTTACAGTATGAGGATGTTATTATTTATTTGTTTTCTTATCATCATAAGTTTCTTGCTTAGTTGTTCTTCTCTGTTTCTTCCTGTTGTTTTCTGTTCTTTCTGTTCTTGTCTCTGACTTTCTTTACATTATTCTTTCTCTTTTCGCCTCAGGGATCTCATCAGAAGTAGTTTCCACCACAGGCCGGATTCACGAAAAAACAGGGAATAAATTGGAAAGAAAAAGGTAAGTGGACCGTGTTTTCCTGTTTATGTGTTATCATTTTCAGATGGGTGGGGAGAAAGGAGAAAAGAAAGACTGGGAAAAGAAGAATTAAGTAGAGAGGGAAAAGCCTGTGCAGACAAAAAGCCTCCTCTTAGTTTAATGAAGGATAGTGCTCAAAGTTTGTGGTACTATCTCTTCACTCAAGTTGGTATGACATCATAAACTTGTGCAGGTGAAAATGTGCAGTCCGGTAACGATGGTGCCCAATGTCATAAAATAAACACTTCCCCTTTTTGTCGTTAAGCTTCCTCCCCTCCTCCCCATTTCCACCAATACTTAATAGGCTTATGTATGCAGGCACGTACCTGCATGAGCCACGTCCCTCCGGGGACGTGGCGAGTTCTCTAGTTTCCTCTCGCGGTTGGTCCCTCTCTCGTTGGGATGACCGTTTCACTTTCTCCGGCGTCCGGTCTCTTTGGTGTTCTCTCGCTCGTGTCTTCACCCAATTGTATTTGGTTTCGCTCTTCCATCCCTCTGGCGTTCACCTCGTCCTCTCCTTTAGCTCCCCCTTGAGTCGCTCTCCGATCCCGGATATCCGGGTTCACGTGGGTGATCCAGTTCCTTTCACCTTGGGGAGTGCCCCCGGGGTACTTAGTTGTCGGTCCCGTGCTCGCGATATCATCCAGGAGCCGAGCAACTCTGTTACACATGTCAATTCCAATTACTGGAACAAAAAAAAAATGAAAAAGAAACGCAGTTTGAACATGAATGCAGTGAACATATCAGAACATTAGATGTAAAAGGGATGAAACATGAATGCATTAGCTCTAAATCACCCCCATATGCAGCGTCACCCTAGGAGTGTACAGAACCCATCACTTACCTGAGCTGTGCAGCAGCACGCATATACTGTAGTTAGCAGAAAGTCCAACAGCTCTACTCCAAGACTGTACCAAGGAACAAAATAGAATTTGAGCGGATTAGCCCTTTTCCATGTCACCCTAGCCCACAACACTACCACCTACCCCACCACGCTACCCTTAAAAATCACAGCCCTTCCCCCACACTGCCACCTGGCCTGTATAACTAACCTGTCTCCCTCTGCCAAAATGCTGCCCTCTACCCTGCCAACCCCACCCCAACAAACTAACCACTACCATACTACCAACCCTACTGCCAAACACCAGCCTCTACCCTCACCACTGTATCCTGAAACAACTGGACCCCACATCCTTGCTCTGGCACTTGGGCAGCAGGCTACTAAATTAAAATACTGCCCATGGGCCACTGGTGTGGCCTACTTAATAAAAATAAATGCCCATTCAGCCTTCTGCATGGCACAGAGGCTGCCTGCCCTAAACTTGATCAAAATTAAAGTCCCACTGGTCTTGCTGCGTGCCCACTGGGCCCTAAACGTGAATCAAGTTTACGGGCCGCCAAACATGGAGCACAGGGGGTCCAGGGGTGCATTTTATTTTATTATTTTATTAAGTATATAAAATAAAATGCCCCCCCAGGCCCACTGCGTGCCCTGTGTGCAGCGGGCCTACCTCTTAAAAAAATTTCCCCTGAGCCCGCTGCATGCCCCATACTCGGCGGGCCCTAAACTTGGTTGAAGTTAATGCCACTCAGGGCCCACCGCATGCCCAATGGGCGGCAGGCCCTATGCAATAAAATAAAAGCCCCCCCCTATGCCCACTAAGTGCCCCGTGGGCGGGGGGCCCTAAACTTGAATCAAGTTTACAGCACGATGCGAGCCCAGAGGGGCATTATATTTTATCAAGTTGTTAAAATAAACTGACCTCCCCTGGACCCGCTGTGTCCCCTGTGGGCAGCGGGCCCTATTCCATGAAACCAAATGCCTCCCTGCGCCCTCTATGTGCCCTGTAGGTGACAGGCCATAAACTTTGTCAAACTTAATGCTCCCTTGGGCCCACAATGTACCCCATGGGGGGAAGCCAATTTAAAAAACAAAAATGTCCACTCTGGGCTAGCGCCTGTCCCGTGGGTGGCGGGCCCTACTTGGTAAAAATACGCACCCCCCCCCCCCCGGGCCCACTCCGTACCCCATGGGCAGAAGCCCATTTTTTGTTGTTGCTGTTTTTGACTCCCACCCTATTCCGCCCTCACACCCTTATTTCCCATCTTGGAGGAAATAGAAGCACACTGATGCAGGAGACTGAGACAAGGTTAACCTGGTTTCTTGCTTCACCCCAGTATCCAAGGTGCAGGCTCCTCTGCTGTCTGGTCCCCGCAGCAGGTGGGAGTAATCGTGGACCACCACACAACACGAAGGATTGGAAACAACAGACAGGGGAGGAGAAAATATATAAAACACCTCGCCTGTCTGCTGTAAGACCTTCCTTCTATTGGCCTAGTGGCAAACAAATGGACTAATAAAAGGAGTGTCACATTCTTCAAATTTCACAGGCACTTTTGTAAAGGTGCAGGCTTTTTACATAACTGCTGATTTTGCTTTTTTTTTTGCAGATTGTGAAATCCTGGAGGGTCCGACATGCCTTGATATAAAAAGCACCAGCTGAACCAACAATGGTGAAAACTAAACACTTTCAATTTAAGTGAGTGTTGTTATGTAACGCATTACCACGATGCAGCTGGGCAAACTGTGTGCTGGTATGCCAGGCTGTGTGCTTATTTCCCCTCTTGTTAATACTGCTATGCACTACGCTTAACATTGCATACAAAATAAACACATGTAAATAGCAAACAGTCACCATTTTCCTAGAATGGTGGACAGAAGCACAAGAATGCAAACACTTCAACAAAATAAGACCTAAAACCCTGAGTGATTTCTCAGGGTGTTATTGTACATTTGAAACGTTTGGCCCCGAGTTAGACATCTATTACATTCTGTAATACTTTTACCAGGTTACGTTGCTTTCTACATCTGTGTTATTTACATAACGTAAACCTAGCCGAAAGAGAGGGGATCACTGTACCAGATACAACTTCAACCCTACTAACTGAAGTTTCTTCTGCCACTTTTTAGGTCGAGCGTGCAAACGCTTTAACCTGTTGTAAGTATTGTGGGCTTTTAACCACGCCCATCACTTTAATTCGTTCCTGGGCCTGCCTTTCAAAAATCCCTTGATATTATTGGTAAATGCTTTAGGTTTGTCCCACCTTGAGGCTGTTTTTGTCACGCCTTGCAGACTGCCCCTGTTACATGGATTATTGCACAATTGCTGATATATTTCAGCTTGGTTGAACTAATTTTTTTCTTTTGTCTCTCCACTTCGTGCTTCATAGTGGCCATGGCGCTCACAGCACGAACAGGCACAACAGCGTGAACTCGATCGGCGGCATTGGAGCGCGGGTCACATTGTTCAAAGTTACCTAATCAGAGTAATTTTGTGTGGCTCTCCCCTTAAAACACTTGAAATTGCTAAATGCTTTATGTAAAACAGAAATCCTCTAAGCGAAAGGGGCTCTCCTGGCACAGCGGGAGAGCCGATACTACAATATTCACTGCACTCGGGAGAATAGACCCATAATGCTTTGCAGGCCATTACTTTTACAAACTATTTTTGCTCATAATTAAACCTGTGGTATCCTAGGAGAATGAGTTCACCATCAAAACATTCAGCACAACACACTCTTTCTGTCTAGGTCATCTCTGGGTCCCCACATTATGTTGGTGGGGACCCCAAAATAATAAGCCCTCCCACCAGTCAATGTCTTTTTTTTAAAGCTCCTTTGGGGCTGAATTTTTTTTTTTTTTTTTACTTACAGCTGAAAGCCATTGTCCTTGCTACATGGCTAATTGCACTTTTGCCAATATGTTTGACTGAGAGCTAACTTCTTTTTCATTTTGTGTGTCTCTTCATGCTGATACTCATGGTGGCCGTGGTGCTGTGAATAGGCTTGCTTATGTGAAAATGTTTTACTTTTAACTTTCAATCAGGTAGCAAGAAAAGTTTGCTTAGGAGTTTATAATGCTAATAGCTCAAACTCGAGCAAATACGAGACCCATTGCATTGCAATTGCTTGTTACAATTATGACCATGATTCAGGCCAATTTAACATCCTTATTACACGATTAATGTTTGAACACTCTTGATATGTTTGGGTGACCCTTCCAGTTTATTTCTCCTCTGTGGCTGTTGTGTGTCTATTTTGGGGGAATTGTGTTAGCCAGCCAGCCAGCAACTCTGATGGTGGGGTGGTGGAAGTGGTATTCTATTGGAATTACCATGGCAGATTTAAATTAGGATGCTAAATGACGAAGGTAAATGGAAATGGCTTAGTTATATGCAGGGCCACTGGAATTATATGGCAGGAAAAGTCAAAATTATGAGACAGGGTTGATCAATTTATGTGGCAAGAAAAGCCCAGTTATGAATTTTATGGCAAGACCGGAAGCTCCTATTATGCTTCTCTAACTTGCTTTATTTCAGACAGCAGCAGTCAAGAAACAACTACAATTCCCATGAGGCTAAGGGGAAACAGAAGCCAATGGGAAGAAAAAATGTATCGGGACATGAACCAATGGGAACAGGAGACCTGATATAATCACTGTACTTGACTGCGACCAGCCCTCTTTCTTGCTGCTCGCAGTCAAGATAAGTGTTCAGCTTTATTCCTCCATTTTTCACATGATTTATACTGTTTGCTTAACTTAATTGTTCTCATTTGTATCCCAGTAGTTATCTATTGTTTTTCTTGCTGACGCACGCGTCCTTTTCTTATTGCCGCCCGCTTCTCCGCATTTCTCTGCAACCCGGCGCCTGTCTCACACCTCTCCTCACGGTGCTCGAGCGCCCGCGGCGTTCGCTCACCACTTTGTCGTTCTAACGGCTGTTTCCGGCTCCTCACCGTTGCGCGAGTTCCTTCGACAGACTTGCATCCTCGCAACAGTCGTGGAGCAAGTTATTTCTCCTGCTTGTCCGTTTCTCTTCGGCTGCCACTCCTCTTACCGTCCTTCGCCTAACACACCTCCGGATATCGTTTTCTCCGCCTTCTTTGCCTCGGTAACACCCCATTGGGCGTATACTACCCTTTCTCCTCAGCACTCCCTCTTTTCTTAACCCTTTCTCTCCCACGCTGTTTTTTGTCCACGGTTAAAATGGATAATGATAATTTCCCTGACCACTCCAGTAGTCAGGATGATGTTTTTGGCCAAGATTTCGGAAATCTTATTAATGAGCCCGTAGCTAAGGTCATTTCAGTTTCTATGGGCAAAATAACAAGAAACCTTGAGTCCTCTGTAAAAACTATGGTTTCAAAATCCTTACTGAGCCATTCTGCGGGGGAAAGCAGAAAACGTAAAATTAAGGATTTGACTGCCCAAAAAGCCCACTTTGATGTCACCCCTGATGGAGCTGAACTGACTGGTGAAGTTTCTTCTTCACCCCAGGTTGAGGACGAGTCTCCTCCCAGGCCTCCTTTGAATGAGGGGAAATTAAAGACCTCCCATGAAAAGTGTACTGCCAAAACTAAACATATTTCCAGCGCGCCAAAGAAAATTGTGATATCTCACATTTCTGACACTGATGAGGATATGGGTGACATGGACGATTTGGACGACGATCCAGATATATGGGGCTCCCACTCCCAGTCCTCTCCTCCTTTTAAAAAAAACAAAAATAGACCATTCCAATCCTTTTGCAGCTAAATCAATCCTAGATTCTGACAGTAATCCCATGTTTGACCCTTCCCTCCTCCACCATCCCAATCCCACTGAATGGTTTCCCTCTTCCCATGTAGGGGATTACATTGCTTCCAGACTGAGACTGCCTCTGGACAAGCCCACTAGGGCCAAATTGAGATCAGAATGTCCCAGACCATCCCTTTGTTCCAACATTACATCCACTCCCTCTATTGACCAACCCCTACTTACTTTCTTTTCCAAGTTTGGCAAAGATCCCCGCAAGGGAGCCGACAAGGCCTGGTCGAACTGCCAGGACAAACTCTTGGACTTGGTAGGACCGTTGGCCCGTTTTTTTAATACGCCAGAAATGGCAAAAATGGACAACTCGGATATTGATCCTTCAGAACTCTCGCTATGGATTCAGAGAGCTTTTTGCCTATTAGGCAACGCAAACGCCGCTATTACGCATGAGAGGAGAAAAGGCCTATTAATAAAACTAGATTCAAAACTGGTTAACCTTGCGTCTATTGACCCGGGTATTAATGCAGGCCGACTCATTTTTGGTAATTCGTTTATCAAAGACTTGGGAAAAATTGTCTCTACCTTTGCCTCCATAGACAAGGCACAACAATCCATCAAAAAGTCTTTACCCAATGGGTTTTTGCAAAGGCCGGTACAGGCAGGAGCCGCTTTACCGGCCGTTCATTTAGATCGCAAGGATCCAGAGGCTCCTTCAACTCCGCTTATGAGACATAAGCCTACAAACCCCAGTTCTACCCCCAACGTGACAGAAGCTACCGGGGCCATGGACAACGTGGTTCCAGACATAACTATCAACAAGGTAAGCCACACTTCTGTCCTTCCTCCTGTGGGAGGTCGTCTTCGCTTGTTTGCAGCAAAATGGCACACTATTACAACCGATCCATGGGTTCACAACACAATTCAAGGTTATTCAATAGAACTTTACTCAACCCCTCACCAAACATTTCGCCCCCCTCCTCTTCGTTTCTCTTCAGAAATGTCCTCTCTCATCTCGGAAGAGATTCAGTCACTTCTTTCCAAACAAGCCATACAAGTTTCCCGTCCGGATCCTTCAGGTTTTCTAAGCACTCTTTTTTTTGTCCAGAAAAAGAACAAGAAATTAAGACCGGTTATCAATCTCATAGCTTTCGATCGCTTCGTCGTATACAGACATTTCAAGATGGAAACTATCGTCCACTTACATGGTTCGCCTAGATCTACAGGACGCGTACCTATCCGTCCCGATCCACGTGGATCACAGAAAATATCTCCAATTCCAGTGGCAGGACCAAACTTACCAGTTTTAGTCCCTTCCATTCGGCCTTTCGTCAGCACCTTGGTGCTTCACGAAAATAATGAAACCAGTGACAGCCCATCTCAGATTCCTAGGCATCAGATTACTAATCTACCTCGACGACATCTTCCTAATGCACCAGAACCGCCTTTCCCTTCAATCCCATCTCCAGACCACATGCTCCCTACTCTCTCATTTAGGTTTCCTCATCAACAAGGAGAAATCCATCACAACTCCTTCACAAAAAAATAGAATTCCTGGGGTTCATAATCGACTCCTCTTCCGCTACTCAGCATCTTCCTCAGCAAAAAGTAAAATCCATAAAATCTGAAATTTTGAAACTTCTCCACGGTTCCCAAATTTCTCTCAGATCCCTAGCCAGAATCATGGGTCTTCTCGCCTCTTCAATCTAGGCCATATTTCCAAGTCCCCTCCATTACCGGGCTCTTCAAAGACTAAAAATTTGTCATCTCAGAAAAGGGCTGTCATACTCAGAGACAATTTATCTAGACCACGAGTCCCAATCAGAGCTTCAATGGTGGATAGACCATTTAGATGCCTGGAACAGCAGGACTATCTTTGCATCAGCCCCAGATCTTGTGTTAGAATCAGATGTAAGCCTAATGGGCTAGGGCGCCCGCTGTGGCTCAATCTCGACTGGAGGTTCCTGGTCTTCAGAGGATTCCAAATTGCATATCAATTATTTAGAGATGCTTGCGGGCTCCTTTGCAATCAAAAGCCTCGCAAAAAACAGGGTTCAATGTACCATCCTCCTCCGTATGGACAATGTATCGGCTGTCCACTACATAAACCCTTTAGGGGGCACCAGGTCAAAACCTCTAGCAGATCTGGCAAAAAGCCTTTGGGAATATTGTCTTCACAACAAAATCTCACTCTCCGCAAAATATCTACCAGGTTCCCTCAACAAGATTGCGGATTGGCATTCTCGCTTCCTCAAAGATTCCAGTGACTGGAAACTCCATCCCTTGGTTTTTCAATCTCTTCTCCACAAATGGGGCCCCTTCAAGATAGACCTTTTAGCCACTTGTCTAAACACACAACTTCTACTGTTCTTCAGGTGGCGTCCGGATCCTTCAGCTCTAGCTTCCGATACTTTTCTTCAGGACTTATCCTCTTCTCTCAATTACGCTTTTCCCACTGTTTATAATGATTACCAGAGCACTCGCCCAAGTCAGGCGCCAGAAAGCGACGCTAATAATCGTAGCCCCCTTTTGGCAATCTCAAGTTTGGTTCCCTCCCCTCCTAGAGCTGACAATCGACTTCCCGGTCCTCCTACCGATCTTTCCTTCCCTCCTACAGAGTTCTTTAGGTTATCCACATCCCCTTATTCTCAACAACACTCTCACACTTTCGGCCTGGAAGTTATCGGGTCTTCCCAATCTTCCTTTCCTATCTCGGCAGAGACTTCAGACTTCATTAATAAAGCCTGGGCTCCTGGCACCAGGAAAGCCTACAGTTCCGCCTGGTCTCTTTGGACGAGCTGGTGTGTGGGAAGGGACCTCGATCCCTTTTCAGCCGATATAATTTACATAATTAATTTCCTAGCTGCCCAAGCTAGCGCAGGTAAGTCTTACAGAACAATCAATTTGTATAGATCATCTATTTCCTTACAGCATACCTACAGCAACGGAAAACCTATCGGAGAACATCCTCTGCTCTGTCGTCTACTCAAGGGAGTAAAGTTTTCTTTCCCTCCTTTACCCAAGTATTCGAAACTATGGGATGTTAATGTTGTTTTAAACTTGTTTCTTTCCTGGCAGGGTAATTCTGATCTATCCTTAAAAATGCTTTCTGCTAAGCTTACTATGTTACTCCGTCTAGTTTCTATTAAACGTTTATCAGATGTGAGAGCTTTAGCTATTTCCTCTTGTCAGTTCTCTCCTACAGGCATTATTTTTTCCATCAACAAATGTACCAAAACCAACCTCCTTTCAGTGTTTTACCCTTATTTCCCTAACCAACCTAAACTATGTGTAGGTCAATGCCTTAAGGTGTATGAAGATCGCACAGCCAATCTCAGAGCGTCCTCGTTTTCCAAGCTCCTTATTTCATTTCGCAAACCTCAAAAGCCAGTATTCTCGGCTACCCAAGCTAGATGGGTTTGTTGGGTCATGTCCTTAGCAGGTATCGACACCTCAGTTTTTGGCACTCACTCTTCCAGAGGAGCTATGGCTTCCAAAGCTTTTTGGGTGGGTTCTAGACTAGAGGACATTCTGAGACCGGCTGATTGGTATAATGACAATGTCTTTAGAACTTTCTATTGTAAGCCAGTTCATACAGCAACTTCTGTCATTATTAACATGCTTTAAACAAGCATAATAGGAGCCTCCGGTCTTGCCAGAAAAATGTAGATTTCCCCAGTAATCTATGACGGAAAGTCTTAATTTTATTAAAGACACGGAGGTGAGTATTATCCCTCCTCAGAGTCTCTTTAACAATTGTTTTCTCGACTTTTCCCTCCCCACAGTATCGTCTAATCAACCGCAGAATTCAACCTTAACGTCAAACGGTCTCTCCAGTGACACCAACCTCGTCCAACGATCTTCGTTGTCAACTTGATCCTCTTCCTGCACCTTGGATCTCCCCGCGCTTCCAGTCTTGGATGAACTCATTTCAAGAACTTTGTTCTCTCATGTTGGCAGTTGCCATCGTTTTTTCTATATTTCCCCTGTTCTCTCACACAGACTAGCCTTCTCGCACCATGAAAGAGGGCTGGTCGCAGTCAAGTATAGTGATTATATCAGGTCTCCTGTTCCCATTGGTTCATGTCCCTATGTTTTTTCTTCCCATTGGCTTCTGTTTCCCCTTAGCCTCATGGGAATTGTAGTTGTTTCTTGACTGCTGCTGTCTGAAATAAAGCAAGTTAGAGAAGCATAATACTCGCCTCAGTGTCTTTAATAAAATTAAGACTTTCCATCATAGATTACTAGGAAAATCTACATTTACATAGCCAATCGCTCTAACTCAAGCAAATGCAAGACCTATTGCAAAGCAAATGCTTGTTTCTTTACCCGTGCTCTTCGACGATATGCGTTGGAATGCATATGAAATAAATCTAACAAACAACAGCTATTTATAAATCAATCCTAAAATCTAATCTACGTAAATCAAAAAAAATTATCATTTACATTTAAATGCTATGGTTCATGTCAAAATTAGTTTTTTTCGGTAAACCCGATAATAGTAATATCACGTTTGTTAAATATATCGAACAACTAATTCAACAGTTGTACTTCTGGAGAACAATTATAAACCATTGTCGTGTTAACGTGGCCACCAATAGTAAAATATCTGCGAAGCCAACATCCAAGCTTAATTTCCTCGGGTGATGAAACGATTCTGAGCCAACCGGTTCCACTGCCTAACAAAACACAATAATCATAACACTGTATCAAGCTGGGGCGAAGGCCCGCGACCACCGGGAGCTCAGAGTGGCCGGAGCGGAAACCCCACCGCGGCCCTGAGCATGAGAATCGCGCCAAAATAGGGTGCGCCAAACAAAGAGTTACTGGGAGGGCGGAAGGGCCCCCCCCCAGTCAGCAACCCCCCCTCCCTCCCCCCTTCCGGCCCCATCGTAGGGGCAACGTCGGGCGGAAACGGAAAGGAGTGGGGGCAACAAGGAGTAAGCAGCCAATAGGGGGAATGCATTTTTTGAACCCAACCGGGGAGGGGGGTCACCCCCGGGGGTTCACCAAGGACGCTTAAAAGGGGGCTGCCCGGCACCTTGGTCAACGCAGGTGACCGGGCAGCCAAGAGGAGGAAGACACATTGTGCAAAGGACCTGTGGCTCTACGAATCAAAAATCCACGAAGCACAGAAACAATTTTCAGGGGAAGCCTGGCTAGACTATGACAAAGGCTTCAGGTTAAAAATGCAAGCTCACCCAGACATGGAATGGGACGAGGAAGATGTAGCCGGGTACATGCATAAAACGATGGTAGCAAGGGAAGCTAAGAACTGGGCCCACAAAGGCGAGCAGCCCTTTCGCAGGAGCTTCCAGAAAAGCAGGCATGAAAAGGGCAAGCCCTACCAAAAGAGACAGCCATACACGCAATGGAAAGGGCCCCAGACAGGGAGAACGGTGGCAGCAATTTGCTACAAATTTGAAAAAGACGAGTGCACGTGGGGAGCTGCATGCAAATTCAGACACGTATGCTCGGCATGTGGGTAAGGCCACCCCGCTTTGGAATGCAAGTGAGGGGGTGGCGGCAGTCTCAAGCGAGAAAAAGACAAGAAGAAATAAACACACCAACCACATAGGCTGGCTAGGGAGAGAGGTAGAACTAGCAGCTTCCCCCATTAACACCGTCAGGTTAAGACAGCTGGCCAACGAGTACAATAACCAACAAGACGCAAAATTAATATATGAAGGGTTTGAGCGAGGTTTCAAGATACCATCCACGCTTGTATCACATAATAAGAAACCAAAGAACCTACGCTCAGCGAGCGAGTACCCAGAAGTCGTAAAAGAAAAATTTTAAAAGGAGATAGAGTTAGGGAGAGTAGAGGGCCCGCTTCCCACCGCCCCCCCGCGCGAACTGATAATATCCCCCCTAGGAGTAGTCCCCAAAAAAGAGGCAGGCAAGTTCAGACTCATCCACCACCTGTCTTACCCAGAAGGCGGGTCAGTGAACGATGGCATAGACCCGGCTCACTGCGCGGTAGGATACGCATCAGTGGATGATGCAGTGGATTGACTGCACGCGACAGTGCGGGCGCGCTAATGGCTAAAGCAGACATCGAAGCAGCCTTTAGGCTACTCCCGGTACACCCCGAGAGCTACCACCTGTTAGGGTTCAAGTTCGAAGGTAAAACGTACTTTGACAAAGCCCTGCCAATGGGCTGCTCTATATCATGCGCATAGTTTGAGAAATTCAGCACCCTCATAGAATGGGCGCTACAGAAGCAACACCCCAGGGGCGGCAAACTGCACTACCTGGACGATTTTTTATTCATAGGCCAACCTAACGGGTCGGAGTGCCAGGAGCTACTAGACACATTTCAATCCCTAGCCGCATCACTGGGTGTGCCGCTGGCGGAAGATAAAACCACAGGCCCAACCACTAAACTTGTATTCCTAGGAATTGAATTAGATTCAGAGGCAGGCACATCCAGCATGCCGCCAGACAAAGTCACAGACCTACAAACCAACATAAAGGTGTTGCTGGGGAAGCAGAAGGCCACTCAGGGAGAGCTTCAAGAACTTATAGGCAAGCTAAATTTCGCTGCCAGAGTGATTCCTGCAGGCAGAGTATTTTCCAGGGGACTCACACAGCTGACCAGTGGGCTGGTCAAGAAGCACCACCATGTAAGACTGCCATCTGGGGCCAAACGGGACCTACAGACATGGCAGGCATTTTTAGCAGATTTCAATAGGACCCTCATATGGAGAGAAGGCTGGGTGTCCGCCAGGCAAATCGAGCTATACACAGATACAGCAGGCAGCATAGGTTTTGGGGCAATATTGAAAAACAAGTGGTGTGCCATGAAATGGCCAGAAGCTTGGGCAGCATGGGGCTTGAACAGGAACATCACACTTCTGGAACTATTCCCCATTGCGGTGTCCCTAGCAATCTGGCAGGAGCAACTGAGAAACATGAAGCTCACACTATGGTCAGACAACCAGGCGGTAGTGCACGCTATCAACAGAGGGATCTCACAATGCGCAGCGATTCTAGGGCTATTGAGATACATGGTGTTCAGCCAGCTGGAAGGCAATTTAGAAATAAGAGCTAGACATGTGCAGGGCACCGCAAACTCTAAAGCAGATGCCCTCTCTCGTTTCCAGATGGGGAAATTCAGGAGCTTGGCCCCAGAGGCAGAGGAGGAGATGACCCCATTTCCACACAGCCTGTGGGGGCTGGTAGAGGGGACTTAGCAGCCTTAATAGCCCACGCCTTGGCACCAAAAACAGACAGGTGCTACACGGCATACGCAACCAGAGTACTAGCAGTGACAGGCCTAAAGTCCTGGCTTCACCACAAAGAGTCACAAAAAGCAGTAGAGCGCTTCATACAATGGGCATTTTTACAAAAGAAAACAAAATCATGGGCCCAAGCCCACCTAACAGCGGTAGCACACTTCAGTAAGCTGGCAACTGGCAGGGACCCCACAAGCTCCCACTACATAAAAACGGCTATGAAAGGGTGGCGCAGACTGGAAGGGCCAGCGGTAGACAAAAGGCACCCCATAGATTTCAGTACACTGAAACGATTGTTAGGAACCTTAGGGGCCATATGCCGCAATAAATTCGAGCATACCCTCTTCAAGACAGCTTTCTCACTGGCATTCTTCGGGGCATTCAGGATAAGTGAGCTAGTGGCCCGGCAAAAACAGGCCACAAGAATGCAGGAATCCAAAGAAACGACGTGCACATAGGCCAAAGACAGATGCTAATCATACTAAGAAAGTCCAAAACAGACCAGCTGGGAAAAGGGGCAACGATAGAGCTGAATTGCATAGACGATCAGGAAGTATGTCCAGTCTGCAACACCCAGGAGCTACTACAGCTCACCCCCGAAACGCAAGGAGCACTCCTAACACACGAGAATGGGGAGTGCTTGAGCCTATTCCAATTCAAATCAATACTCAGAAGGGCATTGGCCAGGGTGGGGCTTCACGCCAATAATTTTGGCACCCACTCTTTCCGGATAGGGGCTGCCACCACAGCAGCCCGCCATAGCATGTCAGAGCCAGGCATCAAGGCAATCGGTAGATGGCGCTCCAATGCCTACAAAAGATACATTAGGGAGCAGCAAGGAGGCAATTACCCCTAATGCCCCAACAGTCACCCCACAATTTCCCCTTCCACCCACAGGTACACATAGAACGGCATGGGTGGTCGGTCACTCCTTCATTCACAGAACAAAAACTTGGTGGGAATCCGCGGCCAGCACAGGCAGGCAACGCCCACGGTGGACAAACATAAAATGGTTCGGTTTCCCAGGCATGAGGTGGGAGCACTTCATGGACAGAATCAACGAGCTCATGGCCTCCCAGCACCCCGCCCCCGACGTACTGGTAATCCACCTGGGAGGGAACGAACTGGCGCAACTGAGGAGGAAAGTCCTGATGGAAACCATGAGGTCAAATCTCACATCAGCGGCCAGATGCATGGGTGGGACCACATTGATCTGGTCAGAAATCATCCCCAGGCAACAATGGAGGGGGGCCATATCAACTGGCGCTCTGGACAGATCACCGAAGAAACTGAATGTCGCAGCCAAAAATATTTGCATCCAAAACGGCTGGGAGAGTGTCAGACACGGGCTAATCAACCTTCAAAGACCAGAGTACTTTGCAGCAGACGGGGTACACCTATCCAGGCAGGGGACAGAAGTGTTTTGGGACAACCTGTGGGCAGCTTTACGGCTCGCCGGTTGCAGCTAACTCAAAGGGGGAGCCGCCCTTGAGCGGTAACCCAAAGGGCGGCGTGGCGGAAAGAAAGGATAAAAGAACTACAAAGGTCACACCCAGCGCAGCGGGGTGGCAAGGCTACTTACCTTGGGATGCCTCACGGCAGGGTAAGGCAGTCAGGGGAGGTACTCGGTAACACGGCACTCGCAGCCCGGGTCCACTGGAGAGCGGGACACAAGGACCAAAACAAGGTAGCGAGCTAAGCCTAAACGAAAATACGAGTACCCTCCTAGCTAAAAAATGACGGACAACGCGGGAGAGTGATTGAAAACAAAGAGCAAGCGGCATGTATAAGATAATTATCGTCTAATGAGAAAGTTGTTAAGGAAAGCAATTATGACACAAATGTATCAAAGGTATAATGATTTTATTGCCCTTTACAACAACGCGTAAGATTGATTTATGGCCCTCATAAAAGAAGGGCTGACATGCTGTAAATAATCCCTCAATAAACTGCGGCCAATATGTTCCAACAAACTACAGACTGTTGTCTATCTTTGCGGTAATGGGCCGTCTGGAGGGGTTTGGGGTGAAGGCCCGCGACCACCGGGAGCTCAGAGTGGCCGGAGCAGAAACCCCACTGCGGCCCTGAGCATGAGAATCGCGCCAAAATAGGGTGCACCAAACAAAGAGTTACGGGGAGGGCGGAAGGGCCCCCCCCCCAGCCCGCAACCCCCCCTCCCTTCCGGCCCCATCGTAGGGGCAACGTCGGGTGGAAACGGAAAGGAGTGGGGGCAACAAGGAGTAAGCAGACAATAGGGGGAATGCATTTTTTTAACCCAACCGGGGAGGGGGGGTCACCCCCAGGGGTTCACCAAGGACGCTTAAAAGGGGGCTGCTCGGCACCTTGGTCAACGCAGGTGACCGGGCAGCCAAGAGGAGGAAGACACCCACCCACCCACACCAACAGATCAGCAGGCACCCAGAGCGTCGCAGGCTGGGTTGTCAGACGAGAACAGCTAGAAGAAGGCGGAAAGAAAGGATAAAAGAACTACAAAGGCCACACCCAGAGCAGCAGGGTGGCAAGGCTACTTACCTTGGGAAGCCTCACGGCAGGGTAAGGCAGTCAGGGGAGGTACTCGTAACACGGCACTCGCAGCCCGGGTCCACTGGAGAGCGGGACACAAGGACCAAAACAAGGTAGCGAGCTAAGCCTAAACGAAAATACGAGTACCCTCCTAGCTAAAAAATGACGGACAACGCGGGAGAGTGATTGAAAACAAAGAGCAAGCGGCATGTATAAGATAATTATCGTCTAATGAGAAAGTTGTTAAGGAAAGCAATTATGACACAAATGTATCAAAGGTATGATTTTATTGCCCTTTACAACAACAGTAAGATTGATTTATGGCCCTCATAAAAGAAGGGCTGACATGCTGTAAATAATCTCTCAATAAACTGCGGCCAATATGTTCCAACAAACTACAGACTGTTGTCTATCTTTGAGGTAATGGGCCGTCTGGAGGGGTTTATGATGTGTCACTTGCTTTGTTTTTTTGAACCAACGAGAGGCAACCACGTCCTGTAATCGCCGATACTCGTGACTTGACAAAACACGATACTATCTCATTTTCTTTAAAAATATGAATAACCGTTCTGTATCGTTTCCTGTATCTTATGGTATTGTTGGTTGCATCGTGAAGTACGTGCAGCCCACTCAGTCTCACTTTACATCGCATCGTTGCTTTGGTTTTGTAAAGTAAACATTCATAACCATGTTTCAAGTAATACGAGCCTCGCTAACAGCACGAAAATATAAGTGCGTGGTAAGGTGCGGGTCACCGTAACGTCACTACATAAGCCAATGGGAAATGTGGAAAAGACGAAAAACTGGGAGGGTCACAACTGAAGAGGGCGTTGTCCTTTCTGACGAAGTCGGGGGTAGGGACTAGGAGGTGACAAATGTATATACTTCCATTACCTCTCGTTTACGTACAATTAGTGACGCCGCGCGCTAGGTCGGTTTTATGTTTTTTCGATTCCCATGAACTGACCAAAGAAAGCCAATTGCGTTGTAGGGCAATACGAGGTTACGTACTAGGTGAGAATACATCCCTGCGTGTCTGTGCCAAACACTGGGATTTTCATCACAACGTCATGCCCGCCATTACAGACACAGCCAAACCCTCGTGAGCCCCAGTGGGCGGTGGCCACTGTGAACGAGGAAAGAGCCCAGGGCGGGAAGCGCGCGCGGCCGCGGCGTGCACAGCTAAGCAGCGCGTGCCACGGCGACGAGGCCGATGTAGCAAAGGAAACAGAAAGAGGTCACGTGGATTGTAGCTTCGAGCGAAAAATAAATAACCAAATTCGGCCACTCCCAGCTAAATAAAATTAAATAATATTTGGAATGACCGCTATGCCCGGCAATGAAACATTCACTCTATATATAAAAAAAATATATAGCACATTTTGTGTGGTCTGTCACATCTACACTGATGAACACAATGATTTGTAATGAACAATTTTAGGTTAGTCACGAACCTAGGACAGCTTGAACGCCTTATCCTTAGCGTGTGTGTATTTGGTTACAGTCCAAAAGCTTACGTTGTTATAGAGGTTTATTGGAGGGGAGGATCAATGTTCCCGGATAACGTCCTCATTAATAAACCCATCACAAGCATTGGTACAGTTAGCCGTGTCTAAAAAAGGCTGTCTTTCCACTGGGGACTCAAAGAGCGGTAATAGGTGCTTAACACAAGCTCAACACAACTTTCTACGTCAGACCTTCGGCCAATATGGCGGTTGATCACAAGTGATAAAATGGCTCAAAGCCGTCCTGTAAAAATAAAGGAAAGACTACAGAGCATGCATTCTTTGGGTACGCGCACGCAAGGTTCCGTTTTTTTTGGCGTTACAGTGCATGCGCCGTGCTCTGGCCGGAGTTCCAAGTCTTTTGTTGCAGGGTGTGTTTTTCTGTTTTGCCCTATAGATGGCAGTCAACCCCAGCGGGCGACCGTGTAATTCGCCGGCCAGCAGGTGGCGCTTCCGCGTTCCACTCCACCTAGGGGATCTCCGAGCTAGTACTGCTCGCAACAGGATTGCTGCCTTATACCACCCACCACTTTCAAAACAGCCCCCGCCCCCACCCTTACTCCGCGCAGCTTTGGGCTGTGCGAGGACCGGTGCCGGTTTCAAGGTATGTTTCCGGGATGGTTGCGAAGCTTTTGAAAGTTTGGAGTGTTGCGCTGGTGTGGACGCGCAGCACGCTGTGCGCAGTGTCATTGAGTGTCCCAGCAAAATGGAGGCAAAATTAGAGGAGGCGGTGCTGTGTGATCTCTCTTCCGATTCGCCCCCTCCCCCAGCTGCTCTCTTTCCCGTCACCCACTGCTGAGATGCAGGACGTTCTGCGCAGCACTGCCAAAGTTGTGAAAACTCTTGTTAACTTACATTATTTGATGAGATCACGGGAAGTGATGTTATGGTGACTATCGGAATATCAGTTGAAAAACAATTCAACATAAGTTGAAAAATGTTACAATAACACAGTACCGTCGCTAAGGTAGCAGTAAAGGTGACAAAGGTGTGGTGGGTGCTCTAAAGTTTCTTATTCAGTTTCTCCTGTCAGGTGAAGGAGCCTTTTGGAGACTTTCTCAGAAGTAGTGTTATTTCTAGTAGCCTCTGTAAGAGCCGCTTTGCATAAGGCACAGGTGTAAAGGTTAGTGCTTTTAGAGGCTAGGTTCTATGACCGCTTACCGTGAGTGCTTAACCCGACCTCTAAATGTGTTTTTCGATTGAAGTTAGTTAAGGTGTCTGCCCCGAGAGTCGATAATGTCCACGCCCACAGTCCCCTCAAAGCCAGGGGTGTTCATCAAGGGAAGATTTCTTTCACTGACTTTGTATCTGCCCAGTCCTTTTGCCGTGGCGAAGGATGCTCCTTCGAAAACATGTTTATAACTGAAAAGGTATCAGAACCTGTCGACATGCAGTTTTGTTTTGTATGCACGGATCCACCCCATACATCTTAACGTGCTTTGCCAGGTTTCTTTTAAAGTGGATCAGTTGTTAAATAAATCAACTCTGAATCTGACTCAATTTAATCGACGAGGGCTTAAATCAAACAAATCATCTTCAATAGGGTAATGCTCCTGCTCTAAAAAGGTCCATCATTGTTGGACCTGGCCAGTTTTACAGGGTCCTTCACAATCTTTTTGCCTTCCTCTTATTTTTTTCTGACCCTTTTTGTTGACTTTAGGATGCTGGGCGGTTTACCACTTCTGATCAGTGCTAAAGTGCATATGCTCTTCAGGAGACTCCTCAATCCAACCCCTCCTCAAGAAACCTAAGGCTGACCTCAACGACCTCAAAAACTTCAGTCCGATCTCCCTCCTCCCTTTCCCAGCTAAAGTCATCGAGAAGATCGTCAACGCACAGCTCTCCCACTACCTCGAAGACAACTCCATCCTAGACCCTTCCCAATCCGGTTTCAGACGCAACCACAGCACAGAGACTGCACTCCTCGCCGCCACAGATGACATCAGACACCAAATGGACAACAGCGAAACCTCAGCCCTCATCCTCCTAGACCTCTCCGCTGCCTTCGACACGGTCTGCCACCGCACCCTACTAAATCGCCTCCACGAACCCGGTTTAGCCCTCAACTGGATCTCCTCTTTTCTCTCCGACAGAACCCAGAGAGTCCGACTCTCACCCTTCCACTCCAAAGCCACCAACTTCATCTACGGCGTCCCCCAAGGCTCCTCACTAAGCCCAACGCTGTTCAATATCTACATGGCCCCCCTCGCACAACTGGCCCGCCAGCACAACCTCAGCATTCTCTCCTACGCCGACGACACCCAGCTCGTCCTCTCCCTGACCAAAGATCCTCTCACCGCCAAAGCCAACCTCCACGAGGGACTGAAATCCATCGCCGAATGGATGAGCAACAGCCGCCTGAAACTCAACTCTGACACGACGGAAGTCCTCATCCTCGGTCGCACCCCCTCGGCCTGGAACGACTCTTGGTGGCCCACCGCCCTGGGCCCCCCACCCACCCCAGCCAGCCACGCACGAAACCTCGGCTTCATCCTCGACTCCGCTCTCACCATGTCCAAACAGATCAGCGCTGTCTCCTCTTCCTGTTTTAACACCCTCCGCATGCTCCGCAGGATCTTCAAGTGGATTCCAACAGGAACCAGAAAGATGGTGACCCAAGCCCTCGTCAGTAGCAGACTCGACTACGGCAACGCACTCTACACAGGCATCCCAACAAAAGACATCAAACGACTTCAACGCATCCAGAACGCATCCGCCCGCCTGATCCTCGACATACCCCGCCGATGTCACATCTCCCACCACCTGAAGGACCTCCACTGGCTCCCCGTGGACAAGAGGATCACCTTTAAACTCCTCACCCACGCACACAAGGCACTACACGACACCGGACCCACCTACCTGAACACCAGACTCAACTTCTACGTTCCCTCACGCCAACTACGCTCTGCCAACCTTGCCCTCGCCATCGTCCCCCGAATCCAGCGCAAGACCTCTGGCGGCAGATCCTTCTCCTACCTCGCCGCCAAGACCTGGAACTCACTCCCGACCTCACTACGCCAGACCCAGGACCTCCTCACCTTCAGGAGACTCCTCAAGACATGGCTCTTCGAACGATAGCAGCCACCCCCCCCCCCCAAGCGCCTCGAAACCCTAACGGGTACATAGCGCGCTTGATAAATTTAATGATTGATTGCTCTCCCTTCTAAACTTGATATGATTGGCTTACACCTGATTGGCACATTCAATTTACCTGTAAGTCCCTTGAACAGTGGTATCCCTATACCCAGGGCCTGTAAATTAAATGCTACTAGTGGGCCTGCAGTGCAGCTTGTGCTACCCACAGAAGTAGCCTTTTAAACCTGTCTCAGCCCTGCTACTGCAGAGCCTGCATGTGCAGTTTACTGCCACAGGGACCTGCCATCTAAATTCACTTGCCAGGCCTGGAACTCCCCTTTTACTACATAGAAGTCACCCCTAGTGTACACCGTAGCTAGCCCTGTGGGCAGGGTGCTGTGTATGTAAAAGGTAGGACATATGTCTTTATGTACTACATGTCTTAGTAGTGACAACAGTCTATTCGGTTTCTCACTAGTGTGAGTGCTGCCTCTCTCATAGGAATCCATTGGAAATGCCCTAACCCATGTCTAAGTGGTATTGTGTGATCGCTGATGGGTGGCGTAGGCATGCGTGGTATGGTTGTAATGGTAGTGAGAAATGCTGCTTACTGTTGTAGGTGTTTTTTTAATTATCATTATAGAAATGCCACTTTTAGAAAGTGAGCATTTCTCTGTGCTTATAACTCTGGTGTTTTGCAGCTTGCCTCCAAGCCACGTCTAAGGCAGCTGGGCTTTGTGCATACTTTTCAGACAGCATGTACACAGGAAGGGTGGAGGTATCACAAGAGGGCATCTGCATACTGAATGGTTTTCCTGGGCTGGGAGAAGGAGAGGCAAGGTACACCTGTATCTGTAAAGGCTGTGCCCTGGCCTCACACAAAGGGCTTGTTTACCCCCTGTTGATGTCTGGAGCCAGTGCTGGAGGATAGAGGGGACAGTCCTGGAAGCGGGTAGTGCTGGTTAGAACCCCTTCTCCCCCTTTTGTGGAGGCTATGCAAAATGAGTATAAGTACAGGGGGATTTCACCCGCAAGGAGAGACACTAATGGACAAGTGAACTGGACACTGGGTGCTGCTGGAAGAACTCGCCAGGAACTGCCTTGGGACTGCTGCTGCTGATGTGCTAGGTCACTCAGAAGGACTTCCACTGCCTGTGAACCTTTGTGCTGCCCTGCTTGCTTTTACCCTGCAGACCTGAGCCCTGCCTTTGCTGTCTCCATGGGCTGGGTGGTGTGTCCTCTTCCCCCTTCACTCTCTTCCCACAGGGCACGGAAGCAATGTGTTTCCTCTGTGCCAAAGCGTGAGGAGCTCTTCATCTTTCTTTTTTTCTCTCAGTGCATAAGGAACGCTTTATTACTGAACTCAGCACCTGCTTGGAGCACAAGCAAGCACCTGTGTCACCTGGTGTGAGGCCCCTCCCCCACCTCTCCGACATGGGAGAGCTCACGAGGAGCAAAGGAGTTAGTGCTCCCTGTGGTGCCCCCGGGGCACAAGGAGGAACCGCTGTTGAAAAATCACTGCTGCAACCCGGGTGGGTAGAGAGGGGCTGCCGCATAGCTGAGGAGCTGGCCCTAGTGACAGAGTATTGGGAGCTTCTCTGGTCTGAGCTGCCCCCTCTCCAGAAAGAAGCAGTGACCCAGGAATCCCTGGAAGGCCCTGGTCGCGTTCCCGGTGGAGGTGGCTGATCGAGGAGCTGTCGAAAATCCATAGTCTGGTCAGTGCCAGGCGCTGCAGGTGGTTGGACTCTTAAGTGTATGCAGGGAGACAAGAGGTCTCCCTGGCCAATGAGACCTATGTGGGTGCCCCCTTTCTTGTGTGGCATCCCTTTGAGGCATCCATAGACATTTAGGTTAGCGTTGGTGTTGTTGGCAGGGCCACCTAGTAAACCAAGTTCCATTCGGTCTCAGATTGACAGGCCTTTAGATGGACTGTTTGCCCAGTGTGCGCAGTAGTTCTTGTAATCCTTTCTCATTTGTATTGGCAAGTTTTTGTCTATACATCAACTGTAACTTTCTTTCACATATACGTTTCCACCTCTTTTTCTTGATGTGTCACCTAACTGTTGTCATCAGAGTCACTGTAGCCATAGACGTGTTATTGGGAGAGGTAGAGAGGAGTATCAAGCCATTGCCCTTACTCTTTATCTGTAAATTGTAGACACATGCTGGCAAAGTTAGGAGTTTGGGATCCATAGCTTTTCTAAGTACAGAAAAGCCTCACTCATGGTGTTTGCATTACAGTAATGTGAAAAAGAAAGTGTACCGCTTAAGATTCAGTGGCATTGCCTATTAAGGCAGATATGATACCTAGAGAGGCAAGGTAACTGGACTCTGAGACTAATGTAATCTTTAAAGGGAAACACCTTATGCAGTGGAGAAAGCCCTTGGCATAACCTAGTCCATTGTTTTACCAAAGAACATTGAAAGAGGTGCATTAAATAACATTGATTTCCCCCACCCCCCCATAGAGGTGAAGTAATGGACTGGTTGCTCTGAATTTAATTTTACTGTATACAAAATGCTTTGTATTGATGATAATTCAAAAAGATAAATGCGCACAACTGTTCATATTGGTATAATTGCACTCAAAATGTATCATTGTTGGGGGCACATCTTGACACACAACGTTTGAAACATGTAAAATGTAACTGAAAAGTTTAAGTGCTTGTGCAATTCATTAGCAAGATTTAGCTGAGACAGCTGTACCATATCACAGACCAGAATTAGATATAGCAGTAGATGCCCCTCTTCCTTAGACATGAGTTTCTAGTAGCCCAGCATCTAATTGTTTTCACAAAAATTAAAACCTGTTCTCTTGCTAGCAGTTAATTTATGCATAGCTCTCTTTAGGTCCCTCTACAGTATCTCAGTCCAATATGTGTTTCAGCTATTCATTTGTATTTTTTTAGGGTCGAGCATGTGTTGCATGCGCTCGCGCATGCGTATCGCAGCAAGACGCTTTTGTATTTAGAAAAGGGCTCGGAGCCCTGTCTACTTCACGTCCGTGTTTTGTATTGGTTCGTGGGCTTGCCTAATAAAATCTGCTTGCTTTCATTAGTCGAAGGCAAGCATACGTCATGCCTTTTCCGGTGGCTAGCCCTCCTCGAGCGCAGTGACCAAGTACAGAAAACATGCGAGGCTCGCTGTTTTCCATCGGGCTTGTGGACTTCTTTTTCTCTAATCTATGAGCGCGATCTCGCTTGGCAGAAGTTGAGCGCTTTACATAGTTAATTTAACTTTTTCGGGTTGTGTACATAAATGCACTTTTGCCCGATAGATGAAGAAAAGTCGGGTTAGGAGTTTACAACGCGATCAGCTCTAACATGAGCAAACGCGAGACCCGTTGCATTGTAAATGCTTGTCTAGAGTGTTGTGGATCATTGTGCTTTTGTGTGATACACTTTCGGCTAACCTTTATCTTTTGGATATATGGTCTTGTATGTTTTTCTAGAATGCACTGTAATGGAGAGGAGTTCACAATTGAGTCAAAGTTTGTGAGGTGTTTAGGTCCTTCAGCTCCTGTGCAGGCAAATCACTTCTCCATCGCCATGCTTGACTGCTTGTATTGAGGTTCTGCGTTGACAGGCAATGTTTGTATTTTGCCAAACGTATCATTTCCCTTACAGCCAGACAACTCTACTTTGGTTGCCAGTGTGCAGAGGATATTGTTCCAAAATCTTGGGGTTCATTCAGGTGCTGTTTCACAATGAAAAGCCATGCGTCACTGAATGTTTTGGAGAAAAGTATTTTTTTCCTGGCTACCATTTATCAAAATCTATTTTGTTCAATTTTTTCCCCAGAGGTACGTTAAGGCGTTCCAACATTTACGCCATTGTTGGCTTCATATGAATGCTAGGTGGGGTATAGCAGTAAACTGGAAGTCAGTAATACATTCAGTAGTTTACGCTGGAAAAAGAAAGTGGTCCATTGAGCTTGGATACAAACCACAACACTGTAGTGTCTTCCCCAGCCTGGTATCCACTGATTAACTAGGCCGCATACGGAGCTGTAAATTACATTACTTTTTCTCCACTGTGTATACCTGTGAACGCCAGCATTCTAAACCAAAAGTTCATACATTCTACTTTAACAATTACGTCACACAGTGATACAGAGTCTTCGAAGAGCCAGAAAGGTTCCATTCTAAATCATGCAAGACACTACATCTCCACCTGTTAAATGAAAGATTGCTAATTTTTAGAAGATAATGACAGACACAAATATCTACGTATGAACATGTAGGACTATACCTCTTTAATTAATCTTCTTGGCGCTTTGGTCTGTCGGCTCGATCTGGTTATTGGAAGCTGTAAACGATCATCTTCAATGTCAGATTGCCAGTGATGGTAAGGAATCAGCAGCAGTGATTGAGTTTTCAGGTTATTCTTTGTTTCACCATCTTGAGTTCAAGACCAATGAACCACAGGCCTGAAGTGAGAAGAGCCTATGGTAAAGGGCTTCCCAGGTTGTTTGACACTCACCATGTGTCCTTTGGTGCACACTACTTGAAAATGTTTAGCATCGTAAGGAGAATCAGATTTTCTTTTCTGTAACTGTCAAATGATCGCAAAATTTAATTTCCGAAATGAGAGATCCTTTGCATGTTTCCTGTTATCTGCGTACACTTTCATTTTCTGCTTTTAAACTAAGTCCCTCATACAAATCATGGTTTCATTATTTTTTTTTCCTATGTTCTGCTGGGGTATTTTGGTTTCCATTGCTCTGCTGAACATCAAAGTCACAAGCCTTTCACCTGTGGTCGAGTAGGGTGTCATACAATAAGCTTGTAGAGTTCAGTACTGTTTTTAGGCTGAGCTTCTCAAGAGTTGCACGCTGCACTACTTTCTTTTGCCTACTCATAAACTGTTCAACAAATCCATTGGCCTGTGTTTGTAACAGTGTGATCTTTTGGTGCTTTGTTTAGATGCTCCACAAATTCTTTAGATTCTTTGCTGTTGAAGGATACTCCATTGCTAGACTTCACAATGGCTGGTAAGCCAAGGTTGCAAAGATGCCATTAAGTTTTTATTTTTTATTTTTATTATTACTCGCCCATGTTGTGGTTGGAGATCTGCAACCAACCAAATGTGAATATTAATCTACGATAACCATTAAATGATGTCCATTGTCAATAGGACCAAAGAAAGAAATAGATGGCATTTTGCTCCCAGCCATGTTTAGGATTGGTTGATAGTTGCATATTTGACAGGCTTTGAGTTCCTTTTCAACTCTTTCATCTAGGTATGTAAACCAAATTTGGTCTTGAAGAGCTCTCCTAGAGGTAACAATACCACAATGTCCTTCGTGAGCAACTTCTATCACCTTCTGCCGTAGATTCTCTGGATTCAGGATTCGCAAGCCTCGTACTGCAACTTATTCTTGAGTTATGGACAATTCATCTTTGAAATTCTTGTTCTTTTGACATTCATTGTTATTACTGAGAGATCAAACGTATTTGTTCCACAATTGAAGTGCAGTTATGGGCCTGAATTAGTGCTCGGCAGAGGGGAATACTCCATCAGAACCCTGACAGATATCAAGTTCGCTGTATTACGATCCCATTATATCCCATGCAGGGCTTGAAAAATCTACTTGACCACTCAAGTTTTATTTTATGAGGTCGAGCTATTTTCAGATTCCGCTCCAGTGGACAATGAACAGGTGTTATGTTCAGTCAGAAACTAAATTAGCAATTAAAATGCCGTTACGTTTTGTTCTTGTCACATTTGCTCAGTGTTAGAGACAGGTCAAAAGTCAGTTTGGTCTTCTTACAATAAAAATACTTTTTTCTTGTGACTGCAGGGTTCCAGTATTTTGTAAGGTGAACTTTCTGACATATGCGAAGTGAAAGGCTTCTGTTACCAGGTTTTTCCTAACACACACCATTTATACAACTAAATCAACTTTACAAACTTTTCAAAATATTTCAGTAGCTGCGAAAGACCATATTTTGTACTACTGTGTATGAAAAAAAAATATTTTAATGGGATGAAAAAATAATTCAGTACACTTTACTTGGTGATGTGCAAATGTTAAGTGTTTTCTGAAATCTACTTTTCACAGGTTATTGTTAATACACTATATAGTTTTATCAGTAAAGCTGCAAGTTAGTGGGAAGGTTTTTGGACATTTCTTGGAAATTTACTGTCTGTAAATGACAGTGCGCTACCACATCATGCTTTAGTAATCTATTTATTAAAAGTGAGTGTTTAAACATAAACTGAGTAACACTCCTGCCCTGATGGCAAAGCTATTAGTAAACTAAGAGGCGAGTCATGCATGGATCACGTGTACCCTATATGTGGGCTAGATTTATTATACATGGAGCAAACATTTAGTCTAATCAAACAAAAGAGGATTTTTTTTACAGCAGAAATGCCTAACTCACATATTTGAAGGTGCACTCATGTGGGAATGAAGAAAAAGGCAACTGTAAAATACAATATTTGCTTAGGATCACACAATTTGAGACCCATTTCTGGGTCAACTACATTACAGTTGGGTCCAGTAGGTCATTAAAGCTACTCGACCTGCAGGTCTAGTGACATCTTCATGATTTTTCGAGGCCTGCTATGGAGATCGTACTACGGCGAGCAGGATATCCCTTTTTTTGTGACGGAGTATTCCCTCCCCACGAAATCAGGCCCTATGTCTTTTAACTTTAGCTGCTTACTATTATGACTTGTAGCAGTGACAATCTGGGCTAACGATACAGCAGGAGGTGGACTTGACTTGACAATGAAATTGATGTAGGCCTCAGCCTGTAGCTTTGTATTGGAGTATGCCATTTCTGTAGCATTTTCAATGGCGTTTGATGCTCTTGAAACTCTTAACATTTTCTTGACCATTTTTAAAAGAAACAATTTTCTTTAACTCTCATGATGGAGCACTAATAGTGGCAAAGTCTTTTATGTATCATCAAGAGTAGCTGGTCATTCCAATAATAGAATGTACCATTAAAGCATCTTGTAGCGGGTTCATCATTTGTTAAGGCTTCGACTTATGCGCAGGATCAGGCATCATCAGAAAAGATATGGCCAAAGAATTTCCGATCTGTCTCATTGAACTCACATATGCCTTTCTTTAAAGTCAAACCTGTATCATTGATAGGGCTCCTGATTTAATGGTTTGTTTTTATTATTATTATTTTTTTTTTATTTTTTTTCGCCTGTATCCATATTTGTTTTTTGGCCATCCCTTTTTCTTTTTATTTATTTTTTCTTTTCTCAAATACATTTTATTTGCATTTGCAACATATATATATTTTTTAAATCACTTTTATTGGCATTTCAGCTTAGCAGGCATAACACAATAGATAGTTCTTTTCGTAACGCAAATCTTAGCATTTGTACAGGAAACACAGTTAAAGCTTGCAGGTTTGTTGAACTTTATGCATTACATGGTGTTTTTGCTTTGTCATTAAGATTATCACTCCTCTGTTAGGATGTAAGTAGTAGTCAATTGTTCAATAAAACGTATTAGTGACCCTGATCGGGTGGGAGCGAAGATATAGGTAAACATGCCGTATAGGGCCAGTGGATAGTTTCCTCATAGGTAAATACTCACGCCATCTAAGGATTACCAATCAACTTCACTAATTGCAGTATATAAAGAAAACCAGAAACTAAACCTACAGTATAGAAAATCTAAGAATCTGCCCCTGGCCATGTATATGTGCCAACAAGCTGTATAATGACAGTAAGGATGTTTATCATTTTCTATGCAATATCTTTAAGTCAGTGTGTGAGGGCAGTTCCTTGATTGAGTGGGTGTATAGGGGAGGCAAAATTTGTTCATGAGTCAATCTCTTGGAGGTCCTGAAATTGTCCCAAGGGCTCCCGTCCTATACCTCCCTTCTTTTAACTTGTAGTGCTCCCTGTATCGCTTCCCAAATCTGTTTCGACTCCCGTAGCAATGTTTTCCCAGCTATCAATGAGCTCTATCCACAATGGGGTCAGTGGCCTGCGCCTCATCCCCTTGCTTGCTTCCCTTCTCAGAGCTCTCTCCTCGGCCCTACCCCATCTTGTTACATCTAGTGTCCAGGTCTGCAAGCTAGGTCCCTTATCATGTTTCCTTGCCATCGACACTCTTCGCTTAGCCAGCACCAGGGCTAGGTCAGCAAATCTGTCACGTGTGTGTGTGTGTGTGTGTGTGTGTGTGTTTTTTTGGGTGTGGCTTGGCAAATAACCCCAGGAGGCATGTCTCCATCGTGATCTCTATTCGTCTCTGCAGTACCTGGTTAATTTTTCTGTATGACCCCTCTCCAACATTTTTGCAGCTGTGGGAATCCACATGTCATGTGACCGAATCCTGCATCCCGTAAATGGCACTGTGGACAACCTATCTCATTTACCCCATATATGAGCTTCAGCCGATGTGGGGTTAGGTAAGTCCTGTGTATGTAGTTATATTGTGTATATTTTAGTCTGGTGTTTCGGAAGACCGAGGGTGCGTATGCCAGAACTCTGCTCCACTCTGTGTCAGTGAGGAAATATATTCAAGTCTGCCTCCCACTTAGCCCAAAGAGCATGTAGCGGGTTCTATACCATTGCCAATATTGCCTTACAGAGCCAGGAGACCAAATGTGAACCCTCCCCAATAGACAGCATAGTTTGTAAGACCTTGTGTGTGGGAGGTTCACCCTCCACCTCTCTCCAGAGGTCCCGGATAGTCCCCACCATCCCCTCATATGTCAGAAACTGCCAGCAAGGCAAGCCAGTCTGGTCCACAAGATCCTGAAACGGGATCAGCATTCCCTGACTATACTGTGTGCCTAGCGTCTGTAAGTCTGTGGCCGTCCAACAGTCGAGTTGTCTTTTTGTAAAGCAAGAGAGGGGGTCTCCATGGGACATTCCTACTAACTGTAAGGAAATGCCTCCTTGGCATGGTTACCCCCTGACTTTTTGCCTTTGCTGATGCTAACTTTTGATTTGAAAGTGTGCTGAGGCCTGCTAACCAGGCCCCAGCACCAGTGTTCTTTCCCTAACCTGTACTTTTGTTTCCACAATTGGCACACCCTGGCATCCAGGCAAGTCCCTTGTAACTGGTACCCCTGGTACCAAGGGCCCTGATGCCAGGGAAGGTCTCTAAGGGCTGCAGCATGTCTTATGCCACCCTGGGGACCCCTCACTCAGCACAAACACACTGCTTGCCAGCTTGTGTGTGCTAGTGGGGATAAAAAGACTAAGTCGACATGGCACTCCCCTCAGGGTGCCATGCCAACCTCACACTGCCTATAGGTATAGATAAGTCACCCCTCTAGCAGGCCTTACAGCCCTAAGGCAGGGTGCACTATACCATAGGTGAGGGCATAAGTGCATGAGCACTATGCCCCTACAGTGTCTAAGCAAAACCTTAGACATTGTAAGTGCAGGGTAGCCAGAAGAGTATATGGTCTGGGAGTCTGTCATGCACGAACTCCACAGCACCATAATGGCTACACTGAAAACTGAAGTTTGGTATCAAACTTCTCAGCACAATAAATGCACACTGATGCCAGTGTACATTCTATTGTAACACACACCCCAGAGGGCACCTTAGAGGTGCCCCCTGAAACCTTAACCAACTACCCGTGTAGGCTGACTGGTTTTAGCAGCCTGCCACACACCAGACATTTTGCTGGCCACATGGGGAGAGTGCCTTTGTCACTCTGTGGCTAGTAACAAAGCCTGTACTGGGTGGAGGTGCTTCACACCTCCCCCTGCAGGAACTGTAACACCTGACGGTGAGCCTCAAAGGCTCACCCCCTTTGTTACAGCACCCCAGGGCACTCAGTGGAGTTGCCCGCCCCCTCCGACCACGGCCCCACTTTTGGCGGCAAGGCCGGAGGAGATCATGAGAAAAACAAGGAGGAGTCACTGGCCAGTCAGGACAGCCCCTAAGGTGTCCTGAGCTGAGGTGACTGACTTTTAGAAATCCTCCATCTTGCAGATGGAGGATCCCCCCCCAATAGGATTAGGGATGGGCCCCCCTCCCCTCAGGGAGGAGGCCAAAGAGGGTGTAGCCACCCTCAGGGCTAGTAGCCATTGGCTACTAACCCCCCAGACCTAAACACACCCCTAAATCGAGTATTTAGGGGCTCCCAGAGCCTAGGTAACTAGATTTCTGCAACCTAAGAAGAGGAGGACTGCTGAACTGAAAAACCCTGCAGAGAAGACGAAGACACCAACTGCTTTGGCCCCAGCTCTACCGGCCTATCTCCCCACTTCTAAAGACACTGTTCCAGCGACGCTTTCCACAGGGACCAGCAACCTCTGAAGCCTCAGAGGACTGCCCTGCATCTAGAAGGACCAAGAACTCCTGAGGACAGCGGCTCTGTTCACCAAAGACTGCAACTTTGCAACAAAGAAGCAACTTTGAAACAACACACGTTTCCCGCCGGAAGCGTGAGACTTTGCACTGTGCACCCAACGCCCCGGGCTCGACTTGTGGAGAACCAACACCACAGGGAGGACTCCCCGGCGACTACGAGACCGTGAGTAGCCAGAGTTGACCCCCCTGAGCCCCCACAGCGATGCCTGCAGAGGGAATCCCGATGCTCCCCCTGACCGCAACTGCCTGCTTCAAAAGACCCGACGCCTGGTAAAGACTCTTCATCCGCAGCCCCCAGGACCTGAAGGATCCAACCTCCAGTGCAGGAGCGACCCCCAGGTGGCCCAGGTGGTGGCTACCCCGAGGAGTTTCCCCCCCCCCCCCCTCCCCCCCTCCCCTTGCCTGTCTGCATCGCTGAAGAGACCCCTTGGTCTCCCATTGATTTCTATTGAAAACCTGACGCTTGTTTGCACACTGCACCCGGCCGCCCCCGTGCCGCTGAGGGTGTACTTTCTGTGAGGACTTGTGTCCCCTCCCCCCACCCCCGGTGCCCCACAAAACCCCCCTGGTCTGCCCTCCGAAGACGCGGGTACTTACCTGCTGGCAGACTGGAACCGGGGCACCCCCTTCTCCATTGAAGCCTATGCGTTTTGGGCACCACTTCGACCTCTGCACCTGACCGGCCCTGAGCTGCTGGTGTGGTAACTTTGGGGTTGCCCTGAACCCCCAACGGTGGGCTACCTTGGACCCAAACTTGAACCTTGTAGGTGGTTTACTTACCTGAAAAAACTAGGAAACACTTACCTCCCCCAGGAACTGTTGAAAATTGCACTGTCTAGTTTTAAAATAGCTTATTGCCATTTTTGTGAAAACTCTACATGCTATTTTGCTCATTCAAAGTTCCTAAGTTACCTAAGTGAAATACCTTTCATTTGAAGTATTACTTGTAAATCTTGAACCTGTGGTTCTTAAAATAAACTAAGAAAAGAGATTTTTCTATACAAAAACCTATTGGCCTGGAATTGTCTCTGTGTGTGTTCCTCATTTATTGCCGGTGTGTGTACAACAAATGCTTAACAATACCCTCTGATAAGCCTACTGCTCGACCACACTACCACAAAATAGAGCATTAGAATTATCTCTTTTTGCCACTATCTTACCTCTAAGGGGAACCCTTGGACTCTGTGCATACTATTCCTTACTTTGAAATAGTGCATACAGAGCCAACTTCCTACACTAACTGTATATCTGGTGCATAGGGCACCTCCGTGTGTGTTCTTCTGAGAACTCTGCCAGTTGGCCAGGGCTGTTGCCAGTAATATTCCCCTCTTAGTGCCCCGTGTTTTAGGCATAAGCAGCCCAGTCGCCAGTCCGCTACCACTGAGTTTCTCCCCTCCCGCCCCCCCCAATCCACTGTCAGTTCCATAAGCCCCACGCCACTGAGCCACCGTGCAGGCTGCTAGAAAATAAAACTCAAAGTCTGGGACTCCAAGCCCTCCAGCGTCCGGAGGTAGACGTAGAGTGGCCAGGGCCACTCACTGCCATCCGCCATCCCAAAGCAATTCCCTAAGTAATGTGTCTAGCAAGTGAAACCAAGAGGGCGGCAGGGTTATAGGCAAGTTAGTAAAATATTACAGCAGTCTGAGAAGCATTACCATCTTAATGAGAGAACCGCGCACCATAATAGGCAAGAAAAGGGAGCGCCAGAAGGCGACATTGGACAGCAGTGCCTGAACTGATGGTCCCAAGTTGCCCTCCTTATGATCCTGCAGCTCATGATGAATCTGGATGCCCAGATAGTGGAAGGTATGTGGAGCCCAAGACACTTCCTTTGGGCATGAAGACGGATGACCCGTTCCACGAATCGCTGGGAAGACACAAGTCTTTCTTTTATTTAATCGGATGCCAGAACATGCACCAAACTCATCTAGCAGTTGGAACACCTGGGGCAGCGTTGCTGCACCATTGTTAAGATACATAAGCAGGTCATCTGCGTATAGGGAGACTATATGAAATTGTCCACGTCAACATATTCCCCATTCTCGGGCCTTATCCCGAAGTCTCACCGCCAGCGGTTCTAGGGCGATGGCGAATAGCAGTGGGGATAAAGGACACTCCTGTCGGGTTCCTCTGTGTATGTCATAGCTGCAGGAAATCGTTTGTCCTGTCCTGACGCGCACAGTACGATTTGTGTAAAGCAACCTAATCCAATCACCCCAGGCCTCACCCTGTCCCATTCGCAACATAGTGGCATCAAGAAATTCCCAGCTCACCGTGTTGAAGGCTTTGTCAAGATCCACTGACACAATTGTTGCTGTCAAAGCAGGAGGATGCAAATCATTGTAAAGCAGGGAATACAGCCTATGGAGGTTATTGGAGGTGCTACGGTTGGAATGAACCCATTCTGGTCCCCATGTATGAGGTTATTCATATGGGGAAGCATCTCTTGGCAAGTGCCTTACTGAGGATTTTAAAATCCGTGTTAAGCATGGACAGGGACCTGAAATCGCTAACTCTCCTTTCGGCATGCTTGGACTTGGGCAAGGGTATCACTATGGCCTCCCTGGTCGTGGCTGGCAACACCATGATCTCATATGCTTTGGTATACATCTCTATCAACCTTTGAGCCAGGACATCACAGCCCAATTTATAGAAATCCGGGGTCTTACCCATTGCCAGAGTTTTAATGGCTGCCTTAATCTACCCCCAATGTCATTCGTGTGCCCAACGCCTCTCTATCCTCATCAGCAAGGACATTCCGAGGCAGTGCGGACAAGAAGTTTTCCCTCATATTAGATGAGTCCACTCTGAAGGGACCATACAAGGACTTATAATAGGTCGTGAACTCAGCATTGATCTGGGTAGGTGCGTAGATAGTGTCACCCTCCCTGGTTTTCAGGTGAGGGATTGGTATCCCTCCAGCCTCTGGGCGGATCAACCATGCCAGTAGTCACCCTGTCTTTCCTTCTTCTTCTTGCACTTTGGCCATATAAGTCTTGTAATCGTGACACCTAAGGCGCCCTAATGCTGCCTGATATTTCTCCCTGAGCTCCAGTAGTTTGGCCTGTGCCTCTGGTGTGCCATCCAGGTCATTATCATGTCTGTGTAATTTGTCCTCTAAGTGCGAAATGTCCTGTTTAAGGTCTTGTCGGATGCCCACAGTCTGTCCAAGGCAATGACCCCGCACTACCACTTTTAAGGCCGCCCATTCAGTGCCTCTACTGGATGTTGACCCCGGGTCCAGGATCAAGTATTCCGTCAACCTATGTAGTAGTGCTGTGCGATATACATCATGCTCCAATGTTGCTGGATGCAAGCGCCAAGTCGGGATATGTTGGAGATTCTCCATCGTGGTCAGATGGATCAACATCGGACTATGATCAGGTGCAGTCTGGCCCAAGTATTCTGAGTGTAACCGCACCACTAAGAGAGGCCGAACAGAGGATTCTGTCTATTCTGGTATGCACGTGATTAAGGTGTGAGTAATATGAGTAGTCTCTACCAAGAGGGTTCTGAAGGCGCCAGATATCCACTAGGCTCCAATGGGAGATCCAGGTCGACATGCCCTTTGCCACTCTAATAGCTGCTGCCCCTGAAGCGTTGTGGTTGAACGGTCTAGGTCGGGGTCCAACACTCCATTAAAGCCTCCCCCAAGTAGAAATGGAACGTTAGTAAAGCGTGCTAGCCGGGTAGGTAATGAGTGCAGGAACTGAAGTTGGTCCTGGTTCAGGGCATAGACACTACCCAGGACCAGCGGCCTACCGTAAAGTTGCCCCTCTACTAAAACATAGTGGCCCTCCTTGTCTGCGTCAATGATGGTGGCCTCAAAGGGTACGCCCACTCTCACCCGTATTGCCACTCCCCTTGCGTATGCCGAGTATGTAGTTGCAAACAGTTGTCCCCGCCAACACCTTCGAAGGCGGTCTGTTCTCACCTGGATGAGGTGAGGCTCCTGCAACATAGAAATTTATATCCCCCTACATTTCATATATGAAAATATCTTGTGTTGCTTAGCAATCAAACACAGGCCTCTGATATACCAGGACATTATAATTGAAAAAAGGTGCGCCACTGCCATACCATCTAAAATAATTATCAGGTAACATGTACCCCCCCGCCTTCCCAGTTCTCCACAGTACACTGCAATAGCACATCACAGATTCCTAAGTGATCACGGGCTAGAACAAGCAATAAAAACAACCCCCAATTCCCCACCCCATGAGCAGACAAGCAACTGCTGACTGCCCAAACCGTAGTAACCAGTATATGAACATGTGGTATCATTATCCAATTGGATTATCCGGCGGTTGATCTGGGGGGCTGGCCTCAGGAGCGCAAGAGCGAACTGCCCGTGCTCCAGCCTGCCCGCATCGTAGACTTACGTGACCAACAGGGCTGAAAGTGTATAGGCCCCGTGGATTTAGACAATGTCATCTGACGTCTGAGGTGTCAAGTGGGGCGGGGGGTTCCTCCATCACACTAGAAACCAAGTCTAAATTGGAGGAGTCTCCCCTGTCCAAAGTCTCAGGCCCGACCTTTGGCCGTCGTGCGAACCTTTCACCTCCATCAGGGATGCCGCCACCTGGAGCGCTGCTCTCTTCCCCTGATGTGCCTGCTGGTTTGTGGGTTTTGTCACCTGGTGGCCACCCTCCGAATCTCTGGAGTGTCTTCTCTTAACACGTCGTCGTGATTGTTTGTGTTCCACCTGTTTGACGCTCATAGTGCCTGCATGGTATGACTTGAGCCATGCCCATGCTTCACCAGGTTCCTGAAAAAAGTGTGTAATGCCATCTAATATAATCTTTAGCTTTGATGGGAACAGCAAATAGTACCGGAGTCCCTCCTGCCGTAGGGCTCGTTTCACTCCCAGTAAGGTGGCTCGCTGAGATTGGACTGCCATTGTGAAGTCTCGAGAGAAGGTGGTGCGGACACCTTCTGCCTGGAATGGGCCTGCATCGTGGGCTGTCTGCAACAGCAGGTCACGATCTCAGTAGTGCAAAAGTTTTGCCACTGTTGGTTGGGGTGGCATCCCCGGCTCTGGCCCCAAGGATCTTGTTCAGGGTGTTCTTTATAGTGGTAGGCATCTCCCCAGCCTCACCGTTAACCAGCTGTTGGGTGGGCACCAGTGCCGTCTGGGGCGCCCCCTGCAATTTGGTCCTGAGTTTCCCCATAACCAGCATGGATCTGGAAGCAGCCAGGACCCACAGCCGTCTGCGCCCAGTCCAGTGACCAGTGAAGTAGATTGGCCCCTCACGCAGGACACTAGTAGCTATCCGTCTCGTGGATCTCTACACGCGATGAGTCTCTCAGTCCAGCCCAGCATAAGAGGGTCAGTCCTGTTCTTCCACAGTCTCTCATATACAAGGACCCCCCATCACTGCTCACGCGGGTCACCCCTCCAAGTGGGGGGAAGGTATGCAGGCCACTCCAGTGCCAGGCCCCACGTCAGGCACCCCTAGGCCGGCACTCTCAGCACATGCAGTGAAGGGCGGGGCAAAGAGTACATCCCGTCCTCCGCTCTTCCTTGGGGACTCGCTCTCCAATGCCTCACCTCTGAGGGCCAGCTAGGCTGGGGCCTACTGCGACGTCCGTGCGGCCTTTTCGCCTCATCGCCGCGGGCCCTGGCCTCAGGTCTCCACGAATCTTGTGGCCAGCCTAGGGGGGAGGGACCCTCGTAGCCAAGATTCTCCGTGTTGCCCCCTCCCCGGGAATCCGGGCCGTACTGCCACTGCCTCACCACCCCGGCAGTCAGCCGGCCGGCCGGCCGCTTGAGTGCATGCCTGCACCACAGGCTCCTTTTCACCTTCGGCCTCTCTTCAGGCCAAAGCCGGTGTGGCGGGCAGGGCCGGGCCACACCTCTCTGATCGGCCAGGACCCTTGTCCATCCAGCACAGCCAGCAGTGGCACCCGATGCCCCTCAGGACCTTGTCCCACGTATCACTAAAGGTAGGCAGGCCCCCTCTGTCTCACAATGTCATGGGGGGCCCTCCCAACATCAACGGAATATCCGGATTTTGAGCGGGCCGGCTCAGCGCTCCGGGACTAGGCAGCTGCCATCTTAGCTGGGCAAGCTCCGCCCCCGCATTTGTAATGTATATTACATCATTCATGAAAGTAGCAGTCTTATCTCTTCCCCATGATACACGTCACCCTTTAGCTCTGTTGCATAACGTTAATGGGATCCATGCGGGTTCTGGCACACTATGAAACTTTCAGTTATGAAGCTGTTCTTTTCTTGCTGCTTTCATTACAAAAATAATATTGGAACTTTAGTGGCCATAAACAGCAACTTAAAGCAATTTAGTTTGAATAATATACCAAAATAAGCAATCCTGGGATTTTTTGCCATTTATCTGTAACAATAACTCTCACAATGTATTATTTTCTAAGTGATATATCACTTCTACTCTATTTATCTTGTATGTCGTAAGGGGTGAGGTGGTGGTGGAGCATTTACCAAGCTGTGTCCGCAAGGTGGCCCCAGCGTGCCATCTAGCAGATGATTTGGGTGGGAGTTGTCCAAGTAATGGAGGTCTAATCCTGTCCTCCTGTGGCTCCCAACTCTAATAAAGCAGGATTTTAATGTTTGCGGCACCCCCTCTACCTGCTCTGTAGTCTAATATCTAGGCATTATCAGGGACATCCTGCGACTCTTCCCCCTTTGTCACAGGGCTGTAGAACCTGTCCATCTGAGTCTTCCCCTCGAAGTTCTGAGGTACCCAGCAGTTCTGACCATCGGCGCATCAATGAGTGCTGTCTCACTCCCCTGGCATCCTCCCTAATCAGTTCCCTCTCCTCCGCCTGGGCCCATGTCGTGAGATCCTTCATCCATGCAGTAATTACAGGGCTTTTCCTTGCTGTCCACTGTAGTGCAGTCCGGCACTTAGCCACTGCCAATGCAAAATCTATTAAACTGGTGGCAACTTTCTGTGCTTTGGATCCAGGGAATAAGCTTAACAGACATGTCTCTGCTGTACATGATAGTGTGCTCCCTAAGACGTCACTGAGAGTGGTGATCACCGTCTCCCAGAACCTGTGTACTTTGGGGCAACCCCACGTCATGTGGTTAAAGTCGGCATCTGGGAATGAGCATCTTGGGCATGTTCTAATGCCACCCCTGTATATGACTCTGTGCCTATGCAGCTGCAAGTATGTCATATGTGAAGGGCTGGCTTTTGGGCGGTGAAAGTGGTGCTGCCCTCATGGGAGTGCTGTTGTGTTCTTAGCAATAACTTCCGAAACCTGTGATTTAAAAGCACCTGTTAAAAGGTTCCTTGTGTGTCCAGACTTCAGGAAACAATTAAAATGTCAAGATACCTCTTGTGAATAATGTTCCTGCTAGGAAGAGAGATGGGAGTTTTGACTAGTGGCAGCTTTGACTCAATATAAAGTATCATGGGGGTTAATATGCCTGCTGCGAAAAACAGAACTATGGGGCATATTTAAGAAAGGTGGCACTGCACATAGTGCAGCGCCACTTCTTGCACTCCTTAGTGCCCCCCTAACACCACCATGTGTGCGTCATATTTACAATACGGCGCACCATGGCGGGAGTTAGGAGACTAGCGTCAGAATGATATATGCTAATCTGGCGCTTTCCAGGATTAGCGTCAAGTATTGACGCTAATCTTGCAAAACACCCAGAGGCCCATTGTAACCAATGGAAGACTCCTTTTAATGTCTGCTCTGAGCAGGCATTAAAAGTGGCGGGGAAAAATTACGCAAAGAAATCTGACAAATTTCTTTGCATCATTTTATGGCCTTCCTAATGTGGGGATTACCCCTTTGCATACATTTTGCCTTGCTGTGGGTTCATGTACAGTAATCTCACCCAATTCACCCATCTCTCCCCAAGTCCCATCTTAAGCATAACCTTGCAAAGGAAGTCCCACTGCACAAAGTCTTCTCTAGGTGTACCGACATGACTGTGCCATTCGGGGAGAGGCACATTTGTGGGTGCTCAAGTATGTAATATCGTCTACGGAGGTTGAGAGGTGCTCGGATTCATAATAAACCCATTCTGATCACTATGAATCAGGGTTGGCATGTGGTGGAGTAGTCCGAAGGGCCAGGACTTTGCTGAGGATTTTAAAATCCAAGTTTAACATGGACAAAGGGCCAAACGCCAAGGTGGGTGCGCCCAAGGGTTTGGAATTAGGAAGTGGTATAACTAATGCGTCCCTAGTTGACTCGGGCAGTGTCACGAAGTGCAGTGCTTCTTCATATATTTACTCCAATCTAGGGGCCAGAGTAGAAGCAAATGTGGCATAGAATTCTGCCGGTAGCCTGTCTGGGCCCTGGGTTTTACTGGAGGCCATCTCCTTAATGGTGATTTTACTCTCCTTTGCTATCACTGGGTCTCCAAGCGCCTCTCTGGACAGAGGTATCTAGTTCTCGTGAAGGTAGGGGAGTTAAGAAATTTGTCATATTACCCTGTGGAATAGGCTCCAGACGTCGGTAAAGGACAGAGGTATTAATGGCCTTCAGGGAATAAATCATGGTGCCCTCATAAGCATCCCCTAAGTGTGTGACCCAACTAGCCAGACTAGAAGTCTGCCCGTCTGTCTTTTTTTTTTTTTTTGTCATGTGCCCCAGCAATGTAGTGTAATCGTAAAGATGAAGGCGTTCAAGTGCTGCACTGTATTGTTCCCTGGTCTCCCTGTGTCGTGTCTGTGCTCCTTCTACTATCCTCCATCTGATCTGATTGTCCAACTTGTGGAGAGTAGCTTCAAGTTGCATAAGTTGTCCAGTCAGCTCCCTTCTAACCCAGATCGACCATCTGTTTTGCTTTCACTAATGACCGAGCTGACAAAAATCTCTGGAATGCACTTCTCAGTTCAAAGAAGACATTTATTATTATTTCACCACACGGTTCCTAAAAGGAGATTAGTAGGTCGAAAGCATCTGTTTAATAATAGTCACAGCAATGAAAGGAAAATGTATAAAAATGATCAACTGCAATGTACACAGCAAATATATGTAGTTATAATTATGCAAAACAGAGAATAAAGTAAAAATTCATCACCGTAGGGCCTGCCAAACTCTTCATTAGGGTCGAGCCTGCGTTGCATGCGTATCGCAGCGAGACACTTTAGTTATTAGAAAAGGGCTTGGAGCCCTGTCGACATCACGTCAGTGTTTTTCATTGGTTCATGGGCTTGCCTATTAAAATCTGCTTGCTTTCAATAGTCGAAGGCATGCACACGTCGTGCCTTTTCCGGTGGCTAGCCCTCCTCGAGCGCATCGACCAAGTACAGAAAACATGCGAGGCTCGTTGTTTTCTGTCCGGCTCGTGGACTACTTTTTTTTCTATTTTACTAGCGCGATTTCTCTTGGCAGAAGTCGAGCGCTTTACACAGTTAATTGCACTTTTTCGGGTTATGTACATAAATACTTTTGCCGATAGGTGAAAAGTCGGGTTAGGAGTTTACAACGCTATCTGCTCTAACATGAGCAAACGCGAGACCCATTGCATTGCAAATGCTTGTGCAATGTTGTTAGAGCTCATGTAAAGCACCTCAATGCCTCCAGGTTGAGTTCGCGCTATATCAAAACAGCAAACAAAATAAACTTTTTGGGGTTGGGCGTGAATCGACCTACGAAGTCAAACAGGTTCCTGCTGTGGATACATTAGTCTTCCAAGCTACATGGAACTTGTGCGCCCTGCATCCCTCACAAAAACTTTTACAGCCTAAGTATTCCTATGTTACTTTTGTGAGGTGCTAACATGTTCCTTGGGGAGCCTAAACTTCCCTCCCAGCGCGGGGACTCCTTTGAAACAAATCTCCACACGCACGCCTTAGGCTTTCGCGAGTGTAGCCTTTGCTTTGGAAATCCTGCTCAGGACGGTTTTGAGCCGAGTCCTCTGAATGTCGAACCATCTCTTTCCAGTACCCTTTACCCCTCCCTTTCTGAGAAGTTTCCAGGTATCGAAACCCATAGAAGGCAGCGGCCGCCCTCCCGCCCCCACTTTAATCTCTTGCAGTGTAACTTTGCTTGTGAAGCAGTAATATTTCAGACTACCCTCTGAGCAGCGCAGAAGCTTGAACAGCACGTTACAGCATAGTTGGACTGAACTGTCAGTAACGGTGATAAAAAGTGGGCAGTCAAGCAGATAAACTCTTTATTTGTTTATTACACCCCCCCGAATTTCAGACCACCTTTCCGGTTTTCAATCCACCCGGAGGCAGCACCCGCTGTTTTGCACATTTTCTTTTCCATCGCGCAGCGGGATTCTTCAGGATGAGAGGAGTCCAATGCTCACATGGGTGCGAGGAAGAAGCGTTTAAACTTTCCCAAATGTAAGTCCAGATGCTCACATTGGATGCAAGTACTTTAACTCCTCTGGTTGGACGACAGTGTTGTAGAGCACAGTTTGTCCAATTGCACGATTACAAGTTGTGAGCAGCAAACAATCTCTTTGCAACATCAGCTCAAATCCCTGAACGACAGGGTACTTCTATATAGACTTAGGAACGCACCATATAGTGATTTAGAAGACAGATCGGAATTCTTTGAGTTTAAACCTGGCGCTGTCACCACAACATAATGATTCCCACAGGCTTCAAATACCACTGAATAACAATGTCCAGTCATCCGCTCTGTTTGGGGACTGTTACATTGGGGAGATAAGTTACAGACAAAACCAGTCTTAACCAGGGATTCATCCAGTTGCAACTCAATTCAGCGTTTTAGATCTGGCTGTAGATGGTATAATAGTTTCTTCACTGTATTGAGTACAGGTTATAGTAACCGAGAATGTACTTTAAGCCGGTTCATTAGACTTTCTTGCATGCTTTCCCCCGTTTGTCTCTGCTTGCATGGGTACTGATCAAAGCCATGACTTTATAACGATGGTCCCATTGTGTCAATTGTGTTTCTCGTAGGTTTGTTGTGGGCTTAAAGTAGTTCTTTTGTTCGACTGCATATGGGAAATGTAGCTTGTAATTGCAACCCCGTGTGTTTACTCTTTGAGGTGTTTACTTTGCAGACACAACTTGTTAATTGATTTTTAGCCTGTTTGTTTAGAAAGCCCATGCAATATCGGTGACATATCCTGCCCTAACGATATAGTGCTGATGATCCTTGCTCGTTTATATATACATCGTGACTTTTTTTTTTTGTATGAACATGTGCTCTCTTGGGTATTAAAGACACCCGTGAGTCATCATTACCTTTTTTTTTTTTTTTTTGTTGGATTGGTGATGAAGGATGCCTATCTGTGTAGGAGCCTGATTTAGATTCTGAAAGCGTTTTTTTTTTTTTTTTTTTACTGTACTCGTGTAGGAAAGATTATCCCTATTGAATACAACCAGCCTAGAATCCCCTTGACAAAGAGAGCAGGACAGAGTTATATGTAGAGAACCCATAACAGGTCTCTTAGGGCAATTGACAGGTAACCTGTTTCTTGCTGATCTTATGAACCTTGAAAGGCTAGGTTTCGAACCTGTGACTATGAAGTCAAACACACATCCCTGGAATGGATGCACTGCCCACAGAGCCAGCACAGCACACCTAGCTACTGAAATCAATAACTAAAATAAAGCAAGAGGACACTGGTTTGTAGTATGTACCCTGACATTCTCAGTATTAATGTCCTGCTGGTTGCTACTTTGTTGCTTGGTCCACCTCACTACAGTTCTGTTCTGCTTCTCCCCCCCCCCCCCCCTTCCTATTTTCCATCATAATTTTTAGGTCGAGCACGCAAGTGCTCTGATGTGTTGTAATCTATCTGTGGGCTTTTAACCAAGCCCACCACATGCCCATCACTATCACTCATTCATGGGCTTGCCTTTCAAAAATCCTTTATCATTTGTAAATGCTTCACGTTTGTCCCTCCTTGGGGCAGTTTTGTTACCGCCCTGGCCATCTACCCTGCTGCATGGATAATAGCGCAGTTGCTGATACACCTGACTGCGAGCCAACTTCTTTTTCCCTTTGTCCCTCCTGCTCTCACGCTCATGGTGGCTGTGGTGCTTTGAATTGGCTTGCTTATGTCAACTGTTTTACTTTACATTTTCAATTTGTGTGACAAGAAAAGTCCAGTTAAGAATTTACAACGTTAATGGCTCTAACTCGAGCAAACGTGAGACCCATTGCATTGCAAATGCTTGTTTTTCTCATGCCAGCAAGAAGATGACCCCGTTCCACTGCGAGAAAGAGATATCCACCCTCACGGGACAAATGTCAGTCATTTGACATCTAATCCTGACTGAGGTCTTGGAAATTCCACCGCTACTGAGCAGGGCCACCTTTTTATATCTTAAAAGAACCAAAAGGGCTTTCCTGAGAAAACCCCTCCCATGTAAGAGAAATATTCAAACATGCTGGCTACTGTAGGTCAGAGTTGAAATGAAAGTGTTGAACTGGCCAACATCTCAAGGCATTTCTCCAAAGGCCAAACGGTTCCCTGCACTGAAAAAACATAAGTCTGGTACATTCTTATCATGCTGACTGACTGTTCGGTGATAATATGTCCTAGCTCTTCAGTGAGAAAGAATTCGAAAAACAAGCACAGTTTACCATGTGGAAAAACACAGCTCAACTGCAATGTCTAATGCTACGATACAGTCAATATGCAGCTAAACTGAATACAAAATGTAATCTATAACCAGTGACCACTAAAATGACAGTAGGCAGCTAAGCCATGTGCAAAGTGGTGCGACACGACATCAGTGGTCAACACACAAATAATACTATACCATCCCAAACAGTGACCATGCTATACCACCTGGAGCGCATTCCTTTCTACTAGCGCATTAGTCGCCGAGCCCTCGTTGTGTTTAAAATATTCCAGGATGGCTGTCTGAATAGAGTCTTTTTAAGCTTTCATCTTCAAGCATCAAAGGGTTGAGTCACTAGGTGGGTGTCACCGAGTGCTCCTCGACAGTGGAACTTTTTCTAAAGGGGGATATGGTCAGATAGCGTACACCCCAGGTACTATGATAGGTGCCCCTGCGGGCTGTTTGAGGAGGTGAACATATCAAGTCTGGTGACCAGTCTATAAATGTGGGAATAGTCACATTTTTGTCCGTGTTGGTTTTTCCAGACCTCTGACATTTCCCAGAGTCTCAGCCATTGTCTCAAAACATCTGAGATCTTATGTGCTGGAGCTTCAGGCATAGATGGGGTGGACCTGTCCAAGTTCACATCTGCCACATAGTTAAAATCTCCTCCAAGGGTTGCTGTGGATGCGATGGAGACAGAAAGAGTCTGCAAAAACAGCGCCCTGCTTGGTTTGGGGCATATATACTCACTTTCCTGCTCAATAATCTACCTTTAACTAGTGCATACCTACTGTCTTTGTCAATGATTGAGTGTGTATGTTCAAAAGGTGCTGCTCTGATCCACATTAGCACCCCCCAGGAGAATGCACAGTAGGAGGTGGCGTAGAGCTGGCCCCACCATCTACGTTTTAGGCAAACCGCCTCTTCACTTCTAAGAAGCATCTCCTGTAGCATAGCTGTGTGTACTCCTTGCCACCGTAGATACCGATAAATCTTGTGGCGTTTGGAGATGCATTCTGTTCTTCTAATATTCCAGGACACAAAAGTTAAGGTATGTTTGTGGTCAGCCATATCCACACATAATACGAAGCAGCCACTGATATGCCTCTTCCTCTCCCTGATTATCTCCCAACAGGAGCAAACCACATTGTGACCCCCAGGACCAACAAACACAACCACAACTACGAACTCCAACACCTAAGAGCAGTCCTGCAACAGCTGCCCTCCCAAACCTGAAAGAAAAAAAAAAACATCATTAGAAGAATACCACCTCTAGTCACCCGGCAGGGGCAATCCTACAACGAGAAGGCTATGGAAAAGAAGTTTGCAAATCTTCACTCCAGCCTAGAGGGTAGTATTTGACCTGGAAGTGGGGCCAATGTGAACAGGCCACTATGAAGCCCATGGGCAAGGCCCTCAGCTCGTCTTGTGTCCGCAGCCCTCTGTCCCACTCCTGGGGGTGAACCACTACCATCCAGAGGGATTGGGGGGGAAGCAGTATTACCCTGTCTGCTCTATAGCCTGAGAGGAAAAAACCCTCAAGCTAAATCACCATATGTTCATATAATATCTTCAGCTGTCTGGGGAGCCACATCAGGGGGAATCTCCCCCGTAGCATTCAACGCTTCCGAATTCAAAGATAGTGATCTGTGTCCCCATGAGGAGCCATGCGCGTCTTCTGTCTGTTGAGTTAGCGTGAACTGGTTTCCTAGATCGCCGTCCAGGAGCTCTTGTCATGGGTTTGGCCAGGGAAGCAGAGCTTCCGCTCTTTACACCTCTAGCCACGTCCGTGCATTGTTCGGGGTTTCACAAAAATGAGTGGTGCCATCCAGAAGTATCTGCAGTTTAGCAGGGAACATCATTGAGTACTGTAATCCTTCACGGAGCATCTTCTTGACTTCCTGGAACAATGCCCTCTGCGCCTGAACCTTCGCCATGAAATAGGGAAACACCAAGACCTTACCGTTATCCACTGCAAAAGGCCCACTGCTGCAAGCCTTCTTACAGATAATGCCTCTGTCTTTGTAATGTAAAAGTTGTGCTGCTACTGGGTGAGGGGGGCAGCCAAGTGCCAGTGGGTGGGTTGGCACCCTGTATGCCCTTTCTAGTGCAAAGAAGGGTGTAAGATGATTGGTAACAACCTCCGTCCAGAGCCAGTTCTCTAACAAGGCCACAATGTCAGATCCCTCTGTGCCCTCTACTAGTTGCCCTCTGGTAGACCCACCACTCTGACATTGTTATGATGATTGTGTCCCTCTGGATCTTCAGCCCTTGGTCCACCAGTTTGCGATGTTCCACCTGCAGCAAACCTAGGCCAACAGAGATAGCACTGATGTCTTGTAGTGTTAACTTATGTCTGCAATGGCAGCAAGAACTTTATCCAAGTGGGAGTGCATTGAGATGTCGGTTGGGTCTCGGGTTTCAGCCTCTTCTTGAGGAGGCGGTGGAGGCTCATTTACCTCCGGCATTGCAGTCCCCGTTCTATTCCGTGGTTTTACCATATTTGCTTCTGCCATCACTCCAGGTGCCAGTCTCGACTGTGTCGGTGTTTGTCTGTGCAGGGAATGCTGCGGGCACCGTTGGCCAGATGAGCCCTCAATTAAGCTCCAAGGACTGTTCCCTGTGTGGGAGGAGAGTGCTAGTCTTAGGAATCTTTACTTGCAAACCTCCGTCATTTCAGAAGCTCCCTGCTATAGTCAGAACTGAACTATTTTGATCCCTTTCAGTCATTGATGGGGAGGTATGCACCAGGTAACTCCCCGAACCTTCCTCTGGGGGAGTCAATGGACCTCACCCCTTCACACATATATTGCGATGTATGCAGTGTGTGGTCCTGGGCCCCTGTCACCAGCCTCAGTGAGTTACAACAGTCAGAGCGGATGTGATTTTTTTTTTTTTAGGTGAAGCGCACCAGAGCAATCCTCCGGCGCCGCCCAGTAAAGATCTGGTTGCTAGTGTCCCAGCAAGGCCCCAACTCTCAACTCTCTTGTCACAGTGTGGGCGTTTTCTCACTGCTCTCTCCAGCCATCAGAGCCCTAGTTCATCGCCATCTCTAATTAATGGGGCTATACTCTCCGACTTTGATGCATGTAGATGTTGTGCTATGTTTCTTCCCACTGTTATCGTCGCTTGCATCCAGGGCTCACGCCCCTGCACCTTTCATTCTCCTCGCCCCCTGCTAATGTTGTCTGTGGTAGTCCTTAGCTGTGTCAGCCGCTCTGTAAGTTGTGCCACAGGTAGTTAATTTTCTCCCCTTTTGCCCTGCGCTGAGCTCCGAGGTCTCTGTCTACTCCAGAGCACACCAGCCCGCAGCTCAGCCCTCTTCACTTGTTCGTGCTCCTCACTGTCGCTGAGGTGCACCCATCCTCTTGGTGGCTGCCCATCAGTCTCAGTGGGGCACACAGCGCTCCGAGCCGCTACCACCATTTTATTATTCCCAGGAGTGGGGCCTCCGGCCTGAAAGTCAGATTTGTGTGCCCCCCCCCAGTAGTCCCCAACCTCAATTCCACTGGGGTAGGTGGGTGATTGGCTTCTGTACTGTGCCCAGGGGTTGTCTGCCTTAGCTCTACTGCTGTGATCACACAAGATATTCGCTGGGCTGATGCGGAGCAGCAGGCTCACGCTACTGCCATCTTCAGCATCCAGGCCTTTTGGCCATCTTATTGGTATTCATCCATATGTTTGTGAGAATAAATGTAGTTAAAAAATGTTATATTTCTACAATTATTTAACTGATAAACATGCACTCGTACTTTGCTGCCTGTTGCTTTTTCACAACTTAAGCAGTCAAATATAGCGAAATACTACACGTGCAGATAAAATCAGCATTATATTACAGATATGTGTTAACATATGCCTACATTTAGGGAAATTTCAAACAGTTTTTTTAACTTTCCATGCTGTCTTTTTGCTCAGTTGTTGTCCTGGAAATCACGAAAGACAGCATGGACTCACATACAAGAAACACATTTTTCCATATTCTTTCCACATTTAAATATAAATACAGACAGGAGACACATTGTTTTCTGTCTGTATTAATCTGTAAAAATGGAAAACCGTGGGCCTTAATCATTGAGTAATTTGACTTGCTTGAGTGAGGGCTCTATTGTGCTCCTTCTATGTAGCTCCAAAAACCAGTATGTCATCACTGTAGTTAAATGCATTCACAACAGGTTGTATGATGAGTCGTAGACGCCTTGGGAAAGTGATGACCCACCAAACTAAGTTTTTTGTATCTAAACAAACCAACATGTGTAGCAAAGGTTGTAATATATCTGCAGATTTCTTCTATTTCCAACTGATGATAACCTTTATTGAAATCAAGTTAAGAGAAGATCTTGGTACCTTTCAATTGCGTAACCATGTCAGCAATGTGCAGCCCTGGATGTCGCTCTTTGTTTGCCTGGTGTATGTTAATGTGTATTCACACAGTTCCTTCATGGTCCTTTTTAGGCACCACTACTATGGGAAAAACCCACAGCGTTGGACCAGTGGAGCGTTCAATAATGTCATGCTTAAGTACTGATTCAAGTACTTTTTCAATAGCTACTTGTAAATGAAAAGCAACTAGTCTATCTCTGATCAACAGGACAGACATCCTCATTAATATGCAGTTTCACTTTTCATAGTCTTTAACTTTCCTAAACTATGATACAATAAAGGTAATCGACTTACTATTACATATTAAGCATTTATGTTGTAATTCACTGAAATCAGTCCCATGTCAGCAGCCTTGTCGAAACTGAGCAAGCAGGCACTTGCCTCTGTACCTTGAAGCACATAGATCAGTGAGTGTACCGTTGTTTTCTTATGTTTCACTGTTGCCATAAATAAACCTTTATTGTTCATGGGTATCAATACAGCTCAAATTTACACTTTGTTATTTGATGGACAATGGACTGACTTAGCGGTAGCTGAATCAGTTCATTGTACTTTTCTCCAGGCATTATTATAACTATCAAAGTGCCACTGTCCATAATGAAAGGTATTGTCCATCCATTTATTTTCAATGTGGTGTTTGGACGGTGTTTGTATGATTTTGTTATTTTGACTTATCGACTTTTCTTTGACTGACTTCACTCCTTACAGGTGACCAATTCAACATGTGCATGTTTTTTTGAGGTAAGCATTGACATGGCACAATCACTTTCTTCACTTTCACTTATTATTAAGGATGAAGAACTGCTTGAGCTTGACAATGATTTAGATGAGTTTTGAGTTAGTTTAGTATCCATTTGCCTCAACTGATGTCAGCGTTTGGCCTTGTGGGCTTGCGTCGAGCTTTGCTACTGGAACGTTCTGGTGGTCATTTTGTCTTTGTCCTGTGACACACTTTCCTTTTCTGTGGCTCTGCTCATTGCCCCAAAATGGATATCTTTACCACAGCCTTTGTATATCTGATGAGTGGCAGACACTTTCCTTCGTGTGGAAATGCAAATCCACACCTAAGCACTTCTTTTGCGTGTAGCCATCACTTAGTGTCCTTCAGTCTTTTGTTTCAAATTGCTTTTCACGACTGTGACCGACTCGCTCTGGGCACCTGCGGCCTCCATGTCGGCAGCTTGCCTCATCACATTCCTCAGCTCTGGCAGCTATCAATACTTGCTCTAGACTAAGTTTCTATCATCCTTCGGCGTCTGAACGAATCAGACATGCATCCATCGTTCACTTTAACCCTCATGGCTTCTTCATCATTAAGTTAATTGACCTTGAAGTGTTTGAGTGTGTCGAGTATTTCCATGAGTTTATCAATTGTTTCGTCAACTGTTTCATGTTCTTGACAAAAACATATCTTTCATAATCAATGTTAAGTAGTGGACTAAACTTGAGATTCAGCGCATTCTTAATCTGGCGGTAAGTTAACTAATTTGTTCTTTTTATACTTCAGTTTGTATTGTCTCACACCTGGTTAAACTTTGCTTTTTAGTACTATTTGAATAATGATAACTGTCTTTACCTGTGCTTTATAAACCTGATTGAATCTGCCTTCAGTGTTAACACTCCGTATTTTGTATATATACATATATTTTTTGTGTGGCAGTGTCTTACCTTTTTGTAAAATCATAATCGTAGTTTTTTGACCAGCGATGTGTAGGCTTTTGCATGAAGCTCTTTCCCTTCACACACTTCACACCTCCTGGAGTTGTGCTTTTACTCCACATTTGCCAACCATTGATTTGCTATTTTGAAAGCACATATGGCACACATGAACAGTTTGCCTGGAACAAGGTAAGCTCTGCAGGGGAGCAGGTTCTTATTAGGGTTACTTATCCTCTATTATTTCCCCAGTTGTAGTGTCTTCCCCAACCTGGTACCCTCTGAATAACTAGGCCACACATGGAGCTGTAAGTCACACGTCTTTATTCCTCTGTGGGTACCTGTGAATTCCAACATTCTAAAAACAAGTGTTAATGCATTTTTATTTTCACAGTTACGTCACACACTGATAAGGAGTCTTCAGGGAGCCAGAAAGGTTCCATTCTAAATCATGCAGGACACTACAAACACTACACATGGAACAACAGAGGGAAATTGGTAGGGGCAGATATGGTCTGGGCTTTAGATGATTTTACACTGATTCTTATTGACTGATCATAATTACAAACCGCCTTGAACTTTGCCTGTGGTAAGGGTGCGAAATACTGTTAAACATAACTGTAGCCTTTTGGCATATACGTCTGGCAAATAGGCAATATGTATTGAGTCTCCAAAATGACATGTTCAAGTAGCGTAGCCACAGTGTAGCTAGTAAGTCTTGTGTCATGGTATTCCAGAGACTGTATGTTATGTATTTGATTGCTGAAAGGAAGCCGTCCAACACCCAGACCTTGCTGTCAGTCGGCAGCAAGAGGCCTTTCATGTAACGTAAAACCTTTTTGTAAAAATTGTAGGGCAAGGGCCTTCAAACCAGTTCAACACACTTGGAAATTTCACAAAGATGATTAGAAATTTGAAATGAGAAAAGGCCCTCATCTTTAGTTGAAAACGCTGTGCATAATCCATTTGAGGGGCAGAGTAAGAAAAGAGCTAGTTGCAGTTTTCTTAATTAGTTATCTGGCTAACTTAGCACTAGTTGTACACTCGGATATTACTGATATTATGTCAGACTTCTTTCCATAGTCTGACTTATACCCCGCTCACTTATAAGACGAAGATGGTTAGCCACGGATAGTTTTCTCTTGTGGACACAACATGCTTTTCCGGTTAAGTCCCCTTGGCTGTGGCAGTGTACTGCTGCCAGCTTCTTTTTTTATTTCATTATCAAGCCACCTATTCCTTCAGTTACGGTATGGATGTTTCTTTGATTAGTAGCTTGTTGACCAGTCTTATAATTGATCTATCAGAAGCACAAGTGCTGATCGACAGCTGATACAACTGGTGCATCTGTAAACAGTAGGAAGCACTACTAAACATACAGGGATGGGTGAGTGTTGAGTGTTTCCAGTGAGGATTAAAACTGTTTCGGGTTTGAAAGAGCTATGAAGCAAAAAAAAAAACTTTAATTATCTCATTCTTCAATCTTATCAAGGTTACAAGCTTGTGGCGCATGTATGTAAGGCATTTTAATGGGGTGGATGTACTTCTGTGACGTTGGTCACCAGGTATTCCTGGCATTTATCAGGGCCTAAACACTAATAATAGTCTTTTGTAGTAGCCATAGAATTATTTTATTTCTTAGTGCTGTAGTGCTTTTGACTCTGCAGTGTTTTATGATCTGCAGTTGTTCTGTATAATATAATACAATTTAAAAACATAGCTTCATTCATTCATCTCTTAGTATTAACCATTACTTGCAGCCAAACTGCTGTTGTGTCAAGCAAGCAGAATCTTAATCATCAGTACTTTACAAATAATCTAATTTTTCATAACTTATTGGGTTTAGGGATTTATTATAAAGGGTCATAATTCTGTATAGATATTAATGTTGATCATAGCAACGTATGCTTTCTGACCTGCCTTTAAGTTGTACTTGAGAATATCAGTGTTTCATGCAACTAAAATCAGTTGCCCACATAGCCATTAGTAAGCTTAAGTTTTTCCAGGTAGGTGCTTTACTTTTTAGCAGTTATTTTTCTTTACCAGCGAAATTGGGTCTGAGCACTTGGCCAGCCTCACAACACTTCTTGTCTGTAGGAGAAATTATAGTGATGGCTCGTGTATCAGGTTGTTTCCCCACAGTTATTTCTAAGTATTGTAGTAACAGGTTACTTGAATCTGTATTGTATAATTTGCTTACTTTTAGGTGTGAGCTGTCTATATGCTGGATTGGACCGATTGCTGAGATCTCGGTGTTTGGCAGGCAAAATTAATTTGAATTTAAAGCTGTATTTTTATTACATTTGCTGACTGCTCCCAAATGTTTCTTGTTTGTATGGGTCTCTGCACCCAGGGAACACACACTTATGTTTTTGTGACATCGATTGGATTTACACCTTTTAATTAGAGCCAGTGTTATGTTGTGAAACCACATGGTTTCTGCCCTTTTGATACTAATGTCAGTATGGTGATGATTCACCTCTCAATGCGGTTGCCTGTAACTTGCCAGTCTGCTCCATTGTTGCAGTATTACGTGGTATGTCAGGGGTGGTCTTGCCATGTAATACTAACACAGTACCCAGAAGTGGACCTCTGGTTCACAACAATAAACCTTAGGTCAGTTCTGGTAGAGTGGCAAAAAGCAGCCAGGTTACTTAGAGGAACATAATAAGTAAATGACACGCCTAGAAAGAAATCCAACACGAATTTAGACAAATAAAGCAGATTTGTATTTTAATTTAGACACCAAAATAAACATACGTTACATACAACCGGAGTTGTCGGTGTTTTATTTTTATTTTTTTAAAGCATTTAAAAATAGGCACACTCTAAAGTCTCAAATGGATAACATTGGAGTCAATGGGGAAAAACAAAGTGTGCAATCGATCACTTGTAGAGTGAGTTCCGTAGAACCCACCTGGATTTAAAGTCTTGGGGGTCCCTAGACAAAGTCTCAACAGACAGTATCCTGTTACCTTGCCTAGGGAGTCTGTGAACAGAGCTGGTCTAGCTGCCCTTGGTGCGGATGGGATCCGCAGGCGGTGTCAATATTCTAGCACTTGACAAACACATGCATGGATTTGGAGTTACACTCTGTCCTTGGAGAGTAGAGGCCGTTGAGGTCCCTGGACTTGGATTCCACAGCAGGATCTTCACTACCATGTCTTGGGGCTTCAGGTGCAGTGTTAGCGTTTCACCTGTGAATCACAGGAGGGTTGCGCAAAAGATGCGTTGCCACTTCTCTCGAAGTCACCTCCTTCAGGATGCATGATCTCAAGAGTGGGGTCATTGCTGACATCCGTCACAATGCTTGGAACTGCTCTGGAGTGGGTGGTGTCCAAGAAAGCGTTGGTTGCCGGGCTGGCGACAGACAATCCTTGACAGCGGCAAAAGTAGTCCATGGTTAATATGTTGTCTGGAGGTCCTCTGGAATGGGGTAGCGGCTCGAAACTTGGTGAGAGCCCCCCATTACCACTCCCGGGGTTGTTTTTCTTGTGACGCAGCACAACCATTCTTCTGCAGGTTGCAGGTTACTGGTTCCACCACTCAGGGGAGTCTGCTTTAATTTCTGGTGTCCACTGGTGTCTCTCTTGCTGGGAGCAACAAGTTTTCACTACCAATACATGTTGATTACACAGTTACGGTGCATGTTCTAGTCGGGACACTCAAGTGTCCTCTTTTTGCATGGCGGCGGAGTTCCAAGTCCTGTTGCCAGTGACAGTGTCTTCTTTGTGTCTCTTCTCTGATTTAAAGTCAGAACTGAGGTTCTGGTGTCAGGGGAGCCACTTAAAGTTTGCTTTAAGGGGCATTAAGGGTATGAAGGACAGTGGCCAATGGGCTACTGGTCCCTGCGGCTAGTCCACTTGTGAAGTGACAACTTCCTGTGGGAGTACGTCCCTTTTCTACCCAGAACCCACCATTTCTAAGGTTTGCCAATGTGGAAGAACAGTCCCTATATTGTATAGACCGCCAAGCCCAATTTAAAGGTGTGGCTAACCTTTTGGGGGTGTACGCCTCCTGAATAACTAATTTTTCTGCCTGTCGGCCGGGACAGAGAAGGTTTGGGGGAGGGGGGGGGAGGCAAGAAATTACAAATCAAGGGTGCTGAAAGCCTTTGAGGCTCACCACCTTAATTACTGTAAACGCTAGCCATCCTGGGAGGGAGGAGGTGTGACCTCCTTCCTCCCCATGTCCTCTGTTTCCGCCCTTGGAAAATGCTAGCACAACCAGCATGAGGGCAGACTCTTGTTTAGGCAGCAAATGGCTCGAGAGCCAACCAAGGCAAGAGAAAGCTGGTATCTTGGTGGGCATCCTCTAAGGACGCCCAAGGGTATATGCTAGCTAATCCTAGGCACTAGAATTGTGCTCAGGTTTAAAAAGCACAGTGTTTGATACGAAACATTGGGGTAATAGGCCGGGCCATCATGGAGGTAGACATCTGGGTTTTCCTCAGTGCCAGTCCATGTAATCCTATGGACCGTTTGTCACATGGGGTAGAATTAAGTTTTAATATGCTACCATAGGTTCATATATGCTCGTACAAATATGTTCACACTAGCAGCACAGCAGACCTGCTGTTCATGCAGGCTGTCATTGCAGCTCTGCAGGCTTTGCTTTTATGTGGGTCAAGTAGGGTGGCACAATCAGTGCTGCAGTCCTGGTGAACCCTTTACCATCCTTGCCCTGGGTACTACTGTTACCATTTACTAGGGTCTTACGGGGTGGTAAAGTCCTTGCCAGTTGAGTTTGCAAAATCTCAGTATAGTTTAAGGGAGAGAGCACTGGTACTGAGGTCTGGTTAGCAGGGCTCAGTACACTTTCAGATCAAAAGCAACAGCATCAAGCAGCAAAAAAAAAGGGGGGGGTGGACCATCCAAAAGGGGAGTTTACAACGATTGTCAAGTCAATTATTGTGGCTGTGGAGGAGATGGATCTACCTCTGCTCACTGTTGTAATGTTAGGATTTTTTTATGTGATCTTGTGGAATGTATGTCACCTGACACTAGAGTTTTATAGTCTATCTTGTATGGTGGACAATTAGAAATAAAAATGACAGTGACAGAAAAAGAGCTGTGGCACTTATGTGCTTGTAGCCAATCGGGGTGGCAGAAAAAAGATCACATCAACATGGGAAGTGAGGAAGGCCTGTGATTGGCCAGAAACCCTTGATCTAAATGTATACTCTGATTGGTTATAGGAATCCTGGGCCCACCCCCACCTAAACATTTCTTCCTGTTGACTCTAATAGCCTTGAGTGGACAATGTGCTGTTACTTGCTATAGCGGATTACTGCTAGGTGCCCTTGTTTTCCCTAAGAGAGTTACTTAATCATCAGACTCCAAAAGCATGTTAGCGGCGCATTAGGGTGTGGGCAGCGTAGAACAATGTAACTCCCCAAAGTACATTGTCTGGTAATGGGTGGGGCGTGAGGAGTGCCTGGGGCCTCTTACCTCCTTTCCTGGATCACTTCCCAGTTCTTTGCTCACCCTTGCCCTCTTATCTGTGTCAACAAGCTGCCCATTACCTCTGATGCTTGAGGCAGAAGGGCTTTAGGGTTTGGATAAATGAGCTTGTATGGCTGACATACTAGCATTGCTTTTGCAGCCTCCAGCATCCGACCTCCCTGTGCTAAATCCTCAGGAAAGAGGATGATTTCAGCAGCAGTTTAAATAAACACTGGTAAGTTTGCAAATGGGCTTTGGGGTCACCTTCATAAATAGCTCGCGCTCATGTCGGTTCTTTTTCAAGACAAGTGTCCGTGAAGCATAGCTGAAGAAGGCACCGCTAGCCACAAGGGTTTAGATAAGTTTATTTTGAGTTATTGGCCCCCGCTGCGAAAAATAAAGAGCACTCTCCAAGCAGAAACGGCCAACTAGCTTAGGTACGCAAGAGTAACAATTCAAGAAAAACAATTCTGGAATTCAGCCTGCACAAGAATGCATACTGCTAAAAATGCAATATGAACAACATGCATGAAAGAAATATATGAAACAAAATACTTAAAGCACAAACCGCAGCAGACCGCCTCCCTTTACTCATTAATGCTACACATAATCTTCACACTTTGCAAAACGGAATCATAAGTAAAATTATTGTCTGAGGCAAATTCTAAGTTGACATCCAAGTTATAGTCAGCAGTACCCTTGAACTCCATTATAACAGGCGCCCGAGTCCGCAGATTCAGAAGAAACAGCCATGAAATGCGTTGCCCACTGAGTTTCCAGCTTTATCATATGAACTCTCAGCAACAGATAATCCAAAAGCACCTGAAAAGGAAAGAATTTGTGAGCAAAAATCTAAACGTATATCAAGATAGGAACAAATATGGTTTCCCAGAACCCTCTCACTAATCACAGACCTATCAGACAAACACTTATCAACTTTAGTTAATCTGTGCACACTGCACCACGTGTCATTTACGTTTTACAGATGATCTTCCCACTCAGATGACTTTATAAACTCTAGAAAACTGTGATTCATTTTTTTTAGCATGTCACTGTAATTTTATCGTAAAGTATCCCACTGATAACTTAAGCTTGCTTGTCTTGATATTATTCATGTGTTCCCTACGGTTTTTAATAACGTTAATTTTAGTCTTATCATAAATTGCTTTGAAATGATTTTTTTAATCCAAGAAGGGTTGAGATAAATGTGAGGCACCCTTCCTTTCAGCATAGAAAAAGGAAAAAAAAAAACGATTAACAGAATTGGGAGACGTATGAAAAGCCCACAATTTACTAGCAACCAGTTCCTTAACATCTACTTTATTATGTAAGGCTGATTGACTCCTTCCAGCATGACTGTTTAATCTTTCCACTTATCCATATCACTCATTTCCTGATAGCCTGATCCCACTCAAGTACTCGCCCTTCAATGTTCCATGTAAGATCTGCAGCATCATCGCCCATCCTCTCCTCCCGTTAGGAGCAAGCACTCCCGACCCTCTCCTCAAAACTCTTCCCCCAGTTCCCTCCAACCAGGCCACTAATTTACTGAACTTTAGGTCAGATGTATCAAGTGATTCTGCATTCGCAAACGGTGCGACTCGCAAAATTCGGCCGTTTGCGAATGCAAAAATGCTTTTCGCAATGTATGAAAGGCATTCGCTGTGCAATTTTAAGGAATCGCTAAAATAGCGATTAGTTAAAATTGCAACCCCATGTAGAGAATCGCAAATTGCGATTCTCTAAATTGGAAATATCAAATAGGGAATTCCTATTAGCGATTTCCAAAGCACATGTATCAAGCATTTCCTAAATACGAATTGGGCATTTTGGAAATTCAATTACCACAAACTAAAGTTTGGTGGTAACCATGTGCAAATTTTAATAATGCATTATAAATGCATTTTTTAAATTGACATGTAGTGCACAAATGCCCCTAAGGCAGAGGTCTTCAAACTAGGGGGCGAGCCCCCCTTGGGGGGCCTCAAGTGATCCCAGGGGGGGCGCCAAACTCTGGCCAAAAGAAATAGTATACAGATAACATGCCTTTGTTTTAAGCAGAAGCATGTTATTGCAGTTTTAAAAAGATAACAGTAGTTAACTGCAATGTTTAAATAGATTTAGACCTATTTAAACATCAGCATCTATCTAAAATAATTGTGAAAAATTCGAAGGGGGTCCCAATGATTTTTATTTTTCAACTGGGGGGGGCGCGGATTAAAAAGTTTGAAGACCACTACCCTAAGGCATGTGTGTGTTTCACATGTCTGTAGAAATATTTTTGGGGTGCAGCAGAGGGGGCCTTAGGCCCCCAGCACCCTGGGATTTGCATTTCCTAAAATGCGAATTCCTAACTGGAATTCGCAATTTGGGAAATGCAAAAACATTTGCAACAGGCCCGTAGGTGCAAATGGGGTTGGATTCTCTATTTGCGATGCAGTAATAGCATTTGCGAATTTTAAGAAATAGCTGTTACCGAATCGCAAAATTCGTACATGCCATTTTGCATTTCTTAAATAGCGATTTCATAAAATGTGCTATTTAAGAAATGCAGTTGGGTTTTTTGATACATCTGGCCCTTGGTCCATTCCAACTCTTCACATTTCGAGCATCCCATATTTGGGAAAGTGGAGCTGTATTTTCTAAAACCTCACAAAGTCTGCAATTCAGGAAGGTACAGATACAACCTTTTCAAGTAGCACATAATGTGCAACACTGGAGGCTTTTGATGGTTCTCACAGCAGCACCCATTTCCAGGCCCTGGCACTATCTCAGCAAACTTACATTTCTAGCCGTCACTAATGTGGGGAGGTGCCTGAGACACTTATTTGGACAGGGCAATGGAGGGATGGGGCAAGAAGTGGTGAGTGCAAGTCAAATGTGGTGAAGAAGTATGGATATGTAGAGAAATCCTGATTTAAATACAGGCTGAAGCAAGAACCCCAGATGTATTAGCAAACAACTATGATGGGTTATAGAACAGCGGGGATGTCGTTCAGGGTCGTCCAGTCGGTGGTTAGAGGGAATCATTTTCCTCTGTGAGCTTCTGGAGTGAGCCATCTTGAGGAACACCTGGCTATTGAATATATCACCGGCAGACACATTGAATACGATGCCTTGCCAGGAAAGATATTTTATGATCTTATTGACATGAACATTACGAGCAAATTACTGGAGACTTAAGTAAATATTAAAGAAAAAGTTGGTTTACAACACTTTTGCTGTCAGTGTGTGTATTTTTGAGTATTTCTGTTTGCAGGCTCTGTTTGGGGGTGACTACGGCTTATTGAGTCTCCCCTTACTTAGACCAGCTTCCTCTCTTCAATCCTGGACTCGGCGATTCTGTCACAGAGGGTGACTGAGGACGGATTTATAGCTTTGTCCTTCCCCTTCTGCATCTCTTCACCACATTCTCTGTACAGCATTCCAGTCCACCATCCGTACAAGAGACATTCCAGTGCTCGCCCCTTTCTTCAACTGCCTGTATCAACTGGCTTCTCTCCCGATACCCTGATCCCACGCAAGAATGCATGCAGCTTAAAATGCAGTAGGAACAACATGCATGAAAGGAATACATGAAACAAATATCGTGCCATGCAAGATCTGCCGCCTCTTCTTTCATCCTCACTTCCCCTGAAGGGCAAGCACTCCGACCCACTCCTTAAAACTCTCATCCTAGTCCCATAGAGTAGGTCTTTGCACTCAAAGCCCATAAGACCCTAACAACCCGACACATAGGAAGTTTAAAATGCAAATATTCCTTGCCACCTAATGCTCGCACTTCTTTACATCCATACCGCACTCCAGGGAGCAGCCTCTGTGACTGGAGTGACTGGTTTGCTGGGACTGCATTGACTGGGCATGTGTGCCTGTGCAGAGGACGTGTGCCTGTTTGTGCAAGCAGGGGGCATATCTGCAGGTGTGTGTGTGTGTGTGTGTGTGTGAAGAATAAGTGTGTGCGTGAGTTTGTGTCTGCAGAAAATGTGTATTTGTCTGCAAAGGTTTGTGTGCGTGGCCTGTGTACACTGTACAGAGACCGGGAGTGCAAAATCGGCTTCTCTGTGGAAATTACTCTACTCCTTATGTTCTTTCTCCAGCACCCATTCCATTCACATGGGACATAGAAAGACAACCGAGAGAAGAGGAAAAAAAGAGGGGGAAAAACGAAACTGGTACACCCCAATAAGGGGCTAGAGAAGAGAAATGAGCATGCAATGGGAGATGAGCATGCAATGGGAGAAAGTTGAAGAAATAAAGAAAACAATGGAAAGGTAGATATTAGCACCAAATGAAATCACCAGGAAAGAAATGAGAGAAGGCTGCATTCAAAGGGACCAAAACTAGGGAAATTCAGCTAACTGCTTGCAAAGGAAAGTTTTATAAGGCTTAAACCTATGAACCATTGAGGACTTTTCTCCTTAGAAGCAATAAACCTTCACAGTTAATGTGCTGTATGAGAGCCCTATTAACACTGTGTTTACCAAGAAAGATATAAAAAATGAAAATGTTATTTGTAAAAGAAGAACATAGTAAATCTGTGCATTTTGAACCTCGTGTGTACTCTTCCTTCTAGTGCCAACAAACTTGGCAGTTGCTATTGAGATGTATGAGATACACTATTAACATAGCATGAGGAGAGAGGGGAAAATACTCCGTTTTACATTATAGTAAAACATGAACAACCCCTGCATGATGTAGGGTGCAAGTAGAAAAAGGTCATTTGGCATGCTTAATGCAAAGTTCCATTTGGAATCTGTTCACTGTTTCAAGTTTTTAAGATAGTTCAGTGGGTTGAAAACTGACTTGGAAAGTACACATTTGCCGGTCACAGGCACTAATCCCAATTAGAAATTGCGTGGGTATTTTCAAGTGAAGTGATTAGGCTGTACTACTGAAGGCTGCACACTAAAATCACAGTAAAATCTCAGGGGTTTAATGTACGACACAGAGAATGTTTGTAATTTATTGGTCTCGTGATTCTTTCACTGTCGTAGATGAATGGGTTAATTCAGTGCCCTGTCTGCAATTGTGAGTGTACGTAACCTGTATTTCACAAGTTCCAAAACTGAGTAGCTCCCTCTAAGTAGTAGATTATCAGCGTGAGCTCAATACCAGAAGAGCCATGGAGTTCAAACTAGGAAATTTAAGAAAAAAACAATTTCATACATTTATTTCTAAAATGCACCATTGTTGAAGTCGGGAGCATCTTAATCGCCGCCAAACTGCACATTATCTGCCAAAAAAAAAACCTTCACTCCAGCATATTTGTTGAAAAGCATTCATTTTATTTACCAGTTTCACTGAAACAAAAAAAATAGTACTATGCCTGTTGTTGGCCAGCTAATCAAATTAAGGTGTAAGTGGGACAAGTGGGTTTATTTATAGGACAAGTAGGTTTCTGTAGCATGTTTTCCTTTGCACAGACAGGTTGTTAAACAAATCCCACTCCCCTTGATTTGATGAATTCATGTTGTAATAACTGATCCAATCCATGTTTTGCCTCAGTGAAATGAGTGACTGGTTTTCTTAGTAAATGATTTGGCAAATGTTGCTTTTTATGTTCTGTGATATTGAATTTTTATGCTTGTCATACCAATGAATAATTTTTCACATAGACAATTGGGTACACACCCTCCAATGCCCAAGCTCCAGTTAGTATGCTCCCTTGGCACTCAGAGGGGGTGTCTAATGCCGCCAAAGCCTTGGTTCGTAGTAATGAAATGTCCCAGGAAAGTGAATTATCGTTAACCTCCCAAAAAGATGAATAAGAGAAAGCTAAGAACCACCTGTGCCTCCTCTGTAGTCTTTTACAGTTCTGTTCCAGAGAGCCCCCCAGCTCAATCCAGCTCACTCTGAGCTCATACCCTGCTTGCCCCTTTGTTATATTTCTGCTTAACGTTTCACACGCCCCTCCCACCTCAAAAACCATATACTGTACTAATATTGGCATCTGCTAAGTTCACTTAAATTATTTTACAGTGCTTTACTCCATTGTGGCATAAATAAACACTTCTTAATCAGTCATAATTTTTTGTCAGTTTGAAAGACATCTGCCTTTTTAGCTATAGAAATAGTCATTTGAAACGGGGCCATCCTTCAGCCTAAGCACAAACTGTTTCCCTTCTAACAGAATAGGTACCTAATGAAATCATACTTCTGTTATTCCAAAATCAAACAAGGGTCCTAATATTTGGCAAGTAAAGTAAATTGCTGACTTTTATCGGACTCGAAGATACTATGAAAAATTATTGGGGCTTACAGTTGTAGGAAGCTGGCTCTGTATATAATATATCAAAATGAGAAATAGTGTGCACAGAGTCCAGGGGTTCCCCAAGAGGCTTGACAGAGGCAATAATAGATAATACTAATGCTCTATTTGTGGTAGTGTGGTCAAGCAGTTAGGCTTATCAGAGGGTAGTGTTAAGCATTTGTTGTACACACACAAGCAATAAGTGAAAACACACACTCAATGACTTAACTCCAGGCCAATAGGTTTTTTATATAGAAAAATATTTTTTTGTTGATTTATTTTTAGAACTACAAGATTCAGAATGCAGGTAACTACATTAAATGTAAGGTACTTTGCAAAGGTATAGTTAAACTTTGAACCAAAACAGTAATGTACATAGTTTTTCATAAAAAGGCAAGCTATTTTAAAAGTGGGGACACTGCAATTTTCAACAGTTCCTGGGGAAGGTATGTACAGTTTAGTTATTACGGTAAGTAAAGCACTTACAAGTTCAATCCCGGGGCATAGGTAGCCCATCGTTGGGGGTTCAAGTCAACCCCAGACACCCAGCAACACAGGGCCGGTCAGGTGCTGAGGTCAAAGGAGGCAAAATAACATGGGTGCTTATGGAGACACGTGATTCTCTGGTTCTGATCTGCTGGCAGGCAAGTACCCGCGTCCCTGGGGGCAGACCAGGGGAGTTAAGTAGAGCACTGGGGGTGGGGGGAGTTTGCCAAGTAGGCACACAAAACACACCCTTAGCGGCACGGGGCGGCCGGGAGCAATGGGCAAACAGGGTGTTTGGTTTGCAATAGGATTCAATGGAGGGTCCCGGGGGTCACTCAGACGTTACAGGCGGGGCACAGGGGGGCTTCTTGGGCCAGCCACCGACTGGGCAAGGGTGAGGGCTGCTTGCAGGTCACTGCTGCACCAGTGGTTGGTTTCTTGCGGGCCTGGGAGCTGTGGGTGCAGTGCTTCTCCAGGCGTCGGGTATCTTCGTCCCGGGCAGTCGTGGTCAGGGGGGTCCTCGGTATTCCCTCTGCAGGCGTTGTCGTGCGGGTGCAGAGAGGTCAGCCCAGGGTGGACACGTTGTTGGAGTCGCCTGGGGATCCTCTCTGGGTCGTTGGTTTCTCTGGACACTGGCCAGGGGGGTTGGGTGCAGAGTGGTGGGGACTCACGCTTCTGGAGTGAGGTGAGAGTCCCTTTAATGTTGGTTTCTTCCTTCTTTGGTTGGACAGGTCCACTTTCCACGGAGTTCTTGATCCTTTGTAGTTGCAGGGCAGTCCTCTTGAGTTGGCAGAGGTTGCTGGGCCCGCAGGATACATCGCTGGGGTGCAGGTACTCTGAAGTAGGAAACAGGTTGGTAGGGCTTGGGCCAAAGCAGTTGTTGTCTTCCTTCTTCTCTGCTGGGGTTTTCAGCTAGGCAGTCCTTCTTAATTGTAGGTAACCAGGAATCTAAAATCCTGGGTTCAGGGTCGTCCCTAAATGCTGAATTTAAGGGTGTGTTAGGGTCACAGGGCAGTAGCCAGTGGCCACTGACCTTGAGGGTGGCTGCACCCTCAGTGTGCTCCCTCCCTTTGGGGAGGGGAGCACATCCCTATCCCTATTGGGCTAAATCCTCCTCAGCAAGATGGAGGATTTTCCAAGGAGGGGGTCGCTTCAGCTCTGGTCACCTTAGGGGCGGACCTGGCTGCAGGGGTGACTCCTCTTTGTTTTTCTTTTTTCTCATTATCTCCCTGGACTTGCCGCCAAAAGTGGGGGCTGTGTCCTGGGGGAGTGGTTGGGGAGGGGTGTGATTCTCCACTAGCTGGAGTGCCCTAAGGCGCTGTAACACCAGGCTTGGGCCTTTGAGGCTCACCGCCAGGTGTTACAGTTCCTACAGGCGGGAGGTGTGAAGCACCTCCACCCAGGACATGCTTTGTTTCTGACCACAGAGTGCACAGAGGCACTCACCCTATGTGGTCAGAAACTCATCTGGAAGTGGCAGGCTGGCCCAGACCGTCAATCACACACTAACAGTAGAGCTGGCATACAGGGGGCATCTCTAAGATGCCCTCTGTGTGCATTTCTCAATAAATCCCACACTGGCATCAGTGTGGGTTTATTGTGCTGAGAAGTTTGATACCCCCCCCCCCCAACCCTACCCCCCCTCCAAACAAAAGAGGATGAGACTAATCTTTACCAAGAGAGTCTTCATTATTGAAGTGGAAGACCCTGGACAGGCCATCTGCATTGGCATGGGCATTCCCATGTCTGTGTTCTACTACAAAGTCCATTCCCTGTAGGGATATGGACCACCTCAAAAGTTTAGGGTTTCTCTTTTTTCATTTGCATGAGTCACCTGAGAGGTCTGTGGTCAGTTTGAACTATAAAGTGAGTACCAAACAAGTATGGTCTCAACTTTTTCAGTGACCAAACCACAGCAAAGGCCTCCCTCTCACTGGTATTCCAACGCTGCTCCCTGGGGAGTAACCTGCTAATGAAAGCAACAGGCTGGTCAAGGCCATCATCATTGGTTTGGGATAGGACTGCTCCTATCCCATTTTCACAGGCATCTGTCTGCACAGTGAATTGCTTAGAATATTCTGGAGCTTTTAGAACGGGTGCTGAGCACATAGCTTCTTTTAGGATGTCAAAGGCCTTTTGACAGCCTAAGGTCCATTTAACTTTCTTGGGCATCTTCTTGGTGGTAAGTTGTGTGAGGGGAGTTACTATAGATCCATATCCCTTCACAACAATGGAATACGCTTTTGTGATTATACTGTTGTCGTTACTGCAGAGATTCCATCACATAGAATGGAGGAGTCTGATTTGTCCGCATCTAAGCACTAGAGCCTACATTTGTTTCTTGGCCCCCTAGTTTGCTTTTTAACGAGCACTCATACACTCTCATACTTACTGCTTGAATTTGGGATTCTGCACAATTTGAAACTTCACGCTCCTAACATAGCGAACCCTTATATAGGTGTGTTGCTTTTGTTGTAGGTTAAACCAGCGTTTTTGTAATGTGACGGTAAAGTCCATCATCTTTATGGTAATGAATATTGTGGATGGGAATGGTTTTGATCAGATGAAGTAATGCCCTCCGCTTTTAGCAGTTTTCGCCTTTGAAATATTGTGTCGATTAATTCATACTCTTGTTTCCGTGCTGGTCCTAACGATTCGTACGTGTTTGTGCAACAGGCAGACCTGCTGGTACATTGAATTGCCAGTGCACGGAAAGAGCCTGCTGTAGTCTTTGCGCCCACGGTAACCATTTACGTCGCAGTTGCTGCCTGGCTGTGCCTGACTAATTGCTGTCACTGTAGCTAACATGCGCTGTTGAAATAGTCTCGTGTGTTTTCCGGTCCCTGCAAGCTTACTGGAACTTTTGCGGTAATTGCAGTTGACATTTTGGTGAGAATTTTTTGCGTTGGTAGTTGCTTTTAAGAGTTTTGTACGCAAGTGACTGCAGTCGAAGCTTATTACTCTTTTCTATGCTTGGAATACACGTCAGCCATAAAGCGGATATGTTGATACTAATAGTTTAAATATTCCGTTGCATGGAAGACATATTGTAACCAAGGAGGTTCTGTTGAAATGCTTATTTTTGTATGTTTAGAAAGCATGTCTCTGGAGTTAAATGTTTATTGCTGGGCCCAAAGTATTAAAAACATGCTTCACTCTCCCCTCTGTGCTTGTCCTGTCTTCCATCCCCTCCAGCCTCTCCTTTCTTCTCTCTCTGTTCTGTGCCCCCTCCCTCTCTCAGCTTAAACTTCACACTCCCATTTTCTGTCCTCATACCCACAAAAGTCTTGTGTGCGCGAATCTGCCTCATGTGCTTTCCAATGTTCTTGGTTGTTGGGCATTGAATGTCATATTGACTTAGTTGAAACAAAGGTATTCCAGGAACGGTCTCGGGTTTGTTCGATTGCTTACCAATAGTGCTTTGCTTGCTGACTGACTTTCACACGTTGAACGATTTTACTGTTTTGTATAAAATGTTGATACAGTTAGAGCATTAAAACTACTGATATTGCTGTCAGTTATTGTTATCTGCTGTGCAGCTTGAACAGCTGGCACACTCTTTCCAGTCATTCAGATGTCTGCTATTCAGTGATTCCAAATGAGAAGTGTGTGTTCAGCTGCTCAGGAGGGTGATTTGAGACCTTCAGTCGAAATGTAGTGAAGTAAAACATCAATGTTTCTTTACAATAAGATAGTGCTTAAGTTGCACAATCTCGTTTTTTACTCTTGACATTTTTTTTATTACCAAAAGATAAAATCTCAACTGTTCTGGCAGCACGTCTTTAATTTGTGTTGAGGCAACAAGAAGGCAGAGAACTATGGGAATAGAATTAAATATATATTTGGAAGTATAAAAGAGGTTGAGAATCTGAAAATGAAGCTCTTACTAAGCCTTTTAAATTCTTATACCTGCAAAATGTTTTTCTTTGTGGTGGTAGAACAGTTGAGATTTTAAAAGAGAAAACAACAACTGTATGGCATACAGTTTGGCTGGAATACCAGTGCACTGGATGCAGCTGAAAGGTGAAATAGGTATTGATAGTATAGTCGCTAAGGTGTGATTCAAGCAAGAACAAATTCAACCCTGTTTGGAAAGACGCTTATTAAATTAAGTTAGCTCCCTATTTTTCATCATAAACGCAGGGTTTCCTTACTGGTTGATATCTAGAGTATTTACATGTCATAACTACAGTAAAATCCGCAAGGCAGCTTTTGACTTTAAGCTTTCCACAGGCGCCTCCCAGCATCCGCAGGTCCCAAATAAGAATCACACTGCTTGATTTTATCCTTCCAAGCACCTATACATGGACTTCTAACAGTAACTGGTAATCTTCAGTTCTTAGAAACTACAGTGTAGTATTACGTACTGTAATAATATATGCTGTAATGATATACAGATCTTGTTAACAGTTGGTTGTTGTAGAGTGTAGTAGCTCGACGATCAGACATTCTCCTTTTTTGAAGAATGACATCAGGGGGCAGGTAGCAGAAGTCACTTCAGAGTAGTGTGATTTATGGACTCTTTTACAACATGCTAACACGCTGACTGGAAGGGACTTTGCTTACCCTGTTCAAGAGCTCCAGCATATGATGTGGAGGACTTGTCATGTGGTCCTATGTTAAGATGCCCTTTGCATTGACTATCTGGCCTACGTAGTTGTCACACTCTATAACCTGTGTGCAGCTGCTGAGCCTCTGCAGAAGTGTTGGCCCTGAAAGCAGTTTATGCAGCCACCTAATGGCAAGTACAGCTGGGATGCAGGAATGCGCCGCTGAGAGGGGAGTGGGGCCACAGGGGCAATGCATGGGCCGGAAGGGAGAGGAGCGGCAGGCGAGGAAATGCAAAGACAAAGGCAATGAGGAAAAAAGGCAAGAGAAGGTAAAGCAGAAATTAAAAGTGCAAAGTAGGCAGAAAGAGACAGAAGACCACTACTCACCACTGTGCCACCACAGATGAGGTGCATGCAAGGAGCCTGCGGGTGGAAAAGGGCCTCGAACTCAGACCTGAATATGCAGAGCAACACTAGGGGCAGCAGCAGACGGATGGAGCTGCACGGTGGGGAGCGAGGGATGCTGACTGGGGGTTAGTTTAGTCACACTGACACCGCTCAGCAGCTACAATTAAGAAGGGCAGGGGCAGTGGGAGGGGCTGAATAGGTGGGAGGCAGGAGAGCAGTGCTGAGAGGGGGCAGGGTCACAGGGGCAAAGCAAGGGCAGGAAGGGAAAGGAGCGGCAGACTGGGGAAATGCAAAGAAGGTAAAGACAATGAGGGAAAAAAGGCAAGAGAAGGTTGAAACAGAAATTAAAAGTTCAAAAAGGCAGAAACGGACAGACGCTCCCCCCTCGGCCACCAGGGATGAGGCGCAGACAGGAGCCTGCGGGTGGAAGAGGACCTCGAACTCGCAGACGTGCGCAGAGCAGCACGAGGGACAGCAGCAGACCAGTGAAGCTGCGCAGTGGGGAGCGACAGACATTGACCAGGGGTCAGTTGCTAGGTTGTCTGTAGCACTAACACCCTAATTTCCTACTTTAAGTGCTATATTAGTTCTAGCACATTATTAATAAAACTACTAATTCTGAATTTTAAAGATGGTTCTTATCCACGTACGTTATTTCAGCACAGGAAGCTGTATTTTCCATTCAGAAAGGCAGCTGGTTGTGCTTTTTATATTTAGAGTTTTCATTAGTTTATTCCAGCTTTGTTGAAGACCTTTATAATAAGTATTCCACAAAGAATGGCGTAATGCCCGTTCAGTTTTTTCACCTTATCAGGCAGCATTCACTTAGAAAGACAACAATTGTAATGCATAGTTAACTGAAACTTTTATTATCTTTTAATAATGATGAAACAGGAAGATGGTCAAAGTCAATGCTTAATACTGCAAATATACTCATGTAAGCCTAATTATCATATCATATATATTATAGAAAATACATGAGCTAATGGTGTTGAGGCTGGATCTGTGATGCTTTGTAGAACAGCAACGGCTGACAATTGTGACACGTAGTATTTTCCAATACTTTTATTGTAAGCAGATAACTTCAAAGTGCATCAACATCCACCATAGGTAGCCAGTACATTTCCTAGTCCCCTTCCACCTTCGCTCTCCTCCAACCGTCTCCCCTGGAATCCCCACATCTCCAAGTTCCACCTATTACCTCACCATTTCTAGAATCTCATCAATACACAGTGCATTACAGTACATGAAACCATAACACATCCCCCCCCTTACAATCCATTAAAATATAATAGAAACATTACAGAGAAAATAACTATAATACAACATATATACATTCCTTCTTTGTGAAGGAAAAAACACATTGAATAGAACACATTCTCAGGACGTACATCATTTTGGCAAAATGCAACTTCTTACTGTTTCACAAAATCTGAGAGATGCTTGGGATAAACTCTGTTCCTCATACTTAGCTTCATTTCTTCCCTCACACTTGGATTGGTTTTCACACGCACATCTGGATTGGGAAGTGAGTCCTTCAATTTCCTTCCATTAGGACACTTGGCAAGACGAGACATACTCCAAACTTCTCCATTGTCAAGCACCACCACATTTCTTTTTACTTCCACAATTTTCCTAGGTCCCGAAAATTTAGAACCACCTTTATGACACCAAACAGGCTTTTTAATAAACACCAAATCTCCTTTACACCAATCCCTTCATTTTACACTCATCTATGCATCAAATCTTTTCTTGTACTTATTTTGGTTCTCAACTATTCTGGCCCTAATAGATTTAGAATTAGGTACATCTCCTAAACTCTGGGATCCAGAATGCAACCATGAAGGATTCAATTTGGAACCTGCCAATCTCCCCTTCAAAATGCGAAAAGGAGACATTCCTGTAATAACATTAGGTGCATTCCTATGAGCCCATAACTTTTCTCTCAAAACACCCTTCAAAGGCAATCTGTGCTCAAGTGCCACTTGAGCACTCGCTCTCACCAACTGATTCATCTTCTCTACTAATCCATTCGCTTGAGGAGCATATAATGCCGTGCGATGATAAGAAATAGCTAAATCCTTAAGAAAATTTCTCATTTCAAAAGAAGTAAATTGCACCCCATTATCAGCAACAACAATTTTAGGAATACCCTCACACGCAAACACATCAGTCAAAAATTCAATCACATTTTTCGTAGTGATAGAACTTACACAACTAGCAGTAACCCACTTAGAGGTGTAATCAACTAGAACAATTACAAATCTCTCACTTGACGGTAGCAACTCAAAAGGTCCAACTAAGTCTAAACCTAATTTGACCCATGGCTCATTGGGAACAGGTAGATGAGACAAAGGAGCAGTTCGTACTACTTTTAGATTTATCATTACTAGCACATTGCACACAATCCCTAATGACCGCTTCAACTTGCTTGTCCAAACCCGGCCACCAATAGCGTTCTCTAAGACTGGCTTTAGTAAGATTTTTACCCAAGTGTCCATCATGGGCCAAATTTATTAATTTTCCATACAACCCAATAGGGGGAACCAATCTACAACCCCTGCACAAATTCCCCTCTATGATGCTAAGTTCATCCTTTACACCCCAGAACGCTCTAACATCTGCCAAGCATTCACTCAAACACGGCCACCCTTGTACAACATAGTTCATCACCGTTCCACGAAAAATATCCTTACTACATTCTTCACTCCACTCCTCCACATCAAGAGCAGTCTCCTTAATCCATGATATCGGAGAAGGCTCATCAATACCACAATCCATCACCGACATTCTAGAAAGAAAATCTGCAGGAATATTTTTTTTCCCAGGATAGTATTCCAGTGTAAAATTGAAATCCAGTAAACCTTCAACCCAATGCCTAATCCTGGGTGTGGTGTTCTCATTATTCATGCACGCAAACAATTGTACTAAAGGTCTATGGTCACTTCTGAGAGTAAATGGTAAACCCCATAGATAAAACTTGAAATGGTTTATAGCCCAGGTTCACGCCAGTGCCTCACGCTCTATCACAGAATAGCATTCTTCCGCTCCCTTAAGGGAACGTGAGGCAAAAGCAACCACTCTCTCTTCGCCATCAACCAATTGAGAGAGTACAGCACCCAGACCCTTTAGGCTGGCATCAGTGGATAAGATGGTTTTGCGTTTAACATCAAAATGACCTAAAGTGGGCATTTTGCCAATATCTTCCTTTACTACTTTAAACGCTTCATCACATTCTGGGGACCATTGAACCTGTACCCCTTTCTTCAAAACGAATCTCAAAGGTTAAACCACGCAAGCAAAGTTCTCAACAAACTTCGAGTAGTATTCAGCAAGGCCAAGAAACAACCTAACTTGATCTTTACTAGTGGGTGTTGGTGCAGACAAAATTGATCTGGCCAATTCTAATTTAGGCTTGATGCCATCTCCAGATATAGTGTGACCAAGGAATGAAACTGTATTAACTCTAAACAAACATTTCTCTCTCTTTAAAGTCAAACCATTACTTTTTAGTCTTTTAAGCACAGCTCTTAGAATAACATCATGCTTGACTGTATCTTCTCCATAAACTAATATATCGTCTTGAAAGAACAAAACTGAATCAAGACCTTTGAGTACCTCCTTCATCACTCTCTGGAAACAAGCAGCAGCCGAGGCCAGCCCAAAAGGCATCCTCAGAAATCTGAACGCTCCCAAAGGAGTAACGAAAGAGGTGAGATGTCTTGACTCCTCATGAAGCATGATTTGGTGATATGCCGCTGACAAATCCATGACACTGAACACTTTGGCACCATTCAGCATAGTCAAGGTTTCACCAATATTTGGTAATGGTTGACGGTCTACCCATATAGACTGATTAAGACCTCTAAGGTCAGGTCAAGTCAAGTCAAAGAAGTCTTTATTCGATATTTCATCATAAAAGACATGCTACACGTCATAATACTTATAAAATTGTCAGTGCTAATGATTATAACAATAAATACAATATTTCATAAAAGCTACTAAGAACGTATTAAATCTATCTAATGCATCATTTGTTAAATATTTTAACATAATAATAAAAAGGAGTACATTACTTTAAAAAGGCTCAGTTCTAAAATTCAGGATAATTTACTTATCTAAAACATGTAGCTGTTTTAGTGATTCAAAACGAATTATCCATGCCCACCCCAGGAATTTGGCCACCCCTATTGCTATAGTAGGTGAAGGATCAGTTTTAAGGATCCTACAAGCAGTCTCGGCCGATTGTGTGCCCAGACTTTTGCATAGGGGTACCAACCACTTCTTCCTTGGGGCAGCATATAATGGACAAACAAAAAACAAATGGCTCACATTTTCCCGCATTTCAGTACACAATGGGCATTTATCTGGGCCACCAGTACCCCAGGTGGAGGTTAAACACCTTAATGGTAATGAGCCCACTCTAACTTGTTGATATAATTTACGGTCCATGGGTTTTGTTATAACATCCCAGTACTTTTCAATTGCAGAGGCATCTTTCACGTGTAAAAATGTTGTTGTAAGGGAACTACCTATAAGGGATGAGTGTCTTGTGCCTACCACCCATTCCCAATATAGTTGTTTCAGCACTTTTTTTGAAGGAAAGGTAGCTGAGTCAGGGTTGTGCCAAAGGGCACCTAGACCCATGGCACAAAGAGTGGTTCTAACACCCTTAAACCAGCCAATCTTATCAGATCCTAGGGTGTCCCTTACCTCGAGACATGCTTTCGCATATAATAACAGCTCTGGGGTAGACCACAACCTCCGCCAGAAGGCCAAGGGCCGAAATCTGGCTTGGTCTTCCACCGGTTGGAGCCCAAGGTCATAAAGGAGCAGAATACGTGGGGATGACCTCGGAAGACCAACCGCCCCTCTTGTAAATCTGTTTTGGGCCAGCATCAGTCGGTCCAGATTGCTATAACCCCAAAGCTCTGCCCCATACAAGACTGAGGGAAGAATTTTTGACCCATAGATTTCCATAAGTGGGGACATCGGGCGGGTAAATGATCTTTTATATTCCTTAAGAAGGGCTCCGCCTAGTTGAGCATGTTTAAGTGCTTGGATATCAATCTGGGGTTTCCAACTAAAATTGTCACTAAAATGCACACCCAGATATGTAAATTCATTAGTTTGCTCAAGAATAGCACCACACATTTTGACCCTTGCCACAGTTTGTGTTCGACCTCTTAGTACCATAAATTTTGTTTTAGAAACATTTACTTCTAGCTCATTCTTGTCACAAAATAACTCAAATCTGAGTAGGGCCTGTTGGAGCCCTTGCCTAGTCTTTGATAATAACAAGGTATCATCCGCGAACATGAGCAATGGTACTTTCATTCCCGCTATCTGGGGAGCATCCGTGGGATGTGTTGCAAAATATTTGGTAACCCCGTTAATAAACAGGGAAAACAAAGTGGGAGCCAGGACACATCCTTGTCTAACACCTTTCAAAACATGGAACCTGTCCGTAACCTCGCCAGGCTTATCCCAGCGGACTTGGGCATAGGTGTGTGCATGAAGATTCACTAGGAGTCGCACTAGAGCCCTGGGCATTCCCTGTTCCAGTATGCAATCCCATAATTTAGGCCTAGGAACCAAGTCGAATGCAGATCTTAGATCCACAAAAGCTGCATATAACTTGCCCTTACCCAAAAAAACTGTTTTCCAATATAAGAGGGCAAAACGAAAGGCTTGATCAAGGGTGCTTATATGAGGTCTAAAGCCCGCCTGCAACGGAGTCAAAATATCTGAGTCTGTTATCCATTCCTGTATCCTCCCTAAGACGAGGCGCGCTATAATTTTTTGGATCGCATCAATAAGGCTGATAGGCCGGTAGTTTGAGGGTACTGAGCAATCGCCTTTCTTGTATATAGGAAGGATTTCTGCCCCATACCATGAATCAGGAATTTTAGCGCCTGCAGCAACTGCATTCGCCAGGTGGAGTATATAAGGTACCCATAGGTCCTGGTCTTCCAAAAAAATGTCCGCTGGAATACCATCTGGGCCAGGGGCCCTCCCTTTGGGAATATTTTGCAGGCAATTGATAACTTCAGTAGCTGAGAATATTAACAGCTCGGCGGGCTCAAGACGGTAGGGTATAGTCACTTCTACTGTATAACACTTAAACTGATCCTCAAAATTTTGTACCCACTGATGATTAGAGACAGATGCTGGGCTATAGTGGGCGTCCTGCGAGATACCCCATCTGATGAGATACCAAAACTGTTGCATGTTGCGTTTACCACAGGCTTCTGACAGCATAAGCCAGCGTTCCTCGTCCCACTTTTGTTTTGCTTTGCGTTTTGCCTCATTATAGAGTTTTCTACAAGATCTAATCTGGCTATGATTTTTGTTTTTAATAGCCTCAAAGAGAACTCTTTTTGTCAAACTACACTCTTTATCAAACCAAGTAGGGGATGAGTATTTCTTGGGCCTAGGTTGTTTAGGGATATGTTTGATGAACAACTTTTTAAGTTCCTGAAACAAGTCAGAGTGGGTACGTATAAGTTCGCTGTTAATCTCGTCCTGTGAGCCACAATTGTTTAAAAGCTCCACAGAGCTAGACACTAAGGTTCTTATCGCCCTACGGGCCCCAGCGTCAACGGCTATTTTGGGCCAACGTACCCTGCGCATGTCATTGCTCACAAGGACCTCTCGTGCTGTTATATTAGGACCACTACCCTCTGACCTCTGAAAGCTGGAATCCCTTAAGGTCAAAACCAGCGGGTCATGATCACTCTCTGGGCGTTCCGTAACTAGCATATCAACAACTGCAAACCACTGCCTCACATCGACCAAAATATAGTCGATACGACTACTGTGTCTGCCGTTGTTGAACGTATGCCTGCCCTTCCTATCTGACTTGACCCTTCCATTAACAGCTCTTAGACCCATATCCAGGCATAGCCCCTTGATATAGGTGGCTGAGCTCGACCACTTAGCAATCGAGGGTATCTCAAGTTGGGGAATACCCCAGGATAGATCCTCCTCCTCGGTGAGCGGGCCGTCCTCAATACCCAAGGGCTCAAAACAAGTATTAAAATCCCCCATCACAATCTTGTGGCCATCGGTCGTTGAACCTGATAAAATGTCATCCAACAGGAGGAGGGTTGGAGAAACCCTTCCTCCCTGGAGGCCCCTGACATAAATATTAACCAACAGGATGTTTGTACCTTGGTTGGACTTTATCTTTAAGGCAATTATGTCTGGACTATCAATTGACACTTCTTCAACTCTAACACCCGCACTTTGGCGGACCCAAATTGTAAGACCTCCAACAGGACGCCCTTTCTGGCCTCTAATTGCTGGCTTGCTAAAGTTCAGATACCCCACCCGAAATATCGGTGTGATAGCCCATGTTTCCTGGAATGCAATTATATCGCCCTGATCAATGAAGTCCCTCCAATCAGGAATACACTGGCTGGACTCCAGACCGGCTATGTTCCACGATATATACCTTGATAACATGTCAACAGACTCAGCTAAAGCAGTGGGTGAGTCCATACTAAAATTGGGTAATGCAGACAATGTACCAACAGGGGAAATGTCAGGATTATTACTTGGATCTGTGGCAATAGCCTTCCAGCTTATATCTTCTATGTGGGGGGATTTCAATAAAGTTAAATTAACTATTTCTTCTCTACCAATCAGTCAATCATTCTCATCTAGACAGGATAACGGCCCATATCTCCCGGCAGTAATCAAGGGTTCAATGCTTTCTGGTGCGAACCAGCCCCTGGGAGGGTTAATGACATTTTTATTAATCTGGGAAGGCACCTTCACCTCGGGATACACCGTAGGATAAAAATCTGGGAGTTCCCAAGTGACTATTGGTCCATCTGCAAGTTGCGGGCACCAGCCTCGCAAAAATGGGACCCCATTTGTACTCCTGAAATTAACTATTACCAGATCACCTGGAATATCTTTAATAATGTGGCCAAGCCAACCCACCCTTCTCACATTTAAAATTTTACCATCAATGGTAGGGGGGAGGGGTCTATTCTTAGTAAGCCAGAAGGCTACTTTATTTTTTAAGTCATTGTAACCTTCTTTTTTACCTGAACTAAGTTCTGGCACTCCTGACAATATACATACAAATGGAGCGGCCTCAGGTGGGAGATCAATCCTAACATTATAATTATTGATGTGCTCTCTTACTTCCTTGTGGACTCGAGTTGGTTGTGGCCTACCCTCTAGGGACCCTCGAATCACTTCGGGTACCCTAGGTATAGTGGGCTCCGCCTCCAAACTTGTTTCGTTACATGGGGCTTTATGTCTTAAACTGCTGCCCGTGAGTATTGCCTGCTCAACACAATTTCCAGATGGTAAACCAAGAGGTACCGTTAGTACAGCTGCTGGTGTCGATGTGGCTTGTACCCTCAAACTGTGGACCTCTTGGGTAAGTACTTCAATTTTCAACAATAGTGTGCTAAAAATTTCAGCCATTTTTGCCGCTAGCTTATCCTCTACTGTTGCCAGTATATTTTCTATATACTGCCTGTTGTGACAGCAACCCGCTGTCTTATCAGATCCCCCGTCTAACCCCTTTGGTTTAATAGTATGGGTTTTTGCTTCGAGGGACTTTCGAGAATTGCTGACCTTCCCCGCTCCTCTTTTGCCCAACGACTTTCTACAAGCCCTAACTGCTCTTGCTGGTTGGGGGGGAGTATCTGCCATAACCACGGGGCTAAATGGGCTCTCGCCGGTTGTACCCATTGAGTCTAAGGGATTAGAATATATCTGTGCCTCAGTTAGTATCATATCCTGATCAGTGATGGCGCCCAGATCCTCAAAGGTAGACACTGTATGTGGGGAGGAACTAGGGTGTGTCTGAACAGGGGAACCTCCTTTCCCTAGGGAGACTCTACGATCACTATTAATCTTTTTAACCACTTTAACCAGGTAGTTATCAAGCATAGTAGCCCCTAGTTTTTTGGCGGAGTTATTACAGTTAGCCATCATAGGTTGGTTGGCTGCAGTAAGTACCACCAGCTATAATTCAGCAATACAAAACACAAAACCGCGTAGTCAAGATGTACTACAAATAATTTACAGTTTAGGCAGTTTAGGCCCAGTCCCGTCTTTTGCCCCTGCCCGGTGCAGTGTACCTTGTTGCAGTTTAAGGGCCCGGGGGGCGTGGCAGCACTTTCGCGCCACTTAGCGCACAGGAAACCCAGAGAATTCTGAGTATTGTAGATCTCCCTGCGTGTTTTTAGCAGGCAGCCTACTGCGGCGGCGGCGATCCGAACCGGCAACCCGGTGTCCTGCAAGAGTGTGCTGCTGGTTGTCTCCAGTGCCGGAGTCTGCCTCTTGTGCCCGGGGTCAGTCTCTGATGCGGGTCCTGTCACGGTGCTCGGGGTCAGTCACTAGTACCCAAGTTGTGGTGCCTGGAGGTCAGTCACTTGTGGTGCCTGTGGCCAGGATCAGGCTCTAGCGCCCAAGGCCAGTCTGTGGTAAGGGATCAGACACCGGGAACTCTCTCTGATGCCACAGTCAGTTTCCGGTGCTCGGATCGCTGGCTCCTCAGGCCCCTCCTCGGGTCCCTTTAGGTGAAGGAGTGTGTGATGAGGTCTACTATAACACCCTTGGAAATCTCTGTGGAGGGCGCAGGTCACCGGCTACCCTTGCACACAACGGGACTGCAATGGGACTGCGGGTCAGCGGTCTCTCCGGGGGCGCAGTCAATCACCTCCAAGGGTCTCAGGGTCTCCAAGGGTCTCAGCCCTGCCCCTCCCGGGAGTCGGCGGGGCGTCAGAGGGCCTAACGAGGGTCCCCCGTCGTCCTCAGCCTGTCTCTGTCTCTGTCACTGGGTCCTGAGGGGCCTCTGACTCTCCCTGGGTTTGCCCCTCGGTCTTACCCCTCGGCCGCTCTCAGTCACCGGGCCCCAGGGTCGTCCCTCGGCGCTCTCGGGTGCAACGCAGGGGGATCTCGCAGGGGGGCGCGTACCGGTGAGGAGCCGCTCGATCCAGCTCCAAGCTCCTCCAAGCTCCTCGCCTTTCCCACGGGCCCTCGCGCCCCCCCCAAATGCAGCAGTAGCGGTGGTGGAGGCAGCTGCACTCCGACGTGAGCCAGGGGGATCTAAGTTCAACACATAATCTTATTTTTTTTCCATCAACTTTAGGGACCAAAACTATGGGGGCCAACCATTCAGAAGCCTCAATTTCTTCTATGACTTCTAAATCCAATAATCTATTAAATTCTTCTTGTAAAGGTTGCAACATCAAATGGGGAACTTTCCTTACTTTGTATACAATAGGTTTAGCACTCGATTTTAAAATGATTTTATGTTTAAAATTCTTTAGTAAGCCTAATTTGTCACAAAATACTTCAGGAAACTCAGTCGCAAACTCCTCAACATCACTCATACTGGAAACAGAAAGGACCTGGTCAGGAGCATTCGGGTTCAAGATTATTCCCAAATATCTTTGATGATGCCACCCCAAAAGATTATTACCACGCTTAGCTACATAAACCTTTCCTAGGGTCTCACGCCCTTTAAACTTAATTGACATTAACGAGTAATCAAATAAATCAATTTTCTGTCCACCATACCCAACAGGAGAAATATCAGGTGGAATGAGCTTGATATTATCATCTCCGAAAATTCTTGCCCAATTCTTGTCACCTATCAATGTAAAAGGGGATCCAGAATCAGCCAGTACTGTGACAGTTCTCTCCCCAATGACAACATCACATTTAGGCATAACCAGTTTATCATCAGTATTTTCCTTAGATTGTAACTCCCCATTGTCTGTGTTATTAATGCACAAAACGATTTGCTGACCATCAACTGGCTCAGCAACCATATTTAACTTAGGACTTCTGCAAACCTTCGCTAAGTCCTCTTCCCACATCTCCTGTAATTAACATTCCTTGCAAAACATTTGGGATGATTTGCTAGATGACCAAAATTCCCACATTTAAAACATCTGAACTTTGAATCTTTTTGTACATCATTACTGACTTTCATTTTTTCTGCAATTTTATGTACTAACTCATTCTCACAAATACTATCTGAAGTTGAAACCGTAGCTGACATAGCTAATTGTCCAGAGTCTATATGAGTGCCAGTGATGGGACCCACATCTTTGATCTCTTTAACCCAAAAAACGGCATGCTCAATACTGTCAGCAATTATAATTGCTTCATTCAACGAAGGGTTCTTAGCTAACAATTTTTCTTGAACTCTGGGATTGTATGTGCAACGAACCAATTGATCACATATTAAAGATTCCGTTAAATTTGCGAAGTCACATGTCTGGGCCAGTGTTTTAAGTGACGCAATATAATTTCCAACTCTCTCATCTTTCGCTTGCGACCTCATAAAAAATGTGTGTCTTTCCATAACAACATTGATACGACCATCAAAATGCTTCTTAAGCATCATGAGAGACATTTCATAAAGATCCCTTGGTTCACCTTCTCCAGCACCAATGTTTATGAAATCAAGACTATCATAGATATTGCGTCCCTCAATCCCCAGATTGTGTAGTAGAATTCCTTGTTTCCTTGCTGGTGAGAATTTCTCTCCACCAATACCAATCAAGTAAGAGTCAAATAAGTTTATCCATTTCTTCCATGGTAGAATAGGTTCGCCGCGTTCTGACAGAAATTGAGGTGGTTGGGACATGCTGAGAGGAGAATGATGCGACATAGTGTGTGTTGATAAGAAGATAAACAAATATGTAGTGAGTAAATAGTAGTTCCAAAATCGTAGGTACAATTACTTGTTTGAATTCCACAGTTCAAATTAGGTCAGCAGTCTAGTTGTTGGTTCCTAATAATCTTGCTTGAGTTCCACGATACAGAATAGGTCAGCACTCTAGTTGTTCTCTTTTATTTTTTTTTTTCTTCCGTATTTTTTTTTTTACTTCCTGGTAGTAATATCTGGATAAGTAATGCTGAATATTTGTTCACCAGTAAAAACCGAGGTAAAATATTTCTTAACTATATAAATAATATCTGTAGGACGGTCAATATGTTATTCCAAAGTAGTAGTTCACGCGCACACAAATCCAAACACGTTGAAAACACGAGCGTTAGGCGCGGTTACAAAAACTATGTTAATCGAAGGTAGAAGTTCACGCGCGCACAAAGCCAGGCGCGTTGTGGACACGAGCATCAAGCGCGTGTACCTAACGGTACAACTTAACTTACAGTTTCAAAGAAAACACTTCACTTATTATTAAAAGCGTTACCTCGAATCCAAGTTGTTTGCCGGTTGTATCCAGACAAATGCGATGGTTTAAACAAACGCAAATGTAAGAAATTCTAAATCCGCGTTAGTTTTTAAAAACGAAATACGTCCTCCAAAACGTCAGAACAACATTTCAGATTAAGAAGGCTTCAAAAGTTCATACTTGCAAAATCAGAAATAGGCGCTACATTTCTCCTTTGACACAGCGCCCAATACTCCAGCAAAACACGAATGTACACGACACTTGGATCCTTGGAAAAGGTGGATATTGCGATGGATAACTCGTCGCCAATGACACGTAGTATTTTCCAATACTTTTATTGTAAGCAGATAACTTCAAAGTGCATCAACATCCACCATAGGTAGCCAGTACATTTCCTAGTCCCCTTCCACCTTCGCTCTCCTCCAACCTTCTCCCCTGGAATCCCCACATCTCCAAGTTCCACCTATTACCGCACCATTTCTAGAATCTCATCAATACACAGTGCATTACAGTACATGAAACCATAACAAATTGACAAGATCAGTATTGTTGACACAGAAGATCGGGTGTGCATGTGATGAAACAGCATCCACAGAAGAAGAGAGGCTCTCTGGTCTGACTCTTGCCAGAGCAGGTGCTGAAATAGTTGTTGGATAAGGTGCGGTCGATATTGATGGCCCATCATATGCTTCAAGATGGGCAACTGCATTGTAGTGCAGTATGCCTGCTGCATTTGTATTGGTTGAATTATTTCCCTCATGTTTAAAATATGCGATGGGTGGCAATGCTTAGGGAACAAACAAGCAGATTGTTTCAAAACAGTTCATGCGGCTTAAGAAATGACAAAGCTCAATAGTTGCTGACAGCAAAGTTCCTCAAAAGTAGGATGCCATAGTTTCCTGCTGCTTTGTGGGTCAGTCACGATTTCCATTTGTGTTAACACTCATAGCTTTATTTCTTCATCAGAAGAAAGTTGGTTGTGCAATTCTCATTTATCAGAAGAGTAGTTGAACAACCTTTGAACAAGAAGGTATGCTTTGTTGGCACTCCACAATATATATAATCTTTCCTTATGAGAGAGGGCCTGTTGCCTAGAAGTGTATAATAAGAGGGAAATTGATGGGGCAGATGTCACTAGCAACCTACTGTTCAATCCTGGCATCAAAAAGTTGCAAGCTCCGTGCAGAGTCATGGAATCACAGAGGAATAGGTGATGTAGATGATGACTGCACCCAGATCAGTATTTACAAACAGGATTGTCTTCAATATAGCTTTGTAATTCAGATGGAAATGGCATATTATATTTTTTCATACCAGCAAAGCACCTGTGTTTCTGACAGTCGTAGAAATTCAAAGCTGTAATTGGTAAGGAGAATACCTAATATATGGCCCATGTAATATGTGGATCTTCTGACATAGAAAACAGGGTAGTTTCTATCTCCCCAAGAGCATGTGTCACTGCTTTCGTTTTTTAACCATCGTTGTTTGGGTTGAGTCAGATACAGGTATCAAACACTCATCAAAGCACTAATTTAGGAGATGCCATGGTGCTTTGCAAGCTTTCAAAGCTTTTAAATCTGCTTCCGTATTATTATGCCCCGCATCAGAGCTTGTTCATGCTACAAAAGATATAAACCATCTTTCAGAAGATACATAGCAGATAGTGTTCATTCGATTTGATATGGTTTAAAGTGTCAGTTTAAATGCCAATTGCATTGTTTCTGTGCTTGTCAAATTCTCTTTGCAAGTCCCCTTTCTGAATATGGCTATTCTCCTTTAATAACCATATATATATTAATGTAGACAAACTTCACTTATTTTTTACTGGATCTGGACATGGGGAGAATACATTAAAGTCCTTATCTTCACTTATTCTAGATAAGGGTTAATTCATAGCATTTAGAATGTGCTATTTATCGATGGCATAATTTTCTTCCCACATTGTATGTGGTTACTTTTATACGAGTGTATACATTACATGTGGTGTTTGCTCCATTTGCTAAGGGACCATGTTCATGCATGCACTAGTGTCTGGCTGTTAGGCCCACTTAATCTAATAAACGGTCAAATCATGGGGCCCATTCTGGATCATATTGTTCAACTCGATATCAGTAATATTTTCCATCCACCGCCAACCTGAAAACTGTGTTGAGGTTTACCTCTGCAATAGATTGTGTTTTTACGTGTTTAGTGTAGGCAAATCCCTTGCAGGTCGTCTGCTGAATTGTTTTGTTTAAAAACATGACTTTCCTCTGGATTGTGCAAGCTCTAAATAAAGTCTCTGTACCTTTTAATTTGCCAAAATATGGTACCTCAAATGCTTTTTTCCTCATTATTCTCATTAATATTCGCTTTCCGGTATTATTAATCTTGAACCACAAGTTTTTCACTGTATTGTGCAAAGTACATACATCTGTGATTGGTAATGTTTTTTTTCTTTTTTTTAGTTTCTCTAGTTTTTGGGAATAATAACAAGCATTTGGTATGCATGGGTGTTGGTGTATTCTAAGATTATGTCCGATTCTGAGTAGAATGGATGCAAATAAAGCAGTGGTACTCCCAGAGCGGATATAACATCCATTAACACCATACCAATGAACCCAGGACCCTTATGTTAATTAAATACCTTCTCCAATGGCTACTAAACACTGCAATGTTATGGCCCAGTGAGCAGTGGCTGTCTTTTGGGACCAAACCCATAAGAATCTGAAACATTATTCAACACCAACTAATATATATTTATACCGTTTACACTCAGAGTTGGCCCAGTGTAAAAAAAATTACTCTGAAGGGTCTGTTGGAGATAGTTAAGGGAGTCTGCGCTTGTCTCACAACAGTATATTGTTTTATCTGTTGGTAAACAGTGTATTGATATGCATATTGTTTTGTTTGGTAAATATGGCCACCAGTTTCATTGCTGTAGAATTAATATAGTAGTAGATATGCCAGCTTGTGCAGACACTATCCCTTCATGAACCGCTCTGAATAATAATATTAATGTAACCATTAAAACAATATTATGACTTAAGATATACAGGTATTTGGAAGGAAGCCTGTCAGGAGGTTTCTTACCTTTTATACGTGGATTGCATTGCTGCCAACATTTCTGCATCAGTCTTAGTTTGAAATGGAGTTACAGCAGCTACCCTAAAAGTCTGCACTGCAATTTTTGCAGCCATATCTGCTGCTCTGGTCCAGTAACCATGAATTCCTTCACATACATGGACCATATGTGCATGGACTAAATTAAATTTATCTGGGAGGCTACCCACCTCTCCACACAGCTGCTTTTTTATTATTGACTTCACCTTTGAATCTCTGAATTCATTCAAGTGCCAATGCAGCAAATCTACATTATATTCTTCCACATAAAATGCAGAATCAGACACTCTTGATATCTCGGAGGGAACTGTGCAAGATCTGGAGTGGTGGTTGGGCCAGAGGCCGGCCCCTCTCCCTTCCTCAAAAAGATCTTACAGTAGTGACAAATGCTTCCCTCCTTGGATGGGGTGGCCACCTGGAAGAGGTGGAGATCAGAGACATCTGGTCTCGGTGGAAATGGGACTCCACATAAACATACTGGAGCACTGTGCGATCGGGCTGGCATTAAAAATCTTTCTTGCCTCTATCAAGGGAAAGATGGCACAGGTGTTCATGGATACCACCATTGCCATGTGGTACTGCAATGGACGGGGTGGGGTTGTGGACCCTTAGTCAAGAGCCTCTGTGCCTTTGGACGTTGCTGGAACAGCAGGGCATATCCCTGGTGGTTCCACATCTGGAGGGCACTCATTGCCGAAGCGGTCAATCAGCTGAAAATGTCTAGCGGATCACAAATGCCATCTACATTCGGAGGTTGTGCAAGTTGCCTTTCAGCAGTGGGGAGACCCTTGGTTAGATCTGATCGCCTCCAGAGGGAATGTGCAATGTAAGAAGTTTTGCACATTTGAATTACCAAGGACACAATCACTAGGAGACACTTTTCGTCCCAAGTGGCATTCAGGCCTCCTGTATGTCTATCCTCCCATAGCACTCCTGCCCAGACTTCTCAAGAAGATCAAGAACGACCTGGCCCAAGTAATCCTGGTGGCTCCAGAGTGGGCCCAGAAAGTCTGGTATCATGAGATGCTGAGCATGTCCATCTATCCTCCAATCAGACTGCCCCTTTGGGATAATCTTCTGTCGGAGCAGCAGGGGAGGGTTCTGCACCGAACCTGTCCATGCTCAGCCTTCTTGCGTGGAGATTGAGCTGCGGCAGTTGACAACCTTTGACCTTCCTCTCGTAATCTGTAACGTTATTTTAGCAGCCAGGCATCATTCCACCAAAACTGTGTACACCTGTCATTGGATGAAATTTGTGGCTTGGTGCACAGACAAGTCTTTTGACCCCCTTTCTGCCCCTCTCTCCGAAGTCTTATTGCTCCTTCTGTCCCTTGCCCAGGAGGGCTCTGCTCTGGGTACACTTAAGGGATATTTGTCTGCTATTCTGTTTTTTTTTTTAGGTTGCTTAGTCAGCCTTCTTTGTTTAAGTCTCCTATTGTACACAGGTTCCTCAACTATCTTGCACATCTTTTTCCTCCATCCCTTTTCATTAAATCCCAATGGGGTCTGAATTTTGTTTCTGTTCTTTCTGATGTGCGCACCTTTCCACAGCTGTCCTCTCAGGCTTCTCACTTCCTTCTGCCAGTTACATCTGTCCGGAGAGTAAGTGACCATTGGGCATTATTATCTAAGTTCCCTTCCTTTTCTATATATCCTGACAAAGTGGTGCTTCACACTAGGGCCTCTGTTATGCCAAAAGTGGGCACGCCTTTTCATGGAGGCCAATCCATCACCTTGCCTGCTTTTTAGGCACCCTGACATCCTTCTGAGGAAGAGGAGAGACTCCACTGTTTGGACCCAAAAATAGCATTACCGTTCTACCTTGATCGTTCAAAAAGGTTGTGGGTGGATAATCAACTCTTTGAAGGGTATGTGAGTGCAAAGAAAGTTCGGGCAGTGCAGAAACAGGCCATCTCTTGATGGTTTGTGCTCTGAATTAAGATCTGCTACTCACTGGCCAAAAAGCAACCCCCTAGTGTTTGTCCTCTCATTTTACCCGAGCTAAAGTTGTGACCACTGTGTTATCCAGGACTGGAACTCTGTGTGCTATCCTGCACACAGTTACCAAACACTACTGTCTGGACAGTCTGGACCGTAGGGGTTTACACTTTGCCAGTTCAGTTCTGCGGGACTTTCTAGTTTGAACTTAGTTTGCAGACCCACCTCCTGGAATGGTATTGCTTGGGTATCAATTTGAGGTAAGGAATCTGCAGCAAGACATCTCTGTCAGATGGACAAGTTACTTACCTTCGTTAATGCCTTATCTTGTAGGGAGAGTTTCTAGCTGCAGATTCCTTACCAACCCACCCATCATCCCCACCCTGCAAATGGATTTCTAGGGGCAAGGGCTCCTCTTTAAGGGCCTTAGTTTGTGTTCTTCATGGCTCTGCGCTTTTGGCGTGGAAAGTTGTGAAAAGAAACTGACGTCTGTGCATTGGGGTGGTGCCTGTATATGACCTGCAACATCATACCCGGTGTGGATGATGCCAACGACAGGCGCAGAGTTGATCAACACCACAAACCGGCGAGCAGGGGTTCTGCTCATGAAAATTTTCCAGATCCAGTCTAACTTCTGGGGAGATTTCAAAGGTAAGCAATCTGCAGCTCGATATTGTCACTGACAGATAAGGATTTACTGAAGGTAAGTAACTTGTCCGACTAGTCATTTTTTAATACCTGTAAAGGAGGTGTGTATATACCTTTATGTTGTAGCTAATCTACAATCACTTTTTGTCAGTTTCAGCTTCTGGCTTTACAGGAATTTTAGCCTGCATCTGTGGCTCACTTATTAGTGGAATGCCATGTGGAGCATATTGTCTCACCATGCTTAGTTTCTGTACAATGCAGCAGCCTGTTTTGAAGCTAATTCACATGCATATATTTTGTTGAGCTTTTCTGGTACTAAGGAAGATAATGCTTTCATTATAACTTCCTCAGTTCGAGGTGCATTCCTTATCAAAACCGGTGGGTAGTCATCTTCTGCAAGAATTATATTGCACAGATCTGCTAAATGGGGCCAGAATATTGTTTTTTATCCCATATGTGATATTGTAGGAGGCTGGCCTGGCTTGTAGTGGGTACCAGAGGTACTTGCACCTTGTGCCAGGTCCAGTTATCCCTTATCAGTGTAGAAGAGGTGTTTCTAGCAGCTTAGACTGATACAAGGTAGCGATGGCAAAGCAGCTTAGGCTGAACTAGGAGACATGTAAAGCTCCTACTATACCACTTATATCATATGCACAATATCCTAAGCAAACACAATACACAGAAATACTAAAAATAAAGGTACTTTATTTGTATGACAATATGCCACAAGTATCTCAGTGAGTACCCTTAGTAAGAAGGTAAGTACTATACACAAGTTATATGTACACAAACCAAAGTTAGGTAAGTAATAACAAGAAAAGTAATGCAAACAGTGTAGAATTACAATAGATTGCAATAGGAGCACATAGGTATAGGGGCAACACAAACCATATACTCCAAAAGTGGAATGCGAACCACGAATGGATTCCAGACCTATGTGAGCTTGTACAGGGTCACTGGGACTGTACGAAAACAGTGAGGGTTAGAAAAATACCCCACACCAAGACCCTGAAAAGTAGAAGTAAAGTGCACCTACTGCCCCCAGAGAGCACAGAAGTCGTGATAAGGGGATTCTGCAGGAAGAACAAACACCAACAGTGCACTTTCAACGGATTTCCGGACCTGAGTTACCTGTAAGACAAGGGGACAAAATCCAATAGTCGCGACAGTGTCCGGGGGGGCAGGAGCCCAGGATACCCCAGCTGAAGGTGCAAGGAAGCTGCCACCGGTTGGAAGAAGCTTGGAGTTCTGCAAGAAAGAAGAGGACTAGGGACTTCTCCTTTGGAAGACGGATGTCCCATGTCGCGATGAAGCTTGCAGAGGTGTTCCCACGCAGAAAGACCGCAAACAAGCCTTGCTAGCTGCAAGGGTCGCAGTAGAGGTTTTTGGGTGCTGCTGAGGACCAGGATGTCGCCTTTTAGAGGAGGAGACAGAGGGGGCGCTCAGCAACTCAGAGAGCCTTCACAGAAGCAGGCAGCACCCGCAGAAGTACCTGAACAGGCACTTAGAAGAAAAGTGAACCGGAGTCCACGCGAAGTCACAAAAGGGAGTCCCACGACGCCGGAGGACAACTCAGAAGGTTGTGCACTGCAGGACGGAGTGTTGGGGATCCAGGCTTGGCTGTGCACAAAGGAAATCCTGGAAGAGTGCACAGGAGCCGGAGCAGCAGCAAATCACGCGGTACACAGCTTTGCAGTCTAGCGTGGGGAGGAAAGGACTTAGCTCCACCAAACTTGGACTGAAGAGTCACTGGACTGTGGGAGTCACTTGGACAGAGTTGCCGAGTTCCAGGGACCACGCTCGTCGTGTTGAGAGGGGACCCAGAGGACCGGTGATGCAGTCTTTTGGTGCCTGCGGTTGCAGGGGGAAGATTCCGTCGACCCACGGGAGATTTCTTCGGAGCTTCTGGTGCAGGGTGAAGGCAGGCTACCCCAATAGCATGCACCACCTTGAAACAGTCGAGAAAACCGGCAGGATTAGGCGCTACAATGTTGCTGGTAGTCATCTTGCTACTTTGTTGCGGTTTTGCAGGCGTCCTGGAGCAGTCAGTAGTTGATCCTTTGGTAGAAGGTGAAGAGGGAGATGCAGAGGAACTCTGGTGAGCTCTTGCATTCGTTATCTAAAGAATTCCCCAAAGCAGAGACCCTAAATAGCCAGAAAAGGAGGTTTGGCTACCAAGTTAAGAGGATTGGCTACCAAGAGAGGTAAGAGCCTATCAGAAGGAGCCTCTGACGTCACCTGCTGGCACTGGCCACTCGGAGCAGTCCAGTGTGCCCGCAGCACCTCTGTTTCCAAGATGGCAGAGGTCTGGGACACACTGGAGGAGCTCTGGGCACCTCCCTTGGGAGGTACTGGTCAGGGGAGTGGTCACTCCACTTTCTTTTGTCCAGTTTCGCGCCAGAGCAGGGCTGGGGGATCCCTGAACCGTTGTAGACTGGCTTATGCAGAGATGGGCACCATCTGTGCACATCAAAGCATTTCCAGAGGCTGGGGAGGCTACTCCTCCCCAGGCCGTCACACTTATTTCCAAAGGGAGAGGGTGTAACACCCTCTCTCAGAGGAAATCCTTTGTTCTGCCTTCCTGGGCCAGGGCTGCCTGGACCCCAGGAGGGCAGAAACCTGTCTGAGGGGTTGGCAGCAGCAGCTGCAGTGGAGACCCCGGAAAGGCAGTTTGGCAGTACCCGGGTTCTGTGCTAGAGACCCGGGGGCTCATGGAATTGTTCCCCCAATACCAGAATGGTATTGGGGTGCCAATTCCATGATCTTAGACATGTTACATGGCCATGTTCGGAGTTACCATTGTGACGCTATACATAGGTAGTGACCTATGTATAGTGCACGCTTGTAATGGTGTCCCCGCACTCACAAAGTCCGGGGAATTTGCCCTGAACGATGTGGGGGCACCTTGGCTAGTGCCAGGGTGCCCACACACTAAGTAACTTTGCACCCAACCTTCACCAGGTGAAGGTTAGACATATAGGTGACTTATAAGTTACTGAAGTGCAGTGGTAAATGGCTGTGAAATAACGTGGACATTATTTCACGCAGGCTGCAGTGGCAGGCCTGTGTAAGAATAGTCAGAGCTCCCTATGGGTGGCAAAAGAAATGCTGCAGCCCATAGGGATCTCCTGGAACCCCAATACCCTGGGTACCTCAGTACCATATACAAGGGAATTATATGGGTGTACAAGTGTGCCAATGTGAATTGGTAAATTTAGTCACTAGCCTGTTAGTGACAAATTTGGAAAGCAGAGAGAGCATAACCACTGAGGTTCTGGTTAGCAGAGCCTCAGTGAGACAGTTTGGCATCACACAGGGAACACATACAGGGCACATACTTATGAGCACTGGGGCCCAGCCTGGCAAGGGTCCCAGTGACACATAGACTAAAACAACATATATACAGTGAAATATGGGGGTAACATGCCAGGCAAGATGTTACTTTCCTACAGATATACCCTTCAATTTATATTTCTAAATTATAAACCCTATTGAAATGGGGTTTACAAGTTAATCTGGAGTTTAAATCTGTATATGTTCTTTATTTGGACTCCCTTTGAGAGTCTGGTGAAATATTATTTCTGCTGAGCTGTCCAGAAGAGTTGTTGCCTACGTCTTGTCCGCAGAAGCATTCGTAGTTTGCAGGGCAGGTTTCCTGATTACTTTTGTAACTTTCGTCATTTTTAAAGTGAGTTTTGGCATCTGAACCTTTCTCTTCCTTCTTTACATTGTCAGCCTCACATCCTGATTTTCTTTTCTACTTGTCATGCTTGTCTTTTCCCGCTGTACTCTGTCCACTTCTGTTGGAAATTGGTTCTCTAGTTGGTCCAAGTTTGGGACCACAATCCTAGTCGGGGAAAGTATGATACACACTAACAGTTTACCTGTGTTCACCCTCTGGTAGCTTGGCACAGAGCAGTCCGGCTAAACTAAAGCAACAATGCGTAAAATATTTGTGCACACAACCAGTAACACAGTGAAAACACTACAAAAGGACTCCGCCCCTGTTTAGAAAAATAGCCAATATTTATCTGAGACAAACAACACCAAAACAACAAAAATCCAACATGCAGAAGCCAAGTTATGAATTTTGAAATATTAAATCAAAATGGAGTACTTACATGACATTAGCTACCAGCCGTGGATATTTGGTCGCTCTGGATTGGGGCAGATCCAATAGTTCTCTCTGACCATGATGGAGCATGGGCCGGGTATAGGAGTCACAAAGACTGGATGGCAGTATCTTGGTTGGATCGATGCTTGGTGATGATGCGTTGATCCAAAAGAAGGGGATGCATCGTGCTTGCAGGCGATGTGTTGTTTCCTGATCAGGCAATGTCATTGATGCGTTGATGTGTAGAAGCAATGAGTACTGAATTGGTCAGGCCAGGGCTGGGTTGTAAGTCGGGTTTGTTGAGTCGCACAGTCGGCGAGTGGTGTCTGCTGCTTCTGTGTAGGCAGTAGCAAAGGAGCGGTTCTGCGGCGGAATGCATCGGTTCCAAGGGATGCTCTGGGTTTGTTGCATCAGTTCTTGTGTTGCAGCACCACACTCTCCTCCATTGGCCCAGAACTGGATTGGGCACCACTTGTCAGAACAGGACTCGCAGCAGAGGAGCCCAGGTGCTGCTGGCAAGATGCAGATAAAGTCTTTGATATCCCTGAGACTTTTGAAACATTAGACAAGCTCAGTCAGGCCCTTGGAGAAACTCAAGATTACAGGATGTAGAGAGTTAGATCTGGTCGTCTCACACCCAGGCAAAATGTAGCGGGCAGCAGGCCAACACAGGCAGAGCAAACAGCAAAGTGGCAGTCACTCCTAAAAGTCTGGCAGGCCTTCTTCCTGGTATAATGACCTCATTCCCAAAGTGCTAGCAGTATATGGTGGTAGAGGCCAGGAACCTTTACCCAAATGTGCCTTTGAAGTGGGGGAGACTTCAAAGAGTGGTTTTGTTTGAAGGGCAACCTGAGATGGCACCATACGCGAGCTTGTGAAGCTCTGCGATCCGGGCCCTCTTGGTAACACTGATCTGGTGCAACTTAGGGGACAAAAGAGTATAATCAGCACTGATAGTGGGGAGGAAGCGTGGTCTGTGATGGGCAGCAGGGTTGGGGGGGAGGAACGCCAATCCTGGGGATCAAACGAAAGAAGAAAACAACCCAACTTCATGCAAAGGGTTCCGGTGATACCAGAATCCCTATAAAGCTCTAACTATAGAGCTAACCACAAACAAAGACAATAATAAGCCAAAACAAATCATACATATAGAAACAACAAATAATTGATACATTTGATTAATTAATACATAAAAAAATCTATACTTTAATCAAAAAACTGGAAAAACTTACTGAGAAAACAGTCAAAACCACCCCTATACTAAAGCCTTAAAAAATAGACAATCATACGCACTCAACCACACTCTAAAAACAGAAACAATACACCTAGCACCAAGAGAAGTCAAACAAAAAGGAGCAACAATTACCTCCTTATAATATTGATCAAAATTGCAAATTACAACTCATAAATAGAAACAAGAAACAATTTTTCTTTTGTACTTTGATGTATAGTCTCTTAAATTAGTCTCTTTTGTAGCCGTAGTGGAACATCAATCCAATCCAAAGTCTTGGTCCCAATGTGCAAGTGCCAACGTACGTTTCAGTGAAGAGTGACCTAAAAAAACACTCACCTTCATCAGGGCACACAACTGATATAAACGTCAATAATAATCCCGGGGGGGACTATAATAATTCTCATTCAAATACTTGGAAAGCTGTTAAGGCTCCATATTGGATTTAGCAAATATTAATTGAGATGTCTCATATTTTGAGGACTTGAACTGTCTAAGCCTCATTATGTTTCCTTCGTTGTTGCTGGGGTCCCGCACATAATGTTCCCGAGACAAATATACACTTGTTGATGAAGAGAGATTCAATCACGAGGGAAAGCTGTATTAACCTGACCTAAAAATACAAGAAATGGCATAAAATGCTTTCACCTGGCTGTCAAAATCTGTAAGTATTGAGGGCCCCTTTCTAAAGTTGTCACTGCGTAAATCAAAATTGCGGTATAATGAGATACATTCCTGGGGATCAAGCCTTCAGGCACTGCATGCCGCCCGCCTCTGAGGGGACCAGAGGCCGGAGAGCAACAGTCCACATATCCCATCCTGTCATCGGAACATGCGTCAGCGGAAGTCTTGGGAGACTGATGAATAAAGCCAAAAGCACCCCCCCTCCCCAACAGAACCCGTGAATACCTAAAAACTCATCTGACCCACGGAGCCCACTGTGTCAGAATGTTGAAAAATGGCACAGCCCGTCATAGTTAAAGAACGATACACTGAGAAACCCAGCCCATGTATTGTGAACTTGGGGGACAAAGGGAAAGGTCACTAGAGGGAATCCAACAGGCCCACACTGAGGGGACTCGTCTGAAAACGAGGCTCCGAAGAGAGACCTACCCAGCCAACACCAGAGTGAGGGCTGGGGTCCAAAGAGGGGGAGGAAACAAAAAAGATTTGGGGACTGGCCTCAGGGAGCGACGTGGGTTCTCTCCCCGTCGTGCTCCCAACCCCCCACCTCCCAGGAAGCAGTATACACCGAACACGCTGGAGGGCCCCACCCTGAGCAACCGTGTGCTGGATGCCTTGGCTGGTGCCAGGTCGGCAGGGACCCCTTGTGTATATACAGGATAACACTAATTGGAGTGACATGAGCTTGAGGATGGGGCCCAACCCCACCCCTCAGACACTGTCATTCTCCAGGAACATATACCAGTCCTCACTGCCCCAGAGAAGGCAGTCCATTTGTGAGAGAGTATGAGGTGGGACCGGAGATCTGGTATATGAGTGTTGCTCCTGCATAAAAGATCAAGGCCTGAGGGGGGCAGGGGTGCTCGTGCTGGCTGTGGAAGAGTGGCTGGCCCCTGGGGGGGAAGGAGGAGGGGATGGGGGCATTCGGCTGGAGCTACTGCCCGGACAGGTTCACCCCTCTCAGGGTGGGGGCACAGTGTTGGCCGGCTGGTGTACTCGGGACCCTCGCATGACCCAGGTGGCTTCAATGCTCCACACTCGAGTAACCTAAAGTGTGCGAACAGCTGACCAAGAAATAAAGATGGTTCGCACCAAACATACATGTCCGGTCCCTGCTCCAACTAAAAAGAATGACCTCATAACCATGCCGCTGCCCACCTACCCTACACATACAGAAGAACTGAAAGCCCACACTGTAACAATACTAGCGGCCATAGGAGAGTCCAAGTCGACACTGGAAGGAAAGATAGATGCAGTGGCAGTCAACCTTGTTTTTCAGAGGGCAGATCATCGCACACTGGTTGACAGAGTGGGAGACACGGAGATAGAGGTGCAGCACCCTGCAGCCCACAGTCAAAGATCAGGAGGGGGAGCTGAGACAGCTGTGTCAAGAAGTGGGACTGCTCTGCGACCTATAAGAAGATGCAGAGGGCCGATCCCGCTGCAACAGTGCTAGGGTGGTGGGCCTCCCTGAGTGCTGTGTGGGACAAAGCATGGAACATTACATGGAAAACTGGCTCCTGAATGAGGTAATGGGAGGGAAATCGTGCAAATTCTTCACATTTGAAAGGGCTTACAGGGTACCAGGGGGACAGTGACATCCAGGAGCGCCTCTTAGGTCAGTAGTGATCCACCTACTGAATTACCATGATAGGGACGACCTTCTGCAACACGCCCCGGCACAAGGCTTGTGACGGGTGGAAGGCAGAAAGGTGAATAAATACCCTGACAATACCCAAGCGGTTCAAAGCCAATGAGTGTGGGACTGTTGGAGTTTTGTAGATTGAGTGATGTCTGTAACCCAGGTACATATATGTATTAGCTGCGTTTGCTTCTGTTGGATGAATTGAATTTATAATATATAAAGTTTTGATTATTGTATTATATCATTGGACAACCTTTAATCGATGAGTTGGAATCCAAAATTATCTCTGTTGAAATTCAGTATTGAATAAATCATTTTGTAGTGCACATTTGCCACTTTTTTTTTAATCAATTCTTCACCAATGAGATTCAATATAAATTAAAACAAGTATCTGCATTTTTCTATTTTCTTAAGGCAGCTTGTCTTTGTTCTTATGGAGACACCGGGAGGGCCACGCCTTCACATGTAACTTACATATTGTTTTCTAACTTTACAATCTCATTGATACAAGTTATGTTTCCTTTACTGGGGCAACAGACATCCGGAGCATTGGAGTGGCGAGTAGTTCAGAACCTGCAGCACAAGGTGATTGGAAGGGGGAGTTGGGGGCAAGCGAGGGATGTCTTTTACACACAGGTGACAGGAGCGCAGACAACAGAAGTCTTAGGGGACTAGGGCGCTTAAGCCCCAATGGCAAACCAAACACAACATGACCTAAACCGAGGCCTAACTCTGAAAATTCTATCATGGAATGTCAGTAGCCTGGGGGACAAACTAAAATGGGGAGTATTGAGGAAATACTACTTAGAAAGGACTTATACGTCATTCTACTACAGGAAACCCACCTGCTGGGCAATAGCTGTTGGTTTCTAAGGAAAGGCAGGTACAAACTGTTGGCTCATGCTGGCTTCACAAGGGGTTTCAGAGGGGTGGAACTCCTAGCTTGCCACAGGCTACTGCTGGAGATTCTTTGCACGTGGGTTTATGACGATGGCTGCAATTCATGGCTGATGCTATGGGGAGGATGTAGTTGTGGGCTCCTGGTACTTTCCTCCAGGGCTGCTTTCCAAAGGGTTGGAACGCATGGGGTCTTGGCTCACACAATCCCCAGAGGCATTGACTGTCATTGGTGGGGGCTTAACCCTGATGCTACATAGAGACATTGATATACTGACTAAATTGAGGGACTGTCTACGGCCTGATCACAGACTGGTCACTTATGTAGAAGTGTTGGGTCTCTACCTACCTACTACTCGTATGTCACCACAAAACAGGAGGCTTTGCTCAATTGGATCTCTTCTTGGTGCCCTGACACCAGCTGATCAGATATTCTGATACCACCTTTCTTCTTTGGGGAATCTCGGTCACACACTCGCCCTTGCTTACAGTAGTCCAAATGGTTGTACTGGGTCGGAAAGCCCCATGGAGACTCTGGCCCTCATTTCAGCCTTGGCGGGCGGCAACCCTGGTTCAGAAGGGTGTCCAACCGGGGTGCTGCCGGTGGGTCCACCCTTGGCTCATGTTTAGCGCTGGGCAGAGCTTGCAGAGTTTCACGCCGCTGAATTTCGCAGGGTTAACGAAAAACTGTTGAATTCCGCAGAGTTCCGTGCACGGGCGAAGTATAGCTTGGCTACCGTTCAGTCAGCGCCTTAAGCTAACAAGTGTAGTGCAATCCTATTTCTGTGTCAACAGTTTTACAACTGACGTGCTTTCCTTCCACATGCTGAGGCTCGTAAACTCAGCGAGGGCATATGCCACAAGTTACCCAGTAATTTAGAAGAAACGTGACAAACTGGCAAACAGAATTATCACCAGTCAAAAAAAAGTATATATACAATTCTACCTCTTTCACAGCATTGTACAAACACAAAATCAATCAGTTGCAAAATAGGTAAGTAAATTAAGTATCCAATCACTCACAGCATGGTGCTCTAGTTCACATTGCCCTAGCACTGCGTGTTAAATCTAATTTAATTATATATATATATATATATATATATATATATATATATATATATATATATATATATATATATATATATATATACAGAATACAAAGGAGAACTCTGGGAAGTTCCCAATTTTAGGTGGAGAGCTGCTCTAGTAAGGAGCACTCTGCAACACCAGCGACACTCTAGATTTGCTCACCTCAAATGTCTGCTTATCTAGCAAAGTCTTTAAGCATAGGATTAGCACAGTGCTATCCTCGCCGAGCTAGATAGTGACAAAGTATTTTGCCATTTGTACAGCAAAATCTTTAAGCATAGGATTGACATAGTGTCATCCTTGCCGAGCTGTAAAATGACAAAAGCCATTTACCACTCCAGGCACAGTATTACAGCTTTGGACTGGTCAAATACCGTCCAAGCCAACCTGGAATGAGCAAAGCAACCCCTGACACGTGTTTCGCTCTCGTTAGAGCTCTTCAGAGGGATATAGCTTTGTCCAGACACAAGGGAGCACCCAGTATAAGTCAAACCAAAACCCTTTCAGGGATAGAGCAACGCATAAATTATGCAAAATACAAAGGAGAACTCTGGGAAGTTCCCAATTTTAGGTGGAGAGCTGCTCTAGTAAGGAGCACTCTGCAACACCAGCGACACTCTAGATTTGCTCACCTCAAATGTCTTTTTACAGCTCGGCAAGGATGACACTATGTCAATCCTATGCTTAAAGATTTTGCTGTACAAATGGCAAAATACTTTGTCACTATCTAGCTCGGCGAGGATAGCACTGTGCTAATCCTATGCTTAAAGACTTTGCTAGATAAGCAGACATTTGAGGTGAGCAAATCTAGAGTGTCGCTGGTGTTGCAGAGTGCTCCTTACTAGAGCAGCTCTCCACCTAAAATTGGGAACTTCCCAGAGTTCTCCTTTGTATTTTGCATAATTTATGCGTTGCTCTATCCCTGAAAGGGTTTTGGTTTGAGATATATATATATATATATATATATATATATATATATATATACACACACACACACATATATACACATATATATACAGAGGCTGCATGTATCAAAACTATTTTCATTAACAACACAACTTTAAAGTTGTGTATTTATTTCGTGAAGCATAGTTTGGATCAGTTTTGTTTTTTCCAAACGGGAATGAAAAACAAAAAACGAGTGAAACAGGACTGTCTGTCTGGGGGACAACGTGATTAGTCACACCATACAGTTAGTTTGAAATATGCGTTCTGGCACTTTTTTTTCCCCTCTAAATTCTGCCTTGCTGAAAACTAGTTACGCAACCACTGAGAACTTCATAATGTCCTGCATTTTAATCCTGGGCGTCATCCATAATGCATGGGTGGCAGGTTCTGCACTCTGATTACAGAAGGGTGTCATTAAGTGAGCAAATTAAAGACGCAGATATTTCATTGGCGTAGCTTATTGTTGTGCTGTTTGCACGCGAGATATAAAAAACTGAGGAAGTGGAGCACAGGGTGGAGTGTGGGACAAAGACAAATTAAACTCTGCTCTAGTGGGGGATAGTAGCGTACTTGGACGAACAAAATGTAATGTTGATTTTAATGAAAAGCAAAAATATTCAGTAGATTCTTAACATGGGTTTCCCCTCATAAAATACATTTCTCCAAGTATCCACGTTCATCACACTGGCTAGCATGCAGGTCGGGCATTAACTGAGCATTTTGTTCTTTTAATGAAACAGTGGAGACCCCAGAGATATAGAACTTTGTGCACTAAAAGTAACGGTCTTCACAAAGGACATACACAACAGCCAAAATGCTCCACATTTGTCATTGTGCCTGGCCCTTGCACATACTCTTTATGCAAGCAGAATTGCAGCATCACAGTAACTCTAGCAGCAGGTGTAGACGAGGAGCCTTCCAGCGGGAGTGGTCCTCAGCTTTATTATCTTTCTATTAGGGATCACTCAACTCGGTGTGCAGAATTTGCTGTGCACCAGCTGGTGAATGTTCAAGTAATGCATATATTTTATTTATTATTGTCCATTCTAGACTGTGCACATCACTACTTTCAATGATGAAGTGGTCTTGCCACGTGGAATAGAGCTTGGGTCTTGACTTTGTGGCGGATGACTGAGTTTTTGACAAACACCACACTCCAAGTGGAGCACAGAGTTGCAAAACTCCCCAAACTCTGCCAGTGGAGCAGAGTTTACCCTGCGCCTCTACTCCAGTGGGGCCCTTGGGTGAATCTGATTAGCTGTGACTTTGTGACCTCCTCTGGGGACCATTCCATGCCACCATTCCCGGTGCTGCCGATCCCAGAACCAGACGCTGACCAGGCCCATATGGACTGAATTGGAGATGGAGCCCTTTTTTCCTGGTGAACCCTCTGAGGAACATGAATGGAGGGTATCTGGGGATCCCTGTGGCTACTCCAACCGCCTAGCAATGTCCATGGACGATTACACCTGGTACACGGACTTGGCTAATACCAGTAGTGTGGACACCTCACCAGAAACTGGCTTCCTCTCCCCTCCCACAGTGGCTACAGAGAAAGTGGCTTCTTTTGCGAGGGTGGTCTGGAGGACGGTTAAGGTTCTAAAACTGCAGGTACCCATGGTCAAGAATTGTGTCTTGACATAAGTGCTTCAGTCCGGGGTATCATCATCTGAACCCTTACTCCCGTTTAATGAAGTGCTATCAAATACCCTGCTTGGGGACTAGGCCAGGCCCTGCACTGCATCATCGCCCGCTGTCCTTGCCATGCTCCCGGGGGCCCAGCCTTTCTCTCCCAGCACCCCATCCCTGAGAGCCTAGTGGTCCAGGCCTCAATCTGCAGGATATATCCTGTCACATTCCCTACCACACCACCGAATAGGGAATCCAAGAGGTAAGAGAATGTTCTCTTCCACTAGCTGGCACTGCAGTCCTTGAACACTAGATGCATATTGGGCCATTACTCTGTGTGGTATAAGGTTGTTCAAGTGCTACCCATGCCCGTGAATGAGGCCAGGCCATACTCTCCAGGCCTAGAAAATTATACTTGCAATGGCGAGTCATATTTAATCAGACTGAGCTATTTGTAGGACCTACTCCCCCCCTTCTGGTGAGTTAACAAAGAACAGATGTTCTGTTAGTCAGAAAGTGAAGGAGGCCTTTAAATCTTGTTCTTTTTACATGAGCTCTGTGTTCAGAGACGGAGGTCAAAAGTCAGTTTGTCTTACAATTAATTTTCTTTCGGACTACAGAATTCCAGGATTTTGTCTGTTTTCTTTAGGAACACACAACATTGAAATAGCTAAGGCAATGTGTAAACATTTCAAAATCTATTTCAGTTGTTGTGAAAGCCCATTATTTGTACTCCAGTGGGTTGAAAAAAAATAATAATGGATAAAACAAATCAAAACACTTTACTTGGTGATGTGCAAAGAATAAATGTTTCTGAAACTGATTTTCACAGATTGTTAATACATTATATTGTTTTATCAGTAAAGCTACAAGCTACAGGGAAGGTTTTTTGGACATTTTTTTGGAAATGTTCTGTCTGTAAATGACCGGGTGCGACCACATCATACTGTAGTAATGTGTTTATTAAAAGAGCAGTGTTTCTAGTTTTATATTTAAACATTCAATTGGTAAACTAAGAGGCAAGTAATGGATCTGTGTCCCCTATATGTGGGCTAGATTATTTTTATACTTGGAGCAAATGTATAGTCTTTTTAATCAAACAAAGAGGTGTTTTTGTACAGCAGAAATGCTGAGCTCACATATTTGTAGGTACACTTGTGAGAATGAAAAAAAGGTGTCTCTGTAAATAAATCTATTTGCCTAGGATCACACAATTTGAGACCCGTTTATAGAACAAGTAAATTACAGTTATGGTCAAGTAAATTATTCAAGTTACTCGACCTGCAGGTCTAGTAACATTTTTATGATTTTTAAAGGCCTGCTCTCCCAAGCTGTTGTTGGCAGGAGAGCTGCAACAAAGCATTTGGCACCATCTACCCCCCTGGAAGGAAATAACTCCTGACAAGTGGGTACTCAGATTGTCCCAACTGAGCAATGCCTTCCTATTCCAACATGCCACCCTTGCCACCATCCACCAGTCGGCTGACAGAGGACCACCTCTCACTGTTGTGACCGGGAGTGCTGGCTTTTCTGGCCTAAGGACCCATCGAGAGGGTGTCTGCTTCAGAAGTAGGTTGTGGTTGCTTTACCCGCCTCTTTCTGGCTCTAAAAAGGGGTGGAGGCCACCATCCTATACTAGATCTATGCCTCCTCAACTACTTTCTGAAAAAGGAACAATACAAGATGCTCACTTAGGTTCATGTTCTATCTGCCCTCGACCCTAGAGACTGGATGATAGCGCTGGACATGCAGGACGCCTACTTCCACACTCATGTCCTGCCTGCCCACAGGTGTTACCTGTGGTTCACGGTTGGCCAGGAGCATTAACAGTTTGCTGTGTTCCCCTTTCGTCTTACCACAGCCTCTCGGATGTTTGCCAAAGTGGCGGTGGTGGTTGCAGCTCATCTGTGGAGGTCAGAGGTCCCAGTCTTCCTGTATCTGTTAAAGGCGGGCTCACCCCAGACTGAGGTCTCCCACCTCCAGACTTCGGCCGATCTTCTGTATTTGCTGAATCAGTCCCACACTCTCCCTTTCATCAGGGCTAATCTGGATACAGTGCATTTTAGGACTTATCCTCTGGATCAGCAAGTCGGGCTATAATTCCTATCTTTCAGGCTCTCTTCTGGATGGCAGTGAGACTGACTCTCCCGCTGCTGGCCTCATGGCCTGCTGTAGTCTGCTGGTAAAGCATGCCCTGCAGTGGGATCTGAATTCCCAGTTGGCACACCGTCAGGGGAATCTCTCTGTCTTAGTCTGGATTTCAGAGGGAAATGCAGTGGTGGTGACTCACAGACCACAGTTGTGTCCGCAGCAGACCCCAAACTCCTCCCCACCCAGAGCTCGTAGTGACAGATGCATCACTTCTGGGTTGGTGCGGCCATCTGAGAGAGGTGAAGATCAGAGGAACTCTGGTCTGTGGCAGCTCCACATCAGCTTATTGGATCTGAGAGTGATTCACCTGGTATAGAAAGCCTTTCTTCCTTCCATTCAGGGAAGGCTGGTTCAGGTGTTCATGGATATCTCCACTGTCATGTGGTATTGCAACAATTAGGACGGAGTAGGGTTTTGCACCCTCTGTCAAGAGGCTCTGCATCTCTGGACCTGCCTGGAATACCAGTACATATTCCTGGTGGTTTAAGATCTGATGGACTCGCTGAACGCCAGAGCAGACAAACTCAGCTGTCAATACCTCTTGGATCACGAGTGACATCTTCATCCCGAGGTGGTGCAAGTTCTCTTCAGAGATTGGGGAGAAAGTTAGTTAGATCTATTTGCCACCGCCGAGAATGCGCAATGTCAAAACCTTTGCCCACTGGAGTTTCTAAGGAGGCTTTTGCTTGGAGACCTATTCAGTCTCATTTCTTCTGATACCACTCCGGTCCACAGTTATCAAGAATGACCGGGCCCAAGTCATCTTAGTGGCTCCAGATTGGGAAAGGAGAGTTTAGTATCCCGAACTCCGGAGCATGAGGATCTGTCCTTCGATCAAGTTGCTCCTTTGCCAGTATCATCTGTCACAAAAACAATAAAGGATCCTGCACCTTACCTGCAAACTCCACATACGTGTATGGAGATTGAACAGTGACAGTTGAGAGTGACTGTGCTCACTCCCGAGCTCTCTGATCTCATCTTGGCAGCCAGACGCATCTCCACAAAAACAATTTATGCCTCCCAATGGGACACATTTGTGGGACCAAATCTGTTGATCCTCTGTACACTTCTCTGAAGTTCTTTTGGTTGTCTTACCCCTGACCCAGCAAGGCTTTGCTTTGGGCACAATTAAAGGGTACCTTTCCACCATTTCTGCCTTCCTGTAGTTGGCAGACCAATTTTCCCTGTTCAAGTAAACTTTTGTGATTCATTTCCTTAAAGGTTTACAACACGTTCCTTCCTACATTTGCCACTATGTCCCAGTGGGACCTTAATTTAATTCTCACTTTTCTCATCTGCTCACTATTTAGCCTAAGCACACAACACTAGGACAACTCAGTAATCCTCCAGAGGAATGGGTATAAACATCAACACACATAAGTATTTCACTAAGAGCTTTGTTTTCGAAAGTCCATTACTTATACCTGATCTTCTAATTATATGCTAAAAATAGCAAATGGAAAATAGATTGAATCCGATATTAAAGCTTATTTCTCAACACAGGATTTCAAACGCAATTTATTTAAAAAACATATGAAACATAGTCGACTGTGATAGGGTCACAACAATATTTTGCTATTTTTTGCATATAATTAGAATAGCAGATATAACTACTGCTATTTTGCGAACAAAATACTTCTCTTTCAGGGGATCCTTATGTGTATCACTATTTGACCCTATGCACAGCTGCCCTCTAAGACTGCTGACCATCAAAGCTGTCTTTCTTGTGGCAATAATCTTGTGCAGGCCTTTTCGATCCATCCCCTATGCATGACCTTTTTCCAGGCAAACTGGTCTTTAGGACCTGCGCCGCCTTTTTTTACCAAAGGTGGTTACACCTTTTCACGTCTAGCTGCCTACTTTTTTTCACCCCCTCTCATCCTACCAAGGAAGAGGTGAGACCTCAACCGTTTGTTTGGACCTAAAAGGAGTGCCGTCATTTTACATATATCGTACCAGGGATTTCCTGGTGAATCGATAAATTATTTTTGGGGCTTTATGGGCACAAAGAAAAGGAAAGCAGTTCACAAAAGAACCATCTTCAGATGGATTGTCCTTTGTAATAAAATCTGCTTCGCAATGGCTAAAATCAGCTCCCTCAGTGGTTAAGAGCTCATTCCACCTCAGCGAAAGCTATGACCACTGCATTGGTGAGAGTGGTCCCAGTTCTGGATATCTGTCGGGCAACTATGTGGGCACTGCTGCAGATGTTTGCCAAATACTTCTGCCTAAGCAGCCAGAGCTAGTATTAAGGGTACCTTACCCATTGGTCCCCCAGGACATCTTTGTGTTCTAGTTTTCAGACCCACCTCTGGGCAGTGATTGTTTTGGTATCTTATTCTCTGGTCAGGAATCTGTGGCTGTCAGGTGAGCAAGTTATTCACCTTTAGTAATTCCTTATCTAGTAGGCAATTGAAGAAATCCTTTGGTGACCTAGTAATTCCTACTCAGCTTGGCCCTGTGCTTCTGGTGCGGAACAATTAAGAATTGAGGTCCGCGCCCTAGATTGGCATCTATATAGGCACCTTGCATGTCACTTCGACACACTAAGCTGAACGATGCCACATACCGGTGCTCAAGGGGATTGTTAAAAATGTTTCACGGATACAGTCTGATGCCTGGGGAATAATCTAAGGTAAGGAATGTAAGGCTAGATAGAGTCTCTACCAGATAAGGCATTACCAAAGGTGAGTAACTTGTTGTTCAAGTATAAAACCCTAATGAATTGCACACAATGTGATATGTTACCTCCACGAAAATAAAAATTAAGGGAGCCAGGGAGTTTATAAGTAACGGGAATAGTAAAAAATACTTCAACATTATTGCTAAGTATTCTATAGCACTACAAACCTCATTTACTACTTCCAGGTGGTATATTTGTTCCAGCACATTAGTAGCACATTATTAATAAAAAGCCTAATTCTGAATTTCTAAGCTGGTTCACTCTTACATACCTTAAACCGGAACAATACTGTATATTTTCTGTTCACAAAAGCAGCTGTGTGCTTGTGATGAGCACAGTCAAAAGCGATACCGACCGGACAGCTAGTGAAGGCTGACTGTCTTTTAGCACCAGTTGAGGTAGGTGCGCTACTGGGTCTCTGTCCTTCATTTATCTGGTGTGAATTCCTATCTGACTTTTAGCGCTCTCTCTGTCTAGTTTTTTTTTATTATTCCAGACTTTGTTGAAGACTTTTTTTAGAATAAATTGACGTTTTTGTCTTTAATTAGAAAATAATAAATAGTGTGCCGCAAATAGAAAATGTTGTTTCCTTTAGCTGCAGTTTCATCATTTTTACTGTTCGTTAAAGAAAAATGATGCAGAACTTAGATTACAAGTTAGTAAACGTTCTATCTGTACAATAAAAAGTACTTTATAAGATTAATTACAGATATTGTCATGCCTTGGATGCATTTGAGTAGTTTATTGGCAGAAATACGTTTTAATAGAAATGTAGCCTTAGACATTTATCTATTGGTATTTATATAGTCTAAACCTAATGGGAGGCAAATGAAAGCTGTACAATGCAAGAAGGGGAATCGGAGACTAGGAGTAGAGAACGATGTGAGAGAAAAAACAGGAAATCAGAACTAGTATATGCTGCCTTTATTAGGAAGATTTTTTTGGGAAAAAATACGGAACAGATGCCCTAAAATGATGTGTGAATAACTGTGAAGGAGGAATGAAACCTGTGAGATTGTATAGGCACTGCATGGAAGTATGATGTGAAGTGAGGAGACGAGGTTGTAATATGAATATACCATGTAGAAAAATCCGTATTAGCACATCACAAAAGGATTTCGGTCAGAAATAAATTCAGATGATAATCTACACGTATATCTTGTACTTATGACATTGCCCTATTTTGGAAAAGTCAGTGAACAGTTGCTAAAGAAAACACCCAGGGCCTATTAATTCATTATTTTGTCTTAACCCTGTAATTTAATTGTCAGAAATCGGGAAAACCGTTTTACTGTATTTCTGATGAAAGTCTGAACACAACATAACCTGCTGCTCTTAATTTGTGGATTTTATGCCATTTACAGCTCACAGGTGTTTTCATATTATGAAAGTGGTATATATTATCCTTTCTACTTATTCTTTTAGATGATATCTTTTGTCACTAATGAAAATGCAAGCTTTAGATATTTGATTAAAGTTCGTTTGTTTAGGCTGATGTTCACACTGTTAACACAAACCTATACTTTGACTTAAATGTAAGTGTTACCTTAAACACACCTACCTATACATGTGGGTCATGCATATTGGAGGTTTTGTTACTTACAGCTTCTTTTAATGCCTTCATTTTGTGTCTTCACTTTGGGATGTACTCCTGCGATAAAGTGCAGCAGTCTGCGGGGCCTGTAGTGTCTAAATTATATTGCCTAAAGACGTATTGATGTAAGATGAATTTTTTACAGTACCAAAACGTACAATGGACGTTGATCTAGCCCGCTGCTTACTGTTTGTAGGCTTTCTTAACAGTCGTATTGTTTGCTACTTGTGAGATCATTATCCTCCCTCTTCTTGTGTTTGTGTGCCCTGGACCACTGCTAACACTCAGGGAACTAATTTATTTTTTCTTCCAGTACTCCATGTGAGTGCGTGCGTTTTCTTGCTTCCTACCTTGTGTGCTGCATCCCCCACAAATATCCACCCCCTTTTTGCTAGTGTTGCTCCCTCCTTTTTCCCAGCTTATCCTTTGCTTTCTTCACCCCACCCTCTGACTTTTTTGCTTTTTAATGTAAGCCCAGACATTTCTCCACTACCTACTCTCTGTTGATTCCTCACTTCTCCAAGTGCTGCTCCTTTGTCAATCAAATCTCAATCTTTAGGGGGGAATAGTTTGTTAAAAAAATTTCAGGGCCGCGCCTTTTTTAAAAATGTGCTTTTGTGTATGTTAATTATTTTAAATTTATCGTCCCAAGATGTAGTGGAAAGATCCCTGTTTATCTAATCTTTTGCACTGCTGTTGTGGACACATTACAGAATGTTTTGTTGTCACGCCTCATAGTACTTCCAAGAATTCTAAAAGTTGTATCACTGTCAAAAATCTCTTTATTTCACAATATTGTAATGTGTATGGCAGTAACCACTGTCTGTAAGACATTGTAGCGAATTCTCAATAATAAAGATCGGAAAAGCCATCAATCAAATTGGAAGTACTCTCATTTGATAAGAGTCTCTTGTTTTGTAGGTTTTAGTTTTTGTGGTGAGTAGAGAGTTTGTGCAGTTTCACATCTCAAAATGATTTACGTGAGTTTATGTGAATGTAAGAAGAAATCTAGGAACCTCGTGTTAGTAATTTCTGTGTAATGAGTGGGTGGAAAGGTCTTTTCAACTTTAGAAACAAGTAGAGGAGTGGATTAATTGTCCATTACTTGCAAGAGTTTCAATCAATCAAACCAATTTCTTAAGCGCACTACTCACCTGGTAAGGTCTCAAGGCGTGTTAGTAATTTCTGTGTAATGAGTGGGTGGAAAGGTCTTTTCAACTTTAGAAACAAGTGGAGGAGTGGATTAATTGTCCATTACTTGCAAGAGTATCAATCAATCAAACCAATTTCTTAAGCGCACTACTCACCTGGTAAGGTCTCAAGGCGCAGGAGGGGAAGGGGGGATGGTTACTGCTTGAAAAGCCATGTTTTGAGGTGCTTTCTGAAGGTTAGGAGGTCCTGGGTCTTGCATAGGTTGGTGCGGAGGAAGTTCCAGGTTTTGGCTGCGAGGTGGGAGAAGGATCTGCCTCCAGAGGTGGTGCGTTGGATGCCGGGGACTGTAGCAAGGGCGAGGTCGGCAGAGCGGAGCTGTTGAGTAGGTTTGTGGAAGTTGATTAGCTCATTGAGGTAGGCTGGTCTGGTGTCGTGGAGGGCCTTGTGAGCGTGGGCAAGGATTTTGAAAGTGATCCTTTTGTTGATGGGCAGCCATTTTAGGGATCTAAGGTGGGCGGAGATGTTTGTGGCGAGGGAGGTTGAGGGTGAAACGTGCGGTTGCTTTCTGGATTTGATGGAGTTGTCTCTGAAGCTTGGCTGTGATCCCTGCGTTGCCGTACTCCAGTCTGCTACTTATGAGGGCGTGGGTGATCATTCTTCTTGTTTCTAAAGGAATCCATTTGCGTAGCATGCGAAGGGTGTTGAAGCAGGAGGATGATATGACATTGATTTGCTGAATCATGGAGAGAGATGAGTCCAGTATGATTCCGAGATTGCGTGCGTGGGTGGTTGGTGTTGGGGGTGGTCCAAGGGTGGTGGGCCACCAAGAGTCTTTTCGTTCCATGCTGTTTTGTTGGGACCGAAGATGATCTCGTTTTTTTCTGAGTTCAATTTGAGGTGGCTTGCTGTCATCCAGTTAGCGATGGTGAGGAGTCCGACATGAAGTTATTCTTGGTGGTAGATGGGTTCTTCGTGAGGGACATGATGAGCTGGGTGTCGTCAGCATATGAAATGATGGTGAGGCCATGGGGCGGATGATGTTACGAAGAGGAGCCATGTAGATATTGAAAAGGGTGGGGCTGAGGGAGGATCCTTGGGGGACCCCACAGATGGTCTTGGTGGCTGTAGACCGGAAAGGAGGGAGGCAAACTCTTTGGCTTCTTTCGGAGAGGAAGTACGTGAGCCAGTCCAGGGCTTTGTGGTGGATTCCGGCGTCGAAAAGGCTGGGCGGAGGGTTTGGTGGCATGCGGTGTCGAAAGCTGTGGAGAGGTCTAGGAGGATGAGGGCGACGGTTTTGCCCTAGTCCAGTCTGGTCCTGATGCCGTCTGTACAGGCGATAAGGGCGGTCTTGGTGCTGTAGTTTTTGCGGAATCCAAACTGGGAGACGCCAAGTTTGTTGTCTTCTAGGAAGCGAGATAGTAAACATACAACTATCTTCTCTATGACCTTTGTGGGGAAGGGGAGTAGAGAGATGGGTCGGTAGTTTGTGAGGTCGTCAGGGTCTGCTTTGGGTTTTTTGAGAAGAGTGTTGACTTCGGCGTGTTTCCAAATAGCTGGGAATGTTGCCGTCTCGAAGGAACTGTTGATGACAGTCCGGAGTTTTTTAATGTATGCAAATCAAACCACATTGTTGTATTTTGACATGATATTGTACACGTGGAGGTGTGTTATATTTCTGCTAGTGGTAGCTGTGCTTTTGTAGGGTGTGTATTGACAGTGCTAACATATTTGGCTCCGGTGATGTGTACGTGACGGTGGGAGAATGTCTGTTTTGAGTCGTCTGACTATGACGACTTGCTGCTGAATTTGGAACAATGGTGTGATATTCATTTTGCGCATAGGAAGCTTTAGGATGTCAGGCAAAAGCCATAAATGTATGGTTTATTGCAGGGTTGTTTGTGACACAGAGCGTGGTCTGACGGGACAGTATAACTTGTGAAGTTGTGCATCGATTGGAGGTGGAGGGAACATTGAGAAATATATATTTGTATATGTTAATAATGTGAGTTTAAAGAATGCCTCTCTGTGATGTGGAATAGTTTGAAAATGTATTTGTCTGAAGGACAACATGCTAAAGAAATTTACTTGCCCTGTAAAGTAATCGATTTGTCCGGCCTATTGCTTAAATCACACAGATAAGCTCCCTAATAAAGTCCCTATTACTTATAGGGGAGAATATGGCATTATTGACTTTACACAGTGACGCTATTGATTGGAAAAACCGTATCTCTTGTAAATTTGCATGATGTACATGCACTGTAAAAACAATATTACAATATAGATTTTGCATTAGGTACTGGCAAATAAAATACAGTAACAAACATTTTAGACCCAAACCGCTCTCTCGAAAACATCTGTGATCCAACCCTAAGTACGATATGGACACAAAAGTTATTCTTCAATATTCCTCAAGGAGAGCTATGTTTTCTTGAGCAGAGCAAAGGAAGTTTGTTTCCAATTCATCAGTGAAGGAACTCATTTCTTCCTACGAGACAGTTCTTTATATTTCAGTCCAATTAACATCAGATCATCATCTCACATGATGTGAAGACTTTTTATTTGGGTGTCTGTGACATTGCAACTCATAAAGGTAATAAAGAAAACTCTTGGGCCTGTGTCCGCAGTTGAGCTAGCAGCCAGGGAAGGAGGCCCAGGTTTATGCGAATTGTACGGCAGTCTTACCAGCAGTCCTAAAATGAGCATACCATTAAACCTGGTGATGAGTCCGTTTGATCTTCAACAAAACCTAATTTGTGTTACAGAGGCACAAAAAATGATTAGTAAGTTTTCCCATAGGAAACAGACAATTGCAATTCTTGGAAGGATTCAGTAAATTCGAGAACAATTTACCTTACCTGTGTTAGCTAGGTAAAACTATCACAGTAACAGGTTATGCAGCAGCAGTGGTGACATCTGAAATGACAAAACCCATGCAAGTAGCTGGTATAGGGGCCAAGGGTATGAAATCTTTCTCTTGTGAATATTGTCAGTCCCGGCAAGATCTTGAGTTGTCACAGTAGAACATGCAAGGAATTCTGCCTAAGACAATGCATTGGTGTGCTCACATTGAACTACTGACTAAATCCTGTGTTAAGGCTACGGACAGCATACCAGAAGAATGACTTGTGCGTTATCGGTATTGACAATATATCCGAATATACATATCAGCACTTTCAAAACTGTTGAGGTTTGCCACTCATAGTTACCACAGTTCAGTGGCAGAATTAGACTTATGCAGCAAATTTAACACAGAGATTCCATTTGAGACAGTGGCAAAATTAGTCTGCATACGTCTCTATGTTGTTTTGGTAAGCTCCTTGCAGTCAGCATTTACCACAGCCATCATTCTCCAATCCGGGTAGTCTGAGTGTATCCCCCTCAGACATAAGACAAAGAACACTTGATATTTGCCTGATGTACTTTTAAAGGAATCACACAGGGAATCATGTTTGCAGCATGGTCTGACCCAAACACCACTTGCTTACCTGTAAGTTGTCAAGAAATAGGCCCCCGCGACTGTCATTTCTTGAATCAGATACACTATGGTTTAGTCAGGAGCCCAGGAAGAAGCATGAAGAAGGTGGCTGGTATAGAAATCTCTAAGCAAGAAAGCATAAATGAGCCTGTGTCCTCAAAACATTACTTAGCTGTTGAGTGTAAAGTGATTGAGACTGTGTCATGTTGTACGCCTGGATTTAGGGTGGGCAAAGGAGAGACCAACCATACACAGGGACTTGTGAATCATTTTTACACTGAGCTTTACATGTCAGGAGACTGGTTTACTCAGAGGAAAAAGGGATACATTATTGCATATGCAAGACGCGACTGGTAGCTTGAAGAAAGAATGATGTGGTGGAGGGTAGAAAGATAATATTGGAAGAGGCAGAGATGGGGAAAGACTGGACGTTTTAAGGCATTTACAACAAAAGAAATGACACTGGAAAGTAACTCAGTTAGAGGTGACAACTGCTCCATACATTAGTCCTCAGGTTTGTACCTGTTGCACTAGTTTACAACATCCAAAACGTGACAGCATCCTCAGCCTTTCAAACTGTGGCGCTGTCTTCTTGAAGACAACAGATAACAAGTACAAGAGACTACAGAAATTGGAGTAGAGCCTGTGCACTAAAGTAAGAAGGGTAAATGCAAATGTTTGATTATCCCAGTATAGCATATGATCCAGCCATGTCCTGACAACAATCGTTGGACACTCTTGTCATGAAATGTATGACAAAACCAAAGACACTTAAAGATAATCACTGCAAAATTAGTCAAGGGAGGCGATTCTGAAGCCAGACGTGACTGAATGGTCATCCAGGGATGTCTTAGGGGAGTTGCACCTGGAGCCTGTGGTAGCCTAGGATTTATAAAGCGAACCAGTAGTGACCCAGGGATTCTCAGTTTAAAATGGCTAGTGTCACGGGAAAGCCACTGCTGGCTTTGTGGTTATATGTGGTGTTAGGCTGGTGGCTAGAGAAGAGTGAGGGATGATTGAGAGGTTTGCCATGGAGTTAGAGAAGACAGGGGAGTTAGACAGGGAACTGAAAAATAGCAGTAGGCTTTAAACAAGGAGAAAGAGAAGAGAAGAGAAGAGAAGAGAAGAGAAGAGATGGGAGTTGGAGTCCTAGAGGGGCATGGTGAAGGGATTACACTGGGAACTAGAGCCGGGAGAATGGTTAGGGCTTGATGGAGTGCAAGTGAATGGAAAGGGTCAGATGTGGCTAGAGATGGTTCAAGAGTTTGCAGTGGTGCATGAGAATATAGGTGTGTTGGACGTGGATAGATGTAGTGGAGGTGTTAGGCAGGGCATGGGATGGTTTTGAGGCCTTTGTTGTTTTTTGACCAAAGCTGGTAGTCGTTGTAAAGGACGCTGCCTAAATGCATCCATTTTGTTCTCTGGCTACTATCCTACTTAATGTCTCTACATTGCAATGTTGGTTCTTCCTAGGTGTAAACACTTGTAACTGGACCTTCTGCTTGTATTTACTTGCTTTGCTTGCATTTTGTTGGCCACAGTAGCTTTAATGGTGCCTGTCTGGGGGTTAAAACCTATAATCTGTGATGCTTTTTAAAGGTCAACCTTATTGCAAGGTGTAAGTGTTAGAGTACCATAAAAGCTCTGGGAATAGAAGCCAAATCAAAGTAAAAGGATACACTACAAGACTTACGAAGGTGTTTATAGGCTGACAGCAAGGCACTTCTGTTATATTCTAGTCTGGAGTTTTAATTACTAAATTATATGTATGTAGTTCTGTTGAGGTAATATCGTTAGACAAATATAGTTATTAGATAAATATAGTTATTAATTATTAATGTCATTGGCATCAATATGTATTATACACTGTTAGGCCTAGTTCATAATGGTATGATCTGTCCACCCCTTGTGGGAACTAAAGATGGTAGGTTCTGGAGGTGGTTGAGATCTGGAGTGTGTGACAGAATGTTGAGAAGCTGTGAGAGAAGGTGATGAAGGAGGAAGGCACAGAGTGAAGAAGAAACAATAAAGTCATAATTGTTATAAAAAAGATTGGAGTGGACTTTATAATACTGGCGACGAGGAGTGCGTAAGGGGACACATCCTTCTTCACCCCTTTTCAGGTTGGTGACACTCCACCTGTCCTGTGTCCTTCTATTTAACCAAATCTGTAAAATAGATTACTCTGAAATAAGTAGTCTGTATTTATATTACAAGCAACGTGAAGATTAATCTATCCCTGAATTACTTATCTGCCTTCATCATTAACAAGTAAGACATTAATAGGAACGTGTAAACATCTAACGCGTCCTGTCCTCTAGTTCGTGATATGCATTTTGCGGTATTTCATACAGAAGAAGAATTGTGGTAAAACTGAGCGCAAATCAAAGCCTTACCGGTGATCGAAATTGTTAAAGAGCCAGCGGCATTAAACGCTTGTGAGTGAAGCAGCGCCGTCAAAGGAAATTCAATTGTTCAGGGCCGTAGCGAGCGGCATATAAATTGTCTTAGCGGGTCCAGACAAGCGGGGTGAAGGCGAAGCGGCGCCGTGTGAGGAATTTCTGACTAGAATTCCTTTCGAACTCGAGCGCCACGGCAAAGGAAGGTGAAGCAGCGCCGTGTAAGGAATTCCAGGCATTCGGGGGCCGAAGTGAGCGGCATGCAGATTGACTCCGCGTGTATTCAGAATTCACCACAAGCAACGAAGCTTCTATTTACATGAAGCTGACTAGAATTTCAATTGAACTCGAGCGCTACGGCGAAGAAAGGTCAAACATAGTTTAACGACACGGGGATTCAAAAGAAGTGAACATTCTGATAAGGATTCCTGAAATTAAATCCTTCGTATGTAATTTTCTGACGAGCGTGTGCATTAAATCAATTCAACATCGCTGACGGGCACAGCAGGTGAAGTGGTGCAATTGCCTGTTAACAGTCACGCTGACAGGCACAGCTTTTCTTCAAAATCATACTTTAAGACTCTAGTTTTACATCGCTGACAGGCACAGCATTTGAAGAGAAGCCGGCTAAGTAATTACGCTGACTAGTACAGCATATCTAATGATTTGGACATTTCTTTAAAGAGTTTTCTTATACAAGTTATACATATTAACATGAATTAAAGGTAATATTGTATGCTCTGTGGTAAATTTATAGAACAATAATAGAACATTGTCAGCAGTAAGAGTGTGTTATAACCTGAACAATGGCAGCAGCGGGAATGTCACAACCAGTTCCATTTTTGAATGAGTTGGGTGAACCAAATGTACCTTGGAAAGATTGGTTCAAAATTTTTGAGTCTTACTTAATTGCAATTGGTGGGGATAAGTTAAATCCCATTAGAAAACAACATATTTTACTTCATAATCTAGGAACTCATGGGAGGAAAATATATGAGTCCCTCCCTGATCCAATCTTTCCTGAGGGACAAGCCCAGGACGAGTATGTCACTACATACTCGAAGCTAGAAAAGCAGTTTGGAGACAGAATCAATGTAGCCTTAGAAAGACATAAATTCTTTTCCCGTTGCCAAGGCAAGCAGGAGAGTGTAACAAGCTATATTGCGGCCTTAAGAGGTTTAAGTACGTTATGTGAGTTCGGAGAGTTAAATGATTCACTAATTAGGAATCAATTAGTTTGTTGTACTAACAACATTAAAATACAAGAGAAGCTTTTACAGAAGCAACCTGGGTTAGTAGAAGCAATTGAGTTAGCCAAGTCTATTGAACACACAGCAGTTTGTCTACAGGAAATTAATTCTGCTCCCCTTGAAACACATGTAAATGAAGTGGTGGAAGAAGTAAAAGAGGAGAAAATTCTAAAAATTAAAGGTAATGAGAAACAATCCCAAAGGTATAATGGGAATAAAACAAATTTCACTTGTTATAGGTGTGGCAGTAACAATCACCTTGCCAATTCCACATCCTGCCAGGCTAGATCGGCAATTTGCAGGAAATGCAATAGGAGAGGTCATTTCGCGAGGGTGTGTAAAGATAGTTCCAAGTATGGGGACAACAAAAAATCTGAAGAAATACCGCAACTAATTAAGAAAATTATTTTACAGGTAAATAGCGAGAATATAATCGACACCCAATATCCTGTATGTACAGTTGCAATTGATAATGAGAATGTAAGAATGTATGCTGACTCATGTTCTCCATTCACCATAATAGATACAAACAACTTTCACAAAATTCAAAGGAATGGCGTAATAGAGTTACAGAATCCGGATATAAGCCCAAAGGGATACAACAGAGACCCTATAATCCTGAAAGGTATGTTTAAAAGTATAATTTCCTTCTAGGATAGGTCCACGGTTGGGAAAGTATATGTGGTAGAGGAAGGTTCCAATCTTTTAGGTTGGCAACATCAAAAAGAACTGGGAATAACATTAGATCCCAATAATTCTGAACAAGTCCTGTGCATTGATCATTCTAATTTGGGAGAAGCTTTCATTCGAGAATTCCCAGATATTTTTTGTGAGCGGTTAGGATTACTAAAAAACTTTCAACATAGAATTAAACTAAAGCCCAAAAATAAGCCCACTGTGCATAAAACCAGACCGATTCCACATCTGCTTAAACAGTTAGTCAAAGAGGAATTAGGAAGGTTAGAGTCACAGGGAATTATTCAACCTATCGAATGCTCCGAATGGTTGGCCCCCATCGTGGTGGCCAAGAAAAATAACAAAAATGAAATTAGAATTTGTGTGGATTTAAGAGACCTAAACAAAAATATCTGGGTTGAGAGGCATCCTCTTCCAAGAATACACGAAATAATGAGCACTATGGGGGAAGCTTCATACTTCTCTGTGTTGGATCTCTCGAGTGCATACCATCAAGTGGAATTGCACCCGGAATCTAAATGGCTCACAGCATTCACCACCCCTTTTGGATCCTACATGTTCAATAGGATGCCTTTCGGGCTAGCGTCAGCTGCAGCTGTTTTCCCAAAAATTATGCAGAACATTTTGGGCAACGTGTCCAATAACCTTTTCTTCCAAGATGATGTACTTATATACGGAGCGACGGAAATGGAACATGACAAAATACTTAGGGTTGTCCTAGGAAAATTAAAAGCAGCAGGGCTCACACTAAAGAAAGAAAAGTGTAGGCTGAAAGTAAATTCAGTAGAATACTTAGGGCATGTTATATCAAAAGATGGCTTTAAACCCAAAATTTCCCTTGTTGATGCAATTGTGAATGCCAGTGCACCAAAAAACAAAGACGAACTAAGGTCCTTCCTGGGCCTTGCCGAGTTTATGGCAAAATATGTAAAAAAAAATCTCAACAGTATCTGCGAGTCTTAAAGAGCTACTGAAAAACAAAGCTCCTTATGTTTGGAACGAAGTCCAGGACGAGGCTTTTAAGAATATCAAATCAGCCATTGTGAATGCTCCATACTTATGCAATTTTGACCACTGTAGGAAAACGTTCCTTACAACTGATGCCAGCAAATTAGGTTTGGGGGCCACCTTATCGCAGATTATTAACGGAGAGGAAAGGATAGTAGCGTTTGCGTCGAGGACGTTGAGCAAAGCTGAGGCCAATTATTCGGTAATCGAAAGGGAGACACTCGCATGTTTCTGGGCAGTGAAACACTTAAAATTTTTACTGTGGGGCACTCAATTCACGTTACGCACTGACCATAAGCCATTAGTATACGTATTTTCTACCAAGGGGTTTAATAATAGCACACCCCGGATAGCCAGATGGATTCTAGCCTTGGAGAATTTCTGTTTCACGGTAGAATATCTACCAGGGTACAAGAACTGTGCAGCTGATTTCCTCTCAAGAAGCCCAATGGACTGTGTAGAAAATTTTGATACTATAGAGTACCCTATTCTAGCAGTTGACTTACCATCCATTAGTGATGAGGAGTGGAAGTCTGCATACCAACAGGATGATTCTTTGGCTCTGTTAGGGTGAAAGCGAGAGAGGGATGGCCTGAGATGAGAAAAGACTTAGAGGACATCATCAAAGACTATTGGGAGGTAAGATGGGAAATTAATGAGAAAGATAACTATATGCTTAGGAATGACAAAATTATACCTCCTCTGAATCTTAGACAAAAAATAGTAAAACTAGCTCACGAAGGTCATCTAGGAAGAAGTCTTACTAAAGCCCGAGTAAGAGAAAGATTTTGGTTTCCTAGTATGGATTCCACAATTGAGAACGAAGTTAAAGAATGCTCCTTTTGTGCTCTAAGCGACAAGTCCAAGTTCATTCGCAAGACACCCATTTCCCCGGTACAGGTTCCTGTCAAGCCATGGTCTAAATTAGCATTAGACATTATTGGGCCTCTTAATTACACTGGTCTGTCTACAAAATTTGTAATTGTACTTATAGACTATCATTCACACTGGATCACAACCAAATTAGTTAACGTAATTACTACTGAATCAGTCATCAACTTCCTGAAAAATGTTTTTAGCTTAGAAGGAATCCCAGAAGTTCTTATAACAGATAATGGGGTCCAATGAACTTCAAGCCCAATGAAACAGTTCCTGGATTCTATTGGGGTAAAACATTACACCACAGCTTTATATTGTCCCAGAGCCAACGGCTTAGCAGAACGAGCTAATAGAATGATTAAAGAATGTATCCAGTTAGCAAGTATTAACAGATTGAACATTGAAAACACCATTAGAGAAATGTTATGGGCCTATCACAGCACTCCCAACTCTATAACGAAAATATCACCCTTTTCAGCATTACGAGGCAGAGTACCATGTACCAAATTCTATCCCTCATGGTTGGGTGGGGGAGTACGGTGCAAAAATACATCTCCAGGTGCTAAGACAAATATAGAAGTAAACCAGGAAATGCATAAAGAAAGGTATAATACCAAATTAGGGGTTAAAAAACAATACTGGATGGTGGGGGATAAAGTTATGATCAGGAAACCAGCTGGTTACTCGAGAAGGGGAATGGGAGAGACCAAGTTCGTGGGACCATTTTGCATTAAAGCAGTAAAGAAGAATGTTGTTATTTTAGAAAATGGACAATGCTGGAGCATGGACAGGGTTGCGAGATATGTACCAATCACTACCAAGACTGCAGATGAAATTCCAACGGGGAAGGAACCAATGCAGTCAATAATTCGGAGTAGCGGACTGAGAGCTCCTAGTTGCCGAGCGACCAAACCTCCCGCATGGAGTAAGGATTATATTTGAATCCAACTATTATGCAAAACTTCATGTTTTTGGAACTGACTCAATTTCAAAGGTCTGGAACTGTTATGATGTAGATTTAATTAATCACTTTTAATGTAAAACCTTCCCTTTGTATTTTTGGTTATATTATTGTGTGGGGAAGATGTGTTATATTCTAGTCTGGAGTTTTAATTACTAAATTATATGTATGTAGTTCTGTTGAGGTAATATCGTTAGACAAATATAGTTATTAGATAAATATAGTTATTAATTATTAATGTCATTGGCATCAATATGTATTATACACTGTTAGGCCTAGTTCATAATGGTATGATCTGTCCACCCCTTGTGGGAACTAAAGATGGTAGGTTCTGGAGGTGGTTGAGATCTGGAGTGTGTGATAGAATGTTGAGAAGCTGTGAGAGAAGGTGATGAAGGAGAAGGAGGAAGGCACAGAGTGAAGAAGAAACAATAAAGTCATAATTGTTATAAAGAAGATTGGAGTGGACTTTATAATAACTTCTAAGCCTTTCTGATGTTAATATATCCATTACAAGCACGACATGAAGGACATTTCAAATCGTTCACACTCCCTCCACAACTAGCCAGTTTTCCAAGGCAATTATTAATAAGCCCCTTTATATGTAGGGTATGTCTAAGATATTTACACACAATACATTACATTTGTTAAGATGTAGCCTCTTTTTTAGATTGGTTGCGATCAAACGAGGGCACCAACTTTCTAATGCTGCTTCACTCAACTACAATGTGTAATCTTGGGCAAATGTTCTATTTTTTTGAAACTCTATTCCTTTACCTGTCTAAACTGCTTGCACTTGGCTAAAGCCTAAAGTCTAATGCCTACGTGTTTTGCTAAATAGTTTGCCATTTACATAAGTGTACATAAATACTTGAGAATACAACACCACCATGTTTAAAACATTATTTGAATGCTTTTCACACTGAGCTCTAAAGTTACCCAGCAAAAGTCCCATTGAGAATCGGAAGGCGCCTATCCTGTAATAGGATCAACTATCATGTAGCAAATATTGACTGCTGCTGTCTGTTGCTGTCCTGCCTCTGCAAAGGCGTGCGCGGCACTGTATTGAAAATCCTACAAAGCCCCTCAGTATGTTGAATACGTTGCATTTATGGAAAATACACTATCAGAAAACTGCCTGCAAGCAAACCTGCAAAAGTACACGCTGCCGTTTGCTGTTTTCTTTAACAATCCTTTTGTTCATAGATGCTGCTCAAGTGAGAAGTACTGCAGAATAAATCATTTTCACAAAGCCACTGGTTTTCTGCTGGTTACAATCACTGTACAGAAAACGTAGGCAAGCAGGAACCACAAGAGGGTAATCGGGCATCATCGCAGACTTGTTTGGAGGCCAAGAAGCCCAGGGAGCAAAGTTCCAGAGATAGGCCAGACGGGCAGACTTTGAAGGTCCAAGGAAATGCCCGAGTCACAAGGGGGAGCAAAGGTAATCGGACAGGAAACCAAGGGGCAGCACCAAGATGGTCTCCATTCCTCTCCTGCCCTGTCTGCCAGTCTCTTACCTGGCAGTCTGATGGGAGCTGTATTATCCTGCTCCATGACTTGCATCTCAGGCTCTGCAGAGCTTCGTTAGTCTCCATTTCACAAATAACAGCAGCCTAGAGCCCGGCCTCAGTCACACCTCCTGACTGGGTTCACCAATGAGAAGCAAAGTTTTACCTTGATGGTGGTTTCATGGTTGTTCCATCCCATTACAGTTACAGGCTTTCAGCAAATCGTGGGTGTAGGAGGCTGGCCTGGTTTGTAGTGGGTACCAAGGGGTACTTACACTCTGCACCAGGTCCAGTTATCCCTTATTAGTGTAGAAGAGGTGTCTAGCAGCTTAGGCTGATAGAAAAGGGTAGCTTAGCAGAGCAGCTGAGGCTGAACTAGGAGACGTGTAAAGCTCCTACTATAGCACTGGTGTCATATGCACAATATCATAAGAAAACACAATACACAGATATACTGTAGGAAGTTGGCTCTGTATGCACTATTTCAAAGTAAGGAATAGTATGCACAGAGTCCAAGGGTTCCCCTTAGAGGTAAGATAGTGGCAAAAAGAGAAAATACTAATGCTCTATTTTGTGGTAGTGTGGTCGAGCAGTAGGCTTATCAAAGGAGTAGTGTTAAGCATTTGTTGTACAGACACACAGGCAATAAATGAGGAACACACACTCAGAGACAAATCCAGCCAATAGGTTTTGTTATAGAAAAATATCTTTTATTAGTTTATTTTAAGAACCACAGGTTCAATTTCTACATGTAATATCTCATTTGAAAGGTATTGCAGGTAAGTACTTTAGGAACTTTGAATCATTACATTAGCTTGTATACTTTTTACATAAAACACAATAAGCTGTTTTAAAAGTGGACACTTAGTGCAATTTTCAAAGTTCCTAGGGGAGGTAAGTTTTTGTTAGTTTTGTCAGGTAAGTAAATCACTTACAAGTCTCAGGTTTGGGTCCAAGGTAGCCCACCGTTGGGGGTTCAGAGCAACCCCAAAGTTACCACACCAGCAGCTCAGGGCCGGTCAGGTGCAGAGGTCAAAGAGGTGCCCAAAACACATAGGCTTCAATGGAGAGAAGGGGGTGCCCCTGTTCCGGTCTGCCAGCAGGTAAGTACCCGCGTCTTCGGAGGGCAGACCAGGGGGGTTTTGTAGGGCACCGGGGGGGACACAAGTCAGCACAAAAAGTACACCCTCAGCAGCGCGGGGGCGGCCGGGTGCAGTGTGCAAACACGCGTCGGGTTTTCAATGAGAGACCAAGGGATCTCTTCAGCGGTGCAGGCAGGCAAGGGGGGGGCTCCTCGGGGTAGCCACCACCTGGGCAAGGGAGAGGGCCTCCTGGGGGTCACTCCTGCACAGGAGTTCCGTTCCTGTAGGTGCTGGGGGCTGCGGGTGCAGGGTCTTTTCCAGCCGTCAGGAAATGGAGTTCAGGTAGTCGCGGTCAGGGGGAGCCTCGGGATTCCCTCTGCAGGCGTCGCTGTGGGGGCTCAGGGGGGACAACTTTGGTTACTCACGGTCTCGGAGTCGCCCGAGGGTCCTCCCTGAGGTGTTGGTTCTCCACCAGTCGAGTCGGGGTCGCCGGGTGCAGTGTTGCAAGTCTCACGCTTCTTGTGGGGAGTTGCAGGGGTCTTTAAGTCTGCTCCTTGAAACAGAGTTGCAGTTCTTTTGGAGCAGTGCCGCTGTCCTCGGGAGTTTCTTGTCTTTCTTGAAGCAGGGCAGTCCTCAGAGGATTCAGAGGTCGCTGGTCCCTTGGAAAGCGTCGCTGGAGCAGGGTTCTTTGGAAGGCAGGAGACAGGCCGGTAGGACTGGGGCCAAAGCCGTTGGTGTCTTCTGTTCTTCCTCTGCAGGGGTTTTTCAGCTCAGCAGTCTTCTTCTTCTTGTAGGTTTCAGGAATCTGAATTCTTAGGTTCAGGGGAGCCCTTAAATACTAAATTTAAGGGCGTGTTTAGGTCTGGGGGGTTAGTAGCCAATGGCTACTAGCCCTGAGGGTGGGTACACCCTCTTTGTGCCTCCTCCCAAGGGGAGGGGGTCACATTCCTATCCCTATTGGGGGGAATCCTCCTTCTACAAGATGGAGGATTTCTAAAAGTCAGAGTCGCCTCAGCTCAGGACACCTTAGGGGCTGCCCTGACTGGTCAGTGACTCCTCGTTTTTCTCATTATCTCTCCTGGACTTGCCGCCAAAAGTGGGGGCTGGGTCCAGGGGGCGGGCATCTCCACTAGCTGGAGTGCCCTGGGGCATTGTAACACGAAGCTTGAGCCTTTGAAGCTCACTGCTAGGTGTTACAGTTCCTGCAGGGGGAGGTGTGAAGCACCTCCACCCAGAGCAGGCTTTGTTTCTGTCCTCAGAGAGCACAAAGGCTCTCACCGCATGGGGTCAGAAACTCGTCTCTCAGCAGAAGGCTGGCAGAGATCAGTCAGTCCTGCACTGAACAATTGGGTAAAATACAGGGGGCAGCTCTAAGGTGCCCTCTGTGTGCATTTTTTAATAAATCCAACACTGGCATCAGTGTGGGTTTATTATTCTGAGAAGTTTGATACTAAACTTCCCAGTATTCAGTGTAGCCATTATGGAGCTGTGGAGTTCGTTTTTGACAGACTCCCAGACCATATTCTCTTATGGCTACCCTGCACTTACAATGTCTAAGGTTTTGCTTAGACAGTGTAGGGGCATAGTGCTCATGCACATATGCCCTCACCTGTGGTATAGTGCACCCTGCCTTAGGGCTGTAAGGCCTGCTAGAGGGGTGACTTACCTATGCCACAGGCAGTGTGAGGTTGGCATGGCATCCTGAGGGGAGTGCCATGTCGACTTACTCGTTTTGTCCTCACCAGCACACACAAGCTGGCAAGCAGTGTGTCTGTGCTGAGTGAGGGGTCCCTAGGGTGGCATAAGACATGCTGCAGCCCTTAGAGACCTTCCTGGCATCAGGGCCCTTGGTACCAGGGGTACCAGTTACAAGGGACTTGCCTGGATGCCAGGGTTGTGCCAATTGTGGAGACAATGGTACATTTTAGGTGAAAGAACACTGGTGCTGGGGCCTGGTTAGCAGGGTCCCAGCACACTTCTCAGTCAAGTCAGCATCAGTATCAGGCAAAAAGTGGGGGTTAACTGCAACAGGGAGCCATTTCTTTACATATACTAAAAATAAACGTACTTTATTTTTATGAAAATATGCCAAAAGTATCTCAGTGAGTACCCTCAGTATGAGGATGGCAAATATACACAAGATATATGTACACACTACCAAAAATATGCAGTAATGGCAATAGAAAGCAATGCAAGCAATGTACAGTCACAATAGATTGCAATGAGAGCACATAGGTATAGGGGCAACACAAACCATGTACTATAGAAGTGGAATGCGAACCACGAATGGACCCCAAACCTATGTGACCTTGTAGAGGGTCGCTGGGACTGTAAGAAAACAGTGAGGGTTAGAAAAATAGCCCACCCGAAGACCCTGAAAAGTGGGTGCAAAGTGCCCCTAAGTTCCCTAGAGAGCACAGAAGTCGTGATAGGGGAATTCTGCAAGGAAGACCAACACCAGCAATGCAACAACAATGGATTTCCGGACGAGAGTACCTGTGGAACAAGGGGACCAAGTCCAAAAGTCACGATCAAGTCGGGAGTGGGCAGATGCCCAGGAAATGCCAGCTGTGGGTGCAAAGAAGCTGCCACCAGATGGTAGAAGCTGTGGATTCTGCAAGAACGAAGAGGACTAGGAACTTCCCCTTTGGAGGATGGATGTCCCACGTCGTGAAGAAGCTTGCAGAGGTGTTTCCATGCAGAAAGACCGCAAACAAGCCTTGCTAGCTGCAAGGGTCGCGGTTAGGGTTTTTGGATGCTGCTGTGGCCCAGGAGGGATCAGGATGTCGCCAATTGCGTGAGGAGACAGAGGGGGCGCCCAGCAAGACAAGGAGCCCACTCAGAAGCAAGCAGCACCCGCAGAAGTGCCGGAACAGGCACTACGAAGAAGAGTGAACCGGAGCTCACCCGAAGTCACAAAGCAAGGTCCCACGACGCCAGACGACAACTGAGGAGGTCGTGCACTGCAGGTTAGAGTGTCGGGGACCCAGGCTTGGCTGTGCACAAAGGAAATCCTGGAAGAGTGCACAGGAGACGGAGCAGCTGCAAATCAGGCGGTACCCATCAATGCAGTCTAGCGTGGGGAGGCATGGACTTACCTCCACCAAACTTGGACTGAAGAGTCACTGGACTGTGGGAGTCACTTGGATAGAGTTGCTGAGTTTCAGGGACCACGCTCGTCGTGCTGAGAGGGGACCCAGAGGACCGGTGATGCAGTCTTTTGGTGCCTGTGGTTGCAGAGTGAAGATTCCGTCGACCCACGGGAGATTTCTTCGGAGCTTCTAGTGCAGAGAGGAGGCAGACTACCCCCACAGCATGCACCACCAGGAAAACAGTCGAGAAGGTGGCCGGATCAGCGTTACAAGGTCGCAGTAGTCGTCTTTGCTACTTTGTTGCAGTTTTGCAGGCTTCCAGAGCAGTCAGCGGTCGATTCCTTGGCAGAAGGTGAAGAGAGAGATGCAGAGGAACTCTGATGAGCTCTTGCATTTGTTATCTAAAGAATTCCCCAAAGCAGAGACCCTAAATAGCCAGAAAAGAAGGTTTGGCTACTTAGGAAGGAGGATAGGCTAGCAACACAAGTAAGAGCCTATCAGAAGGAGTCTCTGACGTCACCTGCTAGCCCTGGCCACTCAGAGCAGTCCAGTGTGCCAGCAGCACCTCTGTTTCCAAGATGGCAGAGGTCTGGAGCACACTGGAGGAGCTCTGGGCACCTCCCAGGGAAGGTGCAGGTCAGGGGATTGGTCACTCCCCTTTCCTTTGTCCAGTTTCGTGCCAGAGCAGGGCTGGGGGATCCCTGAACCGGTGTAGACTGGCTTATGCAGAGATGGGCACCATCTGTGCCCATCAAAGCATTTCCAGAGGCTGGGGGAGGCTACTCCTCCCCAGCCCTGACACCTTTTTCCAAAGGGAGAGGGTGTAACACCCTCTCTCTGAGGAAGTCCTTTGTTCTGCCTTCCTGGGCCAAGCCTGGCTGGACCCCAGGAGGGCAGAAACCTGTCTGAGGGGTTGGCAGCAGCTGCAGTGAAACCCCGGGAAAGGTAGTTTGGCAGTACCAGGGTCTGTGCTAGAGACTCGGGGGATCATGGAATTGTGTCCCCAATGCCATTTTGGCATTGGGGTGACAATTCCATGATCTTAGACATGTTACATGGCCATGTTCGGAGTTACCATTGTGACGCTATACATAGGTAGTGACCTATGTATAGTGCACGCGTGTAATGGTGTCCCCGCACTCACAAAGTCCGGGGAATTTGCCCTGAACGATGTGGGGGCACCTTGGCTAGTGCCAGGGTGCCCACACACTAAGTAACTTTGCACCCAACCTTCACCAGGTGAAGGTTAGACATATAGGTGACTTATAAGTTACTGAAGTGCAGTGGTAAATGGCTGTGAAATAACGTGGACATTATTTCACGCAGGCTGCAGTGGCAGGCCTGTGTAAGAATAGTCAGAGCTCCCTATGGGTGGCAAAAGAAATGCTGCAGCCCATAGGGATCTCCTGGAACCCCAATACCCTGGGTACCTCAGTACCATATACTAGGGAATTATAAGGGTGTTCCAGTATGCCAATGTAAATTGGTGAAATTGGTCACTAGCCTATTAGTGACAATTTGGAAAGAAATGAGAGAGCATAACCACTGAGGTTCTGGTTAGCAGAGCCTCAGTGAGACAGTTAGTCATCACACAGGTAACACATACAGGGCACACTTATGAGCACTGGGGCCCTGGCTGGCAGGGTCCCAGTGACACATACAACTAAAACAACATATATACAGTGAAATATGGGGGTAACATGCCAGGCAAGATGGTACTTTCCTACAGTGGGCCATTAAACATTTCAGTTATTGAAGGCATCTACTTCGGATTTCCTGATTAGCTGTTAGTTTGAAAGAGCGGCACATGTGTGTCTGTTTCACTAGTATTATTTCTGCTTGTCCTTCGGACAAAATCAACAATAAAACTTCTTGCCCTGGAAAAAAGTGGAGCCGTGTCCTCTGCATGTTGGTAGTTCATGTACAGTGAAAAAGGACTAGGAAACTATGTTGAAAGAATTTTAAGCATCTGAAATCTATAGACAGAGATAAAGAATTAAGGTAACTGCTGTTCATGGAGTATTTTGAGAACTATGGAACGGTGACTACTTTTATTATTTTTGGCAAGGGACATTTGTGGTTTAGAGTGGTGTCGGCTTTGTTACTATCTTAGTAACTGAATTAATTTGTCAAAAAAACATGGCTGTGCAACCAATAGCTGCCTTTCCCATTTTTTTGCAGGAACCAGAGTCACCTGTGATGGTATGGGAGGATTGGAAAGCTCAGTTCAAGACCTATTTAGAAGCAATAGGGGCAGATGTACTGGTAGTGAAAAGAAAGTTAACCATGTTAAAACATAGTCTAGGAGCGGAAGGGATAACGTGCCGAATTGAGAATACTTCACATTATGTTAAAGAACTTAATGAAGGTCATGATGAAACTAAGGTGGATGAGAATAATGTGAACACTCTTTAGAAACTTGATTCCAAAAGAGACCAGTCTACGGGGTTAGAGTATAACAAGTAATCACAAAGGGTAGTAAGGAAAAAACTGTGCCTATAGGTGTGGAAGCACTCATTATACTAAATCTGTTGCATGTCCTGCAGTCAGTGTCCGATGTTATAGATGCAAGAAAAACGGTCATTTGGTGACACAAAGATGAGTAAAAACAACGTAAATTTAATTAGAGAACATCACAATAAGGATGGACAGGAAAATGGTGGGGACACATAGTGGAAGTACTTGTAGTGTGTGGTATTGATGAGCATGAACAAGTAAAGAGAGCGGTCTATCGCCTTTCAAAATGCATAATTGAGGTGAATGGCATGGATGTGCCCATGTGGACACATTCGTTCGGTCCCTATACTTTAATCAACAAATCGATTTGGACAAGCTTCAATTAATACAAATTTAACTCTCCATGACATGGAATCACAAGGATAGTGTGGTGTCAAGCTACCTGTCATGGAGTACTTTGAAGCAGATTTGTTGTACAAGGATATAAATGCACTTGGAAAGGTGTATGTAGTTGAGAAGGCAAAATTTAGAAAGGACACTGAGCATTGGGAATTTTTTTTGATCTCAGTCATCCGAATCAAGTATTACGGATGGCAAAATCTGATGTAGGGAGGTGAAAAACCAATTACCACAAGTTTACTCAAGAATTTGTATTTTTGAGGAGAATCAAACATTGCATAATTTTGAAGGAGTGTGTGATACCAAGAATGCACAAAGCAAGCAATGCCTTTTAGCTTAGCGGAAACAGTTGCTTGAGAAATTCAATTGTGTGTGTGCAGAAGTAATTACTGAACCAATAGGCAGCCGAATGGCTGAGACCAATAGTCCTAGCGAAGAAAGCTAATGGTAAGATATGCATGTGTGTGGATCTTGGAGAAGACAATGATAACATTTGGGTGGCTGGGCATCCACATCCTGGAATCAACGAGATTTTAATGTAAGGCGTGCTGAATATTTTACTCCACTGGATTTGTCCAACACCTATCGCCAGGTGCTGTTGCATCCTCAATCCAAACATTTAACCTAATTTATTACTCTCGAAGCAGCATTTCAATTTAAATGCATGCCATTTGGGTTAGCTTCAGCATCTACCATCTTCCTGGGTGTCATGCAAAGTGTATTACAAGGCTTACCAAATGTGTTATTCTTTCAAAATGACATTTTGGTGTGGGAAGCAGATAAAGAACATGTAGTTCTGGGACATGTTATGGAGAGATTGGAGAGATCTAGATTGACTGTAGAGTTGGATAAATGCAAATTTGACTTGAGTGGAATACTTGGGGCATACCATATCAACACAAGGAATTCAACCTAAGCTAAAGTTAGTGGAGGCAATAGAAGGTGTATCTCCACCTAAGAATAAGGAACAATTAAGGTCTTTCCTGGGACTGGCAGAGTATTACTCGAAGTTCGTGGAGCGTTTTGCTGATAAAGTGCATGTCTTAAGTTTGTTGAAGAAGGGAGCAAGGTATGAATGGTCTGAGTGTCAACAAGCGTTTTACACAACAAAGAAATCTATTGTCACTGCTGATGTGTTGATGACATTTGATCCTACAAAGATGCTTATTGTCAATGCTGATGCAGGCTGTAATGGTTTGGATGCTTTATTGATGCAGGAACACAAGGACTGCTAAAGAGTAGTTGCGTTTGCATTGCACACTTCAAAGGTGACGGAAGGCATTTATTCCACTTTCAAAAAGGAGTGCTCAGCATGTTCGTAGGGTATACAGTACTTCAGGGCGTTTGTTTGGGGAACACAGTTTGAATTAAGAACTGACAATAGAATTCCTATAGATGTGTTTACTAGAAAGGGTGCAGGAAGAATGACTCCTCGCATCACAAAATGGCTGTATTGGGTATAGGAGTTTACCTTCCGCGTTAGATATGTACCAGGTTTCAAGAACTTGAATGCAGACTGTTTATCTTGTTTGCTCTTAGATGACAATTCATGAAGAGGATGATTGGATGGTTGCAGAAATTAATTATGCTTGCAGAGGAGTCTTATGGGAGGAGGAATAGAAAATGATTTTAGCAAATGATGAAATTATGAAAATGTTGATTAATAAGTTACCTAATCAGGGAGTTAACTCAGTAGGAGAGATCGAAACTGAATAAGTACTTACCTGTGTGGGATGAATTGTTGGTAGTGAAAGGTGCATTCAGGAGATGTGATAGGTTATTAGTACCAGTTACTCTATGTCACAGGTTCTTGGAGTTATTGCATCGTGGACATTGGGGCATGTTGGCAATGAAAAGGAGGGCCTACAATTACTTTTGGTCACCTGGAATGAGCAAACAGGTTGACAGATTTGTTAGCAGTTTTGAACCTTGTGAGTAGTGAAAAACGCATAAGGTGTCTGAAACACCAATTGTACCAGTCAGATTTCCTGAGAGGCTGTGGGAGAAGCTCGAACTTGATATTTGTGGTCCATTTGAGTGTCTGCGGCCAGGTTATAGATTTGCCATGGTATTAGTGAATTCTTTTTCAGAGTTGACCACAAATATCTTTTGTCAAAGATATTAAGACCAGTAGTGTAAATACTTTTTGTGAAGACATTTTTCAAAAGAAGGGTGTCCAGAGGTGGTGGTGTCAGACTTCAAGCCACAATTTGCCAGTGAGGAGTTTGAATTGTTACTTAAGTAAAATGCAATTAAGGATTATAAGCACGCTGTTTACAGTTCTCAGGAAAGTGATCTGGTTGAAAGATTTAATAGAGTACTAGAAGAGTGCATCCAACTAGCTTTAAAAAAGGGGTTGAATTGGAGGAGAGAAATAAAAAATATGTTATGAAGTTATAAGATTACTCTGCATTTAGTGACCAAGGAAACATTTTTTTTTGTTAAAAGGAAGAGTGGCGTGTATGGAAATCATTCCTGCTTGGATGAACAGGACGTTGTGTGGATGTTTGGATAAGCAAGCTTTTGCCAACAGCGTGAAGAGGTATCAAGACTTGTAGGCGGACAAACAGAACAAAAGGTTTGAAAAGTAAGGTGTTGGAGAAGGGAGAATGGGTGCGAGTGCACATTGGTGGAGGTGTCAAAAAAGTTGATCCTTAATGGTCTTGTCCCAAGAAAGTATTGGAAGTGCAAGGAAATACGTTTTTTCGTGGAGGATGGTATGTAGAGGAACACAAAGAAAGTGACAAATGTCATGACTATGAATTTGAAATGTGGAACAAGTGTGAAGGGGTGAAGAAGAAATAACATGGTGGCTGACAAAGGTGGTGACACCATTGGTGATGTCAAGTTAGAAGTTCGCACAAAAGGAGACCAAAGAAATTTGATGACTATGTACGCTAGTAAGTTTTTTGTTTTTGTAACTACTAAAATCCTAGCAATGTTTTGTTTCCTGAGTCATGCATGGGGTAAGCATGAGTTTTACTTTGCGTAAGGGTATTTTTTGTTGTTTTTGTGAAGAACATTGTATTTTTAATTTTATTTTATTGTTTCATGAAAGAGGGGTGTTGTATTGGGTAATGGTATTGTAAGGGGTTCTGTTATCTGTCATGGCATTCCAATGCGGTTGCCATGGCTTTGAGGATCTGACAGGTGGGTCAGTTGGAGCTGCGCCTGTCTAGGGGGTGGTTTGATTTTATATCTTGTTTTTAATAAAGTCTCTTCTTTTCATCAAAATTGTCTGGGACCTTCCTAAAACATTTGACAGTGGTTTACTTGATGTAAGAAAATTATATCAAGTTGGACCCAATACAGAATGTGTTATCTGAATTTGTATGTTGCCTTCAATCATTTTGGCTGGACTGTTCCCATGGGAGCAGGGTCAAGACTGATTAGATATGGCTGGGCCCAAACTGAGGTGGCATGGTGGGCAAAAAAAACAATGGATTGGGATGCTGCCTGAGTAGTTGCCACTGGCTGAGAACAATTCAAGTATTCTATCCATCGTCTTGTTTCTGAATTTGCCACACTAAGTGTGCTGGGTATACCCAGATGTGGGTTCTGGGTTCAGTGTGCCACTGGAACCAAGCTGTAGCTGGCTGAGGAGCCCTAACTAGGGTGAAACCGGTACTAGGTTGCTTCTGTTACGGATCAGGGAGGGCCCGGCAGTTTGGGTTGGACTGTTACCATGAGGAGCAGATTCAGGACTGGTTTGCATATAGCTGAGTCTAAACTGAGGTGGCATTGTGGGCAAAAAAAGATGAATTAGGATGCGGCCCGAGCAACTGCCAGTGGCTTAGATTAATTAAAGCATTTCATAGATCACCTTGTTTTTTCAATCAGTATGGCACTGAAGCACTTAATTACTCTAGGCAGCATTTTTCTACCGGTAGTATGATCTTGTTTAAATAAGAGAAAGTTATTGAGTGACTCCAGTCCATTGTTTCTTAGAATGTATGAGGGTAGTCGACAGTGCGTTTAATGTTTAGCTTATAACTAGTTTGTATTCTATCATAGCATATCCTTATAGTTTAAGTGGGTGTGTTGACAGATTATTTTTTTTAGCTTCAGATTAGGTTGTCTGTTGTCCATTGCTCAGCTGGATGAAGTGTTCTTTATTTGTGCAGCACAATGCATGAAGATAACTATGTATGGGTCTCGTAGAGAGCCTCTTTTGTCTTTCACATTCAGAATGTCATAAATCCTTGCTATCACATTGCAACAGTTGATAGCAAAACTGATTATCAACAGTTGTGATATCATAAATGTGGCGGGGCTCTCTGAGAGCCTGTCAACACAGCTCTCCTTGTCTGCTTTGACTGAAAGCACAAAACACAGCTGTGGGAGGAGGAAGCAAGGCAAGGAAGGTACTGGGTATTGGTTAAGGATAGTGTTAGACTTGACATCCTTGGCATGGTCTCTCCTAACTTTGTGCCTCTGTTTCCCAGGTTGTTGATGTGTGCTGGACTCTGTTTTTGCTGTTTTTGTTACTCTGGGCACGTTACCACTGCTGTCCGGTGCTAAAGTGCAAGTGCTCCTATACAAAATGTGTATGTAATTGGTTTATCCATGATTGGAATATTTGGTTTACTGGTAAGGCCCTAGTACAGTGCACTGGAGGTGCCCATGGCCTGTAAATCAAATGCTCCTAGTGGGCCTGCAGCACTCGTTGTGCCACCCACAATAGTAGCTCTGTAAACATGGCTAAGACATGCCACTGCGGTGTCTGTGTGTGCGGTTTTAAACTGCCAATTCGACTTAGCAAGTGTACCCACATGCCAGGCCTAAACCTTCCCTTTTCTCGATGGGCATGTGGAGTTTGGGGTCTCTGAGCTCCCAATTTAAAAATACATATTTTAGTAAAGTTGATTTTAAGATTGTGTGTTTGAAAATGCCACTTTTAGAAAATGAGCATTTTCTTGCTTATACCGGGACTCTGCCTGTTTCTGGATTCCCTGTCTGGGTCAGTATGACAGTTGGTCTGTTTGCACCTCTCTCTAGACAGTGACACTAAGGGGTGTAGCCTGCATATCCTGATGAGCCATCTGTGCTAGGAGGGAGGGGAGGAGTGGTCACTCACACCTGAAAGGGCTGTGCCTGGCCTCACATAATGCAGTGTCCAACCCCCTGATGTGTGTGTCTGGCCTGGCCTGGGCAAGGCAGGATTTCACAAACCAGAGAGACTTTCCTTTGAAGTAAGGCTACTTCAAAGGCCAAAATGGGTATAAGAAGGGCACCCAAAACCACAGACTTTAGCTCACTTCTGGAAATCAAGAGGAACCTCTGCCTGGAGAAGAGCTGAGGAAGAAGAGCTGCCCTGCCTGTGACTGTGCTTTGCGGAGCTAACCTGCAATTGCTGCTTCTGCTTGGTGAAAGGGGACAAAGACTGGACTTTGTTGTGCATTCCTGCTTGAGAAGAAATCTCCAAGGACTTGTCCTATGCTTGCCTCCTGTTGCTGAAGTCTCAGGGCCATCAAAGACTTACCCTGCCAGCATCTGGACTCTGCTGAGACTCCTGCCTTACCAAGTGATGCCGTATCCAGTTCCTAGGGCCTTGGCCGGTAAAGCTGGCAGACCAAGCCTGACAATTCACACACAGACCGATGTGCAGGGAAATTTCTGATGGAACCTCCGAGAGTGGCTAAAGAAACGACGTGCCACTGACTCCGCTGCTGAAAACTACGCAGCGCTTGCAGCGCGGCTGGGAGATCGACGCATGTGGCTGGAGAAACAACGTGCTGCATCACTGACGGAGGCTGGTATTGTCACAACCCACCCAGCGATGTTTTGCTATCATCGTGCAGCAGGATTTTTGACGCAAACCTTGCTGTGTGTGGAAAAACGATGCAACTACTGCCCGGACCCGAGGGCTGCCCGGATTGATGCATCGCTCCCCTGCGGGAAGGAGAAACTACGCACAAGCTCGCTTGCTGGTGAGAAATCAACGCACCGCTTAACCTTTTCGTCCGTGCTTGTTATTTTAGCGCAAACCAGGTACTTTTCAATGCTAAGGGTGTTTTATCTGTTTACCAAAGAATTTAAGACTTTTTCTGCATTTTAATTAACCCCTTCGCTGCCAGGCCTTTTCCCTCTCCTGTGCCAGGCCTTTTTTTTGCCTATTTGGAATATTTCTCGCTTAGGCCCTCATAACTTTTTGTCCACATAAGCTATCCACACCAAATTTGTGTCCTTTTTTTCCAACATCCTAGGGATTCTAGAGATACCCAGAATTATTATTATTATTTTTTTAATTGGAAAAAAGGGCTTTAGAAGACGGCTTGTGTTTTTTTTTTTTCCCCCTGAAAATGGCATCAACAAAGGGTTTGCAGTGCTAAAATCACCAGCTTCCCAGCTTTCAGGAACAGGCAGACTTGAATCAGAAAACCCAATTTTTCAACACAATTTTGGCGTTTTACTGGGACATACCCCATTTTTACGTTTTTTATGCTTTCAGCCTCCTTCCAGTCAGTGACAGAAATGGGTGTGAAACCAATGCTGGATCCCAGAAACTGAAATATTTCTGAAAAGTAGACAAAATCCTGAATTCAGCAATGGGTAATTTGTGTAGATCCTACAAGGGTTTCCTGCAGAAAATTCAAACGGAAATAAAAAAAATATTGAAATTGAGGTGAAAAAAACAGCCATTTTTCTCTACGTTTTACTCTGTAACTTTTTCCTGCAATGTCAGATTTTTGACTGTTACGTCCGCTGGACTCTTCTGGTTCCGGGGATATATAGGGTTTGTAGGTTCATCAAGAACCCTAGGTACCCAGAGCCAATAAATGAGCTGCACCTTGCAGTGGGTTTTCATTATATACCGGGTATACAGCAATTCATTTGCTGAAATATAAAGAGTCAAAAATAGGTATCAAGAAAACCTTTGTATTTCCAAAATGGGCACAAGATAAGGTGTTGAGGAGCAGTGGTTATTTGCACATCTCTGAATTCTGGGGTTCCCATACTAGCATGTGAAGTACAGGGCATTTCTCAAATAGACGTCCTTTTTACACACTGCCTTATATGCGGAAGGAAAAAATGTAGAGAAAGACAAGGGGCAATAACACTTGTTTGGCTATTCTATGTTCCCCCAAGTCTCCCAATAAAAATGGTACCTCACTTGTGTGGGTAGGCCTAGTGCCCGCGACAGGAAATGCCCCAAAACACATTGTGGACACATCACATTTTTCCACAGAAAACAGAGGTGTTTTTTGCAAAGTGCCTACCTGTAGATTTTGGCATCAGCCGCCACCTAGGGAAACCTACCAAACCTGTGCATTTTTTGAAAACTAGAGACCTAATGGAATCCAAGATGGGGTGACTTGTCGAGCTCTCACTAGGTTCTGTTACCCAGAATCCTTTGCAAACCTCAAAATGTGGCTAAAAAAACACCTTTTCCTCACATTTCGGTGACAGAAAGTTCTGGAATCTAAGAGGAGCTACAAATTTCCTTCCACCCAGCATTCCCCCAAATCTCCTGATAAAAATGGTACCTCACTTGTGTGGGTATCGTGATCGTGCAGCAGGTATGCTCAGAGAAGCCTGAAAGGAGAGGAAAGGCCTTTCTTCTCCTTTCAGGCTTCTCTGACACCCTCCACGTGATCGGAGGAGAAATGCTTTGTATGTCTCCTCCGATCGGGAGGGAAGGCCTCTGATGAGATCAACGCGTGAAAGCGCGCTGACGTCATCAGACACCACGGGGGGGCAGGGGTGTGCCTGGCCATCGGGGAGCGCTAGCACTCAACCCGGGGGCCCATAGCAGGAAGAGGTGGTCTCGTCCAAGGCAGCGGGGAACTGGCGCCTTGGACGAGATCACCTCGTCCTGGGCACACAACGGGTTAATAACTTGGCTTGTGTAAGGTGGATTTTTGTCGTGTTGGTCTTGTTTTGTTTAGATAAATATTTCCTATTTTTTTAAACCTGTGTTGTCATTTTGTAACATTTTCATTAAGTTACTGTGTGTGTTGGTACAAACACTTCACACCTAGCACTCTGAAGTTAAGCCTGCCTGCTCGTGCCAAGCTACCAAGGCGGTGAGCGGGGGTTAGCTGAGAATGATTTTCTTTTACCCTGACTAGAGTGAAGGTCCTTGCTTGGACAGGGGGTAACCTGACTGCCAACCAAAGACCCCATTTCTAACAGATAGCAAGTAAGATATTTATTTTTCACATTTGGGTCGGGGAGGAGAGGGCATGTTATAGATCTTTCATTAGCCGCTACCCCTGCACAGCAGTTAAAGGCAGAGCAGATAATGTTGTGGGCGATACTTAAAATTATTTAAAAAAACAAGTTGCACTCGGCATTTCAAACAGATGTTTTGCACCATTAATGACTTCAGAAGTTGTGACGAGCCGTTTAGTGACCTGTTGTGATCACTTGGAATATGCGTAAAGTTACTAATTGTTTATTTTATGTACACTCATTAAACTGATTTTGATATAAATAATCTCTCATCGTCCTTAAATTGAAATCTAATTTATTTGTATTTTTTTCAGGACTGCTGGGAAAAACCACTTTGGTATGTCGGAGATAAACTTTGCTCAAGCCCATGACAGCCATCATGTGTTTTCTGAAGAGAGCTGCAGAAACAAAACATTTGCTAATTTCCCTGGCAGTTGTCCAGTCTCCCCCACCACTCTAGCGCGCGCTGGCTTCTATTACACAGGAGATGGGGATAAAGTGAGGTGTTTCAGTTGTCACTTGACTGTGGATAGCTGGCAATATGGCGAGTCTGCTGTTGGCAAACATAGAACATTGTCCCCAAACTGCAAATTTATCAATGGCTTCTATCCGAGCAGTGAACAGATGCAAAATACGGGCCCGGTGACCCAAAGTTCAAATTCTTGGGAAGCTGACGATTGCTCTGGGGGTTCTGCATTTCGACGCTTATCTGACGTTGTCCCCGACATTGATGCAGATTATCTTCTGAGAACTGGGCAGGTAGTTGACATGTCAGATACATTGTACCCTAAAAACCTGGCTATGTGTAGTGAAGAAGCAAGACTGGCATCGTTTCACAGTTGGCCGAGTTACTCCCCAGTAAAGCCAGTGGATCTTGCACGTGCTGGACTGTACTACAAAGGAATTAATGACCAAGTGGAATGCTTTTGTTGTGGTGGAAAACTAAAGAACTGGGAACCTGGCGATCGACCCTGGACAGAACACAAGACTCATTTTCCTAGGTGTCTTTTTGTGCTGGGTCGGGAAACTGGAAATCTACCTCTCGAGTCAAATAGTCGTGAAGGCGAATGGTGTGTTTTAAATGGTGCTGAATTTCCAATGAATCCGACAATGGCTTCGTATAAAGAACGCCTGCAGACCTTTACTAATTGGATGTATCCAGTAAATAAGGAGGAGCTTGCAAAAGCTGGTTTTTACTATCTGGGTATGTATGAGCCACTAATACGTTTTTTTCTATTAATTTGTGCGTTATCCTTGGTTACTGCTGCTGATAATGAGTGGACAATATGTGACATAGTGACGAGTCTGCTCTAAATTCTCAGTGTTACATACATCAGTATATTTGTACAGAAGGACTTAGAAGATGGAGAACACTAAAGGTGGGTAGTGGAGTTAGTGGGGTAGATGATTGTTTAACGGCCTTTCTTAGATATTTTTGATTCTGTGCTTTGTTTTGGGTGGAATTGGAGAAAATGTCTAATAAAATCCCATCCTTATAAACATTCAGAACCGTGCATATTTGTAGCTCAGGTTAGAGGTAGTAAACACACCGTTAATGTCAAACCCAAACAGACTGACTTTGTAAAGTGCAGGTAAAGAATATGCATGGCACACATGCAATTTATAGGCCCTCACACCAGCATGCATACAAACGCATGGCTGCAGATCAACTGATAAACACCCAGATCACCTGTACAGACAGCTCAACAGACGTACTAGCACCGAGCACTGCAGAGCAATAGTCATTGGTAATCATGGGGCATAGACGATAGGAAGAGCGAGGGCGATGGGCTTCAGGGGACAGCTGGGTTCTGATCCTTAAAGTAGCACTGGGATACTGAACATCAGGGAAGCACAGAGCAATGTGCCTTATGGGACAGCTAGGCTCTGCACCTCAGGGGAGTAAAGGCCTTTCCATCTCAGAAGAGCAGTAGGCACTGCTCCGCAGGGAAACACCATGCTGGGCACCTATGTGGAGCGCTGACTGTTCTTTAGGATGCACTGGAGTTTGAGGGGTGCAGAATGATGTGTAGTAAGGCACAATCTCTGTGACATGGTGTGGAGTTCCCGTCCACTCCTGTGACCTATTTCTGTTCTAGTTTGTGAATTTCGTGCTTCAACAGATTTAATTTTCTACCGTATATATTCTATATGTATGATATGGCTTATTTTATTTATTTTCGTTTTTCTACTTTCAGAAGAGTTGGATGTGTTAAATGTTGGCATTTTCTAGCAACGTCGATAATGAAAGCAACATTGTTACACAGATCCTTTACTGCCCTTGGATTTCACAGTATTTACTATCACGGGTTTGGATTTCTCTGCAGACACAAAGGTCCTGTGTTAAACAAGCGTTGGAAAGCCAATATGTCTTGCTTATGCAAGAGACATAGGCTTAGCCACTGTGTTTTAGCCCTGTTGTTTAGCAGCGTGGCTGCTGTTCAACATGACTTAAAGTTAGTGGCATGGAGTGTCGTAGGGTGGAATATCAAAGAGTGAAGTAGAGTGTTGTAGAGTGGAGTGACCGAGAGAGACATGTATTGGAGTAGCATAGTGGGGAGTTGCATAGAGTGGCATACAATGGAGTGGCACAGAGTAGAGTGCATTAGCATAGTGTTGCAGAGTATAGTGGTGTAGAGTGCAGTGGCATTTAAATCAGTGGCTTAAAATGCAGTGGTGTAAATTATGGCGCATCATGGAGTGACACAGAGTGCAATGGTGCAGAATGTAGTTAAGTACCATAGAGAGCAGTTGCGTAGAGTGCAGTGGTGTAGAGTATAGAATAGTGCCATAGAGTACAGTGACGTAAAGTGAAATGTTGCAGAGTAGAATGTCAGAGGCCAGTTGTGTAGAGTGGCGCAGAGAGCAGTGGCATAGAGTGACATAGAATACAGTGACGCATAGTAGACTGCAGTGGCATAGTGTGCAGCTATGTAGAGTGTATTGGCATAGAGTGCAGTGGCGGAGAGTAGGGTGAAGTGGCGTAGAGTGCAGTGGCGGAGAGTAGATCAATGTAGCATAGCTCACATTGGTGTAGAGTGCAGTGGCATAGAGTGAAGTTGTGTAGAGTAGATTATTGTGGCCTAGACTAGAGTGGTGTATAGTGCAGTGGCAAAGAATGCAGTCGTGTAGAGTGTCAGAGTGCATTGGCATAGAGTGGAGTGGTGCAGGGTAGATTAGAGAGGTGTGGAGTGCAGTGGCATGGATTGGTGAAGAGTGGGGGCACAGTAGAGTGCAGTGGTGTGGAGTGGAGTGGCGTAGAGTAGAGTATAATATTCATGGTGTGGTATCACTCTGCCATTACAGACAACACTTTTTCAATTGAAATGACCATTATCTTTGCACAGACATACTTTTACTAAGAAAACTGTACAATGCACAGACGAAAATATCTTGAAATTGCGTCACTTAGTTTAATGATTTGTTTTGATCATATTAAAGTATTTGTTTCCAGCACACTTAAGGAAAACAATGTGCTTCATTGGTGCATTCATAATTCTGATATTTGCAGAAATACTTACACAGGTCATTAAAATGTTGCTAGAAAAAACTATTTACTACCCCCAGTATCCAGCAGGATTGTCGCATCAGTCCTCTAACCTTGAAGTCAGAAAAAGAAAAGTAAGAAAGACAGCGCCTTAAATTTGACCTCAGTCTTGAATCCACAGCAAATATGATGAGATAAGAACAAAATTTGAAGGGCTGTTAACAGAAAATGCGTTTGTGGAAGAATACAGAAAACACACTTTAGGCAACAGGAGGGACAAACAGAATCTGGAGAGCCTAAAAGTAATAGAGCCAGCAAATGGAAAGCCAGAAAGTGTGTGTTTAAAAACCACAAAGCCAATGGTGATCAAGAGCATAAAGTATTCCTTGGTTAACTTTCTGAAAGTCCCCAAGATGTCTTTAGCAAACTAGACAGCACAGCTGTCTGGTTGGCTGTAACCTAAAAATCTTAGTAATATAATGGTTTGAATAACTTTGAAAATGGGTTACGTAGCCCACTCAGACATTTATTCCCAACTTTTTTTCCAAGTCTAAGGAATTTGGCAATTGACAATTGCTGCAAATAACATTCTTTAAGTCAAACATGGAAAGTCATTACTGAGATTTGGTTTGTTTTAATAATAACATATTCATTAGCTGCACAGTCTATTGACCTCTCATGTAAGGCATCCTGATCTCATCCGTTGAGATATGGCGAGATTGATGGTGCTGGTCAGTGCCCCAAGAGCTTCACCTGTAATGGACTTTATTATAGATGACAAGGGAAAGTCATCCTCTTAAGGTATGGCCTTCAGATATGCAGGTATGTATAAGAGTTTGTCAGTAGGGAGGTTGGCAAAGGGGGTACCTATAGGTGAGTAGATGAGTTGGGAGGAGATAATGTAGGAATGCATGCTATTGTTCAGAACCCATTGATATGTCAAATTATTTTGGGACCCAATCACAGGTTCTCCAGATCTACCCCTATTGTGTGTGAGTGTGTGTGTGTGTTTGGGTTGGGATGGGGTGCAGACCATATACTGAAAAAGTGGTATAACAAGGTAAGTAATTGAAATCTCCCAGGTACCCTTGTGCAGAGGTGTTATCTAGGCGGGTGTTTCATAGGTTAACACAGGACTGTCACAGTTGGAATTTTTAGGATTCATGACTGTTCCCAGAGGACCCTGAGGAAACCAGTTGGCACAAGGAATGTTCAATAGTGCCCTCACCCGTGGATACCCAGGAAAGTGGAGTACCTACACCAGGGAGCGGGTACATAGGGAAGAGGTGACATTGGAAACTTTTGTTGGAATGAATGGGAGCCTCGTTTGTCCAGCTGCTGTTGCGACCCGTGGACCTGGTCAGTGAAACCCAAGGGTGGATTCCAGACCAGAAGAACCTGAAAAGGAAGGGGACAGTGTCCAGACCACTCGGAGATGTCCAGGTGGTGCAGGTAGGCAATACCCATCCTTCTTGGAGAGAAGTTCTTGCTGGTCATTGAAGGAAGAAGTAAAGCTACAGAGTACAGCTGCAAGGAGGTTCCTTGGAGTCACTCACAAGCTGTCCCACGTTGGTTGCTGGATTGCAGAGGGGTCAGTGGTTAGCAGAACCACCAACAAGCATTGGCAAAAGCAGGAAGAAGCTGCACAGAGGGTGAGGAGCTTCAAAGGCCTTGCCACCTTTGAAATGTGACACAGGCCTCTCCAAATGGTGGCGAAGGTCGACCCCCTAGTTCCAGACTCCACGTTTGGCAGCATAACTGGTGGGAAAATTAAGTAAATTAGTAGGAGTGCCTACTTAATGCCAGTCCCACCCCTAAGGTGGATGAGCTGAAGTGGACACTACTTTTTAAATTCCTCCATCTTGCATAGAAGGAATTAGGCCAATAGGGTTAGGACTGTGCCGATTCCCAAAGGAAGTGGTCATAGAAAGGGTGTAGTCACCCTGAAGGTGAGTAGCCCATTGGCTACTACCCAGCACTCTCTGTAACATCCCTAAATTCAGTATTTAGGTAGCACCCCTGAGCCCTAGAGTCATATTCCCACAACCTAAGAAGAACCGGACCTGAACACTGAAGACACCTACTGACTTGGCGCCAGCCGTACCGGCCAGTCTGCAGACTTTAAAGAAACCTGCACCCAGAAGACGACCGTCCTGCAGCCCAGCCACCTCCAAAGCCTTGGGAGGACTGCCTGCCTTCGAAAAAGACCAAGAACTTCCGTGGACAGCAGACCTGTCCAAAAGAAACCATCTTTAAAGAAGAAGAAGCCTGCCTGAGGAACTGCAAAACCCAACACCAGAAGTGACTACTGCACCCGACGCCCCTGGCACAAGTCCAAGTGGCCCACCTGTCCATTGAAGGTCCCCTGTGCTTCCGACCAAGAGTCCAACATGGGCTGACCCCTGCCAGACTCCCCAGCAACACCTGCAGGCTAAATCTGAGAGTACACCAACCCCCCCCCCCCCCCCCCCCCCAGACTGCGACTTGCCTCGTGAGCTGATACAGACGTCTAAAGACACCCCTGCACCCAGTGCCCCCAGGCTTTGGGGATCTGAACAGACCATGTCCCTACAACCCCTGGCATCTCAGCTTACATGGATAGCTGTGGGTTGACCCCTCCTGGCCACAGCCTGCAGGCTGTCTCTGGAAGCCATCTCATTCATTGAAATACATTGGGTGCCCAATGTTGTGTTGGCACTCTGCACTCCGCACCCTGCCTCCCCTGTGCCTCTGAGGTTGTAAGTTTGGTGCTAACTTGTGGCCCACAGGTGCTCCTCTTAACCCCAACAGACCAAATTTTGCCACCGCTGGTACTTATCTGTGAGCAGTGCATCAATTAGCCCCCCTTGCCCCCTCCACTCACCATTGACTAACCTCAACCTCTGCACCCAGCCGCCCCCGTGCCGCTGGATGTGCACCTTGGTTACCAACCTCAACTTTGCCTGATGCCAGTCTAAACCCCTGAAGACTGGGTCCGTAAGTCGTGGACATACCTACAAAACTGCATCTTTGTTTCCCTCCATAAGTTAACATTTATGACTCAGAAAATTCCACTGTTGATTTTTGAAACAGCAAATTATTTTTAATTTTAAAAACTGCTTACCTTACAACAAAGTTCTTTGGTTCAAAGCATATATAAAAACAACTGTTATTTTTCTAAATTGGTCTCGGATTTATTCTTTGTGTGTCTCATTTATTGCCTCTGTGAATACAACAAATGCTTAACACAACTTCTTGATAAGCCTATCTGCTCGTTCACACGACCACAAATAAAGCTCTAGAGGTATCTACTTCTGCCTCTGCACATCTTTGGGGATCCACGGGGCTCTCTGCACAGTGTACCTACAGTTCCCAAGTACCATATATGAGGGACTTACATAGGTGCACCAGTATGCCAATTGTGGGCGGTAAAGTTACCATACAACCAAATTTCGAGGAGAGAGCACTGACACTGGGTTCCTGATTAGCAAGATCCCAGTGGACTACAATCTAAACACACGGACACCAGGTAAAAAGTGGGGGTTACTGTGCTAGAAAAGATGCTACATTTCTACAGTAGCATTGGACTTGCAGGACTCATATTTCCATATTCCCATCCGGCCTGCCCACAGACGTTATCTGCGGTTCGTGGTAGTCACAAGCATTTTTAATTTAGCCTGCTCCCCATTGGCCTTATCAGCGCGCCGCAGGTGTTCACCAAAGTGAGGGCGGTGGTCGCAGCTCATCTGCACAGGTTGGGGGTTTCACTCTTCTACCTCGACGACTGGCTGTTGAAGGCTGGCTCGCCCCAGGCTGTCGTCTCCCACCACTTGATTACGCCAAACCTCCTCCATTCGCTGGGGTTCACTATCAACGTGCTGAAGGCTTATCCTCCAGAGTGGCGAGTCAAGGATATTCAGGCTATGATAACGATGTTTCTGATGGATACAACTACCTGTGGATTCCTCACCTAATGAATACTCCCATTGCGCCAGCACTCAACGGAAATCTTCTTCCTAGCTTCTGCACGTCGACGAGGACGTCACATTTGCCCATGCGACACCGTCTGACGTCATACAGGCAATAAGAGGTCCTCGCCGACGTGCCGACGTCAGTTCCCTTTTTTCCGTGCCATTCGAAACGGTTATCTTCGAGGGAGCTACTGTTGCTGTTCGACAGTTACAGTGTGTTTTTTCGCTGTGTTTTTCTCTGAGATTACAATGTCGCAGAGGAAGTCAGGTTTTAAGCCCTGTCGTGAGTGTGGGGGCAAGATGTCGGTAACGGACCCACATTCCGACTGTTTGTGGTGTCTAAGTTCCGATCATGATGTTGGCAGGTGTGATTCATGTCAGCATATGAATCCGAAGGCCCTGAAAGAGCGCAATGCCAAGCTTTGTATGGCGAAGTCGAAAAAGAAGCTGTAGTTACGAGGAGGCAGGCTTGGCTTCGTAACTCAGGATTTTCATCAGATGTACAGTCGACCCTGCTAGACCTCCCTTTTGATGGGGACAAGCTCTTTGGTGCCAAGGCAGATTCGGCCTTGGAGAGGTTTAAGGAGAGCAGGGCCACGGCCAAGTCGCTAGGATTGGAAGCCACTTCTTCTGCCTCCTCCAGATTTTTTAGGAGGTTTCGAGGATTTGGTCGTGGCTCCTCCTCCTCCTCCTCCTTTCGGGTGAAATTCCAGCAGCCTACCTCCTCTCTCTCCTATAGATCTTTTAGAGGGAGGGGTAGGGTCCGAACCAGGGGAGCCTCTCAGCAGCACTCTGCCTCTTCCTCTTCCTCTTCCTCTGGAGGGGTGCAGCAAGGGAAGCAGCCTTAGGCTTCTACCAATTCCCACTCACTCTTCTCCTGTAGGGGGGAGGTTACTGTATTTTCTCCACAAGTGGGAGGTCATCACATCAGACTCCTGGGTTACCAGCATTGTGGGAAAAGGCTACACCCTTCCCTTTTGGGAGTTTCCGCCCCCCATCCCGCCCCACCCATCTTATTGTTCAGAAGAACACCTCCTGTTATTAGAACAGGAGGTTCAAGTCCTCCTTTCAAAGGGCGCGGTGGAGTTAGTTCCAGAGCAGGAAAAGGGTCAAGGTTGTTACTCAAGGTACTTTCTGATTCCCAAGAAGGATGGTCGGTTGAGACCAATCCTGGACTTGAGGATTTTGAATTGGTTCCTCAAACAGGAAAAGTTCAAGATGCTGACCCTAGCTCAGGTGCTTATGGCGTTGAACAAGGGAGACTGGATGGTTTCTGTCGACTTGCAGGATGCTTACTTTCATATCCCGATACTCAAGTCGCACAGGAAGTATCTCCGGTTTGTGGTGGGGTCGCAGCACTATCCGTTTGTGGTCCTCCCGTTTGGTCTTACTACAGCACCTCGAGTCTTCACGAAGGTGATGTCGGTGGTTGCAGCAGAGCTTAGAAGGAAGGGGATAGCAGTATTCCCGTACCTGGACGACTGGTTGATCAAAGCCAAGTCCCCGGAGCTTGTGTTGCATCATCTACAGTCGACAACCCAGTTGTTGTTCGACCTGGGCTTTTCGGTGAATGTGCCCAAATCTCACCTAGAGCCCTCTCCGCGCCTCCTGTTCATAGGGGCAGTACTGGATACAACATTGAATCGAGCCTTTCCTCCGCCTCAGCGGATTCTAGACATTCAGGTGTTGGTTCCAATGTTTCAAAGTGGAGCGGTCATTCCAGTCCTCAAGGTCCTACGTCTGCTCGGTCTGTTTGCCTCCTGCATACTGTTGGTCACGCATGCTTGCTGGCACATGAGGGCTCTTCAGTGGTGCCTCCGAGGGCAGTGGTCTCAACACAAAGGAGATCTTGAAGGTTCTGTAAAGATCTCCGGAGATGCTGCCACGGCTTTGAAGTGGTGGATTGCGGGCGACGATCTTTCCCGGGGAAGGCTGTTCACGCAGCCTCCACCAGTGACCACGGTCATAACTGATGCTTCCACTCTAGGGTGGGGAGCTCATCTGGGGGGCCTGGAGATCAAAGGGCTTTGGTCTCCAGAGAAACAGATGTTTCATATCAATCTGTTGGAGTTACGGGCTGTACGTCTGGCTCTCAAGGCCTTCCTCCCCTCCCTTCGCGGTCAGTCGGTTCCGGTCCTGACGGACAATACTACCGCGATGTGGTATATAAACAAACAGGGAGGAGTGGGGTCGTACCTTCTCTGCAGAGAAGCTCTTCGGCTATGGTCCTGGGCAAAGGACCATCAGATTTGTTTGGTAGCAAATCATCTGGCCGGAGTCTTGAATGTACGTGCGGACAGACTCAGTCGACATTTCTCGGCCGACCACGAGTGGCGTCTCCATCCAGATCAAGTCTGTCTAATCTTCCAGAAGTGGGGGTTTCCTCGGGTAGATCTGTTTGCCACCCGGGAGAACTCGCACTGCCCGTTATTCTGCAGCCTCCAGTATCCGGTGCAAGGAGCATTGGGGGACGCGTTTCAGAGAACCTGGTGCGAACAGTTGCTTTACGCGTTTCCCCCCCATACCCTTGATTCCGCGAGTGTTGAGGAAAATACGCCAAGACCGGGCCCAAGTAATCTTAATTGCTCCGAATTGGCCAAGGAGGGTGTGGAATTCCGACCTTCTCCAACTCTCACTGTGCCCTCCGCTCCGTCTCCCTCTCAGGGCAGACCTCCTCTCGCAATCGCAGGGGCAGGTTTTATACCCCAACCTCCAGAGCCTGCACCTTCATGCCTGGAGATTGAGCGGGGCAACCTGAGTTCCTTTTCTCTCCCGCCTGATGTAGTGGATGTTATCTTAGCGGCCAGGCAAAACTCCACTAAATCTATCTACGCTAATAGGTGGTCTAAATTTGTGGTATGGTGTGGAGAGAGGCAGATTGATCCTTTACGTGCTCATTTGTCGGATGTTTTATCTTTTGCTTCGTCTTTAGCACAGAGGGGTTGTGCAGTGGCTACTGTTAAGGGTTACTTGTCTGCCTTGTCAGCCTTTATTTGTCTTCCAGACCAGCCTTCGTTATTTAAATCTCCTATAGTACTTAGATTCTTGAAGGGCCTTATGAATACATTTCCTCCAAATCCTTTTTTTATGCCTCAATGGGATTTGTCCTTGGTCCTAACTTTCCTTATGGGGTCCCCTTTTGAGCCTATGCATTCTTGCCCCATAAGATTATTAGTTCTTAAAACAGTTTTCCTGGTTGCTATAACATCTGCAAGGAGAGTGAGTGAGTTGCAGGCTCTATCGGTAAAACCCCCTTATACAACTTTTTATGGGGATAAGGTGGTATTGAGGACCAAGGCTGCTTTCCTTCCGAAGGTTGTTTCACCCTTTCATTTGGCTCAGACAATTACTCTTTCCACGTTTTATCCTCCGCCTCATCCTTCAAAGGAAGAAGAGAGACTACACCGCTTGGACCCAAAGAGGGCGTTAAGCTTTTACATAGACAGGACAAAGGATTTCAGGCTGGAGGATCAGCTTTTCATCGGATACGTGGGAAAGAGGAGAGGAAAGGCAGTCCACAAGAGAACACTCTCCAGGTGGGTTGTTCTTTGCATTAAAATGTGTTACTCTTTAGCAAAGAAGGATCCCCCTGATGGTATAAGAGCTCATTCCACCAGAGCTAAGTCGGCCTCCTCGGCCTTGGCTAGGGGTGTTCCTGTGGTCGACATCTGCAAGGCCGCAACTTGGTCGTCTCTTCACACTTTTGCGAAGCATTACTGCTTGGACTCTGAGGTCAGAAGGGACGGCCATTTTGCACGGTCGGTGCTGCAGGATTTCTTGGTTCTTGGCTCGGAGTGTTACAAGTTGTTTTTCTTCGAAGAAGTCTTTTCGAGTCACGAGACCGAGGGACTCCTCCCATTTCGACTCCATTGCGCATGGGCGTCGACTCCATCTTAGATTGTTTTTTTTCCGCCATCGGGTTCGGACGTGTTCCTTTTCGCTCTGTGTTTCGGGTCTGAAAGTTAGTTAGAATCTCGGAAAAAAACGTCGGTATTGTTTGCGTTCGGTATCGGGTTAGTTACAACAGATCGACACCGAATTTAGAAGAGTTCCGGTAGCCCTTCGGGGTTTTTTCGATTCCCCCGTCGGGGCCTGGTCGGCCCGGCCACGTGTGAATTCAAGGCTGATGGAACGGACCCCATTCCGCTTCTGTCCAAAATGCCATAACAAGTATCCGTATACGGATCAGCATCTGGTCTGTAACTTGTGCTTGTCCCCAGAGCACAAGGAAGATACTTGTGAGGCCTGTCGAGCGTTTCGGTCCAGAAAGACGTTAAGAGACCGAAGAGCCAGAAGACTGCAGATGGCGTCGACGCCGACAGTACAAGAGCGTTTCGAGGAAGAAGAGGAAGCTTTCTCTATCCAAGAGTCGGACTCGGAAGAGCTCGAGGCCGAAGAAACGCCGAAAACCGCGAGTAAGACGTCGAAACATAAGACTCACGAGAAGTCAACAAAAGCCCAGGGGACGCCACCGCCAACAGGCCATGGCTCAACCCAAACAAGCGGTGACCGAGCCAAGGCACCGAAAAAGGGCACGCTGGTGTCGAAGTCATCTGACTCCGGTCGAGATACCGCCACACAGCAACCTCGGACCCGAGACATCGGCTCTGAGAAATTTCAGCACGTCACAGCGGCACCGGACAAATTCGGCATCGAGACACCACCACGCCGAAAATTACAAAGGTTTCTTCGGAGCCTAAAAAGACCTCCGAAAAAGTTTCGGTTCCGAAACATCCAGCCTCGGAGCCAAAAACAGGTTCCTATACAGAGGAACAAGGATTGGCCTCCCAAATTAAAAAACATAGATTTGGAGAGGAACTTCAAGCTGTAGAGCCAGACTATACTCAAAGGAGGCTCCACATTCATCAAGACACAGGGAAGATAACCACTCTTCCTCCAATTAAAATAAAAAGAAAACTTGCCTTTCACGAAAAGGACAAGGAGCCACAGCCAAAGGTGGCAAAGAAAACAACTCCACCACCATCAGTGCACACATCACCAGTAGCAACTCCTCCACTGATGCACTCCCCGACTCATACTGCCATGAGTCAAGATGATCCCGATGCATGGGACCTTTACGATGCTCCAGTAACGGACAACAGCCCAGACTCGTACCCTACCAGGCCGTCCCCTCCTGAGGACAGTACATCTTATACACTGGTGATCGCAAGGGCAGCTGCTTTCCATAACGTCACCTTGCATTCAGAACCAATTGAGGATGACTTCTTGTTTAACACGCTAACCTCTACTCATAGCCAGTACCAAAGACTACCTATGCTCCCAGGAATGCTAAAACATTCAAAACAAATCTTTCAAGATCCTGTTAAATGCCGAGCCATAACTCCAAGAGTGGAGAATAAATACAAGCCACCGCCAACAGATCCTGTTTATCTTACAACGCAGTTAACTCCAGCCTCAGTAGTTGTCGGGGCAGCTCGTAAGAGAGCAAACTCTCATACCTCGGGAGACGCACCACGTCCAGACAAAGAGAGTAGCAAATTTGATGCTGCGGGCAAAAGGGTTGCAGCACAAGCAGCAAACCAATGGCGCATTGCCAATTCACAAGCGCTTTTGGCAAGATATGACAGAGCTCACTGGGATGAGATGCAACATTTGATAGAACACTTACCCAAGGAGTTCCAAAAAAGAGCACAACAAGTGGTGGAAGAAGGACAAAGTATCTCTAATAATCAGATACGGTCTTCAATGGATGCAGCAGATACGGCTGCAAGGACAGTAAATACTGCAATAACAATAAGAAGGCACGCATGGCTCCGCACGTCAGGTTTCAAGCCAGAAATTCAACAAGCCGTGCTAAATATGCCATTTAATGAACAGCAGTTGTTTGGGCCGGAAGTCGACACTGCTATTGAGAAACTCAAGAAGGACACTGATACGGCAAAAGCCATGGGCGCGCTCTACTCCCCGCAGAGCAGAGGCACCTTTCGCAAAACACCTTTTAGGGGAGGGTTTCGAGGACAACCTACAGAAACCACAACATCACAAACAAGGCCCACTTACCAAAGCCAATATCAGCGAGGAAGTTTTCGGGGGCAATATAGAGGGGGACAATTCCAAAGAGGTAGAGGAAAATTCCAAAGCCCCAAAAGTCCTCAAAATAAGCAGTGACTCACAAGTCACCCATCCCCATCACATAACACCTGTGGGGGGAAGATTAAGCCAATTTGACAAACATTGGGAGGAGATAACAACAGATACTTGGGTACTAGCAATTATCCAGTATGGTTATTGCATAGAATTTCAACAATTCCCTCCAACAGTCCCACCGAAAACACACAGTATGTCGAAACAACATATAAATCTTCTAGGATTAGAAGTTCAAGCATTGCTCCAAAAAGAGGCAATAGAATTGGTCCCAAAACAAGAACTAAACACAGGAGTTTACTCACTGTACTTTCTAATACCCAAAAAAAGACAAAACTCTAAGACCTATACTAGATCTCAGAATATTAAATACATACATCAAATCAGACCACTTTCACATGGTTACATTACAAGAAGTAATCCCACTGCTCAAACAACAAGACTACATGACAACACTGGATCTAAAGGATGCATATTTCCGTATACCAATACATCCTTCACACAGAAAGTACCTAAGGTTTGTATTCCAAGGGATACATTACCAATTCAAAGTGTTGCCATTCGGAATAACCACTGCGCCAAGAGTTTTTACAAAATGTCTAGCAGTAGTAGCTGCACATATCAGAAGGCAGCAAATACATGTGTTCCCGTACCTAGATGATTGATTAATCAAAACCAACACGCAAAAACAGTGTTCACGACACACAAATTACATCATAGAAACCCTACACAAACTAGGTTTCTCAATCAATTACTCAAAGTCACACCTTCTGCCGTGTCAAACACAGCAATACCTAGGAGCAACAATCAACACAGTAAAAGGAATTGCCACTCCAAGTCCACAAAGAGTCCAAACATTCCAAAATGTAATACAAGCCATGTATCCAAACCAGAAGATACAGGTCAAATTAGTAATGAAACTCCTAGGCATGATGTCCTCATGCATAGCCATTGTCCCAAACGCAAGGTTGCACATGCGGCCCTTACAACAGTGCCTAGCATCACAGTGGTCACAAGCACAGGGTCAACTTCTAGATCTGGTGTTGATAGACCGCCAAACATACATCTCGCTTCAATGGTGGAACAGTATAAATTTAAACCAAGGGCGGCCTTTTCAAGACCCAGTGCCACAATGCGTAATAACGACAGATGCATCCATGATAGGGTGGGGAGCACACCTCAATCAGCACAGCATCCAAGGACAATGGGACATTCAGCAAAAACAGTTTCATATAAACCACTTAGAACTGTTAGCGGTGTTTCTAGCTCTGAAAGCATTTCAACCCATAATAACCCACAAATACACTCTTGTCAAAACAGACAACATGACAACAATGTATTACCTAAACAAACAGGGAGGAACACACTCGACACAGTTGTGTCTCCTAACACAAAAAATATGGCATTGGGCGATTCACAACCACATTCGCCTAATAGCACAATTTATTCCAGGGATTCAGAATCAGTTAGCAGACAATCTCTCTCGGGATCACCAACGGATCCACGAATGGGAAATTCACCCCCAAATACTGAACACTTACTTCAAAATGTGGGGAACGCCACAAATAGATCTATTTGCAACAAAAGAAAACTCAAAATGCCAAAACTTCGCATCCAGGTACCCACAACATCAGTCTCAGGGCAATGCACTATGGATGAACTGGTCAGGGATATTTGCGTACGCTTTTCCCCCCTCTCCCACTTCTTCCATATCTAGTAAACAAGTTGAGTCAAAACAAACTCAAACTCATACTAATAGCACCAACATGGGCAAGGCAACCTTGGTACACAACACTACTAGACCTTTCAGTAGTACCTCATATCAAACTGCCAAACAGACCAGATCTGTTAACACAACACAAACAACAGATCAGACATCCAAATCCAGCATCGCTGAATCTAGCAATTTGGCTCCTGAAATCCTAGAATTCGGGCACTTAGACCTCACACAGGAATGTATGGAAGTCATAAACCAGGCTAGAAAATCTACCACTAGACACTGTTATGCAAATAAGTGGAAAAGATTTGTTTATTACTGCCATAATAATCAAATTCAACCTTTACACGCATCTGCAAAAGAGATAGTAGGATACTTACTACATTTGCAGAAATCTAAACTAGCATTCTCTTACATTAAAATACATCTTAATGTAATTTCAGCTTACCTGCAAATTACGCACTCAACTTCATTATTTAGGATACCAGTCATAAAAGCGTTTATGGAAGGCCTAAAGAGAATTATACCACCAAGAACACCACCAGTTCCTTCATGGAACCTCAACATTGTCTTAACACGACTCATGGGTCCACCTTTTGAGCCCATGCACTCTTGTGAAATGCAATACTTAACATGGAAAGTTGCATTTTTAATTGCCATCACATCTCTAAGAAGAGTGAGTGAGATTCAAGCATTTACCATTCAAGAACCATTTATTCAAATACACAAAAATAAAGTTGTTCTACGGACCAATCCTAAATTTTTACCAAAAGTAATCTCACCGTTCCACTTGAATCAAACGGTAGAATTACCAGTGTTCTTACCACAGCCAGATTCTGTAGCTGAAAGAGCACTACATACATTAGACATCAAAAGAGCACTAATGTACTACATTGACAGAACAAAACTAATTCGAAAGACAAAACAACTATTTATCGCCTTTCAAAAACCTCATACAGGAAATCCTATTTCAAAACAAGGCATTGCTAGATGGATAGTTAAGTGCATTCAAACCTGCTATCTTAAAGCTAAAAGAGAACTGCCTATTACACCAAAGGAACACTCAACCAGAAAGAAAGGTGCTTCCATGGCCTTTCTGGGAAATATTCCAATGAACGAAATATGTAAGGCAGCAACATGGTCTACGCCTCATACATTTACCAAGCACTACTGTGTAGATGTGTTAACTGCACAACAGGCAACAGTACGTCAAGCTGTACTAAGAACATTATTTCAAACTACTTCAACTCCTACCGGCTGAACCACCGCTTTTTGGGGAGATAACTGCTTATTAGTCTATGCACAGCATGTGTATCTGCAGCTACACATGCCATAGAACGGAAAATGTCACTTACCCAGTGTACATCTGTTCGTGGCATTAGTCGCTGCAGATTCACATGCGCCTACCCGCCTCCCCGGGAGCCTGTAGCTGTTTAGAAGTAGATCTTAAACATTTGTACATTTGTAAATATAGTACTTGAAACTTCATTATGTACATACGCATTCACCCCATTGCATGGGCACTATTACTAGCATACACAACTCCTACCTCACCCTCTGCGGGGAAAACAATCTAAGATGGAGTCGACGCCCATGCGCAATGGAGTCGAAATGGGAGGAGTCCCTCGGTCTCGTGACTCGAAAAGACTTCTTCGAAGAAAAAGAACTTGTAACACTCCGAGCCCAACACCAGATGGCGGGATGTGCACAGCATGTGAATCTGCAGCGACTAATGCTACGAACAGATGTACACTGTGTAAGTTACATTTTCCATATATATAGTTCATATATTTATTTACTTGTTTTAAAAAAAAAAAAATTGGTAGATCGACTTTTCAGAATGATGTGTTTGTTTGAGATGTCATTAAATATTGCTATGGTTCTTTCATCTCAATGGATTATTATTCTCAGGCACGTAAAAAATGTTGGTACTGACGTCGGCACGTCGGCGAGGACCTCTTATTGCCTGTATGACGTCAGACTGCTTTGTGTGGGCAAATGTGACGTCCTCGTCGACGTGCAGAAGCTAGGAAGATTTCCGTCGAGTGCTGGCGCAATGGGAGTATTCATTAGGTGAGGAATCCACAGGTAGCTACTGTATCCACCAGAAAAGTCGTTACCGAAGGTAAGTAACTCGTTCTTCAGCCTCTGTCCTGGATTTTGGTGAGAATGACTGAGGCTGCTGGGCCTCCTGACCTCCTGCATCCTGCTGGTGAAGCATGCCAGGTGGCATATGCAAGCTCTGCAGTGGGACCTGAAGTTCCAGTGGGCGGAGCATAAAGGGAATCTCTCCGACATGGTCCTGATCACGGAGGAGACTTGCCAAGATCTGCAGTGGTGGCATTCCAACAGTATCTGGGGTGATCAGGCTAGCTTTGAAAGCATTCCTTCACTCTAAAATGGAAAGTGGCGCAGGTGTTCACAGACAACACTACTGCCATGTGGTACTGCAACAAGCAGGGTGGGGTGTGGTCGTGTACCCTTTGTCAGGTGGCTCTGCGCCTTTGGACATGGCTGGGACATCGGGGCATATCCCTGGTGGTTCAACATCTGGTGGTTCTCTGAACGCCAGAGCGGAGAAACTGAGAAGTCCATTCCTGGTCAATCATGAATGTCATCTCCATCCGGAGGTGGTGCAAGGTCTCTTTCAGCAGTCATAAAAGCCTTTGTTAGATCCGTTTGCCTCCACAGGGAATGCGCACTGTCAGCTGTTTTGCGCATTGGCGTTTTCAAGGCGGCACTCGCTCAGTGATGCTTCTCGTCTTGATTGGCGCTCAGGCCTCCATTATGCCGCTCCTCCATTACCACTTCTGCCCAGAGTTCTCAAGAAGATCAAGAATGACTGGGCCTTAGTCATTCTTGTGGCCCCGGACCAGGCACGTAGAGTATGGTATCCCGAGCCCTTGAACATGGCCATCGATCATCTGATCAGACTGCCCCTTCGGGAGGATCTTCAGTCACAGCAGTGGGGGACGGTTCTTCACCCGAACCTGTCCAGTGTCTGCCTTCTTGCATGGAGATTGAGCAGCAGCAGTTGACAGCTTTTGACCTTCCGTCTGAAGTCTTTAAAGTTATCTTGCCAGCCAGGCGTCCCTCCAGCAAAACTGTGTACGCCTGTCGATGTAACAAATTTGAGGCATGGTGCAGAGACAAGTCTGTTGAACCCCTCTCTGCCTCTCCTTCTGAACCGCTTTTCTTTGTTCTTTCTTTGGCCCAGCAGGGCTCTGCTCTTTGCACCCTCAACTGTGATTTGTCTTGCATCTTGGCTTTCCTCTGAATGCCTCACCAACCCTCCTTGTTTAAATCTCTCATCGTGGGAAGATTTCTAAAGGGTCCTACCCATCTGTTTCCTCCTTCTCTGTACATAATGACCCAATGGGATTTTAACTAAGTTCCTACTTTTGTGATGTGTGCTCCTTATGAGCCACTTCATAACTGCCCACTTACTCTGAAGACAGTCTTCCTTGCAGCCGTCACCTCTGCCTGCAGAGAGAGTGAGTGAGCTGCAGGCTCTTTCCTCGAAGCCACCTTTCATCTCCATCCATCCTGATAAGGTTGTGCTTCGTACCAGGGCTTCCTTTCTACCTAAGGTGGTCACGTCCTTTCACGTAGGCTAATCTATTACTTTGCCTACTTTTTACGCACCCCCATATCCTTCTAAAGAAGAGGAGAGACTCCACCGCCTGGACCCAAAAGAGCATTGGCGTTCTATCTTGATCATACCAAAGAGTTCTGGGTGGATGATCAACTCTTTGTGGGTTATGTGGGTGCGAAGAAAGGTCGGACAGTGCAGAAGAGAACCATCTCTAGATGTGTGTAAGGAAATGCCTCCTTGGCATGGTTGCCCCCTGACTTTTTGCCTTTGCTGATGCTATGTTTACAATTGAAAGTGTGCTGAGGCCTGCTAACCAGGCCCCAGCACCAGTGTTCTTTCCCTAACCTGTACTTTTGTATCCACAATTGGCAGACCCTGGCATCCAGATAAGTCCCTTGTAACTGGTACTTCTAGTACCAAGGGCCCTGATGCCAAGGAAGGTCTCTAAGGGCTGCAGCATGTCTTATGCCACCCTGGAGACCTCTCACTCAGCACAGACACCCTGCTTGCCAGCTTGTGTGTGCTAGTGAGGACAAAACGAGTAAGTCGACATGGCACTCCCCTCAGGGTGCCATGCCAGCCTCTCACTGCCTATGCAGTATAGGTAAGACACCCCTCTAGCAGGCCTTACAGCCCTAAGGCAGGGTGCACTATACCATGGGTGAGGGTACCAGTGCATGAGCATGGTACCCCTACAGTGTCTAAACAAAACCTTAGACATTGTAAGTGCAGGGTAGCCATAAGAGTATATGGTCTGGGAGTCTGTCAAACACGAACTCCACAGCACCATAATGGCTACACTGAAAACTGGGAAGTTTGGTATCAAACTTCTCAGCACAATAAATGCACACTGATGCCAGTGTACATTTTATTGTAAAATACACCACAGAGGGCACCTTAGAGGTGCCCCCTGAAACTTAACCGACTATCTGTGTAGGCTTACTAGTTTTAGCAGCCTGCCACAAACCGAGACATGTTGCTGGCCCCATGGGGAGAGTGCCTTTGTCACTCTGAGGCCAGTAACAAAGCCTGCACTGGGTGGAGATGCTAACACCTCTCCCAGGCAGGAATTGTCACACCTGGCGGTGAGCCTCAAAGGCTCACCTCCTTTGTGCCAACCCAGCAGGACACTCCAGCTAGTGGAGTTGCCCGCCCCCTCCGGCCAGGCCCCACTTTTGGCGGCAAGGCCGGAGAAAATAATGAGAAAAACAAGGAGGAGTCACTGGCCAGTCAGGACAGCCCCTAAGGTGTCCTGAGCTGAGGTGACTCTGACTTTTAGAAATCCTCCATCTTGCAGATGGAGGATTCCCCCAATAGGGTTAGGATTGTGACCCCCTCCCCTTGGGAGGAGGCACAAAGAGGGTGTACCCACCCTCAGGGCTAGTAGCCATTGGCTACTAACCCCCCAGACCTAAACACGCCCTTAAATTTAGTATTTAAGGGCTACCCTGAACCCTAGAAAATTAGATTCCTGCAACTACCAGAAGAAGGACTGCCCAGCTGAAAACCCCTGCAGCGGAAGACCAGAAGACGACAACTGCCTTGGCTCCAGAAACTCACCGGCCTGTCTCCTGCCTTCCAAAGATCCTGCTCCAGCGACGCCTTCCAAAGGGACCAGCGACCTCGACATCCTCTGAGGACTGCCCCTGCTTCGAAAAGACAAGAAACTCCCGAGGACAGCGGACCTGCTCCAAGAAAGGCTGCAACTTTGTTTCCAGCAGCCTTGAAAGAACCCTGCAAGCTCCCCGCAAGAAGCGTGAGACTTGCAACACTGCACCCGGCGACCCCGACTCGGCTGGTGGAGATCCAACACCTCAGGAGGGACCCCAGGACTACTCTGATACTGTGAGTACCAAAACCTGTCCCCTCTGAGCCCCCACAGCGCCGCCTGCAGAGGGAATCCCGAGGCTTCCCCTGACCGCGACTCTTTGAATCCAAAGTCCCGACGCCTGGGAGAGACCCTGCACCCGCAGCCCCCAGGACCTGAAGGACCGGACTTTCACTGGAGAAGTGACCCCCAGGAGTCCCTCTCCCTTGCCCAAGTGGAGGTTTCCCCGAGGAATCCCCCCCTTGCCTGCCTGCAGCGCTGAAGAGATCCCGAGATCTCTCATAGACTAACATTGCGAACCCGACGCTTGTTTCTACACTGCACCCGGCCGCCCCCGTGCTGCTGAGGGTGAGATTTCTGTGTGGGCTTGTGTCCCCCCCGGTGCCCTACAAAACCCCTCTGGTCTGCCCTCCGAAGACGCGGGTACTTACCTGCAAGCAGACCGGAACCGGGGCACCCCCTTCTCTCCATTCTAGCCTATGTGTTTTGGGCACCACTTTGAACTCTGCACCTGACCGGCCCTGAGCTGCTGGTGTGGTGACTTTGGGGTTGCTCTGAACCCCCAACGGTGGGCTACCTTGGACCAAGAACTGCACCCTGTAAGTGTCCTACTTACCTGGTAAAACTAACAAAAACTTACCTCCCCCAGGAACTGTGAAAATTGCACTAAGTGTCCACTTTTAAAACAGCTATTTGTCAATAACTTGAAAAGTATACATGCAATTTTTATGATTTGAAGTTCCTAAAGTACTTACCTGCAATACCTTTCGAACAAGATATTACATGTTAAATTTGAACCTGTGGTTCTTAAAATAAACTAAGAAAATATATTTTTCTATACAAAAACCTATTGGCCGGATTTGTCTCTGAGTGTGTGTACCTCATTTATTGTCTATGTACAACAAGTGCTTAACACTACTCCTTGGATAAGCCTACTGCTCGACCACACTACCACAAAATAGAGCATTAGTATTATCTATTTTTACCACTATTTTACCTCTAAGGGGAACCCTTGGACTCTGTGCATGCTATTCCTTACTTTGAAATAGCACATACAGAGCCAACTTCCTACATTGGTGGATCAGCGGTGGGGTACAAGACTTTGCATTTGCTGGACTACTCAGCCAATACCTGATCACACGACAAATTCCAAAATTGTCATTAGAAATTGATTTTTGCAATTTGAAAAGTTTTCTAAATTCTTAAAAGACCTGCTAGGGCCTTGTGTTAGATCCTGTTTAGCATTTCTTTTAGAGTTTAAAAGTTTGTAAAAGTTTGAATTAAATTCTAGAACCAGTTGTAGATTCTTAAAAAGTATTCCAACTTTTAGAAGCAAAATGTCTAGCACAGATGTGACTGTGGTGGAACTCGACACCACACCTTACCTCCATCTTAAGATGAGGGAGCTAAGGTCACTCTGTAAAATAAAGAAAATAACAATGGGCCCCAAACCTACCAAAATACAGCTCCAGGAGCTTTTGGCAGAGTTTGAAAAGGCCAACCCCTCTGAGGGTGGCAACTCAGAGGAAGAGGATAGTGACTTGGAGGAAAATTCCCCCCTACCAGTCCTATCTAGGGAGAACAGGGTCCCTCAAACCCTGACTCCAAAAATAATAGTCAGAGATGCTGGTTCCCTCACAGGAGAGACCAACACCTCTGAAATCACTGAGGATAGCCCCAGTGAAGAGGACATCCAGTTAGCCAGGATGGCCAAAAGATTGGCTTTGGAAAGACAGATCCTAGCCATAGAGAGGGAAAGACAAGAGATGGGCCTAGGACCCATCAATGGTGGCAGCAACATAAATAGGGTCAGAGATTCTCCTGACATGTTGAAAATCCCCAAAGGGATTGTAACTAAATATGAAGATGGTGATGACATCACCAAGTGGTTCACAGCTTTTGAGAGGGCTTGTGTAACCAGAAAAGTGAACAGATCTCACTGGGGTGCTCTCCTTTGGGAAATGTTCACTGGAAAGTGTAGGGATAGACTCCTCACACTCTCTGGAAAAGATGCAGAATCTTATGACCTCATGAAGGGTACCCTGATTGAGGGCTTTGGATTCTCCACTGAGGAGTACAGGATTAGGTTCAGGGGGGCTCAAAAATCCTCGAGCCAGACCTGGGTTGACTTTGTTGACTACTCAGTGAAAACACTAGATGGTTGGATTCAAGGCAGTGGTGTAAGTAATTATGATGGGCTGTACAATTTATTTGTGAAAGAACACCTGTTAAGTAATTGTTTCAATGATAAACTGCATCAGCATCTGGTAGACCTAGGACCAATTTCTCCCCAAGAATTGGGAAAGAAGGCGGACCATTGGGTCAAGACAAGGGTGTCCAAGACTTCAACAGGGGGTGACCAAAAGAAAGGGGTCACAAAGACTCCCCAGGGGAAGGGTGATGAGACAACCAAAACTAAAAATAGTAAAGAGTCTTCTACAGGCCCCCAAAAACCTGCACAGGAGGGTGGGCCCAGAGCCTCTTCACAAAACAATGGGTACAAGGGTAAAAACTTTGATCCCAAAAAGGCCTGGTGTCATAGCTGTAAACAGCATGGACACCAAACTGGAGACAAGGCCTGTCCCAAGAAAGGTTCCACTCCAAACTCCCATCCAGGTAACACTGGTATGGCTAGTCTCCAAGTGGGATCAACAGTGTGCCCAGAGCAAATCAGGGTCCACACTGAAGCTACTCTAGTTTCTGAGGGTGGGGTGGATTTAGCCACACTAGCTGTCTGGCCGCCTAACATGCAAAAATACAGACAGCAACTCTTAATTAATGGGACTAGAATAGAGGGCCTGAGGGATACAGGTGCCAGTGTCACCATGGTGACAGAGAAACTGGTTTCCCCTGGCCAATACCTGACTGGAAAAACTTACACAGTCACCAACGCTGACAATCAGAGAAAAGTACATCCCATGGCAATGGTTACTTTAGAATGGGGAGGGGTCAATGGCCTGAAACAGGTGGTGGTCTCCTCAAATATCCCAGTGGACTGTCTGCTTGGAAATGACCTGGAGTCCTCAGCATGGGCTGAGGTAGAACTAAAAACCCATGCAGCAATGCTGGGTATCCCTGAACTGGTGTGTGTGAAAACGAGAGCACAGTGCAAGGCACAGGGTGAACAAGTAGAGCTGGAGTCTGGAAGAATGGCCCAGCCTACCAAGAGAACAGGAAAGTCAGTTGGGAAACCAACTGCAACACAGCAAAAGAAAGGGAACCTCTCTTCTCAGGAAGAAGTTCTGCCCTCTGAGGGAACTGAGCCTTTGGAGCTTGAACCTTATCAGGTTGAGCTCTTAGGCCCAGGGGGACCCTCAAGGGAGGAGCTGTGTAAGGGACAAGAAACCTGTCCCTCTCTTGAAGGCCTTAGGCAGCAAGCTGCTGAAGAGTCCAAAGGCAAGAAAAATGGAACGCATAGGGTCTATTGGGAAGATGGGCTCCTGTACACTGAGGCCAGAGACCCCAAACCTGGTGCCACTAGGAGAGTGGTAGTGCCTCAGCTGTTCAGGAAGTTCATCCTAACATTGGCCCATGACATTCCCCTTGCTGGACATTTGGGACAAACCAAGACGTGGGAGAGGTTAGTCAACCACTTCTACTGGCCCAATATGTCCAACATGGTTAAGGAGTTTTGCCTCTCCTGCCCCACCTGTCAAGCCAGTGGTAAGACAGGTGGGCATCCAAAGGCCCCCCTCATTCCACTTCCTGTGGTGGGGGTGCCCTTTGAAAGAGTGGATGTGGACATAGTTGGTCCACTAGAACCTCCCACAGCCTCAGGAAATATGTATATCCTGGTAGTAGTGGATCATGCTACCAGGTATCCTGAAGCTATTCCCCTTAGGTCGACTACTGCCCCTGCAGTAGCCAAGGCCCTCATTGGTATCTTTACCAGAGTGGGTTTCCCTAAGGAGGTGGTGTCTGACAGAGGTACCAACTTCATGTCAGCATACCTAAAGCACATGTGGAATGAGTGTGGGGTGACTTATAAATTCACTACACCATACCATCCACAAACTAATGGCTTGGTTGAGAGATTCAACAAGACATTAAAAGGCATGATCATGGGGCTCCCAGAAAAGCTCAAAAGGAGATGGGATGTCCTCTTGCCATGTCTGCTTTTCGCTTACAGAGAGGTGCCACAGAAGGGAGTAGGATTCTCACCCTTTGAACTTCTGTTTGGTCATCCTGTAAGGGGACCACTTGCTCTTGTTAAAGAAGGCTGGGAGAGACCTCTCCATGAGCCAAAACAAGACATAGTGGACTATGTACTTGGCCTTCGCTCTAGAATGGCAGAGTACATGGAAAAGGCAACCAAAAACCTTGAGGCCAGCCAACCGCTCCAGAAGTTTTGGTATGACCAAAAGGCTGCACTGGTTGAGTTCCAACCAGGGCAGAAAGTCTGGGTTCTGGAGCCTGTGGCTCCCAGGGCACTCCAGGACAAATGGAGTGGCCCTTACCCAGTACTAGAGAGGAAGAGTCAGGTCACCTACTTGGTGGACCTGGGCACAAGCAGGAGCCCCAAGAGGGTGATCCATGTGAACCGCCTTAAGCTCTTCCATGACAGGGCTGATGTGAATCTGTTGATGGTAACAGATGAGGATCAGGAGGCAGAGAGTGAACCTCTCCCTGATCTTCTGTCATCAGACCCAAAAGATGGCACAGTAGATGGAGTGATCTACTCAGACACCCTCTCTGGCCAACAGCAAGCTGATTGTAGGAGAGTCCTACAACAGTTTCCTGAACTCTTCTCCTTAACCCCTGGTCAGACACACCTGTGTACCCATGATGTGGACACAGGAGACAGCATGCCTGTCAAGAACAAAATCTTTAGACAGTCTGACCATGTTAAGGAAAGCATCAAGGTGGAAGTCCACAAGATGCTGGAATTGGGAGTGATTGAGCGCTCTGACAGCCCCTGGGCTGATGAATCTCACACTTATGTGCCCTGTGAGGAAATAAAACACCTCAGCATTAAAATAGTTTCCCAGCTTAGTGTGACCAGACTGGGCCATGCAGTTGTGTAGGCGACGACATAGTCTAGTCCACGCACATACACACTAGCAGCTAAGAAAGCTTATAATGAGGTGAGTTCAGATAATTACAAGTGCTGGTTTCTGTTGGTCAACCCTCTTGAACGTAAAATCTTGTGTGGCCTCATGCCAGGTCTTCTCACCAGTCACTCTTATTAACTTGTTCAGAGCATGGCACTGCCACCAGTATCAAGTTAACCTAGTAAAAAGCAAAACACTAAATAAAAAATAATAAAGTCATAATATTGATCAATATTGTTGAAGTGTTCAGCACAGATTGAAGCAGTACAATTAAGTTGCAGAGGTGGAAAACAAGATTTTCTAACGCAGTACCTGCTGACACACAAGCAGTCTGAAAGGGGGAACGCACTGCACCAATCCAGTTGTGTGTGAGGTGGCCCTTTTCACAGAACTCTTTGCACTCAATATGCATATAGCCCTACTTTTCTCCTTGCTGTGAGATTGCACATCTCTGTTCATACACCTCATTTCCACACAATCACTGGTATTCACACACATCCTTGTGCATGCATCTCCTACACACACATTGTCCATGTACATAAATTATGTACATAGTCTGCCTCAACATACAGCCCACTAGTTACATATGCACCCCCTCACCCAATGTACATGTAGCTTGTGCGACCCCTCTGCATGCTCCACCTCCACAAACAGCCATATATTCATGTAGCCACTCGTTCAGACTGCCCTCCCAAGCATATAGCTTTCATGCAAAAAATTCAAGCTGATCTCCAGACACTGCCTTTGTGTAGATGCCTCTCATAGCAGAGTAGTATCCAGCCAAGAGCACCCACAATAGAGGCACAAAGTGGTATGAGGTTTCTGCCTAACTGAAATGTGACAAAGTTTGGACCGCACTGAAAGGGCTCCTTCACCTTGCACAACATAATCTGCATTTTCCACCTCTCACATCTACTATTTACCAAAGGACAGTACTTCAGGAAGTCTAATCGGCAGCTCCTCAGAAGACATCGCTACATCATTTTCAATGCTTTTGTTTATCATATACGTTCTTGTTCAGCAATGATCTTGAGGTTATTGCTTTCTTTGAGCGCAGCCTAAGCTCTCGATAATTCCCTATTTGTGCATCCAGCCATTACTCTTTGCTTACAACCCATGAGTCTTCAGCTGACCTGGGTGGAGTGATGGTCTAGCAGTAGCCTAGCAGCGGGCAGACTGTTTGCCTAATTGTAGTGCCTATACAAATAACTGCTGTGGCACTTTTACATGGAAATTATGTTTCTTTCTACAGTCATGCATCGTCAAATTGCATGCTACCTCAGAAATTATTCTCTGTCTATCAAGAGACTCGCATAAAAAATTACCTTTACTTAAAACTTCTTACTGTCCCATTTTTCGTTTCAAATCGTCCTTGCCTTCCATTCTCTGCATGCCTCCACTGTATAAGCACAACCTACTCCCACATGCATGTTTTCCTTAATGTCTTTTAGTGCATTTTTGCAAAACTACCCACATCCTATATACATCACAGCCTACCTCTTCTGAGTCATACCTAACCTACTCTAGCTCATCTATTAATCCCAAGAACCATGGGCTTGTAAACCCCCGCTCCCACCAAGCATCACAAATAACTCTTGTTTATTTAATCCACCGCAAAGACATTGTACTGGATTCTTGGAATGGTTTCCATTGGTACAGAAGACTAATCCCAGTAGCAAACAAATACTGGACTAACCACTAACCTTGGGTCCCAGAGCAGTGTGCTGCCTAGTGTAAAATACTTCAATACCTTGCCAGTGGTAGTAAAGACCATATAAATGCAATAACAATGATTCCTCAGCTACATTTTGTAGCTTCTGTTTTTACATCTTGTATTTAACATGTATATTCTTTTATATTTGTAATGAAAAGCTGTCCACAGGATGTCTTTATAATGTGTGTATATATGTCAACAGGGTAAAAAACATTTTTGCTTTATAGAAAACAATGTGTGCCCCACACCCAATAGAAGTACAAACTCTTCCTTGTTTTGTTGGTGGGATGGGGGGTGGGGATAAGGTAGAAAGAGTTGGAGTTGCCTTATCCTGTCTGGGCACCAGCACCCTCCTGCCTGAGGAGCTCTGGTGTTACTTCTTGGTTGCTTTATTAATATGCATATGATGTCACTAATGACTGCACACATCTGTGCGCCTGGGCTTTTAGCCCCTACCGGGTCCATCCAATGATAGAATAGGGAAGAGGTGAACGGAAACTATTTTATGCCCTCAACTCCTCTCTAGCCATGGCCAACTGTTCAAGGCAACATATTCTGTTAGTGGGTGGGATGAAATTAGGAGAGAGCACGAGGGAAGCCCTGCTCCTTCTACCCCACTGGCAGAAGAAACTAACCAGGAGGTGAGTTTTGGAAGGGGATGGACCACCATTATTTTTAGTCCCTCACGTTCCAATCCCCCACCCCATGAGATAGCTTGACAGCTCCTTCGTCTCCCAAAGGGGATTGAGGGAACAGTGTGTCTGTGTCCCACCCTGGAGTTGCTTGGATTTCTTTTACCAAGGAGCCAGAAGATGCTTGGATTTTCTTTAGCCTACAAAGCCACACGATGTCCCACTCTTTTCTAGGATTCAGACATACACATCTGTGCCCCTTGAGAAACCTTTTTAGATGCAAAAAATCCAAGCTGGGTCTGGCTCCATCCAGGGATGCAGGCACACGCACAACTTTTCCCTATAATAGATCATGTATGATGTTTGTATATTTTCTTGACTTCGTGTAAGTCATATAGCTCCTGTAGGAAGATGGCTCTGTATATACTATATCAAAATGAGATATAGGGGGTTATTACAACTTTGGAGGAGGTGTTAATCCGTCCCAAAAGTGACGGTAAAGTGACGGATATACCACCAGCCGTATTACGAGCTCCATAGGATATAATGGACTCGTAATACGGCTGATGGTAAATCCGTCACTTTTGGGACGGATTAACACCTCCTCCAAAGTTGTAATATCCCCCATAGTGTACACAGAGTCCAGGGGTTCCCCAGAGGCTTAGCAGAAGCTAAAGTAGATAATACTAATGCTCTTTTGTGGTAGTGTGGTCGAGCAGTTAGGCTTATCAGAGGATAGTGTAAATCATTTGTTGTACACACACAGATAATAGAAGAAAACACTCAGTGACTTAACTCCAGGCCAATTGTTTTTATATAGGAAAAATATATTGTGTTAATTTATTTTTAGAACCACAGGATTCAAGTTGCTGGTAAGTATATAAATTAATAAGTATTTCACACGTGTATCAATACCACTTTGATTGGAATTGGTAAGTTGTACAGTTTTTGAATAAAAGGCAATAATCTGTTTTAAAAGTTGACACTGTGCAATTTTCAGAACAGTTCCTGGGGGGAAGAAAAGTTAGTACTTTTTGCAGGTAAGTACAACATTTAAAGTTCCAGTCTCTGGGGGTTAGGAAGTCCACTGGTTGGGGTTCAAGTTAAACCTCAAGTTAACCTCAACCACCTGCCACATGGGGCCAGCGGGTGCAGAAGTCATAGTTGAGGCAAGTTTAACATGGGCTTCTGTGGAGACTGGGTGCACTCAGTTTCAGATCTGCTGGCAGGTAAGTACCCGCGTCTTCAGAGGGCAGATCTGGGGGGTTTAGAGGAACATCTGGGGCCTACAAGTAGGCACCAAACTCACACCCTCAGCGGCGCAGGGACAGCAGGTGCAGGGTGCAAACAGTGTGTCAGGCTCCAGTGCTTTCCTGTGAGGGACCCTGGGGTCACTTAGATGCTGCAGGCATCCAGGGGGGTTGGTTCTGGAAAACCACAGGCTGGACAAGCAGGAGGGCAGCCTGCTGAATGTTGTTGCACCGAAGGTCCTCTGGATTCACACTACAAGTGTTGTTGTGGGAGACAGGAGTGGTCAACTCAAGGTGGGCACTTGCTCGGAATCGCCTGGGGATCCTCTCTAGCCGGTTGGGCACCCTGGACACGGGCCGTTGACATCAGGTGCAGAGTGATCAGGACTTGCGGGTCCTGGGAGGCTCTAAAGTCCTTAGATGTAGTTCCTTCTTGGACAGGGCCACTGTCCACAGGTGTTCTTAGTCCTCTGTGATGCTGGCAGTTTGGCAGAGGTCGTTGGCCCCACAGGATGCGTCACTTTCTTTTGCAGGTTCTTTGAAGCAGGATACACGCCGGTAGGGCTGGGGTCAAGTCAGTTTTAGTCTTCCCTCTTCTCTGCTGGGGCTTCAGCTTAGCAGTCCTTCTTCTATTCTTCTTGTGAGGTCGGCAGGAATCTGATGAGTTAGGTTCAGGGGAGCCCTTAAATCCTGGATTTAGGGGCATTCAGATTGCAGTAGCCAATGGTTACTGACCTTGAGGGTGGCTACATCCTTCTTGTGTCCACTCCCTTTGGGGAGGGGGACACAAACCTAATCCTATTTGTCCCTGTCCTCCAAACTAAGGTGGAGGATCTGCAGGGAGGGGTTCCCTTCAACTCTGACACCTTAGGGGTGGTCCTACCTGTGGTGGTCACTCCATCCTGCTTTCTCTAATTTTCCCGTGGGACTTGCTGCCAAAAGTGTAGCTTTGTCTGGGGGGCGGACAACGCAACTAGCTGGGAAGCCCTGGGGTACTGTAACGAGAGGCCGGAGCCTTTGAGGCTCACCGCCAGCTGTTACAGTTCCTGCAGGGGAGAGGGGTGAAGCACCTCCACCCAGTGCAGGCTTTGTTTCTGGCTAACGAGAGCACAACGCCTCTCACCCCATGTGGCCAGAAACTCGTGTCTGAGTGGCACAGACCAGTCGGTCCTGCAGTAAAGGATTGGGTAAAATACAGGGGGTCATCTCTAAGATGCCCTCTGGGTGCATTGTTCAATAAATCCAACACTGGCATCAGTGTGGGTTTATTGTTCTGAGAAGTTTGATACCAAACTTCCCAGTCTTCAGAGAAGCCATTATGGAGCTGTGGAGTTCGTAATGACAAACTCCCAGACCATATACTCAATATGGCTGCACTGCACTTACAATGTCTGAAAATGGACTTTGGGGCATATTGCTCATGTAGCTATGCCATCACCTGTGGTATAGTGCACCCTGCCTTAGGGCTGTAAGGCCTGCTAGAGGGGTGAATTACCTATGCCACAGGCAGTGGTTTATGGGCATGGCACCCTGAGAGGCGTGCCATCTTGACTTTGCCTTTTTCTCCGCACCAGCACACTGAAGATGCAAAGGCAGTGTATATGTGATTGGTGAGGGGTCTCTCAGGGTGGCATAATACATACTGCAGCCCTTGGGGACCTCCCTTGGCCAGAGGGCCCTTGGTACCATGGGTACCTTTTACAACAGACTTATCCGGGTGCCAGGGGTGTGCCAATTGTGTAAACAAAGGTACATGTTTTGGGAAAGAATACTGGTGCTGAGGACTGGTTACCAGGGTCCCAGCACACTCTCCATCAAAGTTGGCATCGATATCAGGCAAAAAGTGTGTGTGGGGGGCCAACCATGCCAACAAGGGCGCTTTCCTACACAACCCTCCAAAAATGAAACAGGATTAGACTAACCTTTCCCAAGAGAGTCTTCATAGCCTAAGTGGAAGAACCTGGAAAGTCCATTTGCATTGGCATGGGCAGTCCCAGGTCCCTGTTCCACTTAAAAGTCCATTCCCTGTAGGGATAAGAACCACCTCAAAAGTTTAGGGTTCTCGCCTTTCATCTGCATTAGCCATCTGAGAGGTCTCTGGTCAGTTTGGACAGTAAAGTGAGTACCAATAAGTATGGTTTCAGCTTTTTCAGTGACCAAACCACAGCAATGGCACTCCAACGCTGCTCTCTGGGGAGTAACCTCCTTATGAAAGCAACTGGCTGGTCAAGACCATTATCATGGGTTTGGGACAGGACTACTGCTATCCCATGTTCAGAGGCATCTGCCTGCATAGTGAACTGCTTAGAATAATCTGGAGCTTTGAGAACTGCTGCTGAGCACATTGCCTCCTTCAGGGTGTCAAAGGCTTTTTGACAGTCAAGAGCCCAGTTTACCTTTTTAGCCATTTTCTTTGAGGTCAGTTCTGTGAGAGAGGTTACAATGGATCCCATACCCCTTCACAAACCTCCTGTAGTAACCAGTGAAGCCAATGAATGCCCTGACTTGAGTTTGGGTTTTGGAACTTCCCAGTACAGAATTGTCTGGATCTTGGGCTGTAAGGGTTGCACTTGGCCTCCACCTACAAGGTGGCCCAAGTGTACATTTGTGCCCTGCCCTATTTGGCATTTTGGTGCTTAAATAGTGAGGCCTTCAGATTGCAGGGTCTGCAAACCCTCTCCAGGCTGATCAGGTGATCCTACCAGGTGGAGCTAAATACAGCAATATCATTTAGATATGCAGCACTAAAGGAATCCAAGCCAGCAAGGACTTTATTCACCAACCTTTGGAAGGTGGCAGGGGCATTCTTTAAACTAAAGGGCATAACAGTAAATTGATAATGCCCATCTGGTGTAGAGAATGCTGTCTTTTCTTTTGCTCCAGGTGTCATTCTAATTTGCCAGTACCCCGCAGTTAAATCAAAGGTACTTAAAAATTTGGTTGCACCCAATTTGTCAATCATTTTGTCTGCTCTGGGTATAGGGCGTGCATCTGTCTTGGTGACAGAGTTGAAACCTCTGTAGTTCACACACAACATCATTTCTCTTTTGCTATCCTTGTATGAGGTTTGGGGACTAAGACCACTGGGCTAGGCCAGGGACTGTCAAAGTGCTCAATAACCCTTAACTCCAGCATCTTGTGGACTTCCACTTTGATGTTCTCTTTGACTTGGTCAGATTGCCTGTATATTATTGTTTTGACAGGTAAACTGGCTCCTGTGCCCACTTCATGGGTACACATGTGAGTCTGTCCAGGGGTCCAGGAGAGGAGCCAAGTAAACTGTTGTAGGACCTACCTGCAGTCAGCTTGCTGTTGGGCAATGAGGATGTCTGAATAGGCAACTCCATCAACTGACCCATCTTTAGGGTCATGTGAGAGGAGGTGAGGGAGAGGTTCGCTCTCTGCTTCCTGTACTTCTTCAGTAACCATCAGCATGGTTATGTCTGCCCTTTTACTATAGAGTTCTAGGCGGTTAACATGGATCACCCTCTTGGGTGTCCTGCTAGTGCCGAGGTCCACCAAGTAGGTGACCTCACTTTTTTTTCTCCCAGATACGGTAGGGGCCACTCCATCTGTCCTGAAGTGCCCTGGGAGTGACAGGCTCCAGAACCCATACTTTCTGTCCTGGTTGGATTTCTACCAGTGCAGCATTTTGGTCATACCACAACGTCTGGAGCTATTGGCTGGCCTCATGGTTTTTGGATGCTTTTTCCATTTATTCAGTCATCCTTGAGTGGAGGCCGAGCACATAGTCCACTACATCTTGTTTAGGCCCATAGAGAGGTCTCTCCCATCCTTCTTTTACAAGTGCTAGTGGTCCCCTTACAGGGTGGCCAAACAGAAGTTCAAAGGGGGAAAACCCTACTCCCTTCTGAGGCACCTCTATGTAAGCGAACAGCAAGCATGGCAGGAGGGCATCCCATTTCATTTTGAGTTTTTCAGGGAGCCCCGTGATCACGCTCTTCAATGCCTTATTGAATCTCTCAACAAGTCCATTGGTTTGTGGATGGTATGATGTGATGAATTTTTAAGTCACCCCACAATCATTCCACATGTGTTTCAGGTAAGCTGACATACATTTTTTAACTCTGTCAGAAACCACCTCCTTAGAAAACCCTACTTTGGTTAAAACTTAAAAAATAAAAATACAAATAATGGCCTTGGCTACTGCAGGAGCTGTAGTAGACCTAAGGGGAATTGCTTCAGGGTATCTGGTAGCATGATCCACCAATACCAGTATGTACTGATTCCCTGAGGCTGTGGGTGACCACAAAATCCCCACCAACCCTTTCAAAGGGAGCCCCCACCACAGGAAGTGGAAGGAGGGTGGGTGGCCTTAGGGTGGTCACCTGCCTTACCACTGGCTTGGCAGGTGACACAGGAGCTACAAAACTCCTTCACCTTCTGCGACATATTGGGCCAATAGAGGTGGTTGATAAGCCTACTCCATGTTTTTGTTCGTCCCAGGTGCCCAGCTAGGGGGATGTCACAGGGCTAAGTTAGGATAAACTCCCTAAACTGCTGAGGCACTACCACTCTCCTGGTTGCACCAGGTTTGGGGCCTCTGGTCTCAGTGTAAAGGAGTCCATCTTCCCAATTGACCCTGTGGGAGCCACTGACATATCTCTTCTCCTGTGCAGCAGCTTTCTGCCTCTGGCCTTCAAGTGGGACAGGTCTTTTGTCCCTGGCACAGCTGTTCCCTTGAGGGTCACCCTGGGCCCAAGAACTCTACCTGGTAAGGATCCAACTCCACTGACTCAGTTCCCTCCGGGGATAAGACTTCCTGAGAAGAGAGGTCTTGCTTCTTTTACTGTTCAGAGGGTGGTCTCCCAGTCCTCTTACCTTTTCTCGTGGACGGTTGGACCATTATTCATGCTCCAACACTTCTTTTTCACCCTGTGCTCTGCTTTGTGCTCGTCTTCACACACACCGGTTAAGGGATTCCCAACATGGCGGCATGGGTTTTGAGCTCTACCTCAGCCCAAGCTGAGGACTCCAAATCATTCCCTAGCAAGCATTCCACTGGGATTGCAAAAGAGACCACTACCTGTTTTGGGCCAGTACCCCTCCCCATTCTAAAGTCACAATAGCCATGGGATGGACTTTATTTACATTGTCAGCTTTGGTGACTGGATAAGTTTGTCCAGCCAGATACTGTCCTAGGGAAACCACTTTCTCTGTCACCATGGTGACACTGGCACCTATATCCCTCAGGGATTCTACTTTTGTCCAATTTATTAGGAGGTGCTGTATGTATTTTTTGCATATTAGGCTGACGGACAGCAAATGTGGCTACATCCACCTCACCCTCAGACTAGAGTAGCTTCAGTGTGGACCCTGATTTGCTCTGGGCACACTGTTGATCCCACCTGGAGACTGGCCATACCAGTACGAACTGGAGCAGTGCTAGGGGGATTCTTTTTGTAACAGACCAAGTCTCTAGTTTGGTGCCCAGGCTGTTTACAGTTGTTACACCGGGCCTTCTTGGGAACAATGTTTTTACCCTTTTACCCACTTGTAGACTGTGAAGAGTCTCGGGCCCTCCTTACTGTGCAGGTTTTTGGGGCCCTTGTAAAGACTCTGCTTTTGTCCTTGGGTGTCTCATCACCCTTACCTTGGGGAGGCTTTGTGACCCTATGGGTACCCCCGGTGGAAGTCTTGGCCACCCTTGTCCTGCCTTCTTTCCTAATTCATGGGGAGGATTTGGCCCTAGGTCTACTAGATATTGAATCAACTTGTCATTGAAGAAGTTACAATTATAAAGCCCATCATAGTCATGCACTCCACTGCCAGTTATCCACCCATCTAGTGTTTTCACGGTGTAGTCCTCAAAATCAACCCAGTACTGGTCGAGGTTTTGTGAGCCCCCTGAACCTAATTCTATACTCCTCAGTGGCTTATCCAAAGCCCTCAATGAAGGTAACCTTCATGTGGTCATAGGATTCAGCATCTGCACCAGTGAGTGAGGAGTCTATACCTACAATTAGCAGTAAACAGTTCCCAAAGGAGACCTCCCAAAGTGCAATCTGTTTCGTTTTCTAGTTGCACAGGCTCTCTCAAAAGCTGTCAACCATTTGGTGATGTCATCACCGTCTTCATATTTTGAGACAATCACTTTGGGGATATTTAGGATATCAGTATTCTCTCCAACCCTATTTATGTTGCTGCCACCATTAATGGGTGCTAAGCCTATTTCTGCTCTCTCCGTCTTTATAGCTAGGAGCTGTTGCTCCACAGCTAATCTTTCGGCCATCCTTGGTAAAAAGAGGGCCTCTTTATTAAGGCTGCCCTCAGTGTTCCCAGAGGAGCTGGCCTCCCCTGTGGAAGATCCAGATCCAGTGAGCACTATTTTTGGAGATAGGGATCTTGGGACCTTGATCTCCCTAGTTAGGTGAGATGGGGGCGGGGGAGTTAATCCTCCTCAGTGCTAACATCTTCCCTATCTGAGGGGAGGTCTTCCTCCTCAGCAGGGTGGTCCCTTGTGTACTCTGTCAAGAGCTCCTGGAGCTTGACTTTGGTAGGGTTGGAACCTGTTCTAATCTTTTTCAACTTGCAGAGGGGCCTTAGCTCTCTCCTCCTTTAGAGGGAGGTAAGGGGTGAGGTTGAGTTCCACAACCATTTCCTCTGTGCTGTTCATTATGTTACTAAAGTTGGGAATCTTTTTTTATAAACAAAAAACTACTTCTAGTTTCTAACTTAAAATAACTTTTAAATCTAAAAAAGAAATTCTAGAGCGACTTAGCCAAGGCCCTAGCAGGAGTGCTGGTGCAGTGTACCTTTTGGCGTCTGATACCTTCGTCTGGAGCTTTTGCGGTCAGGGAGGTCCTCTGGATTCACACTGCAGGCATTTTTGTGGGGGACAGGAGAGGTCAACACAAGGTGGATACTTGCTTGGAATCGCCCGGGGATCCTCTCTTGCCGGTTGGGTCACCTGGACACAAGCCGTGGGTGTCAGGTGCAGAGTGGTCAGGACTTGTGGGTCTGAAGTCCTTAGATGTAATTTCTTCTTGGACAGTGCCACTATCCACAGGAGTTCTTGGTCCTCTGTGATGAAGGGAGTCCCCTGGAAGCTTGGCAGAGGTGGCAGGATGCGTTGCTTTCCTGTGCATGTTCTTTGAAACAGGAGACAGGCTGGTAGGGCTAGGGCAAGTCAGTTTTCGTCTTCCCTCTTCTCTGCTGGAGCTTCAGCTTAGCAGTCCTTCATCTTTCTTCTTTTGAGGTCGCCAGGAATCTGAGGACTTAGGTTCAGGGGAGCCCTTAAATCCTGGATTTAGGGGTGTTACAGGTTTCAGAGCAGTAGCAAATGGCTACTGACCCTGAGGGGTCCCCTGGCCACAGGTTAAGAACCACTGCTCTAGAACATTTCCAGTAGAGATACTGACAGTGGGATTGACAGCTTATGGGTTCAGGCAAATTAATTGTACTGGTAGTGGTTGGAACTTGTCTCATCCATAGCAAAAATAAACGTTCAAAGTGTGCTTATGTGTAAACCCATTCCTATATGCTGTTTTCATGTTAGTATATTTTAGCTCAATCTACTGCTCTAAGACATTAAGCTTTTAGCTTTAAGTGTTTGCAATGTGTGTTTGGAATATTTTATTCCAGTGTCGACATGTGGTTTGAGATATGTGATTATTGCTGACAGACACTGATTATCCATATATGGATGCATGGGCAATCATAAAATGTTGTCCTAGATTGATTCTGGTGTGGTCCTGGGAGCTTTAAGTCCTATTTAATTTTGGAAATTGTTAGCATCTTTTCAGAAATTCGTGGAGTTTTGCCAAACCACATAAAGTTAAATATTCCCAGTCAAATCTCACCTGCAATACTGCGTAATGATTACAGCCTGTAAAACAGTCCACAAGCATTTGCAATACAATAGGTCTCGCATATTTCAAAAAAGTTAATTGTCACCTTTTGACATGCGCACTGTTAAAAATGGGGTCTCTAGTTGGCAGTTGGTTTGCACCCTATCCAAGTAGGGACCCTCACTCTAGTCAGGATAAGTGAGATACCCGCTCAGATAACCCCTGCTCACCCCCTTGGTAGCTTGGCACAAGCAGTTAGGCTTATCTCGGAAGCAATGTGTAAAGCAGGTAAGCATAACTCACAGTGGTAAGTGAACACACTACGAAAGGACACCACACTAGTTTTAGAAAAAAAGCCAATATTTATCTATATAAAAGACCAAATACGATAAAAATCTAACATACAGTAATAAAAATATGATTTCTGCAAAAAGTACTCAAAAAATACAGTTCCTTGAAGTTAGCTCTCCTGGGGCTATCACGGCCTTGTGATCAATAAAACCAACAGTTCAGGCCAGCTGCGGAGTTGCAGGCCAGCTACTGTGTCGGGAAGACCCGTAAACAGTACCTTGGATTTGCAGGACGTTGTGATCCTTGCGGTGAGCTCTGAAGAGCGGCGTCACTGTCGTCGGGCCCTCGAGGTCGCATGCGTTGCGGATCGAACTCCGAGCTTATGAAGTCGGTGTGCCGGTGTGGATGGCGTCAGGGCTGTGGTGTGAAGCGTAGCGGTGCGACGTGCGGTGTCCACAGGTCACGGTGCCGGCAGCGTTGCGTTGTTGCTGAAGCACTGTCGTTGGTAGGCCCAAGCCAGTGGTGCGGGACGGGACGGTGTTTCATGACCCTCACGAGCGTTGTCCACAGGCCACGCTGCAGACAGGATGCTTGGAGAAGACACAGGAGTCGATAATGCTGGCGTCACTGGACTGGGGGTGCAGTGCGTGACAGGATGGTGCTTTGTGTACCTCAAGAGCAGTGTCCACAGGCCACTGTGCAGGCAGCAGTGCCGGTGTCAGCAGGAGCATCGTCGTCTGGGATGCCTAGGCTGCGGTGTGAGCAGGCGATGCTGGTGTGCAGGGCCTACAGGTCGCGGTGCGAGCTAGCAGCTCAGTGAAGTCCAGTGACTGCGTCGGTGAGACAAAGGTCATGGTGCGAAGCGGGGCAATGTGACTCCGTGCGGCGGCAGGTCACGGTGCATGCCAGCAGCGCAGTTGGTGACGTCACAGTGGTTTCTCTTGAACAGCACAAAACACACAATTCCCAGTGCTGCAGGCCGAGGAAACTGAAGTCTTTTGTGTCACTGAGACTTCCAATAGGAGACAAGCTCTACTCCAAGCCCTTGGAGAACTTTCTCAAGCAGGACACACAGCAAAGTTCACCCTTTGCACTCTTTTCAGGCCGAAGCAGCAACTGCAGGCCAGTCCAGCAAAGCAACACAGCAAAGGGACAGTACTCCTACCCCACCTGTTAGGCTCTTCTCCTTGCAGAGGTTCCTCTTGATTCCAGAAAGATTCTAAAAGTCTGGGATGTTGGGTCTTGTTATACCCTGTTCTGTCTTTGAAGTTGGCAAACTTCAAAGCAAAGTCTCAAGTGTTTGCAAGATCCTTCCTTATCCAGGCCAGGCCCCAGACACACACCAGGGGGTCGGAGGCTGCATTGTGTGAGGGCAGGCACAGTCCTTTCAGGTGTGAGTGACCACTCCTCTCACCCTCCCCCCCCCCCCCCCAAGCACAGATGGCTCATTAGGATATGCATGCTACACCCCAGCCCCCATTGTGTCACTGCCTAGAGGAGAGGTGTGAATAGCCCAACTGTCAAACTGACCCAGACAGACAGTCCACAAACAGGCAGAGTCACAGAATAGTTTAAGCAAGAAAATGCCTACTTTCTAAAAGTGGCATTTTCAAACAGACAATTTAAAAACCAACTTCACTAAAAGATGTATTTTTAAATTGTGAGTTCAGAGACCCTTAACTCCACATTTGTATCTGCTCTCAAGGGTAATCTGCGCGTTAAGGCTATTTAAAGGCAGCCACCATGTTAACCTATGAGAGAGATAGGTCTTGCACAGTCAAAACCGAATTTAGCAGTATTTCACTGTTAGGACATACAAAACACACTAGGGTATGTCCTACATTAAACATACACTACACCCTGTCCATGGGGCTACCTAGGACCTACCTTAGGGGTGCCTTACCTGTAGTAAAAGGGAAGGTTTAGGCCTGGCAAGTGGGTACACTTACCAAGTCGAATTGGCAGTTTAAAACTGCACATAGACACTTCAGTGGCAGGTCTGAGTCATGTTTACAGGGCTACTAATGTGGGTGGCACAACCAGTGCTGGAGGCCCACTACTAGCATTTGATTCACAGGCCCTGGGCACCTCTAGGGCGCTTTACTAGGGACTTATTAGTAAATCAAATATGCCAATTATGGATAAACCAATGCACAGACCAATTTATATGGTGAGCACTTGTACTTTAGCACTGATTAGCAGTGGTAAAGTGCGCAGACAATATAAACCAGCAAAAATAGAGTCCAAAACCAGGAGGTCAGAAGGCAAAAAGACAGGGGAGACAAGCCAAAAAGCTGCCAGGTCTAACATGCGCGAACAAGCAAAAACAAAAGAACACATGAGAAGAAACTGAGAAAAGACCACTTAACAAAATAAAATAAAGTTAGCTTAAAAAAAAAAAAACAACAGCTTTGCAATATTGTGCCTGCTGGGCACTTTTTTTGCCACTCAGAAGCCTTCTGTTGGTGGGGCACTCGAAGTTAAAAGAACATATAGTACCTTGATCATGTTGGGAGCAGCGGGCGGCCACTAAGTAAGTTGCATCAATTAGTGCATGATCCCTGCTCCACACAGAGAAATGGAAGTGATGCCAGGCATGCCTTGACGAATTACGAGGCTGTAAGGAAGAGAGCCACACAAACCAAGAAATGGTGAGCAACAGGCGGGCTCCAAGCCTTCTACTGGACATAGCAGAGTCATGCAAGCGAGGCGCATGCGCTAGCACATTCACTCGCAGCCTGGACCCTAAAAAGCACTGAGGGCGAGTTTATTATGAAATTAGTCGTTCCAGTCCAAGCTATATCTCCTCTTTTTTTCATTTTCTAGTTTGTGCTATCATTTAAAGTGTGGGTGGTATAAGGTGTAAACATAGTTGGTTAGGTTTGTCTCTGTGTTTGACTTTTAGGCTTGTGGAAATACCATTAAAAATGTGTTCAATAGTAGGTTTGAGCATTTTTCCGTTGCATGTTATTGCAGTAACCTGTTTTGTAGGTTGCCCAATGATGTCGCGGAATGTCAGTATAATGAAGGTTCCTTGGAGGACAATTGAGCCAGAGGGAACAGTGCTCAACCTCTTAACTAGGCCGACTTCTGGAGAAGTAGTTCATGTACTTAACCGAAAAAATACCTCGCCTAAAAAGCTACATGTCTGCGCTTCACTACAACGCATCTTGCATTGTAATAATGGCAACAAAATGATAGACCTCCTGTTCAAAAGGTCCAGTGAAATATAAGGAAATGAAAATGCTTTCTGGAAGAAATTGTATTTGGGACAACACTGCCTTGGGCGAATTGCAGATTCGCACTAGTGCTATTTCCATCGTGCTGCCCCGGGGTAACATGATGAGATTCTGTGGTCATGATGTAGTCAATTTTCGAAAGTGTGCTAATGGATTCCACAAATGTATGCTTAGTCATGACTTCCAATGAAGATAAATAGCCCTCGTTATCTTGTAAATAAAATGTTACTGAAAGTATTGTTTGGGCTTATAGGGCTGTACGTCTGTTAAGCTGTATATGGAAACGTTCCATACTATTCTTTAACCCCTTGGTTTGGATATTCCCTTGTGTATGTGCCACTTCGGGCATAACAGGATTTTAAAACGTCGATGACTTGAAATGAAATATTTCTTTTGAGATGAACTTTACTGGCTTCGTTATTTGGCAGGTTGACTTACAAACAAGGTGGATGCTTCTGATAAACGACATCGTTTTTAATCTGCGTTTTACATGCGTATTTTGGTTTGTGACACATTAGTAATGTATAATGAAATATGGGAAAACATACAGTACCCATTTTTTTATAGGATGGTACTTTCGAGTGCATAAAAGAATTGCAAATTATTTAAAACTTTTAACAGCTTCTGGGTTCAGTGCTGATACTTATCTGTGGTGATTTTAATGTGTGTGTGTTTTTTACGTGGTAAAATAAATTTTACCTAGGGATTCTGCTGACATTTTAAAGCTTTTCCATTTGCATTTTTATGTTCTACCGTTTTTATAAAGGTCTATATGTATATGTTAATTTTGGTCTTACGGTCTCGGACATCATATAGGTTGACAGGGTTTTATTGATGAAAATTATACTTATTGTTATTTAAAAAAGATAGTGAGTGAGCTCCACGACTTGGACGTCTTTAAATTCACAGATTTCAGTGTGGTGTGAAAGATCCCCGTAGCAGGGGCATCTCTTGCTTTGAATAGCGTTTACTCCCAAGGGTGGGCTCCACCATGTGGGCATGTGGTTGAAAGTGTGTGAAGTGTTTCCATGTTGTGCATGATGACCACGGAAATGGGGTTATCGTGTTAAGGGATTTAGCGATAGGTGGTGTGATGGATGATGAAGTGTAAGGGAGAGAGTCGCATTTATTTATTTAATTAGTTACTCTGGCAACTCTGATTACCTCAGCAGGTCTCTTTGTTTTGTTGGCAGTTTTTATGGGCGAGCGCAAAGCGCTCCGTCCATAAAGTAATCTCTCTTTGGGCTTCAAACCACGCCGAGGTCATGTTAGTCTCTTTCGTTGGTTCCTAGGCTTGCTTTTTAAAATCTGCTTGCTTTTTAAAATCTGCTTGCTTTCTAAAATCTGCTTGCTTTCATTTGTGAAAGACATGCATACGTTATGCCTTTTCCGGTGTTTAGCCCGCCTAAACAGCACCGGTAAACTACCAAAAACACACAGGCTCGATGTTTTGACCCTGGGGTCCCGACTACTTTATCTGTTAATTTTCCCCATAGCGCGATTGCCCTGGGGTTTACATAGCGCGATCCCGCTCACTTTTTCCCGTTTTTAATTGCAGCGCGATCGCGCTGTGTTTTTTTTTTCTTTTAATTTGTGTGGCAAGAAAAGTTAGGTTAGGAGTTTACAACGCAAATATCTCCAACTCGAGAAAATGCGAGCCCCGTTGCATTGAAAATGCTTTTTTCTTGTAGTTTGTGAATTCGAGTACCTTTACTGGCTGCAGCAGGAGAATATTCACTTTGATTTTTACAGATCATGGGGGAATTGTAAATAAAAAGTGAGGGGGAGTCGGAGATGGCTGAATGTGCTGTGTTGCAGTCCTTATTTATATGCCAAAAAATTATTTTTTAGGACACGTTTATTGCTTGATGTAATAATTATAAAAATGTGTCAAATCCGATAGGTCTGTTTTTTAAATATATTATGACAGTTATTGTGAAAGCGTAATTTATTTGGCTTATGGTGTAACATGTCACACCTGTTGCTAAAGGCAGCAGCCCTCATTATTGATGTGAACTGACCTCTATTCATAGAGATAACTTTTCATTGTTTATCTGCAGTGCCCTCATTGGGAGGCATTTTAAAATATTGTTCACACTGTCATTGTGATTAATGGTTGGTACACATTTTTGGCAACTGTATAGTTTGCCTTTATTTCTGATTCTATGCTTAAAATGTAGCTGTGGGCATGTTTGGATGGAAAAGTCCCCTGCTTGGTGATATATGGCCACCCCTAGTTCGAATGTCCAGCTGCTTGGATAACAGGACCTTATGGATGATTTTGGTTCATGGGCATACACGGATCATGTGTGTGTGCCATGACCTAGGTCTGTCTCATGCAAGCGCTGTCTTGTTAGCCTGAGAGGACTGCACCAAGCGCTGCCTTCAGAATGGTAGAGAGTTACAGCCCTTACCTGGAGTTAAGTGACACGAGCACAGTGGTGGCAGCGTAACTTTTATATTTAGTAGTAATCAGTAGAGTGAACAGGCATTACTACCTGTATTATGGGAGTGGCGCCTATGGCCCTCTCATATAAAATTCTGTTGGTGCGTTCTTAACTCATGTTTGTCCTACACAGTTTGTGTGCAGCATGGGACAGGGTACGCCAGATGTGGGTTCTTTGCACACTGTGCCACTGGAACAAAGCTATACCTGGCTAATAAGCCCCAACTAGGCTGAAACCGGTCCTAGGTTGCTTGTGTTGTGGTTCGGAGAGGACCTGGCCTGGCAGTTCGGGCTGGACCGTTCCCATCGGAGCAGGGTCAAGACTGATTTGCGTATGGCTGGGACCAAACTGAGGTGGCATGATGAGCAAAATAGTGATGGTTTGGAATGCAGCCCAAGTAATTCCAGTGGCTAAGCTTAATTATTTACTGTGAAATATACATCCCTTTTGTGCAGAAGAGGTCAGCGGCCTCCGTATGCCAGGTGGGGGCTAGTGTGAAGTAAGGGCCATCACCCTTGTGCAAAGCCAGTGTAGGAAGTTGGCTCTGTATGTGCTATTTCAAAGTAAGGAATAGCATGCACAGAGTCCAAGGGTTCCCCTTAGAGGTAAGATAGTGGCAAAAAGAGATAATACTAATGCTCTATTTTGTGGTAGTGTGGTCGAGCAGTAGGCTTATCAAAGGAGTAGTGTTAAGCATTTGTTGTACATACACACAGGCAATAAATGAGGAACACACACTCAGAGGCAAATCCAGGCCAATAGGTTTTGTTATAGACAAATATATTTTCTTAGTTTATTTTAAGAACCACAGGTTCAAATTCTACATGTAATATCTCATTTGAAAGGTATTGCAGGTAAGTACTCTAGGAACTTTGAATAATCACAATAGCATATGTACTTTTTACATAAAACACAATAAGCTGTTTTAAAAGTGGACACAGTGCAATTTTCACAGTTCCTGGGGGAGGTAAAGTAATGTTAGTTCTTGCAGGTAAGTAAACCACCTACGGGGTTCAAATTGGGGTCCAATGTAGCCCACCGTTGGGGGTTCAGAGCAACCCCAAAGTCACCACACCAGCAGCTCAGGGCCGGTCAGGTGCAGAGTTCAAAGTGGTGCCCAAAACACATAGGCTTCAATGGAGAGAAGGGGGTGCCCCGGTTCCAGTCTGCCAGCAGGTAAGTACCCGCGTCTTCGGAGGGCAGACCAGGGGGGTTTTGTAGGGCACCGGGGGGGGGTCACAAGTCCACACAGAAAGTACACCCTCAGCAGCGCGGGGGCGGCCGGGTGCAGTGTGCAAACAAGCGTCGGGTTCTCAATAGGATTCAATGGGAGACCAAGGGGTCTCTTCAGCGGTGCAGGCAGGCAAGGGGCGGGGGCTCCTCGGGGTAGCCACCACCTGGGCAAGGGAGAGGGCCTCCTGGGGGTCACTCCTGCACTGAAGTTCCGATCCTTCCGGTCCTGGGGGCTGCGGGTGCAGGGTCTTTTCCAGCCGTCGGGATTTTAGAGTCAGGCAGTCGCGGTCAAGGGGAGCCTCGGGATTCCCTCTGCAGGCGTCGCTGTGGGGGCCCAGGGGGGACAACTTTGGTTACTCACAGTCTCGGAGTCACTGGAGGGTCCTCCCTGAGGTGTTGGTTCTCCACCAGTGGAGTCGGGGTCGCCGGGTGCAGTGTTGCAAGTCTCACGCTTCTTGCGGGGATTGCAGGGGTCTTTAAATCTGCTCCTCTGGATACAAAGTTGCAGTCTTTGGTGAACAGGGCCGCTGTTCTCGGGAGTTTCTTGGTCTCTTGGAAGCAGGGCAGTTCTCTGAGGATTCAGAGGTCGCTGGTCCTGGAGAAAGCGTTGCTGGAGCAGGTTTCTTTAGAAGGCAGGAGACAGGCCGGTAGGACTGGGGCCAAAGCAGTTGGTGTCTTCTTTCTTCTTCTGCAGGGGTTTTCAGCTGAGCAGTCTTCTTCTTTGGTAAGTTGCAGGAATCTAAATTCTTAGGTTCAGGGGAGCCCTTAAATACTAAATTTAAGGGCGTGTTTAGGTCGGGGGGGTTAGTAGCCAATGGCTACTAGCCCTGAGGGTGGGTACACCCTCTTTGTGCCTCCTCCCAAGGGGAGGGGGTCACATTCCTATCCCTATTGGGGGAATCCTCCATCTGCAAGATGGAGGATTTCTAAAAGTTAGTCACTTCAGCTCAGGACACCTTAGGGGCTGTCCTGACTGGCCAGTGACTCCTCCTTGTTATTCTCATTATCTCCTCCGGCCTTGCCGCCAAAAGTGGGGCCGTGGCCGGAGGTGGCGGGCAACTCCACTAGCTGGAGTGCCCTGCGGTGCTGGAACAAAGGGGGTGAGCCTTTGAGGCTCACCGCCAGGTGTTACAGCTCCTGCCTGGGGGAGGTGATAGCATCTCCACCCAGTGCAGGCTTTGTTACTGGCCACAGAGTGACAAAGGCACTATCCCCATGTGGCCAGCAACATGTCTCGAGTGTGGCAGGCTGCTAGAACCAGTCAGCCTACACGGGTAGTTGGTTTAGGTTTCAGGGGGCACCTCTAAGGTGCCCTCTGGGGTGTATTTTACAATAAAATGTACACTGGCATTAGTGTGCATTTATTGTGCTGAGAAGTTTGATACCAAACTTCCCAGTTTTCAGTGTAGCCATTATAGTGCTGTGGAGTCCGTGTTTGACAGACTCCCAGACCATATACTCTTATGGCTACCCTGCACTTACAATGTCTAAGGTTTTGCTTAGACACTGTAGGGGCACAGTGCTCATGCACTGGTGCCCTCACCTATGGTATAGTGCACCCTGCCTTAGGGCTGTAAGGCCTACTAGAGGGGTGACTTATCTATACTGCATAGGCAGTGTGAGGTTAGCATGGCACCCTGAGGGGAGTGCCATGTCGACTTACTCGTTTTGTTCTCATCAGCACACACAAGCTGGCAAGCCGTGTGTCTATGCTGAGTGAGGGGTCCCCAGGGTGGCATAAGACATGCTGCAGCCCTTAGAGACCTTCCCTGGCATCAGGGCCCTTGGTACCAGGGGTACCAGTTACAAGGGACTTACCTGGATGCCAGGGTGTGCCAATTGTGGAATCAAAAGTACAGGTTAGGGAAAGAACACTGGTGCTGGGGCCTGGTTAGCAGGCCTCAGCACACTTTCAATTCAAAACATAGCATCAGCAAAGGCAAAAAGTCAGGGGGTAACCATGCCAAGGAGGCATTGCCTTACAGCCAGTCTGTGAAATTCGCCCCCAACCCTGCGCCCCTCCCAGTGCACCATCAGGCCATTGTGAAGGCAGTGGTTGCCCTGAATTGTTGCATTGTTGCCCCAATAACACTTAACCATTACAAAGAGCTGCAGTAAAAGATGTCCGACACAGATGCAGGTCATCCGGAGACTAAAGGAGACCCTCTGTGGCATCAGGAGACTGGAGACTACAAGATGTGTCATGGGCCTCCAGCACTGGCCATTTGTCATAGGACTAGTTAAGACTACTTGAGGCCAGCAGGCTTTTTGGGTACTTTGCGTTGAGCTGATGAAGTTGCATTGTACGGCTAGGGTTGTACTTTGTAGCTAGGGCTGCATCTAAATGTCAACTCCAGTATCAAATGGTGAATAATTGGCCTCGCTAGAAAGGGACAGAGACTTTGGGGATACCACCCAGGACAACGCTAGTGTGCGGACTGTGGGTAATATTTAGTTTGGCAAGTCTGTGCTTTTTGCGGTCACATTAAAATACTCCTTTTGACATTACTGTGTGTTCCTTGAGTCCTGAGCCTGTGTATGCCACACACATACTGTAGGAAAGTAGCATCTTCCTGACATAGTTACCCCTATGTTTTGCTTGTTGTCAGTGGGTTTAGATTGTAGTTCACTGGGACCCCAGTGTCTGTGCGCTCTCCTCTAAATTAAGTTGCTGGTAAACTTTTTACACCCACAAGTGGCATACTGGTGCACCTATGTAAGTCCCTAATATATGGTACTTAGGTACCCAGGGCATTGGTACATCAGTGGACCCCAGTGAGTTTCAGCATGTTTTGTGCCACCCATGGTGGCCCATGCAAACTGTCTGCAGGCCTGCCATTGCACCCTGCATGAAATGGTGCATGCATATTTCACTTCAGATATAAGACTTGCCTTATATCATGGTCACTACACTTAGACATTGTAAGTCACCCCCCTTTCTGATGGATACAACTACCTGTGGATTCCTCACATCATGAATTTTCCCCCATGCGCCAGCATCGGACGGAAACTTTCTTCTAGCTCTGCACGTTGACAAGGACGTCGCAATTGCCTGACTCCCACGTGACGCCGTCTGACGTCATCCAGGCAATAAGCTGTCCTCCTGGTAGGTCCTTCAGCCCAAGAGCAGGGTAACCCTACACACATCAGACTCCATTCCCTGGGCTTTCTAAGTGTGGGGAAGCCATCTTAAGGTATGTAGTGGACACTGGCCAACACGAGTGGTCCTACTATATAATGGCTTCTCCGAACCTAGGCATGTTTGGTATCAAACATGTTTGAATTATGCACTGATTCCAGTGCTAGTTGCATGATACCGTTTACTCTGGTGGTTCCTTAGGGGACCCCCCCAGTTCTGCCTATGCAGCCACATGGGGTAGAACAAAGGATTTCCTGCAATGCGAGGTATGGCCACCTCCCCCTTTTGAAATGGGTTTCTCTGGGCTGGGGAGCTTCTGAGCACCACCAGACTGCTTTGAAGGGCACTGCCTGGACATCTCCGAGTGGTCTGGACACTGTCCCCTTCTTTTTCAGGGTCTTCTCATCCGGAATCCACCTTTGGGTTCCACCAACCTGGTCCCCTGGTCGCGACCGCAGCTAGACAACTGAGGCTTCCATTTACTCCAACAAGGGTTTCTGATGCCACTTCACCCCTATGCACCTGGGCTCCCTTTTGTAGGTACTCCAGTCTATTGGGTATCTATGGTTGGGGGCACTCTCCAACCTTTCTTTGTGCCCGCTGGTTTCCTCGGGGTCTACTGGGAAGGGTCCTGAGTCCATAAAAATCAAACCACGATGGTCCTGTGTTACACTATTGGATACCTGGCTGGATAACAACTCTGTACCTGGGCGTCTGTGGCATTTCTAGTACGTACCTCTGGTAATTTCCTATTCCCCCAGCCCCTGGGATCCTAACACACTTAACTTGGTTGGGCACCTCCTTTCTCATACCACTTTCTTAGTATATGGTTTGCCTCCCACCCCCTCACCCCCCCATGAGGCCCCATGTATTTTTATGTTTTTCCTGATCATTACGAAGTGTATATTTTTGTGTGTTGATATCTCCAGGTGGAGATATACCAAGTTTAGTTTAGCTATAGTGTTGTGATAAAGAAACATTTATTTCTGATGGATACAACTGCCTGGATTCCTCACCTTATGAATTCGTCCTTGCGCCAGCATCTGACAGAAAGTCTTCTTCCTAGCTGTCCATGTCGACGAGGACGTCATAATGGCACCGCTCCACGTGACTCTGTCTGACATCATCGTGCCAATAAGAGGTCCTCGTCGGCGTACTGACGTCAGTTTTCCTTTTTTCCGTGCCTTCGACGCAAACGTTTTTTCTTCCTGGCTCGTTGATTACTGTTGTGTTTTTTGGTGGTTACAATGTCACCTCTAAAGAAGTCCGGTTTGAAGCCATGTAGAGAATGTGGGGGTCGGATGTCAGTGACCGATCCACATTTGGATTGTATTTGGTGCCTCCGTTCTGAGCATGATGTTGAAGGATGCTCATCGTGCCAGAGTATGAACCCTAAGGCTCTAAAAGAGCGTGAGGCGAAGCTTTTTCTGGCAAAAGCGAAGAAGGGCCATAAGAGGGATTCCTCCCATGCTTCACCAAAGAAGCATAAGAAGCGGCGTTATCATGATTCACGGTGCCGTCATGACTCTCGAAGCGGAGCCGATCGAGGTCTTGGTCTTCTCGATGCCAGAAGACTTGGGAGATGAGCCCTACTGTGACGCCTCAGCCAAGGAGTCCGGATTTGTCGCCGGCGCCGTTGGTCTTTGAGGTTGCTCATCATAGCCCTCAATTTTCGCCGGCGTCGAGGGAGCCTGATGTACAGTCATCTACTCAGCAATATCCTGCTTTCCCGGCTCCAGGGGCGGATCCGGCTGCATTTTTTAATGCAATGTATGCTGTTTTTCAGTCCATGGCCCCTGCTGGTGCACCGGCGGGTCCCACAGGACCATTGGCATTTGATTTGGGCTCTCCGGCGCCGTATAAGGCTGCTCCATTCATGCCCTTATGTCCGGCGGAGGGTATCGGAGCCGAGGGTATCTCCTTGTGGGAGTTCACCACCTGTGACGGTGGCTCCACCATCGCGTCAGCCGATGCCATCGCCGTGCCATTCGACGTCGATGATGTCGCCTTCCTGCCAACCGACTCTGCGGAGGTCATCGTTGGATTCCATGTCGGCGCCCGGTGAGGCTAGGAGTCACCCATCTCTTCCTGGGCCTTTCCGAGACTCGAAGTCTTCGGCGTCGACGGATTCATTATCGACGCCGGCTTTGGAGATGCATCTTCGGTCTTGTAGGAAGGTTTTACGTCTTTTAGAGGAGGAAGAGTACAGACAGTTGGAGGGGGGTGAGATTGAGCCATCGGATGAGTTCCAAGGTCTGGCCACTGCAAGTGGGCTAAATACTTCCCCGGAGTGGGACATTGCGTCTCCGGGGGAGTTTACAGAAGAAGCTGCATCCTTCCGTACGGTGGTCAGGAAGGCAGCAGAGTTCCTGGACTTGCCCTTGTCTGTGGCGGAGGTGAAAACTAACCTGCTCACGGAGGTGTTGCATCCTTCAGCGTCCAGTGCTGATCCTTTGCTGCCCTTCAATGAGGCTTGTACTGAGCCTATATTGGATTTGTGGAGGAAGCCAGTTACAACTCCAGCAGTGAACAGGGCAGTGGCCAGGAGGCATAGGGGCGCACCAGGAGATCCGGTTTTCCTATCACGTCATCCGACTCCTGAAAGTTTAGTGGTCCAGGTGTCTTGTTCCGCGAAGTCTGCTCCGGGGACATTCCCTGGAGTCCCAACTGATAGGGAGTCCAAGTGGATGGAGCAGTCTTCGAAGAAGATCTCTCCGTCCTATAGTATGGCGCTTAAGGCTACTAATTCTACCTGTGTGCTGGGCAGGAATGTCCACGCCCTTATGGACTCCGCTAAAGAGATGGCCAAGGATCTGCCACAGGAGGTACAAAGGTCCTTTGGGTGTCATTTTTTTTTTATTTTTTTATTTTTTTTACAGATGCACAGGCGGCTGCACAACAAATAATACAGTCTGGCCTGGACACGTCTGAGTCGGTAGCCACGGCCATGGGAACATCTGTGGCTACTAGGAGGCATGCCTGGTTAAGGTCCTCTGGATTTTCATCGGACGTTCAATCCACCTTATTAGACCTGCCATTTGATGGGGAAAAGCTGTTTGGAGAGAAGGCGGATTCTGCCCTTGAAAGGTTTAAGGACAGTTGGGCTTACAGACTGCTACTGTTACATCTTATAGACCTTTTCGCAGGTTTAGGGGGTTTACACGTGGCTCTGCCTTTCGGAGGTCCCAATACTTGGCCCAGCAACCTGCCAATCCGCCCTATCGTGCCTTTAGAGGGCGGGGTAGGGGTAGAGCTAGAGGGCCAGTCCAGCAGCCTTCATCTTCATCCTACTCCTCCGGTGGACAACAGCAGAAGCAGCCCTAGTTTTCCCCACTTTATCGACCATACTTCTCCTGTAGGGGGAACGTTGAGTCTTTTTCTCCAAAAGTGGGAGTCGATTACAACGGACTCGTGGGTGTTAGGAATTGTGGAAAAAGGTTATGCTCTCCCCTTTCAGGAGTCCCCTCCTCCCTTCCCCCGTCCCTCATTTTGTTCAGAAGACCATCTTCTGTTGTTGCAACAGGAGCTTATGACCATGTTGTCAAAGGGCGCAATAGAGTTGGTGCCGTTGCAGGAAAGGGGTCAGAGGTGTTATTCAAGATACTTCCTGATTCCCAAAGCGGACGGTTGTCTAAGACCGATCCTAGACTTGAGGATTTTGAATTTGTTCCTCAAACAGGAGAAATTCGAAATACTGACCCTAGCGCAGGTACTATTTGCGTTGAACGAAGGAGACTGGATGTGTCTGTCGACTTGCAGGATGCGTACTTTCATTTTCCAATAATCAGGTCAGGCACAGGAAGTATCTCCGGTTTGTGGTCGGGACGCAACACTACCAGTTTGCGGTCCTATCGTTTGGACTTACTTCAGCACCTCAGTTCTTTACGAAGGTGATGGCAGTTGTTTCGGCACATCTCAGAAGAAGGGAGGTAGCGGTTTTTCCCTACCTGGACTATTGGTTGATCAAGGCCAAGACTCCAGAGCTTGTGTTGTCTCATCTACGAATGACAACCCAGTTGTTGTTCGATCTGGGTTTTTCAGTAAATGTATCCAAATCTCACCTGGAGCCCTCTCAACACCTCCTGTTAATAGGGGCAGTATTGGACACAAAACATTTTCGTGCCTACCCCCGCCTCAGCAGGTTCGGGAAATTCAGGCACTGATTCCAATGTTTCAGATTGGAGCGGCAGTTCCAGTCCTCAAGGTCTTACGCCTGCTAGGTCCGTTTGCTTCTTGCATTCTGTTGGTCACTCATGCTCGCTGGCATATGAGGGCTCTTCAGTGGTGCCTCCGCAGGCAGTGGTTCCAGCACAAAGGAGATCTCGGGGATTCAAAAAGATCTCCAGGGACGCTGTAGCGGATCTTCATTGGTGGACAGTGGACGGCAACTTTTCCCAAGGAAAACCCTTTTCACTACCACCTGTGGCCACAGTAATATCGGATGCTTCCACTCTAGGGTGGGGAGCTCATCTGGGGGACCTGGAGATCAAGGGTCATTGGTCTCCAGCGGAACAGATGTTGCATATCAATCTGTTGGAGTTGCGGGTGATACGTTTGGTGCTCAAGTCCTTCCTCCCTTCCCTTCGTGGTCCGTCAGTTCAGGTCCTGACATACAACACTACCGCGATGTGGTATATAAACAAGCAGGGAGGAGTAGGGTCGTACCTTCTCTGCAGAGAGGCTCTGCGAGTCTGGTCCTGAGTTCAGGACCATCAGATTCGCTTAATAGCGAATCATTTGGCCGGAGCACTGAATGTACGTGCGGACGGTCTCAGTCGTCTCTTCTCAGTAGATCACGAGTGGCGTCTCCATCCAGATCTGGTCCTCTACATCTTCAGGATGTGGGGTACGCCTCAGGTGGATCTAATCGCCACTCAAGAGAACGTGCACTGTCCGTTGTTCTGCAGCCTCCAGTATCCGTTGCAAGGAGTGTTGGGGGATGCGTTTCAGATGTCCTGGAGCGGCCAGTTGCTTTACTCGTCCCCCCCCCCCCCCTCCATACCCTTGATTCCTCGGGTTCTGAGGAAGGTTCGTCAAGACCAGGCCCAAGTCATCTTGGTGGCACCGGACTGGCCGAGAACGGTATGGTATACAGACCTGCTTCAACTCTCTCAGTGCCCTCCGCTCCTTCTCCCGCTCAGGGCAGACCTCCTCTCACAATTGCAGGGGCAGGTTCTACACCCCCACCTCCAGAGCCTGCACCTTCACGCCTGGAGATTGAACGGGACAACCTGAGTTCCTTTTCTCTCCCACCGGATGTAGTGGATGTTATTCTATCGTCCAGGCGACACTCCACTAAATCCATTTATGCCGGTAGGTGGGCAAAATTTGTCGTTTGGTGTGGAGAGAATCAAAAAGATCTCTTAAAGGCCCACCTTTCAGATATTCTTTTGTATGCTCTTGATTTAGCAAGGAAAGGCTGTACTGTAGCTATAGTTAAAGGTTATTTAGCGGCTTTGTCGGCTTTTCTTTGCCTTCCGGACCAACCTTCTTTATTTAAATCTCCGATTGTAAATAGGTTCATTAAGGGTTTAGTTAATAAGTTTCCTCCCACGCCCTTTCACATGCCTCAGTGGGACTTGAATCTGGTACTGACGTTTCTGATGGGTTCGCCTTTCGAGCCTAAGCATTCATGCCCGTTGAGATACTTAGTCTTAAAGACTGTTCTCTTGATTGCGATTACTTCTGCTAGGAGGGTTGGGGAACTTCAAGCCCTTTCTGTTAAACCTCCATTTACCATGTTTTTCCCTGATAAAGTGGTGTTGAAAACCAGGGCGGCTTTTCTGCCAAAAGTCGTCACTCCTTTTCATATGGGGCAGGCTATTACCCTTCCCTCGTTCTACCCCCCTCCTCACCCCTCTAAGGATGAAGAGAGGCTCCATCGGTTGGACCCTAAGAGGGTGCTGAGTTTCTACCTGGAGAGAACAAAGGACTTTCGTCTGGATGATCAGCTGTTCGTAGGGTATGTTGGACAGCGGAAGGGCAGAGCAGTCCAGAAACAATCAATCTCCAGGTGGGTCATCCTGTGTATAAAAGTTGGTTACTCTCTGGCGAAGAAAGTTCCTCCTGACGGTATCAGGGCCCATTCTACTAGGGCTAAGTCCGCTTCTTCGGCTCTAGCGAGGGGAGTTCTATTAGTAGACATTTGTAAAGCGGCAACTTGAGCGTCCCTCCATACCTTCATAAAACATTATTGTTTGGACTCTGAAGTGAGGAGGGACGGTCATTTTGCTTGCTCTGTATTACAAAATTTCTTGGTGTAATCAGGCGGGCACCCACCACCGAGTGCGGTACGGCTTTGGGACTCTATTCATAAGGTGAGGAATCCACAGGTAGTTGTATCCATCAGAAGTAACGCTTTTTCTGGCGGATACACTAGCTACCTGTGGATTCCTCAGTCCTTCCCACCTCCCTGATTTCACAGTTATATGGAAAATGGTTGATTTTTGTTTATCTGGAGATATATATATATGTGTGTGTGTTTTTATATATTTAAGTAAATATATGCGTTTATTGGGAAATGTTATTGTGTGTATATATACTTTTCTTTACGGTGTTTGATGGGTCAGTTCTCACCTGTTCGCCTCAAAGGCACGTAAAAAATGAGGTGAAACTGACGTCAGTACTCCGACGAGGACCTCTTATTGGCACGTTGACGTCAGACGCAGTCACGTGAAGCCGTGCCATTATGACGTCCTCGTCGACGTGGACAGCTAGGAAGAAGACTTTCCGTCGGAGGCTGGCGCAAGGACGAATTCATAAGGTGAGGAATCCACAGGTAGCTAGTGTATCCACCAGAAAAAGCGTTACCGAAGGTAAGTAACTTGTTCTTTTGCAACATCTAGTGTGGTCCTTTCATGTGATTGGTTACTGATTGACTATTGTGGTATTGCAGGTGCTTTACACTCCTCCTAGATAAGTTTTAGCTGCTCATCACTGCTACCCTTAGAGAGCTTTGCCATCTGGACACTTAAACACTATCACTAAGGGTTGCCTGGACTCTGTATAGGTAGCCACACCATGGGTGTACACCATAAACTGAGCCAGCCTCCTACACCCACCCCTGCACGAGATTTGGGCTTCTTGACCCCGCTTCTGCAGAGTCATGTGCTGAAAAGGCTAGTACTTGGTAGTTACTGAGGGCCCATAGCAGGTCGGGCACCCGGACATCCAGACTCCACTGTTTGGCCCAGTAGCTCCTGCTTGACCAATAGAACTCTGAAAGGGGTTCTGACTGGGTACATGACAGTACTTTACTTTTCAAAAGTAAAAGCAATGACTGGACAATGATATATTGAGTATTAGTATGTGTGGCACGTAGATTCCAAACATCTCGCTTTCCTGAGGGAACCTTACATTGCTTTGTCATCGCTACCTTGAGAGTAAGTTTTTGAACTGATGTGCTTGGTTTTCTTTTTTGGGTGACAATAGTATTGCTACCCCTGGATGCCAGTGGTACCCTACTTCAGATTAATACAGTTAAGACCCATGGACACCTAAAAGCCATTGCCACCTTTCCTGAACCAGTCCTTACACTTAAGCCTACAGTGTATCACCCACACACACGCAGGATGAGTGGAGGCTTTAAGGTTAACCATAAACATTGGTTTGCAGTCTTCAGGAATCCATAATCCTACAATTCATGACTTTGGTTGCCTGAAACCAGGAGTACTTTTGATTAAAATCAGCACCTCATCATCACTACTTCTTACAGTTGTTCCTATCAAATCATCCTCAGTTGTCAGTGGCATACATTCACCAACAGAATTAAAGAACCATTTTCTGATCTCAACCACCGCAAACAAGATGCAGTTCAAGCTAGTCTTTAATGCTGAAACCTGCAACTGGGAGTCTGAAGCCCCATTGGACTAGCCCTGGACTTGTCAGACTATAACATTACTTTGCAGTCATCTATCCCACACTTAATGCCTGTGGTCGACCCAGACTCTCTATGCAACAGTTCCCCCCTCTTGAACAACGTATTCATCAACACATTCCAGCAGCACTAGGGTATTGGAATTCCTATCATACAATATTTGGTAGATAATATTGTTAGGGCCAACAAGTATTCATGTTCATTCGGCAGAGGATAATCGTAAGACTCATAACCTTAGCATTATTCCCTTACACCAAGTGGAAAATATTTGAATAGTTTCATTACAAAAAAGCAAAACAGAAAAAAAAAAACAGCAGAGTAAAGTTCTGAAATACGTGCTTTACATACGGACTAGGACATGAGCCCCTGAGCATCTTTCATACATTTGTTCTTTTTTGTGATTTGACAGAGAAAGATCCTGAAACACCCTTGTGTTTTTTTCCTTGAGAATGAGCTTTGTTTGTTTTAGGGTTTATCATAGTTTTTTTGGTTTTTGTTGCAACACCCATTTCTGGGCTAAGGTTTCATTTTGTGTCCTTTCTCAGGCACCTGGGCTGATGGAAGACTGCAGAGTATGGGTTGGCATTGAAACACTTTTGTGTCGTACCCTTGACCCTCTTTAACTTTCTTTATTTTAATTTATGGGATTTGTTTGCCATGATAGACATTCAGATGCTTCCTTACTTCTTAAGAATGGAAGAGCTACCTGCAAGTACCTTTTTTTTTAATGGCAAATGAGTTACCTGTACAGTTCGAAGTGCTCCTATTCGGGTTTCCCGAAGTCTATGATAATGATGGTGCTCCTTTGGTGCAAAGGCATTTCAAGCAATCCTTATCAAAATAACTTTCTGCAGTGGGTCATTTATGCTCTACAAACCATAGTTTGTGTTTTTTTCCACCAATTGGGAGAAATAATCTGATTTCTTCAAAGAAAGTTCACTTTATGGATCTACATATAAAAGAGTTTGTTGTTCCCTTCCGTGGAGGAATGCCTCTCATTTCTGAAGAATATTTTAGAGATCAGGAGGGATATGTTTTCTGGTCAGGCCACCTTCATATGTGAAATCGTTCAGAATGTGTTCACTTACAGTGGGCCCAAGTGGCTGGTCATGAAGATAGCATAATCACCCTGTGTTTCAATCTGCTTTTTGGTGGCTGGCTCTGGAGAATACCGTACCCCTCTGAACCCGGCGCCTGATTGTCTTGGATGACTCTGTGGCAAGATGGAGGGACTTGAGTGGGAAATCCTGGCGTTGTTCTTTGGTCTTCTCTGATGGCTCTGTCACATAAATATTTTGGAGCTAAGGCTGTTCTGATTGGGTCCGCATTCCATTGTCCTGAGGTTGTGATTCAAAGAGACTGGTGTGCAGAATAACTTGACAACGATGTGTTATGCGTGCAAGCAAGAGGCAACCATGTTGAAAGTCATTTCTAGAGAAAACAAGCAGTTTTTACACTGGGTGATTAAGTATAACATCGATGGGCAACCACGCTGCAATAAACATTTTAAGCAGGTGTTTCGTAGGCAAACCTAATGAGCAGTCTCACCTGCACGTCATAACTTGATAGTTTGACTTTTGGAAATAACCTCTCCTCTGTTTTGTGTGCATGAAAATAAACTAATACTGTCTTTATACATCCATGTTGCCTTGTGTGAGTTCTGTGGAGAATGCGCTGTCAGTAGAATGGTCCACTTCTTCCTTGTACATTTTTCTTCTGATACCTTTAATACCAACTATATTGTGAAAGTTCCAGAATTGGTCCGGTTTCAGAGTGATCCTGTCGGTGCCCTTTTGAGTGAGACAGATGTCGTGCCAGCCTTGGTTTATCACACTTAGTTGAAGGCAGGACTTGTTGTGATATGCACAGAATATTGCAGCCTGAGCTCTCTGAATTTAACTGTTTGCATCTGAAATCCTCCCTAACAGACATTTAATTCTGCCCCCGGGATGCATGCATTTCTTGATAGAAGCTTGCCGACTTTATAGCAAGTCATATTACTTTAAGATGCGCAGGTCTTGAATGTGATGCAGCCCACAGCAAATTATACTTTACTGCAAATAGAGTGGCTACAGAATCTTCTTGATAAAGTAGTGAGCAATATCAGGTGTGCAGTGTAGATCTATTATAGTTCATCTGTATTCCATCGCTGCCTATATTCCCATCAACTGGTCAGTCTTCTTTCTTTAAGGTACTCTTATTCAAAACTGCGTTGCGTGTCTAGCAGCAGGGGTTTGCCAGTTGATAAAACTGCTCCGGTCTAGTTGCTCTAATCCTTCCTGAGCTCACGGCTGTTCTTTTTGAGCATATGTAGTATGTGGGATTCAGTTTTTAACTCGCACAGTTGCATTTTGGGTTGTGGTGATCTCAGCCTGGAATGATAGGGAGTTCCAAGCCATTTACCGAATAGGCTTTTACAGTTTTTCCGCTTGACAAAGTAGTGGTAAAATCAATCCTGCTTTATGGATTTTTGTGGTAGTTTTTTAATTCGATTTGAATAAGACCGTTGTTTGTGCCAACTTTGTTGCAGAATCTATACTCCGGCGGAACGTTCTCCTAATATGGGTTGCTAAGGGGTTTTGAGCTACTATTTCAAGAGGCACGAAGTCACCCAAATTCACTAGACAGCTATTGGGTTCTTATGCCTGAGTTAGTGCTGATGAATAGTTTTCTAACCAACTTATCGCTAGGTGGATAGTATAATGCAGATAACATTCTCGTGGGACATCTCAGGGTGCACTTGGCCAGAGATAGGAAAGCTGACTGTGCTTTTCCGAATGTTCCCATTATGAAAATTTGTAAGGCGGTGATGTGGAAGTTGGCACATACGTTTTGTTCTCCTTACTGCTTGGATCCAAAACCAGAAATGATGCTCAGGTGGGGAAAGTGTCTAAAAAAAACTGTTTTTCTAATTAAAACGTCCATTTGCCAATGCGGAGCACTACATTGTATTCAATTATAACGTTATGCACAGATATGAAAACTAAGGCAAGGCGCCCAACACTCCTGCCCAACTAAAATTTCCAAAAGATATAGGGCTATATGTACGAACACTTTTTCCCATAGACACAGAATGGGTAAAATCCTTTGGTACATCTGGCCCATAGTTCCTTACAACTCTCAGAGAGATACTGTATGTGTAATCAGCAAAGTTTTTGTTATACAGTCTTGTTATTAAATAGGCATGTTTAATTAAATCATTTTTCTTGAAAGGTACCCCTCCTGCAGAGCTTATTTCTGGATTCTCCAGAGCCCATCCATCTGAAAACGCTTCAAGAAGGCACACATTTTCGCAGCTGAACGAAGAGTTGGTTGTTTGCAGATATCAAGCTCAGTTTGTAACACTCACTCTTGGCTTGCAAGTAGAATATCCAGAAGCAAGATTCTATTAGATCATCTTGGGAGTGAACATGGACTTCGATCTCTCCCTTCGAAGACACATGCCCAAAAGGGCATTTGTCACCTGGAATGCATAATGTTATTTTTTTGGTCATCTGTGATTTCCCCACAGGGTGCAGGCTACGGTTTCCATAGTGGTGTTGTGCTTTGATAATTTCAGTGAATTATACACTGTGGCCCTTCGATACCTACTTTGCAGGCACAGCATATCCAGACTGTATCAGACAGACATGCCATACTTTTGCTTATATGCAGTCATTTCACTCCATCCCTTCAAGCTCTGGGCGCCTGCCAGTCAGAAAACGTACATCTGTTAGAAACATCTAGTTGCAGATTCCTTACCTTAGAATTCCCCCCAGGCGTCAGTCTGGATCTGGAGAATTTTCTTGAGCAGTACCCCTGCGTGCCGTTGTTGGCATCGATCGGCTCCCAATCGGTTGGCGCTAGATATGATGTCGCAGGTCCTATATAGGCACCAACCTGGCGTGCTGATGTCAGTTCTTTTCTTTCCATGCCAACCTAGCGCCGATCCAAAGAAGAGCTACTCCTCAGTCGTTTTTTGACTGATACTTACTGACTTTTTGTTTACATTTTTTGAGTGTCAACACCCCTGGTGTGTTGAAGATGTCTTCACTTAAGACCGGGTTCAAGCCCTGTGGATCCTGTTATAGGGTGATGTCCATGACTGATCCGCAAATCGTGTGCTTGTGGTGTCTGGTGCACGACCTCGACCGGAAGTCGTGCTCCAAATGCCGGGCTGTGAATACAAAAGCTTCGAGCTAGCTGTCTCTAAAGCTCCTTGTGGCCTGCGCTCTGTTCGGCGTCGCTCCTGAGAACGGTTGTGAGCCCCCATTTTTCGTCATCCCACTTCAAGTCCTCATGACGGTCGGGTAAGTCGAAGCACAAGAAGTTGTTGAAGAAAAACAAGTAGTATTCAACTTCACCCCATCCGTCGGCTGACAAGATGAGGGAAAGAGAGCATCATCGTTCTAGCCCTCCGTCCTCGTGGCCTGGGTCTGGGTTAACTCGACCTCCTCCTCCTCCCCTTCCACACTCCCTTTCAGTTTCCAGGAGCAGTTCAACCCCTGCACAACTTCAAGAGTTCTATAAGGCCATGTTGCTCATTTTTGTGTGGTCTGACTCCACAGGAGCGCCCATGGGGTCGTAAGAGGCCCCATAAGCTTCCGTGCCAGCGTCTTCGGCCCCAACTCTGGGGGAAGGTAGGGGCGGGGCACCCATGGATCCGTTCCTGGATCTCAACCGTCATCAGTCGTACCACTTTGACCTTCCCCGACACCAGTTCCGCCATTGACCCTGCTCATGCCCGTGTGTGGCCTCGACCTCTTCATTGCCAACTCTGACATTGTCACCGGACCGGTGTCGCACGACGCAGATTCTGATTTCATCAGGGGCTTTGCCCCCATGTCAGATCCTGACCCTTATTCTTATGGGTTGCGGTACGGTGAGAAATGGGAGGGGTCGCTGGACCCTCTAGATAGAATACAAGTTAAAGGATCCACTAGAATACCAGCTACAGGACCCTATGGCCTGGCATTCAGACATGAGTGAAGCCAGTAGTCTGGATACCTTCCCTGACACTGGCATGCTTTCTCCCCTTACTGTGGCTATGGAGGAGGGAGCAGCCTATTCCATGGTGGTGCGAAGAGAGGTCAAGATGCTGGACCTCGAGCTGCCTTCAGTGGCAGTCGGGACTAGCCTTCTGACAGAGGTGGTTCAGCCTGGGGCTTCATCCTCTGAACCCCTGTTGCTCTTTAATGAAGCCCTTAGTAATGTCCTGAAGGGTACCTGGTCCAAACCCAGCACAGGGCCTCCTGTGAACAGGACCATTGACCACAACCACGTTCACAGACAGGGGTCAAAAGTAAGTTTGTCTTGCAATGAATTTTCCTTCTGAATGTAGAGTTACGGGACTGTGTAAGGTGAACTCTGTGACCTGCTGTTTAGAGTGTAAAATAAAAGGATATAGTATATCAGGTTTTTCCTAACACACAAAATTTAAGTGACTAAGTCAACTGTACAAACATTTCAAAATATATTTCAGTTGTTTTGAAAGCCAATTTTGTGTATTTCTGTGTGATGAAAAAAGTATTTTACTAGGGTAAAAACAAACCAGAATACTTTGTCTTGATGTGCATTGGATATGTTTTCTGACTCACAGATTAATACACTATATAGTTGTATTAGTAAAGCTGCAAGTTAGTGGAAAGGTTTTTGGACATTTCTTGGAAATCTACTGTGTGTAGATGACAATATGGTACTACATCATGGTTTATTAATATATTAATGAAAAGTGAGTGTTTAAACATAAACTGAGAAATACTCTTGCCCTGATGGCAATGCTGTTATTAAACTAAAAGAAAGTCATGGGTCATGTGTCCCCTGTGTATGTAGGATCGATTCTTGTGATACATTCAGCAAACTTTAGTCTACTTGATCAAACAAAAGTTTTTTTCGTACTGCATAAAAGCTGAGCTCACATATTTGAATGTGCAATCATATGTGAGAATTAAGAAAAAGGCGACTCTGTAAACTATTTGCCTAGGATCAAACAATTTGAGACCCGTTTACGGGTCAAGTATATTACAGTTAGGTCGAATAGATTATTTACGTTACTCAACCTGCAGGCCTAGTAACATTTTAATAATTTTTTGAGGTCTGCACAAGTGCTGTCACAGGTCCCGGAGGCAGCCCATGCTGTACTCTCCCAACCTGTGGCTGATGGGAGAGACGCAGCAAAGTTCACAATCAGATTTGGACTGGACACAACCGACTCACTGGGCAGAGTGGTTGCATCGACTGTGGCCCTGAGGCGCCACGCCTGGTTGAGGATGTCTGGCTTTTCGTGGGATATCCAAACCAATCTTCTGGACACGCCCTTAGATGGCACCTGTCTCTTTGGAGACAAAACAGACTTAGTGCTTGAGTGCTTAAAGGATTTTCGTGCTACAGCCAGATCCTACGTCCTTGCGGTGGCCACTTGTCCACCTCAGTCTGCTTTTTGCCCCTTTTGTGGGTAGAGAAGGGGCATCAAACCACGTCTGTTCCCCTCCAACCACCTTGCCGCACACGCTGCCCACCCTCTTCATGGCAAGGGATATGTGAGACTCCGTTCTTGTGCATCAGGGAACCAGCAGTCCGGCCAGTCCACCCTCCCCATGCAGCTACCTCCAAACCTTCTTCGTCTGACGATTCCTGTCCATGGACCTATCAGACGCAGGATTTGCCATGGTCTGCTCAGCTGGCAGTCCATCACATCAGATGTGTGGGTTTTGCTGTTAGTCCAAAGGGAATACTCCCTCCCCTTAGAGACTATCCCTCCATCCATGCCACCATCCTACGATCGGATGACGGAGGATCACTTGGCACTTTTCCGCGAGACAGCTCTCTTTGCCAAGGGAGTCATGGAAAGGGTCTCCATGCCAGAAGTAGGTTGTGGTTGTAATTCCTGCTACTTTCTGGTGTCAAAAAAGGACAAGGGCCTCTGCCCTATTCTAGACCTCCAGACCCTCAATATCTTCCTCAAGAAGGAAGTTTAAAATACTCACTCTGGTTCAGGTTCTATCTACCCTGGACCCAGGAGACTGGTTGGTAGCATTGGACTTGCAGGAAGCTAACTTTCTCATTTCCATCCTGCCTACCCACAGACGTTACTTGCGGTTCATGAGCACCTTCAGTTCACTGTGCTCCCCTTTGGCCTTAATAGTGCCCCTCGGGTGCTCACCAAGATAATGGTGGTGGTTGTAGCTCATCTGCTCAGCTCAGGGGTTCCAGTCTTCCCCTATCTTGACAACTGGCTCTTGAAGGCAGGCTGGTGCGTCCCAGTGTGTCGTCTCCCACCTCCAGACTAGGGCGGACCTCTTGCATTTACTGGGGTTCACTTTAACCATGCAGAAGTCACACCTGATTCCCTCTCAGATGCTCCCTTTCATCTGAGCTGTTCTGGACACAGTGCAGTTTTGGCCTTATTCTCCCGAGTTGCCTCATGGCCTCCTGGATCCTGCTTGTGACACATGCCAGATGGCATGTGCGGGCTCTGCAGTGGTACCTGCAGTTCCAGTGGGAACAGCATCAGGGTAATCTCTCTGACATGGTCCAGATGTCAGAGAGAACTGTGCGAGATGTGCAGTGGTGGCTAATGAATTGCAATTGGATCAGAGGCAAATCTCGCTCCCTTCCTCAACCAGATCTGACGTTAGTGACAAATGCGTCACTCCTGGGATGGGGCACCCATCTGGGAGAGGCGAAGAGCAGAGGCATCTGGTCTCTGGAGGAGTCTGGACTCCGCATTAATCTTCTGGAACTCTGGGCAATTAGACTAGCATTGAAAGAATGTCTCTCCCTCTCAAAGGGAAGGTAGTGTAGGTGTTCACTGACAACACTACTACCATGTGGCACTGCAGCCAGCAGGGCGAAGTGGGGTTACTAAAATGGCTACACAACAGTGGACCATCTGTCAAGAGGCTCTGCGATTCTGGACGTGGCTGGAACAGCAGGGCATATCCCTGGTGGTTCAACATCTGGCAGCCTCTCAGCGTCAGAGCAGACAAACTCAGCAGGCAGTGCTTAGTCGATCACAAATGGTGTCTCCATCCGGAGGTGGTACAAGGTCTGTTTCAGCAGTGGGGGGGAACCTTGGTTAGATCTGTTCACCTCTGCAGAGAATGCACAGTGTCAGCAGTTTCGTGTGTTGGAGTTTCCAAGGTGGCACTCACTCAGCAACGCTTTTCGTCTCAAGTGGAGCTCAGGCCGCTTGTATGCCTTTCTACCCAGAGTTCTCAAGGCGATCAAGAATGACTGGGTCCAAGTAATCCTCGTGGCCCCAGACGGGGCACGAAGAATCTGGTATCCCCAGCTATTGAGTATGGCCATTAATCCTCCGATCAGACCGCCCCTTTAGGAGGATCTTCTGTCGCAGCAGCACAGTAGGGTTCTCCACCCGAACCAGTCCAGTTTCCGCCTTCTTGCTTGGAGATTGAGCGGCAGCAGTTGACAGCTTTTGACCTTCAGCCCAAATTCTGTCATATAACCTTGGCAGCCAGGCATCCCTCCACCAAAAGGTGTAACCTGCCGTTACAAAATTTTTGTGGCTTGGTGCACAGACAAGTCTGTTGACCCCCTTTCTGTCCCTCTTTCTGAGGTTCTCTTGTTTATACTTTCTTTGGCCCAGAAGGACTCTGCACTGGGCACTCTGCAGTCCCTGCTTTTTTTGAGGTCGCCTGATCAACCTTCTTTGCTTAAATCCCATATTGAAAGTCGGTTCCTTAAAGGCCTTACTCATGTTTCCTCCATCCCCATTCGTTATGCCCCAATGCAACTTTAATTTGGATCAAACGTTCCTGATGTGTGCTCCTTTCGAGCCCCTCCATAATTCTCCTCTCAGGCTTCTCACTTTGGAAACAGCCTTCCTTGTGGCCTTTACGTCTGCCTGCAGAGTGTGTGAGCTGCAAGTGTGGTCATCTAAGCTGCCCTAACTGTCCATCTGTCCTGACAAAGTGGTGCTTTGCACACAGGCATCTTTTCTTCTGAAAGTTGTTACGCCCTTCCATGTAGGCCAATCCATCACCTTGCCTATATTTCACACACCTCTACATCCTTCTAAGGAAGAGGAAAGACTCCACCTCCTTGACTGAAAAAGAGCATTAGCGTTCTGCCTTGATCGTATCAAAAAGTTCCAGGTGGATGATCAGCTCTTTGTTAGTTATGTGGGAGGGGACATAGTCCAGACCACCCGGAGGTCCCCAGGAGGTGCAGGAGGGTAATGCCCACCCTTCTCTGAAATGTTTCCTGTTGGACAGTGGACAAAAGTGCTGCTGTGACATCCAAGCGATGCAGAAAGATCCCAGGAGTTGTCCGCGAGCTGTCCCACACCGGTAGATGAATTTCAGAGGGGTCAGTAACCAACGGGACCTCCAATAAGCCTTGGCAAATCCAGGAAAGCTTTGCCTGGCTTTTTCAGGAACCTTGGCAGGTAGATCAGAGCCAGCCCTTGGCATGCAGGACTGCCAGCAGGATTCCCTAGGGGATCTCCCAATGTCTGCCTCTACAGCCCTGCAGGGTCTGCATGGCAGCTTCTGCTGCCGACCCCAGACGCTGTTCTGCCTTCTTGCAATTGAGTCTAACTCGGGCAAGGAAAGGCAGAACAAAGGATTTCCTGTAAGATAGAGGTGTTACCACCTCTTTTTTTAGAAATAGGTGTCTTTGGGCTGGGGTGGGGGTGCCCCTGAGCACCACCAAACTGCTTTCAAGGGCACATTTGGTGCCTTCCTTACATAAACCTGGTGCGAAACAACACAAAGGATGGGGGAATGACCACCCCCTTGTCCAGCTCTTCCCCTTGGGAGGTACACAGAGCTCTCTCAGGTGGCCAGTTGATTCTGCCATCTTGGAAGTAAGGTGAGCAGAGGCCCCCAGGAGCAGCTGACTGGTTAGTCTTGCTGGGTGACATGCCTGACCCCCACCGATAGGTGGGTCACTGCAGTAAGTGTCCAACCTGGGTTAATTAAGGGCTCCCCTGAGGGTGGAACCCTAGATTTATCTCCAAGACTTAAGGAACTGTCTGCAAGTCTCCCCTGCAAGACACTTCTGCAACCTGGGTACTGGAACCACTGCTGTTTTTTGCTGGAAATAAGATCAAGACTGCAAATTTGTTTCTAAGATCTGCAAAGGCTTCTGCAACCGCGTGACCGTGCATTCTCTAGAGTCCCTGGGGTTCTGCCTGCACTAATGGAAGCAAGAAGGAATCTCCCTTGGAGTGAAAGTCACTCCCCTGCATCCACGGGCGTATCAAAGACGGTGCCCGGCTTTTGGATGCTCCTGTCCCACAGACCCTTCAAAGCTCTACAACACAGGTGGTTCTGTGGCTCTCCAGATGTCTGACGTATCTTTCTTGCAACTAGGTCTATGCTCACTCGCTGGAGCTGATTGGCTGGAACCCCTGTTCACTGCATCTGTTTGTCATTGCTAAGACTTGTTGGCTCTTCAGTCCAAAGACCTCCTAGCACCAAGAAGCCCCGACCTCCAGCACTCTCTACCTCCAAGAGTGATGTCCCATTTGCAACTCCTGCAACGTGGGCATCCCTCTTTACTGTGCTGTTATGGCCTCCCTGAGGCTCCTGTGCCTGCTGCCAGAGGGTGTTGCTGGGGGCTCCACTGATTCCTCCTGGGTCTTCTGTGTGTTGAGGGCAGGCCCTGACCTATCTGCCTGCAAAGGTTGGGACACCTGGACCTTGCTTGTCCCCAGCATTCCTGCAAACTCTGTGCAGCTCTTTCCTGAATTTGCCAAAGCTTGTTGGTGGTCCCTCTGACCACTGATCCATCTGCAATTTGACGACTGTCATGGGAGAGGTTATGGACGGCTCCTGGGATCTTCCTTCATCGACTGGACTCCACAGCTGCACTTCTTCATCCACTGCCGTCTAACAGGAAAGCATCTCTGAGATGGGTGGGCAGTGCCCTCCTGCACCGCCTGGGCAACTTTGGGTGGTCTGGACTCTGCCCCTTCTTTCCTTCGGTCCTTTTCTTCAGGAATCAACACTTGGCTTCAACCGACCTGGTCCACGAGTCACGACAGCAGCTGGACAACTGAGGTTCCTATTGACTTCAATGGGAGGTTCCGACACAAATGTACCCCTTTGCACCTGTGCTTCCTGGTGTAAGTACTCCACTGTTCTGGGTGTCCACGGGTGGGGGTACTAATCAACCTCCCTTGTTCCAAAGGGTTTTCTCTGGGTCCTCTTGGAAGGGTCCTAAAGCACAAAAGCTCCAACCGCTGCTTCCCCATGTTATCCTATGGACACTGACCCAGGATTACAACTCTACACACGGGCAACTGGGGAATCCTACCTACTTACTTTTGGAGTTTTGGTACTTCCCCAGTCCTAAGGGTCCTTATGTGGTAGTGATGATTAGAAGTGATTTTCACATTCCATTTCTTTTAGTATATAGACTCTGATCTGTAGGCGTACACTATATATATTGAGCTAGCCTCCTACAACTGGGACATCCATGGATTCATGGACGACCTGTTTCTAATTAGAGCTGGGATGGTAAGACCTTTCCCCACGCTGCAATGTAGGTTCATTTGATACAGCACCACCAAAAATACAGTCTAGGATTCATGGTCCGCCTGAAGCTGCATGGATTCAGATTCCTTCTTACTTGCAACAGCACTATGATTTATCATCAGCATTCCACTCCAAAACATACGTCACCAGGAAAACTAGGTAGTAGGCACAGATGCTCTTTTCTACTCAGAATAAAAATGTAAATACCTGCAGCAGACTCCAGTACAACCATTAAAGCTCTGACTGTCACACACCAGGAAACAGGCCACAGTCCAAAATATGAAATGCTGGTGGCTCCATATTGGCTAAAGGACATTTTATGCAATGAAGCATGATTAGTAAAAGGACTAAAGAAGTACATTTGCATCATTCACCACCCTGGCAAGCCTGCACTGACCACAGCCTCAAGCCTTCTTCATCACCCAGAGACTCAACTTCCACCGGTCTACCTGGACGAAAAGTTAACCATCCCAAGAGCACAGTCTGATAGAGAGAGCAATTAAATCACCAACGTAAAATTTTAAAAATGAACAAAAGAAACTGCAAGAGCTGTGACTTGTATGTGCCCAGTATCACCCAGAAGCATACCAGATTGGATCTATCACTGTTAAAGTTCAGAAACAAATTTAGCACATAGACTGCACCAGCCTTCCAACGCCTCACCAAGACTTCACTCTCACTCCCAACCTTCAATCATAAATATTAATCCCTCCATTGTACAGCCCTTCTCTGTTTGTTTACTACTTGTACAGCACTGTTTTGCCCTGTAACTAGATGTATGCTTTGTTGATGGTAAATAAATATGGTATTGTAACCTCTGTATTTAAACAGTTTACAATCAAAAGTGTGTTTATTTAAACTCAGTGGGCGCTCCAACTGTTTTTACACATTGTTTTCTCAAATAACCATGTAAACTAGAGAACATAAAAATGAGTGCACTGGTAAAATTATGTAGCAGGTGTGGTAGTAGTAAAGGAAAACTAATGAGCATAAAACCTCTGCACATTCATTAACCGGAAACGCATCACAAGTCTCCAAAATAAATAGCTAACACTTGACCAGGTTGTATTTCCTGCAAGTGGTGGGGGCTCATCCACCAAGTGTTAACAATACTAAATAAAAGGCCCACCAACATCCCAGTCCAAGACCCCATGCAAGAAACTTTCTAAGCTCAGGGGCATCGTCACTCATCGCCTTACTTTGTGCATTCTAAAACATATGAAATCAGTCCAGAATCCTTGCTAATGATTCTTATACTTCACCCCACCACATGCTGAGGGGGCTCTATCTCTTACCACTTGCTCAGTTGATGAGCAAGTGGTAAGTCTGTCAACTGTCCATGCATTTGTCAACAAGCCCATACTGGGATTTAGAAGCACAATGTACCCATTTTCAAAAACATATACCACACCACACCCTTGCTGACAACAGTCCCTCCAACAAATAGTAGACCTACTACGGAGTGTCTGCACAACCTGTCAGGGGTATAATAGCACATGTTCTCCTTCTTTTAAAGGGCTTAGCAAGATTTAAGCTACCCTTACTAATATGTACAACCAGGTGTTATATTATACAGCATATTTAGCTCTTTTAAGTGTTCCATATATTAGGTCAAGAGAGGTGTGACCTTTGTAGCCATCTGTTGCACTGTTTCTTATTGAGTGCTGAGAGGCCCAGTGACTGAGCTAGATATATTGGTACCTTTCTCTTTTGGCAGTTTCAAGATAGCACCACACTGCAGAAAATCATTTGGTTTCTCCTTTGTTTAATATCGTTACAAAACCTAGAGATATCTAGCATTCTTCGTATCCTTAATCTACTTCTGTCCAAGCCAGGTGAAATATTGCATCCATTATCAGAGCAGCATGTTAAATATAGCAGAACTCCTTGCATTTATTTATATAACCTTAGGTGATAAGGCAGCAGTTAATACTTAATAGCCATGTAGTTAAGTTCAAGTCCTATACTTGCTATGTTCTGGACACCATATATTCTTTGCAGCCTAAATAATTCATACATAGCAAAAATGTATCCGTATTCAAAATAATCAGACCCTCTCCCATGCCCTTCTCACTCACTCCGCCACCTCCCCACCTTCTAGTTAGTTAGAATTGTACATTCTACTTCTGCATCATAGGATTGGTACTGATAGTCATGAACGTAGAATAGTTCCACCTCGATGTGGGGACCCCAGAACTTTTCATATCCTCCTGACCCGATTTCCATCTGATCACATCCTTCTTGGTGGTGATTTTAATATTGCATTTGACCCTGTACTTGACTCCACTGGTTCCAATGGTGTCACCAGACCTCAGTCCCTACAGGTACTTGGAAATCTCCTTGATACACACCACCCGGCTGATGCTTGGCGTTCCCAGCATCCGAACATGTCACCTTTAACTCCGCACCTCGCAATGTCTTGACCCGCATAGACCATTTGTACTTCTCCCCATCAATTCACCTTTGGCTCACTGACATCACCCACCATCCACGTACCTTATCTGATCACTCCCCAGTAGTGGCCAAGCTACGTATACCATGCCAAACCCCTCAGACCAGGACTTGGCGTTTCCCGTTAAACGCTCTACATGATGAGGTGTTCCACACTGAAGTCTGCGATGCCGTGATTGAGTATTTCTCCTTAAATGCTAGTTCTGTAGAAAGCCACTCAATGCTTTGGGAGACATTTAAGGTATACATAAAGGGGGGTCTGTATATCCAAACGTGCAGGAGTACTGCGTAGTGTCGGAAATGAACCAGTGAAAACTGAGCACCAGCTTGAAGAACTGGAATACCAATCCACCAGTTCAGTGTCCTTGAGTGCCTACACCACACTTTTTCAGGAATTCCATGATCTAGACACCCGTGCAGTCGCCTACTTGGGCAAATATGCCAGTGCACATAGATATGGAGAGCGTGAGAGGCCTGGGTGCACACTGGCCTGACTACTGCACCCCCAATATCAGGCCTTCTAAATAACTAATTTGCCCTGAGAGGACGGTACAATGGTCACGGAAAACACAACTATTGTGTCTGAATTCACTGCATTCTGCCGTCACTTGTTAATGGTTATGCTTGAGGCGGCTCTGGTTAGTTACCTTTATGAAATTGCCATAGCATGGCTCGAGAGAAGGCAACAGCAATTTTTAGCCTCTCATTACGTGCAAAGAGAGATCTCAGGCTATTGACGCTCTCAGTGGCTTGAAAGCCCCTGACTTGGATGGCTTCATGGGCAATAGTTACAAGGCCTACAAAGCGATCTTGACCCCTACCTACTGGAGGTATATTCTGAATCTCTAGAACTGGGTATACTTCCACCTGCCCTTAGAGAAGCAGTTATAACTCTCCTTCTCAAACCAGGCAAATCACCTCACTTCTGTGCCTCATACAGGCCTTTATCATTGCTGAATCGTGACAATAAGATATTGTCCAAAGTTTTAGCTACACGCCTCGCTCTCCTTGTGGATAAAATCATCTCTCCTATGCAGTTGGGGTTTGTTCCCCAATGTTCGACTGCGATGAATCTACGCATGGTGTTTACCGTTATTAACCTAGTCTCCCTGTAACTTCCTGCGGCAGCATCACATCTGGACACTGAAAAAGCATTTGATTCTCTCGAATGGTCATTTTTGTACGTCAACCTGATGAAATAAGGAATCCTCAAAGGATTCAGTGAACTGATTGCCTTACTCTACAAGGCCCCACTGGAACGAATACATATAAATGGCACGCTGTCCGTCTTTTTCCCTTTAACAAGCAGCACTGGGCAAGGATCACCGCTCTCCCCACTTCTTTTTCTCATTGCTCTGGACCCTCTGCTCTGTCTCTTTCAAGAGCGTCACTTAGATCGAGGGTCACGGTTTCATTGGGGCCCGTTTTATGGCATCCTATACGCAGACATTTTATTATTTGTTTGGGAGCCCGCCACCAATCACTGCGCGCCCCCTCCTTCACCCTCCCCTTTGATAAGGAAAGTGATAGGCTTTGTGTTCTCTGGCTTGTCAATTAATTGGAGCAAATCAGAACTCGAATGCCACAATTCCATGCTACCCTCGATTACCTTTTAAAATGGTGCTCTGATCCTTCTAAATGCCTTGGCATCTACCTACACAGGGATAGTGTTGAAGTGGTTAAATTGAACTACAGCCCTGCAGTAGAAAAACTCACGACTCAGGTCAACCGATGGATCAGGTTACCCTTGCCTGTTGCTGGTTGGATCACCATTATTAAAATGGTGGTACTACCACGTTTTTTATATCTGTTCCTCAATATTCCTATTGCCCTAACAAATGTTTTTTTGATACCCTTTAATTATTAAGCTAGTCTGGGCTGGATGTCACACCTGTATACAGTGGGACACGCTGACGCTCCCCTATGACTGAGGCGGATTTGGAGTCCCTGTTCTGCACCTCTGCTACTTAATTGCTCAGGCACACTTTGCATATTTCTGGTTCCATCCTGATGCTGGACTTCCATACCTTAAGCTGGGGATCACACAGGCTCACCTGCTTTCTCTCTCTACCCTATTACAGCAAGGATTGCCCAGAGATCTGGCTGAGATAAAAACACTCCCCACTACCTTCTGGGCATGGGCCAATTTACTCCAATGCCTATGGCACGATAAATCATACTCCCCACACATTCGCCTATTAGGGAACCCTTGGCTTCTGCTTACTAGGGAAATGTTGACACAGCGCTCGCTAACATCGTATGGTATACACACCGCTGGGGACCTTTTCACTGACGCCACATTACGCCTTGTCTCTGCATTAACTGAGGGACGACACACCTCACACATGGATACATTTATCCTTCATAGACAACACTGCAGCCTACGATCCGTCCTTCATGCATACCCTGCTGAACCAAAAGAGTTCCTCCCTCTTATGATGATTATTAATGCTCCAGATAACAATCATTTAATATCCCAACTTTACCATACCTTTCTACTATTTTTGCGGCCTATCGTAGCAGAGAAATCTGGACTCGCTTAGGAAAAAGACTTGGGCCACCCTACCTCTGACAAAATATGGTATTATTGCTGTGCTCAAACTACAGGGAGTGCAGAATTATTAGGCAAATGAGTATTTTGACCACATCATCCTCTTTATGCATGTTGTCTTACTCCAAGCTGTATAGGCTCGAAAGCCTACTACCAATTAAGCATATTAGGTGATGTGCATCTCTGTAATGAGAAGGGGTGTGGTCTAATGACATCAACACCCTATATCAGGTGTGCATAATTATTAGGCAACTTAACAAAAAACAAATATATACCCATTTCAATTATTTATTATTACCAGTGAAACCAATATAACATCTCAACATTCACAAATATACATTTCTGACATTCAAAAACAAAACAAAAACAAATCAGTGACCAATATAGCCACCTTTCTTTGCAAGGACACTCAAAAGCCTGCCATCCATGGATTCTGTCAGTGTTTTGATCTGTTCACCATCAACATTGCGTGCAGCAGCAACCACCGCCTCCCAGACACTGTTCAGAGAGGTGTACTGTTTCCCCTCCTTGTAAATCTCACATTTGATGATGGACCACAGGTTCTCAATGGGGTTCAGATCAGGTGAACAAGGAGGCCATGTCATTAGATTTCCTTCTTTTATACCCTTTCTTGCCAGCCACGCTGTGGAGTACTTGGACGCGTGTGATGGAGCATTGTCCTGCATGAAAATCATGTTTTTCTTGAAGGATGCAGACTTCTTCCTGTACCACTGCTTGAAGAAGGTGTCTTCCAGGAACTGGCAGTAGGACTGGGAGTTGAGCTTGACTCCATCCTCAACCCGAAAAGGCCCCACAAGCTCATCTTTGATGATACCAGCCCAAACCAGTACTCCACCTCCACCTTGCTGGCGTCTGAGTCGGACTGGAGCTCTCTGCCCTTTACCAATCCAGCCACGGGCCCATCCATCTGGCCCATCAAGACTCACTCTCATTTCATCAGTCCATAAAACCTTAGAAAAATCAGTCTTGAGATATTTCTTGGGCCAGTCTTGACGTTTCAGCTTGTGTGTCTTGTTCAGTATAGGTCGTCTTTCAGCCTTTCTTACCTTGGCCATGTCTCTGAGTATTGCACACCTTGTGCTTTTGGGCACTCCAGTGATGTTGCAGCTCTGAAATATGGCCAAACTGGTGGCAAGTGGCATCGTGGCAGCTGCACGCTTGACTTTTCTCATTTCATGGGCAGTTATTTTGCGCCTTGGTTTTTCCACACGCTTCTTGCGACCCTGTTGACTATTTTGAATGAAACGCTTGATTGTTCGATGATCACGCTTCAGAAGCTTTGCAATTTTAAGAGTGCTGCATCCCTCTGCAAGATATCTCACTATTTTTTACTTTTCTGAGCCTGTCAAGTCCTTCTTTTGACCCATTTTGCCAAAGGAAAGGAAGTTGCCTAATAATTATGCACACCTGATATAGGGTGTTGATGTCATTAGACCACACCCCTTCTCATTACAGAGATGCAAATCACCTAATATGCTTAATTGGTAGTAGGCTTTCGAGCCTATACAGCTTGGAGTAAGACAACATGCATAAAGAGGATGATGTGGTCAAAATACTCATTTGCCTAATAATTCTGCACTCCCTGTAAACTTATTTCCACTAACCGTTGCCACAAGCTATTACACAACGGGTATTTGAACAGCGCTTACACAACCCCACACGCACTTGCTAAACTAGACACTTCCCGGTCACATAGCTGCCCTAAATGTTCATCTTAACAGCCTGACTTTCTTCACTTAGCCTGGAACTGTGTCCCTAGCCGCATGTCTTGAGATACCATTCACACCTCTATCTCCTACATGGCAGCACAAACACTTGCCACAGACCCATTGATGGTCTTGATTGGATATGTAAAACCTTTACCTTTAAGCACACAATGCTTTACAGCTCTTGCACTACTGTTGACCTAGTGGCAGATTGCCCTACACTGGGGCAGCAGCACACTCCCCATCAAGGCAGCATGGTTGCGAGATATGTTCTATTGCAGTACCACCAGTGAAATATATGCCTCATTGTTGACAGAAACTGTGAAGCCCAAAGATATATGGCAGCCCTTCAGTGATTGACTTTTGGTGTTCGATCCCCCAGCAACGGAAGATGGTGGGACTATGACTGTATTCCTGTGAAATGCTGAATCCATTCAGGCAGAAGGCTTGCATGTTATCTGTCAACATGATTTCCGAATTACTTTGACTTTTATTTTTTATCCAATACATGTATGGATAACCATAATGTCAGTTTTGTCTTCTTATGGGTCCCTTGTATTCTAGCTGTGCTTTAAGTTTTGAGGGAGGCTGTGGGATGTCACAGTTTCGTTCAGATATAGCCTCTATATTTCTTTTTTTTTATTTCTTTTTTTTGCTGTTACAAAATGCTTAAAGTTTATTAATAAAAAAAAAATAAAAAATGCCATTATTTTGGGGATGATAAAAAAAAGAAGATAGTTTGTTTTATCCCTAACATTGTTGTAAGATGTGTGAAGATTGTATTAACAAAGTGTGTGCCGATGTCGGGTCTTATCCCTTCTAGAATTCCCCAGCCTAGAATCACCTCATGAATCAGAAATGTAGCCACTGACTTAGCATCCCAATGCACACATAGTCCTGCTTCAATCCATCGAGAAAAAGGACATACTACAACTGTAAGGCACATATAATTATTGCCCCCCCCCCCCCAGTGCTCTACAAAACCCCCCTGGTCTGCCCTCCGAAGACGCAGGCACTTATCTGTTGGCAGACTAGAACCGGAGCACACCTGTTCTCCATAGGCGCCTATGTGTTTTGGGCCCTCCTTTGACCTCTGCACCTGACCGGCCCTGTGTTGCTGGTGCGGTGACTTTGGGGTTGCCTTGAACCCCCAATGGTGGGCTGCCTATGCCCAGGAAACTGAACTTGTAAGTGCTTTACTTACCTCAGAATCTTAACCATACTTACCTCCCCCAGGAACTGTTAATTTTTTCATTGTCCACTTTTAAAATAGCTTATTGCCATTTTAACCTATACTGTGTATGTTACTGCTCTAATTCAAAGTTCCTTACTTACCTGTGTGGAGTACCTTGCATTTTATGTGTTTACTTAAAATCTTGAATCTTGTGGTTCTAAAAATAAACAAACAAACAATATTTGTATATATATAAACTATTGGCCTGGAGTTAAGTGTTTGACTGTGTGTTCCTTATTTATTGCCTGTGTGTGTACAACAAATGCTTAATACTACCCTCTGATAAGCCTACTGCTAGACCACACTACCACAAAATAGAACATTAGAATTATCTAATTTTGCCACTATCAACCTCTAAGGGAAAAAAACCCTTGGACTCTGTGCACACTACCTCTCACTTTGAGATAGTATATACAGAGCCAACGTCCTACAGTTGTGCTCTGACTACTGCTGCACCTGTGTGTTTTACTCCTGTATCCTGGTCAATAGTAGAACCACCGTCTACAAAATAGACAATGCTACCTGTTATAGGATCGCCTGTTGCTTCATTTAGATTCATTAGGAATGTAAGTTGCACAGTCATCCTCATCATCCTCAGAATCCAATATAGGAGAGTCAAAAAAGGTTGCAGAATTTATCCTATGATACTTCACAACCTGTGAAGTTAGAGTAGACTTAGCCTTCTGAATGATAGCAAACACTGCATGCTCTGCATGGAGCGTCAAAGGTGCCCCGTGACAATGGGGGTGCTCTTCTGTACTGCAAAGACTGCAATGGCGAGAGCTTGTTCGCAAGGATAATGTCCTCTCATTACTGAATTTAAGTATCCACTAAAATATGCAGTGGGTTTGTTTCCAAAATATTTCTGCGCATCACATCGGTTATCACTTGACTATTGACAAAATAGATAAAACTCCATTGTATAATCAGGAGTTCACAAAACTGCACCATTTGTTATCTCTGTCTTTAATTTCTGAAAAGTCTCCCCATCCCTGGTGTCCAAGTTATTTTGTCATTTCTGTCTTTTGCTTCGTTAATAGAAGCCAGCAAAGGTGCTATTAAAGTCCTGAAATTGAAAATCCATTGTCTCACATAATCACAAAGCCCAAGAAACCTCTGCATTCCTTTAACAGTTTCTGGCTCAGTCATTTGGTGTATAGATGCTGCTTTTTCAGGGGTTACTCATCATCCTGAAGCAGACAGTGATTGCCCTAAATAATGAACTTCCTTATGACAGTACTGAACTTTGACTAGCGTAACAATAACCCCCACATCCCCTGAGGTGTGGGGTGCGCCCGAGATCCAGGGGGCCCGTAAGCTCAGTAAACTGCATGGGCTGCGGGCCTCTAGTCTGAGAGCTCATGGGGGAGCCCCCCCCTATGTACTTTGCAGGGGTGTTCCCTCAAGTTTCATTACACCATTGTAGGCTTGGTCTCTGTATACTTTGTATCCTCTCTGTGCAAGAGTAAACAGAAGAGAGATGGTATTTTTCCTGCACTGCTGTTCTGTAGGACTGCATAGTAGTATGTTGTCAACATACTGCAACAATGTACTGTTGCACTGGAAGTTTGAGAACTCCTTGTTAACCACTCTGTTAAATGCTAGGAGACTCGCAATACCCTTGAGGCTAAGGAGAATACAAATACAGAACCCTTCAATAACAGAACACTTTCAAATAGTAGAATGCTAAAAAAAAAAAAAAAAAAAGCATTCTGGGGCATATTTGTCAGAATGATGGAAGGGTCAGGAACAGTAGGGAATTCAGTTACCGCTACATTGTTCAGGGGACACAAGTCTTGACCCATACGCCAGTTATTACCCTTAGACTTCTTAATTGGGTAAATCAGGAAGTGACTAGGTGATACTCTAGGATAAATTGCGCCTTGATCTAGCAATTCCTGTAGAGTAGGGGCAGTGCTCTCATCTGCTTCTTTAGAAAGAGGATACTGCCTCACTCTAGCTAAGCTAGCCCCTTTTTCTAATTGTGAATGGTGTAGCGGTGCAAAAAAGGCCTACATCTTGGGGACCCTTAGTCTACAAGGTTTCTGGTACTTGGGACAGATCTGCTTCCCTAACAGAATCAAAAGCGCTATTTGGTGTGGGCATCCTTACTTCCATCACTGTCCTCAACAGTATGTCCTCCTGAAGGACTACAACTGTTTTCTTGGAATCATCAGTATCATCAAACTGTTGGTTATTCATTATCTCTCTAACAATTTTTCCCCAGCTCAATGAATATGACACATGCCCATGAGACGTGGTTATGATCACTGGCTGTCAGAGCGCTCTAAGTTGGTGTTACCTCTATGGCCTATATTTGCGATATTAACTCAGTATCAGCTATCCAAGAATCCTGCCCTGTCTCTAATGAAATGTCCATAATTGAAAGTAATGGCATGGTTGAGCCGTCATTTAGGGACCTATCCTACTTCTTCCTATTCCTCCTTGTCCTCCTCTGCTACTTCCCTGTTCCCTTACATTACCCTGTCACTGAGGGGAACTGATGTTGGGTGGTCCCTGGGACCGATCCCAAAGAAATTGCAAAAGTCTGAGTGATGACTGCTACTACAGGTCCTTTCACTGCTTCTTTCTTTGGCAACTTTTGCTGCACTAATTTGGCTGCTGATTTCTCAGTCACCTCCTTTTTGCTTCTTTCTTCTGCTTTGTCTTACAAAAATAGATTATGCGTGCCTGTATCTCTATTCAGGACTTGGCTTCCACTGACACTATGGTATCAAAATGATCCTGCACATTAGAGGGTAACCCTTCCTTTGCTACATTGTAAAATTAAACCGCATTTCCTCCTGTTACTTCCGAACCCTGGCCTATTTCTAAGGTCCATTTTTCCTTCATTCTAGTAAGAAACTGAGTGGGGTCATCATTTGGTTGCCATGATGGAGTCATGAGGGATCCAGTGTCTGGCCTGTCAGGATACGATTTTCTCAGCTGTATCCCAAACTAATGTCCTAACCAAGTTAAAGGGGGATCCATCATATCTTTTCTCAGTGAAGTTAACATTTCTCATTCCAGCCTTGTGAAAAACAGTGTCTGTTTAATCTCCTGTGAGAGAGCTAAACAAACCCTTTCTCTCCTGCTGCAAGGTGATGCTTACAGTTTGCTTTTCAAAAGCTCTAATCCGTTTCCCTACTCCCTCTGTAAGTGGTGGTAAAAATTTCTTGGGATTCTGCTTGTCCATTTGTGGTCAAGGAACATAAGGGGGTGTCCGAGGACCCTTGCATATTAGGGGCAGCTGATATATTAGAATGGCAGTATGTTGGGGATTGTGCTGTCTGGCATATGTTTGCCACAAGCACAAACATTTCTGCATATAGGAATAATTCCAATCAGAATCTCCCTCACCATAAAGAATGTGATGCTCAGCACTCACCATATCGCGTAGATCACAGGACCCTTCTTGTGGCCATGGACTCATCTGTGGAGCTAGCCATTCAGTCCATTCTACCAAATTATCCACATCAGATACAACACTGTCCGTACTATCCCTTAGAGACTATCTCACTAGGGGTGAAATCTGTGCTGCGCACTACTGATTCTACACTCACCTACTGCGCTGGTGTATCATGTAGTATTAGTCCTCCAATAGCCTCACAAGATCCTATCCATGTATTCCCTGAAACCCCTCAAGCTCTGTTGCTCGAGGTTTCCTAACTCTACATATCCTGCTCCCTTTCTCTAGTGTTAGCACGATTAGGCAATCCTATTGCTCCCCTTGTGTGGTCCAAATCGATAAGGGTTCTTTCTTGAGTGCTAATATCATGAGGGAAGTGTCTTGCCTTTGGGGGTTGAAGCATTTCACCCACGTTTGGACTCTGTTCTATTTGCCATCCTTTCAAAACTTCCTTTAGTCTGTCCTGAAAGGTTATCACATTATCCTGCTCTTCTTTCTACTCTTACATTTCTCCTACCCTAGCTTTGTGATAGCCATTCTTGAACACTTTCTGGTGAAGCTATTACATTCCCTGTCTCCTTCTGCCAAGGTTGTAGACTATCAGCAGTCCTATCTCTTTCTTGGGATGCTGGCTATCACATCATAGTATCACCCCTGTCCACAGTCATTACATCTAACATCACCTGCATCTCATTGCTGCGGGTGGACATTCGCACCATAAATACCATCCCTGTTGTGTCTATTCTCTGCAACAAATGTGATGTTGCTGATGAAACATGGGACTGGTCATCACTATCTCCGTGACCTTGCTGCTCATCTCTTTCCTCCTGGGGAGAAGCTGAAACTAAATGAAGTGTAAACTGTGCCTCTAGTTGTCCCAAAAACTGTGAGTCACCCACCCTGACTTGTTGTCTGGGAGTGCTTGTGTGCTTGAATTTGGACATCTGTGGAGCGACATTAGGAATTAATTTTGGGAATTGTAAAGGGGTCTCAACTTGAAGGTTCTCAAATCCCACCGCGGCTTCCTGTAGCTGTATCAATGGATAAATGCCAGGTACCTTGGGAAAAGGTCTCATAGGATCATAAGGTGGTGGCGTAGCAGATGGGATACTAGGGGTAATCATTTTTTTAGGAGTTCTTAGACTTCTCACAAAAGGCTAAGGTGGCTTTTCCTTTCTGCAGTTTGGCTCCTGTATATTTACTTCTATGATGAGTAGCAGTATGCTCTAATGTTTTATTGTCAAATGCCCCTTCTTTTGGCCAGGGATAACTATATTCCTGAGTGGCTTGAAACCACTCCTGGCAATACTTTTGTAATTTTCTCTGATTATTTGGAAAGGTTTTCGGCGTGTGCTGTAAGAGAGTCTCCATAATTTCTCGTATTTCTAACTCTCCTACAATTTAACTTGTATCTGTCTGGTCAAATATTACTCCTACTTTACTTGCAAATCATGTATTAAACTTTATACATTCCGTTTGAATTATGCAACAACAGTACACCTCACCATTACTCTGGCCACATTTACACACACACATTTTTACACACACTTACACACACGTGTGCTCTTGCGCTACATTTTTAAAAACACTTTAACTGTTTTAAAATGTGATTAACCGCTTTACTAACTCTAAAGTTACCTCTGCACTTAGAGAGGATAACCTTTCAAACCATGCATCTTTCAGACCATGGAATGACTTCTGAACATTAAGTTCAGGATAATAATTAGAGTGTTCAAATTGTACATGGAGGTAAAGTTTAGTGACATCAGCCTTTCAGCTGTCCCGCTGTCAAACATTGGAACACTTTGGCACCCCCAAACTTTGAATTACCCACATTGACTACTTCCAACCTCATTTTGGGAATAACAAGTTAACCGGTTATGCTGCGCCTTTCCTGATACTGTGCAACACATGTACACAATCCTGCATGCAATACACTGATGTTTTCTTAAATCTTTATACCGAATATCTCCTATGCTTTCATTTGTGTTTACAGTTGCTGAAAGAGATAAGGCATATAATGTACACAGAAATATGGAACATAGTCTGCATTGTCCTCACCTTAAAAAGACGGCAATCCCCGGATCCTACCCATCCCCCTGAATAGACAGAACTTTGAACAACATGGGGTCTGTTCACCTCATCAAAGATGCGCAATGATCTATGCTGCAGTGGTAGTGGTATTCCGGTGTCGGCCGTCAGGTGAGGACAAAAAGGACTCCAGGGCTGGCTTGCCAGCTTTTGCAGGGTAATGGAAAAACAGCTTTTTACTGTTGCGACAGGGGAGAGTGGCAAGCCAACAGCGTAAACAGCCGGTCTCTCTCTGCTGCTTCACAGGCAGCTTCTTTAATACAAAGTCAGATAATACTTTATTAAAAAATTTCAAACAATGAATCACTACCTAGTTCTACATTCGTTATGGAAAAAATATCATGCCACCTGTGACCCTATGGCCCTAAACTTAATCCTAATTCTTTACACATCCTTTATTGCAGGTCTAACAATGCTTAACAAACTAACCATTCTCTATGCCCGAATACGTGTATTTGTATATGTGCTTTATCATTCTGCTCCAAAGACCCTTCAGTCATAGTTTGTGTACCCTTTGGCTAATTCAGTCTCCAGCTCCTGTTCTTCAATCACCTTCAATCAAATTCTTGTTTAAAGAATACAACAGAATATGTGTAACTACAACCTTGTAAATCATGCATTCTACTTCTAAGTGAACTCTTCACCTCTTTCTCTTTATCAGAGGTATTTTGGCCTGCATGGTTCTTTCACTGTGTATAGCTGAGTGACACTTTGTTGTCTGTTGTTGCACCATGTTTTCACATTTCACATTTCCCATAACATATTCACTATATTACATTGACAAGTGTGAAGGACAGAGGGATCTTCGTGACTTCAGTGAGAATACCTATGATGCAGAACTAGTATTATGAGTGAGTAACATTTCCTTCTGCATCATTGGATTTTAACTGTTAATCATTGTTAGACCTGGCATCCTTAGGGTGGTCTTACTCCAGATGTTTTGCCCCCTGTTTTGTTTCTGTATCTTTTTGTTGGCCTTAGTGCATGGTAACACTGGTGTATCCACAATTGGCATATTACATGTGCATGTAAGTCCCTTGTAAAGTGGCATACCATATACCCAGGGCCTGTAAATCGAATGCTACTGGTGGGCCTGCAGCACTGATTGTGCCATCCACTTAAGTAGCCCTGTAAACATGTGTGATTGCCACCCGGACTTGACATTTAAAACCTCTTGACAAGCCTTAAAATTTCCTTTTCTTAGTAGAGGTCACCCCAGCAGTAGTAGGCCGTAGGTAGCCCATAGGACAGGGTGCCAGGTACGTGAAATGCAGGACATGCACTTTTCAGCTTTTCATTACTGTGAGGCCTGCCCCTGTCATAGACCAGCATTGAGAATTCCTTATAATACCTTTAAGCTGGAATTCCTAATCTGAGAGGAGTAGCTGCATCATGTTTAGTACAATTGGAAAGGTAATAATAAATCCTCTTTACTAGTAAAGTCAGATTTATTATTACTATTTTAGAAATACTACTTTTAGAAAGTAGGCATTTTTCTGAACTCACTGCTCTGTGTACCCACAGCCTATATCCATTACACGTCTGGCTTGGTCTGGGTGACAGCTACACTTGTGCTTGCCCTTCAGATACCCACAACACAGGATACTCAGTGACACCTGCATTCATCTGCATACTGATGTGTCTTCCTTGGGGAGGAGGCTGGGAAGGACTCACACTTACATCTCAAGGAGTAGAGACCAGAGTCCGCACAAATGGCCTGATTAGCTCCCACTGATAATCTGGAGCCTGACCTGAAAGGGGGACCTGTGCACATCACAAGAACTCTTTGTAGTAACCACTCCCCGCCCCATCAAAGGCACTTTCTAATATAAGTACTGGGTCATTGGCCCTCTAAAATCAGTACACTACTGCGCTAGGAGTATTGCCACTCTGCTGTGACTGACTGTTCCCAGGAACTTCTGACTTGCTGTGCTGCCTGCTGACCTCTGCCCTGCAAAAGGAAACCTACGATTCCCTTCTGTGTGACTCCAGGAACTTGCTAGCTTACCCCTGCTCATTACCTGCTTGTTGGGACTACAAAGACCTTGTAAGCGGCCTGGTTACAGCCTCCCCCCATCCTGTTCAGCTCCACCAGCATTCTGTCTCCTGAGAACATGCTGGGTGAGAGGGCATTGCTATAACTAAAGGTGGAAACTTATACCCTGGGGCCTCTTCATGCTGTTTAAACGCCCCATAATCAGCGATTGTGACTCCATTGGCCTCCACTAAGTACAGAGTGCCTCCCTGACAACGGCTGACTTATTTCAACGCCGCACCACAAAATCTTCCTTCAGTGAGTCCCTTGTGCACCCGATCTCAGCGGACCGGACTCTGCATTCCCGCTTCAGCAGAGGGTTTGGCGACGGACATCATGTTCCGGGGCAAGGGAACGTCACCGATAAAACCCAGCCAGCAGGCGACCCCATGAGCCATGTCGTCACCGTCACCACTAAAGTGGTATTGTGAGCGTTCCCCACCTTGCGGCTCCCAGAGCAGTCCAAGGGATCGCATTGTGCCCCACGCAGCAACCGGGGGATATCCCTAAGTGTTCTCCCTTCAAAGGGGGTCAGCCTGCACTCCCCGCTCCATCTGTGGTTACTATTGTGCTCATCATGTGACTTAGGAGGTTTGAAGGATTTCACTGCGCCCCTCGCAGCTGGGTGTAATTCTACGCTGCTTGGGACTAAAAACCTGACCAAAGTAGTACCGATATTATTTCACGGTGCTGCTTGCAGTCAGAAGGACACGTACTGCTCATAAAACTCCAGAGAATTACTGTAAAGACTCCACAAGAAGCTGTGACATTTTTTTATGCATTGCTTGATTTATTCATAACGGTATTGCCTTGATATATATGCCAGTAAACCTCTCTTGACATGCTAATTGTATTTTTACCATTATGGTCTCAGTTTAAATATGTAAATAACCATTATTTTTGGTACAACTTTGTGGAGTCTCTTTGTGGTGTCTCAGTGTTTTTCTGTGAGTGTGTTGCAGAAGTACTTTACACATTGCCCTTAAGTTATGCCTACCTGCTCTGCACCAAGCTACAAGACGGTGGGCACAGGCTAATTAGGGTGTATAGCTGACTTATCCTGACAAGGATTGTGATCCCTACTTGGACAGGGTGCATACCTCTGCCAACTAGAGACCCAGTTTCTAACAGTCAAAAATGTAGAATATAGTAGCAAGCATATCCCCTCTTCGCAGCTGTAAATGCAAGAAAAATAAAACATATAAAAGTAAGGCTTAGAGAGAGCGTAAGAAATCTGGTTACTTACATTTTGCAGAGCTTCTTGACACACTTGAGAGTATCATTTAAAACATTTTCATCCACGCAATTTCTAGTGAAAGTATGAAATTATTTTTAAGTTGCTGTCTTACATATTTCTGAAAGAAAAACATCCATGCGACCTACCTGCAGCATCTACAAATATATATAAAGATGTGTTCCAGGGTCCCAATTGATTACCAGTGGCTGAGATGCATTCATGCAATCCATCCTTCACTTTCTTGTATACTACAGTGTGTCACCCTAATTGGGCTAGGTGATCCCAGACGAGAGTCTCATGCTATCAGAACTCCTTTCAGAAGGCCATGGGGCACACAGGGGTTACTGGGCTCAACTGTGGTAGGTTGTGGCCTTTTACTTCTGATATCCCTGGGCCTGACCTACTATGGAACATGAGCACCCCCCTCTGCTCTTGACTGTCAGTGGTAGATGTGAACTAGCAGTCTAAGGCTCTCTTGGGGTCATGGGGTAGGTGTGGATACAGATTTGTGAACATAACTCATACCTCAGAGCTCGTAGCAGTAAAATCACTGTCCAGTCGAAAACGTATTTTTATACTAGAAAAGCATTTTATTGCTCACTCTACTCATGCAACGGAAGGTTACAATATTTATAAACAGCAACACATCCCTTAAGATCAGGGCTCTAATGGATTCAAGAAATTCTTGACCCACCCACTCCTTGCAATGTGATTGGGGTTATTCCCATTCAGTGGTGGCCACTTCCAGGTAATGCTCGCTAGGAGGCCTCAACTCAAAAGTCTACTCCGACTCTTAGCAAATATTCAAAAGTATCTTGGGGCTGTAGTTCTCTTAGCGAGTCCTTCAGTGCCAGATAGGCCCATACACAGTCATACCCACTCCAGTTGTGGGGGTGGGATGGGGGCGGGGGTGGCGAAGCATGCAGCATCCTCCAGAGGTGCCCCATCTGTGGACACTTTAACAACTCTGGTCCTGCTGAGGTAGTCGACTGCACACAGGAGGTGCAGCAGCTCTCAGCAGGCACACGTCTCCTCTGAGCCTTCGTGGTCAGCTCCAGCTATGATGAGAAGTGTTTCCCTGCTCCTCTTGCGACGCAAGATTCCATGATCCCAAGAAGGGGGTTGAGGGGCTATTCTGATACTCCTGATATTGATCTCACTGATGAGATGATGCATCCATGGTGTCCTCTCTTGATCCACGGGATCCGGTCATTTTCAGTCTTCAGTGCTTCTTATGACCCATAGGTCACTACTGCTCACATTTGTCGGGCTGAAGCCCAATCTGTAAGGCACAATTGATTCGGACAGCCTCTCCTGGCATATAGGCAGGCCACTAGAATTATGCGGCAGGTGAGGCCAAATCATGCAGCACAGTTGACTAAATTATGCATCAAGAAAAGGCAAATTATGAGGCACAATGTGGTACATTTGGGATAGTATTACTTCATTATTTAGTCATTTCATCACTTGTTAACGCTGGGCATGGATTATACATCATTAGTGTCAGTTTAACACCCAAACATAGCAATAAACAACAGAAAATTGATCAGTCAACCTTTGCAAAGGGCCTTTCACTGTGCAGCAACACTTGTGTTTTGAATAACTTTGAACCGTTTGAGCTCGTAACAATTTAATTTTGTTAAAATATGCAGATTATGCTGTAGATGGTGGATTATGTGACAAATGCGGCAAATCCATAAATATGCAAAAAACGGACCTATCAATCACATAATTTGAGTGGTCCTGCATGTACAATTTCCTCACCACTGCCACCCAAGGCATCTGCTCTCACCTCATGGTAATCTGCACCACTGTGGCGCTTCCTAGCATACACAGTTGCGCTACACTCCTACTCATGCTATAGCCCTCTTCAACAGGCTGTATCTTCCACGGCGTCCCTTCCTAGCGTATGGTTTCACCTCAATGGTGCCTTACAGCCTTCGTCCTTACCGGGTGGCCCTCTCCTGACATATAAGGGTAGCCAACATGAATCTGCACACTGCTAGCAGCCCGATCAGTGCAGCAGCTGTCTTTTCACCTCGCATCAGGAAGCCTCTCGACATGGCTCCTCCCTAAACCTTGCTCCCTAGCACGCTCTCTTCTTTCTCACAGTGCACACTGGTCTTGGCGAGCAGACAGGTGCTGGTGCTCCAGGGCAGGTGGTCTTGGTTTCCTCGGGTAATGCCCCCCTCACCCAGCTGGGAGACTAACAGGCCTTGGCCCCCAGGCCTGATCACAGGCAGAAATCTTGCAGAGCCTTCCCTCCCCATGCAGCCCAGCTGGCTGCTTCGCAGATTATTCATTTTTGGGGACTCCAATTCCCCTTCCTTTAGTCTATTTTCCAGACACCAAAAGTGATACTGGGTCTGGGTCTTTGAGGCATTATGTTGAGGTTCTGCTTCTTTTAAAGTGCATCCTTCTCCTCTCGCTCATGGAAGGCCGTCTGTCACAGCAGGAGATACTCCAAAGCTGATAGTCCTACAGTACAGGCCATGGGTCCACACCTGGAAGCCAGCCACAGTGAAATGTTCATAAAAAGGTTAATTCTAAGATTCCCTTATCCGACCCATATCCTTCCTGAGATGTGTCCAAGCTCCTTCCTTGTGATCGTTCATCGACTCAGTGCACCCTTTGAAATATACAAGGGAGGTTTCTCACCACACCCCCCACACCTCTCTCCCTCCTTTTCTCCCTCCCTCTCCCCCACCCCCTCCCTTTCCCTCTAGACGTCTCTCTCAGGCAGCAATACTCAATTCTGTCTGGGAGGATTCCTCTACCTTCGCATGTCTTAACTAGTCAGGCCTCGACTTCCCAAATGGAATCTAGGGTCCTCCATGTAATGTACCATTACAGACACACTTGCTCTCAGTGTATGTACACAGCACACACAATGTCCAGCACTGTTAAGGTGAGTGAGCCTGTTGGCCCCACTCCAGTGATTCAGACTAAAAAGGGCCTTTTCACTTCTACTTGTCACTACACGGTATGCTGCCATCACCACGCTCGTGCTGTGTAACTCCTTGCGAAGGAGTAACCTTCCACCATTAGGAAGGTAGAGCTTTGGGCACCCCTCCAGGTCCATCAAGCTGTCAATCCAAGAGACAGACCAATGGTATGGCATATACATATGACTCGTGTTTGCCTATGACAACAAAAATCAGCATTAGGGATCCTGACAACACTATAGTTAGGCTCTCAGGGCAGGCTTGCACATCCATCACCTTGCAGAGGACTTTTCCTTCCTAACTCATGCACAGTGTGCCACTGGAACCAAGCCATACCTGGCTGCTGAGCCCAAATTAGGCCAAGATATGTCCTTGGGTCACTTGTTTTCAAGTTCAGGGAGGATCTGGCCTGGCAATTCAGTTGGACTGTTCCCAGTGGAGCAGGTTCAAGACTGATCTGTATATGGTTGGATCCATTGCTACGTGACATGGTGTGCAAAATAACAATGGATTGGGCTGCGATACCGAGTGATAACCAGTGGCTGAGGTTAATTCAAGCATTCCATCCATCACTTTCTTGTATACTACAGCACGTTTGTTTTGTAGTCACACATATGTATAGTGATTAATGCCTGCGCCTACAAAATTACACGGCCACTGTTGACTGTGTCATTGTGTCTTTTTTGCACCTTTTTTTTCTTTTCCTTTTGCCCTAGAAATGCTTTTTGCCTTTCAAAATCACCAAAAGGCATTTGGCAGAGCAAATAGGTCACAAAAGTGAGACTTATTGGCTTTGCCACTACGAGTTCTAAACTGTTTAATTGAGGATATCAGTAAAAATATAAACATATTCAGTTGTTGGTCTATATTGTTTAATTACATGGAGCTTTTTCCTTTCTCCGTAGCGAAGGCAAAAGACATTTGTAAAACGTAAGTGTAATTTGTCTCAAAGTTTCTCATGTACAATGTTTTCAATTAGGCAATGAAGACTCAACCATGTGTTTCTACTGCGGAGGAGGACTGCAAGATTGGAAACACAGTGAAGACCCGTGGCAGCAACATGCCAAGTGGTTTCCAGGGTGAGTTATTTTAATTTACCTTGCCTTTTTCCCAAAAAGGTCACTATCTTCTTTGTTGATGATAGTGATGCCACCAATGAAGTAATTTTTGATGTTACTTGTGAAGTTATAAGCAAGAGCATTGAAAGAGTCAAGTTAACAGGCTATAGCTGCAAAGCGGTTAAGATTCATTTGAAGCACATTAGTCCAGTAGTTGGGCACAAAAAACACTTACGGCTGCAGGCTTGGTATTCATTATTATATTTTATTATATTTAGTACATTGATTATTTTATTGGTAGTTTGATTCCATATGACTGATCTATTTCACATTTATTGCTTTTATAATAAGTTTTATAACTGTTTTTCCTTTTAAATTTTTTATGTTCAGTGCTCTTATCTTAGTAATATACTTTTTAATTGTCTTTAGTTTTTATTTTGCAAACATTATTTACAATTACCTATTTTGCATCTATTTTGTTGTTTAGTTGGTATACAAAATGTGAACGGAAGTGCCCCAAAATTGAGAAATATGAGGAGCTCTCTCTCCTGGTTCTGCCCAAGAACAATTAAACCCAGGCATTCCCCGTCAGCAGTACATATCCTGTTTTGATTGTGCATAAGGAAATTCCTTACATCTAGCCAAAACGTCACGCATATTAGACGTTTCATGGGTCACCATTCCAAGTATTTAGGCGGCAGTTAAACACATTAATCTGCGAGTCCCAAATACTTTATTTTATATAACCAATTGCAAATCAAAACCCATTTAAACAACCACTTACCATTATGAGGTCGAATGAACCTTTGGACTCAGATAGGTGTGAATGTTTGGCTCTGAACAAAACAAAGTTAACAATAAACAAAACCAAACAATACCATCTTTAATCAACATTAGAGTCAATAATTTATACACACCATGACCTATTTGGACATGAATCACCACACCAATTTAGTAATGTTCAAACATTTATTGTTCTTTAGATTAACAATGCTAAGATCACTTAAATCAAGCACAAAACCAATTTATATAGATACTTGAATAAGACAGGTTGACCAAACCTTCTAAAGAATCTCAGCTTTGGTAGAGTAAAAATTATTAGGTACTCAAGAATCACCACACAGAAGATAAGCAATAACAGATGCACAGTTGAGATTGAATACATTGATTAACACAGATGTATTATTCACAATCAGTTATATGCGCAGCCAAATTCAGAATGTGACATTCTAACTATTACTCTAATTAGATTAAGCATGTTGGACTTCATGCAAAAGGAAAAAGAAGACAAAAATTAATTTGGAAAACATCAATCTATAGCGCTAGCAAAAATAGTGGTTGGATTTCCAGAAGAGAAAAACATGTAAACCTGCAAGAAGGACAAATGCTCACAGTATATTATACCTCTCCTTAATGGGTTCAGCAGGCAGCAAAGTATTCATCAGTTGAGCCTGTTCTGGTCATATTCAGTGAACAGTGACATACAGGGAAACAGTTCAGTAATATTTGGCCATATTGCATCTGAACTGTAAGTGGTACATAGCACATTATTTCACTAGCAGAAATCAAAACACATATGAACACAGCAAATCACAAAACAAAAGCTCTCAAGTCTGAGCTTCAGCAAGAAAGAATAAGTCTCACTTCAACAAGAAAGAATAAGACTGCTCTTGAGCAAGAAAGAATAAATATGAACGGATATCACCCAAACCTTGCATTACTAAAGTCCCAGAAAATAACTAGCTACTCTACCATTGGTCAGAGTATGAAGTGGTAAGGACAGAACCAATTAAAACTAAAGCATGTTTTGCATTCTTGTTTTCTTTTTCTCCCCCATTGGCTCAGCTTCTTTCATTGCCATCACCAGTTTCGTGTTGCAGAGATAAAATGTTCCAAACTAAATAAAACTACTGAAAACCATTGTTCTCTGTGGAACACTGTCTAACAGGAACTAATAAATGTTGCAATATTAATACATTTCCCTCTACGTCAGCAGGCTGCTTCAGGATGGACTGAACATTGGCAGTGACGTTCCATCCAACGCAGTAATTTCTAAACATCACATTATTTAATCTGAATTTGCTTAACATAGGCCTTTTCAAAAACACAGTATAATTTGCAGTATACATTTTATAAAACTAAACTATTTATTTTCTGAACATGTAATTCATTTTTTACATTATTCTGTTAGTAAAACATAAAATATATTTAATTCGTGATTTATTTTCATTTTCCAATTATTTGTCATTTATCAGTGTAGGCCTCATTTTCATTTCAGCATTCACTTTTAAATGCACGTTTTTCTTTCAGTTAATCACTCATTTTTATTAGTAATTTTCACACTCTAACAGTGTTTATTGACAGTGAGTTTGACTGTCAGAAATCGCAAACCTTAGTGTGTGATCATGCACGGACACCTTTAAGCGATTGCAAAAATCTAGCGACTAGGAATCGATTTTCAGAAACTGTGAATGTCTAAGGGCATAGTCTTTGTGTGTAGAACGGGTTTCTCTTTATTCAAAAAGTCCTGATAGATGGGTAAAGCACCAAAAGTGAGTCAGTGAAGTTGTATCCTCTGGGACGATTCAAAGTTTTATTTACGTTGTGGGTTAAGTCGCATAGAACGTGAAAAACGGGTTGAAATACTTTTACATCATGAGATTTTAGATTGATTCACCACCCTTGCGTAAGATTCCTTAAACACTTAAATCAAATGAAAATAGGTTCACCATTTTCAAATTATTTTTCTAATTACTTTGGAAGTTGCATACTAATTTGTCATTAGTTTTCTTCCTTAGACATCACTTGACTCCTATGTACAAGAATCATTAATCGCATTAGAGACTTGCTACCAAGACAACCCGGGGTGGGACTACATCCCTCAGGCTCCTCTATTTCTCCTTGGGGCTTATAAACAACGCCTTTCTCCCGCTGCGCGGGTCGTGCCTGGGCGTGTGCCCGGGGGAAGTACTCGACGTAACTGTCTTTCGGTCATTCACTCTGATATTCTCAAAGTGGCCAGATGTAGCCCCCTGGGGTCAAATTTGGTTTTATTTCTGTCTGTCTTGCTGATATGCTACTGGCGGACCAACTCATGGATTTTGCAACACGTACACAACTTTTTGGGAATAAGAGAGGGGTTGGCATTAGTCTTGCTTCAAATCCCCCTTGTATCCGCCCTACCATGTTCTCCAATGAGTCAGCTTCTGCTCCTGAATGTGAACCACTTGTGGTATCCAAAATCTCTCTTACACTGCCAGTAAGTGATTGGCTACATACCAACCAGGAAGTATGTTCAGGTGTTAGCCATGGAGACTAGCACCCGAAGGGGGAGGTTTGCCCTATCCCTGGAGTTGATAGTCAATCCTGAGATTTCAATAATGACATGGAATTTAGCTGGCCTTGATAGGAAGCTTGGGGACAAAGAGTGGGTTACTTATATTAGCAACTTGGGTATTTGCCTCTTCCAGGACACTTGGGATGAAGAGGACATTTACATAGATGGGTTCTTTTCTTATAGTACCTCAGCCCAACCACCTGAGAAGGGTCTAGGTCGTGCCAAAGGGGGCTTATTGGTGCTCTTAAACAAGAACTTGCAATGTGATCACCTGCTTTTAAAAATAGACTCAGTGGACCTATTGAGAGTGCAATTTACATTTCATCTGGATCTTAAGATCATTTTAATTAATGTTTATGCCCGATCTGTCTCTCGGGGGTCTGAGTCTCAGACTTTAGTCCAACTGTCAGAATTCCTAGATTGCTTGCATCCGTCGATCCTTTTGATAATAGCAGGTGATTTGAATTGCACCTTTGAACCTTCCTTTTTAAGTGATGGATTAACGGATGAAGACGACGAAATCTGGGGAATCCGACAGTTAATGAATAATTGCCAGTGTACTCGCTCCTGTGTGGCATCCCAGTTGGCCTCCTTATATCTAAAGTTTGGACTCAGGGCCTTTAATGGTCGTATGCTCTCTGACCTAAATACAGCACCTACTTTTAAAGGAGGGATGTCCACTAGTGTAATTGATTATTTTCTAGTGGATGTTAGGTTGTGGCCTTCACTAAAAGATATGAAGGTGGAATCTAGGTGTGAGAGTGATCACAATCCCTTGCTTCTTACCTTGATTGGGTATGTATTTAGGAGATCCCTGAACTTACAACGCACAGCAGTTCCTACCCCATTGTTGAATAATAATTACACAAGGGTTTGCTGGCCGAATGTGCTGTCTAATCCCCATTTGATAAATGGGATTTATAAATTGTTTATTGAGGAGATGGTAGTTTACGAGGAATATGAAGCTGACAATATTCCCATTCTTAGTATCCACGAAGAGATATCGAAGAAATTGCAAAGGTTTTTCTGTAAAAAGTCTATCTCTAATGAAACCCTTCGATGCCATTACGAACAATAACAAATGGTTTAATGAGGACTGTGTTAAGGCCAAGTCTGTATTAAAATCTGCTCTTATATTTGGCTCCCAATTGAAGATACAATCTGCTAGATGTATTTATAAGAAGGTTTTAATGCAAGCAAAAAAGTTATGGGAAGAATCTATCTGGCAGGGCCTGCTGGCCGCAACTAAAATTAATAATAATATGATGTTTTGGGAGCTATTGTCCAAAGGACAAAGAGGGGGCAGGAGGTGCATTAGGCATCATATACAACCTGAGAGCTGGGTGGATCATTTCACCCAACTCTATGGTGCTCCCTGTAATATTTCAATCTGTAACTCTCAAATTTGTGGTTCTTTTTTCCGTTGTTGGCCAGTTCAAGTGATAACCCAGACTTATTTTGCCTGGACATTTGGATCCCTGAGGACCCTATTTTTTCCTCTTTAGAGGACACTATAGCTGCAGTTAATTCCTTAAAATCTGGTAAAGCTCTTGCCCCAGACAAGATACCAGGAGATTTATATAATCTGAATTAACCATTTGGTCCTGATATATAAATTTGATCGCTAATAAAATTGCTGCTGGCGGTGTAATTACTTGGAAAGGAGCCGAAATACCTCCCATTTACAAAAAAGGTAACGCAAACTCTCCAGCCAACTATAGACCTATTAGTCTTAGTGACAATCTTAAGAAAATCTTTGCTAAACAGTTGCTGGAGAGGCTGACAAGTTGGGTCCAAGATCACCAGGTCCTTTCCTCGTTACAAGTGGGTTTCCGCCCTAAAATTAGCATGATAGATCAGGTCTTTAGGCTTGTGCTTTTATATTGGAAATATGTGGTCCTTGCTCAGCAAAGCCTATATGTTGTCTTTGTGGATCTTAGATCTGCCTTTGACTTGGTCCCATGGGAAAAGCTATGGGAAGTATTACATAGACTGGGTGTTCCATCTAATATGGTTCTCCTTTTGCAAAGGTTGCATGAAAACACATATGCGCAAGTGAGATGGGGTGATCAAGGAGAGCTGACAGAAAAAATTCCTATTCAGAGGGGAGTTCGTCAGGGTTGTGTTTTGGCCCCTATGTTATTTACCCTATTTATTAATGAGGTAGTACAAACCCTGGCTTCTTGCCTAAATGATGCTCCCACATTGAATGTGCAGAAAATTCCTATACTACTCTTTGCTGATGATTCCCTCTTTATTTCCAAGACCCCTATGGGCCTACAAGTCCTTGTTGACAGATTTACATTTTTCTGCATAGATTATGGCTTGGAGTTGAATGTTAACAAAACTAAATAAATGGTGTTTAGTCCTGGTCCCCGTAGGAGATGTACCATTAATTTGGATGGGACCCTTTTAAATAAGGTTAGTACTATAGACTACCTGGGTGTGAGGATATCATGTAATCTACATTGGAAGGACCAGATCAGTAAAAGCGTGGGGCTCCTTCAGCATAGAGTGGCCGCTATCCTGCATTTCTATAAAAGTTCTATATCTAAAGCTGTATCTCCAGCTATTAAAATCTATTTGGCAAAGGCGCAGGGTGCGGCCTCTTATGTTGCTGAACTATGGGGGTTTTCTGAGAGCCAACGATTATCTGTGGGAGAAAATAATTTTGCTAGGGCTTTAATAGCGTGTCCCCGTAGTACACCCTTGATCCCAATGTTTTTGAATCTTGGATTTAATCATATAGCCGATTTGATAGCCTTACGACCCTTGCTTTTCTGGGTGAGGATCCAGACTGTCCCGGAACTTACTGTATACAGAGATGCCCTCCTTGATTTATTAAGGAGACCGAATGTGGCCACTATCCCTTGGGTTAAATGTGTATCTAAGTGGTTTCGCACTTTGGGATTGGGAAGCTTTGGGGAAAACCCACACAATTTGGAAAAATCTCATAAGACTAATTTGAAAACAGCCTACTGGTCCTATGTAAGAAATAACTCTATTTGTTGTAAATCCTATGTTCGGTTGACCAATTTATTTATTGATTTTAAGTGGTACCCCAAGTTTGAACCGTATTTAGATCTTATACCTGATTCACTGGGGAAGAGCCTTTATGCACGTTTTCGTTTTGGGAGTCACCTGTTGCTGTCCCTATCTAAAAGCTGGGGATCCACTTTACTTTCTGACCTTTGTCCAATCTGTCATGGTAGCCCAGAAAATGTAGAACAATTTGTTTTTTTGTCCTGCCTATTCCTTGCCACGCTCAAAATGGATTTGTGTAATGTGCCGAGATTTGGGTCTGAGTCCGTGTCGTACAGCTATAAGAATTTTAAAAAGTGATACCTCCATTTTTTTATTTCTTGCAGTTAGCAAGTTTCTTGTGGCCGCTTGACATATATACGAAGTCATTTTTTAAATAATCTTTTATGAATTAAAATTAGGTCTATAAGTATTTTAAAGTCATGAAGTCTAAGATGTATTTGTTTCATGTTTTTTAAAATCTGCATAAGTTTTAATTTTGAATTAATTGTATTGATGCTTTGATGGTTATGATGACCGAATAAAGCTTGTTGTTGACTGAATCATTAATCCTATTGTTGTACTTTTGTCATCACTATGATTAATTGGACTTAACATAATTGCTCATGTTATAATTTAAGTCTCTGATCCACAGTATTTCCAATCTTAAACAACCTTTATGACCACAGGATAGTCGTTTCTGCAAAATATTCAATCAACCAGTTCTTTAAGTTTCTCCGCATCCAAATCTGCATTTGTTTACTTTTTTCACAGGGAAAATAGTAAATGGCTTTCCCTACACATAAAAATTGCATTTCATGGGGTGCTGTTCCATACGTAATGTAAAATGTAATTAATGTGGAGAAATGCCTTGGTAAAGTTTGGGAATAGCCAACACGTTATCACTTTATGGGCATTTGTCACATTGGCCTCGCCACTTCCCGTTCCAGTCTTATGGAAATACTATCTTTTCATCATCATCACCTCCTACGCCGACGACACCCAACTTGTACTCTCCCTCACCAAGGATCCCGCCAGCGCCAAGACCAACCTACAAGAGGGTATGAAGGACGTCGCAGATTGGATGAGGCTCAGCCGCCTAAAGCTGAACTCTGAAAAAACGGAAGTCCTCATCCTCGGCAACACCCCGTCCGCCTGGGACGACTCCTGGTGGCCCACGGCCCTCGGCACCGCACCGACCCCCGCAGACCACGCCCGCAACCTCGGCTTCATCTTGGACCCTCTTCTCACCATGACCAAGCAAGTCAACGCCGTGTCCTCCGCCTGCTTCCTCACTCTCCGCATGCTCCGTAAGATCTTCCGCTGGATCCCCGCCGACACCAGAAAAACCGTGACCCACGCCCTCGTCACGAGCCGCCTGGACTACGGCAACACCCTCTACGCCGGGACCACAGCCAAACTCCAAAACCGCCTGCAACGCATCCAAAACGCCTCGGCCCGCCTCATCCTCGACGTACCCCGCAACAGCCACATCTCCGCACACCTGAGACACCTGCATTGGCTCCCAGTCAGCAAAAGGATCACCTTCCGTCTTCTCACCCACGCACACAAAGCCCTCCACAACAAGGGACCGGAATACCTCAACAGACGCCTCAGCTTCTATGTCCCCACCCGCCCCCTCCGCTCCGCTGGCCTCGCACTTGCTGCCGTCCCTCGCACCCGCCGCTCCACGGCGGGTGGGAGATCTTTCTCCTTCCTGGCGGCCAAGACCTGGAACTCCCTCCCCACCAGCCTCAGGACCACCCAGGACCACTCCGCTTTCCGGAGACTCCTAAAGACTTGGCTGTTCGAGCAGCGATTAACCCCCCCTTTCCCCCCTAGCGCCTTGAGACCCGCACGGGTGAGTAGCGCGCTTTATAAATGTTAATGATTTGATTTGATTTGATATCTTTTCCATTTCTTCGCACAGTCTTCTGGCTTGCGAATCTATCCAGCTGGTAGATTTTCATCAGTAGTTTGTGGCATTTGCATCCTGAAAATGCCCTTTATTCTGACCTGTCATTTGAAAGCACAAATGGAACTTAGACTTATGAAAGTATTACCTTAAGCATTCAAAGAATTAGCCTGGTAATGACGTTGTACAACTCTCCAGGCTGCCGCTGAACCAAAGTAGTCTGGTGTACTTTTAAGGTGTCACTTGTCAGGCAGAACCAGCTGTCTGGTTGTGAAAGACCTATTGTGAACTTAAGTTGGGCTTAAAGTTTATTTACTATTGGTTAGCTTTATTGTCACCGGCTTTTTGTTTGTGTGAGTCTTGCTTCCTCTTCTGTGTTTCTCTTTGTCCCTCCCCTGGATCATGTTCCATTGCTTACTTTTTGGGAACTACATTTTTCTTTGCCGTTAAGCACTCCATAAGAGTGCATGTGTTTTCCAGCTGTATTCTAGTGTATTTCTGCTCCAACCTGCCACTGTCCATGTTGTTCTCTCTCTCTCACCCTTGTTCTTCTTCCCCTTGTTCCCCTTTACCCTTATGTTTTTTTTTTTTTGTTTGTTTTTTTCCTTTCCCATTGCTGTACTCTGCCCATGGCATTGCTTTCATGTTTGTGTACTTCTTTTGGAGTCCTGCTTCCCCCTCCCATCCACCTGTTTCCTGTCGATTACCCTTCTCCCCGTTTGCTGCCTACGTTCCCATCCGATCTGTTTGCTTTCAGCTTCCTTCCTCCCCCACCGCCCGCTTCCATTGCTTCCCCCTCTTACCTGCCCATTCTTAATTACTGCCGCTTCCCACCCGGCTGCCTGTTGCCCACTTGGATCTGCTCCTCGGTGCTGCCCTCCCCCTTCCTTTTTAGGTTTCACCTGCACAGCGCATGTACTGTACTTGCAAAGTTTTATGTAACTAAAAGGAATTCTTTAAAGGGACTTAAAACCCGCCCCTACTTCGGCCCTTACTTAACTTAACTTCCTGTTTGTTCACTTAAGCTTCACTCCAATGTTTCTTGAATTTACTTTTATTTTTATTGGCTAGCAGGTCAATTTCTTCTCTTCTTGTCTGCTTTCTGTTCTGCCTTTGCTGTCACGTGGAGTGTGCACGAAGTACACCTTCCGCTTTTTGGTGATTGGTAACTTATTAGTGTTTGTACGCGAAAAACATTAACTGAAAGCAAGAAAATTTGCATTGAAATGTGTGTAAATATGTTGCCCATCTTGCAATGAAATATTGAGTGCAGATGTAAAGCAAGCAGCAATTGAGCTCAATATATTGTGTTTTTCATTAAATAATAATTACATTTCTGATGAATTACAGTTGTAAATATTAAAACTATTTGTGTGTTTGTTTATTAAATTATCACTCATTGTTGAAGAAAAGTCATTTGTATTATTGGACAACTATATATTTCGAATTGTTATTCTTTCAGTGACTTAATAACAGGCAGTCTGTCTGTTAAAGTGCTGTTAACTTGCAGGCTCTAGGGTCATTATTTGCATGGTGCAGACGATGCAGTGGCACCGGGCCCAACAGTTGTCAGGGCTCCTCTTAACACCAAATATTTTACTACTAAACAGGTAGTCACAAATGCAGTAATCTTGCATGCTCTGGGTCTTTATTTGAATGGTGCAGAAGATGCAGAGGCACCAGGGCCAAAAGTTGTCAGAACTCCTTTAAACACCAAATACTGCTTTATTTTACTAGTAAATAGGCAGTTGTAAGTACAGTTATCTTACAGGCATTCTGGTCATGATTTGAATGGTGCAGCAGGTGCACTGGCACTGGGACCAAAAGTTGTTATAGCTCCTCTAAGCACCAGATATTGCTATATTTTACTACTAAATAGACAATATCAATTGCAGTTACCTTGCAGTTAAGAGTCGTGATTTGACTGGTGCAGTAGCACTTTACTAACTGCACATTAGTATACTCTAAATACAATGCCATATTAAACAAGGTACAAATTACGAGTTTGGAATATTAATTCAACATAAATCACAACATAAACAACTATTAACGTTTATCAAATTTAAAACAAACATTATAACCTTTTTCTGATATTTATAATCCAGTTAGTAAGATAGAATGCAGAAGAAAAAACAAAGACTAAATATGTTGGCTTTGCCAATGCTTGTTCATTTACCACAGCATTTCGGACTTTAAAGAAAATATGAAAACTGTGTTATTTTGTAGGCACACGTGTAATAGAGCATGCATGCCTACAGAATTGAATGTCTGCTTCATCCGGCTTTTATTTATTTAAGCTTGTCATGCTGCACCGCAACTTGCATATCCTGTACAGCATGGCAAAAAAGCATTGGCTTATTGACAAAGCCAGTAGGTCCCAAAGAGAACCTATCAGCTTTGCCAGTGCTTATTAAACATACGGTACAGCCTTGAAAGCGTGTATGTACAGGCATTTCTCCTGTGCACACAAGGCATACTCATGTATTTGTCCTGCCTACAACTCAGGAGAACAGTTGTAATTCTGTGGTTGTCTGTATGCATGCACAAAATTTACGTATAATAACTGCCCCATTAACAAATTCGGTTTAGACTTATAAATGTGTGCAAATTACGTTTTTTGTGTTTTAACATATTCCATTTTTAGATCTGGATTTTGATATAGAGCTGTGCTAACAGACCTATTTGCTAACAATTTAAAGTGGACTTTTGCCTCCCCCCCCCACCCTCCCTCCTGCTCAACCAGCCTCTTACAGCCACGCTGTCGCCTAGCCCAGTGAAGTGTTCATCTCTCACTTATTAGGGGTTTGGATGTATCCTTCCACCTCCTTGCTTAAACTGCATGTAGGACTACTTTTTTTTTTATATCCTTCCCCCACTCTTGCTAGCTCCCTCCTGTATGTCCTGTATCTCCTGTTCTTATGTGTTAATGCTGCATGTGTTAGTTCTTAAAGCCAGACACATTTGCTTTGCCAGTGCATGTTAATGGCTATATTATCATGATATTTCTCAAAATCATGAAGTTACTTAGAACAAAGGTCCACACTACAGTTTTGACATCGACTTCACAAACTTTTGATAATAACCTTTTGGCAATGAGGTTGAGCCTTGATACAGAGTTCGGGGGGTTGGTAGTCTTTACTTGAGAGACAACAGTTGGGAATTCCAGAGTGTGGACATTTTTGTGAACATCCCCTTTGCTTGTTCCTACCCAAACCTATAGCCATAAGGCATGTAGGACCAACAAGTTGGGGCTTGAAAGGTCCAGACTGGTGGAATCCCCTGCCCTAACCCCAGAGAAAGATATGGAAAAGAACAAAGAATTAACTTGCTCTTTGGACTGGGTCACAAATGGGAGTCTGGAAATTCAGGAAAAGAGGCGAGTGGCGAAGACCTAAACCTGTGTCACCTGAACCAGATATCTAGTACACTAATCACTTAAGTTTTCTGCACAGGTGACCTATATTCTTGCATTTTATAAAATTGACTTATATACCAGTAAGTCATAACTATAAAAACATAAAAACATAGATCATCTTGTCATTGTGGTGGAAACCTCTATCCCCTGGCTGTGGTGCCCTCAGCAGAGACAAAAATGGAGAAAAAAAATCAGCAAGAAAATTAGCTTATTGAGGTCCTACACAGACTAGCTTTCCAATTCTGAGACTAAATTCACCTTTCTTTGAGCTGTAGGAGTTTGACGTTTTGCAAAAAAAAGACAACTTAATTAAAGACTGCAGCTTTCAAGAAACATCTTTAAATCTCATTGCACACTGAATAATATGATTCTCCATTCAGATGACTGTGTAGTTTTTTGTGTCCTAATACACCCTCCAGCTAGTAAGTAGACTTTTCTGGTGGATACAATTCCTCACTTTTAGAATATTCCACAGGTTTCAGACTGGATGCAGAAGCTTTTCCAACAATACATCTCCATATCAGTAGGTTGTGCCATGTGGCTCTATAGTGCCCTGGAATAACAGGACAGAGCTGCATATGAGCACCTCTCCAGGACCCAGACATAATTTCCTTTTTTTCCATTCCTTCCAATGCGAATCTGGATCTCCACTCCAAATTTTATTGGCTTTCCGTTGGCTCCTGAAATAAAATCCAATAAGCTTAGGCAAAGGTGTGGAATTCATACCACCCGGCCCCCAAGACATGCTGTCTTTTGATATAGATTGGAAAATGTAATGTCTGTTTTGTCTAGTGGAGAACTAGACATAAATTTGTGGTAAATTGGTGCAGAACTAGAGCACTTTGGTGCTCACAGTCAATAAACATGATTGTAAGAAATCCCATACATACTGAAAAACTGTGTGGGGCTGTGAATGGCAAAAAACCCACAACTGGGCTCTAGCTTGTGACTGCCTGTGGAGCCCTTAGCCCACCCCAACTAAAATGTTACTCCCTGTTGGGGCGATAGCTGGTGGTGTTCTCAGGGGCATTGTTTTCCCATTGCCTTATGAAGGGCGGCTGCAGAAAGCAGCACAGGTCTGGTATTCCCCAAAGGCCTGGAGAAGCTACATAGGACGAGAAAGAACTATGCAGCTCCAGCTTCTAGTGCTCACCCCCAGCACTAGGATATATGCCCTAAGTTCTTTCTCTCCCACTTAACCTCTCAAGGGCCTGTCATGACTGCACCTCGAGCTCCATGCCTGTGCTGCTTGCTTTGCTTCACCTGGTGCTGTCTTCTTGTGCATCTGCGCTGCACCTCAGATTCCTGTCTTTGTGTCCCTCCCATTCCTTTTTGATCCCCTGTGCTTTCACAGCTGTTTGTGTTCTTAGCCTGTTAAACAGTATTTGCCCGCCCCACTTCACAGTTTCCAATAGTTCAGTCTCATGGTTCTTTTTTAGGTCGTAGCCTACCAGACAGCACAGCTCTCTGGTTTGTTAAAGTCATCTTGGAGACTTTCCGAAAGTTGACTTAGGAATGCATTCCACTCGTTGATTACCATTGGCTTTGTGGTTTGTAACTCACACTTTCTGTCTTTCTATTTGCTGGCTTTATTTGCTTTAGACTCTCCAGGTTCAGTTTGTCCTTCCTGTTTCCTAAACTGTATTTACTTTATTCTTCCATGAACTTACTTCCTATAAACAGGCCTTTAAATCTTGTTCTTACCTTGTAATATTTGCTGTGCACTTGCCCCTGTCATTTGTGCTGTGTGTGCATTCAAAGACAGAGGTCAAATACCAGGCTCTTCCAGGGAGCTTGGTGTTTTTTTTTTCTTTTTTTTTCTTTTTCTGACTTCGAAGTGAGAGAATTTGTGACAATCCTGCTGAGAACCCATGTAAGACGAGAAGGGATGTTTTTTTCCCTAGAACACAACAATAAACAAGCATTTGCAATGCAAGGGTCTCGCATTACATCGAGTTAGAGCTATTAGATTTATAAACTCCTAACCGGACTTTTCTTGCCACATTAAATGATAAAAAAAAAATGAGCGCAATTGCAGTGCGAAATAAAGAGAAAAAGTAGTCCAGAAACCATAAAGAAAACATGGAGCCTCGTATGTTTACAGTAGTTTACCGGTGCTCTCAAGGAGGGCTAAACACCGGAAAAGGTATGACGTATGCATCCTTTTCACGAATGAAAACAATCAGATTTTAAAAGGTGATGGCATTTGCACACATTATCATTTATGTGCAGCCAAACCACATTTTGCTGCAAATGTCATAGTTGTTTCAATTGAAATGTGTTTCTGTAATGGCAGTGCGCTACCACACCATACATACTCTACACTAAGCCAAGCCCCTCAATCTAACCCAGTCAATTCCACCTCTCTCCAGTCTACTGCACTACTCTCAGATCTACCCCACTCTGCTCCTATTCACCAGGGTCTACCTCACTCCAACCTACTGCACACTACTTCACCCCAATCTAACTCACTTCAGTGTACCTCAGTTCAACCCACTCCACTCCAATCTTCCCAGATCCACTCCAGTCTGCCCCACTTCAATCTACTCCATTTCACTCTACCCCACTCTGCTTTACCCTACCCTACTCCACTCCGGACTCCGCTGTAATCTATCCAACTGCTCTCAACTCTATTTTACCCCTCTACCCCACTCCACTCTACCTAAATCTACACCACTCCAATCTACCCCACTTCTCTCAAATCTACCTCACTCCAGCCCAATCCATCCACTCCAATCTACCACACCCACTGTACCCCAATTTACCTCACTCCCATCACCCCTCTTCCATCTACCCTACTCCGTTCTACCCCCACTCGATTACAATGTACCCTATTTTAATCCACCCACTGTACCTCACCCTAATCTAGCCACTCCAGTCCACCCCACTTTTCCCCAATCTCTCCCTCCTCTCCAGTATATCCAGCTCCATTTCACTTCAATCCACTCAATCTTACCCACTCCAATCTACCACACTCTATCCAATCTACCCCACTCCACGTAACCCTAATCTGCCACATGCTACTCAAATGTACCCCTCTCAATTCCAATCTTAACCACTCTACCCCACCCCACTCTACCCCACCCCACTCTACCCCACTCCAATCAATCCCAATCCACTGCGCTCCGATCTTCCCCAGTCTACCACAATCTACCCTAACATATCCCACTCCAGTCTACCTCACTCAGGGATGTGGAATTCCTATCGCCCGACGCCCGGGACATCTTGTTTGGGGTCAAGGGCAACAAGTTTTTAGGTTTACTTTGTCCTTGGGACAAGTAGGCCCAACCCTCTGCAGCACAAACCCTTTAGCTGCCTGGTTACAGAGAGTGGAACTCTCTGCAGTTGAAGTAATGTGTTTCTAAAAGGTAATGCTGTTCGAACTTGTATTTAGGGTTCATTATTTGAAAGCCTTCATTATTAGGGTGAGTGCTGTAAATAAATGTTTTAAGGTCACACTTCAGTACTGGCGTTGGTTCCAGTACAAAAAAAAAAAAAAAAGTGTATACACATGTTTGAAAAGTTTAGGCTATGAGGCTAAGTATAATGCTCCCAGAATGCTCTCTGATTAGATGCAAATGAAGTGTCATTTAGTAAAATGTTTTGATGCATGCTAGTATTTCCCAAAAATATTTCTAATGGAAAATCAGTGTAACCATTTTCAACACGATTATGGGAAGCATGAAAATAAACAAACACCGACAAAGCCAACTGATCTGACATATTTTTATAAGTCCTTTAGTTTCATCAATGCGTGTCTTGTTTTGACATGGCATTTGTAACACTTTATTGTTGTGGGAGCTACTAAGCCTTCAACATTGTAACAAACACTGGCAAAAAAAAACCAAAACGTTTTTGAACTCTAAAAGCACACGTTGCCACCAGTGGCATAACAAAGGCCCTGCAGCCGCCCTCCAAGGGGCCCCTTCAGCACAGCACCTGCCCTGAGTGAGTCTGGAGAGGGGGCTCCTCCATGTTCTTTGCAAAGGGGCACCCTCCAGTTTCGTTATGTCACTGATTGCCACTGTAGTTCCTGATACTGAACAAAACTACTTTGTGTGCCAATATGCTCCTTGTGGAAGAGCAGAATGCGATCACTCACAGTAAAGCCAGCCGAAAGAGAGAGAAATAGAAGTTTAATAAAAACAAAATGTCTTTGTTAACACCAGACCTAATTAGGGACCAAGACCCACATGTAGGTAGCTTTTTGCATGTCGCAAACAGCGACTTTCGCTGTTTGCGATGTGCAAAAAGCACATTGCGATGCACAAACCCAGTTTTGTGATTCGGTAACCTGGTTACCGAATCGCAAAACGGGTTTGCGACTCGCAATTAGAAAGGGGTGTTCCCTTCCTAATTGTGAGTCGCAGTGCAATGTAGGATTGTTTTGCGAATGCGGGCACAAACCAATCGCAGTTTGCACCCATTTCAGATGGGTGCTAACACTTTCGCAAAAGGGAAGGGGTCCCAATGGGACCCCTTCCCCATTGTGAATGTCACTGTAAAAAAAAATTCAGAGCAGGCCTGCTCTGAAAAAGTGAAACGAAAACGTTTCATTTTTCGTTTTTGTAATGCATCTCGTTTTCCTTTAAGGAAAACGGGCTGCATTACAAAAAAAAAACCTGCTTTATTGAAAAGCAGTCACAGACATGGTGGTCTGCTGTCTCCAGCAGGCCACCAGCCCTGTGAGGGCCGCCATTCGCAAGGGGGTCGCTAATTGCGACCCACCTCATGATTATTCATGAGGTGGGCATTTGCGAAGCCCTTGCGAATCACAGATGGTGTCAGGGACATCATCCTACATTCGGATTTGCGACTCGCAATTTGCGGGTCGCAAATCTGAACCTACCTACATATGGCCCCAAATTCTTAAAGAAAGTCACAAAAGTGCACCCATGGTATATGTCGTACCCCTATAAAATATTTGTGAACTGTATTTTAGCATGGGTAAATACGCATGTGTAGATTTGCTCATGTGAAAATCTATTGAGCATTTGCAAGTTCATTTTCCCTCCAGCCACTTTCTTCCCAACCCTGGAAGAAGTTCTAATTCTGCCATTGTCAGGAGTAAATGTCCAACCTTTCTTATTATGGGAAAATATTAGAGAGAAGCTGGTGAAAATCTTTAAAACATGCAGGTTAGTAGGTTTGCAGACTCATAGGCATTCCAGCCCTGGAACTATTGCTTACTGCTTCCTCCTGCCCCAGTATGCAGATCTGCAGAAAGGTGGCAAAATAAGGAAATTGCTACAGTAGGGATTGAAACTGCAAGTATTCAAGCCCTACTATGGTAGTAGCCCTGGCATAATCAGAGAGGCTATTATCAGAGCTCTTACATAATGAGATTGCTGCCATAATTTGGCGCCACACTACATGGCACCAAAGGGACAAGTAGATCTTTTTACGGGACAAGTAGATTTGAGAAGCAACCTGTCCCCTGGACAAGTAGATATTTTAATAAATTCCACACCCCTGCTCACTCCACCCCATTCTACACCAACCCCACTCTAATGTACCCCACTCTAATCTATCTGATTCAAATCTGCCCCAATCCAGTTTACCCCAGTCCACTGTGCTCCACTTTTCCCTAATCTACCCCACTCCAATCTACCCTAATATATCCCACTCAAGTCTACCCCACTACACCCCAGTCTACCCCAGTTCATTCTATCTGAGTTCAGTCTACCATGCTAATCTACCATACTCGCGCACTCCAATCTACCCTAATTTACCCCACTCCATTCTGCCCCTCTTTACCCCAATCCACTCTACCACAGTCTACCCCAATCCACTGTACCCCAGTCTACCCCATACCAGTCTACCCCACTCCAATTGACCCCATGCCACTAACTTCTAGTCACGCTGAAAAGCAGCCACACTGGTGTACAACATGGCTAAAACACAATCGCTTAGGCGAGACCTATTGCTTTGCCAGTGCTTGTTTTCAGGATGCTGGTCTGCTCATCATTTTGTCCTTCCCTTGCCTTTTTACACCCACTGCATGACTTAAAACGATCTTGGCCTTGAGTGCCCCATATCCTTTGTTTAGGCCGATTTGCTTACGAGGTAGTTATGGTTGAGGAAAGACATTAAAGCAAGAACCTATTCTGCATAAAACACCTTTAGTTAAAAGCATAACCCAGAAAAACATTGTGGATTATCTCTCTCAGAAATTAACACACATGCAATTCTTGCTTGCTGTCATGATTTGTAGAATATAATAAATGGTTCAATTCTAACTGTATGTCTTCTAATTTTGCAAGAGACACACTTTTATACATTTATTAAATCGAATATTTTATTTAATGCAAATATGGTTACCTGGCTTACTTCTAATTTACCCTACCAAAATACAGAAGTAGATTGCCAGTTTACTTTCGTTGTTAGCACATTTCAAAGTTTGCCTGTATGTTTTTTGGCCATTTTCAATAACCCCAATTGTTTTCGCTCCGAGTTTTACTCTATCTTCTTTGTTTTTCTTGGTCTATCCCCTACACATAGCTGGTTGCTGTTTCTAATGTTTTACAGGGATTATCCAGACTATGTGCAATTATCTTATCAGCATTTCATTACCATTAATATTTTCAGACATTAACTCCATCCGATATGAAAGATGGTTGCTTAGAGTAATTCAAGAAATGGTTAGTGCAGGCATGTGAATACTTGGCCTCGTTGAACACCATTGGAGCCAGTAAACGCCTTGTAATAAATTATTGCAATAACCGTGTTTCACTAAACCTTTAGCAGCAAATTTACAAGTATTAAGCATGCCTTAAAGGCATTGATCTAGCAATTGTTAAATATTTCTCCCACAGCTTTGCTAGAAAGAGAGCAAAGGGATTTAAATTTTTCGCTGACATTTCTGGTATATGTAGTTCATAGGTTTAGGTCTTACCCAAACTCTTAAATGAAGCAAATGTTGAGTTGCTTCCTAAACGAACAGTAGAGTGGGAATGTACTGCCAGAAAGCTGGCGAACTAGTGCTTTAAACCTGTACTTCTGATGGATACAACTACCTGTGGATTCCTCACCTTATGAATTCTCCCAATGCACCAGCATTCAACTGAAATTTTCTTCCCAGCTCTTCAGGTCGACGGGGATGTCACAATTGCACTGCTCCGCACGCAACTCCGTCTGACGACATCGTGGTAATAAGTCCTCGCCGGCATGCTGACATCAGTTCACTTTTTTCTGTGCCTTCAACGCTAACGGTTTTCTCCTAGCTCTTAGGGAGCTACTGTTTCGAAGGTGCCTTTTTGTCTCTAGTTACAATGTCTCCTCCTAGAAAGTCAGGGTTCAAACCTTGTCGTGAGTGCTGGGGTCGTATGTCTGTCACAGACCCTCACGATGACAGCTTATGGTGTCTAAGTTCAGAGCATGACATGGAGGAGTGTGTGTCCTGCCAAAGGATGAATCCGAAGACGCTGAAGGAGAGAGAAGCCAAACTCTTTATGGCTAAGACGAAGAAAGAACACAGAAATCATCGGAGATCGTCTTCCCATAACTCATCGAAGAAGCATAAGAAGCGGCTCCGCCTTGACTTTCGCCGTTGTTCAGCTAGAGGTCGTTCACAATCCAGGTCTCCATCTAGACGGCATTGTGCGACGTGGGAAGTTAGTTCTACTGTGACCACACAGCCTCAAAGTCCTCGGGCTTCTCCGGCACTATCGATCTTCGAGGTGGTTGGGCCCCAAGAGAGTCCTTGCTTTTACACCTAGGGTGCAGGATTCTGATGCCCAGCCGACCCAAGTGCTGCAGGAAGATCAGCGGTATCTTGCCATCCCTGCTCCGGGAGCGGATCCAGTGGCATTTTTGAATGCCATGATCAACATGTTTAATTCTATGGCCCCTGCTGGTCCACCGGTCCTTTGGCATTCTCCTTGGGCTCTGACTCCATATAAGTCGGCGCCGTTCATGCCTTTTTATCCAGCTGAGTATGCCGGTTTGGCACCAATGACAATGCCTTATAGGCCTGCGGCGCCGATGATGTCGCCTCCTACACAGTCAACACCAGTGACGGGACCTCATGTGTCCACGGCACCGATGGGATCAGCTCCTGCACCAGATGGATCCCGATTGGATCGTATTGTGTCTCCTTCTTCTCCTGGTCTATGTCTATCGGTCCTGAAGCCAATGTCTTCAATGTCAGCTAGCTCTATGTCAACGCCGAGGTTGAAGGCCAGGTTCAGGTCGCGGAGGAGAGCACTGAGGCTCTTGGAAGAACAGGCGTACCAGAGGCAGCTGCTGGAAGAAGGAGAGATTGTTGAGCCCTTGGGGGAATTTAAGGGCCTGGACTCAGCTAGTGGGCTGGAGACTTCCCCTGAGTGGGATCATTCATCTCCAGGGGAGTTTACAGAGGAAGCGGCTTCCTTCTATTCTGTGGCCAGGAAGGCGGCAGATTTCTTGGACCTTTCATTGCCGGCTGCTGAGGTTAAAACGAACATTTTGACAGGTCCTGCATCCTTCTTTGGATTCAGCAGAACCATTGCTTCCATTTAATGATGCTCTTACAGAGTCTATATTGGGGGTTTGGAGGAAGCCTGCTGTAAACAGAACTGTTGCAAGACGGTACAGGGTGGCTCTGGGAGATCCAGGATTTTTATTACAGCATCCGACTCCAGAGAGTTCAGTGGTCCAGGCCTCATGTTCAGCACGTTCTGCACCAGGCTCCTTCCCTGTTACTCCTTCAGACAGGGAGTCCAAGAGGATGGAGCAGTCAGCCAAGAAGACTTTTTCATCCTGCAGTATGACCCTAAAATCGGTCAATGCTACCTGTGTGTTCGGTAGATATGTGCACGCCCTGATGGACGCGGATAAAACTGTAGTTCCTGACTTACCGCAGAATATGCAGGGGGCAGTTCAGTGAGCTCCGCTGCGGCTAAGCAGATCATGCAGTCTGGTCTGGATACTATAGACTCAGTGGCCAGGGCGATGGGTACTTCAATCACTACCAGGAGGCATGCATGGCTGAGGTCTTCTGGCTTTTTTACGGATGTCCAGACCACTTTATTAGACCTGCCTTTCAAAGGAGAAAAGTTGTTTGGGGCCAAAGCTGACTCTGCCTTAGAGTGCTTCAAGGACAGTAGGGTCACAGCGAAGTCTTTGAGTCTACAGGTTTCCACTATTACCCCTTTCAGGTCCTTTCGGAGGTTTAGGGGGTTTGGACGTGGAGCCTTTTATTGTGGAAACCCTGTCCACAGTCCAACAGCCTGCCAGCCTTCCATATAGATCCCTTAGAGGGCGGGGGAGAGTTTGGACAAGAGGGACCACCCAGCAATACCCTGCATCATCCTCTTCCTCTGGGTGAGCACAACAAGGAGAGCAGCCCTAGTTTTCTACCCATTTTGAGTCACACTTCTCCTGTAGGGGGAAGGTTAGTTATTTTTCTCCGCGAGTGGGAGTTAGGCACATCGGACTCCTGGGTTCTAAATATTGTGAGGAAAGGATATGCCCTTCCTTTTCGGGAGTTCCCCCTCCCATCCCTCCCCGTCCTTTGTTTTGTTCAGAAGACCATCTCTTGTTGTTGCAGCAAGAGGTTCAAGTCCGGTTATCAAAAGACGCAGTGGAGTTGGTTCCAGAGCAGGAAAGGGGCCAGGGTTGTTATTCAAGACATTTCCTGATCCCCAAGAGGGATGGTCGATTGAGGCCGATCCTGGATCTGACGATTTTGAATTGGTTCCTCAAGCAGGAGAAATTCAAGTTGCTGACTCTGGCGCAGGTGCTTCTGGTGTTGAACAAAGAGTTTTGGATGGTGCCTGTCGACTTGAAGAATGCTTACTTTCATATCCCTATTCTCAAGTCGCACAGGAAGTATCTCCGGTTTGTGATGGGGTCGCAACACTACCAGTTTGCCGTCCTTCCTTTTGGTCTTACTTCAGCACCTCGAGTCTTCACGAAGGTGATGGCGGTGGTTGCAGCAGGTCTCAGGAGGAAAGGAATATCGGTATTCCCTTACCTGGACGATTGGTTGATCAAAGCCAAGTCTCCAGAGCTCGTGGTGCATCACCTGCAAATGACAACTCAGTTGTTGTTTGACATGGGCTTTTCAGTAAACGTGCCCTCACCTGGAGCCTTCTTAGTGCCTCCTGTTCATAGGGGCAGTACTGGACACAACATTGAAATGGGCCTATTCTTCGCCTCAGCGGATTCAGGACATTCAGGCGTTGATTCCAATGTTTCAAAACGGAACAGTTGTTCCAGTCCTCAAGGTCCTACGTCTGCTCGGTCTGTTCACTTCTTACTTTCTGTTGGTCACTCATGCACGCTGGCACATGAGGGCTCCTCAGTGGTGCCTCCGTAAGCAGGGGTTTCAACACTAAGGGGATCTTGTGGAGTCAATAACTATCTCCAGAGACGCTGCAGCAGATCTACGATGGTGGACTGTGGACGGCAACCTTTCCCAAGGAAGGCTGTTTTCACTACCGCCTCCGGGTGGCCACGGTCATAACGGATGCTTCCACTCTAGGGTGGGGAGCTGATCTGGGGGACCTTGACATCAAAGGTCGTCGGTCTCCAGTGGAACAGACTTTCCATATCAATCTGTTAGAATTGCGGGCAATATGTCTGGCTCTCAAGGCCTTCTTTCCGACCCTTCACAGTCAGCCAGTTCAAGTCTTGACGGACAACACTACCGCGATGTGGTACATCAACAAGCAGGGAGAAGTAGGGTCGTACCTTCTCTGCAGAGAGGCTCTGCGACTCTGGTCCTGGATCAGGACTATCGGATTTTCATAGTAGCAAACCATCTGGCCGGAGTTCTCAACGTACGTGCGGACAGTCTGTCAGCATTTATCAGCCGATCATGAGTGGCGTCTCCATCCAGACCTGGTCCTTCACATCTTCCAGATGTGGGGTTTTCCACATATAGACCTGTTTGGCACTCGGGAGAATGCGCACTGCCCGTCGTTCTGCAGCCTCCAGTATCCGGTGCAAGGAGCATTGGGGGACGCATTTCAGATGTCTTGGTACAGTAGTTAGTTTACACACCCCCCCCCCCCCCATATACCATTGATTCCTCAGATTGTGAGGAAGATTTGCCAAGACCTGCTCCAAGTCATTTTAATAGCTCTGGATTGGCCAAGAAGGGTGTGGTACGCAGACCTTCTTCAACTCTCACTGCCCTCCGCTCCGTCTCCCTCACAGGGCAGACCTCCTATCGCAGTCGCAGGGGCAGGTTCTACACCCCCACCTCCAGAGCCTGCTTCTACATGCCTGGAGATTGAACTGCGCAATCTGAGTTCCTTTTCTCTCCCACCAGAAGTGGTGGATGTTATCTTATTGGCCAGGCGACACTCCATCAAGTGTGTTTATGCCGGCAGATGGGCAAAATTTGTGGCTTGGTGTGGAGAGAGACAAATTGATCCTTTGAAAGCCCATTTGTCTGATGTTTGCTTTGAATTTAGCACAGAAGGGTTGTGCAGTTGCGACTGTCAAGGGCTATTTATCAGCGCTGTCGGCCTTTCTGTGCCTTCTTGATTAACCTTCCTTATATAAGTCCCCTATAGTTGATAGGTTCTTAAAAGGTCTTACTAATAGGTTTCCTCCCACTCCGTTTCTCATGCCTCAGTGGGATTTGAATTTGGTTCTTACTTTTTTAATGGGTTCACCGTTTGAGCCTATACATTCTTGCCCGTTAAGGCTTTTAGTTTTGAAAACAGTTTTCCTCACTGCTATCACGTTTGCTAGGTGTGTGAGTGAGCTCCCTATACATCTTTCTATGCTGACAAAGTGGTGCTGGGAACCAGGGCGGCTTTCCTTCCTAAGGTTGTCCCTCCCTTCCATAACGGGCAGTCTATAACACTCTCATCCTTTTACCCTCCTTCCTATCCATCGAAGGAGGAGGAAAGACTTCTTTGCTTGGATCCAAGAAGGGCTCTGAGTTTCTACATTGGGAGGACAAGAGACTTTAGGGTTGTTGATCAACTTTTCGTTGGATATGTGGGCAAGATGAAATGCAGAGCTGTCCATAAGAGAACCTTATCCAGGTGAGTCATTCTTTGCATCTGTTATTCGTTGGCAAAGAAGGTTCCACCTGAGGGTATTAGAGCTCATTCTACCAGGGCTTAGTCTCCCACTTCGGCCTTGGCTAGAGGTGTCTCTAAGTTGCTGGGTTCTGTAAGGCCGCAAGTTGGGCTTCCCTCCACACTTTCGCTAAGCATTATTGCTTGAACTCAGAAGTTAGGAGGGACGGCCATTTTGCACGTTCTGTGCTGCAGGATTTCTTGGTGTGACCAGTCAGGCACCCACCACCGGGTGCGGTACTGCTTTGAGACTCTATTCATAAGGTGACGAATCCACATGTAGTTGTATCCATCAGAAGAACAAGTTACTTACCTTCGGTAACGCTTTTTCTGGTGGATACCTTAGCTACCTGTGGATTCCTCATAGTCCCACCCGCCTCCCTGTTGCCTGTCTGGTCATACCAAGACTTTTGTTGCTGGATATGTATATACATTTTTGCTGTTGTTATATGACCAAAATGGTGATTTATATTTGTTTTTGGATTGGAATATATATGTTGTTCTTGTGAAGGCGGTGTTCACCTGTTGGCCTCAAAGGCACGCAAAAAAATGGTGAAAACTGACGTTAGCATGCTGGCGAGGACCTATTTTTGCCACAGTGCCGTCAGACGGAGTCACGTGCGGAGCCGTGCAATTGTGACTACATGAAGAGCTGGGTAGAAAATTTCCGTCAAATGCTGGCACATTGGGAGAATTCATAAGGTGAGGAATCCACAGGTAGCTAATGTATCCACCAGATAAAGTGTTACCGAAGGTAAGTAACTTGTTCATTCCACTTCCATGCCCTAGTGCTACACATATTTATGATCTAAATCACTAGGGGGTCACTGCATTTTGGTAATCTTTTTGTGAAAGTGCGTTCAGCACGAGGTGCTGCTTTCTGGAAGAGCTTCCTCACCCCCTAAACATTGTGCCAGCTAAGACATCAAATGTGCCTTGAGCTCAGATGCTGCATGAGCGTTATTGACCCCCAGTGTCACATAGCATTCCAGAATGTCAAACTTTAATCCAGGCATCTCCAACGATTAGCTACTAGCAGCCCTTCAGCTACCCCTAAGTAGCTCTCCTCTGTGCAGCCCCACCTCCTAAATTAGAAGCCTTTTGCTTAGTTGCAAATTGATATATGTTTCCCAAAATAAAAAGTGTGTATTCAAGACTAAAATGTGTTTATTTTCAGAACTCATTCCCTCATGTTTGGATACAAATGGTTTGATTTCCATAATATATTCAATGTATTTTGAACTGATACTTGAGTGCTAAATCGTGAGCATTTAGGAGACTTATTATTGATATTATCGCACCATGGTGCCGCGGGCATTGTAGCTTTGGCTGTCCTGTGTTAACCATAAAGAGGTATTCTAAATTGATAAATCCTTTTTCACATTACTGCTAGCAAATATGCTTGATGCACTGAGGTGACCCCTGCCTGTAATCTTGCATGTGATAGCCAGTAATGTAATCCTGTCTGATGTGCTCACTATTACCACACTAAAAATACTTGTAGCCCGGCATGATTTTAATTCAACTTATGTAGCCCTTATTATAGAAAGGGTTAGAGACCCCTACTCTAATCTTTAGCTACCATAATTAGAAGTGTCTTTCTAAGTAGGTATTTGTTAAATGCATGGTTATTGACAGCAGAGAAGGCTTGCTGGTATCTAGCTCTGTATTTGCCAAACCTCTACCTATACAAAGCTGGTGTTGTGCCATGATAATGCTAGGCAGCTGCCTATGGTACCCACAGCACAAACGGCAGGGGCTAGAATTATCAGTCACCTTCATGTCCCCATTACCAGAGTACAAATGTCACTTTCTTAACTATGCCAAATATTTTTGCATAGTTAACAACCAGTGAGGCTGTCAATGACTGGGGTAGAGTCAGTGCAATTTAGGCTTTGTGTGAGAAAACTGGGTTGATTGCAAAAGCCCCATAACTTTTCGCCCCCATTTTTCACTTTTTGCTGGTGTTTTCCTGACTCTGATCGTGCCCTGGGTACTGCCAACCAGTTACAGGGCATCTGCTCTGTGTAAAATGAGTATGCAAATTAGGATAATTATAATTGGCTATGTCAACCTACCTCTAAGTCCCTATTGTATGGTAGGGCATGTATGTTTAGGGACACCAGTATAGGTGCACTGCTGAGGTGCCCAGGGTCATTTTAAAGGCATGCCTGCCTTGCTGGCAGCTTTTAAATTAAACTTACATGCAGATTCAACTTTGGAATTAAAAGTACTTCCAAAGTCTTAAACTACCTAATTTTTACATATGTCACCCCTAAGGTGTGACTTAGGTGCCCCCAGGTGTGTGTGCATTGTAAATGTAAGCAGGGACCTTATAAAATATGTTTTATGCGCCCTGGTGAGATAAATAGCTACATTTGTTTTCCCCTCATTGTAGTGAATAGGCTCCTTAGGCTAAAATGGGGATACTTTATTTTAATTACTAAAGTCTCTAAAGGAGCTAGACCTGTCAAGTTTGGTATTAGACTTGATGTTATCATAGGCACAACAACTTGCCACTGTTGAATTTAATATAACTTTCGCCTAGAAAGAGTTTTAGAACTCATCCTATAAATTACCAGGTTTCAGCTGCCCTTCTCTGATTGGCCAACGTCTGGCAGCCTGGCCAGGCTGCCTTGATGAGGTGTGAAGTGGCCTGGGCTGAACACAAAGGAAGTGCCTGAGGGAGGAGATCTGCCTCAGCAGATGGTGAAACAGGATGGGGGAGAGCAGCCAAACTGATCTTCAGAGGAGGGAAGGACATTTGGAGCAGCTCAGAACCACCTCAATTTCCTGCAAACCCAGACAACCAAGTGGCCTCCTGATTAGATAGGAGAAGGGTGTGTTAAGGATTTGTAGCCACACCTAACCTCCAAAATTCAGTTTCTGCCATTTTGGATTTTTAAGAAATGTTGCTCCCTGAGATGTTTTTTGCCACACTTCCCAGAAAGTGGCCATCCAAGAGGGTAGTGGCCTGCCTATGATTGAACAGTTGCCTCCTGTCCCCCACCCTTGCTTTTCGCCCCAGGAGCAAGGATCACTTTGGCAGAGCTGCACCCACACCTCAGATCCCTCCTGGAAGACGATACTGGAGAAGGACTGGCCTGGTGGGCCCCTTGCCTGCACCTGGACCCTGCACTCACAAGGACTGCACTAGCTGCACACCTTGGACTTCAACAAGAAAAGGACTTGGCCCTGCTTCTGCAATTCCAGGAGTGGACTCCCTGTAAGCTACAGGTACAAAGGAGCTGTCCAGTGTCCCCAGCATCAAGTCCTGCAAGAAGAGCCCAGCTGACCAGCGTCCAGTGGCCATTTGGGGATTCTGACGAGGTGCATTCTGGGAATTGTAGTCCGATCTCCCAAGGAACAACTCAGTTTCTGGAACCTTGGATCAAGTTGTGGACACTTCAAGGACCCAAAACGGACCTTTGGAAGAAGGTCCCGAAGTTTGGAGGCATTTGGAGCAACTGTTGTAAACAGCTCCATAAGTTGAAAAGTTGCGTTGTGGCAGTTGTAGTCCCAGACCCCAAGAGGCAAACCAAAGCCTCTGAGCCCTTGGCTGGTGCTGAGGACCCCTTTCCTGTATCAAGAAACACTTCTGAAAGTAAATGTAACAGTGTTACATCGTGAGTGGTCTGAACTCTGGACTTTGTCCCTGTCCAGTGTGACCTTTTTTTAATTCTTTGAGCCCTATTTGCGTCGAAGCACTAGAATTACTTTTAATCTTTAAAAAATCTCATCTCCGGTTCACTACATTGGATTTTTGTCGTTTTGGTGTCATTTTAAAGATAAAAATATAATCTATGTTCATCAATTGGTGTTGGATTTGTGTTATGGTTTGTGTTGTACTTATTTACTGTTTTGTGATTTTTAAATGCTTTACTCAGTTGTCTCCCAAGTTAAACCTTGGCGCACGTTGCCAAGCTACCAAGGGTTGAGCTAGGATTAATTTATTGAGACCTAATTGGACCTAGTGTTGGGGCTAGTGGCCTATTGCTAGGTGTAGGTACTTACCTGCCCTTACCAATAATCCACTTTCCAACACTTTGTATGGTATGTGACTGCTTATGTCCATGCTGTGGATGATAGGCAACAGTTTGTCAGTAAGTCTTGTGATTTCTCTAGAAGCCAAGCCATCTCATAGTGCTGTATACAACAGCTATAAAGAAAATGGGCAAGGGCAGAATGCAATAGCTAAAACAACCAGAGCAAGATGTGGGCAAATACTGTTTAACAAGATGTTGGAACTTCAGCACAAGTGTCTTGCACAAAAACTTGAGAAATGTGTTTACATCTGGAGATGCTAATCAGGAGGTCTATGAACACATAAGGTGTATCAATTCTCCTGTAGTGGGGATGGACTCAAAGCCTTAAATGCATCTTGGCCACATCAATAGCTAGCCAGCTTCAGAGAGGTGTGGGACCTCTGCTTTCTTTTTCGTATCTCCATCATGTAGGGCAAGCTTCTTTCGTGAACACACTTTGTGCAACAGCCTATTGTCATTCACTGATTCTGGGATCACCTGGAAGGTGAGATTAGCTAGCAGAGTAGGCCTTCTTGTTATTATATTATTTTTTATATATATGTGTGTGTGTATATATGTGTATATATGTGTGTGTGTGTGTGTGTGTGTGTGTGTGTGTGTGTGTATATATATATATATATATATATGCAAAAAAGAGAATAGAGAACTCTGGGTAGTTCCCAAGTTTAGGTGGAGAGCAGCTCTAGTAAGGAGCACCCTGCAACACCAGCGACACTCTAAATTTGCTCACCTCAAATGTCTGTTTATCTAGCAAAGTATTTAAGCATTGGATCAGCACAGTGCTATCCACGCCGAGCACAAAGCGTGCAGAAGTTGTTTCTATATGGTGTGTGCTTTTCCAGGCTCTGTATGGTTGTGAGGTGTGTCATTCTGCTTTGCTGTTGGGGGGGGGGGGCAATTCTGTCATGGGGTAAATGTGTAATTAGTTACATAGTGTGTGACTGTGGGGGCGTGGGGTGTGATTGTGGAAGCAGATGCATGTCAGCAGCAATAGGTGTGTGTCAGTGCTGGAGGTATGGGAGAGAGCTACCTAGAAACGAAGCAGAAAGAAAGAGTAAAGATATCTGAAATGAGAGCATGTAAATCATTAGTGTTTGTGTCTGCATATATAAATGATGTACAGAGCCGAAGGGACATTGTTTGTTTTTTTTTTTTTCTTTTTTTGTTTTTTTTTAACAGGACATGTAGATTTCTGTAATATTGTGTCCCTTGGACTAGTAGGTTATCAAACAAATTTCACACCTAGGGAACAGTGCCTATTTCAAAACTACAGGGCTCCATCCATAATGTCTGTAAGAAACAGTTGTTTGTTACTGACCTACCCAAGGTTTGTCTCTGGTGTTGGGCTCGGGGAATGATGCAGTGTTATGCAACTAGTGCACCATCAGGCACTCAAAGGCGATCCTGGACTGAGAAGCAAAGCTGTACTTTGCCAAATACAAGAAGTTGTTGCAGGCCTCGCCAAAGTCCTGCTTTGTTAGGGGTGCAAGAGCCACTCGTTGGGCAATTACAGCGGTCGGAGTCCTCCAGTAAGTTGACACTCAAAATAGAAGTTTGTCCCCGTGCACCCTGAATTTCCCAGGCCATTGCAGCATTGCATCAGATTGATGCCTTGAAGGAGGGCATATTGCAGATATTTGACAAGATTCTACGAAATTAATAAAGCGCAACTGAACAACATACAATCTGTTTCCAACCCAATATCCCTACTATAGCAGACACACAAACAGAGGCTCCATTATCTTCATGGGTTTGCTTGTAATCAAAGCCTGCCATCACCTGGAGAGGATTATGGTGGATGGAGACGGTTACCTCCTCATTATGATGGTGACAATTGTTACATACATTTAGACGAGGCCAGTGGTTGTGATGCATCCTCTGATACAGGGTTGAACTTGCCATTTGGAGAGTTCTTCTTTTGCAGTGAGGGCTTGGACCTTAACTACCCTTTATTGCGGTTAATTCAAATGTCCTAACCGAAATCTTACGGCCTGTACAAACTACACCTGAACACTTGCACACGTCTAGTAAGACCCTCACTGACCTTCTAATGGGCCTCTTGTCAAAGCCCTTTTTCTGCTCACCAGTGAAGATGTAGGTGCAGCGACGTCACAGACTGGTACCTAATGGCTCTCATTTCCTCACTGAACATTGTGCTCCTCAGATAATGGTTGTTCCAGCGTCAACCAGTAAGGTGAACCCGAACTCATTTCCCTCCACGGCCCTGGATAATGATTCTTAGGCATATTGAGGCATTCGAAAAAATTAATGATTTATTCTGTTAGTCTAGCATTGAAGTCTGTCAATGCAGTTTTTTTTGTTGGGCAGATATACACATGTCCTGTGGGTCATGGCCAGCAAGATTTTGCCAATGGTCCTGGAATAACTTGGGGCACAACTGACTCGGATAATTCAGGATGGTCAAGATGCAGCCAAATATATGATTTGTGATGTTTTGATACTGTTGCTTGCCTAGGAATCTGGTTTGACACTAGTGTGATTACCTTCTGCCATATGTGGATGCATTCCACAGGATCCTCTGGACCCACTCCCTTAGATATGCCTTTTGATGGCTCGAACCTGGCATGTGAAAAAGCTAATTCTACCTTGGAACCTTTCAAAGAGAGTAGGACAACGTTATGCACTGCCTGAGTGTGTGTTTTTTTAAATCTTTATTTATTTTTTTTGTCCTTGCCAAACGTTTTCCTTACCAGTTTGGAAATTCTGAAGCAACTCTAAGGTGCTAGAGTATCAGCAAAATCAGTCTCCTCAGATTCTGCAGTAATCAACCCAAACATTTCGAGGTTGGGAATGGAGATCAGATTGCTCTCCCAAGGTACCCAGGGCTATCAGTTGCGGAGTCAGCTCCACTGTACATTCCAAGATTGCTGGGAATCGTGTCCCTATTTTTCCCAATATGTTGGAATCTTAGGGTAACTCGAGATCCTGTGTATTAGTTCGCCTTTCTGTCTGGATGGCCTCATACACAGGTCTGTGCCAGCCCTCCCCATGAGAAACATTGTTGTTCTTTTAAAATTGGCCCTGTGGAGGAATTTCATATGGATGAGTTGAAATCCAGCTTGTATGGCTGCTTTTTGGTGGTACCTGCAGACAGTCCCTTCTGTGTTTCTGAGGCCCATAGTGGGGTTTCCAACATCAGTTTACCTTCCCAGCGCTGGGTTTTGGTGGTTTGTGCCAGGTCTCAACCATCACCGTTGTGGGTGTCGGCAACTGAGCCATCCCCTTTCCCTCGTAAGGGCATTGGACATAGCCTTCCAGGACCGGTCGGCTTCTACGGAAGGTTCTTGCTGGGAGGAGAAGGCCCAGTCATTAACTATCTGAAGCTGAATTTACCAGTAGTACGGGCGTAGGTTAGAGAGGGCTATTTCATCTGCCAAAGGCTTTCTAGTGAGGGACTGACTCCGTGTCCTGGCTCCCACACCCCAAAACAGCACCTCGTGTTAGGTGCACTACTGCCCGAAAAAACAATTTGGGTACTTCAGTTGGGGTGTTTAGTGTTAGGTAATCTGGGGAAATAAAACATTCTGTAGAGAACCTCTTTGCCTAGCAGGGATAATGGTAACTTTATCAACTGTTCTGTCTCTATTTTATAAGAGCCCAGACTTTTCTCCAGGTTTTCTGCCAGGAACAGGTCCCGGATATAAATAGTCCAAGATATTTTTCAACACTCTCAGTTGCAATGCCATTGGTTATTGCTAGGCCTAGGCCTAGTCCCTCTCCCCCTCTGACAGGGGGAAGTCAATGAGTTTGCGACAGTTAATTCCGAGCCTGGAGAAGGAACCAAATGTCTATAGGATCTTGAGGACTCTGGGTAATGACTGGTCTGGGGTTGGCTAAATACACCAGTATGTCATCTGTAGACAGGGATTCAACATCTTCCCAGTCCGGGTCCTACCTTAAGCCCTGCATTAGTGGGTCTGTACTCAGAAAGCAGGCCAGGGTTTCAGTCACCAGTGCAAACAATAGAGGGGAGAGCGGGCACCCCTGTTGAGTGCCCCTGCCAAGGGGGAGTTCCCTGCCCCATTCACTTAGACCCTTACCACTAGGTCCTTTAACAGTAAGCTTAAACCTTTTGCCTATCCCTGTTCTTTACAGTATTGCCATACGTAAGGCATTTTCAGCATCTAGGGCAAGGAGGAGAACCAGCTCGGAGATCATGTCACAGCGTGCCAGGCATCTGGCCAGGCATAAAGCATGATTGGCCTGGGGCTACCAGTGTGTAAATTACCTGCAGGAAACGGTTGGCAAGAACCTTAGCAAAGATTTTAGTTTTCAGGTTAAGGAGCAATATGGGGCGACAGTAGGCACAGTCCTCTTTCAGCTTCCCTTGTTTATGTATCATGACTATTGGCACCCCTCAGAGATCCCAGGGCAAGGTGCCTCCTGCTGGGCCCTATTACACTTTGACGTAAGTGGACCTGTTAAATGTGATTTTGTGCATTTAAACAGATGCTGGCGGGGGGATCGTTTGGATCTGGGGATTGCCCACTTTTCATCTGGCCTAGGGCAGCCAGCTCCCTTTCTCCTAACTTGGCTTCTAGGGATTCACTCATTCCTCCCTGTAGTCTGGGTGCCAGTATGTCGTTGGTGAAGGTCTCAAAGCTGCTCAGGTGAGTCCCACACCCACCCCCCCATGCCCAAGCTCTATAGAGGCCCTCCAGGTGCATCGCAAAGGCTTTGGCCATGTCTACTGGAGTTTCGGCCTCCTCCCACCCCACTTTCCCAGGCCCCTCATCCAGCACGCCAATCCATCTTTGACCTTTATTTTTGTGGCGAGCCATGCTAACAGTTTGCTTGCTTTGTTACTAACGTCAGAAAGGTTGCCCTTTTTCGCCCTGTACATTGCCCTTGCCTCCTGGTGTATCAGATTACGCAGCTCCTCCCTTCCCCTATGTTGTGCCAGTTGATTTCTAAGATCCTGTTCTCTTTGTCTTTTTCCCTTATGTTTACCTGCAACATGGGCTTGGACTGTGTAGGAACATCTTAAAGGTCTGCCATACATGGCCCTCTGAATCCATATTTTCTGTTTTCTTTGAAGTACTGCATCATGGTCTCGGCCACCAGCTTCCTAGTGACCCAGGCTGTTGGGTCCAAGGGATCCATCCTCCATTCCGGTCATGTTCCCTGAATGTCTGTCAGTAAATGTGTTGTCAGTGGTGATAGATGTGAGATGCCCCATGCTAGGAGAGCTGTTTGCCCAAACCTACCCAGTTGGTGCCACGAAGTAGCCTGGACAGTGAAGGTAGCTGATTGGAGGTGTATGTGTATTATGTTCCACAGGTCTGCCAGTCCCATAAAGGGCGCTAAGCGTGCATCCCTTCTGGGCCTCTCCCTTGTTTTTGTCATCCTGTACAAGGCACCTTGGTGGGTCAGTTTAAGGTGTCTCTATAGCCCCCACCCCTTATTAGCGGTGTAGTCTTGGGTACCTCTGCTAGCCATGCCTCCATTCTGTTGAGTCCGTTATTCTTCAAGCCACGGGGAGAGTACCGTGTGGCAAGTGTCAGATTCATATGTCTACCGGGTCTGGGTGACCGGCAGGGGTAGCAAACAGGCCAGTATGCCACCACCCCTCTGGATCCAGATGTGAAGCCTGCTCATGCTAACAGGCGATATCTGACATGAAGTAGTACCCTGTGTGTGTTCCCCGTGAGGTTTGTCTCCTTTAGGAAAATTATGTCCAGGTTCTGCCTTGCTAGGTATTTCCACATTGCCCCCTCTTTAGATTACTGCCCGGGCCATTATTATTCCAGGAAGGAACCCTAAGGGTTAGTCAGGGGGTTTTGAGTGCGTTTTAACCATTTTCATTGGTGTCTGGCCCGATCCAGTGTCATTCCCTCTCAGCGGGGTCTGAGTGTGCCTCTTAACAGTGCCTTGGACTCTCTCCTCCCCCCACCCAAACTCCTTGTGCCGTGGATCGGGAACTACACCCCCATTCCCCCAGTCCCCAAGGTGTCTTTTGCCCCATCCTGAGCAACAACATTACAAAATAATTTTGAACTTTGCTTTTGGTAAAATTAAATGGAGGGCAGGCCTAGCCCTGGATGTTTCACTTCAGTGTCTTTCCTACCGTCAAGCCATCAGGTGGCGCAATGGGCTGCCAGTGGCCGCCTTCCGGCCACGCAGTCTGCAACAATCCTCATATTATTGTCAGCCATCATTGGGGTGACCACCGGCCTATTAATCTCCTCTGATTCCTCTCTGGATCCTCTGGAGTCACTGGACTTCTGAGTCTTTTGCCAGCCAGAGCACCTCATTTGTTGCCCGACTCCCAGGAATGCTGGCACTGGAGGTCTGTCACCACCTTGGCCCGTGTTGTCGCTGCATGGGTTCTGGTCGGGATTTTCTTATTTGCTTTAGCTGATGCAGCCACTCGTCCTCAATACACGCCTCAATCCCCCCCCCCCCCCCCCCCCCCCCCCCCCCCAAAAAAGGCAGTTCACAGGAGTTCAGAAGTGGGTACCCCTACGCATCCAGTCAGTACTATGCATCTGATGAAGTATGTATCTCTGTGGTTGCAGATGCGCATCTTTGTTGGGAAAAGCAGGGCATATTTTAGATTGTGTCCAGAGGTCCAGTGGAATCAAGGGTGTGGGAGGAAACGCATCAAGCAACTAAAACGCGTCACCAAGTGCTCCCTGTATTGGATACTGGAGGCTGCGGAACAACGGGTAGTGCTTGTTCGCTTGAGTGGCAAACAGTTCTCTCTGAGGCGATCCCCACATTTGGAAGACGTGAAGAACCACCTCCAGATGGAGACGCCACTCGTGATCGTCTGAAAAGTGCAGGCTGAGACGGTCTGCACATACGTTGAGAACTCTGGCCAAATCGTTTGCTACTATGCAAATCTGATGGTCCTGAGCCCAGGAACAGAGTCTTAGAGCCTCTCTGCAAAGAAGATACAACCCTACCCCTCCCTGTTTGTTGATGTACCACATTGCAGTAGTATTGTTTGTCAAGACTTGAACCGACTGACCACGAATGTAAGGGAGGAACGCCTTGAGAGCCAGATGTATCACCTGTAACTCCAACCGATTGTGTGAAACATCTGTTCCACTAAAGACCAAAAACCCTTAATCTCCAGATCCCCTAGATGCTCTCCCGACCCTAGAGTGGAAGAATCCATTATGACTGTGGTTGCCAGAGGTGGAATACAAAATGGCCTCCCCTGCAATAGGTTGCCATCCACACTCCACCACTGAAGATCCACTGCTGTCTCTCTGTAGACTGTAATGGATTCCTTGAGATCACCGTTGTGTTGAAACCACTGCTTGTGGAGGCATCACTGGAGAGCCCTCCTGTGCCAACATGCATGAGTGACCAATAGAATAAAGGAAGCAAACAGAACGAGCTGGTGTAGGACCTATTGGAATCATAGTCTGAATGTCCAGAGTACTCTGAGGATGGGGGTAGGCATAGCTCAATGTCGTATCCAGTACTGCCCCTATGAACAGGAGGCGCTGAGAGAGCTCAAGGTAAGATTTGGGCATGTTTAACAAAAAGCCCAGGTTGAACAATAACTGGTTTGTTACCAGCAAATGGTGCAGCACTAACTATGTGGACCTGGCTTTGAGCAGCAAGTTGGCCAGGTAAGGACATACCGAAATTCCTTTCCTTCTGAGATGCGCTACAACCACTGTCATAACCTTCATGAAGACTCAAGGTGCGGAAGTAAGACCAAAGGAAGGACCACAAACTGGTAGTGCTGCGATACTAACATGAACCGGAGATACTTCCTGTACGACTTCTGTATGGGGATGTGAAAATACGCATCCTGCAAGTCATTAGAAACCATCCAGTCTTCTTTGCCCCACTCTAGAAGCACCTGAGCTAGGGTCAGCATTTTGAACTTCTCCTGTTTGAGGTACCAGCTCAAAATCGTCGGGTCTGGGATATCTTACTCTAAAGCCTGGAACGATAATGAGACAAAGACTTGTAGTTGCAGGTTCCTTACCTTTTAATTCCCCCAGGCATCAGCTTGATCCGGCAATTGAATGAGCATTACCCCTATGCTGTTGTTGGCTTTGTCCGCAACTAATATGACATTGCGGGTTCTATATAGGTGCCACCCTGGCGCGTTGACGTCAGTTCTTTTCTTTCCGTACTTGCTAGCGCCGATCCAAAGAGAGCTACCCCTCAGTCACTTTTAGACTTTTTTTGCCGAATATTTTTCAGGTTTTATACTCCGGGTGCGTTGAGGATGTAATTGAGGAAGGCCAATTTTCAGCCCTGCGGGTCTTGTCTTCTGACGATGTCTGTGATGGATCCTCACCTCCTGTATTTTTGGTGCCTGGAGCGCAACCATAACCTGATGTCGTGCTCCGAATGAAGGCTTTGAGGGAGCAGTTCCTGAAGCTGATGGCAGCCCGACGCTCAACTCTGCAAGTCAGTCCTCGTCCAGAGAAAGGTCCCAGGAGCGGTTGTGGAGTCCTCTATTGTCGTCATCTGACTTCAGCTCCTCGCGACGATCGGAAAAGTCACAAAAAGAAGAGCAAGAATCTTTTTTGGGCAGCCTGATTCTGCTGGAGCACCTTCGTACCCCACGGAGTCAGAAGGGTGCCCTTCTGGTTCCGCTCCCACGGCTTCAACCTTGGCGCCAAGGGGCATCCATGGATCAGATTCTGGACCGGTGCCGCTCGTACCACCCTGGCCTTCCCCAATGCCAGACCTGATGCCAACGCTCCTAGCACCACCCGCGCCCATGAGCAGCGCCATCCCCATTCTATTTGCTGACACGAAGCCGGATGGCCGTTATGTGATGCAGGCTCTGATAGTCAGATCCTGAGTACCTTTCTCATGGGTTAGGTTATGATGAGGAATGGGAGGGGTCGCTGGACCCTTTAGAATACCAGCTTCAAGACCCTATGGACTGGCGTACAGACTTGGGTGAGGCCAGCAGACTTGATACTTCTCCAGATACTGGTGAGGAGAGCAGCTGAAGCCTTGGACCTTGAGTTGCCTTCCATGGCAGTCAAGAGTAACTTCCTGGTAGAGGTGCTTCAGCCTGGGGTTGCCTCCTCTGATCCCATGCTCCCCTTTAATTAAGCCCTTATGGAAGTCCTACTGGGTACCTGGTCCAAACCCAGCCCACTTGCTCCTGTGAACAGGACAGTTGCCTGATGCCATTGCCCCTCTCAGGGGGACCCAAGCTTCCTGACAAAACACCCCACCCCGAGAGCTTGGTCATCCATGCCTCCACTTCGCAAGGCGTGTTCGCTTCCTCACCCCCAGATAGGGAATCCAAAAGGTTGGATGTACTTTGGAAGAATATTTTTTTTCTTTCTTAAGCCTAGCGTTGCAGTCAGTGAACACCGCATGCCTTTTGGGCCTGTTATTCCCACACGCTGTGGGATACCATTGTGCAAGTGCTGCCGCAGGTCCCAGAGGACTGTGCTGTGATGGGAGAGATGCAGCAAAGTTCAGTATCCGTGTGGACTGGACACGACCAACTTGTTGGGCAGAGCATTTTCAACAACACTGTTCTTGAGGCACCATACCTGGTTGAGGGCATCTGGCTTTTTGTGGGATGTCCAGGCCACCTTGATGGACATGTCCTTTGATGGCACCTATCTCTTTGGAGACGAGGCAGACTCTGCGTGGCCAAGGGCGTGGCATCCACAGACCTTGTGGATCAGGGAGCCATCGGTCTGACCAGTCCACCAGTGCCAACTCCTCCACACCCCCCAATGCACTGGCCTCTAAGCCTTTCTAGTCAGCCCTCCCCCCCCCTCTCACTGGCCAGTCAGAGGCCAGACAGGTGGGTTCCGCAAATAGTTTGAAGGGGCTGCTCCCTCCTGTAGGAAAGTACCATCTTGCCTGGCATGTTACCCCCATATTTCACTGTATATATGTTGTTTTAGTTGTATGTGTCACTGGGACCCTGCCAGCCAGGGTCCCAGTGCTCATAAGTGTGCCCTGTATGTATTACCTGTGTGATGACTAACTGTCTCACTGAGGCTCTGCTAACCAGAACCTCAGTGGTTATGCTCTCTCATTTCTTTCCAAATTGTCACTAACAGGCTAGTGACCAATTTCACCAATTTACATTGGCATACTGGAACACCCTTATAATTCCCTAGTATCTGGTACTGAGGTACCCAGGGTATTGGGGTTCCAGGAGATCCCTATGGGCTGCAGCATTTCTTTTGCCACCCACAGGGAGCTCTGACAATTCTTACACAGGCCTGCCACTGCAGCCCGAGTGAAATAACGTCCACGTTATTTCACAGCCATTTACCACTGCACTTAAGTAACTTATAAGTCACCTATATGTCTAACCTTTACCTGGTAAAGGTTGGGTGCTAAGTTACTTAGTGTGTGGGCACCCTGGCACTAGCCAAGGTGCCCCCACATTGTTCAGGGCAAATTCCCCGGACTTTGTGAGTGCGGGGAAAACATTACACGCGTGCACTATACATATGTCACTACATATGTATAGCGTCACAATGGTAACTCCGAACATGGCCATGTAACATGTCTAAGATCATGGAATTGTCACTCCAATGCCATTCTGGCATTGGGGAGACAATTTCATGATCCCCCGAGTCTCTAGCACAAACCCAGGTACTGCCAAACTGCCTTTTCAGGGGTTTCACTGCAGCTGCTGCTGCTGCCAACCCCTCAGACAGGTTTCTGCCCTCCTGGGGTCCAGCCAGGCTTGGCCCAGGAAGGCAGAACAAAGGACTTCCTCAGAGAGAGGGTGTTACACCCTCTCCCTTTGGAAAAAGGTGTCAGGGCTGGGGAGGAGTAGCCTCCCCCCAGCCTCTGGAAATGCTTTGATGGGCACAGATGGTGCCCATCTCTGCATAAGCCAGTCTACACCGGTTCAGGGATCCCCCAGCCCTGCTCTGGCGCGAAACTGGACAAAGGAAAGGGGAGTAACCACTTCCCTGACCTGCACCTCCCCTGGGAGGTGCCCAGAGCTCCTCCAGTGTGCTCCAGACCTCTGCCATCTTGGAAACAGAGGAGCTGCTGGCACACTGGACTGCTCTGAGTGGCCAGTGCCAGCAGGTGACGTCAGAGACTCCTTCTGATAGGCTCTTACCTGTGTTGCTAGCCTATCCTCCTTCCTAAGTAGCCAAACCTCCTTTTCTGGCTATTTAGGGTCTCTGCTTTGGGGAATTCTTTAGATAACGAATGCAAGAGCTCATCAGAGTTCCTCTGCATCGCTCTCTTCACCTTCTGCCAAGGAATCGACCGCTGACTGCTCTGGACGCCTGCAAAACCGCAACAAAGTAGCAAAGACGACTACTGCAACCTTGTATCGCTGATCCTGCGGCCTTCTCGACTGCTTTCCTGGTCGTGCATGCTGTGGGGGTAGTCTGCCTCCTCTCTGCACTAGAAGCTCCGAAGAAATCTCCCGTGGGTCGACGGAATCTTCCCCCTGCAACCGCAGGCACCAAAAGACTGTATCACCGGTCCTCTGGGTCCCCTCTCAACACGACGAGCGTGGTCCCTGGAACTCGGCAACTCTGTCCAAGTGACTCCCACAGTCCAGTGACTCTTCAGTCCAAGTTTGGTGGAGGTAAGTCCTTTCCTCCCCACGCTAGACTGCATTGCTGGGTACCACATGATTTGCAGCTGCTCTGGCTCCTGTGCACTCTTCCAGGATTTCCTTAGTGCACAGCCAAGCCTGGGTCCCCGACACTCTAACCTGCAGTGCACGACCTCCTGAGTTGTCCTCCGGCGTCGTGGGACCTTCTTTTGTGACTTCGGGTGAGCCCCTGTTCACTCTTCTTCATAGTGCCTGTTCCGGCACTTCTGCGGGTGCTGCTTGCTTCTGAGTGGGCTCGTTGTCTTGCTGGGCGCCCCCTCTGTCTCCTCACGCAATTGTAGACATCCTGGTCCCTCCTGGGCCACAGCAGCATCCAAAAACCCTATCCGCGACCCTTGCAGCTAGCAAGGCTTGTTTGTAGTCTTTCTGCACAGAAACACCTCTGCAAGCTTCTTCACGACGTGGGACATCCATCCTCCAAAGGGGAAGTTCCTAGTCCTCTTCGTTCTTGCAGAATCCACAGCTTCTACCATCCGGTGGCAGCTTCTTTGCACCCTCAGCTGGCATTTCTTGGGCATCTGCCCTCTCACGACTTGAGTGTGACTCTTGGACTTGTTCTGCTTGTTCCACAGGTACTCTCGTCCGGAAATCCATCGTTGTTGCATTGCTGGTGTTGGTCTTCCTTGCAGAATTCCCCTATCACGACTTCTGTGCTCTCTGGGGAACTTAGGTGCACTTTGCACCCACTTTTCAGGGTCTTCGGGTGGGCTATTTTTCTAACCCTCACTGTTTTTCTTATAGTCCCAGCGACCCTCTACAAGCTCACATAGGTTTGGGGTCCATTCGTGGTTCACATTCCACTTCTGGAGTATATGGTTTGTGTTGCCCCTATACCTATGTGCTCTCATTGCAATCTATTGTGACTGTACATTGCTTGCATTGCTTTCTATTGCTATTACTGCATAATTTTGGTATTGTGTACATATAACTTGTGTATATTTGCTATCCTCATACTGAGGGTACTCACTGAGATACTTTTGGCATATTGTCATAAAAATAAAGTACCTTTATTTTTAGTATATCTGTGAATTGTGTTTTCTTATGATATTGTGCATATGACACTAGTGGTATAGTGGGAGCTTTGCATGCCTCCTAGTTCAGCCTAAGCTGCTCTGCTAAGCTACCCTTGTCTATCAGCCAAAGCTGCTAGACACCTCTTCTACACTAATAAGGGATACCTGGACCTGGTGCAGTGTGTGGTACTCACTACAAACCAGGCCAGCCTCCTACACCTCCCCTTTGAGACTACCCCTCCATCCATGCCACCATCCTATGATCGGATGACTGAGGATCACCTGGCACTTCTCTGTAAGAAAGTTACGGCTCTCTTGGCCAAGGGAGCCATAAAGATGGTCCTTGTGCCATAAGTATGTTGTAGTTGCTATTCCCGCTATCCTAGACCTTTGTTCTCTCAATCTCTTCCTCAAATAGAAGTTGTTTAAAATGCTCACTGTGGCTCAGGTTTTACCTGTCTGGACCTAGGGGACTGGATGGTAGCGCTGGACTTACAAGACGCTTATTTTCATATTCCTGTCCTGCCTGCTCACATACGTTACTTGTGGTTCACTGTACTCTATGAGCACTTTCATTTCACAGTGCTTCCCTTTGGCATTACCAGCACTTCTCGGGTGTTCACCAAGGTGATGGCGGTGGTCGCAGCTCATCTGCACAAATCAGGGGTTTCAGTCTTCCCCTAGCTTGACAACAGGCTGTTGTCTCCCACTTCCAGACTACAGCGAACCTCCTGCATTCGCTGAGTTTCACTGAGTTTCACTATAAACATACCACAGTCACACCTGTTTCCCTCTCAGACGCTCCCTTTCATCGGCACTGTTCTGGACACAGTGCAGTTTCGAACTTATCCACCCGAGCGGCGAGTCCAGGATGTTCAGACTATGATACTGATGTTTCAGCCTCTATCCTGGATTTCAGTGAGGATGACTCTGAGGCTGCTGATCCTCATGTCCTCCTGCATCCTGCTAGTGACACATGCCAGATCGCATATGCGGGCTCTGCAATTGGACCTGAAGTTCCAGTGGGCACAGCATCAGAGAAATCACTCTGACAAAGTCCAGATCTCATATGGAACTGGGCAAGATCTGCAGTAATGGTGAACAAATCGCAATCGTGTCAGAGGCAGATCCCTCTCCCTTCCCCAACCATATCTGCCAGTAGTGACAGATGTGTCACTCCTTGGATGGGCCGGCCATCTGGGAGAGGTAGCGATCAAAGGGAGGCATCTGGTCTTTGGCAAAATCCAGACTCCACATCAACCTGTTGGAGCTCCATGCAGTCCGGTTAGCATTGAAGGCATTTCTTCCCTCTCTCAAGGGGAAGGTTGTGCAGGTGGACAATACCACCGTCATGAGGTACTGAAAGAAGCAGGGTGGAGTGGGGTCGTGCTTGATGTCAAGAGGTTCTGCACCTCTGGACGTGGCTGGAACAGCAGGGCATACCCCTGGTGGTTTAACATCTGGCAGGCTCTCTGAATGCCAGATCAGACAAACGCAGCCGAAAATGTCTACAGGATCACAAATGGCATCTCCACCCAGAGGTGGTGCAAGGTCTCTTTCAGCAGTGCGGAGAGCCTTGGTTAGATCTATTTACCTCTGCTGAGAATGTGCAGTGTCAGCAGTTTTTCATGTTGGTGTTTCCAAGACTGGGATCACTAGGAGACGCTTTTAGTCTGGAGTCAAACTTAAGCCTCCTGAACACTTTCCACCCTTAGCACTTCTGCCCAAAGTTCTCAAGAAGATCAAGGAGGATTGGGTCCAAGTAATCCTTGTGTTTCCTACTAGGCACGGAGAATCTGGTATCCTGAGCTGTTGAGCATGCCCATCGATCCTCTGATCAGACTGCCCCTTTGGGGGGATCTTCTGTCGCAGTAGCAGGAGAGGGTTCTGCTCCAAACCTGTCCACTGTCCTCCTTCTTGTGTGGAGATTGAGCGGCAGCAATTGACAGCTTTTGACCTTCTGTAACATTATATTGGCAGCTAGGCCTCCCTCCACCACAGCGGTACATGCCCGTTGTTGGAAGAAATATGTGGCATACTGCATAGACATGTTGGTTGACCCCCTTTCTGCCCCGGTCTCTGAGGTTCTGTTGTTTATACTTTCTCAGGCCTCGTAAGGCTTTGCTATGGACACTTTCAAAGGTTATTTTTCTGCAATGTCTGCTTTTTTAGAGGTCGCCTGATCGACCTTCTTTGTTTAAATTCCCTATTGTAAATAGTTTTTTTGAAGGCCTTACTTATCCCCATTCATTATGCCCAAAATCGGTTTTGAATTTGGTTCTGACATTCCTGATATGCACTCCTTTTGAGCCTCTCTGCAATTGTTCTCTCAGGCTTCTCACTTTGAAAACAGCCTTCCTTGTGGCCAATACATCTGCCTGCAGGGTGAGTGAGCTGCAGCATTGTCATCTAAGCCGTCCTACATTTCCATCTATCCTGCCAAAGTGGTGCTTCACTAGTCCAATCCATTACCTTGCTTACTTTTTACACACACCCACCCTCTAAGGACGATGAACAAGTTACTTACCTTCGGTAACGCCATATCTGGTAGAGACATATTCTAGTTGCAGTAGTTGCAGATTCCTTACCTATGCACCGATGCTCCCTGCTCTGCAAACTGATTTCTAGGGACAGGGACTCCCCTTTCAGGACCTTGGTTTTGATGCACCAATAGTCAGTGTTCTACATGACTCTGCGTTTGTGGAGTGGAAAGTTGTGAAAAGAAACTGACAGCGTGCTTGTGTGGTGCCTGTATAGGACCTGCAATGTCATATCTGGCACGGACACAGAGCTGACAAACACCACATAACGTCACGCAGGGGTGCTACTCAGAAAATTCTCTGAATCAAGCTGATGCCTGTGGGAAATTTAAAAAGTAAGGAATCTGCAACTAGAATATGTCTCTACCAGATAAAACATTACAAAAGGTAAGTAACTTGTTCTTTAGAAACTGTCTCTAATGTGCTACAATGACTTGTTTCAGTACACAGAGAGCCAAAGCATTTGGTTCCCTTTTGTGGAGCCAAGAGGATATGATTGGTTATTGGGGAGTCCTGGACTCCAAACAGTTGGAATCAGGGTATCTGTGCTACAAAACTTATCAGCTTCTCGTGCTTATAGGAGCATTTGATGTATCTCAGAGAGCAGTTATCTTCCATAGTCGACAGCGTTTTTTTCAAATTTGGGAGGCCTGGAATCTTACTGATTCTTGTAATACTCTGTGTCTTACCTGAAAGTAAGCATTCAAACATGTAGAACTCCTTCTTGATTTGATCTAAAAATGTGATACATCTAGTATTAAATGGGTGACCTATGTGGTCAAATCCCTGTTCTCTCCACAAGTCATAGCCCTCCCATGTCTTAGCCAGGTCGTAGCATAGTGTAACCGATTCCAGACAATAAGTGTGGCTTTCATTACTGGTAAGTAGTATAGGCCCCCTGAGCAGTGGTGCTTAAGTAGCTAAGATTCCTTCTAAACGTGAGTGCCACCTGTTACTCGATCAGTGAAACAACAATGCTTCTCTTTTTCCACTCTAATTCATTCAGCTATATAACGAAGCTGTGCTGCAAGGTAGTATTTAAGGGTCTGGAACAGAAGCAGACTTTTTGGCAGGATGGTCATTTTTACAGTTCTTATGGGAATGGAATATACATTAAATAATAAATATGTAAGCATTTTCAAGCCCATGTGAAACCTTTGTCTATGTGAGGTATCACAGCCTCTATGTAGTCTAATATGTTAATCATTCCCAGCACATGTAATGCTTCAAGGTGGTAGACTGGGTTGAGAGTAGGCTTTTTTTTGATTGATGAACTATGAATAAGAAACTGGGCCTATATATTCAATGTTTGTGTATTGTCCTCCCATGCTAGCCATATCCTTGCGGGTTTCTTAGGACAATATCTAGCCTTGTGGACCTCTCGCTCTATGATAGGGCAATTCTCCACAGCATTTCTCCATTTGTGGAAAGAGGGGGCTGTTTCTTCACTCCATCTGTGTGTGGTGCATATCTCATTCTAAGCATTAGATGATGGCCCCTGGGTCTTCCACATTACTCAAGCAATCCCAGAAGAGCCATCTTGGAGGTTAAGTATGATGGGTCTTCCCAGTGCTCCTGCCTGCGCGTGCTCCACTTAGGACCTGACATTCTGAACATTATCAGGTCGTGTGGAACAGTGTCAGCGCTCGTAAAATATACTCCACCACTCGCTATGGCGAGTTGACCAAGAACAGGTGTTCTGTTCAGTCAGAAAGTGGAGGGGCAATAAAAGATGCCTTTAAATCTTGTTCTTATGTCACATTTGCTCTGTGTTCACAGACAGAGGTCAAAAGTCAGTTTGTCTTACAATTAATTTTCCTTCTGAATGTAGAGTTCCAGGATCTTGTAAGGTGAACTGTGTGACCTACTGTTTAGAGTGTAAAATAGAAGGATATAGGATGTCAGGTTTTTCCTAACACACAAAATGTCAATGAATAAGTCAACTGTACAAACATTTCAAAATATATTTCAGTAGTTTTGAAAGGCCATTTTTTGTATTTCTATGTGATGAAAAAAAAGATTTTAATAGGGTAAAAACAAACCAGAAAACTTTGTGTTGATGTGCAAAGGATAGGGTTTCTGACTCACGGATTGTTAATACACTTTATAGTTTTAGAAGTAATGCTGAAAGTTAGTGGAAAGGTTTTTAGATATTTCTTGGAAATTTACTGTGTATAGATGACAATATGGTACTACATCATGGTTTATTAATATATTTATTCAAAGTGAGTGTTTAAACATAAACAGAGAAACACTCTTGCCCTGATGGCAATGCTGTTAGTAAACTAAAAGTAAGTAATGGGCCATGTGTCCCCTGTATGTAGGATAGATTCTTGTGATATATGCAGCAAACTTTAGTTTACTTGATCAAACAAAAGAGGATTTTTCGTACTGCATAAAAGCTTAGCTCACATATTTGAAGGTGCAATCAAATGTGAGAATGAAGAAAAAGGCGATTATGTAAACTATTTGCATAGGATTACACAATATGAGACCCGTTTACGGGTCAAGTATATTACAGTTAGGTCAAGTAGATTATTAAAGTTACCTGACCTGCAGGTCTAGTAACATTTTAATGGTTTTTTGAGGCCTGAATGTACCTATTGTGTTCATGCAGCGGGTGCAGTTTGGGCTAGGCACTGCCTAAAGTCTCTTCGGTGTCTAGTAAGTGCTGCGTAAATAATTGAATAGGATTAGGCTAGTTTGAGCCCGTATGACTATCATTTGTGGGGCCCATCCTTGCCTCCCTCTGTCCTTGTCTAATGCCCTGATGTCTGCCTGCCATTTAGTTTGTAACATGATGTATGAGTCTGGTAAATTGGTTGTGAGGGAACCATAAAGCCAATCCCTAAAGTCTTTGGTTGCACTTCAGTCAGAGCTGCGTAGGTGCACACTTTTCTGATCCACTAATGGCTCAATGGCCAGGGTAAATAGCAGTGATGTGTAGTGCCCTTCTATTGGGAAGGGGGCAGATAGTGCTCCATTGGCCCTCACTGGAACTCATGGGTTTGAGTAAAGAGCCTAGACGCACGCTATAATTGGGGGACTAAAATTCATTTTTCCTGCACCTGGGAAAGGAACGTCCAATGGATGGAGTCAAAGGCATTTTTGAAATTCCATCGCTCGGCTTCCATCTTTGGCCAAGTGCAATGCTATGATACAGAGCCGGGTGCCAAGGAGAGGTATAAATCCATTTTGGTACTTGTGTTTTAGAGCATGGATTACACTTATTAACCTGGTGGCAAGGATCTTCTCCGATATATTGCCTTTTATATTAAGTAAAGAAATAGAATGATACGAGGTGCGTAGAGATTTCCCTAGTTTTGAGATTACCTCCATGGTAGCCTAACATAGATCCCTCAGCAGTTGTCCCTTGTGAATTACCTCATTAAACAGTAGGAGTAAACAGGGAAGGACTGAATGCAATGCATTTTAAAAACTCCACTGTGAAAATATTTGGTCTTGGTATCTTCCTCCTAATTCAATTCCCTGACAGCTTCAGAGATTTCTTCTAAATTAATGGGCAGATCTGAAGTTGATCTGTCTACAGCCGATAAACATGAGATGGGTAGATCAGTGATTTGCAAGTTTGGTCATTCCAGTTCTGGAATAGAACTTGTTGCTTATAGCTTTTTATAGAATGTGCCAAAGGTTCTCGTTATGTTTGTTGCATCCATGAGTATGCCTCCCCAACCTCTTCTGAGTCATGAATGGTTGGTATTATGCTAGAGACCTGTTCTGTAGTTATAGGGCAGTGTATTTTTCCCATTTTGTCACCTGATTCATATATTGTTCCCTGTGACTGTGCACTTGTGTCATGTTGCCATCTTTGTTGGTGTCCAAGCATAATGGAGGCCTCAGCCAGTAAGACTTGCAAGCTATTGAGCAACTTGTCCAGAGGAAGGATCGAGCAGAGTTTTGACATGGATGAAGCATCAGTTCTAAGGACTCTGGAAAGGACTGATATGCAGAGACTCAAAGGAGGTGTGACTTGTCCTCTGTTGAATTGGTAATTCAAAGACTAAAACCTAAGTTGAATTTGGTTGGAAAAAGCTAATAAATGACTGGTTGCATGAGGAGAAACTTAAAAGAAAAGGATTTTGTTGTAATGCTTAATGCTTAGTGCTTAGTTTAGTCATACCTGGAACCTTGCCGTTCCCTTTGTTCCAGGACCTACTTCTGGAGCTTGGAAACGCTAAGGTTCTGAGAGAAAGGCGGTTGAGAATTGTACAGCAGTTGTATGATGACGGAGCACAGATCCTATCTTGGGTTGGTTTTCCTGCAATAAATCTTCATCCAACTTGCAGTGTTGATCTTGTTATAACACTGGCGACGATTTACCAACCCTGAACCCACGGACTTACTTGCCATCTCGATGATTTTTGATCCGCGCTGCCGCTTATGGTGTTTGAGGCTTAGGAGCCTACAATCTGAGGATTGCTGGAGGAGTACGAGAGGTACTGTGCCACAACTGAGACTTTAGTTGTATTTTTTTTTTTTTCTTACCTGTGGGGACTTCCTTCTAACGAAGCAAGCTCGTGCCGTTGCCTCCTGTCAGAGCACGCAATCCTTCTTGCACACCCTCGTGCCTCCATGCGCGCTTGTTCACTTGCGGAACGCGACGATCCTGACGTCACGCATGCCTTTGAGAGAGCGGTTCAGGATCTAGACCGCTACTTCATACATCCTCGCGCCCTTCCTATGCGCTTGTTCTTGCAGAACTTGGCAATCTTAACGTCACGTGACGTGTGCCTTGGAGTGCCTTTTGTGCAAGCGGTTCAGGATTTAGACCGCTAATTTCTAAAATTTGAACTGCGGTTTATGAGAAGACGTGTACTAAACGTCCAAGTATAGTTTTTCATTACCTCTATTCATTGGTTTCCACGTTTCCACGTTTTCAACGAAAGGAAAAAAGAAAAGAAGGGAAAAGAACTCACATTTTCTTGTTCCTTTATTTTATTTTGTGACGATTTTTACTTAATTTTCCTATGTGCTTCAATGGCTACACCTACTATTTCACAACCGCCTCCTTTCTTATCTGACAAAGGTGACCCCATTCTCCCATGGAAAAGGTGGAAAAACCTTTTTGATTCATATTTAATAGCTATTGGTGGAGAAAAATTTTCCCCAGCCAGGAAACAAGCAGTTCTTCTACATAACTTGGGAATCGAAGGCAGAAATATATATGACAGTTTGGAACCTTTGCCTATTGGTGGTACGGATGGTGAACCTAGAGATGTTTATGAGATGTCGGTGGCAATCCTTGCAGCACATTTTGAATCCAAACTTAATGTGGTGTTAGAGAGACATACATTTTTCACCAGATCCCAAGGTATCACTGAGAGCGTAGGGAATTTCGTAGCTGCTTTACGCACTTTGGCTCGCACCTGTGATTTTGGCGAAATCACGGACTCTCTTATTCGTGACCAAATTGTGCGCTGTACCAATAGTAAAAAGGTTCAGGAAAAACATTTGACGAAGAACCCTGACTTAAGAGAAGCCATTGCTATTGTTGAAGGTATGGAGAGTACTAGCAACTGGATCAAAGAAATGAATCATACTGAAGGGGACAATATGGCTACTGTGCAATTACCAAAGGTTCCAGAAGAAGTCTCTAGGATTGTCAATGACTTTAAAACACAAGCATCCATTTAAGAAAAAAAAAGAGACATTAAAGGGTTGCGTTGTTCCCGTTGTGGCAACCCAGGTCATGCCGCTAACAGTGCCAATTGTTTTGCATGTAACTCCTTATGCAGGAAGTGTGGGAGGAAGGGCCATTACACTAGAGTTTGCAACAACGATAAGAGCAACGTTGATTGCGTCACCGATAATATCAATAAGATGGTATTATGTGTCCGTCAAGAGATTGACCATGTTGGGCATGTTACGGGTACAATAGATGAGGGACCCGTGATCATGCCTGAATGCACTATTAAACAGTTATGGTTTTAGCAGACTCAGGTTCTCCCTACACTATGGTTGGTGTTAACAACTGGAAAGCCATTTTCGGGGAGTCTCTGGACTCTCTCATTGAACCTGACATCAACCCGGTCAGCTATGGGGGAACCAGAATAGAGATAATAGGATATAGAGTCATGAAAATACAGTTCCAAGACAGAGTGACCATAGGAAAAGTTTATGTAGCTAAACGCGGTAATAACTTGTTAGGATGGCGACACCAGCGTGACATGGGTATTAAGTTAGATCCCAATGCAGACAATCAAGTCATGGTGGTAAACATTGAAGATGATCCATTACAGATTTGTAAAGAGTTTCCGAGTGTGTTCAGTGATAGCTTAGGTTGCCTGACAAATTTTGAACACAAGATTATCCCCCAAAAAAATGCGGTGCCAATTGTACATAAAGTTAGAAGAGTACCTAAGTTAATGCTAGAACCTCTCAGAGCAGAACTTAATAAGTTACTTAAAGCTGGAGTTATTGAAGAGATAGAGTCTTCAGAATGGTTAGCCCCTGTTGTTTTGGCACCCAAAGATAATGGGAAACGCATCTGGATGTGTGTGGACCTCAGGGATCTTAACAAGTACATTTGGATAGATCGCCAACCCCTACCCAACATTACGGAGGAATTGACAAATTTAGGTGGGTCTAGAGTTTTTAGTGTATTGGATCTTTCCTCGGCTTATCATCAGATTGTTTTGCACCCCGAGTCCAGGCATCTCACCTCCTTCGTTACACCTTTGGGGGCTTACCAATTCTTGAGGATGCCATTTGGCCTAGCCTCGGCGGCTGCGTGTTTCCAACATATCATGAAAAAAATCTTGGGAGAAGTCGCAGGCACGTTGTGTTTCCAGGATGACATCTTAGTTCATGGTAAAACGATAGCTGATCATGACAAGGTATTAAGGGTAGTTTTGAGTAAGTTAGCAGAGGCTGGTTTTACTGTTAAGAAGGAAAAATGCAAGTTCAAGGTCACTTCTGTGTCATACCTGGGTCACACCATTTCCGGTGAAAGGATCAGACCCTAGTTGGAACTAGTGGATGCTATAATTCAGGCACCTGAACCTAGAGACAAGGATGGTGTGAGGTCATTCCTGGGGTTGGCGGAGTATTATTCTAAATGTATTCCCAATTTCTCTAGCGCGACACAACCCTTTAGAGCCCTGTTAAAGAAGGGGTGTGAGTTTGTCTGGGGGGGAAGAATGTATGTCTGCTTTCTCTTTCGTCAAGAACTGTATTAGAGTGATGCCCACTTTAGGACATTTCGATGTGTGTTCGAAAACGTTTTTGTACACTGATGCTAGCATCAAGGGTCTTGGTGCCGTTCTGGTGCAGAGAGTTGGTCAGGAAGAGATGGTAATAGCTTTCGCTTCACGTTCTCTCAAGGAGGCTGAACAAAACTATTCGGTTATAGAAAGAGAGTCCCTTGCCTGTATGTGGGTGGTTAAACACTTCATGTTTTATTTGTGGGGCCTACCTTTTGTGGTGAGGACGGATCACAGACCCCTCGTCCAAATCTTTTCTCCTAAGAAAAATGAAGAATTGACCCCGCGAATACAGAGGTGGACAGAAGGATTGTTAGAATACAATTTTATTGCAGAGTATGTGCCGGGACCGAAGAATATTGTGGCAGATTTTTTGTCCCGTTCTTCGGTTGACAGAGGTTATGAAGCAGATGATGTTATGATTGGTTGGGTAAGGGAAACAGCCATCAACGAAGAGGAGTGGAAGTTAGCTGCAGAGAAGGACTCGGACAGACATAAGCTTAGTGAATTTATTATTAAGGGTTGGCCAGAGTTTAGTGATATACCTGCCTCTTTAAAAGGCTATTGGAATGTGAGAAATGAACTTTCCTTAAATGGGAGTGAGTTGTTTAGGGGAAGCAAATCCATTTCTCCCATGGGACTGAGAGGTAAAGTTTTGAATCTGGCTCACGAGGGGCATCTGGGCAGGAGTTTAACCAAATCCAGACTTGGAGCCATCTATTGGTGGCCAGGGTTGGATAGTGATGCTGAAGCTGTTGTGAAAGATTGTTTGAGTTGTGCACATAATGACAAGAGCAAAGTGGTGGTGAAAGCGCCTCTCTCTCCCGTTGAGATCCCGGATAAACCCTGGGTGAAACTAGGTCTTGATTTCATGGGACCCTTCCATCTGTTACCACCGAATGAACGATATGTCATGCTCATGGTGGATTATGCATCCAAATGGGTAGTGACTAAATGTGTGAACTCAGTTGATACCCGTACTGTCATTGAATTTTTGGAAGAAGAATTTTCTAAAGAGGGAATACCAAGTCATTTAGTCACGGACAATGGGGTGCAGTTGATTTCACAAGATATGAAAAAATTTCTAGACTCCCTTGCTATTGTACACTTGAGAACGGCCTTGTACCTGCCACAAGCTAATGGTTTAGCTGAGCGTATGAATAGTATGGTGAAGGCTTGTGTGCAGGAAGCTATTGAGACAAGGACTCCTTTAGCCATCCTTCTAAGAGATCTGTGGTGGGCACATCGCAACACTCCGAATAGCATCACCAATATAGCCCCTTTTGAGTACATGAGAGGAAGGTTGGGTCGTACTAAGTTATTCCCGGCATGGTTCAGCAACACTCTACATCAGGTCGATTTGGACCCAGATAGGTTTGATAGGGCACCTAGTCTTCGAGATAAGTACCAACGCAATTCCAAGTTGCGTTTTGATGCCAAGCATTGTGTTGGCAAGGTGAGGTGGAGGGTTGGTGACCTAGTCTTGGTGAAGCATCCGAGTTTTAGAACCAAGGGTAAATCATCCTTCAAGGGCCCTTTCCTCATCAGGGAAGTAAAGAAAAATGTTGTGATCCTGGACAATGGGGATGCGTGGGGCATATCCAGAATAGCGAAATGGACTGGTGTGGAGAACTCCTCTACTGGTGTTGAGACCTCTTCCACTTTGAATGATCGGAGAAGAAATCTCTCTACAAAAATCTCCATGGAGTCTACTGATGTTCCGTCCAGACTACGTTCTAAACCAATCTGGATGAAAGACTATGGGGGTTATTACAACTTTGGAGGAGGTGTTAATCCGTCCCAAATGTGACGGTAAAGTGACGGATATACCACCAGCCGTATTACGAGTTCCATAGGATATAATGGACTCGTAATACGGCTGGTGGTATATCCGTCACTTTACCGTCACTTTTGGGACGGATTAACACCTCCTCCAAAGTTGTAATAACCCCCTATGTTTCTTAACTTGTTGTTAATTGTTGGTTTATTTTAACACTGTATTTTTTCCATCTCTTTTATTTCTTTGTTTGTTTTTGTTATGTTTGGGTTTTGGGACATCAATGTAAAGGGAGGGGGATGTGTTGTAATGCTTAGTGCTTAGTTTAGTCATACCTGGAACCTTGTCGTTCCCTGTGTTCCAGGACCTACTTCTGGAGCTTGGAAACGCTAAGGTTCTGAGAGAAAGGCGGTTGAGGATTGTACAACAGTTGTATGATGACGGAGCACGGATCCTATCTTGGGTTGGTTTTCCTGCAATAAATCTTCATCCAACTTGCAGTGTTGATCTTGTTATAACAGATTTTTTTTAAACAACTGTTCTTTATTCGATTTGATATTGTAGGATCAGGTGACACAAAGGGAACATAATCTTGATAAGGTTTATGCTCGCAGTGAAATTTCTTATTTTAATTTAGCATGCTTTAGTAGGTGGAATGGGGTTTAATGACTTAGGGGGTCATTCTGACCTCGGCGGTAAAAGGCCCTTACCGCCGGTCAGAAGACCGCCATAACACCGCCACGGCCGCGGTTAACCGCCACGGTCATTCTGACCCACAACGGCCAAACCTCCAAAAATCCGTCCTCCACTGCAGCCCGCCACATCAGCGGGCAGCGAGAAACTGGAGATGACCAAACCTCCACCGTCACGCCAACAGAAATACGCCCATGCCATTACGACCCACGAATCCACACGGCGGTCATTCAAACGCGGTATTCCATTGGCGCTACACACGGCCGCGGTCAGAATACACACACAGCACCAAAACACAGCCACATTGGACAATTTGAAATACACATACCTGATACACATACACACACCACTCCCACACAATCAACCAACTATAAAACACACACCCACATCACCCACAAACCCCTGCGACCATAATTACTGAGAGAAGGAGAGAGAGACACAGCAGACAATCCATAGCAAGACACACTGAGGCACACTACACCATCACACACACCACATAGTAGCACAAAGCACCACTCACCAACATACTTATCATCACATACACCACCCCACACCTCACCCACACCACCCCATGGCACCCCAAAGGCACCCACGCTTTTCGGACCAAGAACTCCGGGTCATGGTGGAGGAAATCCTAAGAGTGGAACCCCAGCTCTTTGGCTCGCAGGTGCAGCACACCAGTATAGCTAGGAAGGCGGAGCTATGGCAGCGGATCGTGGACAGGGTCAACGCGGTGGGACAGCATCCCAGGAATAGGGAGGACATCCGCAAACGATGGAACGACCTACGGGGGAAGGTCCGATCGATGGTCTCCAGGCACAACATCGCGGTCCAGAAGACTGGCGGCGGACCCCCACCCACCCCTCCCGAATTCACATCGTGGGAGCAAGAGGTCTTGAACATCCTGCATCCTCAGGGCCTCGCAGGAGTAGCCGGAGGAATGGACTCTGGTAAGTCCAATCTCAACTACTATATCCCCCCCACCCCACCAGCATGCCAACCCACGCCCCCACCCTCACCCCCAAACCCCCAGCACACATCCTCCCTGACAATGTCTCACCAGCACAACCCACCCATCCCATCCCAACACCAACTCCTGCATGCCAACACAAATCATGGGCACCCATCACCTAAGCATGACCACTGCACTAACCCCCCCCCCCTCACTAACTACCCTCACAACACCTCCCTCAAGGGAATGCCTGCACTGGGGGACAAGGGCACCCATAACACGCACGCTATTGCACACACAGAAACAATAACCAAACTCTCTTACCCCATGCAGGACCCGAACGACAACACACCAGCCAGGAGGGTCCAGAAGTGTCCATCCCACCACCGGAACAGGCCCACACTGAGGATAGCAGCTCTGTCGACAGTGAACCTGATGACCAGCCCGGACCATCGGGGACCTCTGGGCAGTCGGTTCCCCTCAGGCAGCCACAGGCCACACCAGACCCGACCCCCTCTGCCAACACCAGCACAGCTCCCACCCAGCGGGCCCATGCCTCTGTCTCTAGGACAGCTCAATCAGCGGTGTGTCTGCCACTACAGGGCACCCAGGCTAACCCAACACCCCAACAACAACAGGGACCTGGGGGCAGTGGTAGCGGGCACACCGTCCAGGGGACAGAGGCCGGGGGAAACCGGGCAGCTCGGAGGGCTGCTGTGCGACAGGGGGGGGAGGAGAGGCCCAGGGAACCCACTCTCCAAGAGGCCCTCACCACCCTCATGGGGGCATACCACCACTCCCAAGAAACGATGGCGACGGTACTGGCCAGGTTCACTGTGCTCCAGGCACAGCAGGAGGAACGCTACATGGGGTTCAGGGAGGAGCTGAGAATCATCGGGACCGCAATGGGGACCATCGTCCTGGCCCTCCACAGGATAGAGGACGCGTTGCGGGACCATGGTGCACCACACAGGGCCCCTGTCACTAGCCCGGACCAGGAACAGCCTACCACCTCCGCCGGCGCTAGTGGACAGGAGGTCCCAACACCTCGACAGCCCCCCAGAACCCCACCTCCTGCTGAAGAACAACCACCCCGTAAGAGGAGCCTGAGATCCAAAAAAAAGACAGAGTAGGATGTCAAGACCCCCGCCAGCAGGACATACCCCCTCAAGTCTTCCCACTGTCCCACATTGCCACCCTGTCCAACCATGAACTGCCTATGCTCCATCCTTCCACAGGCAAAAGGACAATGCACCTGTGAGACTGAGAACTGGACTCTGCCATGGATATTCCTCCATCCCCACCCATCACCCTTAGAATCACATGTACCGATATCTAGCACTGTAAATAAATCACATTTTGCACACAAATCTGTTTTGAGTCATGCTGTATTATTAACAAATGTATTACATATTACTGTTCAATTTCTGTTCTGTCAATTAGTCATGACAACATACCAATGTCAATACGCTGTATTTCATGGGCGAACCAAGCAGAAGTCAGGTACTGAGTCAGACCTCACTGAGAAGGGAAGGGAAAGGCAAAAATTAATGAAAAACATCTGTGGGGAACTACAGAAAGTACAGATGCAGGAGGCTATAAGCAATTGTGAAATGGCGTGGGTGATTCTTACCTGTGTGTTACTGGAAATACTGTTGTATCACTCTGTCCCTATTGTCTGTGTCGTCCTCAGAGTCTTCCTCCTCTTCACTCTCCACAGGCTCCACGGCTTCTACAACACCACCATCTGGACCATCCTCCTGCAGGAAAGGCACCTGGCGTCGCAAAGCCAGGTTGTGGAGCATACAGCACGCCACGATGATATGGCACACCTTCTTTGGTGAGTACATTAGGGATCCACCTGTCATATGCAGGCACCTAAACGCTGTCTCTGTAGCTGTTCCATCACATAGGGAATGCTGCTATTTCGCATAACATACGCGTCATGCACTGACCCTGGGAACTTGGCATTTACATGGGAGATGTACTGGTCAGCCAAACAGACCACCTGGATATTCATTGAATGGTAATTCTTCCTGTTCCTGTACACCTGTTCATCGTCATTTGGGGGGACTAAAGCAACATGGGTCCCATCAATTGCACCAATGATGTTGGGGATGTGTCCAAGGGCATAGAAATCAGCTTTCACTGTAGGCAAATCACCCTCCTCTGGGAAAATGATGTAGCTCCGCATGAGTTTCATCAGGGCAGACAACACTCTGGATAAGATCTTGGAAAACATAGGCTGAGACATCCCAGATGACATGGCCACTGTTGTCTGGAATGAGCCAGTTGCAAAGAAATGGAGGACAGACAGAACCTGCACTAGAGGGGGAATTCCTGTGGGTTGGCGGATGGGGGACATCAGGGCTGGCTCCAGCTGGGCACACAGTTCATGGATGGAGGCTCGGTCAAGTCGGTATCGTAGTATTATGTTGCGTTCTTCCATTGTGGACAGGTCCACCAGCGGCCGGTACACGCGAGGATTCCTCCTTCTCATCGCTAGTCCCAGCGGACGGTGCCTAGGAAGGAGAATATGGAGTACAGAGTCAATCCACTCACAGGTACGTACAACACAGCTTGCACAGTACAGGTAAATGTATGGTTTGATATGTTTGTATGTGTGCCATTGCAAGGCCTAGGCCTGTGTGACGCATTAGAAATTAAGCCATGTGGGCCCTTGAAATGGCCGATGCCTGACCTGTGAAGTGGGACAATGGGATGTGAGGTCACTGCGCTGGCGGGGCACACCGTGGCGGTAGGCGGTCGAAGACCGCTGTGCGAAGACGCATTGGTTAACATTGAAGCCTATGGGTTTCAGGAGCCAATGACGATGTGCGCCGGCGGTCGCGGGACGCACCGCCGCGGGACGCACCGCCGCGGGACGCACCGCCGCGGGCGAGACCGCCATTTTCTATCTGCTCAATCATTCGAGACCTGATCATCCACAGGAGAGGACCTATACTGCAAGTGCTGCTGTGAACTCGGTCTGGAAGTGACAATGGCTGCTGCTACTGGTGAAAGGGCCCCCGCCTTCAGTTCAGAAGAGTTGGAAAAGCTCGTGGACGGGGTCCTCCCCCAGTATGCGCTACTCTACGGTCCTCCAGACCAACAGGTGAGTACACTTAGTGCACATTGAATGGGTTATGCCTGTGTGGAGGGGGTGGGATGTAAGTTGGTGGGGTGTGGAGGGAATGAGGAGTGCAACGCACGACAGAGGAGAGAATGGGAACCATGACAAGGTTGGGGAGGGGGGGGGCATGTACTCCAAACATGCAGATATGTGACGGTTTCTCTTTCCCACCCTGTACATGTCAAACAGGTGAGCGCCCACCAGAAAATCGATATTTGGCGTGCCATCGCCAAGGAAGTCCGGAACTTGGGGGTCTACAACAGACGGGGCACCCACTGCCGCAAGAGGTGGGAGGACATCCGCCGCGGAACGAGGAAGCCGCAGAAACACTGCTGGGGATGGCCTCCCGACCTAGGAGGGGTGCCAGTCGCACCATGACCCCCCTGATGTCCAGCAGACACAAGGGGGTGAGTATCCGCACATTCTCCTAGCTGTATGCGCATTGGAGGCGTCTGGGTGGGGGAGGAGGGCTGTGGGTGACATTAGGCCAGGGCGCTCTCTGTAGTGTAGTCCGCTCCCTTAGGCATGGCCCTGTGCCCCCGCCCCCCACCTCTGTAGGGTGCCAAGTGCAGCTACCCATGCTCCAGCATCACACATGTGCGCGTGTGTTGTCCCTAGACCTGTTTGCCTAGTCAGAAGTACTGAGTAGTGTACCCCAAGTTCGCGACTTAGTGCACGAGGCACCTGTGTCTGTCCTCTCCGCAAAGGGTATTGCTAAGGCATGCACTCAACTTTGTTTCATTTCTCCCCCCACCCTAAATCTTTGTCTTCTTGTGTTTTAGCATCATCCGGCGGAGGAGATTTGGCGTCGGAGCAGGAGGGAGCTGCAGGTCACCAGGCCCCGGTGGGCACTGACACAGACACCGAGGGCACCAGTGATCCGGAGGGCGAGGGGAGCACCACAACGGGGGCCGGTGGAGACACCAGCGACACGGACACGTCCTCGTTTGGGAGCTCCCTAGCGGTGGCGGCACCATCTGTGCCCCCCGCAACAACAGGTACAGCCGCCACCCAGCGCACCAGCACCGCCCTCCCAGCGGCCGCTCGGCCAGGAAGGCGCGCGTCTCCTTCGCCCCAGGCACCTCAGCCCCTGCCTCTGTTACCCCTGCTGCCCTCAGTGCGGAGCTCATTGACCTGGTGAGGACGGTCATTGTTGGGCAGACTACCCTTCTGAATGCCATCCAGGGGGTGGAAAGGGAGGTGCATCGGAGCAATGCCTACCTGGAGGGCATTCATTCCGGTCAGGCTGCCCATCAACGAGCGTTCACTGCTCTGGCCTCAGCACTGACGGCAGCCATTGTCCCTGTCTCCAGTCTCCCTCTTCTATCTGCCTCCACCCTTTCTCTGTCTCCTGTACCTCAACCTATCCCATCCACACCATCAGACCAGCCTGCACACACCTCAACACCCAAGGCCAGCTCATCCAAACATAAGCACCACAGAAAACACAAGCATTCACCCAAGCAACACACAGATGCAGACATATCAACAGTCACTACCACCTCTGTGTCCCCGTCCTCCTCGTCTCCCTCCTCCCTCCCTGTGACGTCTACACTCACACCTGCATGCACCCCAACATCAGCCAGTTCTTCCACCACCAGCAAACCCTCCACTACAGTCCGCACACCTGCAGTCACCACCCCCACTGGCATTTACACGTCCCCTGTGTCCTCTCCCACTGTGTCTGTCACCCCCTCTTCCAAGACACATAAACGCAGGCAGACACCCAAACAACAGCCAACCACCTCACCACTGCCTACGTCCCAGTCACCTGCACCCAAGGACAGCACACCTGGCTCTCATACAACCACATCCTCTTCCTCCACTTCTCTCACCACTACTCCTACCCCTTACCTTGGTCCCAAGAAAAATTACCTCTCCAGTTTTGACCTCTTTCCCTCCCCCGACCCACCCCCTCCAACTGGGAAAAGTCCCAAGGGCACCTCAGCCACCACCAGCCCAACTTCTACAGTGCAAGTGGTGCATGGCATGTGGAGTCCACCCTTTGGCGGCAGTAACACTTCGGTGAGCAGCAAGGGGACAGCCAGCCCCCCCCCCAGGCAAGAGGACCCGGAAATTGAAGGGCCGCCGTGAGCGGACAGAGACGGCTGCCCCCAAGGAGGTGACTCCGGCCACTTCACCGGCCACAGCAGCCAGGGGAGGCAAGGGCCCGAGAGCCCCATCTAAGGAGCGGAAGGACAGCAGGGCGGAGAGGACAACCACCAGGAGCGCGGAGCAGGAGGGCCCCACAAGCCCCATCCCGGCTGCAAGGGACGACACCAAAGGGCCCAGGACTCACTCCCCGAAGGGGCCTGACACTGCACGGTCGGAGGGCGAGTGAGCAGGGTGTCCAGGCCAGGTATGACTCCCTTGACATACTGCAAGAGCACCGCTGAACAGGGCCCCGCCGTGAAGACGGGTACCGCTGAACAGGGCCCAGCCGTGAAGACAGGTACCGCTGAACAGGGCCCCGCCGTGAAGACGGGTACCGCTGAACAGGGCCCCGCCGTGAAGACGGGTACCGCTGAACAGGGCCCCGCCGTGAAGACGGGTACCGCTGAACAGGGCCCCGCCGTGAAGACGGGTACCGCTGAACAGGGCCCCGCCGTGAAGACGGGTACCGCTGAACAGGGCCCCGCCGTGAAGACCGGTACCGCTGAACAGGGCCCCGCCGTGAAGACGGGTACCGCTGAACAGGGCCCCGCCGTGAAGACCGGTACCGCTGAACAGGGCCCCGCCGTGAAGACAGGTACCGCTGAACAGGGCCCCGCCGTGAAGACAGGTACCGCTGAACAGGGCCCCGCCGTGAAGACAGGTACCGCTGAACAGGGCCCCGCCGTGAAGACAGGTACCGCTGAACAGGGCCCCGCCGTGAAGACAGGTACCGCTGAACAGGGCCCCGCCGTGAAGACAGGTACCGCTGAACAGGGCCCCGCCGTGAAGACAGGTACCGCTGAACAGGGCCCCGCCGTGAAGACAGGTACCGCTGAACAGGGCCCCGCCGTGCAGAGGAGCACCGCTGAGCAGGGCCCCGCCGTGCAGAGGAGCACCGCTGAACAGGGCCCCGCCGTGCAGAGGAGCACCGCTGAACAGGGCCCCGCCGTGAAGACAGGTACCGCTGAACAGGGCCCCGCCGTGAAGACAGGTACCGCTGAACAGGGCCCCGCCGTGAAGACATGTACCGCTGAACAGGGCCCCGCCGTGAAGACAGGTACCGCTGAACAGGGCCCCGCCGTGAAGACAGGTACCGCTGAACAGGGCCCCGCCGTGAAGACAGGTACCGCTGAACAGGGTCCCGCCGTGAAGACAGGTACCGCTGAACAGGGTCCCGCCGTGAAGACAGGTACCGCTGAACAGGGTCCCGCCGTGAAGACAGGTACCGCTGAACAGGGTCCCGCCGTGAAGACAGGTACCGCTGAACAGGGCCCCGCCGTGAAGACAGGTAGCGCTGAACAGGGCCCCGCCGTGAAGACAGGTAGCGCTGAACAGGGCCCCGCCGTGCAGACAGGTACCGCTGAACAGGGCCCGCCGTCTCAAGCACCGCTCCGCTGGGCCCTTCCTGTCAAGCACCGCTCCGCTGGGCCCTTCCTGTCAAGCACCGCTCCGCTGGGCCCTTCCTTTCAAGCACCGCTCCGCTGGGCCCTTCCTCTCAAGCACCGCTCCGCTGGGCCCTTCCTCTCAAGCACCGCTCCGCTGGACATCGCCATGTCATGCACCGCTGCGCTGGGTCCCGCCGTCTCAGGCACTGTTTATGGTTCACTGTGCCCACCATGCCTCCTCCTTGACCAGTGGACTCTGTAATCCACCTGAGAGACTGTGGCTTTGCACTCCCCAGGATGGTCCAGTGGGCAATCCACCCACTGTAGAGACATTGAGAGACTGTGGCTTTGCACTCCCCAGGATGGTCCAGTGGGCAACCCACCCACTGCAGAGACTTGAGAGACTGTGGCTTTGCACTCCCCAGGATGGTCCAGTGGGCAACCCACCCACTGTAGAGACATTGAGAGACTGTGGCTTTGCACTCCCCAGGATGGTCCAGTGGTCAACCCACCCACTGCAGAGACTTGAGAGACTGTGGCTTTGCACTCCCCAGGATGGTCCAGTGGGCAACCCACCCACTGCAGAGACTTGAGAGACTGTGGCTTTGCACTCCCCAGGATGGCACAGTGGGCAATCCACCCACTGTAGAGACTTGAGAGACTGTGGCTTTGCACTCCCCAGGATGGTACAGTGGGCATGGTGGCTCCTCGTGCATCTGGCGTCGTGGACTCATGTGGCTGTGGTGGCCCCCCCATCCCTTCCCCCTGAGGTGCCTGTAGTTTTGACATCGGATGCCCCTGCAGTGTTCTCTCCAAAGGACTCAGGTCTCGTGTGTGGGCTTTGCCCTTGTTTCGCAGAACCTTGGCCCACGGACATGTTAGATTCGTAGGATGTGCAGGACTTGTTACTTCAGTGATACACTGATGTGTATATCTTTTTGGTTTTTGTAAATATTTTTCACGGTTGCTCAATTATTTCCAGGTGCTTTTTTTGTACATGAAAATTTATTCCAAATTTGGTTGTGTCATTGTATTTTTAAAGGGTCTTTGTGTGGTGTCACTGTGACTTCCTGCTCTGCATTGGTGTGTACATATTGGGAGGGTGGGGGGGTCGCATATGTGTATGCCCGTAACCTTTCTTCCTCCCCCCTCCCGTGTGTCGTAGGTGCAGTACTCACCGTTGACGTCTGCGCCGGAGTTCGTACTCGTGGTAGATGAGCAGGTAGACGAGAGCAGGTATGATGTTCAATTCGGGTTCCATGCTGTCCGGATTCCGCGTGGAGTGTCTCGAGGTGAGCGTTTTCCATTGGAAATGTCTGTTTCCGCCTTGTTTTTATCGGCGGGGCTCCCGCCCCGGAAAAGGTGGCGGATTGGTGGGTCGTGATAGGGTGGGCGGTACATTGTCTGCCGCCTGGCTGTTGGCGGTGACCGCTGCGCTGTTTGTTTGTTCCGCCGTGGCGGTCGGAGTGTTAATGCGGCAGGCTGTGTTGGCGGTTCCCGCCAGGGTCAGAATTGCATTTTTTTGACCGCCAGCCTGTTTGCGGGTTGGCCGCCGCTTTATCACCGACCGCCAGGGTCAGAATGACCCCCTTAGTTGGACTAGTTGTAGCTTTGTAGCACCAAAAGCAACAGAGAAAGTTTCACATTGGAATCTCCACCTCAGAGGAGTAATACCTTGGAGCCATGATATTGAGTTTCGAAAAAACGGAAGTCTGAGAAAGACTTCTATTGACAAACTGGTATTTGTGTGTAAGGACATAACTTGTTGGAAAATGTTCAAATTAATGATCATTTGAAACTGTTTTTACTAGTTGCATGTATGGTGAACTAACAATTGTTTTTGAAGGTGGCCATTCAGCCATCTGTACTGAATCCAATAATTTTGTCAGGGAATTGAGACAAAGTAACAAACTTCCCAGAGAAGAATGAATCTGTCTTGACGAAGGGCACGGCTTCATCTTAATGGTGGGGGAAGCTCTTGACAATTCTTGCATTCACTGTAAGCTGCTAATATATGAAGAATTTAATAATAACAGGTGTCAACAACTGTTCATCATCAGTACCTACTCTCAACAGTGCTCTTTCTAACCTATTCCCAGATATTACCACAAACGGTTGAATTAGTTAAATAAAAGCATGGGCAGAAAGTGGTTGCATTCTGCTCTCACTTAAATATCCTGGTCTGACAAATAATGACATATGCACGTGCATTCATCACCATGCGCGAGCAAGACTGTGCCATCCTTTTTTTTTTTTTTTTTACATTTTATTTACTGTTCCAAGATGGAGGACGCCATATTGGGAAATGAAAAATTGCTAGTACAAAACAGCTTTCCTATTTTCAGCACAGCAGCACATGGCTGTGCTGGCCCTATAAAATACAATAATAAAATAAATAACTTAATAAAAGTTTGTCATACCAGAGAAGTGGATGTGAGAACCAGCAAGAACTTAAGCAACGAGGATTGGGGGGAAACAAAAAGGAGTGAGAGGAAGGGAGCAAGTAAAGAGAAAAGGGTGGGGGGGAACAATGAGCAGTGGATTTGGAGGAAGCAGTTGGGAGTGGGCAGGATAGGATTACCAACAGGGGGCATAGGTGGGGAAAGCATCACATGAGGGAGAGAGCAAAACACATCGTGGGATAAAGTACATGAGAGTAGCATGCACATGAGTGAGCAATAGAGGGGCAGGTATTTAGCTGGGGAGAGGCACATGTGGGAAAGTGTCCTTTCTGGTATGGTTAACCCCCCCCCCCTTTTTTATTTTCGTCCGATATTGATGCTGACCTCACTGTGCGTGTGCTGGGGCTCTTCTAACCAACCCCAATGTCAGTGTTCTTTCCCTAAAAATGTACCATTGCTTCCACAATTGGCACACCCAGGCACACAGTTAGGGTCTGTGTAAATGGTACCTATGTTACCAACTTCCCTGTTTCCAGGGAAGGTCCCCAAGGGCTGCAGCATGTATTATGTCACCCTGGGGGATCCCTCACCAAGCACATTCACAATGCCATTGCAGCTTGTGTGTGCTGGCGGGGGAGGAAAAGACAAAGTTGACACAGCACCCCTCTCAGGGTGGCATGCCCACAAACCAATGACTGTGGCATAGGTAAGTCACCCCTCTAACAGGCCTTACAGCCCTAAGGCAGGGTGCCCTATACCACAGGTGAGGGCATGGTTGCATTAGCAATATGCCCCTACAGATTATAAGTCTATTCTTAGACATTGTAAGTGCAGTGTAGCCATACTGAGTATATTGGCTGGGAGTTTATTATGAACTCCGTAGCTCCATAATGGTTTCTCTGAAGTCTAGGAAGTTTGGTATCAAACTCCTCAGCACAATAAACCCACACTGATGCCAGTATTTGATTTATTGAAAAATGCACCCGGAGGGCATCTTAGAGATGCCCCATGTATGCTAGCCAAACTGCTAGTGCAGGACTGACCAGTTTGTGCCAGCTTACCACTTTCAGACAAGTTTCTGACCCTGTGGGGTAAGAGCCTTTGTGCTCCCTGTGGCCGGAAACAAAGCCTGCACTGGGTGGAGGTGCTTCACACCTCCCCCCTCTTGCAGGGACTGTAACTCCTGGCAACGAGCCTCAAAGGCTCAGGCCTCTTTCTACAGTGCCTCAGGGCACTCTAGCTAGTGGAGATGCCGCGCCACGAGCAAAGCACCACTTTTGGTGGCAAGTCCAGTAGGAAACTTAGGTAAAACAAGGAGAAGTGACCCTCTCCTTACAAAATCCTCCATCTTGGTTTAGAGGACAAGGACCAGTAGGGTTAGGTCTGTGTTTCCCGCCTCAAAGGGAGTGGACAACGGAAGGGTATAGTCACCCTCAGGGACAGTAGCCATTGGCTACTGCCCTCTGAGCCCTGTAATGCCCCTAAATCCAGTACGTAAGGGCTCACCTGAACCTAGCTTGTCAGATTCCTGGCGACTTCAAGAAGACGACAAGAAAGAAGTACTGCTAAGCTGACCCCCTGGTCTGTCTCCATCTTCTGAAACCCTGCTACAAAAATGCACATCTTGCAGGACCAGCGACCTCCTAAAGGCCTCAAGAGGACTGCTTGCACCCCAGAGGGCCAAGATCCCCTGTGGACAGAAAGAAACTCCACCAAAAGACTCCAGAACCACCCCGAATCCGTGAGTCCTGCCCACTCTGCACCGAATGCCCACGGCCTGTGTCCAGGTAGCCCAACCGACTAGAGCTGGTCCCTAGGCGATCTTGACCTGGTGTCCACCCTGGGTTGATCCCTCCTGTCCAACACGACGGCACCTGCAGCCTAAATCCGGAGGACTCCTCTGACAGCAAGAGAACCAAAAGAAGATTCCAGATGCCCAAAGGGTACCCCTGCACCCGCAGCCCCCTTGCCTTGGGGAATCCGACCACCGGTCCAGCGACGTCCAGCAGGCAGCCCTCCTCCTTCTCCAGCCTATGGTTTTACGGAACTGCCCCCTGGACCTAGCCTGCAGCGTCTTTGTGACACCCGGGATCTCCATATTGGAAACCATTGGGAGCCTGACGCTATGTTTGCACCCGGGTGGCCGCCCCTGTGCCACTGAGGGTGTGTGTTTGGTGCTGACCTGTGGCCCCCCTTTCCCTGGTACTCACCTAAACCCCAAGCAGGCCTGATTCCAAGTTCCCCCAGTCTCCATAGGACTCCATTTTAAATCCTGCATCATCTTTGACCTCTGCTCCCGGCTGACCCTGTGTTGCTGGTGGTGGGTGTTTGGAGTTAACTTGAACCCAGCCTGTGGACATCCTAACTCCCAGAGAGATATTTATATGTGCTTCTATAGTGTAAGGAATATAGTAATTATAAGGAGCCAGGATGGTATGTTAAACAATTTGTTTGTGTATAATTTACTAATCACTAAGTAGTCAAAGTGCTACCCAGGGCCCCAGCACCAACATCTCTCACTCACCCAGAAGGTGGAACATTGCAGGCTCCATGGTGGGGTATTTGTCTTGATTCAATGTCAAAGGGCAAACCTCGTGCTGTCCTAGTGTGCACTATCATCTTCACTGTCCTGTGTATCTGATAGAGACTTTTAGTTGCAGATTCCTTACCTTAGAATTTCCCCCAGGCGTCAGAGTGGATTTTTCTCCGAGCAATACCCTTGCGTGTCAGTAGGTGGTGTCGGCCGACTCCGCGGGCATCGTTTGCGTCGTAGTCACTGTGATAACGTCGGGAGTACGTTGTGGTGGTAATTCCTGCTACTTTCTGGTGCTGAAAAAGGATAAGGACTTACGTCCTATCCTAGATCTTCGTGACCTGAACTACTTCCTCTAGAAGAAGAAATTCAAAATGCTTATCCTGGCTAAGGTTCTGTCTGTCTTGGACCCAGGAGACTGGATGGTAGCATTGGACTTGCAGGACGCTTATTTCCACATCCCCATCTTGCCTGCCCACAGACATTACCTAAGATTTGTAGTAGGACACAAGCACTTTCAGTTTACCGTGCTCCCCTTCGGCCTTACCAGCGCCCCTCGAGTGTTCACGAAAGTGATGGCAGTGGTTGCAGCTCATCGGCACAGGCTAGGGCTTTCAGTCTTCCCCTACCTCGACGACTGGCTGTTGAAGGCGGACTCGCCCCAGAAAGTTGTCTCCCACCTTCAGACTACGGCGAACCTCTTGCACACGCTGGGGTTCACTACAAACGTGCCAAAGTCACACCTGACTCCCTCTCAGACGCTCCCCATCATCAGAGCTGTTCTGGACACAGTGCAGTTTCGGGATTATCCTCCCGAAAGGGACTCCATAGCCTGAATGTCTTGATTCCGATCTTTCGGCCTCTGCCTTGGGTTTCAGTGGGACTGACTCTGAGGCTGCTGGGCCTCATGGCCTCCTGCATCCAGCTAGTGTCGCATGGGCTCTCATTATCCTAAATGAGACTACTGGATTTCTAGGCAGCAGGATCGATAACGGTGTGGGGGACTGAGTCTGACCCACGTGCAAAGAACTCTGTCACCCTAAATCCGGTTTTTGCTCCGGCTACCTAGCAGTGCCTCATTTCTCCCACGAGGAAGAAATGATTTTGCAGCCGAGCGCATGACATCTTTGGAACTTCTCAGGGAAGTCGTGGTCACTCAGATCCAAACCAACTCTCTTATTTCCAATATGATCTCATATACAAATGACAAAGACAGTATAAGTTTTATATAATGTTTTAATAAAACGACTGTATTTTAGATATTAAGGCGTGAGCCGCAATAACCAGAACAATACAACACAGTAGGATTGAAATAGTCACCAGGAGAGTAAAACATAAGAACAAAGCTATCATATTGTCTAACAGTTTCTACTCTCCCTCTGCTTGTTCTATTTAGAGCACAGCATGTTAAGCTTCTAGCTTGCCTGTCAGAATCACTGTGGAGACATCAGCCCTCATACCTGAGCAAAGACCTGTGATCTTGGTTCAGCATCTGCAACGAGGCAGTCAGCATCTAGTTGTGGTTCCCTGGTCGGAATCTCCCTCTTGCGTGTATTGGGACAAGGAAGTGATTTTATAACTAACATGTCATTGTGATCACAAAATGTCCCTACGCAGGAATGCCAAGTCTAAACTCCTACCACGTCTATCAGCAATGTACCAGACTGTATCCTTGACTGAAGCACAGAGTAAAATATGTTATGGAGAACTCCAGTGCTGAAGTAGGCAAAACAGTGTGATATGAATAAAAAAACACTGTAGAACTGGCTATTTGAAAAATAACAGTACGAAGCCTAATAAAAAGCATGTAGAGCAAAGTGCACAGAGGCTCTAAGCTGTCAGCAAATGAATAAAATATATTCAGGGCAAAGTGCACAAAGGCCTAAAGCCTGAAGCTAATGCGCAAAGAATACGTAAAACTGACCACACTACACCCTCCCCTTGTTGGTAGCAAGTGGTTCCAATAATATAAAAGGATGCCCCAAATATAAACAATATATAAAATCATATATTTCGACAAGGTGAGAAGACAACAAAGTCATAAATTTAGGAAACATGTGACCATAAAGCCAAATTCAATATTGTGTCAATTTCGTAGGAGAGAAAAAAATCCAATCGTCAGACAGAAGCAACAGAACGCAGGAGTTCCTCCACTTCGAGAAATGTCAATATCGGAAGATCCACGCCACAAAGTACCATGGAGCAGGTGTGGTCCAAAGCCCCAAAACCAATCAGGGCGGCACCCCGTGCAGGGCCTATGAAAGAGACAATACCATCTTCCTCCAGGAAGGGAATCTCATAAACCGCCTCACAAAGCAAGCGCATCCGTAGCGCACAAGTCTGAGAATGAGCCCTAATCGGGAACATCAACAGATCAGTATCGACCATTGGAGGGCGCTGCAGTGAGAGAGAGAGAGCCAGTGCATGTTCAAACGAGCACCAAAGGCATCGAAACACGGGTTGCACACAATCCAAAACCGGTCTGAATGACAGAGACCAGTCACACTCCAAATGTCCCAGGAGTGTTGCTCCAAAATGCTGCATCATGCGTTCACGACACAGCTGCGCTGACGGGAGCAGCAATACAGGATCTCGTCGTGACGGGACAGCCATTGCGAAAAAATAGCAACAACACCAGTACTCTAGCCAACAAAGCCAAAGTAATCGGGAAACCCCCAAAAATGCTTCCGAAAATAGAATGTATAGCCGAAGGTATCAAACCGAATATGGAAGAGAAGGTGTGAACAAAACCAACACCAACGGCTTTGAAAAAATGTGCAATACCAGCAGTGCTGGATGCATTAAATATACGTCCCACAAGTTCACTGAAGTGACTTGGAAAGTTAGTATTCAAAAGGGACTCTATCTCCGCCGATGACCTTGCCACCTGAAGTGCGTAGGTCTCGCTAGCAGATGTAAGGGCCACATGCTTTTGAAACAATAAAGCTTTTAGCCGACTCAACTTGTCGAAATCAACCTTGGAAGTAGCAATATGAGGCCAGATGTCCGCTACCTCCCTAATTTGAGTGGGGGGAAACAACACATTCCCGCAGCAACGGCCTTGTTGACAACGACAACGTAAACTATTCCGGCACGCTTGCCACAGCAGCGTTCGCTGTTAAGAACAATGTAACTGCCGTTAGAAAGCACCTGGAAAGTGTTTTTAATAACCGGGACTGGAACTCCCTTTTAGATAACAAGCTAAGTTAGCAATCGAAGCGTTACACGCCCCGTGCAAGGACAGCTGTTTACAAACCATTGAATGGCTGACAGAAGCTTCGCATTCGCTGCCGCTAAGAAAAACCTCCCTCAAACCATTAACACATCTGTATTGAAAGGCAAGCTCCCACACCTCGTGTATGTAACTGTCTCCCAATAGCTCATATCTATCCACTGGAACGTGCTTCAAACAAGAAGTAAATTGCAGAGTGGAGATAGGCAAATTAATAACCCCATGAATCAACCACTCAGCTGACGGAATCTCAGCCACCGTGAAAGGCAGTTTCTCCAATTTCTCAATATTCAACATAACATATGTCGCTTCCTTTTTAGCCATCAGTTGTTGCTGACGAGTCAAATTAAAGGAGATAAAGATCTCTCTGGCACGAACGTGCTGCCATGGAACGCGACCCGCCTTCAAGGTCTGAAGAGTCCAACCCAGCTGCATGATGGACTGCGTCTGACTCTGCCCATGATATAAAGAAGACATGTCCGATTTAATAATGTCAATGGCAGAGGAAACAATGGTGTCAATCGTGTAAACACGGTCAGAAAGGGTATGCATGCCATTATCAACAACAGACAAAGTCTGCATCAGGTTTTCCTGATCAATCTGCCTCAACCGGGCTTCAGCCTCTTGTTGTGAAAGCTTCCAAATCTCATTATAAACTTCGTATAAGAACCTTTTCTTCCGTGGTACTTTGGGACCTGACAAAAAATCTTGTAAATCAGTATCATTAGACAGTAACGTGAGATGTGACTTAACTGCATCCAGCGTGGATGACTTCAACCATTGCTGACAAAGCTTCCCCACGCTGTATGTAGTTATAATATCCGCATGTTCTGGTGAAATGTAACGAGGGTCTGCCCTACTAGTCCTGAACCCCCCTGAAGAGGTGACAAAACGTTGATGACACTTATTAGTGTCTATAGCCCATAATAACCACCCGCCTGGATGTAACGATGAAGTGTTAAGCGTACCATTCTGGACCCAATGTGTAAATTCACTAGAAGTAGCATTCACATAGTGCTGCTAGTTTTTTAATTTGGAAGGGACAGGTATACTAGGCAAATTCAACTCCCTAATTGTCGCCAAGCCCAAACAGCTAGTCTGTTGTACTGTGTCATTGAGGAAAATCATCTGCACAGGGATAATACATGCTCTAAATAACGTGTCCCTACCTTGCATCTGCCAATTTTTCGTACCCCAAACACTTTTCAAGTCAACAGTCTTAAACCAGTATTCATACCCCTCGACCGAAAGTTTAGATACAAATTTGAATACAGTAATTTAGTATCGGTCAATAACATTTGCTTATTAGAATACGGTATAATTTTAAAATAGTAAGACTTAGCATTTCGTTGATCATGCCCAGAAAAATATGCAAATTTATCATAATACGTTTTGGAACTCCCTTGTGGAGGAGTCGAGCAATGTTCCCATTGCACATAATTAAATATGGACTTAGGGCTACTAGCTTTATGAATAAAGTGGTGTCCATAATAGTTGTAGCAAAACATGTCACCATGATTATCTCTAAATTGGTAAGCATCTTCATCGTCATAGACAGTATAATATTGCAAATCTGTTAGCATAGAATCTACTGTCTTCACATCCCAATCATCAGAAACAATGCCAGGTATAACAATATCATTCATTGATAACTTGAGGACATACGGTATTTGAATCAATTCAGTGGGACCATATATATCAAACATTACTTTATCCCACACAATCCCATCCGGAATTGGTATTGCAGAAATGTTGACTGTGGACAAGTCTCTTCGAACCATGTGAGACGAAAAATGCGGTTTTAACACAGTCTCCACGTGCTCAATGTCAGATCGATCAGGAAGAAAATGACCATGTATTATCAGAAAAAAAGTAACCACAAATCCCAACCATAACAAAAGAGTCATCACGGCCAAAAACAGCCACAAATAGTTCCAAGGAAAAATAAAATATGTGCGTTTAAGCCAACCCAGCATCCGTCGTGGACCGTGGACAGAAGACATCGAGGACGAGGAGCCGGACACATCATTATTGGCGTCGTTGAAGCAGCCAGAGGCAGTTCTAGCAAAAGGTGCAACTGTGAACAAAGAAGCAGATGGAGGCTCTCGCCTTGGCACGCTATAAACCACATGTTCAGAAACATCAGCAGAACGTACAGCAATTTGATCAAAAGATTCCATATTAATCGTCGTCGGTGGAACAATCGCAAGATCATCATCCACCCTCCCCAAGCTCGGAGAGGAAATAGTGTCGGTGAAAATCACCTGCAGCGGGACTTCTTCCCCAGTAGTGAGAGGGATTCCGGAACTACTGGGTGTCCCTCTTGGTCTGCTGTGCAGAATCGGCCACATGTTGTAACTTGACATTATCAATGGAAACAAAACGATTTCCTTTGGCCCCCCTCAGCGGCGGTAAAATCAGTTCTCGTGCCGCTTACCCCCCAACACAGGGACAGGTGCTCGATAAGAAGGACCAAATTCTTTTTTAACTGCGACCTTTTCACGCACTAGATCCCCAATCCTGGGTATCCAACCAGTAGGCGTTACTGGCTCATCCTTAATTCCTGAGGAGGAGGCAGCACTGGCAGAAGAGTTATCTTCACGGAATTGTTGTAAATCCTGCAAAACAGTGACACGATCATTTATGTCAAAGGGCGTATCTGCCGCCTCCACACCAGGACCATCTAGATCAGGAACATACATTTGTGTTCCGAACAGGCACTCATATGAAGTACGACCCCCCAGTGACCTTCTAGGCAAGTTATTAAGTGCTGTCTGTACTCCATACAGGTGGGCTAGCCAACCACGACCCGTACCTATAACCCTGGCCGTTAAGGATTGCTTTAAATCACGATTTAAACGCTCCACAACAGAATTTCCCTCGGGATGAAATGGAGACGAGAATTGGAGTTGGACCCCCAACGAAGCCATGGTGTCCCTGAATGCCTTAGAGGCAAAAGCAGGGCCCTGGTCCGAATGAAAAGCCGCAACTGCAAATGTATCGACAAAGATGCGCAAATCTTTAATAACAGTTCGAGCGTCAGCCGAGCGTTGTGGCCATACCCACACAAATTTGGAGCACGAATCTACAGCAACCAATATATATTTGTATGCACTATCTGGTGTCAGCGGACCACAATGATCCAAGTACACACACTGTAATGGTTTATTTGAAATCAGAAGGGGTGTCTGCTACGGGCGTCTAGCCGACGACGCTTTAATTTGTTGACAAACGTCACAACAAAGGACTTATTGCTTTGTCTCTTTATAGAGACCAGGCCACCAGTAATGAGCCTGTAAAAGTGAAATCGTGGCAGCCACACCAGCATGTGCCGAAGCCACCCCCTCATGTGCTGCAGAAATTAATCGAGGTCTCTCAATTTTATTGGGTAGTTCACGTACACCAATGCCTGGAATTGTAACAGTAGCATTCAGCGCACTATTCAAGCAGTAACTATATTTAGAAGGAAATCCTTTAGGAAAGGGCGTGCCATCAGCCGTAGCCTTTATGGCAGCCGAAATTTCTGTGTCTGGTTTGGAACTCGAACGAGTCACTGCGGCCACAGTGGCGACAGCCACTGCCGATTTCGCGGCTTCATCAGCCAAAGTATTCCCAGCAACGTGTATTCCAACGCGCTGGTGTCCAAGTGTATGCACAACATGGACGTTAGGAAGCGTTTCCTTTAGATCCGCAACCTTACCCCACAACACTTTGTTTAATGGTGTTGCCTTTAGAATCTCTGAACCCATTCATCTTCCAGTAGTGTAGATATTCATTGAAAGACTGTACACAGTAGTAGGAGTCACAGACCAGCAAGGTCAAAATCGCCGGATCCGCGTGCTCCAACGCTAACAATAGAGCTTTGAGCTCAGCCAGCTGTGCCGTGCAATCTCCCAAGGTTTTAGTATAAGTATGTCGGGGGCAGAACACTTCCCCCTCCATAGTGCCGCTCACCACCGCACATGCAGCAGAATACTGTTGTTTAGTCCCAACCGCTGGTTGCGCAGAGCCATCGGTATACATGACCACCTGATATTGGTCAATAGGCAACGTACCAGCAGGAACAGGGTACTCCATCTCATATTGAAGAAATTCTTGAGTCTGCAGTTTAGGGTCAAATATGTAATCTACATCAGTGGCTGTCAAAGACGTAGCCCATTGTATCCATCGCGGGTGTAAAGCTTTTGAATTAGGAACACCTGCTTTCGTCACTGCCTCTAAGGCCGGAATCGGGGAAACGACAATGATGCGTTGGCCCTGGGCAAGCGGTCTTTCTTTAATAACAGCCATCTGTACTGCAGTGAGAATTTTCTCAGTCTGTGCAAATCGTTGTTCTGCAGCAGAATACAAGTGAGACTTGTATGCAATCGGGACTGTCTCCCCCTCATTAAAGGCGACATACGTAACCCCAACAGCCCCAGGTATCACCCTGATGACTAAATGTGTCTTATTGTCCCGTGTGTGTAAGTGTTTAACTGCTAAGAGATCAGTTTGTAACTCTCGTAGTATGTGTGTATGTTCAATCGTCCAAAATCTACTCGAATAATTCGGGCGAATCAACTCGTATAAGGGTTTTATATGCGTCACATAATCAGGAATGTAAGTTCTGCCAAAATTCAGAAACCCCAACAATGACTGGAGCTCCTGAACCGTATTAGGAGGCTGCAATAAAGCACATTTCTCCAAAAAATGTGGCGCTAAGCTCTTGCCCTCACTCGACAACTCATATCCCAGGAAAATGACGCTGAGGAAGGCAATCTTTGATTTCTTAAAATTAAACTTATAGCCAATATCAGCAAACCCCAAAACAATGCGCGATACACGCCTTAGATGTTGCAGAATCTCATCGTCTGTCAGATATATGTCATCAACATATGATAACGCTTCAGGGTCGAACTCGTGCAGCATTTCAGTTACACGAGCCTAAAACAGTCCTCGGCTATTCTTATACCCCTGAGGCAAATGACAAAAAAAAATCTGAGAGCCAAACGCACTGAAACTGGTATAGTCCCGACTTTCGGGCGCTATATTCTGGCAGAAAAATCCATTCGAGATATCTAACGTTGTTTTGTATTTTTTACGCACAATATTATTCATAAGCGCTGCGTTATGTGAATTCTGTATTGCATATGTGCGTGTATGACTATTCAAATGTCTGTAATCCACCACTATCCTATATGAATGGTCCGGTTTAGCAACCGGAAATAAGGGATTATTCATCGGCGAGACACAGGGCTCAATTACACCCTGGTACTCCAATTGTGTAAGAATTTTCCTAACCGATGCCCTTGCCTCAAACTTGATAGGATACTGCGGTTGTGGCTGAGGTTCGCCCTTTATCGGAATTACATGATAAGGTGATTGTCTATCCCACCCCACGTTATTTCTATACAGGGCGGGAGCCTGTGCCAGAGCCCATGATTTACTATAGGACTCCGCTAGTTCTCTCGGAACAAGTGGTGAGAAGGAAGGTGTAATAACCTCCTCCCCAACCGGACAGTCGCGAACAAAGTCAGGTGGCCAATCTTGTTCGGCCAGCAGAACATCATATGATTTTACCACATGGTCCCAAAAAATGGCGTGTACAATACGGTCAATGTCCCCTTCCAATTGCAGAGTCACTTGATATACTCTATCAGGATCAGAGACTCGCATATCCGCCGTTTCGACTTGTATGAAGTCATCAGTTGCTTTCACCTCCAGATGCTCTAGAAGACTCCGGCGAACTATTGTGACCTCTGCTGCGCTGTCTAACAATGCTAACGCCCATGTCTTGTTCGTCAAGAGAACTCTCTTCTTGAGCGGCATGTCTAACTGAGACTGCTGCCACTTTCTTCTTTTTAAATTGCTGTTTTTGTTGCAGCGGTTTCTCTTCTTGTTTAATAGAAACCTCCGCCGAGCGTTGTGAATCCTGTCTCGGTTTCACGTACTCCGTCCTCCGCTCTGACCGCCCACCTCTCTCACTTCTCTTTTCCGAGGAGTCCTGAAAGGAGCGAGATTGGCGTGTATCAGTATATTGATCTCTATCAGGCGTCTTCAAAGTATCCCTATTCCTGAGATTATACTTATTCTTTGGGGTCTCTGGTTGCAGAGACTGCCCACCATCTTTTTTAGGTGTTTGCTGTTTCTTTTCCCAGCGCTTTTTCGAACCCTGAGGTTGTTGCTGTTTTGCGTAATATTTATTATTTTTACCCTGTAATTTGGGTTTTTGTGGTCTAGCCCCTAGGCTATCTCGACCAATACTAGAATATGTTTCCACTATTATTCTCGGAAGTTCCCGCTCCTGATTAAGCAGCGGAACATCCCGAAGACGCATTCGCACTGCTAGTGCTACTGCCTCTCCTTTGCGATTACTCAAAATAATAGAAGAAACTGTGGCAAAATTGCCCAGCAACTGCATGCCCAAATCTAAGGCAGGGGCAGCACCAATATTCATCTTGAATTTGTTTAAGCACGTCCGGTAAATTAGCTAATGTCGGTGTACCGTGTGCCGTAGTGTAGAGCGCGGCAAACACCATGCCCCAGGTATTACAAAGGTCCACCGGGGAAATACTGCTTCCTGCGTATTAATTTTTTGCGCCAGCCAAAATTGAGTCTCCTCTCGTTTAGCCGGTACTTTACCCATAACTGAGTGTACAGTGGCCGGATTAATACCCGGAACCACTGCCTGTGGGTGCGCCGGAGCAGCACGCGCTGCATTCTTATTTAGTGTCTGCATGACAAACTAAACTAATCGTCTATATGTAGCCGTTAAGTCTGTATATAAACGACGAACTTCAACCACTGCCAATTGAGCAACCGCAGGATGAGGTGTATATGTAGCCAATAAAGGCCAGGTAAGACCATCATTACTCAGCGGACCTAACCTAACTTGTGCTACTGTGTGTGGGAGGGCGCCATCAAGCCAATTATGGTGTTCTTGATAAGATAGAGGTATCTCTAAGTAAGCGTAAGCCCTGTATTGCCCAGGGACATTCGCAACAGTGTATTCGTGAAAAGTATTTGTACCCCCATCCACTGCTGGAAATCCGACCGAAGAATAAAAAAGTTCAGTTCTATAGGCTGCATGGGCGTCCACCACAAAAGTGACTGGACCCCCCTGGACCGTCAGTCCATGTGCCAACAGATGTCCTGTGAGCGGTTGACGCATATTGATTGCTATATTCACTACATTAGGATTCGCCATTTGTAAAAAATAGCTCTAGGTCAGAGAAGGCACACCAATATCTGGGTTTTCCTTTTAAAGTTCAAGCTTGAACAACCAACCACTAAGCAATAGGATGCACCTATCCCGTGGCGGCGGAAACCCTCAGCCCCACGGACGTCTCCCCATACGGAACCGAGGAGTCAAAATATATATGAGACCAAGAGAGTCAGTCGGACCTAAACATTAGAGCCAGACCAAACGTTGGCGGCGCCATGTCGCGTGGGCTCTCATTATCCTAAATGAGACTACTGGATTTCTAGGCAGCAGGATCGATAACGGTGTGGGGGACTGAGTCTGACCCACGTGCAAAGAACTCTGTCACCCTAAATCCGTTTTTTGCTCCGGCTAACTAGCAGTGCCTCATTTCTCCCACGAGGAAGAAATGATTTGGCAGCCGAGCGCATGACATCTTTGGAACTTCTCAGGGAAGTCCTGGTCACTCAGATCCAAACCAACTCTCTTATTTCCAATATGATCTCATATACAAATGACAAAGACAGTATAAGTTTTATATAATGTTTTAATAAAACGACTATTTTAGATATTAAGGCGTGAGCCGCAATAACCAGAACAATACAACACAGTAGGATTGAAATAGTCACCAGGAGAGTAAAACATAAGAACAAAGCTATCATATTGTCTAACAGTTTCTACTCTCCCTCTGCTTGTTCTATTTAGAGCACAGCATGTTAAGCTTCTAGCCTGCCTGTCAGAATCACTGTGGAGACATCAGCCCTCATACCTGAGCAAAGACCTGTGATCTTGGTTCAGCATCTGCAACGAGGCAGTCAGCGTCTAGTTGTGGTTCCCTGGTCAGAATCTCCCTCTTGCGTGTATTGGGACAAGGAAGTGATTTTATAACTAACATGTCATCGTGATCACAAAATGTCCCTACGCAGGAATGCCAAGTCTAAACTCCTACCACGTCTATCGGCAATGTACCAGACTGTATCCTTGACTGAAGCACAGAGTAAAATATGTTATGGAGAACTCCAGTGCTGAAGTAGGCAAAACAGTGTGATATGAATAAAAAAACAACACCGTAGAACTGGCTATTTGAAAAATAACAGTACGAAGCCTAATAAAAAGCATGTAGAGCAAAGTGCACAGAGGCTCTAAGCTGTCAGCAAATGAATAAAAATATATTCAGGGCAAAGTGCACAAAGGCCTAAAGCCTGAAGATAATGCGCAAAGAATACGTAAAACTGACCACACTACACTAGTAACACATGCCAGATTGCATATGTGCGCTCTGCAGTGGGACCGGAAGTTCCAGTGTGTGCAGCATCAGGGGAATCTCTCAGACATGGTCCAGATCTCAGAGGGGACTGCGAAAGCCCTAAAGTGGTGGCTTTCGAATCAGCATTGGGTCCACAGCAGATCCCCCTCCCTTCCCCAACCAGATTTATCTATAGTGACAGATGCGTCACTTCTCAGTTGGGACGGCCAAATGGGAGAGGCGAAGATCAGAGGCCTAGATCAGAGGCCTCTGGTATCCGGCTGAGTCTGGGCTCCATATCAGTCTTCTGGAGCTCCGGGTGATCAGGCTTGTGTTGAAACCATTTGTTCCCTAACTCAAAGGGAAAGTAGCACAGACAATACTACTGCCATGTGGTACTTCAACAAACGGGTGGGAGTGGGGTCCTGGACCCTTTGTCAGGAGGCACTACGCCTCTGGACATGGCTGGAACATCCGGGCATTACCCTGGTGGTTCAACATCTGGCGGCTTCTCTCAATGCCAGAGCGGACAAACTCAGCCGTCGATGCACAGCCGATCATGAATGCCGTCTCCATCCGGAGGTGGCGCAAGGTCTCTTTCCTGGGAGATCCTTGGTTGGATCTGTTCGCCCCCACAGAGAACGCGCAATGTCAGCCGTTTTGCTCGTTGGAATTTCCAAGATGGCACTCGCTCGGAGAAGCTTTTCGTCTTGAGTGGGACTCCGGCCTCCTTTACACATTTCTGTCTACACCACTTCTGCCAAGAGATCTCAAGAAGATCAGGAACCACTGGGCCCAAGTCTTCTTGGTGGCTCCGGACTGTGCATGGAGAGTCTGGTATCCAGACCTATTGAGCATATCCATCGAGCCTCCACTCAGACTGCCTCTTCGGGCGGATCTTCTGTCGCAGCAACAAGGAACGGTCTTTCCCCCAAACCTGTCCAACCTCTGCCTTCATGCGTGGAGATTTAGCGGCGCCAGTTGACGAATTTTGATCTTTCGTCCCAAGTCTGCAATGATATCTTGGCATCCAGGCCTCCCTCCACCAAAACTGTATACGCTTGTTGTTGGAATAAAATTGGTGGCATGGTGCACCAACATATCTGTTGATCCCCTTTCAGCCCCTCTATCAGAGGTTCTTCTGGTCATTCTTTCTTTGGCCCAGCAGGGCTCTGCTTTGGGCACCCTTAAAGGGTATTTATCTGCCATTTCGGCCTTCCTTAGGGTACCTGATCAGCCCTCACTTTTTTAATCTCCTATTGTGAGTCGATTCCTAAAAAGCCTCACCCATTTCTTTCCTCCCACTCCAATTATCATGCCTCAGTGGGACCTCAATTTTGTCCTTACTTACTTAATGTGTACTCCCTTTGAGCCGATGCACAATTGTCCCTTACGGCTCCTCACCTTCAAAACTGTCTTTCTTGTTGCCATCAGGGTGAGTGAGCTTCAAGCCCTTCGTCTAAACCTCCATACTTGTCTGTTCACCCTGATAAAGTGGTGTTGCGCACTAAGGTTTCCTTCATTTCAAAGGTGGGTACGCCTTTTCATGACGGCCAGTCTGTCACCCTGACTACTTTCTACTCACCCCCACATCCTTCTCATGAGGAGTAGAGAACCCAAAAAGTGCGGTGGCGTTCTATCTTAATCATACCAAAGATTTTTCAGGTGGACGATCAACTCTTCGTCAGGGGTGTGGGTGCGAAAAAAGGGAAGACGGTGCAAAAGCGTACCATCTCTCGATGGGTGCTTCTTTGCATCAAAATGTGCTAGGCTTTGCCCAAGAAGCATCCCCCTGAGGGCTTGCATGCTCATTCCACCAGAGCAACTGCTGCTTCCACTGCGTTAGCACGCTGAGTTCCTGTCCTGGATATCTGCCAGGCAGCTATGTGGGCGTTCCTGCACACGTTTTCTAAACACTACTGCCTGAGCAGTCAGGTCCGTCGGGATGGCTACTTTGGTAATTCGCTCCTGCAGAACTTCCAAGTATGATCTGGGTTCGTAGCCCACCTCCGAGGATGGCATTGCTTGGGTATCTATTCTAAGGTAAGGAACCTGCAACTAGAAGTCTCTATCAGATGTACAAGTTACTTACCTTCGGTAACAAAGTATCTGGTAGAGACATATTCTATGTGCAGATTCCTTCCCGCCCACCCATCCTCCCCGCTTGCGAACTGATTTCTAGGGACAGGGATTCCCCTTTCAGGTCCGTAGCTCTGGCGCACCAATCTCAGTGTTCTTAGCGGCTCTGCGCTTTGGCGTGGAAAGTCGTTGAAAGAAACTGCTGTCAATGCACGAAGACGGCGTCTATATACCACTCCCGACGTCATCATGGCGACTACGATGCCAACGACCCCCGCGGAGTCAACCGATGCCACCTACTGACACGCAAGTGTATTGCTTGAAGAAAAAGCTCCGGATCCAGTCTGACGCCTGTGGGAAATTCTAAGGTAAGGAATCTGCAACTAGAATATGTCTCTACCAGATATTTCATTACCGAAGGTAAGTAACTTGTACATTAAGTTTTTCTACGATAGTGTGCCAGTATAGAGCGATTGATCGTTTATGGTATCCCTTGTATTCTTCACGGCAGATTGCAGTGCTCTCCGCTAATCCCCATTTTCACACCTTTTCTTTCCACTGATGTATTTTAGGGGAGACGAGGATTTCCAGTGGCATTTTAATAAACGTTTGGCCAGTATTGATGACATGTCCGCGAAGCGGGAGGAAAGTTTAGCTACTTTGAGCCAGGGTTACAAGCCCAGTCTGCACTGTTCTAATGTGCACCAGTGATTCCTCCCTGTCAGTCGTGATAATGTTGATCCCACCTCAGCCCAGTTTGTCGCTAGGAGAGGGCATGATCACAACATGTGAACTAAGTCAGCGCTCTGTACATGACACCATTGGCAGGACACTGAGGTCGATGGTAAGATTAAATTCAGTCTATGCGGCGTAAGGTACGCTCTGGAATATTGAAAATTGAATGAATTTAAAAAGTGTGTTTGGGGAGATTCACTTCAGGTATTGTAAGAGGAAGGAACATTCTCCCTCTGTTAGTGTGCTATTAATGTCAATCTCCCTTCTTTGCTTGAGGGAGTCTAGGGGGATTCCCAAACGTGCTCCAAGTCCTTTATATAACTGTTTCATCAGGTGTCTTCCATGTCCCATGGTGTGTAGCGCCTGCAGTAGTTCATGCGTTATAGGCGCGTTTCCGTCACTCGCTCAGTAGTGGTGTACATAGCCAATTATACTAGCATGTGTTAAAAACATTGTGTTTGGTAGACCATGTGTCTGTGTAAACTCTAGGTGGGGCATTAGTACTCCGTCTGTGAATAGAGAGCCCACGGTCAGATCTATCTCTTGATTCTTAGAACAAAGCATCTTAGTTGTGAGAATTCCTAGCGAGACAGGGAGATCACACAGCGATATGTTTGGACCGTATGGGGCAGGTGAGTATTTGTATTTCATTGTGAGCTTCCAATATGAGAGGGCTATTTTTAACAACAGCGGACCACCCGGAGGTGTATTGGGATCTTGGGCACAGTACATTTATGCAGTCTGCCATTTTGGAGCATTTGAGAGGTATATCCAATCTCTTCTAAATGATGGCCTGCTAACCAATATGCCAGCCATTGTAATTGACCAGCTATGCAGTAGGATTTCAGATCTGGAGCACACATACCGCCCTTATCAGATGTCAGTTGTAATTTAGTTAAGCTAATTCTGCCGCAACCTGTGCCCCATAGCAGGTCAATTAGCAGAGTGTTGAGTGATGTAACATGCGTGATGGTATCAAGATTGGTACATTTACAAAATAATGTAATAACCGGGGAAAGAGAACAATTTTGGACAATGCCAGACGGCCTCGGTTGCCATCCAGAAGATCCACCGGATCTCGATACACTTGCACCCCTATATATCTAAATGATTGTGCAGCCAGTTGGATCTTTAATGGTCCAAATGTGACCTGCAGGGCATCAGGGAGGCCACTGAAGGAAAAGGCATAGGACTTATTAGCGTTTATCCGTAAACCTGACAGGTCGCTGAACTGAGACATAAGCTGCGCTGCTTCCACAAGGGGACATTGCAGATCTTTAAAAATAGAGGATCATGTCATCTGCATAAAGGGATATCGCGTGGAGCGCTCTATCCTCATGGATTCCCCACTCAGCAGCACGTTGGTGAAAATATTGGGCAGACGGTTCCACTGCTATGATGAACAATAAGGGGTACAGAGGGCACCCCTGTCGGGTGCCACATAATATCCGGTATGTGGCTGAGATATAAGTTCCAGTTTTGACCCGTGCTGTAGGGTTCGAGTAAAATAGTTGTACCCATTGGGCGCATATAGGAAGTATGTCGTAGGCCGACAGGGCTGCTAACATGAAATCCCAGCTAAGAGAATCAAAAGCTTGTGTAATATCTAGGGAGAGGCAGCCAGCGTATGGGATAAGGTTGTGAGTGGCGTCCATAACATGAAACAATCTATGTATTTTTATGGAGGTGCATTGGGGTACAAAGCCGCACTGGTCAACATGTAATAATCGAGGAATCAGTGGAAGTAGTCGGCCTGCTAGCACCTTGCTAAGGATTTTATATTCGGTATTCAAAAGAGAGCGCGAGGCCTATAGGAAGACAACTCCTCAGGGTCCCGTGATGTCTCTAACGCTTCACGGGTCGATTGTGGGAGCTTTTTCCAGTGAAGCACTGTACTATTTAACAAGGTGTTGAATCGGGATCACGGAGTAAATGGAGTAAAATTCTGTCAGCAGTCCATCAGTACCAGGTGTTTTATTGCACAATAAGTCTGTGATGGTGTTGCGTATCTCGTTCGCAACTATGGGTGCTTCAAGGACTGCACATTCGGGGGGGTGTTACGTTGGGGGTGTTAATTGAGCTAGTGATGACATTATCACCGTGGGATTGTTCCTAGGAGGCGCTGTGTATATTTTTGCATAATGTGCCTTGAAATCTTGGTTGATTTCTTACTGGGTATGTACCTGGCCAATGGTTGGTGTACTTGTGTGAAGAATCGGGGTAGGCGACAGTATTGGTCTAATGAGGTGGGCCACGAGATTACATGTCCGCTTCCGTATGAATCTTATTAAGATATAGTAGTCATTTACTCTTAGACATTCTAGCAAGTCGACGTATGTTATACTTGCTTCCTGTAGTTGAGAAGCTTCTTCTGTGTGAAATAAGGCATCACGCTCTAGGGGGCCTAAGCTATTCTCTATGTGTGAGAGGTAGCGTAGGACCTCTCCCTGATTCCCATTAGTGTTTTTATAAATATCCCGCGTATTACCACCTTGAAGGCCTTCCATTCAATCAATGTAGAAGAGGCAGTGCCAGCATTATCTGTGAAGTATGTTGTAATGGCAGTTGATAATGTATCTCGGAACACTGTCTCCTCAAGTAGCATTGGCTGTAGTCTCCATGTGGGGATCGGAGCCGGCACTCGACTCCATGTCAGCGTAATTTCCAGTGGGTTATGGTCGAACAATATCTTGCCAAATATGTGGCATGGGATATCTGGGATTGGAGGGTAGAGGTGCAAAGAAATATTTCAGGACGGAAGTGCAACGCATGCGGGTAAGAGTAGAATGAGTATTCTCTCATTCCCACATTTCGGCCATGCCATATGTCAACAAGTTTCAAGCACCCACTGCCTTAGGGCCTTCGCCTGTTGGGTCAGGATCACGCTTGGCAATGGAGGGTGGGAACGGTCCAGAGATGTATCCGTTACTGCTTTGCAGTCACCACCCAGCACCCAAGGGAGATGCGCCCAATACGTGAAGGCCCTAGACATCTGCCTTGCAAGAGGACATATCTTCCCTGTGTATCAATTTTGGATTCTTTGTGTAGGTAGGGGACACCAGCTCTCATCCAGATTGCCGTTCCTCTAGTATAAGCGGAATAGGAAGTATGGAACAACTGGCCTCTCCATTTGTTACGTAGTTTTTGTGCTTCTAATAATGTGAGGTTCATTTCCTGAAGGTAAGCAACATTTATTTTCCTCCTATGTAGTTGAGCTGATATTCAGTGACGCTTATGTAATGAACCCATCCCCTTAACGTTCCAGGTGAGTATGTTATCAGCATGAGCAACTGTAGCCATTACTGTAAAGGGAATAATAAGTATTTTCCATCTCTAATCCATACCCGCATTCCCCATCAGCAATAGTTTGTTTGTGAGGCTGTAACTTTAACTTTAACTAACTTCCCTAATACACAATCCAGCGAGCAACGGCCGTTTGACCGAAGTATTAAAGCAAACATAATATAATATGCAAGACAAAACATATGCATTTGCTTTGGGGGGTGTTTCCCATAATCATCATTACGTAGGGCGTTTTATCTGTGGCTAAACAGTCGTTCGGGCCTGGGCAATTGCTAATTCACCCTTGGAAAAACATAACTTCTGTAAATGAACATTTCACTGTATAGTCTTATACGTGTTTAACAGTGTAAGGCAAAATTGCAGTAGTATCAACTATTTGAGGATTTCTTTTTAAGGGACATTTCTTTAGGGGATTATCGGCAGGGCATGCACAACAGTACCAGTATTTTACTTGTGACTAACTATTGCCTTGTAATGACATAGGGATTACAACAGGCAATCACACATTTGTAAAGTCTTACAAGTCATTGGCTGTTTGTGGCATCATAGATGGAAAAAGTGCCACACTACCATCTGTATCTGTATCTTAGTCCAAAGTACTGCCACCAGATGTCCTAGTGCTAGGGCAGAGTGGCGTGGATCATAAGGCCACCGCCGAAAGCAGGGCTTCTATCGGACTTGCCTTGGCCTGTCGTAGGGATGGCGTAAATCCAACCTAACACTTTGTAGCTCCCTTGTGACGACGGCGGCTGGGGCGTTGGCGGGCTGTCGCTGGAGGTGTCCGACCAATTCTCGAACCCTGCAGCTCTGGTATTGTGTGGTCTATTCAGTCATGTGCAGGCTCCGGAGTTTAAAACAAATGGAAGCGTTGCTCGTGGCTTATTTTACGTTTTGCAGGGAAGATCAGGGTGTGGGTGAGACCGGCCGACCCTCTAGCAGCCCGGAGTAGTTGATCACTGTCTCTGTAGTTTACGATTCTTGCCATAATGGGTCTCGGTGGTGCTTCTGGAATAGGTTTCCTTGTGGGTACCCGGTGTGCCCTTTCCGTAGTAAAAAGAGCAAAAAATCCAGTTGGTGACAACACAGTGCGTAGCCAGTCCTCTATAAACTGTGTTGGATTGGTATCCTCCGTGCCTTCCAACATGCCAGTAATGCGGATATTATTACAACAAGCCCTTCCTTCTGCAGCCTCAGCACGCTCCAGTTGCTGCTCCACTTGGCATCGCAATCCTGATACTATTGCAGTTTGTTCTGCTAGGCCTTGCGTTAGGGTTATTGTGTTAGTGCCCTTTCAGTTGTTTGGACTCTGTTAACTTATGGTGGTCGTCTTTGAAGATGCCTATATCTGTAGTAAGGATGCCAAGCTGTAGTTCCACTGCGGCTCCAGATTCACAAATCTCTCGCAGTATGTGATCCAGTTTATCCTCAGAGAATGTCTGGTCCGTGGGTGGTATCATATCTGTGGTTATCAACGTGGAGGAACAGTCTGAGGGAGGAGTGTGAGGGTGAGCCATTTTATCTCAGCCTGGCGTCTTTGTTTTTATGCGTCCCATTGTGTCAGTTCAGTGTCGGGATTACTGGGAAGTGGCGCCGTCCCTGTGGTATGGCAACTGTGTTGGCGAGTGTAATGGGACTCAAAGCTCTATAGGCAGGGGCAAGGTCCTGATGCTTGTAAGCGGGCTCGAAGGTCAAGCATGGCTGCCCAGACTTAAAAGTAATCTCAGTCACAGCCTTATGTCTAGCTAAGCGAGTGGGCCGAGTGAAGAGACAGTAAGGTGAGGCAACACGTCTAACAGGCGTTCAAGCAGTTGCCATGGGCATACAAGTTAACTCTCTGGGCACTTTGGATGTGTGATATTGTCTGCGGTCACAAGGCTGTGTGCGCACACAGGGCCCTCAGGGCTTACATTCTTAAGACACTCCGCTCTTGTGTTTGTCTGGGCCAGGATTCAACAGGCTTCCAGAGGGGGCTGCAGCTATCTGTGCGGCCGGGTGCAGCACAGCATGGTGTCATCGATTACTGTTCTAGAGCATCACCACACCCGGTCTCTGTCAAATCGACTCAGTCCAAGCAATCCAGTAAGTGCCTGACCGGTCCTTTAGCAGGTACACAGCAACTTCTGCGATATGGCCCAAGCGTCTCCTTCCTTCTCCATCGTTCTCTACACGGCCCAAGCCTTGGATCTGAGTTGTAATGGACGCCTATGTGAGATATGCCTATTAAAGTTCAAGGGGTGGCATCACATCTCCATGCCTTGCACACTTGCGAGCGCCCCGATTCCTGTGTCCTCCGGTTCTCACACCGCAGCTCCGGCAGCCATCAGTTAACATCAGCACAGGTGTTGCAGATGCTGGCCATTACCAGCCCGGCAGACATCCCGCCCTGGCACGCTCTTTATGGTTGAGCGCAAGGCACTCTCATTACGGGCTGGACAGCTCTTTGTGCCCTCCAATGCTGCTTAGTCTCTAGTCACTGTGAGAGTGACTATGGAGACAGTATGTAGGAGATTCTTCCAGATTTTAAAATTATTTAGAGGTCCGGGCCCAGAGCTCCTGCATCAATCGTTCGCCATTTTGTGCTGGTAACCATGCCCCCCTTAAGTATGATACTTACCTCAAAAACTGTACTAACTTTTCTTCCTCCAGAACTGTCTTTGAAAATTGCAATATCTGCCAACTTTTAAAACAGATATTTGCTATTTTCTCCAAAAACGTTTAATTTGCCAAATTGAAACAACATGATGTTGATACATATGTCTGATACTTATTTACAAATGTACTTACCTGCAAACTGGATCTTGTGATTCTAGAAATAAAGTAACAAAACATATTTTTGCTATATAAAAACAATTGACCTGTAGTTAGTCATTGAGTGTGTGCTTCATTTATTGCATGTGTGTGTACAACAAATGCTTTGCACTACCCTCTGATAAGCCTCAATGCTCGACCACACTACCACAAAAGAAAGCATTTGTATTATTTACTTTAACCTCAGTTAAGCCTCTAGGGAACCTCCAAACTCTGTGCACACTACATCTCATTTTGATATACTATATACATAGCCAGCTTCTTATAGCACACAATAGCGAGATCTGGAAAATGAACATAATCTCATGCAGTGCTTAACCCCCCAAAAAAAGTTGCTCCCTAAAAGTGAGCAATGGAAAGATATCAATCAGCCAGTCAAAGGGATGGGTGGGTTCATTGATACGTATTTGAATGCCCTAAGCTCTGAACTCTCCGATAATGGAAGTAGCAGTGTTGCAATTTATGATAAAAGGAATGTTAAAGTCTCTTAAAACTGTGAAGTTAGCACATTTAAGAATTTAGCGAGATAGTGCCTCAGCCAGCCTTGAACTCCAGCTACCAGCCAAACCGATAGGAATGAGAAAAGGTACATTTTTGCCTAACAAAAAGAAAACACATTTGTAGTCAGTGATAGCCAAATTGACAATCTGGCAGGAAAAGCCTGACTTTAAGGCAATGGCTAGCAAGCCTGACTTAGTCGCTGGCTAGCCTTCTACCCATTTTCCCAATTGTCTTGTCTAGATTATAGTATCTTGACGGAAGTGCTAGTTTAGCATCTGGTGTAGAATACTCATGGAGCAAAGTTTCCATGAGGAAAACCGCATACAGCCTATGGTCTTGTAACAGATCAAACATCTGTAAGTGATGTTAAGCTAAACTGTGGCAGTTAAAACTAAGAAAACAATAAGTAGATTGTTTCCTCCTCAGCTGACAACCCACACAGAGGAAGGCACCATTCTTTCCTGCCTCTATGGTATGATAGCTAAAATGGCTGTAACCCCAAGTTAGAGTCCCCAAGTTAGAGTAATAGTAATGGGGGTTGGACTAGTTTTACAGTTTGGTCCGGCTGGCTAGCAAAAAGACTGCAGTTGTTCACCAGAATAAGTGATCCTATCTGAAAAAGATTGTCCAGGGCTCCTGACCCTTGTGCCCTTTCGGGGCAGATTGCCTTGCCATTGGCGTGTCAGTGGCATGCATCCATGTTTTGTCCATCCTTTAAATAGGGCTGAGCTTCTACGAAGAGGGTCTAAAAACAACTGGAGCGCTCAAAATGGTTACCCAATGGCACTTCCGAGATGGCTGCTGGTTTTCCCGCCACACTAAAACACAGTGCTCCGGTAAGAGCCAGAAAAAAAGCTCTTCTTGTGTCTAAATTGAGAGGCAGTACCTTCTGACATTTCTCCAGAGGTGACAGTGGTGACCAGTGCTTTACTTGTGGGTTAGGGCAGTCACCTGGAAGAGGTGAAGAGCTGTGGGCACTCCGCTTGGTGTTGAAAGCTTTCCTTACATCTGTCAAGGGGAGACTGATAAAGATACTTAGTGACAACATCACCGCCATGTGGTATAGCATCAAAAAGGGCGTGTGGAGTCAGACTATGTGCCAATAGGCTCTGCCCCTCTGGAATTGCTTGGACCATCAAGGAATGTTCCTGGTGGTGAACCACCTAACAGGATTTTTGAATGCCAGAGCAGCCATTGACGTCTACTGGAACACGAGTGGCAGTAACACCTGGGAGTGGAGCAGGGTCTTTTTCGCAAACTGGGAAAAAGTTGTCTGGATGTGTTTGCCACCTCTGTGAACACGCAGTGTCAGTAGTTCTGCATGTTGGAGTGTCTGTTGACGCCGTGTTTGGAGGCCAGACTGAGATCAAGGAGGGCCTTGAGGCTCTTGGAGGAGCAGGAGTGTCGGTAACAGCTGTTGGAGGAAGGGAAGATTCCTGAGCATATGGGTGAATATCAGGGCCTGGACTCTGCAAGTGGCCTAGATATATCCCCTGAGTGGGATCTTTCATCCCCTGGAGAGCTCACAGAGGAGGCAGCATCTTACCACAGCGTGATAAGAGAGGCTACTGAGTTTTTGGACCTTCCTTAACCAGCATGGGAGGTGAAGGCGAACATTCTGACTGAGGTGTTGTATCCTTCCTCTACGTCTTCTGAGCCCCTACTACCTTTTAATGATGCCACTACTGAGCACATTCTAGATGTTTGGAGGAAGCCTGTCACGCCTCCGGCGGTTTCCAGGACTGTGGCTATGAGGTACAGAGTTGCTCCAGGGGACCCACAGTTTGTGTCTCAGCATCCAACACCTGAGAGCTTGGAAGTGCAAGCCTCTTGTTCTTCCCGGTCTGCACCTGGTTTGTTCCCAGCTACTCCATCAGATAGAGAGTCTAAGCGAATGGAGCAAACAGCAAAGAAGGTTTTCTCCTCATGCAGTATGGTCTTGAAGTCTGTCTGCTACCTTTGTGCTGGGGAGGTATATTTATGCCCTGATGGACACGGCAAGAGCTGTTGTGCCAAGCTTGCCTAAGGATGTGCAGGGGCAGTTTGATGAACTCCTGTTGGAAACTCAAGCTGCGGCAAAGCAGGTTATTCGGTCTGGTTTGGATATAGCAGATTCAGTTGCCAGGGCAATGGGCACTAGAGTGGCGACCAGGAGGCCTGCGTGGTTTAGGTCTTCTGGCTTTTCTATGGATGTTCAGATAACTTTGTTGGACCTTCCCTTTGATGGCGAGAAGTTGTTTAGGTTCAAGGCCGACTCAGCTTTGGAGCATTTTAAAGACAGCAGGGCTAGTGCAAAGTCCTTGGGACTCCAGGCTTCAGCGTCCACATCCTTTAGATCTTTTCAGAGGTTCAGGGGTTTTGGCCGTGGGTCCTCTTTTCGTGGGAGGCCACAGTCCAGCATGCAGCAGCCTGCTAACCCTCTCTATAGGTCTTATAGAGGGCGGGGGAGGGTTAGAATGCGGGGAGCCACTCAGCAGCCTCCCGTCTCATCTTCTTCCTCTGGGGGAACCTAGTTTTCTCTCCATCTTACATCATACTTCTCCCATAGGGGGAAGGCTATTTCATTTTCTCCTCGAGTGGGAGCTAATCACATTGGACTCCTGGGTGCTGAATATTGTGGGGAAAGGTTATGCCCTTCTTTTTCGAGAGCTTCCCCCTCCCATCCCTCCTCGTCATTCGTTTTGTACGGAAGATCATCTCCTGTTGCGTCAGCAGGAGGTGCAAGTTCTTTTGTTAAAGAGTGCAGTGGACTTGGTTCCAGAGCAGGTAAAGGGTCAGGGATGCTATTCTAGGTATTTCCTGATTCCCTAGAAGGATGGTCGATTGAGGCTTATCCTGAACCTGAGGATTTTGAATTTGTTCCTCAAACAGGAGAAATTAAAAATGCTGACCCTAGCACAGGTGCTTCTGGCGTTGAACAAGGAAGACTTGAGGGTGTCTGTCGACTTGCAGTATGCTTATTTTCATATCCCCATTCTGAAGTCGCACAGGAAGTATATCCGGTTTGTGGTAGGGTTGCAACACTACCAGTTTGCGGCCCTTCCTTTTGGTCTTACTTCTGCACTTTGAGTCATCACGAAGGTGATAGCAGTGGTTGCAGCGGATCTCAGAAGGAAGGGAAGATCTGTATTCCTTTACCTTGACGATTGGCTGATCAAAGCCGGGTCCCCAGAGCTTGTGCTGCATCACTTGCAAATGACAACTCAGTTGTTGTTCAACCTGAGCTTTATGGTAGACGTGCCCAAGTCTCACCTGGAGCCCTGTCAGCGCCTCCTGTTCACAGGGGCAGTACTAGACACAACACTGAATCGGGCCTACCTTCCACCTCAGAGGATTCAGGACATTCAGGCGTTGATTCCAATGTTTCCAAAGGGAGCAGCTGTTCCGGTCCTACGTCTGCTCGGTCTGTTCGCTTCTTACGTTCTGTTGTTCACTCATGCACGTTGGCACATGAGGGCTCGACAGTGGTGCCTCCGCAAGCAGTGGTTTCAACACAAAGGAGATCTCAAGGAGTCGATAACTATCTCCAGAGACACTGCAGCGGATCTACGATGGTGGGCTGTGGACGGCAACCTTTCCCAAGGAAGGCTGTTTTGCCTACCACATCCGGTGGCCTCGGTCATAACAGATGCTTCCACTCCAGGAGCTCATCTGGGTGACCTGGAAATCAAAGGCTATTGGTGTCCAGCGGAACAGATGTTTCTCATCAATCTGTTATAATTACGGGCAATACGTCTGGCTCTCAAGGCCTTCCTCCCATCCCTTCGCAGTCAGTCAGTTCAAGTCTTGATGGACAACACTACTGCGATGTGGTACGTCAACAAGTAGGGAGGTGTAGGGTCGTACCTTCTCTGCAGAGAGGCTCTGCATCTTTGGTCCTGGGCACAGGACGATCGGATTTGCATAGTAGCAAACCATCTGGCTGGAGTTCTCAACCTACGTGCGGACAGTCTGTCGGCATTTCTCGGCTGATCACAAGTGGCATTCCCATTGAGACCTGGTTCTTCACATCTTTCGAATGTGGGGATATCCACAGATAGACCTGTTTGCAACTCAGGACGACACACACTGGTTGTTGTTTTGCAGCCTCCAGTATCCGGTGCAGGGCGAGTTGGGGGACGCATTTCAGATGTCTTGGTGCGACCAGTTGCTTTAAGTGTTCCCACCCCCAAACCCTTGATTCCTCGGGTTCTGAGGAAGATTCGCCAAGATTGGGCTCAAGTCATTTTAATAGCCCCGGATTGGCCAAGAAGGCTGAGGTACACAGACCTTCTCCAACTCTCACTGTGCCCTCCGCTCCGTCTCCCTCACAGGGCAGACCTCCTCTTGCAGGTGCAGGGGTAGGTTCTACACCCCCACCTCCAGAGCCTGCACCTACATGCCTGGAGATTGAACTGGGCAATCGGAGTTTCTTTTCTCTCCCTCCAGAAGTGGTGGATGTTATCTTATTGGCCAGGCGACACTCCACCAAGACTGTCTATGCTAACAGATGGGCAAAGTGTGTTGCTTGGTGTGGAGAGAGACCAATTGATCCCTTAAAGGCCCATTTGTCTGATGTTTTGCTTTTTGCCCATTCCTTTGGGCAGAAGGGTTGTGCAGTTGGAACTGTGAAGGATTATTTGTCAGCACTGTCGGCCTTTCTTTGCCTTCCTGGTCAGCCTTCCTTATTTAAGTCCCCTATAGTTATTAGATTCCTGAAAGGTTTGACGTCGACGTGGGGGGCTAAGAAGAAAAGTTCAGTCGAAGGCTGGAGCATCGGGAGAATTCATAAGGTGAGGAATCCACAGGTAGCTACGGTATCCACCAGAAAAAGCGTTACCGAATGTAAGTAACTGGTTCATACGGAGCCGTGGGGCGCAACCTTCTGGCTTGCAGGGGTACTATGTAAAATATTTCTGGATCCAGTCGAACACCTAGAAATTATTCTGATGGTGGTGAGTAATCTCCAGGTAGGTCGAGCCTCTACCAGAAGTAGCATCACTGAAGGTAAGTAACTTGTTTTTTATGACTTTATTAAAATCAGATTTCTGTTCTAGTGCATAATCTGTGTATAGTAACTATAAAAAAGCTGCATAGTGGTAAGAAATTAGCTGACAAACAGAATATTCAAAAGAATTGCAACATTATAAAGATATTTTAGATTTTCAGTGCCTTTGTTTTCCAGCCCCTCTTTCTTGTCTCTAAGCTATTTTAGCAGCAAAAGGAGCTTTAATCAGCTTTTTTTAGGTACTCGATGTAGCAACAGAGATGTTGTTCCACATGAAGAAAGTCCGTGTCCCAGCAAACCAATCAAGCCTGTCTGGCAGCCCCGAGGTTCCTGCTTTTGAGGTCTTTGAAAAGATTTTTAGAGCCCATGTATGTGTGAGCCCAAATTCTCAGTTCTCAGCATCCTGGAAGAGTGAATATTCCACTCTCCCTAACACTTGTTTGTATTTAGTTTAACTACTCTTTTCAGATTGTTTAGAAAAGAACGGCCCTTTTGTTTAGTGCTACTGAAATAACTAACATCGTATTGTTTTTTATTGAATGTTTTGAAAAACAGTCAACCTTCACCTTCATCTGCTTCTGCTTCTATGAAATATTATTGACTTTTTTAAATATACATAAATATATATAGTAAATTGCTGAGTCATACTGATATAAACATTAAACTGTATATTACCAGCCAACAATACTAAAAGCAATATCGGTTTACAGTTTAAAAATGTGCACTTAGATGAATAGATGAAATGCAATGGTTCTACAAATGTAGAAAAAAACAGAAAGAATACATCAGCACCATGCGGTCCGATCGCCATTCAGGGTAAAAAAGGACTCGGGCTGCTGGGGATGCTCTACCCCTTAGCTTAGACCATAAAAATGAAATCCCTTTTGTGCGAGCACCCGTGGGATTTCTTCTCCTTAATGGGAGGGTGAAACGTTCATATCCTCTGCACTGTAAGGATAGTAAAAGAGGTGTAATAAGACAGATGAAATCAGCTACTTACAATTTTGTAAAGGCTTACCTTAAAGGTGCGTTATTGTACTGAACATAAAGTTAGAAGTAAGATCACCCTAGAATGATTCCGAAGATGAATAATCAACAATGTAGAACAGTAAAAAAGGAGATATAGAAAGTTCAAAAATTTTAAAGAATAATGAAGAGAACATTGCTAAATTCACCTGGAGTTTGTAGAAGTACGTGAATGGCTACACAGCCTTGTTTAAGGCCACTGTGGACGAGATCGGTTTTAATTATACCAAAGATGTTGTGTCTTTGTGGGTGTTTTATAAATGCCATTATTAGTAATGCACAGTGTAAGACTTTTTATTTTTCAACATAGTTTTCTCAACCCAGCCACAAGATGTCACAATAAAGATTAGAATGTAAAAGTAGATCAGTCCTCCTAAGCTGAAAACTAATTTTACAGTTAAGCTACCCCTTTCTTTCCATCCATGTTTACTGCCTCTGTAACACAACAAACAGGATCTCAAAAACTATTTTGATATGACTGGTGCTTTACCCACATATACCCATGATTAAAACAAATAGGTAGCAGAATATCAGCCTTTCTCCCCATGTTCCTGAAATACACTCCTACTAGTCTGATTGCATCGCACCCCCCACTAAACAGACACTTGCTTTCCTTCACTGCTCTCAGTCCGTATTTTAATAGTGAAGAAACAGCAGTAGAAGCAGGCCACAAACTGTAGGTATCGTCCACAGCAATATATATATTTTTTTAACTCCAGTCAGTCTGAATTCAAAGATGATAGTGGATACTGGGAAGTGGGACCCAGTGTTCACCAAAAGCACCAACAATCGATAATATTTTCACAGCTTCAATTTTACTTTAAAGTAGGCCATCAGTAACGTTCGTTCTACTGTTAAGTAGTAAGCTTTTTGGAAGGTGGAAAATTATGGGAGTGAAGTTTGTTAAGTAATTCTTATTACTTTCACGTCACCTGCACTTAACTTGCAGATTAAATTACATAAACATGAATTGAATTTTCTGCCTAATCTACTTGTTTTAAAATGTGTTGGTTTTAAAATGTGTTGGTTTTTAAAATCTTTTTAGCATTGTTTATTTACACTCCTGTTAATTTTGTCAACGCAGATGCAAGTACCTTGTAGAGCAGAAGGGCCAGCACTATGTGAACAGTGTTCAGTTATGCAGTGGATCCCAAGGCGATATCGTGGTATGTTTTTAGTGCTTAAAACATATTTATTTTTTGACCCCATTAATAGTTCACTTATGCATATTCGTATAACACTGGGTCCCACTTCTATTAATCAGTTGTATGGTGCTCATATGACTCTTATCATACAGTTTTATTTTATTTTTATTTTTCGAGTTTTTTACAGCTCAAACTCAAGGGTATCATAGCTCTTGTACAGAGCTGGCACAGTAACATTTACAAGGGATACGTCTGAGGAGTAAAATATTAGGCATACAAGGTAATATACAATGGATCGTGTTGTGGAAGGATGATAAAGTTCCGTGGTAGAACTGGTATTATTTGAGTGGTAGGATAAATAGATGTGCAGTTACTTCCAGAGGTAGTAAAGTTCCAGCTCTAAGATGATGGAAGGGTGAAGTGTATCAAGGGCAGTTGATTGTTTTAGGAGGAAGAGTTAGGATATTTGTTGAGAATAAGCTATTTAAGGTTTTTTTCGGAAGTGTAGGAATGATTGGTTGTTACATAGATCTTGAGGAAGAGCATTCCAAATTCTAGGCGTATTCCCACAAGTGAGAGATTTTTTTCTTACATTTGGGCAGAATCGGGAGTGAAAGGCTTGAGCTTCACAAAGGCCACTGTTGGTCAGCTTTTGTTAGCTTGTTTACGAGGTAGGTAGGTTTTCTACTGTAGAGAGCTTTGTGGGTTATGCCGGCCGTTTTGATTCTACTTCTTGCTTCGATTGGTAGGCAGTTGAGTTTCTTAAGCGTGGGAGTAATGTGGTTATAGCGGCCCTCCCTGGAGAGGAGTTCTGTGTTGAGTGTGGATTTCGTCGGAAGATGGTGGCTTTTTAGGGTACCAGTGATCATTGCATTACCATGGTCCAGCTTGGAGAGGACTAGGGATTGCACTACAGTCATTAGGTCTTATAAGGGTTGAAGGGTTTGAATGATTTTTCCCATGTGTTTCAGCACGTATAAGCCGTTGATATGGTCTTTTATGCTTAGGTTTTTGTTAAGTGTAATCCCTAGTGATATAACAGAGTTCAAGATAGATAGTTTACAGTTTAAAACAGTCAGGTTGTCAAGCCAATTATGGACAGGATAGGACCTTCCGTTTGGCTGGATGAGGAGGAGTTCAGTTTTGTTCGTGGTAAGCTTTAAGTGGTTGTTGGGCAGCCAGGACTATACCATGGAGAGAGTGTTTTTAGGGTGCTGAATGTCTTCAAATGACAAAATTTTAATGAAGAGTTTAGTGTCATCTGCATAGGCGATTCTTGCTTGTTTCAGGATCGTTGCAAAGGGTACAGGGTTTGAAACTAGTTATTCAGTGCTCTGATATCCGTGTAATGAAAAATGAGATGCTGAAACTGTTAAGATTGTTACTAATCTGCCACCAACTTCGTCTCCGTAATCTCAAAGGAAACTGTGGAATGGGAGATAGTAGACCTCTATGCGGTTTCTACAGAGATAATAGAGGCAACTGAATGCAGTTAGGAGTCTGGTGCTGTCAACATATCCTGTCTGCTATGAGGGCAGACCTAATGGTGTGTAACCATCACTTTGCCTACTCTTCGCTGTCATATTAACAGCAGAGAGCATGAGATATTTGCAAACATACATATAAATTCACTAAAAAGAACAAAGGTTAAAGTGAGAAAGTTAGAATGTTTAGCTTGCGTACAAAAATCTTTGGAATTAACAGAAAATGCACTAACATGTAAAAACAAGCATTGTCTAAGGCAATAGAATTGCATCTTTTGGACCTACTTGCTTTGACAATTCAGGTAGCTGGCGCTTTGGATCCTTGATTTTGGGCAAATCACTTAATCTTGCTGTGCCTACAAAAATGAATGTATCCTTGTGTAAAGGAACTGGTTCTAATGTAAAGCGCTCTGATACCTTTCGGTGGTGGTGTTGCTATATAAAACTACACCAGAAAAGTAACTGATGCTAATGTAAAGCGCTCCAATACCTTCGGTTGGTGCTGGCGCTATATAAATCTGCAGAAAAAGTAACTGGTGCTTATGTAAAGCACTCCAGTACCTTTGATTGGTATTGGCGCTACATAACACTGCACATAAAAACATGAAGAACTGAGTCTGTGGAGGAGAGAATCTGTGCAACAGAGTTCAGCGGGGCAAGCAGCGATTGGCGTGAAATGGATTGGCAACCAACAGCAAATGGGGGCTCCCTCGGGAGATAAAGTAATTTCAGTTGCGCTGCTTCAAGAGTGTGGTGGGGTGGGGGGGGGGATGATTCGAGTTTCCCTAAGTATTTTAACCTTTTTAAGAATCGCTCTGAAATCATTTGAGTACTGCCTGCAGCCCTGTATGTGTTAAGATTAGCATGACAAAATGTTTCTCCGGATCTTACCTTCTGAAAGTTGACAGAAGTGCAAATCCCACTGTTTCCGGGTCTCGCCTGCTCCCACTGTTTCTGGGCATCCCTTGCGTGTGTGTGTGTACACGCGCCTGTGCGTCTGTCTCGGTCTGTAACTACTCGCTAGCATGCCTCCCACAACCTGGACTTGTTACCTAGCATCAAGAAAGTCCTAAGGTCACCATACAGGCTTTATTGTCAATACTAACAAAACAATACTAGTTCAGAGGTGTAAATATGCCAAAAAATGAACTGAGTACATTCTCCTGTTTGAACAAGGAACAAACCACACACTTCGTTCAACCAAGCCAATGACAAAAACGAGTATGGTAAATACTTGTGAATGCATGCTATCTTGATATGGCGTGAGACTGGTATTTCTGGGTGCATCTCCCTTTCGTGTTCATGCCTTGGAACTCTGGAGTGACATGCGGTGCCCAATACGTAATGAATATTAAAAAAAAAAAATAGAGAAAGAACGCTCCTGATTTAGTTTACAGCTATCACTGGATGTAGGTGGCACTGTGCATCGACCCCTAAAGTATCAGGCATGAGTGGCGGCGAGTCCATCCGGAGTCTGCTGTAGTTAAGGGGACGGTGCCTCATGATGCACACATTCCAGCACAACTGGGTTGAACTACCACCCTGAGGAGAAATCTCCACTGTGGAACAAAGGAATGTGTCTGCCAGAAATTTAGAACTCTGCCCTCACCACACCTTTTTAGCCCCACAAGTCCCTCTTTCATAGGCCTCGATAAGTGCTGTAAAACCATCAGACAGGAGGCAAGCATAGAGAGCTGAGGTGTGAGGTGGAACCACTTGTGCTCACCCATCATAACTCACTGTTAATGACCCTCACTCACAATGGCCCCTCAAAGCTTTGATTACCTCATCTCCCACCTTACCGCCTAGATTGTGAGTTTTATTAGCTGTGCTGTCTTTGGGCATCCATTGCTGTCATACTGTGAAATACGTTTTATGCAAACTTATTTCAAAATGTTTTTGAGAAAAACATTTCTCAAAATATTGACATTGCAGTAAGTAAAGTGAAAGTAAAGCTGCTGTTTATTCTACCGTAAAGCAACAAGAACAAAATGAAGGCAAAATAAGTGCAAGTCATTACCTGTACACAAAACTAAACTTCACCACAACACTTGCACCTCCTAGTGCTGTTTTCTTTGACATTCCAGGCTGCCTTCACCCGCATTTTTTCTTGTGGCACCATCGTATGCGGACATGAGGGCCGTGTGGGGAAGATAGCAAAGCATATCTTGATCCAAACTGCCAGAGAGTGCCCCACACGCAGCAACTTGAGTTAAGCCTTCAAATGACAACTTGGCTGTAAGACACTCACTTCTCCACTCCACATCACGTGCACCATACCACAAAAACTGCTGAAAATATGAACAGTGCCCCCACCACACACACCAAAACTGAGAAGCGCCGAAGAGGGGAGTTGGGATCAACTTTTCCTTCTGTTATTTCCATGCAGGCCAGAAAAGCTTCACTGGTGCAGCTTTATCGCTTCCACCTTCCCCTTGAATGCTAGTCATTTCATTCTCTCAACCTTTGATCCTCACTTTGCGGTTTTGTGTCTGTGCTCTGAATAAAAACACAAAGACACACTGCTGTGGCGGGGACAGGGTTAAAAGGGAGGGGATGTACAGTTGAGTTTCTGTTGTTCTTAACTTTTAGTGACCTTGGTTTAGCTTAGTTTTACAGTAAGACCTCTTAAAGAAAACCGCTGAATTTGGAGAAAATTTCAGAAGCCCTTGCAAGAAAAAGCAAGGGGCTTCCCCGAGCTGATAGCGCCACTAAGGGCCGCAATTGACAATAAGCTTTACTTGGAGAATCACTCTCCGCAATTACCAGGCTGGAGTGGGAAGATGAGGTTATTACAGAGCTTCAGAGGCTCAGTCTCTTCTCCATCTTGTTTTTAGCAGTCAGAGGAGAAAGCGGAGGGAGGGTCAGTTTCCTGTGAGGATTATTGTTGCTGCCTAGTTAAAGCTAGTCTATAAATAAAAAGCAAGGAGGGGGCAAGAAGCGATGATTGAGGGTATTAGGGAGAAGGGTTCTCTCACTTTGGAGTCAGAGAAAGAACAGGCACCCTTGGGGATATACAGCATCTGATATTTGATCTGTCTTTGCATGAACAGCAAATGCAATGAGATAAGAACAAGAATTACATCCTTGTTTACAGAAAACCTCAAAGGAGCGAGAACACAGAGCACTCAAGTAAAGTTCTTTAAGACAAAGAAAAAAGAAGTTCCTCAAGCAGTTGCTAAAATGGGGCAAGTGTAAGGCTACAATTAATGGGATGCTGCTTCGTGGGAGGGAGCAACCCACGAAAAAGGAGAGACAAATCGGAAAGATTAACCACTTGGAAGCAAGGCTTTTTAAATGACTCGAAGAAACGCATTAAAAGCAATGGATGGGTTGTGAGCCCACAAAGTATATACAACATGTCTCAAAGAATGTCTAGCCGAGACTTAGCCAGGAAAATTCACCTGTTATATACAACTGACATAAGTATAACTTGCTTAGCTGTGATGCATTGCTTATGACCTCATATATTACATCAGCAATGACAGCTGAAATATATGCTGTTGCAGGTTCTACTTATGCTAGTTAAGTATAACTGGCGAATTTCCATAATTTTGTGTTTTTTAAACAGTAGTGATTTTTCATTGAATTTCTAAGATTCTTTGAATGCAAGTTAATATCTTACTACCTTCCTCGCTTATAGCTCTATTTTAAACTTTTTTTTTGCGAATAAATATATATTTGCACATATTTTTCTGAGTGCACTCCCCACCGAGGTTGTACAATGGAACATGCCCATTCAGATCTTTGGAAACGTATGGCAAAAGCTTCAAAATGCACATATCTGATACTGGTTTGCCTTTTTCTTTTAGATGGAGCCAGTTGAAGAGGAGTCATCTTTAAAAAAAGGTACTGTTGAAATACTTTGTTCACAAATTTGATTATTGTTGGCTGCTGTCCCATTTCTTTTAGCAAGAAGGCTCCATACTCCTTATTCAGTATGAAAGTGTGAAGTGTGCACTTTATCTCATCTGACAGGCATTACGCTGTCATTCTTAATTTTCCAGCTTGTAGTCTGTTAAGTATCTTTTCGCCATTTGAAGTGTGTATACATTAATTGATTGACTTGTAAACAATATGTTTGAGCTACAGATATAAGAAGGTACGTTGTATGAGATATAATTAAGTGTTTCTTATCTGAGGGAATGTACTGTTTATAAAATTTCTGGATGACATTTCTTTTGATGTGAAGGCTTTTCAGGATTTCACTTTATGTATATTTTTGGAGGAACCAGCTAAAGACCCTATATCATGTTAGACCTTTTATGATTTTCCCACTTGAGCTAATTATTTTATGACAACATCTACGAAACATGATAATATATTGAACATTAGATGTGGGCTCCAACTGGTTCCACCAGAAGTATACACAGATCACCACCATGAAAACAAAAATTACACTGATAGAAGTAATGTATGATAAATTGAATCAAAAAAGAAAAACTTTAAAAACCCTATATGGAGTACGTATATACACACACACACACACACACACACACACATACACACACACACACACACACACACACACACACATCACTTGAAGTTGCAATTTATAACCAGGCTTTTTTAAATAAAATGTTTCAGGCTCCCTAGTCTGTATTTGCTTTATAAGGATACTTCCATCTTGTGTTTGTTCAGTCACCGGTGGCACCATTTTTAAAATTGCTTTTATTAAATTTTCATGTTCATTTGATCACCTTCAAGGGAACATGAGCAGCCAAAAACCATGACACATACAGTACAGTAAAATTGCATAAACAATCGCCTTCAAAGGCACATGAGCAGCCAAGAACTTTGGCCAATCCAGTACAATAAACTTGCATAAACATACTACAGCATGCAGTTCTCGTTACACAGACTGAACCCCCCTCTCCTTAGTCCCCCTTGTTTGATCTACAGCTCTATCCTCACATACTATCAGTGGCACTTTAGCTCACGCTCATAGTGGTCTCCCATTGGGTGGGTCCATAACCTTTGCTAGCGTTTCACAGTAGATAATCAATTCTTTCTCCACTTTATAATTTCTCCAAGTGAGCTTTGTGTTGCTCATCCACTATTTCCCACACTGGGAGCATATCCTCTGCAAAAGGGACCTTGCGAAATATTTTACAAACCACTCTTTGCGACACCTCCGCAATTAAGGGAATGAGATACAGGAAGTTATTAGGATCTCCCTTCCCTATTATAAATAGTTCCAGAAAGGTGTGTGGGTTGTGTGTGCTTGCTGGAAAAGATTTATCACAATTGGGATCCTCATCCAACCAATTCACTGTATGATGTAAGTGGATGGCTGCATATGTTACAGGAATAGGTCTGGCAATCCTAGTCCTCCCTCCACCCATGGTAGCTTCAAAATGTCCAACTTTTTTTTACTTCTTTCACCAGACCTCACCTAACATATACAGCAATTAATCTAATCGAGTAAATGTAATGCTCAGGACAAGGCACATCACATTTGACAGCACATACAGGCAGTATGGGAGAAATAAATATACAAAATATGATTATTTTAATCAGCAGGGAGGGCAGACCCCTGCAGCATTTTTCTTATTTCCTACTAGTGATTTTTTTTCTCCCACATGCAGGTTGGAAAGGCCCTCACTGAGCAATCAGTTGTAATCCTCTAGCTGTCCAGTACTCATCCAACACATAAGCTGGTTGGAATTGAATAGGACAGCTATCAGCTGCCCCTGTTCATCAGCAGTATGACAAGGCTATCCAGTATTATTTACAAGCTGGCATACAGTCACAAACCACACCTCAATGGACATAATCTAACCTAATAAAAGTAATGTTAATTCCTGGGATTTTTCTTGGAGACTGCCTAATCACTCAAGTCTGACATTTGTGTTGAATCCTGTGAGTGTTGTTGCATGATGCTGTTGTCAGTAGAGCTAAGTCATCACTCTGCCATCCTGGCATTTGTCTTTTCCTTACCAATCAGATCAGATCTGATAATCTCTGAATTACAGTTGTTACAAAACAATTGGATGGGTTTGGTTTGAAAAGTGATGAATTTGGAAGATAATTCTGAACCATTCGCTGCCCTTACTTGCTTGGGGTGATAGTTGCAAACCATGGGAATTTGGCTATGTCAATAAAAAAAATTCCGGTTGCACTGGAATCCAAAGAAATTAACATTATTGTGAGTGCTTGTTGCAGTTGAGTAGAGATAATTAGTGTGACTACGATGGTAAAATGCATAGAAGTACAAGCAAGCTATTGTGAGATCACCTCTCCTTAGGCACCCAAAGAGTGGATCTTGTTCCTCTCATAGCTTTTTAGTTTTCAGCTTCTGGAAGGAGTTACTGGCAATCACCTTGGATTGATGGGATGACAAGGTTTAATTTTCTCCTTTTGTTCTCCTTTTGGGTAACGAAGGCCAGCAAACAAAAGATGGGTGGAGCACTTTGAAGAACTTCTGAACCAGTCTGTGCTGCAGTCTCTCCACCAGATATGCACCCAATTGGCAAGAACTTGCCAATCGACTGTAGCAGACCAACCAAGGAAGAAATACGGCAAGCCGTCAAACATGTCATAAATGAGAAGGCAGCAGGACTTGAGAACATTGCTGCAGAGGCACTGAAGGCAGACATTAAAACATCAGTAGACATGATCTACCCCATGTTTGGAAGGATTGGGAAAAGGAAAGATGTTAAGAGACTGGAAGGAGGGCTATTTAATCAAGTTACCCAAGAATGATGGCCTGAGTAACTGGATAAACTACAGATAGATAACTCTTCTATAAACCCCAGGCCAAGTGTTCACCAGAGTCATCCTGAACAGAATGAAGCAACAAGTCGCTTAGTTATGAGACCAGAAAATTGGCCTCCGCAAATATAGACCCTGCACAGACCGGATTGCAACACTGTGCATCATCATTAAGCAGTTGATGTTAAGTCTGTCAACTTCATCGACTATGAGAAGGCAGCGTGGACAGAGCGCCCCTTTGGAAACTCCACCACTAGGGTGTGCCAGATAAAATCGTAACAATCATCAAGAACTCTTACGTGGGAATGACCTGCCAGATAGTTACTGTAGGGCCACACACGGAAACCTTCGAAGTGAGACCTGAGTCCTTCAAGGATGTTTGCTCTCTCCTTTTCTCTCTCTGCTGGCCATAGAATGGATCATGAAGGCATGCACAACAAGGAAAAGAAATGGGATCCAGTGGACACCTTGGACACAGCTTGACGACCTGGACCTGGACTTGGACTTACTCTCCCATACCCATCTGCAGATGCAAGAGAAGACAGACAAAGTGGCAGCCACATCAGCACAACTTGACCTCAACATCCACAGGGAAAAAACCAAGATCCTGAAGACTAATATGGCCAACACAACTGCACTTACTCTTGCAGGCGATACAATGGAGATTGAGGCCTTTACCCACGTGGGTGGAGTCATAGATAAGCAGGGCTGCACAGATGCTGACGTCAAGGCAAAGATCGGCAAAGCAAGGGCTACCTTCATTCAACTAAAGAAGATCTTGAGCTCTAAGGACCGAACGCTGCAAACCAAGATCAGGCTTTTTAGTACCAATGTAAAATTGGTCCTTCTGTGTGGAGCAGAAACTTACAGGACAACAGTGGCCATCACCAACAAAGTCCAGACCTTTTTAACACCTGGATGAGGAAAATCCTCCAAATCCGCTGGCCAAACAACATTAGTAGCAATGATCTACGTTAGCAGACCAAATCCCTGGTCATGAAGAAATCATGAAAAGACACTGGAGGTGGATAGGTCAGACCCTCTGCAAGCATGCATCAAACACCACCAGGCAAGCCCTTACCTGGAACCCTCAGGTGTAAAGGAAAAGAGGAAGGCCAAGAAACACCGAGTGTTGAGGCCTCGAGGCTGACTGCAAGGAACTGGGTTGCACCTGGAGTCAGACTGAAAGAAAAACCTAGGGCAGAGATGGCTGATTCTTTTTTATCCCCCTGGACTATCTTTACTTTCAAATCGAACTGGGATTGACCCCCCCCTTCCCCACGGTCCCCAAGTCTATGGTCCAACTTGGCCACTAGGTCAATTAATTCTACAGTGTCCTCAGGGAATTAGATTACCTGTGCAAGAACATTTTTTAAGTCATCCTTCAGTCCCCGGTAGAACAAGAAAGTTGTTTTTTCTTCTGGCCAGTTTGTTCCCAGTATTACTAGGTTAAAATAAGTTAAATAGAACAATAGGTCTTTATTTCCCTGTTTAAGATTTAACAGCCCATAGTCGCATGCCTACATAAAAGTATGCTTTGCAAATAGCGTGTGCATTGCATCTTGAATGCATCAAGATTGTATAGCAGTGGATTATCATTTTCAACTCTGGGTATAGACCAATTTACTGTGTTTCCCCCCCTAAATACAAGATCATTTGTGCCACTTTGGAGGTTTCATCATGTAGCAGGTGTACAAATAAATTGCAGTTGACATTGATTCAGAAAGATTTCAAACTTTGAACTGTCCCCAGAAAAATGTTCGGGAAGAGCTAGAGCTACAGAAGTGGGAGTTACACTCACTAGGGTGTTGATGTTCTCTGAAGCTCCCACTGCAGGACCTCATGTATGTATGGGAAAGGTATTCATGAACCTGGTGGGTTGCAGAAAGGTAGTTACTGTTTAAGATACTGATCCCGGATTCCCAGGCCAGTAGCTTGTCCTAGGCTTATGTCTTTGGAGTTCCAACTTCAGGACCTGATTCTCCTGTTGTAAGTTTTAAATTTCTACTTGAACACTGGCAAGGGCTTGGACCATGTCAACTGCGGACGGGGTATCCTCCGAAACGGCTTGGGACAAATCTTGTGTATCTGTAAGGTAATCAGACTCCATCTTTGCATGGGCAGCCTGTTACATGAGCTTGGCTTTCTGTCACACTATGTTAATCGTTCTCATCTGGATCCCTCAAGTTGTAGTGGCAAGTCACACTCCCTAAATTGGCAGAAGTATTCTGCAATAAAAAACACAATTACATAAGACAGCCATGCATGAATATTTCACAGTTAGCCTCAGATGTTAGTCCTTAATGATACATTCCAGACAACAATTACTATAAGAAATTGAAGTCCTTGTGAAGGACCCGTAAGTATTGACCCAACCTGATAAACCATGAGCGCATAGTTTTCTTCTCTTGTTATATGATTCTGAAACCTTTGTCCTTAATGCTGTTACTTCACACAACTAGTCCTTTTCCTTTAGTGAAAGCTTTCTTCCTCAAATTTGAAGAAAATGTAAAAGTGCCCCTGTTAGTGCAATAATTGGAGGTCCATGTAATGAGCTGATATCGCTGGAGCATTGTGGGAATGAAGGTTACTGTCAAGGGGATTGAGAAAACGAAGTTGCTGGTTGAATAACCAAGTTCCAGGATTGTTGGAAACTATCACGAAGAGGCGGTGGAGGGAGAATGGGAGGTGCGCTGCGTGAGGTGGCTGGGCAAGAGGGCTGTGTGCGGCCCGAGGGGAGATTGGGAAGGAGGCTAAGTGGCACGCAGGGCAGACACGCAGCAAGCATATAACAGCGTGGGAAAGGGCACTCAACATGACCGGAGGGGCTAACAACAAAATTGGGCTGAATTATGGGAAGACATCTTGTAAACGCGTGCACTCTTATGGAGTGTAGCAATTAACATTTTTTTAAAAGTAACTCCAAAAGAGCAAGCTGTGGGGGCATGACTGCTAATGGTAAGATTAGATGCCAACACAACAAGGTGATGGATGGAACACTTGAATTACTCTCAACCAATTGCAATCGCTCGGGCCGCATCCCAGTCCATAGTTGTTTTGCCCACCATGCCACCCCAGTATGGACCCAGCCATGTGCAAATCAGTCTTGACCCTGCTACCCAGAGGAACAGTCCAGCTGGAAATGCCAGGCCAGGTCCTCTCTGGACCAGAAACAAAGATCCTGGGACTGGTTTTGTCGCATCACCCCTCATCAGCCAAGCTAGCATGACCCCAGTGGCACAATAAGCCTTGATATTTTGCTTCGAACATGTAATGTTAGCACTTCTGCGTGCTGGCGATTCCAAGGGGGCTCTCACTCGGAGACCCATTTCTTCTTGATCTCAAGTGGCGCTTAGGACTCCTGTACGCCTTTCCGCTGATAACACTCGTGTCCAGGAATCTCAAGAAAATCAGGTGCAACCGAGCCCAAGTCATCTTGATGGCTCTGGATTGGACAGAGTCGGGTATCCTGAACCCCTGGGCATCTGTCCCCCCAGTAAGGCTGCCCATTCGAGAGGATCTCCTGTTGCAGCAACAGGACAGGATCCTGTGCTCGAACCAGCACACGCTCCATTTAAATGCATGGAGATTGAGCAGCGACAGTGGAGAGTATTTGATCTTCCAGCCGCCCCATCCTTCCCATACCGCCCATCTCCCTGAAATATGTGTGATGTAGCTTTCGCACCTCGGCGTCTCTCCTCGAAAACGATACACTCCTGCCAATGGGACAGATTTGTGGCTTGGTGTGCTGCCAAATCTGTTGATTCTCTGTCCGCACTCTTCTCTGAAATCCTTTTGTTTGCCCTATCCCTTGCTCTGTAAAGCCTTGATGTGGGCACAGTTAAAGGGTATCTTTCTGCCATCTCTGCTTTCTTGCTGTTGTTGGATCAACACTCCCTGTTCAAAACTCACATTTCATTATGCTTCAATAGGATCTTAATTTAGTTCTCATTTTCTTAATGTGTTCATTTGAGCCCATGCCCAGCTTCCTCTGAGACTGCTTACCATCAAAACCTTCACCCTTGTGGCTATAGCATCTGCCAGGAGGGTTAGCAAATTGCTGGCACTTTCTGTTAAACTCAGTACACCGCTTTTTTCTTGAATAGGCTGGCCCTTATGACCAATGCCTCCTTCTTACCTAAGGTGGTCACACCTTTTCATGTCGGACAGAATATTACACTGCCTACTTTGTCCCCCACCCTCCTTCTACCAAGGAGGAAAAAAGACTCCCACGGCCTGGATCCATGTCATAGATTTTCATTTTGGACAAAATATTACACTGCCTACTTTCTCCCCCACCCCTCATCCCAATTTTTACAAGGAAGAAGAGCATTGCCGTTCCACATCTATTGTACCAAAGACTTCCTGATGGATGATAAACTCTTTATTGAATTGTGCAAAAAAAGGAAAGACTTTCCACAAAAGGACCATCTCCAGGTGGATTATCCTCTGTATAAAAATCTTGTATGCAATGGCCAAGAAACAACCCCCTGAAAGTTTGAAAATTAATTCCACCAGATTTGAAGCAGCGATTACTGCTCTAGCTCAAGGATTCGGAGTCCTGTGCATCAGTTAGGCAGCTACATGGGCATTGCTGCACACATTTGCCAAGCATTTCTCCCTGAACATTCAGGTCAGACGGGATAGGTATTTCCCCTGTTCGTTCCTCCAGTACTTTTTTCGTCTAACAGATTTGCAGATCTTCCTTCCTGGGGAAATATTGCTTTGGTATCTATTCTAATGTAAGGAATCTTCAGGTAGAAGTCCTTCATATGTACAAGGTGCCTACCTTCAGTAATACTTTATCTATAAAGACTCCATCTAGCCACAGATTCCTTACCAACCGCCCCGTCCTTCCCTTTCTGCAAACTGTACACTTCACATCAGGACCTCATTTTGGCACGCTGGCCATTCCACTTCAGTATGGCTCTGTGCTGCGTATAGCACGGCCAAATAGTCATAAACTGAGGTCAGCGCTCTGGAGTGGTGCCTGTATAGGCACAACGCATGTCTCTTTTGGCACAGATGGCCATGCAGACCTGAGTGACGCCACCTACCTGCACAAAAGGGGGCTGCTCAAAAATTTCCTGATCTAGTAAGGAACCTGCGGCTAGATAAAGTCTCTACCAGATAAAGCATTAAAGAAGGTAAGTGCCTTGTTCATTTTGGAGAAACATGAGTTTCATTTACAGAGCAAGAACAACTGCAGTTTTTGCCTTTGTCGACGAAGACCTTAATAACTTGCTCACTGACAACTTCTGCAATAAGGTCCTCTTACTCACTGATAATGGGCTAGTCAGAAATATTTTTATCAATGGCAAGCCTGTCAATAAGACTAGTCATTGACCAACTTTTTACACTGACACACAAGAAGCTCTTGTCATGAACTTATTCATTGTTAGCCAAGACATTGAGGATTACTTTTCCAGTGTAATTAAGAATGTCACTCATTGTATAGTTCTCAACAAGGGACAACAGTGTTGTGCTAATGTCCGCAATCTGCTCTTCACCTGCCATACTTTTGACATAAAAGCTGAGGGTTGAAGAAGTGCAAGCCTTCTTTACCTACAAGCCCCTATCAATGGCCTCAATAACTTTAATAGTAAGTGACGTCAATGAGCTCCTCATAGGCAGTGTCCACATCAACAGTGACATGCACAATGCCTATATAGGTGCCACCCTGGAGCACCGACATGAATTTCTTTCTTTCAGCGCCAACAGAGTGGATCTGGAGCGCTACCTCGTTACTTTTAGACCACTTTTTTCACCCTTTTTGAGCAATTGCTCCCAATGCGCTAGGGATATGTTCCCTTAAACATACAGGTTTAAAACCTTGTGGGGACTGGGTCACGCAGGAGACGCCCATGGACTGAAACTAGCTTTTGACCCTGTAAGTTGGGTATTGGGAGGTAGGTTGCGTTGTGGAGATGGAGTTGGAAATAGAACAAATATCTGGCAATGTCATGAAGGTGTAACATACTAATCACAGTCATTGTTTTATTATAGTGTTTCTTATAATAAAAAGATGTTATTAAACAAAACTTGTGGGGAATGTCACAGACAAATGTTTGCATGTGATCCCCACTTGCTCTGTCCCTGGTGCTTGGGGTCAGGCCACAACTCCAAGTGCAAGTCACCCTAAGGCAATCTGACAACACTGCAGAAGAATGCTTCACGCTTTTCCCTATCTCTGGCCAAACAGAGCCAGTCCTGCCCCGCTCCTGCACTCCACCTGTGGAGCCACAGCTGGCTCCACTCTGCACTTCTCTTTCCCCAGAACCAGAGGAAACCCATGCACAGCTGAAAGACTACGTCAATGTCATGCATGCCATCTTTGGGCCACCAACTCCCTCTGGCATGCTTTTGGGGCCCACTGAACGGAGAGGTGCCCCTTCTGGGTTAACGCTGGCGGGTTTGCTCCCAGTGCCACCTGGGCTGTCTGGCTCCGCTCTGTTGCCGACATGGGTGCCTCCACCCACCCTAGCCTCAGTCCTCCTGATGCAATCCTCGACATCACTGGTGCCGTTGGACGATAAGCCTATTCTAATTTCCGACTCTGAGACAGTGCCACTCCGTCACCTGGACTTTCCACCCTTGGACAGACCCTTCGTAACTGAAGTGTGTGGGAGGGGTAGAAGAAGGCTAAGGGCTATTGGAGGAGGACCCCAACCAGTAAGAAAGCAAGTATGAGGAACTGTGTTGCCAGTAGACACTGGCATTTGAGCCATTGCTCCCCTTCAATGAGGCCCTCACAGCCTTCTTTTGGGGATCTGGTCTAAATCTTGCACAGGGACTCCTATGCACTTCATGAGCACTCATCTCATTAGTCCCGCCCAATGGGACCCAGCCTTCCTCTTCCAGCGTTCCTCCCCTGAGAGCATAAGCGAAGGCCTCAACAGCTAAGGTCAGCCCAAGAGCATTTCCTTCAACCCCCACCAGATAGGGAATCGAAGAGGCTGGATACTTTTGGGAAGATAGTTTTCTCTTCAACCAGTTTGGCCTTGCAGTCGGTGTAATCTGTGTATCTCCTGGCCTAATATTGCCATGCTCTATGGAACTCGGTTGTACAGATGTCGTCTCTGCTCCCTGAAGAGATCCTGAGACAGTTATTGGCTGACAGTCAGGACACAGCTAAGTTTGCCATGCAAGGTCATGGCCTCTACGGTTGCTCTTAGCTGCCACACCTGGTTGTGGGTTTTCAGGGGATGTCTAATCATTATTCATTGACATGCCTTTCAATGACTCCTGCCTATTTACGGACAGAGCTGAGTAGGTGCTCGAGTGTTTTTATGGAAGCTGGACATCTCCAGGTCCCTGAACCTCTCTCTGGCTTCCCGATCACAGTTACAATCCTTTTGTCCCTTCCATGGTCATGGCTGAGGCTGCTATGGGTGTCTTCAGTACAAGCCTTACCCCCAAGTCCAGTAAGCTTCCCAGCCTTTTCGTGGCTGGGGTTGCAGATCCCACAAAGGACTCAAGTCCAGATCCAGCACACTATCCATTCCCTTGCCCTTCTTGCTGCTGCATCCTCCAAGCCACTTTAATAAGCCTACCACTCAGCACGACCATCTTGTTGGCAGCAAGATCAGACTTCACCTACCCCAATGGAACAAAATCACGTCTGACAAGAGAGTACTCCAAATTATACTGAGGGGTATGCCTTTTCATTCGTGGAAATCCCTCCACCCATGCAAGCATCCCTAGAGTGGCTGGTGGAGAACCATCTCTACTTTATCCATCAGGAAGTGAAATCCCTGTTGGCCACAGGAGCTATCAATAGAGAGCCACACCAGAAATAGGACATGATTTGGTTATTCAGCTGTTCTGGTACCTTTCTGAAAAAAAAAAAAAAAGAAATTCAAGAGGCTCACCTCGGCTCAGCTTCTGCTTACTCTGACCTTGGAGACTGGATGGTACTGTTGGACTTGCAGGACGCTTATGGTCATGTCCCTGTCCTGCAATCTCACAGCAATGCCTGTGGTTCAGAGTAGAGCACAAGAATTTTGGTTCGCTGTGCTCACTTTCAGCCTTAACAGTCTCTTCCCCCCCTCCCCCCCCGACCTCCAGCCATCCCCCTCTCCAGCCCCAGGTGTTTATGAAAGTGATGCCAGTAGTTGCAGCCAAACTTTGGAGGTTTGGAGTCCCAGTCTTACCCTACCATGACGACTGGCAGCTGAAGATGGGTTTTCCCAAACCATTTATCTCCCACCTCCAGACTACGGCAGACCTCCTGCACCCGCTGAGGTTCACTATCAGCATGCTGAAACAACATTTCACTCCTTCTCTGATTTTCCCTTTCATCAAAGTTATTCTTGGCATGGTGCAGTTCCGCACCATCTCTCCAAATCAGAGAATCCAGGACATTTGCGCTATGATGGTTCAACCTCTGTCCTAGATTTCAGTGGGACTGATTCTGAGCACTGGGTCTGCTGGCTTCCTACATCCCCGGCTCTGCAATGGGACCTAAAGTTCCAGTAGGCTGAGCAACTGGAGAATCTCTCTAACCTGATCCAGATTTCTAAGGAGACTGCTAAGTATATGCAGTGGTGGTTGACAAGCCATCATTGGATCAGTGGCAGACCCCTCTCCCTTCCCCACCCCACCCAGAACTGACAGTGGTGCTGATGCATCACTTCTGGATTGGGGCAGCCATCTGGGAGAGGTGGAGATCAGAGGACTCTGGTCTCAGGTGGAATCCCAGCACCACATCAACCTCCTAGATCTGAGGCTGATTCGTTTAACTTTGAAAGCCTTCCTCCCATCCAGAAAAGGAAGATTGGTTCAGGTGTTCATACAACCCCACCGCCATGTGCATTGCAACAAACAGGGTGTAGTGGGGTCTTGGATCATGTCAGAGGAGGCCCTCTGAACTTCTCTCTTGCGGCAGGACATCTTCCTGGTCAGCCAGACAAGCTCACCCATCAATGCCTTCCAATAATGAATGGCATCTATTTCCAGAGGTGGAGCATGGTCTTCTGAGAATGGGGAGAACCTTGGCTTGATCTTTTCGCTACCACAGAGAATGCATAATGTCAGCACTTCTCTGTGCTCAAATTTCAAAGGTGGCTCTCGCTTCAAGGTGTGTCCCGGTTAAATTGGAATTGGGGAATTATGTACGTCTTTCCACCAACACTGCTCCTGGCCCACGTTTTCAAAAATATCAGAACTGACGTGGTCACCTTAGTTGCTGTGGGTTAGGCAAGGAGAGTTTGGTATCCCAAATTCCTTAGCATCTATCCTCTGATCAAGCTGCCCCTTTGGAAGTATCCCCTGTCACAACAGCAGGGTAGGGTCCTGAATCTGTGCACACGCATCTTTATGCATAAAGATTAAGCAGCTACAGTTGAAACCCTTGATCTTTTTCCTGAGATCTGTGACGTGATATTGGTGGCCAGACGGTCCTGAACAAAAACTGCGTAGGGCTGCTGCTGGGACAAAATATTTGGGTTGGTGCTCCTCCAGCCATATTGATCCACTTTCTGACCCCTTATTAGAGGTGTTACTGTTTGTGCTGTCATTTGCCCTGCAAGTCCTTGGGCACTGTTAAAGGTTATCTTTCAGCCAGACTTGCTTTCTTGCAGTTGCCTTATCAGCCCTTACTGGTTAAATCACCGGTGTGACACCTTTTCTTAAAGGTTTGCAACACTTGTTCCCTCTTACCCCTTTCATCATGCCCCAATGGGACCTTAATTTGGCCCTAATGTTTCTCCTGGGCTCCCCATTCAAACCTGTCTACTAAGACTTCTGACTCTTAAGACTTTCTTCTTAGTGCCCATTACATTGGCCAGGAGGGTCAGAGAGCTTCAAGCTCTTATAGGTAATCCTCCATACACCAGATTCTACTTGGACAAACTGGTTGCTTGGGCTTGTGCAGCCTTCCTTTAGAAGGTGGTAACCCCTTCTTACATCGGCCAGTACACCATTTTGTTGATGTTTTTCACTCTACCTTGTCTTTCTTAAGAGTAGAGGCTCCACCTTCTGGATCCAAATGGAACTATGTACTTTGAGATTGATTGCACCAAAAACCGCTGGGTAAACAATAAACTTTTTATCGGATTGCAGGAGTGAAACAATCAATTGCAATGCAGTAGGTCACGCATATTTCAAACAAGTTTATTGTCATCTTTCGACAACAGTGCCCATGAGCAAAAGTAAACATGAGCAGAAACTGAGAAAAGATAAGTTAGCTTTACAAATTAAAACTTTGCAATTTTGTTCCTGCTAGGCATGTTTTTGCTAGTCACAAGCCTTCTGTTTTCGGGGCACTCAAATGTAATAACAACACTTAGTACCTCGATCACTTCAAGGGCAGCGGATGGGCACTAATTAAGTTGCACCAATTAGTGCTTGTTCCCTGCTCCACACAGAGAAACGGAAGTGATGCCATGTGTGTCCTGACAAATTATGAGGTTGTAAAGAAGAGTGCCACACCAACCAACAAATGGTGAGCGACAGGCGGGCTCCAAGCCCTATATTAAACACAGCCGGGTCTTGCAAGCGAGATCATGATAACTGAGCTCAAGATAGTGGTCAAGTTAATGAAGTGGTATAACTGACCAGAAACAGTCCTAGCATGCTTAGTAAGTGAAAGAAAATGAGTCTGTCCTTACTTTGGGATCAAAAAGATTATCTCAGAACCCAGTCACATTGTGTTTTCTAACCCACATAATGAAGAACTCTAAAGCTCCAGCAGCCTTTTCTGTCCCCCAAGTGGCAGATGGGGAGATTTATCCCCAATCTGTCCTCCCCAAGGAATGAAAATGTACACTTATAGTCTGTTTTACAGAAAGTGTAACATGAGTGCAATGATCATTTGTTCCTGCGCCTTGTGCCCTTGGGCTATTTGGGTTTTATAAGACCATAGATGATAGTGTGACTTCTTCCACAACATATGGATCATGCCGGCGCACATCTTGTGGTGGGAAGATAACCACAAGGGTATGTGCCTTCATTTGCATGGGGGGGGGAGGGGCAAAAAAGTCAGCGGGCACACTAACTGTGTGCAACATATAGATTGTACAAGCATTCCACTCCTCCCCTATCTTCGTCATCAAGAGAGTCGGTCTTTGGTTGTGTCAGTTTGCCACTTTGTCTTTCACTAGTCACTGTCAGATTTTCTTTTTTACTAATTAGGTGTGCACTGCGCCACGGGTCAAAGAGGTAGTTTTAGAATGTGTAAGTCAGTCCCAGGATTTGTGTTTTTTAAGGAATGGGACGAGGGCTGATCATTACTGGTTTGGGCCGCAGTCCATGGAGCCGAAACAGTCTTTCTGCCCCCAATGGGGTACAGAGCTATAATAGTCCAAGCATCCCCATGGTAGGTGCAAGGAGCTTTGAAAACCTTTGGGCTTAGTTTTGAAATTTGAGCCATCAGGGATGGGCAAACCCACCCTCTCCTCCCCCCAGATCTGCCCCTGTTCGGAGGCGTGAAGACCATATGGTGCCCGGAGCTGGACCCCCAGTGCCAAGGAGGGCCAACGTCCCATACCAATTCTCTTTTGCACACCAATCCCTGGGGCATACAACCCCTGAACCTCGTTCCGTTTGTCACTTTTTTACTCAGACAGCACCCAGGGAACCTTACCAAATGTTTGAAAACTAGGAGTCGGGGGTGATGTGGCTTGCACGAGTTTCAGGATGGTTTCTTAAAGAAAATGTCATGTAGACATCAACGTTTGGGTCAAAAGAGACAATTTCTACCATATTAAGGTGACAGAAATCTCATTTTTTTTTAGCCATTACCTTACCACCCTGAATTCCCACGTCTCCAGATAAAAACAGTATCCCCCTTGTGTAGGCAGGCCTAATATACATCATAGGAACAGGCATAAAACTGTCATCAAGCAAATGCCACATTGGTACTTCATTTACTTCACATGGTGTAAGTTTGACCAGTTCTTGTTGATTTTTTTTTTTTTTTTTTGAGAGAACTGTGCCAACTATGGATGTTAGGACTTTTCTCTCCCCGTAGATTCGGGACTTTACCTCTCTGCAATCTGAGAAACAACTGTGATTTTGGTCGAAGTTTGATGTTTGCGGAGCATTCTGAGTTAACAAAACTAGAGTTATACATGTATGTCACACCAGCCTGTACAGGGATTTGTGTGTTTCCCTGGGTGCCATCTGACACTTGTTCTAAATGCTCCAGCCACTCACACACCCAGGAAGATTAAAATTATATTGAAAAGTCTTAGTGTCTTCACTTTTGCATTTTGGGGTGTGTTGTAGGTGATACGTCCACCCACTTAAGTGGGGTACCATTTTAAGCAGGAGAAGTGTGGCAGCATGGAATAGTGGAATATATGTTTCATCTATTGCATTTCTCACCGTTTTTGGCTTCTGTGTGTACGTTGGTGTCCAAGATAGAACACATTTTACACCATACCCTCTAAGTCACCTGATATTATGGGCAATGTCTGTACTATAGTGTACTATAAATAACCAGTGTTCCTAAACTCCGATTCATATCTACATATACAAATTGTATAGCTTTCCTTTATGCATTTTTCATTCATTGAATTCTATTGTATTACTTGGTGCACGGTCAGAACACAATTAAAAATCATTAGAAGCTGGAGCTTTGTTGATGGCTCTGGATATTGTGTGCTTCGAGACTACCAACAAACACTATCCTTACAACTGGAAGTGTGTCAAACGTAACAGTATTTCATCTCTATTATCTGCCATCGGGGCAAAGTGATCTACTCAAATGACCCATTTCTGAATTCAGAATGATGTATTTATTTATTTATTTAAATGTATACATTTCTAAGTTCATCAATGGGTTTCACACCTCTTTTCCTTCACAAGCGGGGAGTAGGTACAAACCTGAAATGCTGAAAACAATGAGCCTCGTATGTTTTTAGTAGTTTACTGGTGCTGTGTAGGTGGGCTAAACATCGAAAAAGGCATCACGTATGCATGCCTTTCACAAATGAAAGCAAGCGGATTTTAAAAGGCAAGCCCACAAACCAATGAAAGGGACTGAAGTGACATGGGTGTGGTTCGAAGTCCAAAGAGAGATTACAGAATGGAACGGAGCCCTTTGCGCTCGCCCATAATAATGGGAAATACTAATCTCCACTTAAAAAAAATGACAACAATTGTGGTAAAAATATTTTTTTCAACTCTACGTAGTTCCTTAACGCTGGGAAGAGGGCAGCAAAATGTTTCTGGATGCAATTCCCATTTCACCAAAAATTAAAGAAATGAATACAATATTATTACACTTTTGATCTTTTCTCTGTTTCCTCAAGGGAAGTCCACAAACCCTGTGTACCTTTAGGAAAATATGAGGTGGGATAGGGTGCATATGTGGTCTGGATAGCTTTTGTTTGGGGGTGGGGGAGGGCGACCGAGAAGGCTTAAGCACGAACTGCTCCAAATGACAAAAATGAAACAAGCATTTCAGTGCAACGGGTCTCGCGGTTGCTCACGTTAGAGCTATTACCGCTGTAAACTCCTAACCAGACTTGCCACATAAACTAATAATGAAAAGTAAAACAGTTTCTCATAAGCGGGCCGATGGTCGAAAATTGTGCAAACCGCAGCCAGCACTGTGATGTATGGAAACTATGGGATGATGTTTACTATATAGAATTATAGGTAAATGAGTGAATTACAGGGATGTTTTTCACCAAGAGGTTCTGAGTGACATCAGATAGACAGCAAGAGCAAAGCTCGCGTTGTCTATGCTGTCACAGAACCCCAAGAGATGCTTTCTATAAAAGCCATACGTAATAACATTATAATCTTTATTAGAACATTGGAATGCTTGGGGCTCCATTGAAAACAATGGAGAGCTGAAGGCTTTTACTGGCCGGTAAAAGCCCGCAGCGCCAACATTCCAATGTTCGCTTTGTTCACAGCAACAGCCTCACAGATTTTAATCCCCTCTGGCTCCGTGAATTTTTTTTTCTTTTTTAATAGAACATTCTGCCCTGAGTGGCAGAATGTTCTAATAGCCTTAGAACCCGCCTTAGCGGGCTCTACTGGCTATTAAAGTCCCTCTCCCTTGTTAAATGCCCTCACCTTCGGCTCGGGCATTTAACGCGGGGAGCGGGCCTTTAATAGCCAGTAGAGCTTGCTACGTCGGGTTCTAAGGCTATAATACGTCTCCTATTCTTGTTGTGTAACTTGTTTGTGATGTATGACCTTCTTTTACCTTCTTGTTTACATAGTTTCACTGCTTCTTTTTCTTCACTTTTTCTTTCTCCCTCTGATCTTTGTTTTTGCATAATTTCTGTAAGCTTTGTTAATAAGTTAAATACGTCATGAGATTGAGTACATCTTTAGCTACCTTTTGTGAACGATATTCGTTGTATTGTTTTGATTTAGTTTTAGGCTGTGACGGGTATGATAGATAGCAATATATACGTACAGCTACTTATTTCCTTCCCTTGTGTTTGAGTATTTTCTTATAATCTTTGATAATAGATTCGAACACGAACTTGATTCTGTATTACTAACCCATTGCGACTTTCTTGGATTTCATGTTATTTTTAACCTTCTTTTTCCACATTATTCTTCAACATGAATCATTCAAACATGTGTTGACAATTACTGTTATAAGATGTATATGATAAAACTGAAAGCTTGACGTCTTCACGTTTTTTTTTTTTTTTTTTAGCTGACGCCATTACTCAAAGCCCTATGGTGCGAGATGCTTTGCAAATGGGTTTCAGCCTGAGCAACATAACAATGTTAATGGAAAAGAAGATTAAGACAACAGGTGAAAACTACAAATCTGCTGAGCTTCTAGTTGCAGATTTAATAAGTGAAAATGCGCAAGACCAACCTAGTGAGAACCCACCAAAAAAAGGTGAGTGGGTAAAAGTCACACCTCTGTTACAAAAAATATTGTTTCTTCTCAGTTAAATAAAATGTTTTTCTGTAATGCCACGTGGAAGAACTATGTTGGTATTAGCTCAGATGTGGTGACCAATAAGGACATGTAATTAGTAACTGACAAGCAAAATGTTTATTTAGTTTAACAAGTGTAATTCATGTGATCTGTTGTCTTGCTACCCAGGTACAATAATGTTTTGACACGGTCATTAGACCACGACCCATAGAGGTACTACTGACTGGTATGTTGAAAAACCTAGGGCATTGAGTGAATTGTTTTCATTTTTGCAACTAAATCTTTTGTGTAATATTTCAGTTGTAGCTGGACTCAAGTGCACAAGAGTTGAAGGGAAAACAAGTCCCATTTATGTTCACAATACCAAACAATTTGCATACAACTCTAACTTGATTGCTGGCTGCTTTATTGGCTACGCCCAGTTTGGATAAACTGTAATGCATGCCCTTTTTATATATAGAAACTGTTGACGGAAGTGGGGAAGGATTACTCAAGAAAAACTACAATGGTAGACTTGCTCTGGGAGAAGTTCAAATTATGGCTTTACCTCTCCATTTCTAAGAATGCCAAATTATTGGCTAATCATAACATTAATAAAATGCTGCATCCTCCTGTATGCATGCAGCCTTGTGGACCTTCGCTTATATTATCACTCACATCTGCAGATGGGTTACCCTGAGACATTTTTGAGCAGGGAGCGGAGAGAGAATTGAATAGCCTGCAATCCCATAATACCCGAATAGGTAACCTGACATTTGTTAAATAAGCCTGGGTTTGGCTTTTTTAATTTATTCCAGTCTCAGAGCGCGCTCAGAGCGTTCTTTTAAAGATAACTCTGGCCAATAGATCTCCTTGGTGCACAAGATGGGATATGCATCTGATCAGTGTTCTCAGTACTATCAAGACCTTCAGCATCTCACTCCCACGAAATTTGCATTAAGCATTCGAGAGAAGGACTTAGCAGTTGATTGGCTATGAGTCTGGTGAAATCCCTTCATTGACATCACAGGGCCTATTTACCTGTGTAATTGGAACAGTTTACATGTGCAGTAGAATCTGATAAATACTTTCATTCACCGGGTGCATTGAAGAAGACTCATTTGAGTCAGAATCAAAAAAAGGTGAAGAGACTTTGTGTTTGAAATCTGCCTTTTCTCTTTGGGCACCCCAGATTTTGTAAATTTTCTCTGAACCCTATATTTTTCCTGGCTTTGAAACTGTGTGCACTTTATCCCTGCTAATCAATGATAAAGTGCCTCCCCTTTAAACATGGTCCAACTGTTATATTTAACCTTTCTAAAAATGCCTAGTTTATGGTCCAAGGTGTACCCAGGGCCTGGAAGTTAAATGCCACTAATGAATTGCAGCACCTATTGTGCCATCCACTATTGTGGCAGTTCAAAAATGGTTTCAGGCCTACTGTCGGGTCTGGCTGTAGCAATGTAAAAATTATAATTTGGCTTGTCAAACCCTTATGTCAGTTAAAAAAACATTTTTTTAAATATTAACAAGTCGCCTCTATGAAGGTCTTGTAGCCTACAAGGCTGGGTGCATGGTGCTTAAAAGTAGGATGTGTAGAAATGTAAAGTTAACATGCACTTACAGTGACTAACACCCAAAAGCTATTTTTTACTGTGACAGGCCTAGCTGCCATAGGTAGAAAAACAAAGTATAGATTTAAGAGATGACTCCTCCTAATTTGGCACCATATGCATCGTGGGGCTGTGGGCCTCCTTTTGACAGCACATTGTGAAATCCTGCTTACCAGTTCGGCTGAGCCACATGTCACAGTTGAAAGGGAGAGAACAGGATGCCAAGACAATTCTTGTGTATGCAGTGTCTGGCTGCTCAAGAACCCTGCTTTTGTTCCACCAAATGTCTATCTCTGGGCCTGTTGTGGGTGCAGTGGCTGCTTCAAATTGGATTTAAGTGTTAGGTGTGGGAATACTCCAGGATTACCATAGTAACGTCCCACCCATAACCCCAGCCCCCGGAGCTCAGGTTTGTTGCTGAAGACTTTTGCCATCTTGGAAAAACAAAATGTCCCAACATTGGAAGGGCTGGCCCTGGGAACATTTACCCTCATTGGTTTGGGCATGCACAGGAGTCATTCCTACTCACTAGCTCATGCCAGACGGAAATGTGGCATCTCCAGGCACCCACTTAAGAACATTACTAGTCCTGAGGACGAACAGAAGAGGATTGGACCTGCTGTCTGTGCCCTGAGAGGAGCCCCAAAGAACTTGGCCTGCTCCCTCTTAGTCCCAGGACAGAAGATGTGGAATCCAGTGGTCATAAAGCTGACCTCCTGTTCAGGCTATAGATAACCGTAACTCACACTTTTCCCCAGATTTAATTCAAATTTTTATTGCGGTTTTACTAAACTTGTTTTTATATTCTCTACTGAAAGATTTATATTAACTAGGAAGAGCATTGCACTTTAGTTATTGGTTGTGGCATTGTGGGGGAAATTACATAGTATAAGCATTTTAGCCTACTTCGGAGCTTAGCTGGAAATTAGATACAGCACAGCGGGGGAAAACATTTAAAATAGATAATTTAGATTACTGTGGGATTTGCTTGGTTCTTGTACTGTATTCAGGGGGAGTATTGGAAATGTTGATGGTGGGACTCATGGCCATGTTCGGTGGGCAAAATCTTTCCTCCATTGCTACAACCATGGTTAGCAGTGTAGTCCACCATCCTCCATTATTTAATGGATGCCAGTGTGCGGACTCACAGTGGGTGCGCTTAAGGCAAACTCATTGTAGGAGGCTGGACTGGCTTGTAGTGAGTACCTAGGGGTACTTGCACCTTGCACCAGGCCCAGTTATCCCTTATTAGTGTATAGGGTGTCTAGCAGCATAGGCTGATAGATAATGGTAGCTTAGCAGAGCAGCTTAGGCTGAACTAGGAGACGAGTGAAGCTCCTACAGTACCACTTAGTGTCATATGCACAATATCATAAGAAAACACAATACACAGATATACTAAAAATAAAGGTACTTTATTTTTATGACAATATGCCAAAAGTATCTCAGTGAGTACCCTCAGTATGAGGATAGCAAATATACACAAGATATATGTACACAATACCAAAATATGCAGTAATAGTATTAGAAAACAGTGCAAACAATGTATAGTTACAATAGGATGCAATGGGAACACATAGGGATAGGGGCAACACAAACCATATACTCCAAAAGTGGAATGCGAACCACGAATGGACCCCAAACCTATGTGACCTTGTAGAGGGTCGCTGGGACTATTAGAAAATAGTAAGGGTTAGAAAAATAGCCCACCCCAAGACCCTGAAAAGTGAGTGCAAAGTGCACTAAAGTTCCCCAAAGGACATAGAAGTCGTGATAGGGGAATTCTGCAGGAAAGACATAAACCAACAATGCAACAACAATGGATTTCCAGTCGAGGGTACCTGTGGAACAAGGGGACCAAGTCCAAAAGTCACAAGCAAGTCGGAGATGGGCAGATGCCCAGGAAATGCCAGCTGTGGGTGCAAAGGAGCTGCTACTGGATAGTAGAAGCGTAGGTTTCTGCAAGAACGACAAGGGCTAGAGACTTCCCCTTTGGAGGACGGATCCCTCACGCCGTGGAGAGTCGTGCAGAAGTGTTTTCCCGCCGAAAGACCGCCAACAAGCCTTGCTAGCTGCAAATCGTGTGGTAAGGGTTTTTGGATGCTGCTGTGGCCCAGGAGGGACCAGGATGTCGCAAATTGCGTCAGGGGACAGAGGGGGCGTCGAGCAAGACAAGGAGCCCTCTCAGCAGCAGGCAGCACCCGGAGAAGTGCCAGAAACAGGCACTACGAGGATGCGTGAAACGGTGCTCACCCGAAGTCGCACAAAGGAGTCCCACGTCGCCGGAGAACAACTTAGGAGGTCGTGCAATGCAGGTTAGAGTGCCGTGGACCCAGGCTGGACTGTGCACAAAGGATTTCCGCCGGAAGTGCATGGAGGCCGGAGTAGCTGCAAAAGTCGCGGTTACCAGCAATGCAGTCTGGCGTGGGGAGGCAAGGACTTACCTCCACCAAACTTGGACTGAAGAGTCACTGGACTGTGGGAGTCACTTGGACAGAGTTGCTGGATTCAAGGGACCTCGCTCGTCGTGCTGAGAGGAGACCCAAGGTACCGGTGATGCAGTTCTTTGGTGCCTGCGGTTGCAGGGGGACGATTCCGTCGACCCACAGGAGATTTCTTCGGAGCTTCTAGTGCAGAGAGGAGGCAGACTACCCCCACAGCATGCACCACCAGGAAAACAGTCGAGAAGGCGGCAGGATCAGCGTTACAGAGTTGCAGTAGTCGTCTTTGCTACTATGTTGCAGTTTTGAAGGCTTCCAGCGCGGTCAGCAGTCGATTCCTTGGCAGAAGGTGAAGAGAGAGATGCAGAGGAACTCGGATGAGCTCTTGCATTCGTTATCTAAGGAATCCCAAGAGACAGAGACCCTAAATAGCCAGAAAAGAGGGTTTGGCTACCTAGGAGAGAGGATAGGCTAGCAACACCTGAAGGAGCCTATCAGGAGGAGTCTCTGACGTCACCTGATGGCACTGGCCACTCAGAGCAGTCCAGTGTGCCAGCAGCACCTCTGTTTCCAATATGGCAGAGGTCTGGAGCACACTGGAGGAGCTCTGGGCACCTCCCAGGGGAGGAACAGGTCAGGGGAGTGGTCACTCCCCGTTCCTTTGTCCAGTTGTGCGCCAGAGCAGGGCTAAGGGGTCCCTGAACCGGTGTAGACTGGCTTATGCAGAAATGGGCACCAAATGTGCCCATGAAAGCATTTCCAGAGGCTGGGGGAGGCTACTCCTCCCCTGCCTTCACACCATTTTCCAAAGGGAGAGGGTGTAACACCCTCTCTCAGAGGAAGTCCTTTGTTCTGCCATCCTGGGCCAGGCCTGGCTGGACCCCAGGAGGGCAGATGCCTGTCTGAGGGGTTGGCAGCAGCAGCGGCTGCAGTGAAACCCCGGGAAAGGCAGTTTGGCAGTACCAGGGTCTGTGCTACAGACCACTGGGATCATGGGATTGTGCCAACTATGCCAGGATGGCATAGAGGGGGCAATTCCATGATCATAGACATATTACATGGCCATATTGAGAGTTACCATTGTGAAGCTACACATAGGTAGTGACCTATATGTAGTGCACGCGTGTAATGGTGTCCCCGCACTCACAAAGTCCGAGGAATTGGCCCTGAACAATGTGGGGGCACCTTGGCTAGTGCCAGGGTACCCTCACACTAAGTAACTTAGCACCCAACCTTTACCAAGTAAAGGTTAGACATATAGGTGACTTATAAGTTACTTAAGTGCAGTGTAAAATGGCTGTGAAATAACGTGGACGTTATTTCACTCAGGCTGCAGTGGCAGGCCTGTGTAAGAATTGTCAGTGCTCCCTATGGGTGGCAAAAGAAATGATGCAGCCCATAGGGATCTCCTGGAACCCAATACCCTGGGTACCTCAGTACCATATACTAGGGAATTACAAGGGTGTTCCAGTAAGCCAATGTAAATCGGTAAAATTGGTCACTAGCCTGTTAGTGACAATTTCAAAGAAATGAGAGAGCATAACCACTGAGGTTCTGATTAGCAGAGCCTCTGAGACAGTTAGTCATAACACAGGTAACACATTCAGGTACACTTATGAGCACTGGGGCCCTGACTAGCAGGGTCCCAGTGACACATACAACTAAAACAACAATATACAGTGAAAAATGGGGGTAACATGCCAGGCAAGATGGTACTTTCCTTCACAACCCCCCCCCCCCCCCCCCCCGAAGGACACTAAGACTAGCCATGACCTGATGAGTCTTCATTGTCTAAGTGGAAATATCTGGAGAGTTCATCTGCATTGGAGTGGCTACTCCCAGGTCTATGTTCCACTGTATAGTCCATTCCCTGTAGGGATATGGACCACCTCAACAATTTAGGATTTTCACCTTTCATTTGTTTTAGCCAAAGTAGAGGTTTGTGGTCTGTCTGAACAATGAAGTGAGTGCCAAACAGGTATGGCCTCAACTTCTTCAGTGCCCAGACCACAGCAAAGGCCTCCCTCTCAATGGCAGACCAACGCTTTTCTCTAGGGGTCAACCTCCTACTAATACAAGCAACAGGTTGATCCTGGCCCTCAGAATTAAGTTGTGATAGGACTGCCCCTACTCCTAATTCAGATGCATCAGTTTGGAGATAGAATTTTTTAGAGTAACAAGGGATTTTCAGGACAGGTGCAGAGCACATGGCCTGCTTCAGCTCCTCAAAAGCTTTCTGACAGCTAGCTGTCCACAATACCTTTTTTAGGCATCTTTTTTGGATGTGAGGTCATTAAAAGGGGCTGCAATGGAGCCATAGTTCTTAATGAACCTCCTGTAATACCCAGTGATGCCTAGGAAGGCTGTCACCTGAGTCTGAGTAGTAGGGGGAACCCAATCTATAATGGTTTGGATTTTCCCCTGAAGTGGTGCAATCTGTTCCCCACCAACAAGGTGTCCCAGATAAACCACCTTCCCCTGCCCTATCTGGCACTTTGAAGCCTTGATAGTGAGGCCTGCCTTTTGCAGGGCCTCTAAAACTTTCCATAGGTGGACCAGGTGATCATCCCAACTGGAGCTAAAGACAGCTATATCGTCCAAATATGCTGCACTAAAATCTTCCAGCCCTTGCAGGACTGTGTTCACCAACCTCTGAAAAGTGTCAGGTGCATTTTTCAATCCAAAAGGCATTACTGTGAATTGGTAATGGCCTCCAATGGTGGAAAATGCAGTTTTAGGTTTAGCATCTTCTGATAATTTGATCTGCCAATACCCTGCAGTCAAATCAAAAGTGCTTAGATACTTGGCAGATGCCAGTGTATCTATGAGCTCATCTGCCCTGGGTATAGGGTGAGCATCAGTTTTGGTTACCTGGTTGAGACCTCTATAATCTACACAAAACCGCATTTCCTTCTTTCCATCCTTGGAATGAGGTTTTGGTACAAGTACCACAGGAGAGGCCCATGGACTTTGAGTGCTCAACCACTCCCAGTTCTAACATTTTCTGCACCTCTTGCTTTATGCAGTCCCTGACATGGTCAGGCTGCCTATAGATCTTACTTTTGACAGGCAAGCTGTCTCCAGTATCTATAGTGTGCTCACACCAAGAAGTGGTACCTGGCACAGTAGAGAAGAGTTCAGAAAACTGACCCAGGAGATTTATGCAATGGTCTTTCTGCTCAGCAGTAAGACAATCAGCCAAAACTACACCTTCCACTAGAGCATCTTGTTCTGTGGAAGAGAAGAGATCAGGTAGAGGATCACTGTCTTCTTCCTGTCCCTCATCAGTTGCCATGAGCAGGGTGAGATCAGCCCTGTCATAGTAGGGTTTCAGGCGATTGACATGGAGCACCCAAAGGGGACTCCTGGCAGTGCCTAAGTCAACTAAGTAGGTGACTTCACCCTTCTTTTCAACAATTATGTGGGGTCCACTCCATTTATCTTGGAGTGCTCTTGGGGCCACAGGCTCCAAGACCCACACTTTCTGCCCTGGTTGGTACTGAACCAAAACAGCCTTCTGATCATGCCATTGCTTCTGGAGCTCTTGGCTGGCCTGAAGGTTTTTACTGGCCTTATTCATATACTCAGCCATCCTTGATCTGAGGCCAAGTACATAATCCACAATATCTTGTTTTGGAGCTTTTAAAGGTTGTTCCCAACTTTCCTTGACAAGTGTTAGTGGACCCTTAACAGGGTGTCCAAAGAGGAGTTCAAAGGGGCTGAAGCCCACTCCTTTCTGGGGTACCTCCCTGTAGGCAAAAAGGAGGCATGGTAAAAGGATATCCCATCTCCTGCGGAGTTTTTCAGGGAGTCCCATAATCATGCCTTTGAGAGTTTTGTTAAATCTCTCCACCAGTCCATTTGTTTGTGGATGATAGGGTGTAGTGAACTTGTAAGTCACACCACACTCCTTCCACATGGCCTTTAAGTAAGCAGACATGAAATTGCTTCCCCTGTCTGATACTACTTCCTTTGGGAAGCCCACCCTGGAAAATATTCCCAGGAGGGCCTTTGCCACTGCAGGAGCTGTAGTGGTCCTTAAAGGAATTGCTTCAGGATATCTTGTGGCATGGTCCACTACCACCAAGGTAAACCTATTGCCTGAAGCAGTAGGAGGGTCAAGGGGGCCAACTATGTCAACCCCTACCCTTTCAAAGGGAACCCCAACCACAGGCAGTGGAATAAGGGGTGCCTTTGGGGTGCCACCTGTCTTGCCACTGGCTTGACAGGTTTCACAGGACTTACAAAATTCTTTTGTGTCCTCAGACATTCTAGGCCAATGAAACAAGGGAACAAGTCTGTCCCAAGTTTTCATTTGTCCTAGACGCCCAGCTAGGGGAATGTCGTGGGCTAGAGTTAGGAGGAACTTTCTGTACTCCTGAGGAATCACTAACCTCCTGGCAGTTCCAGGTTTAGGATCCAGTGTACAAAAGGTTGTCCTCCCAGTAAACTCTGTGAGAGTCACTGACATCCCCATTAGCCTGTTTGACAGCTTGCTGTCTTAGACCCTCTAGTGTGGGACGGGTATGCTGTGCCACACTCAGCTCCTCCCTGGCAGGCCCCCCTTCACCCAAAAGCTCAGCAGTGTCTGCTTCAAGCTCCTCTGGTGTAGGTTCTGCACAGGGTGGAAATTCTTCTTCCTCAGAAGTAGAATCCACTGTAGAGGGAGGGATAGTAGGAAGTGCTTTACTTCTACTAGCCCTAGCTTTAGGGAGCACTTGGTCCATTGTTCCAGGATCCAAGTCACCCTGTCCTTTTTGCTTTTTGGCCGGAGCCCTTGTTAAAGCAAAAATATGCCCTGGGATGCCCAGCATTGCTGCATGGGCCTCCAACTCCACATCTGACCAAGCTGATGTCTCCAAATCATTCCTTAATAGACAGTCTACAGGTAAATCTGAAGCTACCACAACTTTCTTTGGACCAGTAACCCCCCCCCCCAGTTGAGATTTACAACAGCCATGGGGTGGCTAAGTGTGTTGTTGTGAGCATCGGTTACTTGGTACTGGTGACCAAGTAGGTGTTGTTCAGGGTGGACCAGTTTCTCTATGACCATAGTCACACTGGCTCCAGTGTCCCTGTAGGCCTGAACCTCAACACCATTTATCAGGGGTAGTTGCTTGTACTTATCCATGTTAAGGGGACAAGCAAAAAAGGTGGCTAAATCAATAGCCCCCTCAGAGACTAACACAGCCTCTGTGGTCTCCCTAATCAGACCAACCCCAACTAAGTTACCAAAAGTGAGCCCAGCTACTCCCTTGGATTGGCTATTAGTAGGTTTGCTCCCACCACCACTGCTATTAGTAGGGACACTAGGTGTAGCAGTAGGGGTTGTAGTGGTAGGAGGCTTGGTGCTTTTCTTTGGACAACTGGGATCTGTTGTCCAATGGCCTTTTATTTTACATAAATAGCACCATGGTTTCTTTTCTTTGTTTTGATTAGAAGAGGATTTGGGCCCACCACCCCCACCAGAGTGTTTTTGTGGGTCTGATGAAGACTCATTTTTAGATTTGTCCCCACCCTTGTCAGAAGACTTACCATCCTTCTTCTTGTTGCCATCTTTGTCACCCCCTGTAGGAACTTTTCTGTTCACCCTTGTTCTGACCCATTTGTCTGCCTTCTTTCCCAATTCTTGGGGAGAGGTCAGATCAGAGTCCACCAAGTACTGGTGCAACAAATCAGTGTCACAATTATTAGGAATATGCTCTCTGAGGATTAAGTTATACAGGCTGTCATAATCAGTAACTTTACTGCCATGTAACCACCCCTCCAAGGCCTTCACTGAATGGTCAATGAAATCAACCCAGTCTTGTGAAGACTCCTTTTTGGTCTCTCTGAACTTTATCCTGTATTGTTCAGTGGTTAAGCCATAACCATCCAGGAGTGCATTCTTAAGAACTGTAAAATTATTGGCATCACTTTCTTTCACAGTAAGGAGCCTATCCCTACCCTTTCCACTAAATGATAGCCATAGGATAGCAGCCCACTGCCTTTGAGGGACATCCTGTACAACACAGGCCCTCTCAAGTGCAGCAAACCACTTGTTAATGTCATCCCCCTCCTTATAAGGGGGAACTATCTTGTGCAGATTCCTAGAATCATGCTCTTTTGCAGGATGACTATTGGGAATACTGCTGCTGCCACCATGGGTTTCTAAACCCAGTTTCTGTCTCTCCTTCTCTACTTCTAAGGACTGTCTATCCAAATCCAGCTGTTGCTTCTTGAGCTTCAGTCTGGTTTGTTCCACTCTCAATCTATTGAGCTCCCTTTCTAACAATCTGTCATCAGGGTGGGTGGGAGGGACATGTCTTGAAACAGAAGTATGGTGAGAATGGACAGAAGGAGACCTGTCCCTTACAGAAGGCACCCTAACAGCTTGGTTAACAGAAACATCAGTTCTACTGTGGTGAGAATGAATGCTCTTGCTATGATGTGAGACAACACTATCTGTATGCTGTGACTCAACATCAGTACCAACTATGTTAGACTGTCTAGTAATGGGCAGGCTAGGAAGTTTCTTTCCTGAATCTTTTTCTAGGGGAGTCCCTGGATCAGATTGGGAATCATTAGCTACTTTTTCAACAGATGGGGCCCTTGTGGCCTTATCTTGTTCTCTAAGCATGTTAAGCAATAATTCCAAGGAAGGATTCTTCCCTACATTCAAACCTCTTTCTATACAGAGACTCCTTGCTCCTTTCCAGCTAAGGTGGTCATATGCAAGTTTGGACAGATCAACATTTTGGCCTGTGCCAGACATTTTAGAAAGAGTTTAAGTGACAGAAAAAGTGAGAAAGTTTTTAGAGCTTTTAAAAAGACAGAAAAAAAACTTTTTAAACTTTTTAAGAACTTTTTAGAAAGTTTAGAAGTACTTTTCAGCACTTTAGAAGAGAGTGGAAAGAGGAAATGCAAAACTTTTTGGTTATGTGTACATACGCTGAACTTGTTTTGCATATTTTTCTCTTATGAAAAGTACAATGACAAGAGTGGTAAGTAGTCTCAAAGCACTTATCCCACCGCTGCACAACCAATGTAGGAGGCTGGACTGGCTTGTAGTGAGTACCTAGGGGTACTTGCACCTTGCACCAGGCCCAGTTATCCCTTATTAGTGTATAGGGTGTCTAGCAGCATAGGCTGATAGATAATGGTAGCTTAGCAGAGCATCTTAGGCTGAACTAGGAGACGAGTGAAGCTCCTACAGTACCACTAGTGTCATATGCACAATATCATAAGAAAACACAATACACAGATATACTAAAAATAAAGGTACTTTATTTTTATGACAATATGCCAAAAGTATCTGAGTGAGTACCCTCAGTATGAGGATAGCAAATATACACAAGATATATGTACACAATACCAAAATATGCAGTAATAGTATTAGAAAACAGTGCAAACAATGTATAGTTACAATAGGATGCAATGGGAACACATAGGGATAGGGGCAACACAAACCATATACTCCAAAAGTGGAATGCGAACCACGAATGGACCCCAAACCTATGTAACCTTGTAGAGGGTCGCTGGGACTATTAGAAAATAGTAAGGGTTAGAAAAATAGCCCACCCCAAGACCCTGAAAAGTGAGTGCAAAGTGCACTAAAGTTCCCCAAAGGACATAGAAGTCGTGATAGGGGAATTCTGCAGGAAAGACACAAACCAACAATGCAACAACGATGGATTTCCAGTCGAGGGTACCTGTGGAACAAGGGGACCAAGTCCAAAAGTCACAAGCAAGTCGGAGATGGGCAGATGCCCAGGAAATGCCAGCTGTGGGTGCAAAGGAGCTGCTACTGGATAGTAGAAGCGTAGGTTTCTGCAAGAACGACAAGGGCTAGAGACTTCCCCTTTGGAGGACGGATCCCTCACGCCGTGTAGAGTCGTGCAGAAGTGTTTTCCCGCCGAAAGACCGCCAACAAGCCTTGATAGATGCAAATCGTGCGGTAAGGGTTTTTGGATGCTGCTGTGGCCCAGGAGGGACCAGGATGTCGCAAATTGCGTCAGGGGACAGAGGGGGCGTCGAGCAAGACAAGGAGCCCTCTCAGCAGCAGGCAGCACCCGGAGAAGTGCCAGAAACAGGCACTACGTGGCACTACGAGGATGCGTGAAACAGTGCTCACCCGAAGTGCTGGATTCAAGGGACCTCACTCGTCGTGCTGAGAGAAGACCCAAGGTACCGGTGATGCAGTTCTTTGGTGCCTGCGGTTGCAGGGGGACGATTCCGTCGACCCATGGGAGATTTCTTCGGAGCTTCTAGTGCAGAGAGGAGGCAGACTACCCCCACAGCATGCACCACCAGGAAAACAGTCGAGAAGGCGGCAGGATCAGCGTTACAGAGTTGCAGTAGTCGTCTTTGCTACTATGTTGCAGTTTTGCAGGCTTCCAGCGCGGTCAGCAGTCGATTCCTTGGCAGAAGGTGAAGAGAGAGATGCAGAGGAACTCGGATGAGCTCTTGCATTCGTTATCTAAGGAATCCCAAGAGACAGAGACCCTAAATAGCCAGAAAAGAGGGTTTGGCTACCTAGGAGAGAGGATAGGCTAGCAACACCTGAAGGAGCCTATCAGGAGGAGTCTCTGACGTCACCTGATGGCACTGGCCACTCAGAGCAGTCCAGTGTGCCAGCAGCACCTCTGTTTCTAAGATGGCAGAGGTCTGGAGCACACTGGAGGAGCTCTGGGCACCTCCCAGGGGAGGTACAGGTCAGGGGAGTGGTCACTCCCCTTTCCTTTGTCCAGTTTCACGCCAGAGCAGGGCTGAGGGGTCCCTGAACCGGTGTAGACTGGCTTATGCAGAAATGGGCACCAAATGTGCCCATGAAAGCATTTCCAGAGGCTGGGGGGAGGCTACTCCTCCCCTGCCTTCACACCTTTTTCCAAAGGGAGAGGGTGTAACACCCTCTCTCCGAGGAAGTCCTTTGTTCTGCCATCCTGGGCCAGGCCTGGCTGGACCCCAGGAGGGCAGATGCCTGTCTGAGGGGTTGGCAGCAGCAGCAGCTGCAGCTGCAGTGAAACCCCGGGAAAGGCAGTTTGGCAGTACCAGGGTCTGTGCTACAGACCACTGGGATCATGGGATTGTGCCAACTATGCCAGGATGGCATAGAGGGGGCAATTCCATGATCATAGACATATTACATGGCCATATTCGGAGTTACCATTGTGAAGCTACATATAGGTAGTGACCTATATGTAGTGCACGCGTGTAATGGTGTCCCCGCACTCACAAAGTCCAGGGAATTGGCCCTGAACAATGTGGGGGCACCTTGGCTAGTGCCAGGGTACCCTCACACTAAGTAACTTAGCACCCAACCTTTACCAAGTAAAGGTTAGACATATAGGTGACTTATAAGTTACTTAAGTGCAGTGTAAAATGGCTGTGAAATAACGTGGACGTTATTTCACTCAGGCTGCAGTGGCAGGCCTGTGTAAGAATTGTCAGAGCTCCCTATGGGTGGCAAAAGAAATGCTGCAGCCCATAGGGATCTCCTGGAACCCCAATACCCTGGGTACCTCAGTACATATACTAGGGAATTATAAGGGTGTTCCAGTAAGCCAATATAAATCGGTAAAATTGGTCACTAGCCTGTTAGTGACAATGTGAAAGAAATGAGAGAGCATAACCACTGAGGTTCTGATTAGCAGAGCCTCAGTGAGACAGTTAGTCATAACACAGGTAACACATTCAGGCATACTTATGAGCACTGGGGCCCTGACTAGCAGGGTCCCAGTGACACATACCACTAAAACAACATATATACAGTGAAAAAGGGGGTAACATGCCAGGCAAGATGGTACTTTCCTACACTCGTCATTAGGAGTTTTCAGCTTGGTCGGCGGTGGAAACCCGAAGTTTCCACCTGCCAGCCAAGTGGGAAACAGCATTGTATCCGGCTCGTAATCGAGCCGGTGGCAATGCTGCAGGATGCAGGGTGCAACAGCACCCTCACACTGTTCACTGTCTGCAAAGCAGAGGCCTGTTCCCACCTGCAAAGCAGACAGTGAACATTGTGACGGTGTTGGCCAGGGGGGGCCCCCTGCACTCGTTCTCCACCTACCTTTTCGTGATGGTGTTACCTCCATGAAATCACTGGCGGAGAACAAAATCGTAATTCCCAGCAGTGCTGCCCTGGTGGATTAGGACCGCCACGACCACCGGGCCAACTAATCCCGGTGGTTGTGCGGTCAAACTGCAGCACGACCGCTGTGGTCATAATGTGGCATTCGGACCGCCGCATTGGATGGACCATTATCTGATTCCATTCTCCATTCTAGTGCTCTTAGAAGCAACACCTAAAGTTAGTGTCACATATAAATCGTGTCAGTGGTCCAAATTAAATGTAGCTAGGTGGGACCAGGCCTTACACAACTCAGCTCCTTATCTATCTAGGTTAACAGAGCCAAATTGTGTTCCGCTGTCCTATATTGAGTTAAAGAATTGGGTCAATAAGGCACTAGATAATGTTGCCCCTTTAAAAACCTGTAAAAAAAAATCTAGACCAGCGTACAAGGTGAACTGGTTCTCTCAGGAACTGAAACAACTAAAAAAAGAGTATACGGTCAAGGAAAGGAAGTGGAGAAGTAACTATAATATGGCAGAGAAACACATTTATAAAGTCTCAGTTAAAAAAATATCAACATACCATTCGGAGCACTCAGATAAATAACTTTGCTGGTAGGATCAGCTGATCTACAATATTGTAAAATCTTTTCTGATCGTAAACCCCGCCGAGGTAGGTCTGCCACCCTTGGGAAAGTGCTGTGCGCTATAGACGCCTCACTTCCTTGGGAAAGTAAGCAGCATTTAAGATTCTCTGGCGTCCGGTTTGGAGGACAATCTGGAAGGGGAGCGTGGCATCAAAACTCAGGAAGTCAGACTCTCAGGTTTCCCACAATTAAACAAAGATAAGGTAGCATGTGCGGTGAGATCAATTACATCAGGCTTACTTTTGGATCCAGCCCCCACAGACATCTTACTGAAGGTTGCTGATGGAATGCTGTCTGCACTGACATATCGTTACAATCTATCACTGAAAGCTGGGCAGGTATCATCTCAATAGAAGCATGCAATAATTCACCCCCTACTTAAACACAAGCCTATATCCCTACCCCCAGGGCCGAGCAAGATCCTGGAGACGATTATTTACAGGAAGATATCAGCTTTTCTAGAATCTAACAACATCCTCCACCCGACCCGGCAAGGCTTCAGGGCGGACCACAGTACATAAACTGCGCTCTTAAGGGGGACAGAAGACCTCAAATTGGTCCACGATCAGGGTGGATCTGCAGCACTCCTACTCCATGACTCGAGTGCCACTTTTGACAATAGGGATCAGTGGAAATGTACTAAGATGGCTTGCCTTCTCCCTGAGTGAGAGAGGTTTCTAAGTCAGGGGGGATCATGTTACTCCTCTATTCCACAGATGAAATGTGGAGTTCCAAATGGCTCATCATTGTGCCTCCAACTCTTCAATATCTATGTCTGCCCGTTATCAGACATGATTGGTGCCTTTGGGTTTGCAATGGTGTTGATACACAGCTGATAGTCATGCTGTCCCATGATACTATGGCCACTTCAATAAAACTCAGTAGCTGTCTTGAGCAGGTATCTAAATGGATGGTGGGCAGTTGCCTAAAAGTAAACGTAGAGAAAACGGAGGTGATGGTGGTAGATCATAACCCATCTCTCTGGCAATAAATCAGCTGGTCTACTGTGCTAGAGGATCATCCAACATCTAAAATAGAGGTAAAGAGTTTGGGCTTTACCCTAGATAATTAACTTTATATGGCCTCTCAGGCAAACAAAATTGCTGGTACCTGCTTTGGTCTATTGAGAACGTTCAGAAAAACCTTGAAATGGCTCCTGTTTGATACCAGAAGAATTGCGATCCAGGAGTTAATACTATCACGCCTGGATTATGACAATTCACTTCATTTAGATAGCCCTAAGGTGATGATGATGAAGCTTAAAGTCATCCAACGCTGCAGCGCGGACTAGTCTGGGATTTTGTTTTGGGATTGTTTTTGTTTTGCAATTTGACTTTATTATTATTTTAATACTACATAAATACTTTACACATTACCTCTAAGTTAAACCTGTCTGCTCAGTGTCATAGCTACCCGGAGTTGAGCTCAGGTTAACTTTAAAGGTTCACTCTGGCAAGGATTGTTATTATTACTTATCCTAACTCAAAAAGCCTACTGAATTGGTCAGTTTGAGACTGAGTAGCAAAAGTGTCTGACAGGTCCAAAAGGATGAGATCTGCATGCACTGCCACTATAACAGCAGTGACACATTTGACACAGTCAGACAGGTAGGGATCTCCTGCTTGAATGGGCAATCATTCACCAGGGAATGAAGGAGAGAGGATCCACTGGACCACAAGCCAAACAATAAATGACCAACACCTCATCCTCCTCCTCCCCCCTCAAATTTTGATCTCAAATAATTATCCAGTTTGTTTCACTTAGTATGGGAAACATTAGTGTTCTAACAGCATGTTGGGGGAGGGGGAAGGGGGTAAGAACTAACATGGTAAATGGAAATCTCTTAAAGAAATTGTGTGGCTATGCACTGTTACTCAGGCTTTATAAGAAGGAAGTGACCAAGAAAAGCAGGTGTTTTGAGGCTTTCAAGGAGTTAAAATGTCAAATGGAAGCTGTAGGAAAATCCCTCTTTTTGGCATAGTTGGCCCACTTTTTGACTGTTGTCAATGTGTTTAGAGTTTTCACTGGGACCCTGCTAACCAGGACCCCAGTGATTGTGCTTTCTCCTCTAAATTTGGTTACCTTGGTGCCCTTTACACCCCACAATTGGCATACTGGTGTACCCCTATAAATCCCTAGTATATGGTACTTGGGTACCCAGGGCATTGGTACACCAGGGGTCCCCCATGGGCTGCAGCATGCATTATGATGCCCATGGGAGCTCATGAAAACTGTGTCTGTAGGCCTGCCATTTGCAGGCTGCGTGAAGAGGTTCATGCACCCTTTCACTGCTGCAAAAACCACAGATGATGGACGGAATGCAGAACAAATTAAACATTCATCCCCAGTCACAGATCTGGGTTTAATCCATCAATTTTTTTCCTTGCCATGCTATTCCAGTTTGGACCCAGCCATATTCAAATCAGTCTTGACCCTGTTGCCCATGGGAAAAGTCCAGTCCGAACTGCCAGGCCAGGTCCCCCCTGGACCAGAAACAAGCATCATGGGACTGGTTTTGGGGTATCACCCCTCATCAGTCAAGCGAGCTTGAATCTGGTGGCATAGAAAGCACGAGACCCATGTCTGGGCATACCCTTCCCACTTAGGGCTACAAATGCAAAAACAGATGATGAAGGAAAAGCGGAACAAATCAAACATTCATCCCCAGTCACAGGTCTGCGCTTTATCCATCATTATTTTTGCTTGCCATGTAATTCCAGTTTGGAGCCAGCCATATGTAAATCAGTCTTGACCCTTTTCCCCATGGGAACAGTCCATCCTGAACTGACGGGCCAGGTCCTCCCTGGACCAGAAACAAGCATCCTGGGACCGGTTTCGGGGTATCACCCCTCATCAGCCAGGCTAGCTTCAATCTGGTGGCATACCAAGCACAGGACGCAGACCTGGGCATACCCTTCCCACTTATGGCAACAAATGCAAAAACAACAGATGATGGACAGAATGCGCAACAAATCAAACATTCACCCCTAGTCACAGATGTGAGTTTACTCAGCAGTTGTTTTGCTTGCCATGCCATTCCAGTTTGGACCCAGCCATATGCAAATCAGTTTTGACCCTCCTCCCCACAGGAATAGTCAAGCCCAAACTGCCATGCCAGGGCCTCCCTGGACAAGAAACAATCATCTTGGGACCAGTTTCAGGGTATCACCCCTCATCAGCCAGGCTAGCTTGAATCTTGAAGCATAGCAAGCATGGAACCCAGCGTCTGGCATACGCTTCCCACTTAGGGTGACAAATGCAAAAACAGCAGATGATGGACGGAATGCAGAAATGAAACATTCATGCTCAGTCACACATCTGGGTTTAATTTGTGTTTGTTTGCTTTTGTGGACCTGTCACTGCTGGTCACTACACCAGGTCACTGTAAGTCACCCCTATGGTAGGCCCTTCCGGCTCTAAGGGCAGGGTGCATGTCCCTGTGTGTTTTTGGGCGCCCCTGCAAGAGCAGAGGCGCCCTTACGAACTCCGGTCCCAATTTCCTGGACTTCGTAAGTGCGGGGAAGCCATTTTAGGCATGTACTGGCCGTAGGTCACTCCCTGTGGTCCAGGTATATAATGGTAACTCCGGACATGGGCATGTTTGGTATCAAACATGTTAGAATCATACCCCAATACTGATGCCAGTATTGGTGGCATGATTCCATGCACTTTGGTGGCTCCTTACAGGATGCTCCAGTATTGCTCCTACCAGACTTCCAGGGTCTGGAGAAGCCCACACTGCTGCAGTCCCTCAGACAGGATTCCGCCCTCCTGCTGCTTGACCAGCTCAAGCAGGGGAAGGCAGAACAAAGGATTTCTTGTGGGAGAGGGGTGCAACCTCCTCTTCTTTGGAGATAGGTGTTACAAGGCTTGCTTTGAAAGGCTCATTTGGTGCCGTCCTTGCACAATCCCGTTTGCACCAGTTCAGTGACCCTCGGTCTCTGCTCTGGCGCAAAACTACACTCCCCTGTCCATCACCACTCCAGGGGTGTGCCCAGAGCTCCTCCAGGTTGCCACTTGATTCTGCCATCTTGAAACCAAAATGGGCAGAGGCCCCTGGGAGCATCTGACTGGTCGGGTTAGGCAGATGACGTCAGTGACCCTCTCTGATAGGTGGTCACCTTGCAAAGTGACCATGCCCCTTTTTGGGCTATTTAGGGACTCCATTACAGGTGGGCCCCAAGATTTGGCGTCCAAGACTCCACTAGGACTCCTCTGAAATGACCTTCTCCATCTGGCCACCGTAGCCGCTGCTGGACTTCACAGGAACCGAAAAAGACTTCAACACTGAGACAACCTCTCCTTGCAACATTGTTTCCGCGGCTCCTGTCACTAACATTTCCACAGCTGTGCATCCTCAGTGTTCGACAAGACTTCAGCTGAACGAAAGAAGCAAGAAGGAATCTCCCTTAGAGTGAAGGACTCGCTCCCTTGCATCTTCAGGGACTTAAGGCACCAATGTCCGGCTGCTGAGATCCACTGTCCTCTGGACCTGCAAAGATTCTCCAACACAGATGGTGGTTCTGAGGGGTGCTCTAAGTCCTCTCTGCCTTCTATCCATCTTGGGAGACCGTGAATCCTTGCCTCTTACTCCAAGACAGAATCCCTGTGCACTGTGACGATTGCAGCAACCAGGGCTTGTTGATTTGTGCTACAAGGGATCTTCAGGCTCCATATAGCCCCGGCCCCCAGCACTGTACCTGTGCAAGGACAGTCAACTTTCTGCTGCTCCAGCAACACAAGACCCCTCTTCATGAATGCTGTCTGGGCCTCACTGTGACTTACGGTGCCTGCTGCCAGTGGGTTGCTCATGGCGGCTAAAACTGTTCTACTGGCTCTCCTGTTTTCTCAGGGTCAGCCCGCACTCCCCTCTAAGGGTCGAGTCCCCAGGACCTTGGTGGTTCTTTTCAGCTCTGCAAATCTCCAACAGCTCCAGTTGCATGTTTCATAGCGTGGGATCTCAAACTTGCAGATAAATGGGACAGAGACCATATGAAGTCCTTTTACAACCATATAGTTGAACGTTTTTGAGATATCTGTAAACGCCCTGTTGCCATACTAGTGGATCTGACATGTTTCTGAGGAATGTAATCCCCTGGAGGCGAAGATTATCCTGGAAGTAGGACCCTGTTTGGCAACTTTGGTCTCACTGGGAATCTGATATTGGACCCAGGATTATGTAGGGTGGTTGGAGGCCAAGATGGCCACCTGCACAATAGCCTTATCTCCTCGTCTGATCCAAATTAGATTCTTCCATTTTACTGCACACCCAAAAGGATATGGAATATGGGCAGAGCTCAGCAAACTACTTGTAAATGTTTTCAAGACAGTAAGGGCACCTTCATCCACATCGTTTGGAAATGTCATGTAATCTGCACCTACTGGGGTGAAATTGGGCAGATACTGAGGCAGTCCAGGATGGCTAGTGGAATTGAAACAATAGTAAGGGTTACTTGGTAACATGTAGGGCTGAGAGGAGTACGCTCTCTGCTCTAAACAGGGGTTCTATTAGTATGGATCCTGTTAGCAAGGAAATTGATCCTACTGCAATCTCAAATGCACAGATGGAATGGAGGGAATTTGTAAAGGTTAAATATCAGTCAAGGCTAGCTGAGCTCGGAGATAGTTTCTTATAAGCATTCCCTCATTATGACCATGCTGAGCCTCTGGTGGCCGAGCATGTGCCTTACCTCAAGACCTCATTTAAATACCTGAGGTGGCGGGATTTCGATTAAGTGGATCTGGTGGATCAAGGCCCTTCCACAGACGCATATTTTGGCACAGATGACCAACCCCCTTCTTTACTTGGCAACAAAGTTTCAAGACTGATGCATGATAACTTTGGAACTCCAGTGCCACTGAGTAAGATGCTTTTTCCTGTATATGGGAGGGTAGAGTGATTATCTTTTGGTTTAACGAGGACTGGGAAGGTTACCTTGAAAACAGTATGATGTTGTAGCACCAAAGGGACAATGGGGGTGATTGTGTGTGAGACAAGTTTGCAGTATTCTGGCAATCCAGTTTCATGCAGAATAAGGACAGACCTATTTTGACGCAATTGAAATCAGTGAATAGAAAAGATCACAACCTAGGACTGATGTTCCTCCTGTATGAGCCCGCACCTTTTGCGCATATTAAATGACAAATTAATGAATAAACGTAATAGGTGCATCTAAGGGCAAGTCGCAGTTCCCCCCACCCCACTAGATTACCACTTTAAAAAGGATGTACATGACCACAGAGCTCAGAGTGACCCAGGCCATATAGTTAAAGGTGGGACTCCTGAAGAAGGTCCAAAGAATGTCACAACATATTGAATAGACATAGAATGGGTGTTGGGGAATAATGTTAGGATGCATTGTAAAAACAAAGTAGGATTTGAGGATCCTGAATCAGTTGGTAATACCTGAGGAAAGGTTGATACAAGGACTTGAGGAAGGGGGCCATAGTTGCAGTTAGCTGCTTTTCTCTTGATCTTGAAAAGTAATTTTAAGGTTGAGAAGTTGGAGGATGCTGTGAAAGTCCCAGACATTAGAACTGTGAGAACCCCCACTGTTGACAATGCATAGGTAATAAAAGCTGAGTTCCAGAGGTGGACAAATTGTTTGCAGTGTTGAGCAACTCCATGGAATGGTAGATGGTGTACACTAACCTTGGGAGAAGGAGCAACCGGAACTTTGTACATCTCCCAAAAGTCGAGCCCTAATTTCAAAAGTGAAAGCCTAAAACGTGACGTTCAGTATTACCTAATTCATCTTCTTGAGGTGCAAACTCACACTCGTAGAAGTGCAGTTGGTTTTCCTTAAAAAGAAAGCAAATCTCTCACCCTCACTAGGTGTCGTGGCATTGTCTGGGCTACATGGTGACTAGGTTGGAGGCAATAAAGAGGGGCTTGGATTTGAATGAAGGAAGTATTTATATTTTCCTGCCTTAATCCACTCTCCTGAAGGCAGCAAAGTGATGATGAGGGGATTGCATGAATTGATCTCGGCCACTGGTAATTGGAACCACATGCCAGTCCATCATCTATTTGCCCGCTATTCCACATGAGACAGAAACCAGCCATGTGGTTCTGTCTGAGTCAGTCTTGCTCCTCTTCCAGTAGGATCAGTCTATCTCAAACTGCTGGGCAAGGCCCCATCATATTGCAAAGTCAAGCATCCCTATTCTGATTTCAGCCTATTTGGGCCTCGCCAGTAGAATACAGTTTTAAATTGCAAAGCAGGATGAGTACAGACTGATGTCTGGGCGTACCTGTCACACTTAAGATGCCACACTAAGGACAGTGAAATAAAGGATGGTTGAATTGCTTGAATCGATCACAACCACTGGTAATTTATTGGCTGCAACCCATTCCTTCATTCTTGCTTCATGGCACCTCAGACATTAATCATATGCATATCACTCTTGGCCCTGGTCCAACAGGAAGAGTCCAGTCCGAACTGGCAGACCAGGTCCCCTCTGAAGAGGACCATGCCACCTTCGGTGAAAAGAGGTGACCTGCAAGCAGTTTGGAAGGGCATTTTGTTGCCGAGTTTGAATGCTGTCCTGTGGTTCCCAAGTTTTTCTCTGACTCTGTAGCAGACCAGGAATTCTTGGATTTGAGATCGGGGATGGGTGGGGTCATGCAAGGTCTCAAGAAACTTAACTCCACTTAGGTATGTAGTTATATATTGTCTTTACAAAACTATGGTCTGAGTATAATTGAAGAGGGAAAAAAAAAAACAAAGCGATTACGTAGTTATGGACGTTTTATTTCTACTTTAGCACAGTTTTGTGTTCTCGTTAGTTTTGGTTTCTTTATGACCAAGAATATATGAGGATGTCATTTGTGCTTCTTGCACTGCATTTACCTACTTTGAGTTTTAGTAGCTTAGGTTTGTTATTTATATCATGACTCTGAAGTATGCTTAAAAAAGCTAAAATAAAATGTTGCTCAAGTATTATTTTGAATACGACAAATCAATGGAGTAATAACAATTTCAGAATAACTGGGTCTCCTGTTACTTTCCCCTAGCTGGTATATAGAGGGAAGCTCTGTGGATTGTGGGGTTGTAGGAGTGTAGCAGCAATTATGGATAAGATCATTTTTATTATGGGAGAGCAGCAGAGAATGGGAGCATTCTGCTCAGTTTCCTTTAAAAAAGAGTAGTATATAATTGTACTGTTGCCGACAGCAACGTATCGCTGTCCATTTTCGGCCCAAAGCATAGCAGACAGTTGTTGTCTGTGTAGCAAAAGCATGCAGATACATAGAAGCAGATGTGTGTGAAGTTGGCCTTTGCCAAAGTCAGGATTTGTTAACCATCAGCTGGTGCATTAAAACAAGATTGATGAAATGTTAGGAGGAAATAAGAGGATGGAAAAACTTAACAAATGTTTTCAACAAACAATTTAGCCAGCAGGTGAAGTTGAAAAACGTAGGCTTGAGTTTTAACCTTTATCAACAAAATTTCAATTTCCACTCACCTATACAGAGGGGACAGGTAGGAGCAGGGCACTGTGATCATCACCTGACACCTCACCTTTCTTACGCACATATAAGAAAAAGCGATATCTCCAGCAGCTAGCTCCCTGTTTAGGCTATATATATATATGTCCTTCCACTCCTTGCATTAGTGGAACAACTTTTTTTTCTTTTAACACCCGTCCTGCCATATACATATATATCTTTTCCTCTGCCAAGCCCAATCTGACTTCTTTCTGTTTTTAATTTTTTTTAAACCCCCCCTTCCTCTGCATTCCCTACTCCCATCCCTCACTTCCGCGGACTGCTCACACTGTTCAGCGACATTGACCCCCCACAGCGACGTTTAGTTTTATTAATTTATTTTTAAACCCTTTCGCTGCTAGCCCCCATTGTCCCCCACCCCCAGTGCTAAGCCTTTTTGGGATAGTTTGTGCTTAGGCCTCCATAACTTTTTTCCACATAGGCTAGCAATGCCAAATTTGGTCCCTTTTGTTTCCCCCTAACATATTGGGGATTCTGAAAATACCCAGGATTTGTAGATTCCCCTGGAGGGGACCGAGAAATTAGCCAAAATATAGCAAAATTTGTTTTTTTTAGGGGATATGGGAAAATTTACTGCAGAAGAAAGTGTTTTGTAAATGACATCAACAAAAGGTTTGCGGTACTAAAATCACTATTGTTCAAGCGTTCAGGAAAAAGCACACCTAATATAGAAAAACAAATATAGAAAACCAGATTTTCTTTACCATAGTTTTGGCAATTTACTGGGAGATAGCCCATTTTCCTATTTTTTGTGCTTTCTGCCTCCTTCCAGTTTGTGGTAGAAATGGGTGTGAAAACTAGAAAAAATTCGGAATTCAGCAAGGGGTTATTTGTGTCGTTCCTTCAAAGTTTTCACAAAGAAACTAAATGTTGAAGTAAAAATAATATTGAAAATGAGTAGGAAAAAAACACCCATTTCTGACAACGATTTCAAGTGTTACATCTCAGCACAGTGGCCAATTTATAAAAGCAATATACCATTACATCTGCTAGACCCTTTTGGTTGCGGGGATATATAGGATTTGTGGGTTTTCCAATATCTTGAGGTACCCAGAGCCAATAACTGAGCTGCACGTTGCAATGGTTTTTCATTGTGTACCAGGTATAGAGCAATTCATGTAGTAAAATATAGAGAGTGAAAAGTAGGTATCAATGAAAACTATGTATTTTTGAAATGGGCAAAAGATATGCTGTTTAGAAGCAGTCGTTATTTGCACATGTTTGGGTTTGTGAATACCCATTTCAGCTTTTGACTTAGAGGGTGTTTCTCGAAACATCTTCTTTCTTACACACTGGCTTACATTTGGATGGCACCAATGCAGAGAAGTACACTTGTTAATAATGGTATTAACACTTGTTCTACTGTTCTGTGTTCCTGTAAGTCTCCCGATACAAATGGCACCACACTTGTGTAGTTAGGCCTAGAGCCCACAATAAGAAAGGGTCCCAAATGCAACATGGACACATCTAATTTTTCCACTGAAAATGGACCCATTTTTTGCAGTGTGCCTAACTGTGGATTAGGGGCCCTAGCTCAGCCAGTACCTAGGAAAACCTAGCAAACCTGCACATTTTTTAAAACTAGACAGCCGGGGGAATCCAGGGTGGGTTGACTTGCTTGTCTCTCACCACGTTTTCTTACCCAGAAGCCCTGCCAAACCTCAAACTTTGAATACAAAAACACATTTTTCTCACATTTCTGTGATGGGAAGTTCTGGAAGCTACAAGGAGCAATCAATTACCTAAAACCTACCATTCCCCCAAGTCTGCCAGTAAAAATAATTCCTCACTTGTGGTGTTAGAGCTAGTGGCTGCAAAAGGAATAGATCAAACGAAAGTCAACGAGCGGCCCTTTGCGAGGACTTCCATTGACCTTAGTTTGATCTGTTCCAGCCGCGAGCACTAAGCCCAGCCACACATGTGGCACAGCATTGTTATTGGGGAAACGCTGGGTGGTAACAATTTTGTGGATTCCTTCTGATTAGAAGAATATGCCACAGAAATGCAAATAAAATGTGTGATTTTAGTCAAATTTTCTTAGTCACAATGCCCAGTATACTCAAAACTTTGTGGGATTTACGAGATGCACACCAGACTACTCTCCTGGGTATCTAGTTTTCAGAAATGCCTGGGTTTGGTAGATTTTTCTGTGTGGTTGTGAACCCATGCCCAAAACTTGCAGCTACCACTTTCATTGATGTTGCCACAGTGCATCTGGGGCCCCACCCTTTTGCGGCACTAGACCTGTTATGCGGTTCCTACTTTGGTCATAGGACTGTGTGTTTAGGACTGCAGCACTGCCAAGTGCCAAGTGTGGGAGATTGAGTGCAGCCCACACCATTAATAGCTGTCGGCCTAACTGCTGGTAGCTCACAGTGCCTCACCCGCACCTCCCAATGTACCAGGGTAACGGGTGAATGACAACCTGAACATGATGTTCCAACTCCCTAGGGAATTAGCGGAAACAAATCATACCCCTTTCGCTTAGTTACCCACGCATGCTAAGTCGACACACAAGATGCAAGAAAAGTTTGTATTTATGTTTATTGAAATATTCACAATCTGGTATAAAAAGCATGTGCTGTGATACTTAGGCAGATAAAAAAAACAAAGCAAGGTAACCATATTACAATCAGGGTAAAGAAAATGAATAATACCACCATAGCATATGTGGTTCTAGATGGTCTAGAGATTCTAAAGATTCCTACCAAACCCTATGTCTACAACTGAAAGCATAGTGGTTGTAACGCTCTGCCTAGCGCACTCTAAGGGATTGGCCCCAGCCATGTAACTGGATGGAATTTCAGGAATCAACCTGTCGTGTAGATGGCAATCCTCTCAGGAAGCTGGGTAGTACAGCACCAGCACAACTACTTGTTGTGCAGTATGCGTCCCAGGATGGTCATGACCGGAATTACCTCTATCCACCTTGAGGCAGTGTGTAGTTTATATAATAACCCTGCCACATTGGGAAAACAGTCCTGAAGTAATGCTGTGTTTTGGAGATAAAAGCTGCCCCCTAGACTGGCAACACAAGTTAGTGTTGTAGTTTGACTCCTGCTCTAGGCAAGACTGCTGGTTTAAGGATGACAGTACTTATGTTTGTAGGCGACTATGCCAGTCCTACAACAAGTCACAACTGTCGTCCCAACCCTCCCGGCTCACAAGCAGCACCTCACCAAAAACCCAAACAGTAAAAGGTGATTTGTGGCAGCCTTTACACATGGACTCAAGAGTGCGACATCTCAGGGAGTGCCGTGGTTAAACGGATATTACCCCTTTCTCAGATAAACAACGTCTCAATCAAACACAGGCAATGAAGGAGATGCAGTAAAGTTTTCAATAGGTTTTATTTAACAAAACTGCAATCTACTGCATCATGGGCTGCAATGATAAGGATAATGCAGAACACAAGAGCCATTATTACAAAGACACCCACCATCCTGCAATGATATAAAATGACATGAAGTGTGAAAAATGTCCTAGTACCCTAGCATGACGAACCTAATCTCTAACCTAAAGAGAGCTAGGTGTGTTAAACCTAATCTGCCAAAGCCATGTCCATGAGAAAAGCCACCCAACCCTTGTTACCTTGGAATTAGGTCTCTAGCTTAGACTCTGTAGGGACGCAAAGATTGGGTCAGCGTAAAGGCAACGTGTAGCATCGATGGCATCTGGTCAGAATCCCTCTGACTGTCTAAGTGAGGTGCATTTATACAGATCTTCTCGGACCCCTGACTCCCAAACAATAGATAACAAGACATGATTGGGACGACAATTTATGTAAACAATTCCCTCGAAGGCGTGAAGAGGGAAAGTACCTAATGTGAATACCTACAGTTTGTTTATATTTGTCGCTTGATAGTGACGCCTTTGGTGGCACTGATAATGTGAAACTAAAACATTGGCCTAACTAGAAACAATGCAACCATCCTGGAAACATATAATTAAATAATTGCGCTAAAACAGAGCAAGCTAAGTAGGAAAAGTCACTAGGTGACTGGGGCACATGTCCACAAGCCAGAAGGCTAAGCTAACTCCTATTTCCCATTAAAACAAGATAAAATTCACTACATTAGCATATTGTGTACCGTATTTAACAGATTTGGATAGAGGATGCTGATTTATATGTAGTGCAAAGGTTGATTAAATGAGAAGCATGTGCCTTGTCTTTCCTAGATAAGCAAATGATAAATTGTGTAAAAGCCATTGCTAAAAAGCAGTCCTGCGAACATGAATAAAAACATGTATCAAGTGTGAAAAAGAAAAACTAAGCTAAACAAGGGGTGTCCAACCCGGGTACTAAAAGGGTCCTCGCATCAGACCAACCACATAGATGAGGTACCATTTTCATCAACAGATATGTGTGAACTCTGGGTGGCAGGAAGTTTGAGGCTCCCAGTAGATTCAAGTACTTTGAGGGACCCAAGTGAGCCCCACTGGAGTCCCCCTGGGTGTCTAGTTTACGAAAATATCTAGAGTTGGTAGATTTTTCCTAGAGACAATGTATACCTTTGAAGAGAACAACAGAAAATAAAAATATGAATGCACAACCATCTTCTCCTCAAGTACACACACACACACACATACACTGATGAGATTTGGCACAAGGGTGAGTGAAAAGTTAAAATGTTAAATTTTATTGCAGGATTCAAGAAAATCAAATTCGATGTTAATAATTTAAAGTTAAGAATGCTGAACCAATGACTCCGTTTGTGAGCTGCAAAGGCACATCTGATAGAGACTTCTAGTTGCGGATTCCATACCTTAGAATTCCTTGTCTGGATCCGGAGATTTTTGTCAAGCAGTACCCCTGCGTGCATGTAGGAGGTGTCAGTCGTCAGCATTGTGGTTGCCAGACAAGACATTGAGGGTCCAATATAGGCGCCCCCCGGGGTGCTGCCATCAGTTCTTTTCTTTCTGTGTCAACCTACGTGTGGATCTGAGGAAAGAGCTACCCCTCAGTCACTTTTTGACAGGACTTTTCGACATTCTGGTGCGTCAAGATGTCATCACGGAAGACCAGATTCAAACCTTGCGACTCCTGTCACAGGATGATTTCCGTGACGGGTCCGCACTGAAGGCTTTGAGGCAGCATTCCCTAAAGCAGTTTGCAGCCCGGCGATCAGCTCTACGTCACTTTCGGTCAAGAGGAAGTTCCTGAGACTGCTTGCAGAGCCCACACTCTTCGTCATCCCACTCTAAGTCCTCAAGACGTTTTGATAAGCACAAAAAGAAGTAAAAAAAGAGCAAGTGTTTTTCGACTACACCCTGTCGGTCGGATGTCGCAGCACAGGAATAAGAGTGTTGTTCTAGGCCTCTGTCCTCAGAACCTACTTCTGGGTCAGCTCCATGGCTCCTTGAGTTTGTGGGAGCCACCCTTGCCCAATTTCATGAATTTTACGAGGCCATGCGCCTCATCTTTGGCCAGTCCGACCCTACCAGAGTGACCTCAGGTCCCGTCTGGTTGGCAGGGGCCCCCTTGGATTCTGCACCAACGGCTTCAGCCTCTGCTCTGGAGGGCACACAGAGATCCGTTTCTGGATCCGAACCGGCATCGTTCTTGCCACCATGACCTTCCCCAATGACGGTTCAAGCGTTGACGCTCCCGACGCCGCCTGGGCTCATGGTCAGCGTCGATCCCATACTTATTCCTGACTCCAACACATAGCCGGACCAGCGTTGCTGGATTCCAGTTCCGACTTCAACGGGGACCTTGCTCCCTAGGTCGGATCCTGACCCTTATGGAGGGGCCGCTGGAATACCAGCTTGATGACCCCATGGACTGGGCTCAGGACCTGGGTGAAGCCAGTTGTCTGGACACTTCTCCTGACGCTGGCATGCTTTCTCCCTCTACCTTGGCTACGGAGGAGGGAGCTTCTTATTCAGTGATGTTGAGGTGAGTGGTCGAGGTCCTGGGTCTCGAGCTGCCTTCGATGGCCGTCAGGACTAACCTCCTGACTGAGGTGCTTCAGACTGGGTCTTCATCTTCAGAACCCCTTTTGCCCTGGCACATTCCCTTCCACACACCTGAATAGGAAAATTCAAAAGACTGAATCAGCTTGGGAAGAAAGATTTTTTTTTTTCCATCCAGTCTGGCATTGCGGTCCGTGAACACTGCATGCCTTTTGGGCCATTACACCCATACTTTATGGGACACAGTTGCACAGGTGCTGCCATAGGTCGGAATGAGGCCTGGGCCATTCTCTCAAGCTATTGCTGACGGGAGAGATGCAGCGATGTTCACGTTTCAGTGTGGGAATAGATACGACTGACTCACTAGGTAGGTCGGTTGCATTGATGGTGGCCTTGGGGCGCCACTCTTGGTTGAGGACATTTGACTTTTTCGGGGGATGTCCAAGCCACACTTATGGATATGCCCTTCAAAGGCACCCGTCTCTTCTGAGACAAAGCAGACTCTGTACTCAAGCGCTTTAACAAGTCCTGGGCTACAGCCTGGTCCTTGGGTCTCGCAGCTGCCCCTCACCACCCAATCATGTCAAGTAACTTGTTCGTCAAGCATATAGGCTGTGCCCAAATAAATCCACTCCTCACAGCAGTGCCACCAGTGACACCCAGCTTGAGGTTGTTCACTAGTTATGTTTACTATTTAAAGGTACAGTGGGCCAAAAACTCAAGGTGACACAACATAGGTTAAGAGCTCACCACACGTGGTGACACTCGAGTAGTGATAGCATGCACACTTTGGTGGGCATGGATGTTACTAACTTCACTCCTATATTTCTTTCATGCAAATGGCATGTGGTGGTCATTCTTTTGGTTTTTAGCAATGGTTTGACATGTACATGACGTCTGTGCAAAGGCAGAGACATAGGTATGAATTATTTGATTAAAAGGTACTTGGATCTTAAGTCCTGAATAAGCCTATAAATAAAATGGGCCTGAAACACATTGATAGACAACATCTTTGGAGGAGTCAACCAAAAACATTAATGAAATAATTAAATGGATGTATAAAGTGTGTTCATGGCAGGATTAACCACTGTGATTTCATTTAAGGACAACCTCCGCTGTAGATTGTAAACAAAATGATTAGTGCAACCACAGTTTTTTTTTAGCATAGTAAGAAGACAAAACAGTTTTTGTTTAAGTTGTGAATTGGTGTTGGGATTTAGTGGTGATTTTGTCATTTATCTTTTTCTTTTAGCAAGTGCTCCAGGTACTCAATAATGTGAAGTGAGGAACACTACACCAGAATAAAGTGAAAACATTGTTTGATACAAATTAAATTGATGTCCTAGTAGGAAAAAAAATGTTTCACAGTGATAAAAATATTTTGTGATTAATCCCCATTAGATACTATGTTAATGTTTACGGTAACGCCACACCAAGGCACCAACCTCTTTACAGGTTATTCACACACCTTTCATGTATGACGCATACAAAACCATTCACACCGCCAGCCGCAGGCCGCGCACATCATAACACTCATCAGCAAACACCGCCATTCAAGGGCCCATCACTTTCATACGCCCACAGGACTGACACAGCAATCACACCACCTGGCAGCTGATGGAGTGTGTGGACTGGCATTTGACTGCCAGTATGTGTGTACTGACCAACAGCAAGTCACTACACACCCACTGCCAGCCAAATGCATACTCACATGCTGCCAGTCTACACACATCAGCATCTTTTTTTTTTTTTTTTTTTACAAACAAGAAAATACAAACCATTTTGAAGGAGGTTGAAAAACTAACTATGACTACAAACACAACAGCTCTAACTAATCAAACTGCCAACTGTAAAACTGAACAAAAAATCTAAACTGATACAGACCAGTCAGTTCACTTTTACTGTCGCGATTGTTCCCAATACTTGAGTTGTGTGTGGTACGATTTAAAACATGCATAGCACAGGACTAGAAAGACATTTGGGAAGTACATATAACTCTCCTTTCACTTGCCTCCTTCTCGGACACAGACTCTACATCTTTTATATGAAAAGTTTTTTTTTTTTTTTTTTTGTGTGTGTGAGAGAAATGTAATCCGGAAAGTGGCGATACTTTAATCTAGCCACATCCTCCACCACATCAACTCTAGGAACACTTGCCTGCTCATCTACAACAAGGGCGCCTGTTACATACTGCTGAAACTGAACAAAAGTCAACTTTGAATCTGGAGAACAATCCTTGAATACAACAAAAGCATTGAAGGTTACCAAATGGAACAAATGAACAGCCAACTTCTTATAACAAATGTATGACTTATGAACAACACTTTAAGGCACCAACCTTTAATCTACTGTAGCTAAACCACCCATGTGCCTATTGTAGTCTAAAATGCACACAGATTTGCGCACATCAGCAGTCTTACCCCAGTCACAGGTGAAGTACTTTCATCGGGAATGGTTGTCAGCATGTGGACATCTCTCCTGTCTGAAAATGTCACTGATAGAAGTTCATCAGTATGCAACGCACTGTACTGTTTCCTCTGAAATTTTTACATAAAAGCTCTTTAGAATAACCATTATGGTTAGGGCGGATTGTGTAACATGCAGCAGTGTCCACTTTGAACAATTGCACACCAGTGTAGAAGTTATCTACATATAAATAGTGACCTTTGTTAAAAAAGTCCTCTATGAAGTTCCCATACATTTTCTTCACTGACTCCTAAAGTGGACAGACAACTGGGGGGCTGGAGGGGTTTGGAGGTAGGTGGGGCTAGGGGTTTGTCAATAGAACAATCCCTACCAGTGTGCACCCTGAAATTACAGACCTATCCAATCCTGCTCTGACAGCATATACATCTTAATTCTCTTTGCTAGGGATGTTGCCCTGTTGCTAGGGATGTTGTGCCTGAAAACCAGACGGCCCTTGAACTGAACAAAAGACTCATCCATAGCTATTTCTTTCCTTGGAACATAGATCTCTGAAAAAGATCTACAAAATGATTAAGGACAGGTCGAATCTTGAAGAGAGGGTCACAATCAGAGTGATCTTGCAACAATGCTGAAGTATTATAAACAAAATGCAGCATCCATATCTGAAGCAAAAACTGACCACGACTAATGGTTGTAGGAAATTTAGCTGTTGCTATCAAGTGATTAGGAAACCAATATGAAGACAGCTATGGCTTCCTTACCAATCTGATCAAAAAAGTTAAACCCAAGAACTTATTCAACCCATCCAGATTTGTAGGAGTCCACTGGCTAGCTCTAGAGAGGGACTTACATCTGGTGCTGTTGTCCCTCTACAGTCTCATCCAAAAATACATTGTCCATAAACAACTGAAAGATATTTATAGGCAAAACATTTTCAGTATTAACTCCACACCCTGTAACACTACTAAAGGCAGGCAACACAGACTGCACCATGTTTGGGGCAACCCAGAGATCAGCACTTCCAAAGGGAAGCCTTTCAGCTCCAGGTGCAATCCAGATTCCTCTTGCTGCACTATTGGCATATCAGTGTCCTCTTCTAAAAGAGGCATTTCCTTCTCGATGATAGTGGCTTCATCATCGGATGATTCCTCTCAGATAAATAATTCACTGCCAGAATTTTGGACTTCGTCCTCCGCCTCAGATACAGAGTCGCTCTCAGAACCGTGGTCAGAGGAAGATTTGAAAAGCAAACCAACAATCTACTGCACTGTAATTCTGTGGCTAGCCATAACCCTTAGTAATAGACATACCACAACAAATAAGTCAACAATAACCAAGACTGTGTAAAATAATAAACACACTGTAGCTTTATCAAAGAAAAAGTAAAACTACTGGCATATAGTAATCGTGAAGGAAACGTCAACCAGTACAAAGCTCACAGAGAGATATATATACTCAAAAACAATACCACTGAAAAACGATACCACTCACTTGCCAGAGACGGCAAGACTGAGGCACAACTGCACCTACTCTGCACAGACATAGCAAGCACCAAAGAAGTCCCACTGGAAAGAAAAAAAAAAACATTTACACATATCACAAGGCATTATAGAACGTGCAGAAATCAATACGTGACTTTGAAAGACAGTCACACAAAAAACTAAAGGTGCAAACATTAGTTAGTACAGCAGTCACAAAAAATTATACAAACAGGCCAGGGATACACATTAGATGAATGTTTGCAAAATGAGTTGCTTACCAGCCACAACTCCAGAATTACAGATATGCCAAAGCTGCTCCCCCGAACAGGATTCACAACAATGGCAAAGGAAAGGATTGGCTCTACCATTTAAAAAAAAAAAAAAAAAAGAAAAAGAAAGAAAAAGAAATTTTGTACACAAGTAAAAATCATAAAATTTCAAAAGGCACTTATATTACCCCAAAAGGAGGCGTGACAAAGGCAAAAAAGACACCACCAGATGGAAGCAAACCTTAACCGGGAAGGAGATCCACCACCACCTTATTCCCAGGTGACTCAAGTGTTACCACCCACCCAAAAGCGTTAATAATTGCCATTCTGCCTTTGGGAGTCTGAAGCACTTCCGCTGCTACCCCGAATGGAGTCATGGGCGAGGAGTTGGGTTGGGAGCCAGGATGGCCTGGAGACGTCCTTGGGACCCAAGGGTTAAAATAGTTTTGGCGTGCCCATCAGCTGCAGTTTGCTACTTGACCATTCCTTCCTTTTTAATACACTTTTGCATACATCTTTTAAATTTACCACTCCAAGATTGATTTTCACCATCTTGGAATGGTAAGTAAAAAAAAAAAAAAAAAATGAAATAAATAACTAATGCTTCATGATGTGTGCATGCATCATCATGCAGAAATTGTAATAGCATCACTTATTGGTGTGAATACCTGATGACACAATCACACCTATTCATCATTGTGGGTTTTTTGTAAGTAGCTCATGCTCATCAGCATGGGCAATACATGGTTTTGTTGTTGTTTTAGTTTTTTTAGGATGGGGTTGCTTTTTGCCGATGCTCAATGCCATCAGCACAGCGAATGAGCCTGTAATGGCAAAGCCAAAAGGTAAGACCAGTTGCCAGTGCTTCATTTATTTTAATTGTGAATGTCATAAGCAAGAGGCGGGGCACATCTGATTTTTTCATATCTCGGTCAATTTGTTATGTCCATATAAGAGCAGGAATCTAATATGAACAGGGCACTTTGATGATCCCAGCAGCAGAGTTAGAGCTTCTTTATTTTGCGGTGCTGACCATTACTGATACCAGATGAATGTATTTTTTTCATGGAGAGTCACTGTGATGTCTTGGTGACTGACGCCATGCAGCAGGCAAATTGTGGTAGGTAATTATAATTTTGCGCATATTTCCTCATGTCAAAATTGTTTGCCACATCATGATGTGGTAGTAGAGGATGTTGTATAGTAAAATTTTAAAACTAATGCAACAGAGAATTTTCCAAGTTAGTTCGACACTTCTATCCATGCTTCGTGTGCTCAACATCCAGTTATCCTTTCTAAAACATTCTGTTGCACTGCCTAATTAGTAAAATGCGAAGTCAGCACTAACTCAGTTTGAAGTCACTTTAATTACAATAAACCTTAACTAAACATACTTGTATAATCCGTTTTTGCAAGTTTAGAGGATTTGAAATGTAGAACAGGTGCCCAAGGATTTATGTGCCTTGATTCTGTCTAGAACGATTGTTTGAATTTGAAACTTAACCAGTTAGGGAGAATTATCGCTTTAATCCAACGTTTTAGGTCAAGCTGATGTTTTCTCTATTTATTTTGACAGGAAAAGGGAAAGATATTGAAGAAACCCTAAGACGATTACAGGAGGAGAAGATTTGCAAAGTCTGCATGGACAGAAGTATCTCCGTAGTTTTTATTCCATGTGGTCATCTTGTGACCTGCAATGTGTGCGCAGAAGCAATAAGTAAATGCCCCATATGTTGTACCATCATTCAAAGGAGACAGAAGATTTTCATGTCGTAATCTTTGTAGTAAATCTGTGTATCGCATTGGCAGAAACTGACAAATTGGCAATCCTTTTCAATCTTCATTTTTGCTGATCATTAGACATTTTAAATACTAACTTTTTTTCCTTAGTTATATATCAAAAATCATAAAACACTTAAACTTGCATGTGGATGAACAAACTTACCATCTTGTTATGTTTTATGTCTCATAAAAGTGGCACGAACTAAATAAATAACCTAGTCCATTGTTCCTTTAAAGAGTCCTTTGACAAAAAAAATAATCTGGTAGGACTTTGCATTTTTTTTGCTTTTGCTCACCTCTTGGCAAAATCAAATATTTCCATTAGGTTTTTATAAAACTACAATGAAATATCATTGTTCGAATGCAGGAGTATGTAACATAAGTGCTGTGAAATTTCGATTGGAAGCACAGCAGCATAAAAACAAAGGTGGGCGTCTGCTGTAAACTATTTTTGATTTCAGAGAGAGAGTTTGTGTTGGTGTGTGTGCCCCCAAATGTAGACTGTCATTGAGGCCAATTATGATATGTGCTTGTTTTTGAAAATAAGTAATTCACACCGTAGTCTTGTAAAATAATATAACAATAAAGATACTCAAAATGTTATATAACACGTAATTCCATTACGCGGTGCAGCTTTGTTAAATCTTGCACCTGAAGAAGTTTGTTAGATGTACTCATCAGTGTGTTTGATACCGATTCCATTATCTGTGTTTGTCGGATAAAAAATTGAACCCTAGCGCTATCAGTCCTTTTCAAGTAATTTGCAAGTCCTGCTCTAACCATTGAATCATTGGTTGTCTGGTAAACCAGCTAGTTCATCTAAAATGTGCTCGCTCTTTTTTCTTTTAGTGATTACCTCCTAACAAAGTGCACTTCACCACATAACTTCTATTTTTACAGTGTAAATACAGATAAAAACTATTTTCAGTTGCAAATATTAATATATATGTAGCTGCACTTCCTGTTGTCAGTGCATGAATGTTTCACTTTGACCACCACAAGAACGATTTAAATCAGAGGAGAAATTACAGTTATGCTTAGCAAGTTTCATAGATAAATAACAGTGCTTCTTTTCCGGAGACTGTTCGTGTACCTATGAGAATTTGTATTCAACTCTTTAGGTGTTATAATTCTGTTTGTTTGGTTATGTTTTTCTGTATGCTACAATCTGTTCGTTTAAAATACTGTAGGCACTTTAAAGTTTAGGCATTTCAGAGATAACTTTGGTAGCTCAGCTGTCTCTTCAGTGGTTAAACTGAGAAATGTCTGCTTGTGTAAGTTTATCTGGTGATTTCCTTAAAGAAAATATCAAATCATCATCAAAGATTATGTATTTATTTATCAAAATATATTGTATTGGTTGTGAGAATTTAGTACCGTAGAGATCATGCTCTACTCTATACATTAGAGGCGTTAAAGCAACTGCAAAAAGTAAAATAGACACTGCATTTAGCAGTCAAGAGGCGCATATATTTAAAAAAATAAGTCATAAGGGTTAAGTATTGGAGAGGCCATGTCTCAAGGTTTTGAAATCTGCCTTTCAGGTGCAGATTTTGCAGTTTTAATTGATGCTTGCAGGGCACACTCACATAATTACCATTGCATGGTCCTAATAGAAAGAATCTGTACTAAATGTATCATAAATATTTATATGTGACAGTTAATGCGATATCAAAATATATTGTAAAAGTTTTAGAAGAAATTAGTACTGCAAGTGTCATATTTAAAGTATTAATCCATTGGTGAATTTTCTGATATGCTACGTGTGTGTTTGTGCGTGCTCACATATGGGAGTGCTTCGTTTCTGTGTGAGTGCACATATGTGCATGGTCCTGTGCGAATTAATAAAGGTGGTAAAAATGGGTTAGTTTATTTGTGTTTTATGAGAAATGCCTGGACATAACAATGATTTATAAATGTTTGATCAATATTTAAAATCATTATAATATGACTTTTGAGTTGTGCGTAGTCTGTGTAGTCCTAAAACCTCACAGTACAAAATTGATTATGGCATTTCATTTTATTTAATTTGAGCGTCATTTATGGGAGCTTAAAACCTTGCAACACAAATATTTATAAGTTTTATGGTTATTAGAATATGTCTTGCTTTTCTTAAATAAAATAATACTTTCCTTTGCCAAAAAGAAACTGTCATGCACTCACAGGTGACTAGCTTTCCAGCATTGCATTTATCAGGGTTTTTCTTCCACCAGAAAGAATTACACTTCTTAACCTTAGTCCAGAATGTTGGTTTTATTACCTTGCTTTTCTACAAATTGAGCTAGGCACTGAGGTTAAAACTGCATTCTGAAATGTAGTTGACTGGAGAGAAAAAAATGATACTCTTTATCTGTTCTCCATCTGAGTATTTGTATTTAAAGGATTTGACAGCTATTAAAAGTTTAATAGGACATAATGTGTTCGTGATCGAAGAGGCTAATTGTTTTAATAACTTTGCTATGATTGCAATATACTCACCTCTCATATAATTATGGTATTTGATGGGGAAAGCTATTAGCATAGAGCAAAAACAAAAAAACATGTGTTGCAATCTATTTTTATAACCTAAGTGCTGCAATAATTTGTAGTCCCCAGGTTGACAGCAGTTCACAGATGTCCAGACACTGACTCTCTAAAACGAATTGTTAAATGCAGTGAAAGTACCACAATTGTTGGACACGACTACGTGAATGTAATTTTTGCTGTAGAGGATTTATCACATAAAATGAAGGGCTTTGTAACAAATGCTTATTGTATATTGGGTAATGTTCCTTTAACGCTGTTGCACTAAATCAGTGTGCTAACCTTGGTTTGTCGGGTAAATAATTAAGCAAAATGTTGTCAAATATGCCAAATCTACCTGTTGCAGTCGTTAACGAAGAGAGTGTGTCTCGTTCTTAGAGTAACCATTTGCTAGAGTCCATTCAGTTTTGCAACTTTAGCGGCATGAATACTTTACAACAGTTAGTAAAAACATAACAAGCAGAAAACGTGCTAAGTCAGTTTTGGGAACAGAGTTAACACCTACGATGTTTGTGCTATTCATTGAGGTTGAAAAAGATTTGCCTAGAAAAACGAGGCTTTGTGTTAATTCTGATGGTATATTTTACACATACGAATTTAGTTTTATTGTGGTTAACTGTATTGTTAAATGGCTGTCGTGTTCAATAGGAGTGATCCAAGCTCTGTTCTTTTCTTTTGCGACCCTAAAGGGAGATTGTGGAAGACTACAACGATAGCATCCGACTAGGCAGACCCAGAAGGTACACTTGACTGCCTTCCTAGCATTCCACATGGCTCTTTGGTTTGAAAAGGTAGAAACTGCACATACTGCACACGTATAAATGGGCCTACTTATTTTTGTCCCATTTTCAGTGCAGTTGCTCCCGTGTGTAACATAGGTCTCATCAGTTACTGGCTAAGACCTGTTCTGGCAATTTCACCCACATAAAAAGCAGTTTTTTCCAAGCCTGCTCGAGGTTTCTACTGCAGAATCGATATGTGGAATTGATAAGGCTCTTACTGATGTAGACCAGAATACCTTCAGGTTCCTCGTTGACATGATACATTTTAATTTTCTAAGCCAGACTTGTCAGATTTGTGACCCCTTAATTGTCCTAAAATGTTACCCAAGTGAATCAAAATTGAGCAGGTGCAAACTGCACCACAAGATGTGCAGACTAAATGATTTACTGCTTATTATATATTCTCACAAAATTGAAAGGGGCTCTTATTCCGATAATTTTCCTATGGCAGTGTGGTTGGGGGACATGCTGATGTTCACCCAGCCCCTGCATACCTTGGGCCACCGCTCATCAGAGAGAGGTGGCGTCTCCCCCACCTTCCTTGGTTTCCATCTGAAAATCCTGCACTCAACCAACAGCTCGTTCAGTCATACTCTTCTGGTGTTATCCAGTAGTTGTCCAGTACTGTTTAACTTAGGACAGACCTCAGTTATGTCATCCCATTCCTTTGCTATTCTGCGCTTGCGCAACCCCAGTCTTTCCTCCTTTTTAAATGCACTACCTTCATATTTAGTCCATTTTTGCAGCTCTGTACTCCATTTCCACATATGAGGACAATAACATTTTCCAGCTCATGGAGATCTACGTCTTGCCAGATCAACAAATCTACTAATCCTTACATTTGCTCTAGTGTGTGTGGAAAGTGCCCCAACTGGCACACTAATGTGGTGTTAGGAATTATGCAGGAGGATCATATTCCCATAGTGACGTAGTTCTGAGCAGCACCATGCCGTGTGGAAACAAAAATCAGCACATTCTTCCTGGCAGCTGATGTGTGGTCCATGAAAACTACAGTTAATTGTCCCCAGGTGTGATATAGCCCCTTTGGAGGTCGTAATAATGAATGTGCTTAAACCTAGCAGTTCTGGAAACTTTGGGGGAGTGGGCTAAGACAGTGCTCCAATCTTTCTAGATCTTCATCACACTTATCTCTTAGCCCCAGATATTTTGGCGTGAAAGGTTCCCATTTAATAGAGCTATCCAGTACACTAGGTCTATAATTGGCGGATGTTGCCCCCATTTAGAATCCACATGACTTCTCTGAGTTGACTTTTAATCCAGGTAAGATGTAAAAATGACTGAGATCCTCACTAGCTCCTTTAACATCAGTCTTGTTGCCGCTGAAATGTAACAGCATATTGTCTATGTAGAGTGTGCAATTATTAACCACAGTGCCCTGGTAGGCATGCCCATGGCTAGGTGTCAGCTCCAACACTATTGGAAGAAATACAGAGGCGAGGGGGCATCCCTGCCTTGTGCAATTAGCAGTAGAACACAGCTCAGAGAATACTACCCATCCTAACCTTTGATGTCTGGTTTGTGTATAGTAACTCGGCCCAGGTCAGGAAGCCTTGTCCCAAACTCATGCAAAGCATTGTGACATACAAGAATTCCCACTGCAGAGTCAGATGCATTTTCTGTATCATTTGACAGCACCAGCTCCGTGAGATGTTCTTTCAGTGGGTCATCTAGTACCTGGACCAGTCACTTATTATTGATTGAGGTGCTGCACTTGGGAATAAACCCTCATTGGTCTGTGTGGACAAGCAAGCTCCCTGTCAGAAGGAGTCTGTTAGGCATGCTTTTGCTTGGTATCTTATAATCAACATTTCATATGGCCTGTAAGAGGTAACTTGCATTTTATCTTTGTCTTTTTTAGGAGGGAGACTATAAATACCTCGGACATGGAGGTTGGAAGACATCCAAATGACCTAGTTAATTATATTCCTCTGTATGCTTGGAAGTGTGTGAATCGATGTAAGTCATAAAATTCGCATGCAGGCCATTTGTTCCAAAGAACGTCCCTCACGCCATTTCTTTCACTGCCACCCTTTCTCCCTAAATCTCAATATCTACTCCCAAAAAAGTGATTCTGCTTGTGTAAGCCTTAGCTGCCCAGCAGCCAGTACCTAATACCACAATGCCTGTTTAGTCCCAGTTTACCTGACTGCATACCGCCTTTCATAATACATTTTCAACCCCTCATTTATCTCTGCCTCTGTGTAGACAACTGGACTCAGGTTAAATATTGGAGTGCTTCTCTTGTCCTGATTCACCAGCGATGCAAGAAGGCACCCAGCCTTGTCACTCTCCTCATATGACTGTGAGAGATGGCTCTATATATCCCTCTACATCTTCACTAGAACCATCAAGTCCTCTTTAACTTCTCGGAGGCGAGGCGATCACCACTGCTTTCTCCCCCTACAATTTGTTTCTCAACGGTTGTTAAATATTGTTCTTGTTTCTAGATATCAGCAAGGATTTGATGCTGTGCCACCCTCTTGTTGGCTATGCAGTGCACTCTCACCACTGTTTTAAAAGCCTCCCGATTGGGTAACACCAAAGAAGTCTCAACATTTTCAATAAAATAATTGTGATCATCTCCCCAAGTGTGGTCTTAAAGGGTGCATCATCTGCTAGAAATGTATTGGATTTCCAAGTCGATACAGCCATCCAGGAGATTTCTCAGTACAGAGTTAAAAGCAAGGAGTTGTAATCTGAGATTGTCTTAGTCAAATATCTGATGTGTTTGACCTTGGTATGTAGTTGAGGATTGCACAGGGATTTATCTAAACAAACAGGGAGGTCATATAAGCTAGTATATTATTTGTACTTCCTGGCCTTGGGTTATGTGTTCGCCACCTGTCCACCAGTTCCCAGTGAAACGTCTAATTATTAAATACCTTGGAGCAAAAAAGTATGCTTGAATTTGAGGGCAGGAGTGCGAATCTTCAAGATTGTTGTCTACTATACAGTTAAAATACCCTCTCACCCAAATTATTTGTGAGTAATGTAGCATTGAATTTGTTATCCGGGAAAGGTCCTCTAAAAAGGTGAGTTTATCCACATTTAGTTTGTATATGTTTATCACCGCTACATCTTTACCCTCCAGTCTACCATCCACCATCCCATGGTGGGCCTCTGGCTCAACCACCACATTCAGAGACTGAAAAGGTACCCCCGGTCTTAACCAGATCAGCACACCTCTAACATAGGCCAATTAGGGTGTGTAGTACATCTGGCCCCTAAATCTTCTGTGCAGCTGTAGCCCCTCCTTCTTAGTAAAATGCATCTCCTGGAGAAACGTGATCTGGACCCTTAAGTCTTTTAATATATGACTGCATATTATATTGTTTTGAGGTAGAATTGAGGCATGCATGTTCCAAGTCAGTATCCTAATGCCACTCATGCAGTGTGTGTGTGTGTGTGTGTGTGTGTGTGTGTGTGTGTGTGTGTGTGTAGCCATCTGATGGAATAGTCTCTGTAGGAGAGCTCCCGTCACTCCACACACCCGCCTCCCCTTCACCACCCAGCATTGCTCCTCTACTTCAGGCCAGCCAATGGTTAACTCTGTATGCACATATAACTACTTCAACAACTGCAAACGTCTCCAACTTTTCCCCCTGTTGTCATGTACAGTGCACCCAGTGAATAACAAAGAATGGCGCTAATACACAGTGCTAGGAGGAGAGCTATGCTACAGCAAGCCAACAGTAGCCACCCCACAGTCCAACCAAAACTTGCTGGCAGAGGATATAACAAAAAGGTGCAGCCCTCTGGCTATAAGTGGGCCAGAACCCTTATTTATATAATAATAATATCTGCTTTCTGGGGAGTGATCTGATGCATGATCTTGCTAGTGTTGGATTCAGTTGCACTATCCCCAATGAAGCCAGAGTACTAATTTGACAATGTCCACTAAGTTTTTCTTAGTGCTTCCAAGTGTAGCTGCAACTGCCTGTTCTCCTTCTGCAGCGGCCTATTGCCTTGTAGGGTGCAGGTCTCTGCCATGCCTGTTTCAACATCTCTTCTATATCTTGTGACTGTTCAAGTTCTTCTCAGGTAACTGTGTGCATCGTGCTTGTTCAGCAATGGATCAGTAAAAAAAAAAGAAAAAGCGCACCCTCCCTTTCACTTGAATCCCTAGCCAAGATGGAAACAGCAGGTCATGAAGGCATCATTTAACTGCCAGAAACAATGCGTGCTGCTTTTGCACTAGTGTAGTGAAATCCGGTTATATGGACACCATTGCATTGTCTTATCTTATATGGTAAGGACCAGCCGAGCAAGCCAGGTGCTATATGTAGTCTCAGTCACAAAAATGAAGTAGTCTCAGCACTTTCAGTCATGGTATAGCGCTAGGCTTACATGGCTGTTTAGGGCCTTATCTGCTGTCTCTCCAGCGCATAGAACTTGGACAGACCCTCAGATGCACCCATCTCTTGTAGCCAGTCCTCCAGAAAGGAGATTATGGAGTCTCCCTCAGTCTACTCTGAAAGTCCATATGGATATTATTTAATCAGGCCCACCCTTCTTAATCTTCCTCTTAACTCTGCAATACAGTAGTTATTGCAGACATTTGTGCCATCTTTTTCTTGAGAGGAGCAGTCTCTGGAGCAGTGTCATAAATATCTGTCCCCACCTTCTGCACACAATCTACCATATTTCTGTGATCATTTAGAAGTAAGTTGACGTAATTCACTAGTGTGTTATTTTACTTTCCAGGGCATCCCTGATGGAGCCAGTCGCTGCCAGAATGGCATCCAACTTGTCCATGGACACCTGGGAGTCCTCCATTCAGTACTTACCCAGGTGTAAATTATCCTGCCCCTTGTCTCCAGAAGCTTCAGCCGCCACTTCATTTTGCCTGTGTGTTCTACCCATGGTGTATTTAAGAGCAGCACTATTTGTGGTCTCTGATCCGACTACTAGTACAAGGCAGCCACCAGTGGCTCATCATTGTTGCAGTATTGCCCTTCAACAGAACATCAGTCTCCTGTACCCACCAACCCCCCTACCCCCACCACTCCCCAGTTGAGCCCTTAAACTGTGTGTGCAGCACCCAATCTGTCACTGCCCCTACAATAAGTGACCCACAGTACAATCTGACTGCAGGAGGGGGGTACCGGGGTGAGATCACGGATATCAGTCTCTTGTCTGGATAGCAGACTCTGGTGCAGTTCCACGCCTCCGCTCTGTTGCCACTTGATCAGGCTACGGTCTTAGCCAGATAGTTTATGCTAGTTTGGCTCACAAGGCCATATGCTGCGTTTGAGAGACTGGCCCGGCTGTGTCCACTTTGACCTCTGTCTAAGCAATGTTCAGGCATTGATCACTCTTCTCGCAGCAGGCAGTCACACCAGTTTCCCACTTCCACCGTGGGTAGGATCCACAATCAGGCCTAGTTCCTTGGTCACATAGTCAGGTCAATCCCAGCTTAAACTTTGTAAAGCTGAACAGCAGCTAATAGTGACTTCTCACACGATGAGGCCCCCCTCGAATGAAGCTGCCAGTCCGACAAGGTTCCATTTGGGTGAAATCCCACAGGGTCAAATCGACAAAGTTGAAGAGTCTAGGCCCCATCTGTCGGGCAGGGCAGCTTGCACACCTGCCTTCAGTTCTTTGGGACTGTACTAGCTCCACAGAAATCGGGCCAATACTCCACCTCGTATGGGGGTAGTTACCTCCTTTGCTGCCCATGGACTGTCACTGGATGGGGTGGGGGGGCAAGGTACAGGTGTCTGCTGACCACGGACCTTCCTCCTTCTTGTTGTTCCGGATTTCTACCTTTCAGTACTCAAGGCTGCAATCTTGGCATCCTCAAAGCCCCTGGCTCCATCACTCCCTGCAGTCTTTATAGTGTGGCAGCTCTGCAGAAGCAAAATGGAGCTGCGTGCTCGCCTTAGTCCTTTGGCATCAGGATGTTTAGTGATACTGCACTAGAGGAACCAAGCAGAGATGCTCACTCCATCATGGCGCCAAGCTCCAGCAACCCACCTTCTAATCGTAATTGAGTGCATTTCTTGACTTATTTTTCAAGGCGTTCAAGTACTTATGTGTGCTGTTAAAGTACATTGATTGCATTATTGAGGAGGCTGCCTTTGATGTGGTCCCATACTTTAAAAAAAAATTGTAGTGCATTACTGAGGATTTTTTTCTGTGATTTGTTCAGTCAACTTTCTGAAGGTCATGTAGTATGCCAACTAGAAATTATAAAGTTGGCCATGTAGTTTTTCGTTTGGATCACAACCCAGAGAAGTGGGTGGGAGTTTTTAGATTTTAAGTAGATGTAATATTCTTAAGAACCAGACACACTCAAATGGTTAGTGCTGCAGCTATGAGGTATCCTTCTGTATGAGGGATGACTGGTTTATAGACCAAACCATTATACAGATTTTTAATTGTAAGCTGCTATTGTATGGATAGAATGTAAACAATTGGGGCAGGAATAGTCTTGTTATATATATGTGTGTGTGTGCAACCTATTAAATAAATATATTTTATGTACTGAAAATTTGTTTGTCCTGTATTTTTTTGGTCTTCTAATAATCAGGTAATGTTAAATGCTTGTAAACGTGAACAAATATATTAGTAAATCAAGAGCAGATATGTAACTGATGTGTTAATATAACCTGCCACACAAAATAAAGTAGAAATTCTTACTTTTCTGTAAAGAGCTTTGAGAGCACAACTTCAGCTGTAATATGAATTTGATTTGACAGCAAGGTCTGAAATGTGATCCATATGAGGTTCTGTGTGTATCTCCCACTGAAGCCTTCAGATTTGGTACCAGAAGCTCCAAGATGGACAAAGGATATCGTAAGCAACAAGGTTGCTTTGCCACTGAAGTAACCTGCTAAAGCCCTCCAGCAGGGTAAGACTGAATACTTTACTCAAAGGGCTCCACAAAGCTGTATACCTTCACCATGAGGTACATACAGATGAAGCTGTGGCAAATAGTTACAAGAAAAATCAACCTCGAAGTCTTGCAAGTCAAGGATGCACACTTCTGGATTACCATCAGCACATTCTCTTGGTTCTCTAAAGGTGTGGCATCAAAAACTCCCCAAAATTTAAGGATACAGACACAGTTAACTCCTGGTCTCTGCTACAGACCCTACGTCATCAGGGCAGGCAAGTTTCTAGTCACTAATGCTCTTTTGAGCTAGGTTTGTCACAGTGTCCAGTCTCGGCTTAGCCCCTCAACCTTTTCAGTCCTTGTAGAAGCAATAGGAGGCAAACTACTTGACCTTTATAGTGCCATCAGGAATCCTGCAGTGTTGCTGGAACAATTCAGTTAGGGTCCTATTTTTATTGAGTTTTTAACCCATGTCCAGAAATGTTCTAAGGTGGTGGTGGTGAGGTGCCATTCTTGCTGTATGCCCTAGACAGTGATTGGAGAATCCCCTATAACCAATCTTCACAACTTTTCCCTGGAAAACCCCCTTCGTCTTGTGGCACTTCATTTCAAAACACTGCAAACCATTGCACACTCCTCATTCAGAGCATGCCTTTCCTTTAAGACACACCCCTAGTGAAATAAAGTAACCTCACATCTCCTGGTTTTCCCCCTTGCTGGGTTTACAGACAGGATTGGCTCTGGGATGGTTTCCCCATCTGGGATCTACATGTCATAGGAAGTCCTGTGTGTTGTCATCCTTTCCTGTCCCCTCCAAAGTTATGTGTTCTTGCTAAGTGGTCTCTGTTGTCATCTCTTCATCCTTATTGCTCAGAGTGGTTGCTTCATTGTTCTACAGGAGGCTAGTTATTGACACCATATTTGGGATGGCTTTATATTGTGGAGTCTACCAAGCAAACTGGTTCACACCAGTTTGCTCTCAAACAGCAAAAAAGTAGTTCTTAAAAGTTGCTCATCCACTACATGTATCAAAAAACACTTTCACCATTGAAATACATGTTAATAACATAGAACGTTCAAATATTTTTCTACCACTTTCACACTCTAATTTTAGAATTTTGATTTCTGGTTGATACTTACAACCACAGATTCCTCGCCGTTTGAATATCTTCCAGGTGCCAAATCAAATCATGTTTATAAAGCTCAGCTACTCATCCGTAAGGGTCTAATGGTGCTGAGGGGGTTTGTCCTCTGATCTTCAGTTGAAGAGCGAGGTTTTAAGGTCCTTCCTGAACTGATGCAGTGATGGTGACTGCCTAATGTACAAGGGTATGGGTGTTCCAGGTCTTTGCCTCGAGGAAGGCAAAGGATCTTCCACCAGCCGAGGTCTTCCATATGCTGTGGCTAGTGCTTGTTGAGCGGAGCGGAGAGGCCTGGTGGGGGAGTAGAAGGTGATGCAGTGGTTGAGGTAGGCGGGGTCGTAGGTCGTGAAGGGCCTTGAATGCGTGTAGGAGGAGTTTGAAGTGAATCCTTTTCTCGATAGGAAGCCAGTGGAGGTTTCTTAAGTGATTGGAGAGGAGTTTGCAATGCCAGACTGCAACCAGAGAATTATTTAGCAGAGCTTCTGGCTTGCCAGTAGGAGTCATGTGATTTCGCACTAGATCGGCACTGCCCCCGGAAATGATGGTGCAGAGGTGCATGAGCACCACCCCTGCCTGCTGATATTGCTACCTTTCTTTTTGTGCCTTCCGACGCAGATCAGGAGATGCGCTTCTAGCATTATCAGTCTTATGACTGTTTTAAAATTATTGCAAGACAGCGTGCTAAAGAATGATGTCCCACTGTAAATGACAAGCTTTAACCTGTGCTGAGGCTGAAGTGAGAAGATATCTGATAGAGACTTCTAGCCGCAGCTTCCTTGCCTTAGAATTTCCCCAGGCGTCAGACTGGATCCTGGCGTTTTTGTGAGCAATACTCCTGCACACTGTTAGGTGGCGTATTTCGGTTTCACATGCATTAGCGGCAGCATTTGTGCTGGAAGTGACATCTGTGGCACCTATATAGGTGCCACTTAGGCATTCTGACGTCAATTCTTTTTTTTCTGCGCCAGCCAGAGCTGATCCAGAGAAGAACTACCCCGTCAGTAAAATTTCGACTGATTCTTTTTTTTTTTTTTTTATTCTTTCCGTTATGTCAAGTCCTGTTTTTTTAGGTTTTCCTCCTTGTGTGGCAGAGTTGTCATCAGAGAAGGCCGGTTTGAAGCCCTGCAGCGCCTGCCATAGACCGATGCCATAGACCGATGTTGGTGATGGACCTGCACCTTGTATACCTTTGTTTTTTTCAAGCGCGACCATGACCCCCAAGTCGAGTTCGGACTGCCAGTCCATGAACCCATGAACCCGATGGCATTCAGGGTGTGATCTCCTGCGGCTCGGCGTGAGGCACCAAGAAGTTTGAGGTCCCGGTCAAGAGGAAGTTCCCAGGAGTGGTCACGGAATCAGAGCTCCTCATCACACTCCAAGTCATCGTGCCACCCTGGTAAGTCCTGCCATAAAAAGAAAAAAATGTCAGAGACTTTGATTTCACCTCATCCTTCGGCCGACGAGACAAGGGAGTGTTAGTCAGTCATGAACAGGCAGTTTGATGCTTGGGCTTCCATCACTGTTGCGGTGTGCAACAGATTCCACACTGCAGATGGAACAAGGTCACCGAAGACCAACTAATCACTACACTCTCCCGGAACCCACCCATCAACACCACAGACACTGACACAGCTGCCCTCCACTTCAGGCAATGGAACGCATCAGCAACAACGCACACAGCCACAAGGAGTTCTTCAACATCATGAAGGAACTCTCCAACCCCAGCCTCTTACTTCCACCGCAAGATCACAGACATCCACAGCAGCTTCAGCATTCAGACCCGCCCCCCCGGGCAACCACCAACACCACAGACTCACCACCGACCAGCCTCCTGCTCTCCTGGACCCCTATCAACGACAACAACACCATCAAAATCATGAACACATCCACTCTGGCTCACCATCTGACCCCTGCTCCTCACCACATCCTCAACAAAGCAAGCTCCATCATCGCACCTCAACTCCGGAAGATCATCAACAGCTCCTTCGAGTCCGCCACCTTCCCGGAGAGCTCAGAACCAAAGGACCTCAAGAACTTCCGGCCTATCTCCCTGCTTCCCTTACCGGCAAAAGTCATCGCGAAGGCGGTCAACAGACAACTGACCCGCTTCCTCGAGGAGAACAGCACTCTGGACCCTTCCCAATCCAGATTCCGCAGCAACCACAGCACCTAAACTACCCTCATCGCCGCCACTGACTACATCAGAAGCATACCGGACAATGGCAAAACCGCAGCCCTCATCCTCCTGGACCTCTCAGTCGCGTTCAACACCGTCTGCCACCACACCCTACGCACACGCCGCAACAATGCAGGTATCCGTGACAGAGCCCTGGACTGGATCAACTCCTTTCTCACCGGCAGAACTCAGAAAGTACATTCCACTCTGCAATCATCTGCGACGTACCCCAGGGTTCGTCCCTCAGCCCAACCCTCTTCAACATCTATATGGCTCCGCTCGCCAACATCGCCCGATCTCACAACCTCAACATCATCTCATATGCTGATGACACCCAGCTGATCCTCTCCCTCACCGAGGATTCCGCCAAGACCGACGTCCACGAAGAAATGAAGGCCATCGCCGAACGGATGAAGAACAGCTGCCTTAAACTCAATTCCGACAAGACTGAGGTCCTCATCTTCAGCTCCACCCCCTCCGCATGGGATGACTCCTGGTGGCCAGCAAGTCAACGCCATCTCATCCTCCTACTTCAACACGCATGCTCCGAAAGATCTACAAATGGATCCCCACAGAAACCAGAAGAACAGTCACCCAAGCCCTCCTAAGCAGCAAACTGAACTACGGTAATGCCCTCTACGCAGGAACCACTGCCAAACTCCAGAAAAGGCTGCAATGCATCCAGAACGCCTCTGCACGCCTCATCCTGGACATCCCCCGCCACTGCCACATCACAGGCCACCTGAGAGACCTGCACTGGCTCCCCGTCAACAAGAGAATCACTTTCAAACTCCTCTCCCATGCTCACAAAGCACTGCACAACACCAGACCAGAATACCTCAACAGACGGCTGTCCTTCAACACCCCAACCCGACAGCTCTGCTCCACCGACCTCACCCTCACAACCTTCCCACGCATCTGCAGAACTACAACCGGCAGCAGATCATTCTCGCACCTCGCTGCCAAGACGTGGAACACTCTTCCCACTCACCTTGGTCAGACCAAGAACCTCCTTACCTTCAGGAGACTTCTCAAGACTTGGTGGTTCAACTAGTAGAATCCCCCGCCCCCCCCAAACCCCCTCCTCCTTCAGCACCTTGAGACCCTCACGGGTGAGTAGTGCGCTTAACAAATTCCTTGATTGATTGATGTCTTTCCTGCCATCTATCAAGGGGAAGCTGGTGCAGGTTCTCATGGACAACACAACTGCCTTGTGGTACTGTAACAAGCAGTAGAATGGGGCCCTGGGCCCTGTGCCAAAGAGGCTTTAAGTCTCTGGAGGTGGCTGGGGCTGTAGAATATCTTTTTAGTAGTCAGCCACATGGCAGGATCTCTTAATGCCAGAGAGGATGGCTAGAGCAGATGTTATTTTGGTGTCTAGCCTGCAGGGCATGGGGTGGCTTACACCAGTGGGGAGAGATTTGGCTAGACCTATTTGCCACTGCTAAGAATATGCAATGTCAAAGTTTATGTATGTTGAAGATTCCACAAGTGCACTAGTTAGGAAATGCACCTAAGCCTTCCTGACACTACTTCCCCTGCCCAGAGTTCTGTAGAAGATCAAGAACGATCAGTCCATCCTAATTGACCCAAAGTGGGCCAACAGGGTGTGGTATTTGGAACTTCTAAATGTGAGCATCAGTTCTCAGATCAAACCACCACAAATAGTGGACATCTTGTCTCAGCAACAGAAGAGAGTCCTCCATCTGACCCTCCTCAGCTTAAACCTAACTGTGTGGGGGTTGAACAGCACCAATTGACTACATTTGAGTTGCTAACCAAAGTGGTGAGTTCATTCTTGCTGCCAGACCCCCTTCTACGAAATCTGTTGTGACATGTTCTTTGCTCTATCTGCATGGAACCCCTTTGTATTTTACGTATTTGAGTGCACATTTTTCACTTATAAACCCTTGTTGGATTTAGTATTAACCCCTTAACTGCTGAGACTTTTTCTTCCAGTGCTGAGCCCTTTTTTGGCTGTTTGGGGTACTTCATACGTAGGCTGTCATAAAGGTACCCAGGGCTTGTGGATTTCCCTAGAGGGTGCAGAGAAAATAGCAACAATTTAGCAAAATGTTGACTTTTGGGGGGAGAAATAGGGGAAGTGCTCTGCAAAAGTTTTTTTTGTTTTTTTTTTTTTCAGCTAAAAATTGCATCAACAAAATGCTTCCTGTGCTAAAGTTACTATATTCCCAGGTTTTAGGAACATGATGATCTGTATGGGAAAACATTTTTAGCACCACAATATTGGCATTTTTCTAAGAGGTAGCTTGTTTTTTCAAATTTTGTATTTTCAACCTGTTTCCGGCTTGTGGGGAAAACCAATCTGAAACCCCTGGATGATCCCAGTAAGCTATACATTTCTGAAAGTAGACAAAATTCTGAATTGCTCAAGGTTTCATTTTTGCAGATCCCTCAAGGTTTTCCTAAATACATTTCCTGTTGAAATAAAATATTGAAAATGAGTAGGAAAAGTAACAGCCAGTTGTGACATTTGCATCTTTAACTTCTTGCCACCGTGGCCAGTTTACAAAAGCAGTACACCATTACGTCTGCTAGACTCTTCTGTTTGCAGGCTCTCAGTAAAAAGTGGTACCTCACTTGTGTGGGTAGGCCTAGTGCGCACGACAGAAAGGGACCCTTATTGCAACAGACACAATTCCATTTAAAACTGATCCCTTTTTTGTGCAATGTGGGTAGCTGTGGATTTTGGGTCATAGCTCAGCCAGCAATAGGGAAACCTAGTACACCTGCACATTTTTTAAATTAGACACTATGGGGAATCTAGGATGGGATTATTTGCGTGGCTCTCACCAGTTTTTCCAACCTAGAAGCCCTTGCAAACCTCCTCTTTGACAAAGAACACACATTTTTGTTACATTTCCGTGAGGGAAAACATCTGTAATCTGTGGGAAGCCACAAATTTCCTATCAACAAGCATACCTCCAAATGTCCCTATGAAAATTGTACCTCACTTGTGTGATTAGACCTAGTGTCTGCAACAGAAAGGACCCAAAATGCAACATGGACACAACACATTTTTCCATTGAAAATGAACCCTTGTCTATGCAAAGTGCATAGTTGTGGATTTTGGGCCCTAGCTCGGCGGCACATTGGGAAACTTAGCAAAAGTGCACATTTGTGACTATTAGACACCCTGAGGAATCCATGGCATGGTGACTTGTCTGGTTCTCACCAGGTTTTCTTACCTAGAAGCCCATGCAAACCTCAAACTTTGTCTAAAAACATGCCTTTTACTCACATCTGTGCTGGAAAGTTGTGTACCCTGTGGAGATCCACAAATCTCGTACCACCTGGAGAGCCAACATATCTCCTGATAATAACAATACCCCACTTGTGTGGGTGGGCCAAGAGACTGGGTCACAGAATTCCCAAAAACGATACATGAAGAGATCGAGATAGCTGCTGTATTCAGGTCTGTACTCGGCCGCCACGCGCTGAAACCTACCAACCACAGACATTTTTGAAAACTAGACACCCAGGAATTCCAAGGTGGTGTTCCTTGCATGGATCCCACAAGGTGTTCTTACCCACAATGCTCTGCAAACCTCAAACATTGCCTAAAAACACACATTTTCTTTATAGTTCTGACACACAAATTTCCAGTATCTGCAAGGACTACCATTGACCCTTGTTTGATCCATTCTTGTTTTGGGCACCTGGCTCAGCTACACAAGTACGGTAGCATTTTTACTGGGACAATCGGGGAGGAGGGAAGCTGGGTGGTAGGAATGTTCTGGGTCCCTGCGGATTCCGGAAGTTTAAGTGTTGGAAAATGTGTTATTGGTAAGGGCAGGTAAGTACCTTCACTTAGCAATAGGCCACTAACCTCTACTTAGGTCCAGTTAGGTCTCAGTAAATTAAACCTAGCTCAACCCTTGGTAGTTTGGCAACGAGCAACAAGGCTTAACTTAGGAGACAAACCGTAAAGCATTCAAATATCACAAAACAGTAATTAAATAAAACACAGGAAACCGTTTTGAAAATCCAAAATCAATTTATAAAAATAGGAAATATTTTTAGCTTTAAAATGACACCTAAACAAATAAAATAGGATAAGGGGAACCAGAGATTTTTCAAGAATTCTTGCTTTCTAGCGCATAGAAACAAAAAGCGCCAATCTGGTCGCACCTCGACCGGGGCAAAGTCAAAATTTAAGGCCGACCACGATGTAGCCCCGCTCCGCTACAGCCCGCAGGCGGCCTCAGTCAAAAGTTTATCTTAGGGCTTAGTCGTTTTTCTGGAGATTTTCTTCAGCGGGACGAACCTGACAGTCCAATTCGACCTCCTGAACTCTTCCTCGGATAGGCGTCGCGGGAGCCCTCGGTGGAGATTTTTACCTTTGGACTTAGTCGTTTTTTCGAGGTGAAAATCCTTCAACCGGGGCAAACCTGAATCTTGATACAATGTCTTTGGAGCCCTGTTCGGATACACAGCCTGGGAGGTCCCGGTCAACTTCCTACATTCGGACTTAGTCACTTTTTTAGAGATTTTCTTCACTGGGACGAACCTGCAAGTCAGGCCAGGTCGCGGTTGAGGCAAGCCAGCTAGAGTTGCCGCAGCGGGTCGATCCCTCTATGGAGCTTTTTTCCAAAAGTTCGCCAAACTTCTGGATCTTCTTCCAGATGTTCTTTTAAGGTCCTTTTGAGGTCCACAGTTCACCACAAGGTTCCAGAAGCTCTGAGTTGCTCCTTGGGGGGTGCAGACTACAACTCCCAGAATGCACCTGGTGCAAACTCCTTTTTGGACACTGGACAGTGGTCAGCTGGTTGGTTTCTTCAGGAGTTGGTGCAGGGGACTCTGGTTAGCAAGTTTTCACCTGTAGCATACAGGGAGTCCCTCCTTGAACCAGTTGAAGCCAGGCAAAGTCCTTCTTATGTTGAAGCCCAAGGGTGCAGCTGGTGCAGTCCTCCAGTGTCCAGGTGCAGGCCAGGGGTCCAGCAGGGCAGTCCTTCTTCTGTAGTTCTTCCTTATTGGAATCTGATAGGGATCCGAGGTGTGGGTGTAGGTCTGCCAGTTTTAGCCTTGCTCCTGGATGAAAAACAGGGGGGTCCTGGTTCTCCAATCAGGGGCAGGGTCCTTCCCCCTATGATGACCACTTCCTGGGAAGTGTGGCAAAAATCAATCCCAGGGAGCAACATTCCTCAAACATTCATCATGGCTGAAAGTGATTTTTGGAGGTTACATCTGGCTGAGCCCACCAACTGGTGTGGCTAAAAATCCTAAGCACACCCCTCTCCTAATCTATTCAAGGGGGCACCTAATTGTCTGGGTTTGCAGGATGTGAGGGTGTCGCTGGGTTCCTCCAAATGTCCTTCCCTGCCTTTGAAGACCAGTTTGGCAGCACTCCTCCCTTCCCCATCTGCTGAGGGGAGATCTCCTCACCCAGGCACATCTTTGTGTTGAGCCAGGCCACTTCACACCTCATCAAGGCAGCCTGGCCAGGCTGCCAGAGGCTTGCCAATCAGAGCAAAGCAGTATAAACACTGCAGGGCTGAAGTTGGCAACTTTTCAGGTAAAGTTTAAAACTCTTTACCTGAACAAGTTATATTAAATCTAACAACTGGAAGTTGTGTTATGTTATGTTATGTTATGTTACTATGTTTTATATAGCGCCTATCTACTCGGAGGCTTCATAGTGCTATCAGATTAAATATTAACCAAGCTGGAGGGAAAGTGAGACCTCAAAAAAGAATGCTACCTTAAAATTAAAATAGCCTTGATTTGATGGCTTTCTGAAATTCTGTCTCTTGGCTCATCAGACGAATATTCAGCGGCAGAGAGTTCCAAAGTCTTGCACCCTGATACTTCAGGGATCTGCCTCCCCAAGTTATTCTTTTTACTTTAGGGAGCGCCACCAAGGCTTGTGGGAAGTTGTGGGATTTATTATAACAGTTTGATACCGAACTTGTGGTATCTGTTACTTAAGGGGATTTTTTTAATTAAAATAAAGTCTCCCCGTTCTAGCCTATGGAGGCCATTCACTACAATGAGGGGAAAAACAAATTTGGCTGTTTTACCTCACCAGGGCTTATAAAACTATTTTTATAAGGTCCCTGCTTATAGTTAAATGGCACCCAGCCCTAGGGGCACGTAAGGCACACCTTAGGGGAGACGTATATGTAAAAATAAGGTAGTTTAAGACTTTGGAACTACTTTTAATTCCAAAGTCGAATTTGCATTTAACTTTAATTTACAAGCAGCCAGAAAGGCAGGCCTGCCTTTAAAATGACACTGGGCACCTCAGCAGTGCACCTATGGGGGCACTACCTATGCTGGGGTCCCTAAACTTCCATGACCTACCATATACAAGGGACTTATAGGTTGGTTAAGTTTGCCAATTATAATTAGCCTAATTTGCATATCCACTTTACACAGAGCACTGGCCCTTGGACTTGTAATCAGTACCCAGGGCACTGTCAATAGTCAGTAACCACCAGTACCTGTCCAAAAAGTTTGGGTGTGACCAGAGCAAAAAGGAGGACTTTCCTACATTAAGTCACAGAAATGCAAGGAAAACCTGTGATTTTAGGTAAAGTTTGAAGTTTGCAAGCGTTGTGCGTAAGAAAATGTTGTGAGATCCACTCAAAACACACCACCGTAGACTCCCCCCAGGTGTCTAGTTAGTTTTCAGAAATGTCTGTTAGATTTCCCAAAGTGACAGGCACAACACCCAAAAGAATCAAATGTCTCCTTGCTTGCTGTAGCAGAAAGGCTTTAGGGGTGAGTCTAGAGGCCTGATGTTAGGATGGGCCGGACCTACCCCATTTTAAATCAAAAATATATACATGTTTATTCCTGTCATACAGTGGGTTTTCTGCCCTCCCCCCACCGTCTGCCCCTCAGGAGAGGGGGAAGAAAGACTGGTTTGTCCCTTTTGGGGTGTGGTCCGTGCCTAAGTGGAGTACCTGCATCCGTTTATTTTTTTCCCAAGTGCAAAATCCTTAGTGTCTAGTATGATTTCTACCCTCCTAGAGTTGGCAGATTTGGGGCAGCCCCAAGAATTTAAAGAGACACTTGTTGAGTCTTAGGCCTTCGGCCTAAGTGCTATTAAGTCTTGTGCTTGTTGACATATGAGCGAGCACAAGACTCAAAGGAATGTCGGGGAATAGAATGTGGATGACTGGGGAGGGACAGTTGGAAGAGAAGCTGGTATGGGAAGGCTGTTACTTGTATCGTCCTGCTCAATTCAAATAAACTTACCTTGGAACTATGACTTTGTATTGGCGACGAGCGTCAGGACGATCCTTCCATCCATGCATGCAGCTTTCAGAGGTTTGGACAGCCTTTACTTTTCAGGGTGAAGCGCCCTCGGCTGAAGGTGTGTTTCTTCCTTTCGGAGCCTGCCGTGTGAAGAACGTCTACTTGGTGTCCACACGCCATTGGTCTGTGTCGGTGGTGTCAGCGACCAGAGGCACTTTAGTTCGGGGGTGTGGACTCGAAGTCCGGGAGTCCTGAAAGCAAGGGGGTGCGAGATCTGTGTGCACGTGTCAGAGCAGCAGCGCGCGCACGTTGGAGCAGCACGTTTGCTGCTGTGGAAACCTACTGGACTGGGTTACTCTGCAGACGTCAGGGCAACTCTTCTGCGCTTCAAGGGATGAAATAGTGATCATGACTGAGGCCAGCCAGAAAGGGTTCGGTGCTGTTTTGTTGCAACGTAAACTTGGTAAGGATGAGCTGATTGCTTTTGCGTCGTGAAGTTTGAGAAGTGCTGAATCTACTTATTCAACCATGGAAAGAGAAGCCCTTGCGTGCTGGTGGGGGATTATGCACTTCAAAGCTTATTTGTGGGGCGTGCATTTTACGGTCAGGGTGGATCATAAATCTCTTGTGCAGTTGTTCTCTATTAGAGGTGCACAACATGGTACTCCCACAATAGCAAAATGGCAGTACAGATTACAAACAATTGATTATCACATTGAAAATGTGCCTGGAGCTAGGAATTTACTTGCAGATTGTCTTTCTCCTCTTCCTAGTGTGTGCATAAATAAGGAGGATGAAGAAGGGATCGAAGAGGTTGATGAATTGGTGTGCACCAGAGATTGCCACCTGGAAGGTGCTGTGACTGAAGGTGAGTGGAGGGAAGCGTGTGACAATAATGAACAGATAAGTGAAGTTAAACAAGGTATTCTTCAAGGGTGGTCTGAGTGGAAACCCAATGGAAAAGTAAGCGAGGCTTACAAACAAGTTTTTGGTGAGTTATCAGTTGTCAACAAATTTTAATGCGGTCTGATGTTCTAGTTGTCCCGGAGAGCATGTGGAGCAAGGTACTATCCCTGTCCCATGAAGGACATATAGAAATGCGGGCTATGAAGAGGAGAATCAGTGAGAATTTTTGGTGGGCAGGGGTAGATAAAAGTGTAGTACACGTTGTGAGAGATTGTTTAATGTGTGCAGTAAGTGATAAGTCTCAAGTCACGTTACCTATTCCTGTTGAGGTAGTAAGAGTGCCTAACAAACCGTGGAGCAAAATTGCTATGGATATTATTGGTCCTATAGTGCTCTCCAGTGGTGTGGTCGAATATGGTGTGGTATTAATTGATTTTTACAGCCGTTGGCCAGACCTCAAATTCATAAAGGTGCCAAATAAAAAAAAAAATCTCAAATTCCTAGAATCAGTTTTTGATGGGGAAGGAATCCCTGATGAAATTTTGACGGATAATGGCTGTCAGTTTACTTCAACTCAATTTGCTAGTTTTCTGGTACGCATGGGCATTAGGCTTGTCAAAACGTTGTTGTATCATCCCAGAAGCAATGGTCTTGTGGAACGATTCAATGGAGTCATTAAAGAGAATGTGAAATTAGCTAAGGCCAGTTTTTTATATTGCAAAGTAGAACTAAATAAATTGTTATGGGCTGTGCGTACTACTCTCAACGCAGATACCGGGGTGTCTCCATTTGTATTATTGAGAGGTAGGGTTCCAGCAACCAAATTAACAAGACAGTGGATGGGTGAGTTTGCCATTGATGGATGCATGATTAAAAGGATAAATGAAAGGAGAGAGCAAGCTTAGAATAAGTATAGAGGAACCGAGAAAGACAATTTGTGTGAAGGTGGTAGATTGTGTAAAGGTTAAGAGTGCACGTATCATTCAGAAAGGAGAGTCAAGATTTTCTGCACCCAAGGTAGTTGAGAAAGTTTGCAACAATGCAGTTAGATCGAGTGATGGAAATGGGTGGAATAAGGAAAAGTTGTCAATAGCTCATGAGGTGGAACTTAAGAATACAAAAACATTTAAGTACTAGCAACGTCGAGATTGTGGAAGACAAGATGGAAGGTCTAAAACCAAGAGCATCTTCAAGTGATAAGAAGTTGCCTAACAAATATCGAGATTATGAGTTTTTTACTTAACTTGTTTCTTAGTGTGGCATTGGAGTTTCAATTCAATGTTTCTTTTTCAAAATGAATTTTCCCACTCATATGAATTTTCTTATGTTGTTTTTAATGTCTTTTATTATTCTGTCATTGTTGATTCTTTATGATCCTACATTGTGTTCATTGTCATGTTAAGGGGGAAGATGTGTTGGGTTGTAGGCCTTCAGCCTATGTTCTATTGAGTCACATGCTTGTTGACATATGAGCGAGCACGAGACTCAACAAAATGTCAGGGAATAGAATGTGGATGACTGGAGAGGGACAGTTGGAAGAGAAGCTGGTGTGGGAAGGCTGTTACTTGTATCCCCCTGCTTAATTCAAATAAACTTACCTTGGAGCAACAACTTTGTAACACTCTCTGTTAAAACACCCACAATCTGCCACTGGAGATAAAACTGCTGATTTGCTACCTAAAATGGTAGAGGTAGTTCAGGAACACAACCCTGACAAGCAAGTCTTTACACTATCTTACAGATCACCTGTGCAGGTTCTTGGGATAGAAGGCATACACTATAATCCTGACACCTCTTACTGGTGTGAAGAACAGCAGGAAAGTGTTGAATGAAAGAATGTGAGGGAAACTGCATGTGTTAATCAAGAATGTGTATTATTATTTGAGTGCTGAGCAAGTAATCTGTGGTCATAGTCATATATGTACACTGATAACCTTTGAACTGATTTTGCTATGACTTGTTAAACTGTGTTCACTTGGCTTATGCTAATTGGGTCTCAGTGCCATCTTGTCCAAAATGGATATCACTTTCATAGTTTATTTATGCTGCACGTAGTAGCAAGTCACCTTTGTTTATTTCTGAATCACACTTTTCTTGAAAAAGACTCTTTGACATGGGTTCACCAATACATTAAGGATTATCTGCTTGTATGCAGTATTGCATTCATTCACAATTTTCACAATTGTTTATGTAACTAGTTTGCTTTGACACCTCTGGGTGAGATTATTTCAATCCATATTCATATTGTGGGTTATTGATGAGGTGGAAGGGCTGTATGAAGATTTTAAATTCTATATTCTGATTTCTTGTAAATGTATTTCTTTGCTCACACAACAATAATCTACAATTTTCATACTTTTCTACGAGAACATTTCCTATATAAAACCTCAAATGTGGGAGGGACCCAGAGACATTTCCTTTACTACATCATGACAGAGGTGCAGCAACTGGGAGCTTCTTCCTCCAACCGCCTGCTCCCCTTTAATGAAGCCCTCACTGATGTCTTTTTGGTTACCTGTGCAAACCCAGCACAGGGGCTCCTGTGAACAGGATAATTGCCCTCTGCCATAGCCTGCACTTGGGGTCCAAACTTCCTCACCCAACACCCTACCCCGGAGAGCTTGGTGGTCCAAACTTCTACCTCCCATGGCACATTTCCTGACACTCCCTCAGATCGGGAATCCAAGAGGCTGAAAACCTTTGGCAAGAAAATCTGTTTTTCCACCAGCCATGCATTGCAGTCAGTGAACACTGCATGCTTATTGGTACTCTATTCCCACATATTGTGGGACACGGTTACGCAAGTGCTACCACAGGTCCTGAAGGAGGCCCTGGCCGTTCTCCCAAGCAGTCAAGGATGGGAGAGATGCAGCAAAGTTCACAATTAGATGTGTTTTTGACACAACTGAGGCACTGGGCAGAGGGGTTTCTATGACAGTGGCACTTAGACAAAAACACCTGGCTGAAAAAGGGGATGTCCAAGTTTCCCTATTGGACATGCCCTTTGATGACAAGGCTGTCTCTGCGCTGGAGTGCTTTAGGGACTTGCGGGCTATGGCCAAGTCCTTGCCCCTCTCAGCTGCCCCATGCCCTTGTCTGCCTTTTGCCCCTTTCATGGCTATGGAAAGGGCATTCAACTGCACCAAACCTTTCCCAGCCACCCTCCCACGCAGACTTCCCAGACTCCGCATGTGCAAAGGTGCAGTTTCTACTGACCCTATGGGTCAAGTGGCCAGTGGTCTGTTCCAACCATCACCACCACCCCGGCAGCTGCAGCCTCCAAACCCTCCTAATCTTGCCCTACTACATCATGGACCCAAGTGGGGTGAAGAATCTGCCATGATCTCCACCACTGGCAGTCCATAACATTGGACAGGTGGGATCTACAGATCATTTGGAGGAGATATTTTTGCTCCTTCCCCATGCCTCCATCTCACAACTCCACGAGGAAGCCACAGCTCTCTTGGTTAAGAGAAACATAGAGAGGGTTCCTATGTCAGAAGTAGGCAGTGGTTGCTACTCCTGCTACTGTCAGATATCCCTAAAAGAGCAAGGGTCTTTGTCTTATCCCAGATCTAAGCATCCTCAATCTCTTCCTTAAAAAGGCGAAATTCAAGATGCACACTTTGGGTCAGGATCTGACTGCCTTGTACCCAGGTGACTGAATGGTAGTGTTGGACATGCAAGATATCTATTTTCAGATCCCTAGTCCTGCCTGCCCTGACCATTGGCGCCACCTAAGGTTTACGGTAGAACAAGAGCATTTTCAGTTCACTGTGCTCCCCTTTGGCCTTACCAGCTCCCCTCAGGTGTTCACCAAGATAATGGCAGTGGTTGCCAGCTCATCTGTGGACATCAGGGGTGCCAGTCTTCCCCTGTCTAAACGACTGGCTGTTGAAGGCGGGCTCGCCCCTGGCTGACGTCTCCCTCCTCCAGACTACAGTGAACATCCTGCATTCACTGTGGTTCGCTATAAACTTGCTGAAGTCACACCTGACTCCCTCTTAGATGCTCTCTTTCATCAGAGATGTTCTGGACATAGTGCAGTTTCTGGCTTATTCTCCCGAGCAGCAAGTCCAGGGTATTCAGATTATGATACCGATGTTTCAGCTTCTATCCTGGATTGCAGTGAGACTGACTATGAGGCTGCTGGGCCTCATGGACACCTGCACTTCACTGGTGACACATGCCAGATGGCATATGTAGGCTATGCAGTGGGACCTGAAATTCCAGTTGGCGCAGCATCAGGGGAATCTCTCTCTAACATGGTCCAGATCGATGAGGGAACTGCAAAAGACCTGCAGTTGTGGCTAACGAACCACAATTGGATCAGAAGCAGACCCCTCTCGCTTCCGCAACCAGATCTCACATTAGATACAGATGCCTCACTCCTGCGATGGGACAGCCACCTGAGGAAGGTGGAGATTAGAGGACTCCGCTCTCTTGTGGAATCTGGTCTCCACATAAACATTCTGGAGCTCCATGTGATCCAGCTTGCATTTAAATCCTTTCTGCCCTCCATTAAGGGAAGGCTAATGCAGGTGTTGACGGACAACACTGCTGCCATGTGTTGCTGCAACAAGCAAGGTGGGTAGAATTGTGGACCCTTTGTCAAGATGCTCGGCATCTCTGGACATGGCTGGAACAGCAAGGCATATCACTGGTGGTTTAACATCTCACAGGTTCACTGGACTGCAGAGCAGACAAACTCTGCTGTCGATGCCTAAGAGATCACAGATGGCATCTCCATCCAGAGGTGGTGCAAAGCCTCCTTCAGCAGTCAGGAGAGCCTTGGTTAGGTCAGTTTGCCTCCGGCGATAACATGCTATGTCAGCAGTTCTGTGCACTGGAGTTTCCAAAGGGGCTGTCCCTTGGAGATGCTTTTTCTCTCAAGTGTAACTCAGGTTTGCTGTACACCCTTCGGCCTATACCACTCCTGCCCAGAGTTCTCAAGAAGATCAGGAACAACCAGGCATCCTTGTGGATCCGGACTGGGCACAGAGAGTCTGGTATTCTGAGCTTCTGAACATGTGTCGATCATCCAATCAGGCTGCCCCTTCAGGAGGATATTCTGTTGTAGCAGCAAAGGAGGGTGCTCCACCCGAACTTGTCAACTCTCCTCCTTCTTATGTGGAGAGGACAGTTGACAGCTTACAACCTTCTTCCTGCAGTCTGCAATGTTAGTAAATTGACCCTTTTTCTGCTTCCCTTTTCGACTTTCTTCTTTTTATATTTTCTCTTGCCCAGCAGGGCTCTGCTTTGGGCACTCTAAAGGGTTACCTTACTGCTCTGTCTGCCTTCTTGCGGCTGCCTGACCAACCCTCTCTATTTAAATTTCTTATTTTAAATAGATTTCTAAAGGGTCTTGCACATATGTTCCCCCTTCTATTACTATGCCTCAGTGAGACTTTAATCTGGTCCTCACATTATTAATATGTCCTCCTTTCTAGCCTCTTCACAACTGTCCCCACAGGCTGCACACCATAAAAACAGCTTTTCTTGTGCCTATCACATCTGCCTGGAGGGTGAGTGAGCTGCAGGCTTTATAATCCAACCCCCCATCCTTATCCATCTTTCTAGGCAACTGATGCTTCGCACTAGGGCCTCTTTCCTACCAAAAGTGTGGGCCAATCTGTCACCTTGCCCACTATCTATGCTCCTTCACAGCCCTCTAAAGAAGAGGAGCGACTCCACCGTTCAGACCCAAAAAGTGTTGTCATTCTACCTTAACCGCACATGCATTCTGGGTGGGTGACCAACTCTTCGTGGGGTTTGTTGGGACAAAGAAAGGTCAGGCAGTGCAGAAACAGACCATCTCTTGATGGGGTGTTCAGTGCATCAAAATTTACTATGCATTTGCAAAGAAGCAATCCCCTGAGTGCTTGCGGGCTCATTCCACCAGAGCCAAAGATGCGGTCACTGCGTTAGCATGTGGAGCCACAGTCCTGGATATCTGCCAAGCAGCAACGTGGGCTTCACTGCACACGTTTACCAAACACTACTACCTGGACAGTCGGGTCTGCATGGATGGACATTTTGCCTGTTCGGTCCTGCAGGACCTCCTAGTTTAAATTTCCAGGTATGGTATTGCTTGGATATCTATTCAAAGGTAAGGAATCTGCAGCTAGAAGTCTATCAGATGAACAAGTTACGTACCTTTGGTAACCCATTATCTGGTAGATACAATATCTAACCGCAGATTCGTTACTGACCCACCCATCCTCCCCGCTCTGCGGATAGATTTCTAGGGTTTTGGATGGCCCCTTTCAGGTCCTAGTTTGAACACACCAGTGTCTGTGCACTTCATGGATTAGAGCTCCTGGCACGGAAAGTCGGGAAAAGTAACAGACATCAGCGTGCCGAGGTGGTGCCTAAATAGGTGACGCAGACGTCACTTCTGGCGATGAACCGACCGACTCCACCCGACCAGCACGCAGGAGTACTGCTCATGAAACATCTTCCAGATCCAGTCTGATGCCTAGGAACTTCAAACGTAAGGAATCTGGGGCTAGATATTTTCTCTACCAGAAAATGCATTACCATAGGTACGTAAATTGTTCATTGGGACTATTTCTACCTCTTTGAATTTCTTTTTGTTTTTAATCTGGTTGATGGGGCCATTATTTTTATATTAAGGTGTGCTTTTTATTTCTGAGTGCAGACTGGACTGTTTTCACCAACTTCATGTATGAGACCTGTGTTTCAATATGTCAACTCTTTTTTGGCTATTATATTGAATATTCTGTTGGAACACCAACCTGTTTATTTCTCGGAACTAATTTGACCGGTCAGAGAGCATCAAGCGTGTTTGCAGTGTTCTGCAATTGCCCATCATTCAAGCTGCATTCTTTGAATCGTCACTTGTGCTGACACGTGTGGACTTGTGTGGGACTGCTAATCTCACCATTTTCAGATGCATTCAGTATCACTTCGCAAAGTGATCCAACTGCGGCAGCTGCACCTTCGACTCCGCATTTGACGCCGCATTCAACTTCGATTTATGTGGCTTTAATCATCAGTTGCTTGCTGGCACCATCATACTATCTAATTTGCGAGTGCCAGTATTACTGCAGTTTGTTCCAACATTTCCAACCTGACTCATGAGCAATGTCGTCTCCACCTCTGGGTTCTCTCTTCAGTGCTGCAGTTATGACATTTTTCATTCCTTTCAGATTGAAAGGAACTCAATGAAATAACAAAGTTTGCTGTTTGTATTGCAGTCTTAAGCCAGATTTTAAACCCCTTTGGTTTATTTTTTTAAATTTTTTATATAGTGCCACATAGTTGAGTTTGGTTCATCAATGTGTATATCTATGCATGTAGACCTATGTTAATCAGAATTGTTGCTCTATCGTGCTTTGCTTTTTTATAATGTGCCCCAGTGACTTTTATATGTTCATGTTTTTGAGTGCACCTTTTTCATTTATAAACAGATTTTTAGTAATCATTAAGTGAATATGTACAACATGTAAAGTTTTGCTTTTTTAGATTGATAGTGTGTCAAATCATATTTATTAAAGTGATTTATAATGTGTAATAGAATCTAGTGAATATGTAACAGAATATGAGGATTTTTGCACTTTATATCATTCATCATAGGGTCTAGTTGTTTCACAATAATCAGAAAAGTGTATTTATGTCTGAAAAGATTAGGATGAAAGGCATTTTTGCTTTTCCTGAGTGCTTTGTGCAAGCTGTGCTTCAAACATCTTTGCAGAGGCCCGTCGGCTTCTCAGAGCCATGCAGTAATCAGTTTGGGAATGCCTAACTAATACAGAAAGCGAGCGTCTCAAAACAGCACTTGACCGGCCACAGTTATGTTTTTCAGATAACGTAAGCTCACAAAAGGCCACCTTAGAAACTTAGATGTGCACTTTGGTGCGAAGAAAGTTTGACAAGGGGCTAGAAAGGAGGGGTTGGTTACTGAAGACTTGTTTCTTCATTTAATGCTTGCATTCATTGAATACTTTCAACAGTGTTACAGTTCTTCTTCGTTATATTGTGTACTAATCTCTTTCATTGGCACTGTTTTGTTTGTTTGTAAAGTTACATCTATTATATAATCAGCACTGTTAGGATATTCATTTTTAATAGAGCATTTGAAAAGTATAGTGTGGATTTCTTGTAGGTATTAATGTATAGTGAAACGTTTCAGAATGCACTAATACAACAAATAACACCATGTGCACCATGCTCAAGTAAAGCAAAGGAGGTTTGCAGTTTTCAGTCTGCCTGATTACCTGTCTCAGATTGGTAAATTGCCTCAATTTGTACTTTGTCAGAGTTTAGGCTTTCAAAATGTGGACGTATTTGCTTAGAAAGTTGCAAAAACATATCAATCTATGCTGGGTGTGGGGAGATATTGCTTGTGCCGTTTGGTGTACAAAACATGGACCCTTACAATCTATGCAGGCCGATGTTCTGATGAGACTTTCTAAAGCACAGCAAGGCCTTGCAGTGGGCACTGTAAAATGTTATTTGTGAGACACTTCTGCATTTGCCCAACCAGCCATTGTTGTTTTAGTTGTGATGTGTTCATTAAACCACTCATTTCCATGTAATCCACTTGATACCACAGTAGGACCTTAAGTTGGATTTGACATTTCTTGTGTATATGCCCTTCAAGCCTGTGCATAGTTCCTTGCTGTTTCTAAAGGTATAGCACACCATCCACTAGTTTCTGTTTGGGAAGGATTCAGTTGTGTAGTTAGGCTACGTTCTTTTCTCCGAAGGAATAGCCATGAACAAGGTTCAAGCCATTTTTTATTGGCCTATTCCTTCTAAAGTTAAGTGAACGCTAAGCTTTTAAGGTCTGGCAAATTATTATGGGAAATTTATTAAGAATGCCTCCAAAGAAGTTTCTCAGATCACAGACCTAAAATCACAATTCCACAGTATCCTTTGAAAGGCTGACAGGAAGACTTTGAGACCGTATTCTGCAACAAACCGATGCCTCTAAGCCATTCATCCTTGAGACCAATGCTTCTGACTTAGCTTTGTGAGCTGTGCTGATTCAAGTTGGTACAGGTGGTGAAGAGCATTTCAATCACATTTTTGTCACACAAATTCTCTCTAGCTGTAAGAAGGTATTCCATTCTGGCAAAGGAATGTATTGCTCTAAAATGAGATTTTTATTGAGGGGCGACTTTTTTTTGTTTTTTTTACTTGGGGCCCAATTTCGAGTAATGGTTCGTGATGATCACATAAATCTTAAAGTTCTCGAATAGGCGAAATGGCAAAATAGTATACTAGCCTGCTGGAGATTTTTTTTTTTTAACAATTAGTTTTTTTACTCACATACATCCCCTTGATCAAGTAATGTTATCGTAGATTTCTTATCCAGATGGTATCAAGTACAAACGGTATCAACACTGTTGTTTTCCTCAATAACTTCTACTTTTCTAGAATCCATTCCCCGGGACACAAGAGAGTGAATCTCCTCCACCTGGAATTTTTTTTCTTGATTTCAGCTAAAAAATATAAGTGGCCTTATTTTCGTTCAAAGCCATGACTTATTGATCTCTAGGAATCAGACGGAGAAGCGTCACTGAAGATTTGACCAAAAGGAAATTCTGCTGGCGATCTCTTTACCGTCATGTTACAAAATTTGTCAAATCTTGTGTGGTCTGTGCTCAAAATAAATCTGAAACAAAGGAAAGTGGAATTATTTTTTATTTTATTTTTTTAAATCTTTTTATTCAAAGTTTTGGTATTTGCAATCAATACACATTATCTGCAGTAAGAGATAGCCAGGGACGCAGCCTTGAGTACATTCAGCATAACCCAAGTGTGCATTATCCCAAAGGTACATAAACCAGTTAATAACAAGCAAGACAGTCAAAGCAGCATTCCGGCACTGAAGGTCTACATGTACCCCTGGCCCTTGTGGCATGCAGCAATGCAGAATAGTAGTCAGACCGAAGTGGCACCAAAGAAAGTGGAATTATTGTTGACACTTGAATTTACCTCCAAACCTTGAGTAGCATTTACTAAATTTATAATGGATTTACTTCCATCTAAAAATTGCACTACTATAGTGACAGAAGTTATTTATTAACAAAAATGCCTCACTTTTCAGTCCTTCCCAGATTGCCAACTGCATCAGGAATGGCTGATGTTCTCTGATATATTCAGACTCAATTGGTTACATTTCAAAATTATCTCAAACAGAGGGCCTCAACACGTCTCAAAAGTTTCAAAATCTCAATGCCATAATCATGGTATTCAGTGAACTGTAACTTCTGAATTTCACCCTCAGTGGAATGGGCAAACTGAAGTTAAATCGAACTCTTGAAGAGTTCAGAAAATGCTACATTTCTGTTGTGTCTCACAAATGGAAAACTCCTCTACTTTCAGGAGAGTGTGCCTACAATAACTTTATTCATATTTCCACTTGTTTCTTCCTAGTTTTTGACCTAACTGGGTTCCATTCGCGAACCTTTCCAGATTCCTTGGAAACTGATGACTTGGTACCTGTGGTTCAAGTTCATTTCAACTGTTAAAGTCCAGAGAAAAGCCAATTCAGTCTGCAGACCTCAAAACTAAAAGAACGACTACAGGGCAATCAACATAGGTGACCAGATCCTTCTTACAAAGCAGGGGACAGGGTTTGTAGGTACTCCACAATTCCTCACTGAATCAGTAGCCCTAAACTCTTGCCTAGGTTTTTTGGTCCTTTCAAAATTTTCATGATCATTAGTCCTGTCGTACAACTGAAGCTTTCCTTATGGAGGGTTGGGTCTTCCTTTCAAAACCTTATCTTTGTTATAAAGGTTCTCAGAGAAAAAAGAAAACAGCTTCCATTTGTGTCATTGGACAACCTGAATACAGTATAAGGTTCAGGAGATTGTGGCTCCTGGCATATCAAAGGGAAACTTAAATATCTTATTGATTGGAAGGGGTATAATTCTTGTGACTGCTCTTAGGAGTCAGTAGAACAGGTTTGTGCTCTCTTTTTGATTACAAATTTCGTTTTAAAAATTCCCCCATAAACCAGGATCTCCTAAGAGGTGGCAGAATGTAAGCGTTTCCTCTTACCTGATTCACTAAAGCTGGACTTGGCCTCAAAGGTGTCTCTCCTCCGTGGACTCCTGCCCGAACAATGGCTTACCCTAATTCTGGGATGCTACCGTGCCTACGCTGGCCTTTGTGTGTCTTGGCTCAATTGAGCCAGAGTGGGGAATTGTGGGGGCATTCTCCTGCTTTGTTTTCAGTGAGAGTTTGCACGCACCAAGAAGACCCTACACCTGGTGCAAAGATCCGCTCTTGCTATCAACCTCATCAGTAGTATCAATGATGTAATGTACCTCCTTGCTAGTCAAGAAAGAAGGCATAACTATGGGCCTTATTTAGAGCATGGCAGATGCGCCACTTTTGCTCTGCTACGGCGAAACATGATTGTTTGGCATGGTGGCAGATGACTGTCTATTGAATATTAGGTATTGGGCTGCAGTCTACCAACTCTTGGAGCTGAGTAGCGTCCGTTAGCAGTTTTGCACTTTCCAGTCGATGGTTTCACTTTCCTCTGATGGAAGTCATACATCTGTCAAGAACTACCATATCTTGAGTAACTCGTTGCTGTAATGCAGTTGACTGAATTAGTGAACTTCCTGTCTTCTGTAGTGTATTTTCCTTAGTTTTCCAGCTCTTCGCTCTGCTCCTTGGCCTGGGCAGTTGGAAGGTTTTTCTGCTCTCCAGTTTTTCTCTTAGTACTGATATTGTTTTCAAGAGGAATTCTAGACATTCAGTTTAATTCTGGAGTCTGGGTTTGTGTCTGGAGCTAGACAGCAGTTCCTATGTACCAACAGTACTCTACAGCCATTGCCAAGAAGAACTTCTCTTGATACAGAACTCCAGTAGCTATCCAGTTATGACAATGGTGGGAAAAGGTGTCTGTCATGGAACCAGCAGGGAGCCATTGTAATGCTGTTAACAAGAGAAATGATTACTTGTCTTGCTTCAAAACCTGAGTCAGAGCCATTTTTTTTATAGTAAGCTTTCTTGCAGCAGTATCATTTCCATTGATGTGGGTTCTGTCACCCAAATCCTGGGTCAGAGCCATTTTTGTATAGTACAATTTCTTGCAGTGTATAATTTCCATTGATGTGGGTTCTTTAGTAGTTCATAATAAATAATAGTTGCAGAGGTTGCTTTTGTTTTTACCGCCGCATCAGGCCCTCTTGCTGAAGCTGCCAACTTATTGCACCATTTGATTCATCATTTGATGTAGTGTGCACTTGATGTAAAGCTGAAGACACAGCACTCTCCTCAATCCCTGAAATGGAATTAAAGATTTTTTGGGTTGGTTCCTCTAGAGTAGGGAGGGCATGCATTGGTGTAGATGGAGGTCTGCTGAACAGAATCCGCCACATAGTGCTTTTTGTTGTGAACAATGAACAGTTCCCATTATTCTATGCACCACGAAATGGCAGCAAGATCACTTTCTCAGTGCCTTATGCACCAAGAACTGAAACGGGTGGTCTGTATGATGGTCAAAAGACATGCTTGCGAGGGATCTTTTTCTGAACTAACTCTCCCTCTTTAATAACTTTCTCTTTGTCTGTAGGAGAGTCAGAGTTCACCATGTTGGACTATTTAGTTCTAATTTCTGGAACAATTTGCAATAGAGTCAACCATGAAAGAGGGTCAGGCAATTTGAATCATAATTTGCCACCTTTCCAGGGAAATCAATATCCGGTACATACATTGGTATCCAGTACCCTACCGGTCAAGGCTTGGTTAAGCATACCACTGGCTCACGGTGGAATGGAGTGCAAGTATAGCAGTTGTAATCTCAGAGCAGACATAGCATGCATAAGGATCTTAGTGGTGAATGCAACACCATTATATGAATGAAAGGTCTGAAGTGCTCCCATTGCTACTAGGTACTGCAAGTCTTTTAAGATGGCTTGAGCAGTGGCAGTCCTTTGAGGCCAAACTCAAAGTACTCTAGAGCAGAAGTCGACCTCAACCAATTTATATTTATATTGATTAGCACCCGGTAAGTACCAAAATGATTGTGGAAAATTACTTTGAATGGTTTGTTGGAGATGGTAAGGAGAGTAGGCGCTGGTCTTACAATAGTGAATGCTTTATTTGTTGAGAAATGTTATATTCCTGTACATATTGTTTCTAAGCCTTGATAAGTTTGGCCACCAGTAATGTTGCTGGAGAGTTGATATAGTAGCGTTGATGCTAGCACAGGCAGAAGGTATCCCTTCATGCGCTGCCCTTACTAAATCTAGCTGCATGTGTTTTTGGCTTTGCATTTAAAACTTTTATACCTAAAAAAACGAACATGTATTATTCAAAAGGGGATATCTAAAATTGAAAATATATTGAGTATATCAACAGACAACAAGAAAATATTGTACTGGGATAACCTACCAGTAGACAAATGTTGGGTTTTGGTTGTAAGGAGTAAAGCAGCACCAGTTAGTTGATTCCAACACAATGTTGTCAGAGACTTTCACAAGGTGCTAAAACAAAACAGAAACATTTGCAGAAGCCCTGCCACTACGAGGACAAGAATGTAGGAAAAATATGCATCTGTTTGTTTCTGATCACAATGATTGTTCACCAGTATCCCAAGAGCTTACCTGCTTCTTTCATGGCAACGTGACGTACATGGTTTACTGTAGCCTGTTAGCCACAATGCAGCCATAGTAGCCAGTGCCTGCATTATCTGCAAAAGGCACTGTGCTTCCTCTGACAAATGGAAGGGCTCTGAGGTTTCTTTATAAATGTTTGCAATAAACGCACCATTGCTCTGAAGCTGCTCATTCATTAACAACAGTATCCCACTATTGCCACAAATGTGCACAGCAGAGAGATGGTCGCCAGGCAGTTTAACATAAGGATAGTTCCTGTCCGATCAGATGATGCTCACAAGCAGAAATATTGTGATGTGGGTATCACAACCAAGAGCGACAACATTTCTCATTAGAAACTATGGGTACTTTGTTGGCCAATTCTGTTTAAAAAAATATATATATATAGGGAATCTACTTGGCACTGCTTCATAGTAACACATACAGTCAACAAATCAATAATGTACTGCACTAAGCTGGAACTTTCAGGGAAGACCAAGGTGTCCAAATCTTTAGTCAAAGCTTAGGAAAAAAATGGGGAAACTAAAACCCTGATAAGGTCTCTAGCACATTTATTGAAACAACTGGGTTGTAGCTACCATACAGAAAAATATGGTGGTGGGTTATGACTGCGAGTGAGGAGGTCTGGGAATAACCACATTATTGAACTATGTACATCTTGCACATATTGGTACACATTGGTCTTGCCCACTATTTTATAGCAAACATGATTGCCACAGCAACTAATAGTAGGCACAAGAATTCCCTATTTAATGAGCTCAGCGATCACAGGTCGAATTTCAGCTTCAAGAAGGAGAGAGTATTGTGCAATGCGGGGGAACTCTTTAAAGGGTATGCCTTAGTATTCACAGGTTCAAATATTGATATATATATATCCAACATCGTTTGCAGTTGAGAATGATACCTTGAATGGACCTCATCAAGCAGTTTATTCACTTCTCTAATCTGCCAAATTTTCAGTGCCCTCTTTCCAGTAAAACTGCATACAGGAAGTGTTTGTTCAGCATAGCCAGCCTTCTTTGCCACATTGTTAAGTGCAACAATAATGCTCCATGGTTCAGTGATGACTTGTGTGCCCTAAAGTTCACAGTAAGACTCTCAAAAAGAATATATTGTTCACATCACGATCTAAAGTAAAGGTCTCCAGCAGGTAGTTTAGAAGCCACTGGTAGCTCACCAGTGCCCTGGAAGTATCTCACTAAAGAGCCACCTAGCACAGTTTTAGCATGGAATGCCTGTGTTCCAGTTCAGGGAGGACCGGACCTGGCAGTTATGGCTGGACTGTTCCCGTTGGAGCAGGATCACAACTGATTTGCATATGGCTGGGTCCAAACTGAGGTGGCATTCTGTGAAAAATAACGATGGAGTAGGATGCGGCCTGATTCATTACCAGTGCCTGAGATTAATTCAAGCATACCATCCATCTTTTTTTTCTGATAAACAGATTTTATGGGGTTTATCATGAAAAGATACAAAGAAGGCATTGCAGTATGCAGCAGAAAGACACAGGAACATCAGTCTTAATGCTACTCACAAGTTCCGTCTCAAATACACTACCTCTGCCCCCTCAACTTCCATATTTCAGTCAGCCATGATCGATGTGTCATCCAGTTGAACAGTTAAACCCAAATATTCCCACCATTTACCCCAAAATTTAGAGAATTTCTTAGAGCACCCAAGAGCCTTATAAATCTATTTCCCCTGTCTGGCGCACCAATCCATAAAAACACGCTATTGATTCATCCTCGGTGGCTCAGGACATTTCCATAATAAAGCAATGTCATCCTTTTTTATTTTTTTTAAATATATTTTTATTCAGTTTTTTATCAAAAACACACTTATCATCCCACCTGTTAGACCTAACATGCTTAGGGTGGTCACCCCTAACTTATTGCCTGCCTCCCTCCACTTTTTGGACACTGTTTTTTGCTGGTTTTAGGACTCTGCACACTTTACCACTGCTAACCAGTGCTAAAGTGCATATGCTCTCTCCTTTTAAACATGATGCCATTGGATCATACCCAGTCGGAGTATTAAATCTAATTGTAAGTCCCTAATAAAATGCACTATATGTGCCCAGGGCCTGTAGATTAAATGCTAATAGTGGGCCTGCAGCACTGATTGTGCCACCCACTTACGTAGTCCCATGTCTCACGCCTGCCATTGCAAGGCCTGTGTGTGCAGTTTCACTGCCAATTCGACGTAGCGTTTAAAAGTACTTGCTAAGCCTAAAACTCCCCTTTTTCTACATATAAGTCACCCCTAAGGTAGGCCCTAGGTAACACCTAGGGCAGGGTGGTGTGTAGACAAAAGGAAGGACATGTACCTGTGTAGTCTACTTGTCCTGTTAATGTATAACTCCTACAATTCGTTTTGCACTGCTGTGAGGCCTGCTCCTTTCATAGGCTAACATTAGGGCTGCCCTCACATTCTGTTTGAGTGGTAGCTGCTGATCTAAGAGGAGTAGGAAGGTCATATTTAGTATGGCCAGAATGGTAATACAAAATCCTGCTTATTGGTGAGGTTGGATTTAATATTACTATTTTAGAAATGCCACTTTTAGAAAGTGGGCATTTCTCTGCACTTAAATCCTTCTGTGCCTTACAGTCCATGTCTGGCTAGGTTCAGTTGACAGCCCCCTTGTGCATTCACTCAGACAAACGTCAAACACAGGATGCTCAGCCTCACTTGCATATATCTGCATATTGAATAGGTCTTCCTGGCCTGGGAGGGTGGAGGGCCTGATACTTACACGTCAAAGGACAGTAGCCTGCCCTCACACGAAGGACTGCCACACCCCCTACTGGGACCCTGGCAGACAGAATAGAACTGAAAGGGGACCTTGTGCACTTCTAAGCCACTCTTTGAAGTCTCCCCCACTTCAAAGGCCCATTTGGGTATTTAAACAGGGCCTCTGCCCCACCAGCTCAGGCACTTCCTGGAAAAGAGAACATGAACCAGAACCTGCAATCTGCAATCTGCCAAGAAGAACTGCCCGGCTGCCCAAAGGACTCATCTGACTGATTTCTGAGAAGGACTCCGGCCTTGCTGTTGCCTTGCTGCTCTCTAGCTGTGCTGAGAAGTGCTCTCCAACGGCTTGGATAGAGCTTGCCTCCTGTTCCCTGAAGTCTCAGGACCAAAAAGACTTCATTCCTGCAAGAAGAACTCCCTTTGTGGCGAAAATCGATGCACAGCCTGCATCGTGGTGAGAAAATCACTGCATGCCGAAACGGAACGACACAGCCTGACTTCGCAAGGAGAAGATCGAAGTAGCACCAGTGTAGCGACTAGAAATTTGACGTGTGGCCCAATGGATCGATGTAAAACCGAGCTGGAACGACGCGGCCCGACTTCCTGAGCGAGATTGTTGCAGCACCTGCCGTGCGGTGAAATTTCCACGCAACGTCCACCGGATCGATGAAGCCCCTGTGACTTTGTCCTGCCAGTGCCGGATTTCAACACATCATCCCCAGGGCGTCCGAAAACCCCGAAACCCAAAGAGGATCCGAGAACGAGAGGCGGAAATTGATGCAAAGCCTTCTCTGCGTGAACAATAAATGACGCATCATCATGTGCGGCCTGAGAAATCGACGCACACCTACATGTTTTACACGCATCTCCTCCTCTGCGGTTCCTTGCAGAGATTTTGACCGTAAACCAGGTACTTTATGTTTGCAAGAGACATTTGTTGCTTTTAAGAGACTAAAGACACTTTATATAATTTTTACAGTGATATTTCAAAATATACTTGTTGCATCTTAATCGTTTTGACCTGCCTCTTACCAGATAAATATTATATATTTTTCTAAACACTGTGTGGTGTATTTTTGTGGTGTTATTGTATGATTTATTGCACAAATACTTTACACATTGCCTTCTAAGCTAAGCCTGACTGCTCAGTGCCAAGCTACCAGAGCGGTGGGCACAGGATAATTTGGATTGTGTGTGACTTACCCTGACTAGAGTGAGGGTCCTTGCTTGGACAGGGGGTAACCTGACTGCCAACCAAAGACCCCATTTCTAACATTGGTGATCAGCGGTGAGGATAGGGCTTCTAATTGTGCAATGACATACAGTAGCTAAGTGTTCACTACCTATCCACAGTTGAAGGTCAACTTGATTTTTTTTTAAATCTTTTTATCTGCGATTTCGTTTTCTGCCTGATAGTCTTAACTAAAATCCTCATTCAGCATGTCTCTGGCTGGGTCTCAAGCAGGAGCTGAAGATTTTGACCTAGCCATGCTGGAGACATACTGTTAAACAGCTGAAGGGGTTCTGCAAGGATATGGGAGTACCTACGCAGGGTGCCTCCAGAAAGGAGGAATTTCAAAAGGCGTTGAGGGCCTGGGCAGAAGCCCATTCTGATGAAGGGTCCAGAAGATGGCCCCTCAGAGGATATGTTGCCAGCAGTGGAGTAGGTTACCACTGTGATTGTGCCCCCTGCCAAACCAAGGATCAGTGTCTCTAGCCATGGCCTGACCGCAGAGCAACGGAGGGAGGAGAGAGAATTTTAGTTACAACTGGCAAAGCTAAACCTGTAGGCAGAGGAAAGGAAAGCTCAAAGAGCGGCAGAGGAGAGGAGAGGAGAGCTGAAAGAGCAGCCAAACAAGCTGGATATTAAGGCAAGACAGTCTGAGTCCAGCAGTGATGGTGGCAGCATACATGCAGGACCTGCTGGGGAAAGAAAGGTTTGTATACCCTAAAGTGTTGTGCCCAGTTATGTGGTAGGAGATGACATTGACAAGTGGATGGCTGCTTATTAAATTGCACTAAGGGCTCATGGGGTCCCTGAAGAGCAATGGGGGGGAGGCGGGGGGCGGCCTTGTGGTGTAATGTACCAGCAGTGGGAAGGGACCCACTTCTTACACTGGATCCAAAGGTTCAAAATGTATATGCACCCATGAAAGCCGCATTACTTGCCAAGTTTGGCCTAACTCCTGAGAAATACCGTCAAAGGTTCAGGTACAGCACCAAACTCTCCACGCAAACTTGGGTAGACTTTTTTTATTTCTCTTTAAAGGACAATATTTTCTTCAATTACAAGTTACAGCAATGGGAGCTAAATTTGTGCCACTGTACGCATGCATTCTCATGGTGACAGTTGAACGCCAGTTGGATGGGACCAATAAATGAACTTAACTTAAAAACGTGGATCTGACATTTTATTATTTGAACACAATAAATATCTCTGAACTTCTCATAGTGGGTTTTTGCCCTTTTTGGAACTTCTTCTCTGAGTTGGGGTTAACTGGTCCATCCCCCCTAGTGATTACCCACTGTTTAACATATTATTGTGGGCATTTTGAGGAAGAGAGAATTGGACCTTGGCTATTTGTCTCTGAACTCTAGGTATTATTTTGTTTAAGGTCTTCTGCGTTAAAATCCTAATTATGTATATTGTGTTCCTGTCTCTGGTTTTGGATGTGTGGGATGAAGTAGTTAGTAGGCCAAGAACTGTAATCTAATTGTACATCATGCAGTTTTCTAGCCCAGATGAAGTCAGCAATGATGAAACACGTGTTGGTTAGAATGGAGGAGTAATAGGACAATTTAAAGATTCTTCGAAGACTGACAATTCTTGCCGTTGGATGATTGAAGAAGCTCCAGGGACTAGGGATTACTTATTGTGGAAATATCCTCGTAATGGAGTAACTGGCAGCCACTCCTACCCTCTGGAAGCACCAATGAACTCTGTAATTTATATTGATTTTGTGTAAGACCTAAGAAGTGTGGCCTAATCTGTTCTCCTGGCTGCGGGAAGTAAGTTACTGATGGCCTTATTCAAGGTGTATGCCCAGTCTGTGTAAAATAGATATTAAATCAATTGCCATAAGTTAACATACTTAAAGATTAACGGTTTTTATCCTACTTTTCATACTAATGCACACTGCTATGTAACACAAAATGATAACTCCCCCCCTGCAAAATGTGATTTTGGGGTCCCTGAGTCTCCCATATCTCACAGTGCCCCTGTTCCAGAAGTTGGTGCCCATGGAGAGTAGGGGGCCCTCTGTGACTCATTGGCTGCAGGGTCTGTGTTTCGCCCCTGAATGTGCATAGTGTTTCATCTTAATTTTGTTGAAGCTTTGGTGATGTAATTTAATTGTAAATTGTATTTGGAGTCTAGAATAGTGACAATGTTCAAGGAGGTATGTAAATGTATTTTTTATAGTTTTATATAAACCAATAATGAACATAAATTGAAATGAAAAATAAATCAGCAGCACAAAGGAAAACAAGTACTTGCAATTCAATGGGTTTCACATTTGCTCGAGTTAGAGCTATTAACGTTGTAAACTCCTAACTGGACTTTTCTTGCCACATAAATTGAAAATGAAAAGTAAAACAGTTTCACATAAGCGAGACAATTCAAAACGCAATGCCATGAGCGTGAAGGAGACACACAAAAGGGAAAAGAAGTTCGCTCGCAGTCAAACGTATTGTCAAACGTACAGTTAGCCATATGTAACAGGGTCGATGGCTAAGGCAGTAACAACACCGCCCCAAGGAGGGATAAATGTAAAACATTTACCAACGAAAACAAAGGATTTTTTAAAGGTAAGCCAAACCAGTAATAGTGATGGCCATGCGGTGGGCGTGGTTAAAAGCCCAGAAACAGACCAACACGTCAGAAAAGCTATGCTCAACCTAAAAAATGAGAACTGGTAATTTGCCAGCATCATTGTAAACATGAATTTTCTCTTCTCATGATAGAGCTATGAGTCTCCAATTTTTTTCTATTCAGAGCTCTGTCCAGACAGGGCAAATAACTTTGGAACTTTGCTATTTGTCCCTAGGTAGAGAAGCAGGATTAGGTATATTTCCCAAGTGGAGAATTTATTTTTATATTTCTGTTTACAAGTAGTAATGCTTCATTAAAGTGATGAGTCACTTATCTGCTTTCGTGTTGTCACTTTATTATGCCTTCTTGTCTGTCTCTGAGTTTTTGTGTGATCTTGCCTCCCTGTCTATAGCTCATGTGTTCCTATGTCTCTGTCACACTCTGTTGGTGTCCTATTACACGTGAGATGTACTGCATTTCCTGTCTTGTCTTATTCTACTAAGCTGCGGGGTAGGTGTCATTGCTTTTAGGTGGTCTTGCTGATCCTCACTTCACCTGAAAGAGCCTTTTAGTGTCACCAGGTCCCTCAATCACGACACACCTGTGAACACTTGACAAGGCCCTCTGCACCACCTCAGTATGTGGTCCCTACTCCATTGCAGTAGCCCTACGAACTACGCCCATTCATGTGTCTGTATTTGCTGCTCCTGCAATTCGTGAGCAAGTTAACTGTTAACTTGTCTCGACTCTTGGTTTTCTTTCAAGTCCCTACATTTTACTGTGGCAGCCCCTTCTTCTCTCAAAAGATAAACCCCTTACAATAAATTCGGAATCACCAATTACGTATGCTGACGCTTATGGTATTGCATTTCCTTCGAGGTCAACCTTTTCATCAGGACCCGCCACAGTAATCAGTCACTGGGCCCACATCCCTCAATGGCTGCTCCTTATTCCTTCAACACCCGCACCCGTAACATCTTCTCCTCCCCGCCATGCTTGCCATTTCTCACAGGGACCTCATAACTAACTCACTCACTCTCTTTTGTGAGGCCATGCTGTTGCTAAGGCATACACGCAGGGCTGTTGGAATAAAACACAGTTGTCATAAATTCGTCTGACCTAAGGACCATGTCTACAAAATATCTCGCTAATTCCTCAAGAAGCTGAAGATCTGTCTCTTCACCTGTTCCCGGTTCTGGCTCGACTCACACAGCAGCTGCTTCAGCATCCGGATACTCTCCGGGATGAGTCGTGCGCTATACAAATACACATAACAACAAGCCAATATTTATGCGAACGCTATTTAGAGCTTAATATTTACGACAGAAAATATTCTCTTTACGCTTGTGTGACCTACAACCGTACTGTACGGTCTCATCTGTAAAAGTCATTCATTATGAGCAAAACGTTTACTTAGAACAAACAATAATAATGTGACTCTTAAAAACTCAAGAACACCTACATGCTGAAATATTTAACAAACATGAAAACGGGTCACTCCACAGTGGAAATAGAGCGCACAGTGCCCTCATTGTTCACACGGTGAAAAGATGAGATACAAATGAATGTTAGTGTGTATAAACAATGTCAGGTGACCAAGGTCATTGAAATCAGGCCGATTACACACTTTTTCTTTACACAGTGATATCCTACAACAGATGTTTTTCGCCAGCCCATACGAAGTGATATCTCCACATTTCTGCGCATATTGATAGACACTTAAAGTTTTTTGTCACTTAGGTTTTTTCACTTGATTTTTCAGATGATGTTTTCTGAGGCAATATCTAAGGTTCTTAGCTGTGATTATGAATCCTTCAGTGACTTCTGAATCCTTCGCTCCTCTGCCGCTTTCAGTTTGCACTGAGGGAATGATATATATACCTTTATTATTTGTGGTACAGTAAGGTTTCGTCCCTGCATGACCTAAGTATACTGAGATTGATTATAAAGTTATCCCATAAATCCTTTCACTGTTCAAATAGCCTATGTAAGGTTCCACTAGCATATATGGTACAGTTTTGATCTGGATCCTTCCTTTATCTCGTTATTTCTGTCCTGATGATGACCTTGAACGCAGCTTACAGCATACACGACCACAGAAATATGAAATAAATCAAGAAACAAGTGGTATTTTGAAAACAGATGCTAATTTATGAATGCATTTTCTGCTATAAAGGCCTCAACTGATTGTTTTTTAATATGTTGGTGCATCATCATATAGACATTTATGGAACATGCAGAGACATTTATTTTTAACAGGGCAGGCAAATGCAGTCAATTACAATTTCTTTGAGCTTTGGGAGGGTGGCTATACTTATGCAGACCAGAGATAAGTCCAATACCAGCATCTGAGTTACCCAGAGTTCATTGGAGCATCCGAGCCCTAAAGCCTTTATACAGTAAAGTCTTCAGTTAACAAATGAGTCAAGAATCGGAGATGGAAGATTCTTTGCTGAATGAGAGATGGAAAATATTTTGGGAGATTTGGGCCACTTGAGTTAACCTATCCAAGGAACTGTCTAATACAGCAGGTAAAGCAAGTCAATAGTCGCTGCTTGACATTGTGTTTAAAAAAAGTGTAAAGAGGAAGACGAAATATACCAAAAAGGTAAGGAGATCTGTAAATTCAAGTGGTTATATGTGGAGTCTTTTGTAGTGTAACAGTTGTGGTTCTTTATCTTAAAAACAAACGTAAACCATATCAGGGCAGTCTTTGGGCACTGGTCACTGAACTACCTGCACTTTAGTAAACAATTACAACTCTGGGATCTTCAAACTTGCTTTCTACTGAACTTCACACGGGGGTGTGGAGGTCATAAGTAAAGGCCATCGAACAAGGATACGCCTCTCCAGTCAGAGTCTAACACCATACTCAATGCAGAGTCTTCAGGATAAGAGCTGCATCACTCCGAGGTAACCTTAGGTGACAGTAGCACGCTTCAGATCTTTCACTTAAATACATAAATAATCAATGGAGGTAAATTGAATGTTCCTCAGTGCTGAATACTGTACACAGATTGAGAAAAACATGTAGTACTGGATTTCCATAAATCAATATTGGAACAGATCTATCGAAAGACATCCTGAATTGCAGGTTCAGTGCCACATTGTCAGGGGAACACAGAATGCTAAATCCAAGATGAATGTGGCACAGATTTACTATTTTGCACATATTGAAGCACTGTGAAAAGTTGCAGTGCTTTCTTGCAAGAGGGATAAAAATATAGGACAGCACCAAGTTTTAATTGGCACTTGGGCTAAACATGGGTGACTAAAGTGATTAGTTTTTGTCTTCCAGAACTCAAGTTTTCTTTCTGCTACCCTTTCGCTTTGTGGCTGGGTCTAAACTGAGGTAGCGCACTGTGCAAAATAACATTGGGCTGGGATGCTGTTCTGAGTAATTGCCAGTGGCGGCCCACTTTGTTTAAATACTACAAAGCTCCCCTTGCTTCCTTAATTAGATCTTCAGGTTTGACTTTATGTACTACTTTTATGACCTTCACATCATCTCCATCTGGGGCAAGCCTTTGACCACCCCTCAAAAAATGTAATTCTTGCATGATAGCTGTAGCTACTCGGATAAAGGATTGCTCCCTCAAATCAAACAACAGCAACATTGAAGTCCTCCTCTGTGGCACCCCATCAGTGCTTTAGTCACCCTTATGGTGGCTAACATAAGTTGGCCCTACTCCTGCACCTATTACATTTAGTTAAGAACCTTGGTTTTGCAGTAGTCTAAAATGTATTGTTCTCTAAGCAGAGCAACCAAGTCGATGCCATTTGTTTCTCCCTCCTGAGTATGCAAAATAAATGAACTCCCCATCTATGTGAATCAGCCTGAAATACAGTCTATAAAGCCTTAATTAACTCTAGGCTTGACTACGGCTATTCCCTATATATTTGAAACAGACACTACTTTACACAAAATGCAGTAATCTGGCTGCTACTCAGTCTCCTGCCTACTTCCTCTGTCACCTCTAAGCTGAAAGACTTGCACTGGTTTCCTTTCAAGAAGTCCATAGTATTCAAATCTCTTTGTCAGAGCCACAGCTTCGGTCCTATTTATCTCAGGGACAGATTTAGATTTCAGTGCCCTACCTATATTCTGAGCCCTTCCTTCACGAATCAGTTATGCAAAAAAGTGTTTAGCTGCTGTTGTGCTGCCAATGCATCTAGGTGAACTATTAAATTGCACTCCTGTTATTATTTATGGCTTATAGGATGGATCATCAAACTCTGTGTGATAATACAAATAAACACTCCAACAGTTAATCCAAGTTCTTCAGCAGGCTACACCAGTGTGACCTCCCATCTGTACATTTCACAGACTGTTGGTTATTTGGGCCTGACCTCATTTGTCAGTGATGAGCCCTATTTAGGGACTCCTTTTGTCTGTAATTCTGAGGATTGCAGTGAGCTGTACAGCTCTCCTATAGAAACCTCCAAGTTTTCCAGCACTCCCTGTTGGGGCCAGTTTGCATGACTCCTTCCAGTACAAGAGAAGCCTCTCCCGACCCACTGATGATGAACATGCCATTGTCATTTTGTCTGCTGGCTGTTTTTCACATACAGAATGATAATGAGCCACTCTCAGCATGTGATGGACCTCCTCTTGCCCCGGCCTAGGGCATGGCATTCTGTTTTTGTCTAGGAGCTTGAGCCACCACACTGGGGGGGTGGGGAGGGTGCACTTGAGAGGTACATGTCTAGATAGCTCAGTGGGTTACTGCTGTTGTCGCATAGTTCCTTTTGTAACTTGCAGTTATTTTTCCCAATCTTTCATTATTCTTAAGTTGGTAAATAGGGTTCCTTAGGATAATAGTAAATACGTATTAGTAAAAACATCCCCAGCCACTATGTTATGTTTTAAATCCTGAGTTTGTATTTCTCCAGACCAGGCACCCTTAAAGCATAATGCCTACCAGTGTGGATGACATGTGAGTCCTACACCTTGCAGCCCTCAATGTCTTTAGTAACATTCCCTATACATTGACTTACACACTCATATGAGCCATTATCTCCATATAAAATGTGTGCAATGTAACACACTTCAACACCCCACCCTACATACTTGGGATGAGTAGTGCGCACACAAGAGTGTCTATGTAGAGATGAGGGACACCATTGGAGGGTGGTGTTAAGGGAATCCATGGAGAAGTTGGTCCTTTGGGGCCAGGTGGTTGGGGGAGTGAGGGGCATGAACAAAGATTTTCATGCCGGCAGCCATCAGCATTTAAGCTGGCCCTGTCAAGAGTGTGCTAGTGGTGGGCGATCCAATGATAGTTCAAGCCAGCTTCGTGCCAAAAGCCTGGCTCTAGCTTAGCTAGAGGTCCCATTGGGGCCTCAAGCCCGTAACGAGCCAAGCTTTCCTATAATTTCTTGCACAAAGAGGTAAAAACAAAGCATTAACATCTGAGATAAAAAGGAGAGACAAATGGATGCTTATTTATTGGCTAATTTGCACAAACTGGAACTACAAAACCTTGATTAATCACAGTGTTCCCTTAACTAAATTCTGTGATCTTAGACAAGTATTTTATTTTACCAAACCTCCTTTTTCTTCACATTCAAATAAGTGACTTCGGAATACCGGCTGTACAAAAACCTATAGCGTTTGGTTTAATGGACTATAAACAGGGCCACTGGTGTTATGCAGCAGGGAAGGGCCACATTTTGTGGCAGCATTGACTAAATCATGCAGCAAGAAATTACGTGCCATAATATGGCATATTTTATGACAGTATTACTTCATTATTTTGCGATTTTTACACTTGCTAGCATTCTCTGGGCATAGGTTACACCTCATTTGTACCACTTTAGCACCCAAATACAGCAGTAAGCAACAGAATGGTCACCAGTCAACCTTTGCAAAAGGCATTCCACTGTGTGGCAACAGGTGTCATGAGTTTTTAGTAATTTTTGAATCATTTGAACTAGAAACCACATTTTTTGTTAAAATCTACAGATTATGCTGCAGCGGCCCCATTCGTATGGGCTGAGGAGCCACGCCCCTACCTTTTTCATGACAAAGAGAGTGTCTGTCAGGCTGAACAAAGGTCAGCCTGACAGACACTCTTCTTGTCCAGGTCAGGTAGCCTGGATCTAGACATGCCCTAACTCCTGGCTGCCTGAGTTAAACTTTGCCAGGTTAGGGATTTCACAGCCCCGTGGGTGTGCTCTCCTACGTCTGGCAAAAATGCCTTGAGACCCTCCCCCTCATGACGAAGGGGAGTGTCACTGATTGTCTCGAACCTGGGCTCTTCAATTTTAAGTCCTAAAGTGCCCCCCAGGTTTGAGTGTCAATCAGAGACACCTTATCACAGAGTAGGGTGGGTCAGCAGTCTCACTGACCTAATATCACTCTGTGATGAATGAGGGACTGCTGCCTCCTCTCCTTGGCTTACCCTAGATCAGACAATTAGAGAACGTAGCAGCCCCATCCCTCCTGGAACCTCCAAGACTTCCCTCCCAGAGAGATGCACTGAAGATAAGTTTTGTTTTTTTGATGTTTGGTACGTGCAGTATGTATGTGTATTTGTGTGTGTTGTGAATGGGTGTGTATCTGCACATGTATGAATGGGAGTGTGTGTTTATGTGTGTGCCCCCGCACCTCTCTCCCTGCTTAAGTTACAGGCCACCACTGAGCAGATGATAGATTATGTGAAAAATTTGAGAAATCCATAACTATGCGAAAAATGCAGCAAGCGCACAATCACAATGCCAGTGGCACTGACTATAATATTGCTTTCCATAACAATCCGGGGCACATACAGTGTTTACATGACAACTGTCTTTTCTCCTAGTTCACTATTGGCACTGTCACCAGAGTGGGGTCACAAGTGGTTCTAAGTCCATGTTTCTCAGCGCAGTGTTATAATGTGACAGCTTCGACATGTTGAATAAATACACTTTTGAATTATGACGAGACACTAGCACGTTTTGTGTGCTGTTTGTTGTATGGTTTACGTAGCAAACATTTCCAGAACTCAGCTTTGCACGAGCTCTAAAAGCCAAGCTAGGTGTTTGCTTGCCCACCTCTAGGCATAGGCATCATTCCTGCAGCCTGTAAAGTTGTGCCAGGCCGTGAGGCAAAAGCACTTCAAGAGCTGATTGTGGGACTAAATATTAGGAAGGCATATCCTTTGAACAGAGGGATTTAGGGGCATATTTATACTCTGTTTGCGCCGGAATTGCGTCGTTTTTTTTACGCAAATCCGATGCAAAGCTAACTCCATATTTATACTTTGGCATTAGACCCGTCTAGCGCCAAAGATCTTGGAGTTTGCGTCATTTTTTAGCGTGGACACCTACCTTGCGTTGATGATATGCAAGGTAGGCGTTCCCATCTAAAAAATGACTCAAGGCATGTGCGCCTTATTTAAACTCCCGTGCAAAAATGACGCACGGGAGTGGGGCGGGTAAAAAAAAATGACGTCCAGCTGCTTTTGCGTCATTTTTTAACACCTGGTCAGGGCAGACATTAAGGGACATGTGGGCTCGGAAGGAGCCCAGAGGTGCCCTACCATGCCCCCAGGGACACCCCCTGCCACCCTTGCCCACCCCAGGAGGACCCCCAAGGATGGAGGGACCCATCCCAGGGAACTTAAGGTAAGTTCAGGTAAGTATATATATATATATTTTTTTGTGGCATAGGGGGGCCTGATTTGTGCCCCCCTACATGCCACTATGCCCAATGGCCATGCCCAGGGGACATAAGTCCCCTGGGCATGGCCATTGGGCAAGGGGGCATGACTCCTGTCTTTGCTAAGACAGGAGTCATGTCAATGGAGGGTGGGAGTAAAAAAAAAATGGCACAAATCGGGTTGAGGCAGATTTTTTGCCTCAGTCCGACTTGCCCCATTTTTTGACGCCCAAGCTCCATTTTCCCCTACGCCGGCGCTGCCTGGTGTGGGTCATTTTTTTTTACGCACACCAGTCAGCTCCGCCAGCTAACGTCATTCCATAAATAAGGCGCCCGCATGGCGCTTTGGAATGGCGTTAGCCGGCGTTAAAATTTTTGACGCACAACTGCGTTGGCGCAGTTGTGCGTCAAAAAGTATAAATATGGCCCTTAATTTTATTGTAACCCCTGTTTCTGTAAAGTTTTTATTTCACCTTTTCCAGTTAATGGAGAAGGAAGAGTACAATTAGAATCACTTGAAATACATTACCAGTGTGCACTAATCCCAAAATCTTCTAGTACTGCACTGTAGTGGAACATTGTATGGCTTTCTCTACCATTCTTTGAAAAATAGGCTTTTCTTAACAAGCATAGATGTTCTATCTGTATATGTTACTTCAGTAGCGCAACCCTAGCCAAAAGGCAGCAGTGCACTGCACAAAGTCCAAGACAAAGCTGATTTCTGGACACCTGTGCTAAATCATTGAGGGGCATATTTACTAACATTTCACGCAACACACTGCAGTAAGTGAAGTAGCTGTATTGTGTTGCGAAAGGGAAAGAGCTGAACAGCACCAGATTTTTAAAGATATGGTGCATTGGTACTCAGATGGAAAGCTCGGACATGCAAATTCCAAAGTGAACCCCTGCATCATCTCTCTGTTCACTCCCTATTCAACCCCTCCCTCTCTCATTTCCCTTTCCCCTATCTGTTCCCTCCTTTCTCCTACCTTGCCATTAGGCACTGCCTCTCCCTCCCTCACATGCTTTCTCTGTGTTCCCTCTACCTCGCCTTTTATGCACCCCTTTATTTTTTCTCTTTTCAACCTTCTCTCTGTTGCCATCAGAATCTTTCTGTATCTATTTTTGCTTGCTTCTCTGCCCCATCTTCTGTGATCCTCATTTCTCTTCTCTCCATCTGTTCTTTTTCTCTATCTGCTGGCAGATCCTCACTTGCTTCCCTCTTTTCTCACTGTTCACTCTCATTGTTCCAAACTTCTCTTTGACTCTCTGTATGTATACCACTCTTCTCCTTTCTCACCATCATTTCTCTCTCAGGTCTACACTTCTATTAGTGCTACTGCCTGTGACCTCTAAGTCTACATTCAGCAACACAGTGCTGCTTCTGACACTATCATTCATGGTACGGGGTAGAATTGAGAAAACTGCCCCTTATGTGAGCCATCAGATTCCGCTCGGAGTGTATATCTGTCAATGAGTCCCACTCTGTGTGAATGTTCGCTCAATACTCCAATGTGTAATACAAACTAAAGAACATAAACCTGTTTTAGCTTGTACTTTTGCCAGCTGTCTATTTATAATTGTGTGACCTGCTCATATGTGTCCGTAAAACTGTCCTTCTGTCCTGAATTTTTGTTCTGAATTGTGACCCTTTGTCCTGAATTTTTACTGTCACTGTCCAGAATTTGCCTTCTTGCCAAGTGGTCACCCTAGGCTACCTCCTCCGAAGCAGCTGTGTTCGGGAGTGCGTGTGTCAATGGGAACAGGCTTACATGCACAGCATGCAACTTACCATGATGGCCAGCAGGGTAGCATATCCTCCCGCTCTCTCATTACTGTAGTCCAGTTTTGGACTCCGAAAGACAAAATGGCTCTCAGTTCTGTTTGTTGTCAAATCAGTGATCAACGTTCAATCGCACAAACTTTCTGCATGTAAAGATTTGCCCAGTTTGAGCTATTTGCACCTGTAAAAATTGGTAGTTCTGAGTAACTCCCAACAGAAAATAAACACTGGAACAGGTGGGTGAGTTCTAGTCCAGGTATTATCTAAGGTATCAATCTTTGTATATAAAGCCCAATGCACTGGTTCTGGTGCACAAACACTGTAACTAACATTTTCCCCCCTTTGTTATTTTTTTACTCTTTTCATTACATTCCGTTTATTGGTTTATTAGCAGCTTATTAACGTTGCATATTTTGCTATCCTCGTGATTTATGTTATTTTTCTCATGACCAGAATTTGTGTCATTTTTACTTTTTCACCTCAACCATTATCCCCGACACTGTAATTGGCTTCCTCTCCTTTTTACCTCATTGTGTACCACTCATATAGTCTCCCACTTCGCCTGTCAGTGAGGATTTGGTTATGGCAGAGAAGTGGGTAGTAATCTATGGTAAAGTTGACACAGCCAAGCTGTACAGCAGAACAAAATTACCTGCTATCCAAGAACCTGCAACTGCAGCAATATCCCTACTGCATCAAGCCTGTTCACACATGGGACATATGACAAGTACACATGCACAAAGACATAGCCCTGTTTTTGTCTGGATGGGCCAAACAGATCTCACAATGATGCAAAGAATGATTTGTTTTATAACTATAGCTCTGTATGCCCGAAGGTGACTGCTCATGAAGAACTGCAAGTATCATGATCACCTGCCAACAACAGTGAGACTCAGATTGTGCAGAGCTTTTATAGAAGAGAAAATGGAATGATCTGTGCACTTCAAGAGATAACTCCGACAAACTTTAAGTGCTTTGGGAGTGCCAGAGAGCCCATCAGCAAGATGGCTGCACTTTGCTGAGGTTCTGCTGGCCGGAGGCAAAATCTGTGGTTTATCCTTGAATTTAGGAGCCATCCAACTCTTTGGGATCTGTGACTATGAGCAGACTGCAGGCTACAGGGAAATCAGCTTGCCTTGCAGGGCTGCTGGAATAGCGCTGATATGTTGCTGGCCGTGTGGTGTGGCCTGGACTAGGATGTGGCGGCCCCTCCACCGGGCGAGGTCTCAGGCTGAGTGTAATAAAGCTATGATCCACTAGTAAATGGTAAAATACAAAGATGTCTTTATTTTCTTCAGAGACAGTACTCCCTCATCCGAGTCCCTTCAGTAATGAATTTCCAACCACCACCCTCTCACGTTCTACATTCCACCCCGAATCCTTCAGCATGAAAGTTCTATCACATTAATATTCCAACATAACCTAACCTTACATCACCTTAACATATTTCCCTTCTTTAAACAAAATTAAAACAAAACAATTTAAACTTTAAACTATTTACAATGCCTCTTGGAATAATTAAACTGAAACTTTATCTTACAAAGTCATTCAGTTTGGCTGGTAACCATCTTGTGCGTGCACTAGTCCTTGCCTGTGATGCTGTGGAATCATTCTCTATAACTATGTCACCATCACTACTCAGTGTACTTGTAATTTCATCCTCGCACAAAAAGTTGTTCTCTAATCTAGTCTTATTTTGATTTATATTCCATCCTGATCGCATTTTCAGCACTGAACCCGCACCTCCTTCATTCGACAATAGCTCACACCCAGCTTTGCACCTTGCCAATCTCCTCACATTCCACACTTTTCCATATTGTGTTACTACACTCTTGTTATTATATACTTTGATTACTTTCATGGCTTTACCAAACTTGGATGAACCTTTGCTCACAAAAATGGAAGGAGAAAACTCTTGTTTTCTCCTTACATTTTCCTTAACATCCTCAATACACATTCTCTCCCAATCTCTCCCTTGTTTCTTCTTAAGCCACCACGGGCACAGTTTGGACACCGGATGTCTTCCCTTCAACAACTTGAAAGGACTAACTCCCATGGTGCTCTGGGGAGTGATGCAGTAACTCCATAATTTCTCTCTCAGTTTCTCCTTCCACTGACCTCCAAAACCATGTGCCCACACACTACTTTCTTTGAGCATGCAGTTGAATCTCTCAACTTGTCCATTACCTTGTGGTTCATATAGTGGAGTAGTGATGTGTTTAATATTACCATATCTTAGAAAAAACTGCATATCCTTAGCCATCAATTGGACACCTTTGTCAGATATCAATACCTCCAATACCTCCGGATACCCTTCTCTGGCAAATACTTCCTTGAGGAACTCAATGATAGTACCAGAAGTAGCTTGTAAAACTAACTTCACCTCAGGCCATTTAGAATGGTAATCTATCAAAACCAGAGCATATCGAGCTTCAGCAGGCAGTGAATAATAAGGGCCTGAAATATCAATCCCTAATTTCGGCCAAGGTACAGGCCTAAGAGGAGCTTGCACAGTCTTCATCATTTTATCTGCATTGACAACACACCACATTCCCTCACTACTCTGTCTGCCATCTTATCCAGCCCTGGCCACCAGAAACAGGTACGTATTAATCTTTTCATGGAAGACATACCAGGATGATCTTCATGTCCCAGTTTCAAGATAGTCTCCTGAATTCCTCTCAGTGGAATACACTTTCCTTCTTTAAACACCAGCTCATTCTCAACCTCCAACTCATCCTTCACTTTGTGAAATGATGCTATTTCTGCTGAAATCCTTTTTTTATCAGGCCAACCACTCCTTATATATTTTCTCACCTCTTGCGGATCAAATCTTCTTTATCACACTTCATCCATTCCACCTCTTCTATACCTTTGAATTCACTAGTCATATACTCTGACACAACAGACACAACATCAGCCCCCAAATCATTAACCCCTACATCCACCTTTTCTGCTCCCACTTGTGGAAGACGCGACAAGCAATCTGCCACAGCATTACTTTTTCCAGAAACATACTCAACCAGAAAGCAATATTCCTGCATTCTTGATACCAGTCTGGCAATACAATCAGTAGCATTCCACTCCCCACCAGGAGAAAGGATCCCTATTAATGGCTTATGATCAGTCTGAAGAATGAAATTTGACCCACAAGTGTAATTCCAGAAATGCTCAACAGCTCATATAGGCTAATAGTTCTTTTTCTATAACAGCATACTTCCTTTCAGCATCCGTTAATGTACGTGAAGCAAAAGTAACATTCCATGTCTCTTTACCACACTGCTGAAACAACACTGCCCCTATACCATACATGCTAACATCAACTGTCACTATGCATTGTGCTCCCACACAAAAGGGCTTAAGGGTAAGAGCCTCAACAATTTATCTCTTAATCATCTCAAAAGTGCATCTCTGTTTTTCTGTCCATATGTACTCAACTCCTTTCCTGATAAGCTCTCTCAGTGGTTCAATTTTAGTCGCAAAATTTGCAATAAATTTGCTATAATATTCACATAGACCAGTGAATGATAAGCATTTTTCCCTATTGTCAGGAGGAGGAGCTTTAATAATTGCTTCAACCAAAGACCGTTTTGGAATTACTCCTAAAACAGTATGTCCCAAATACTCCACAGACTTTTTAAGGTCAGACCACTTCTTTTGAACACTTTACACACATTTTTAATGTGTCCCCTGTGCTCTTGTTCATTTTTAAAAAATGTTAACACATCATCTTGGATTTTTTTTACATATTTGTCCATGTCCTTAAATAATTGAACCATTGCCCTCTGAAACACTGATGCCGCAGAGGCTAGACCAAAGGGCATTCTTTTAAATTGGAACAACCCCGGCGGTGTAATAAATGCTGTACAATGTCTAGAGTCTTCTGTTAACTCAATTTGGTGGTATGCTGATCTCAAATCTAGCGTGGAAAAAAATCTTAGTACCTTCACACATGCTAACTACCTCATTTATGTTGGGTAAAGGATGACAATTCACAATGATATTTGCATTCACCACCCTTAGGTCCACACATAACCTCAAAGATATATCAGCCTTTTGTGCCAAAACTATCGGAGATACCCACTCAGATGACTCAACTCCTCTATGAAAATCTTCATTAATCATGTCCAGTAAAATGTGTTTCAATTCTTCTCTGACGCTAATTGGTACATTCTTGAATTTCTGCACTGCTGGTTTGGCATTACTATTAAACTTAATCTTGTGACTGTGCCCCTCCAGTTTTCCTAACTTATTAGTGAAAGCATCAGGAAACGTTGATATGATCCAATCCCTTTCCTCACAGCCTTCTATCACCAGAACAGGTTCACAACTCCTAAGGTTCAATATAATCCCCAATTTACCTTGGTCTCTCCATCCCAGATCATTGACACCCTTTATTGCAACATACAACTTTATATTGGCAGACATACCTTTAAAAAGTATCTCAGTCTCCACATACCCTACAACATTGATTGCAGTTCCATCAAAGCTTTCAGCCACAATGTCTGATGCCTTTAAATCAGTCATCTTCCAAACACCACCTGACTCTTAAGCAAAATAATCTTGTGTAATAATCTTCCAAGGTGACCCTAATCCATAAACTCCAACTCTATCCCCATTACTAGTACTTTACACTTGGGTTGACTCATAACTGTACAATCATCTGTACCCCACTTACTGTTTTTAGTGACAAGACCATGCCCTTCTCATCTTCCTCTCTCGAATCACGCTCATGCCAAGATCCATCTTTTCTGCCATTGCTCATACACGCAACTTTCCCTTTAGAGCTACTATTACCTCTCCTTAAACCTTTACACAACCTAGCAAAATGGCCAATCCTGCCACATTTCTTGCATTCCTTCCCAAAAGCAGGGCACAAAGTTGAAGTTGCAATACGATTCGTACCACCACAACAATAGCATGATAATAGTTCAGTTTTATCATGTCTATCCCATTGTCTACTGAATGTTTTGTTCTTGGCATCAGACTTACTACTAGAACTACTGTTCCTTACAGCACCTACAATTTCTGATTCCCCTGCTCTAAGTTTGTCCGATTCTTGTGCATATTTTGTCAATTTTTCTGATTGCTCTAATGACTTCTTGTAATTTTGGGTCACCCAACACCCACAGTTACTCTTGAATCCTTTTGCTTTTAACATGTACTATAATTTGATCCCAAATCATTTTATCTGTCATCATTCCAAAGTTGCAATGCATAGGTAATCCTCTTAATGCTGTGAGAAATTCATCAAATGTCTCCCCGACTGTTGTGCTCTTGTGTAAAATTTGAACCTACTTAAGTCTATGTTTGCTGTAGGTTTACATCTATTTTCCATCTTTAACAATGCCTCTTTAAAAACGTCCATTTCTCCTTCTTGTTGCCATTGAATAACGATTTGCAGTGCAGTTCTGAAAATCATTTGTCCTTCTGAGCCTAGACAATGCAATAAAATGATTTTCTTCCTCTCTTGTGACACATCATCATCATCATCAATAGCCTTCATGTAAGTTAGGAATTCCTCTTTCCACCTACCCCAATAGGTGGGTCACCCTTATTTTGTAAGAACTTAGTGGGAGGTTCAAACTGCATACTTATTGAAACTACTTGAAATAACAAAATGTGAAGCAATAAAATGTATGCACAAATGCTATCAAAATTATAGACACCAAACTATAGACGTTGATCTGCAATTACTGTACAAGTGTGCAAATCACTGTAGTACAAGCTTGAATAGTCGCCACCCTTATTTCTGCTCCAACTCCTCTTTCCAGTTTAGTCTCTCTTCACTTTCAACCACAATGTGGAATGAACACAAAACCGGAAGAAGTCAGATTGAACATCCACTTCTGGATAATTTTAGCCCTACAAGGTCCGAATTTACCAGATAAACGGGTAAGTCAGGCGATTCATGCTTAGCGCCCGTATCATTCTGCACACGTGTAATTGGTGACAGTAACCAAGCTGTTGATGTGCGATGCCACAGTGCGCATGGAACTGGTGAGGGTAGCAAAGCTGGGTGTGAGCTATTGTCGAATGAAGGAGGTGCGGGTTCGGTGATGAAAATAGGATCCACTTGTAAATGGTAAAATACAAAGATGTCTTTATTTTCTTCCAAGACAGTACTCCCTCGTCCGAATCCCTTCAGTAATGAATTTCCAATCGCCACCCTCTCACGTTCTAAATTCCACCCTGAATCCTTTAGCATGAAAGTTCTATCACATTATTATTCCTATGTAACCTAACCTTACATCACCTTAACAGGGCCTGCTCGGGCTGTGTGCCGGGACCTCCCTCCCTCCCCGCAATTGGTGTTGACGCTCCCCTCAGAGACAGAGGTACGGCCCCCCGCCATTGGTGTTGACGCCTGCCTCGGAAACAGAAGGCACGCAACTACCCCAGGGGGGTGCCTGATGGGGCAGACCAATGCACCCTGGATATTGGACATGAATACAGCCGCGTGTGGAGATGTGAAGGTCTTGACACGCTTTGGCAGGCGCAGTGTCTGAATCGGGCTGGCTGTCTTGCAGCACCATACGCCTTCGAGGGTGTTAGTGCTGCATGATTGAGCAGGAATGAACTAAAATAGCCGGACACTGTCCCTTACTTATATTTGAAGGGCTCCTGTCTCCTTGCATCACTGGATTAGACTAAACTGGATAGCTCCTGGGATCCATGTTGGGAATAACTACTGGTGAGGAGTATCTTATCATAGCTGGCCAGTGTCTGACATGAGAAGCCCCCCTCACGTATAACATACTAATCTACTGCATAGTAGACCATCTTGCCTGGGTACTGAGGGTGCGGTGAGGCCTGCCCTTGCCCCCCTGATGGCTGGGGAGTGGCAGGGCCTGGACGGTGCTTGGGTAGCCTGAAACAACAGAGGCCCTCACACGGTATGCTTAACCTCACACAGACAACACTTTGCTGCTGTCACTTGACCTTCTCTGACCTCACTGAGAGATCATCATCAGAGACCCCCCATAGTCTGCTCGTGCCCCTTGTGATTGTACAGGGAGTTGCGGGCTTGTGGGGATACGAGATGCTCGGTGGACTTACCAGGGAGAGGGGGTTGAATTCAGGTTTGGTAGAAGGAGGAGGCACATGAGACACCTACACTAGACTCTTGGAGACCTGCTCCGTCTGTATCAGGAGTGGAATAGCTAAAGTCAAACTAGCTCCATGAGACAGCGCGCACTTAGGCTACAAAGATGGGGAAGAGTGAGGCAAGGCAAACCAAACTCTCCTTCGATAATGAAAGGCGTAAGAGACACCCCCTCCCAATGCACCTACGCCCTCCGATATTCATCTCCAGTTTTTAGCCTTAAAGTAGATTCTGACAATAATTGGTGACAAAATAGACCTTCTTGCTGACCGCTTTGATCGGCTAGAACAAAAGGTTGACCGAACATCCAATGCGGAGGATGCCCACTCCGGTGACAGGGAAAAGCTTTTGCACATAGAGAAGATCCTAGAAGCAATAGAGAATAAGAATGAATACCTGGAAGCACGCTCCCGCCAGAAAAATTTGCACATTGTGGGTGTACCGGAATCAACGGCGATGAGCAGGATGGAGGACTTTATAGAGAACATGTTGCGAGCACTGGTTGGTGCAATCTTTTCCTCCTTTTTTTCGGTGAAGGGGGTCCACAGGTCTCTTGGCCCCAGGCCACCCCCTGAGGCCCTACCTCACTCCATCATTGCTCGAGTCTTTAATTACCAAGATTGTGACACAGCCTTGCACCTTGCAAGAGAAAAGAGGGCCCTACAATCTCAAGATTCCCGGATTTCACTGTGTTGTGCAAATGGAGCGCAGAGAATTTCTCCCGCCAAAAAAAAAACTCTTCAACGCACGGATGCCAATTACTCACTGCTACACCCGGCAAAGCGTGCGTCACTCATGCAGGCAAAACCCTCATATTCACGGATCCCAAAAAAGACACCAAATTTGCCTAGACTATCCCGCTGAAATCTGATAACACATTGGAGGTCGACGCGGACTGTGATGAAGCATGTCTCAACAACATGAACTAACTGGGCTACAAACAACTAGCAGACAGGAGTGACCTGCTTGACTTGTCCTGATACTGTGACTCACTGACCCCCCCAAAGCCCGTTTGTATATTATCACTATTATCTGAGGTGGGGAAAGAAGGAGGGGTGAAGTGTAAGAACTCCTTATATGAATGTCACTGGGCTGCTATATAGTCTTGCCTGGTCTGCTGCTGGCCCCTAATGTCTGATAATGCTTTATCCAGTTTAGATTGAATGCCCCTACTGGGGTTTTCTCCGGCCACCCAGCTGTTATGCTGGGAAGAGTCGGTTTCCCTGGATGGCCCCTCGGGATGTTTCCCACTATTGACAACGTTCTACTTTTGATGAAGATGTTTAAATGGGTGAGAATATATATTTGACCTAGTTGGGGGGCCAAAGTGGGTGGGAAGTTATTGTCTGATTTTTCATTCGGCTGTTAAATGTATTCACTGTTTTCACCTCTACTGTCACTCTACACATAGATCTCACTTCGCGTATGTGTGTACACATGGCAGGAACTCAACACATTTGCAGTCTTTACAAACACTGTGCATGCATCACATTAAGGTCTCAACGTGGAATATTTACAGTCTAATTAACCGCTGCAAAGCGCACTTGAGCTTCGCTTATCTTCAGCGGCACGCTATAGATGTCTGTTTCGGTCAAGAGTTACACCTCACTAAAAATACACAGGCATGATTACGTTCGGGTTAAGTTGGAGAGCGACATGTAACCTACTACTCCAACTATGGTCAGGGGTAGCGATCCCTATCAGAAGGGGCCTGGTGTGGCGCACGTATTGAGCAATCTGTGAAACACAGGGCAGATTTGTCATATTCTCAGGAGTCTTGTTAGACCACACTGTCACCCTAATTTCTGTATATGGCCTATTACCAATGACCCTCAATTCTTTATCGATGTTTGGCGTCTAGCTGGAACCATGGGTCCTGGGTTGATTTTGTGTGGGGTAGATTTCAATATAGTGCTTCACTGACTTAGATGCAGTACCATTAGACACCCACACCCCCTGGCAGCAGCACAGCTCTGTACCATCATGGACGACTTTTCCCTGTTGGATCTCTGGTGGTCTTGAATCCTTGTTGGAGGGAGGGTAGGTGCATCACAACGGCGCACTCTGGGTGGTCTCGTCTTGACCTTTGGCTGCCATCGAGAGATGTGATGGCCTGGAGAGTCCAGGTCTCTCATTTACAGGGGACACTTTTGGATCACGCTCCTGTTTTACTGGAACTCAATCTTCCATCTGGGGCGCCCCGTGCCTTCTCATGGAGGCTCCCGGCGGGGGCCCTGCGGGATCACGTCTTTCAAGAGGACATTAGGAAAGCTATGGTGGAATTCTTTGAGCACAATGGAGAGATTTTGTGGTTGACTCTATGGGAAACCTTCAAGGCTGTGATTAGAGGAGCGTGCATAGCAAAACAGGCAGGTGTGCTCCACTCCCTACGAGCTAACCTTAAATGCTTACAGGTGGAAATCAGAGAACTTGAACTTCGATTCTTTTAAGAACACCATACTGCTACAGTCGTATCCATTCATAGTAAAATATGAGAATATAAGGAGGCGGCGCAGCGGGAGATGAACTACCTTGGCAGAGAGGCGCATGCTAGGCAGTTTGGAGAAGGGGATAGACCGATCAAATCACTGGTCCAATTGCTTCACAAGCTGTGGGCGAGCGAGTATGTCACAGAGCTCCATAATGATTAGGCTGATGTGCACATGGGCACGGAGGCCGTGCAGACACTCATAACTGACTTTTATTCATCTCTCTACTGTACCCACCAAGGGGCAGAAACCCCGGACTTCCTGGGATACTTTGACTCTGTTCAGCTCTTGTGGCTTGATAAGGGACACCTGAGTTATCTCGATGAACCCTTCACAGCGGAGGAAGTGATTGGGATCATCAATGCCAGGCCGGCCAGGAAGGCGCCTGGCCTCGATGGCTTTACGGTTACATTTTATAAGGAATATGCCCCTTTGATTGCTCCTCACTTGCTGGCCGTGTATGAGGAATCACTGTCTACCGGTATTCTACAGGCGTCTTTGCGTGAAGACCTCATTGTGACTATCCTTAAACCAGGCAAAGACCCCCGTAGGTGTGACTCGTATCGCCCATTGTCTATGATAAATATAGACAACAAGATATTAGCAAAGCTTCTTGCTTCACCTCTCCTGCCGTTATTACCGAGCATAGTGCGCCCTGACCAGGCTGGTTTTGTGCCAGGCATATCCACAGTGCACAATCTATGCACATTCTTTGTTGTTCTACACACCATTAATCCTAGTCTCTCCACTTCAGCATTTTTTCTGGACACCACCAAGGCATTTGGGCCCATATTTATACTTTTTTAGCGCTGCATTTGCGCCACTTTTTGATGCAAAAACGGCACAAACTTACAAAATACAATTGTATTTTGTAAGTTTGCGCCGTTTTTGCGTCAAAAAGCGGCGCAAATGCGGCGCTAAAAAAGTATAAATATGGGCCTTGATTCCCTTGAATGGCCATCCCTCATTGATTTGCCTGCGTGCGTATGTCTGAGCCCAACATTCATTAAGTTAATCCAGTTACTCTATCCATTCCTGGTAGCTCGATTGCGTTGGAGTGATGAGGGGTACCCAACAGGGCTGCCCTTTGCCACATATTCTTTTCGCAATAGCTGTGGAGCCGCTTGCTGCTTGACTTTGACAGCACCATGCTCATCTTGGTCTTGCCTCTACCCCACGTAGGGTCCTCGTCTCACTCTATGCGGGCAATGTTACGCTATATGTTAGAGACCCACAAATACATTTAGAGCCTCTCGTTAGAGAAGCTATTGGCTTCAGTGGGCTCTCCGGCATAGAGATGAATTGGGCGGTCAATTATCTTCCCATTGACTGATGTGGTGCTCCCATTTACCTCAGACTTCCCACTCACATAGGTGGACAGTCCTGTCGAGTATCTTTGGGTGTAACTTACTATATACGTGGATGAGCTGGGGAATAGCAACTATGGCCAACTGCTCACATGGCTCGAGGATAGACTTGAGAGATGGAGGCGGCTGCCTGTGTCGCTGATAGGTCGCCTAGCTATTGTAAAGATGGTGATCCTTCCCAAATTTCTATACCTCTTCCTTAACCTGCCCCTCCTGCTGCCTCTGCACTTACAGCACCAGCTTTGGTCGCGTCTTATTTCTCTGGGTTTGGCCGGCAAACAGCAGCGCATTGCCTGGGAAGTTTTGACCCTACTGTTTGAGCAGGGAGGACTGGCTGCTCCAGATAGCGACCTGAACTACTTCTGTCGCCAGGCTCATTTTGTACATTATTGGTGCTATCCTATACAGTTTCTTGCCCATACGGCGCCTAAGACTAACCTAGCTGAGCTCTCCGGCATAGTAGGCCAATTTTCTTGACTCCCAGCGACAGTGCGTGCCAGTGGATCCGGTGGTATGTACAGTATGAGCATGGAAGCACCCCAACGCAGAGCACGCCATGAGCATCTTTTTGCTCCTGCGGTGCCACTTATTGACCATACTGCATTTCCTGTTGCTGCCGATTTAGGAAAGCACACTAGGCTGTGCAAACTGAACCTGACAGCTATGGGTTACATTTACTGTGATGGCACCTTTATTGCGTTACAGCAGGCCCTTTCGTAACATGGTACAAATCTCCTTGATGTGTTCACATACTATCAACTTCGAGCAGCACATTGTGCATTACATAGCACGTTTCCTGAGGCCCTGCCTATGTTCCAGACACTTCAGACGATGCTGACTAATCCATCCTCTCGTAAGCTTATAATGCAGCTTTACGCTGAAATGCAGGCCACAGCACCGATCTGCACCCACAAGAGTAAGATGGTGTGGGACCCAGATATAACACCAGCTCTCACAGATGAACATTGGTGGTATTGCTGCATGCAGGCACGCATGCTCTCTCCTAACTACAGGTTCCGCCTTATCCATTTCAAATACATACACCGATTAAACTACAACCACATGGCTTGGTTGCGGATGCGCACTGCCTACAGTGTTCCTACCACCGCCGATTTTTTTTAATGTTGCCTGAAATTGCCCTAAAATCTTTGATTACTGGACCTAAATATTTGGCAGAATTCAAGACATTACGGGGCACTAACTTGAGCGCGCCCCTGTGGTAGCGTTGTTGGGATATGTTGAAGATGTTCCCATCAAAACCCACCAACTAGTAGTGATTCTTTTAATGCTGGCTAAGCGTAGGGTGACAATGCGATGGGTACACGCGCTGTGCCGCTTGTAGCAGATTGGCGTGCTGATGCTGCATACTGGCAGGAGCAGCTCATGGCCTATTGGAATTGTATGCCTCTAAGATCCATCAAAAAGATATCTGGCTTCCCCTTGAGCGATACCTGCTAGCCCAACTTGGCACAGCAGATACTGAGTGAGATGGAGTAAATGTTGCGTCCTCGACTGAATTAGCTGTGAATCAGACAGATTTTGCCCTTTGCCCTCTCATAAATATTGAGCTTAGTAACGTCACTTTATAGACCTTTTTATCCCCGTCGTTGTAAACATACCCATTGCCCCATGCGCATTTGAGTGACTGCTTTATACTCCCCTCCCCACTATCCTGTTCCTTTCTTTTCTCTCATTCGCCTAAAGGGATTATTAACTTACAACATGCATAATATGGGTTTCCTTGTATGCATAATGTAGTTAGAGCCGGGCTATATCTTCATGCTGTACTCTGCTGTATTTGCTGTTAAAAAGAAATATTTAAAAAAAAAACTACAAAAAACTTTAAGTGCCTTCAGTCGATTTTTGGGGAAAGTACCAGACTAAGTAAGCGATCGGTGATGGAAAAAGAAGAGGACGAGGCTATCAAGTAACATATCATCACCCAACCACCCTCTCTGTCGTCAGATGGCCCCACAATCACTACTGCTGACACAGATTCAAGCAGTCGGCTGTGAGTCCGCGTCTTACAAGGAAAGACCAGATCTAAAGCAAGATAAAAAATGCTGAATTCACGAGAGTCCTCAGGGAATGTGCGGCCTTTTATTCATAAATATTCAACCAGAAACAGCTTCAGACATGTAGAACATTAATAGTAAACCTGGCAGATTCGTCAACTGATGTTAAACATCGCACAAAACTAGTAGTATGATACCTGAAAGTCCAATCAATGTCACTTATTAAGGGCCTGATTTATGAAAATATGCGCTGCTTTACATCATTTTTTGAAGCAAAAGCGGCGCAAATTTACAAAATATATATAATTATATTTTGTAAGTTTGCGCCGCTTTTGCATCAAAAAATGACATAAAGGCGGCCCTAACTTTTCATAACTCAGGCCCTAAGGCTTCCCATCGTATGAGGGATTGATAATGCTAGCGACTACACAAAAGGAGAAGACGGCAATACTTCAAGAGGGGTTACAAAAGGAAGGTTAACCTGGAACCTACATCCTAACAATATCCTTTGAAAGCAGACCCTCAACAAACCATCTGATCCAGACCCTTTTGACCCAGTCATCACAGCAGAAAAAAGAGCGTCTCACTGATTCTAGACTACCGCATGCACCCCAGGTATCCACCTTATAAATGGCATGCCCTTGAATTCAGACTGGAAGTACTGCAATTTAGTACATACTTTGCCTCTGACTTAGGACTTGCTATTTTAAGTGAAACAGGTACTGATGCTTCATTTCCTACAAAGATGATTCCTCAAAGGCAAACCCAAAGAAGAGGACTTGAAAAGCAACTATGCTATTTTTTTGTACCTCGGATGAATACGAACAAGGAAGGCCTTGTGCAGTATCAGAATGATATACCACCACGAGCGGTTCTCCTGGCATGGAGAGCCATGCTACAACAGATGCTTTGTGATGGCAAACGGACATTACAGCCCCCCCCTCTGCCACGGTACATGGCTAAAAGAGGTGACCAATTTGGAGGGCTTTGGGAGGTGGAACCTTATTGGCATAAGTCAACTGGGTGATGTCTGGTATGAGATCCACAGACGCACTTTCCAAGAGTTGCAAGAAACCTATACAATTAATTCCACGCAATTCTACAAAAATACAACTTAGACATGCTCCCACCACCCATCTCCCTACCTCTACCGCCGTCCCAGAATTGAGATCTTTGGAGGCCAAGACACTAAAGAGGGCAAGGCTGTGATCTCTCAGATATACCTCTCACTCATCATCAATGCATCTCCCACTCTAGATTATCACTGGTTTCGCTGGGAGCAATGGCTAGGACCCCTAGAGGATGATGATTGGCGGGATGCCTTGATGGCCTTGCGGGTCATAGCTATTTCCTCCAGACTGAGGTTAATTCAGTCATACTACCTATACTGTGTCTAGCTCACCCCGGCCAGATTGCATCACACCGGTATCCTCGGGAGCCCTGAGTCCCCCTCTTGTTAGGAGGCACCAGCGGTCTTTTATCATGTGGTGTGGTCATGTGTAATGATACATAATTAATGGTCTGCTATCGTTGCAGAATGCACCAAGGTCCTGGGATGGGGCTTCCCGTGTACTCCTCAGATTCTCCTTCTGGGGATCCTAGAGGGCTTGGAGGGGACCTGAGCAGACAAGACATTCTTGGGCACAGCCACAATGGTGGCCAAGCGAGATATCACCACCAGATGGAAACACCCTACACCCCTCACTGTGACACAATGGTGCAAAGGAGTAGATTGGTGTGTGGTGCAAGAAGAACCGGTATAGACAGCAAGAGGTTGCCTGAAGAAACACAACTGTATATGGGGGAAATGGTTGGGCTTACTGTAGTGAATTGGATGAAATACGCAGCTAATATTTTCATAGTGTCATTGTAATTGTATTCTGAAACAAGTTATATCTGTCCTGTCTGCGGGCACGTACTATTTATGGGACTATCATGTACCCTGTCAGTTTACTGTGTGGTTGTATTCTGTTAATAAAATCAGTAAAGTTGATTATAAAAAAAAGAATGATATACCAGCTAAAATAATCGAAAGCTGAGCTCTCTACTGAGTGATCCATGGAACATTGTTATTGAAGAGCTCTCGAAGGCCCAAGTAAGGAACCTTGGGAGGCACTATGAAACAAGTCTGTTGCCCAGCTTGAGGACAAGGTGAGTCCAGGAATTGTGTGGATTTATAGATTTGAAAAATATCCTTTGATTGGATGTCGAGTAGGCAATTTACTAAAATCTTTGTAGAAAACTTTAAAAATGGAAAGGGGGAACTCATACCTTAAGCTCATATCTTAAGGGTGTCACTGATCCACTTCCATGACCCTTTCTATTACCTAGGGATGCTGTTGATGATAGACAGAAATATTACTTGTTCACTGATTGCTTATTGGACATTTGTCCTCTACATCTTCCTACTATCATCTTCCACTAGGATTGAGCAGTGATTTTATGCCTTTTTCTTGTGTTTTTATCGGACTGAATGTTTTATAATTTGTTTTTATTGGCATTTAGAGAAATAAACAACACAATACAATCATCCCAACTAAAAAGGGAAAAGTACCAAGGAGAAAAAGGGGGGGGGAAGGGAATGGAAATGGGGGGAGGGGAGGAAAAGGGAATGGGGAGGAAAGCACGGCAGTTCAACAAAGCAGAGAAAAATGATCCATCCACATGTGGTTACAATTACTTTGGCAATAACACATGCACGCCTACAACAGACTACATATAGCAACCCCAAGATTGAGCAGTGACAGGATAGTGAGTTAACTGGGCAATATACAGTGTGAACTGGGATGATTGACTTAGGTCACTCATTACATACAGGTGTGGATCGGACTGAATGTTAAATGTTTTCAACAATTTGTGTTAATCCCTGTTTTATACTTGTATTAATCATTTTACTCTTGTTGTTTTAACTGCAGTTTTGTGATGGAGTATCCCATCTCCCAAGGTCTTAATCAGGCCCTTTGTGTGCGAGGTTTAAGCACAAAAGTCACATACTGTAGGAAACTGGCTCTGTATCAAAGTGAGATATAGTGTGCACAGAGTCCAGGGGTTCCCCAAGAGGCTTGACAGAGGCAATAATAGATAATACTAATGCTCTATTTTTGGTGCTGTGGTCGAGCAGTTAGGCTTATCAGAGGGTAGTGCTAAGCATTTGTTGTACACACAAGTAATAAGTGAGAACACACACTCAATGACTTAACTCCAAGCCAAAAGGTTTTATATATAAAAAAAATATTTGAATTTATTTTTAGAACCACAAGATTCAGATTGCAGGTAAGTACATTAAATGCAAGGTACTTTGCTTAGTAATATTTAGAACTTTGAACCAAAACAGTAATGTACACAGTTTTTCATAAAATGGCAATAAGCTTTTTTTTAAGTGGACACTGCAATTTTCAACAGTTACTTGGGGAGGTAAGTACAGTTTAGTTATTAAGGTAAGCACTTACAAGTTCAGTCTCAGGGGCATAGGTAGCCCACCATTGGGGGTTCAAGTCAACCCCAAACACCCAGCACCAACTACACAGAGCTGGTCAGGTGCAGAGGTTAAAGAGGAGCCAAAATAACATGGGCGCCTATGGTGATAAGGGGTGCTCCTGTTCTTGTCTGCTGGCAGGTAAGTACCCGCGTCCTCGGGGGCAGACCAGGGGTGTTTAGTAGAGCACTGGGGGGGGGGGGCAAGTAGGCACACAACACGCACCCTCAGCGGCACAGGGGTGACCGTATGCAGTGGGCAAACAGGGCATTGGGTTTTCAATAGGATTCAATGGAGACACCCAGGGGTCAGTCAGACGCTGCGGGCAGGGCACGGGGCGGCTTCTCGGGCCAGCCACTGACTGGGCACTGATGAGGGCTGCCTGCTGGTTGATGCTGCACTGGTGGTCAGTTTCTCACGGGCCTGGGGGCTCCGGGTGCAGTGCTTCACCAGGCATCAGATATCTTCGTCCCGGGCAGTTGCGGTCAGTGGGGTCCTCTTGATTCCCTCTGCAGGCTTCGACGTCGGGGTGCAGAGAGGTCAGCCCAGGGTGGACATATCATTGGAGTCGCCTGGGGATCCTCTCTGGGTCGTTGGTTTCTCTGGACATGGGCCAAGGGCGTCAGGTGCAGAGTGGTGGGGACTCACGCTTCTGGAGTGAGGTGGAAGTCCTTTTAAAGATGGTTTCTTCTTTTGTGGTTGGACAGGTCCGCTGTCCACAGGAGTTCTTGATCCTTTGTAGTTGCAGGGCAGTCCTCTGAGTTGGCAGAGGTCACTGGGCCCACAGGATGCGTCGCTGGTGCAGATTCTCTGAAGTAGGAGACAGGCCGGTAGGGCTAGGGCCAAAGCAGTTGTCATCTTCCTTCTTCTCTGTGGGTTTTTTCAGCTAAGCAGTCCTTCTTCTTTGTAGGTCATCAGGAATCTAAAATCCTTGGTTCAGGGCCGCCCCGAAACACTGAATTTAGGGGTGTGTTAGGGTTACAGGGCAGTAGCCAATGGCTACTGTCCTTGAGGGTGGCTACACCCTCCTTGTGCTCCCTCCCTTTGGGCTAAATCTTCCAAAGCAAGATGAAGGATTTTCCAAAGAGGGGGTCACTTCAGCTCTGGTCACCTTAGGGGTGGTCCTGGCTGAGGGGGTGGCTCCTCCTTATTCTTCTCATTATCTCCCCGGACTTGCCGCCAAAAGTGGGGGCTGTGTTCGGGGGGCAGGCATCTCCACTAGCTGGAGTGCTCTGGGGCGCTGTAACACCAGGCTTGAGCCTTTGAGGCTCACCGCCAGGTGTTACAGTTCCTGCAGGGGGAGGTGTGAAGCACCTCCACCCAGTACAGGCTTTGTTTCTGACAACAGAGTGCACAAAGGCACTCACACCATGTGGTCAGAAACTCGTCTGGAAGTGGCAGGCTGGCACAGATCGGTCAGTCACACACTAACAGTAGAGCTGGCATACTGTTGGCATCTCTAAGATGCCCTCTATATGCATTTCTCAATAAATCTCACACTGGCATCAGTGTGGGATTATTGTGCTGAGAAGATTGATACCAAACTTCTCAGTATTCAGTGTAGCCATTATGGAACTGTGGAGTTCATTTTTGACAAACTTCCAGACCATATACTTACTATGGCTACCCTGCACTTACAATGTCTAAGAATTGGCTTAGACACTTTAGTGGCATAGTGCTCATGCAGCTATTCCCTCACCTGTGGTATAGTGCACCCTGCCTTAGGGCCGGAAGGCCTGCTAGAGGGATGACTTACCTATGCCACAGGCAGTGGGTTGTGGGCATGAAACTCTGAGGGGAGTGCCATGTTGACTTAGTCTTTTTCTCCCCACCAGCACCCACAAGCTGTAAGTCATTGTGCATGTGCTGACTGAGGGGTTCTCAGGGTGGCATAATACATGCTGCAGCCCTTAGAGACCTTCCCTGGCCACAGATCCCTTGGTACTAGGGTACCTTTTACAAGGGACATAACTGTGTGCCAGGGATGTGCCAATTGTGTAGACAGAGGTACAGTTTTAAAGAAAGAACACTGGTGCTGGGGCCTGGTTAGCAGGGTTCCAGCACACTTTTCAATCAAAGCTGGCATCAACAAAAGGCAAAACGTTAGAGGGTAACCATGCCAACAGTTGCAGTTTCCTACAAATACACACATCAACTTCAGTCTTTACACCTGTATTTTTTTTTTTTAAATCACTTGTCTGAGGCCCAAATGCGGTGATGATTGAGCATAGATGTAACAGATGTGCATGATCTGAATACTAGTCACTGCATCAGAGACATCTAGCAGTGTATTCAAGATATAGCTATTCTTTTAGGGGTAAAGTACACATTATGAAGCATCACAAGCTGCTCTGTAATGAAAGGCGAAAGACATCAAACAGACATTGTCATTATCACCAATACCTTCTTATGTCCAGTGACATGTCACCTCTGCAGCCTACACGCTGTTTTTGAACTGTAGTTTTTTAATAAATATGATGTATATTTGATATTCTGAAGAGTAAATAGCCGCCTCAGTATTGTGTTCTGTGGTACTAGTGCATTGAGGTGGCCATCTTTGCAGCAAAGCATGCATTAATTGATACAGCTTCAAATGAAATTGACGTTTTGAGCACCCCATAGTTGTCCATATGCCTTTAATGAATTTACATTGAATCGTAGTAATTTGAATTTGGATGAGGTTTTAGAATTAAAAAATTACAGTTTCCCAGACTGCTGTATTTTTTGTGAGCAGAACAATTTCCGAACTTTCTTGACATCAAGATGTGAGGTAGATGCTGGATAACTTTTGGCGTAATCATTTTTAAAGAACTTTGCACTACTGAATTTGATGAGGAAGCCATTTGGAGATACTGAATACGTAACTTTAGATACAATTTGGGCTTGGCCTGCTCAGCATTTATTAGGTGCCATCACAAACTCTGTACCATGGAGGTGGGCAGCCAATAATACTTTTTAATAACTCGATGGCAAAGCCCAGCTTCTTTTATTTGTCAATTGAGTTTTTTCCTTGACATTTGGGGTTCCTTTTAAGCCAAGTTAATATATCTTTTCGAGGTTCTAATTGTTTGAAAAATATGGATGTAAAGTTGTTGAAAAATAAAACTAAATTTTGGTTAAAAAAACATTTTGACAAAGTTAACTTTTCCAGCAATTAAAATTGGCAGATGTTGGTTGCAGTCCATAATCTGATTTATCTCTGTCCATCTATTAGGACATTTAGATAACGCATTTTTTAAATTTTCTTGTGTATATGAACCTCTAGATATCTAGTTACTTCAGAGATTAAAACACTTATAAATAATTGATTAGTATTATCTCAAATCCTTGAGTTTTAATATTCTTTTCCAGAAAAGGAGACAAAATCAGTCAATGTATTCAAACCTGTTTTAATGGTTGGTGGGTGTGATGTCAACACTCATAACTCATTGCATAGATGTTATCATTCTGATGCACACTCCATAGAGAGTAGCCATGTGCAGTGAATGCTTCAATAGAAATCGAGATTGGTAGAGGGGATGAAGGCCATCTCTTCCTGGTACTGTGACGCACTTGAAGCTCTCTGTTCTGATGGCCGTTACTTATCACTGAGGCACTAGGGTCATGATAAAAGCCTTCAACATCACAGTGAAAACTGAAGGAAACTCAAACACTGGCATCGTGTCCGAGAGACATTGCCACTCTACAAGATCAAATGCCTTTTTAAGAGTCTGCCTTTTACCAGTTGAGATGAAGCAGTTACCGAGTCAATGCAAGCTAACTAGTCATTATTTTATTTTTTTCATTCGCCAAACCGTACTAAAGCCCTGCTGATCGGAGTGAACTATAGATGGTAGCAAGATTTAGGCAATAGGCGTTCGGCAAAAGTTTTGGCAAATATTTTTCTTTCGCAGTCCAGTGATGCAATTAAATCGTGTTTCATTCATGTCAGCTAGTAGGAGTCTTTCATGGTTTAATAAAAACTGATATAAATATCTTCTGCCAAGTTGTTGGAGCAAAGCCTCGCCAAAACACATCCTGAAAGACTGTTAACAAGCATTGACAAAGCCAATGGGTCTTGCATATGAGAACTGTTTGTTTCACAATTTGTTTTAGCTATGTTGTACAGCAGCACTTACTGGTTTAATACACTTGTAATAAACCATTTGCCAATATACTTGTCCTTCCACCCCCAAAACCGCTTCTGCCGGTGCCTGACGTAGGCTACACCCCAAAACCATTGCCTGAGCAGTTTAAGAACATTCTGCTTAGTTTGCACCCTCGTTGCTATCCTGCTGCCATCCCCTCGCAAATATGTCATTGGTAAAAAGATAAAGCATATCTTTGATAAAAACGTGGAATGCGAATCATATTATTATATTTTGTAAATGACTGCATTTTGCACGGGAGTGCCTGACTGCTGAAAGTAAATTCGAACTCCCCATAAGTTCGAAGAAATTGGGTCGAGCCGAGCAGTTAAAATAACGCAGTCTGAGAAGTTGGAGTCACACCCGCATCCGAGAATTTTACCTTGACAAAAGAAGCATTGATTCTGGAGCAGAAGGCATAAGAGAAAACTGAGCCTGGAGCCAATTGTTTTAAACATCCACGCAAAATGTTAATTCAAGCTTTTGGCAAATTCCTCATGTTTGAACTATTCCCCTCAGTGCTCTTGGAGTCAGATTGCACTGGCAGCAATGGTGATCTTTAAGTTTGTGAACTGGATGGATCAGGAGCGATTTATCAGTTACATCCACAGGTCCTGAGGCATAGACTGTTATCATGAGAGGAAAAAAGTCTGCCCACAGTTTTCATTGACATGCAAGAAGGAGCAAGGAGCAGGGGATGAGTGCGGGGAGCAGCGTGTCTGACCGCCTGCCGGGTGGGTGACAGGAAAGTGACCGGAGACCGGGTGGCTGGTGTCACAGGAGCAGAGTGCGGCGTGTCGAGCAACCGTGGCCTGGGAATAACTTGGTCCCGTTACCTCCATCGCAGACATCAGTGTGGCTCGCCGTGTATGCCACCACTTGCTCACCTTGAATTTGAGGCACCGTACCACAATCACCCACCCGTGGTTGCTGGCTCCTGCATGTCATCAACAAGATGGCTGCAAAACAGCAAAGGCAGCTGAAGCAGCCGAAACTGAGACGGAAGTGTTAACGCTGAAGTTTACTAATGATTATTCATGTATTCTTAGTGTTGAAGTTGCATAGAAAATGAATTAACATAAGAGAAAAATAATGAACGCATTAGAAGTAGCGCCCACCTGAGTGGCCACAAATGTTCACGAAGTGTGCTTATTATTGTAAAATGTTGAGGTTATGTTTGATTAATGTACACATGTCATATTAAGGGTTATGTATTATGTATTTGCTTTATTAACTGTAGGCCTTAACTTAGCAAGGTCTTGGGCCTAGTTGCACGGCCTCATGTCAAGCTGCATTTCTTAATCAACTTGTGATTTTCCACTGTGCTGACCAAGTGCTCGTAGCTGAAATCCTTTCTCATGAGAACTGCTTGCTAGAAGATGATGTACTAGCTAGGATACAATGTTTAATGTAGTAAGTGTAAGACTGACCTTCCCAGGGGAAGACAATGGATGCACTGACTGGAGTATAAACTGCAACAATATTGATACCTGACAAGCCAAGCGATGGGAACAGGAGAAGAGGAACAAATCATTGACATGTGAACTGTTCACTAGTGATACATGTAGATGTGGGGTTTTAATTTCATTGGACTAAATGCAAACATGTGATTCTTTGACCAACAAGTATATGGGAAGTAGTTTTAGGAAATCTAACTTAGCCATTTTTGTCTATTTTTCCCGAGAAGATACATGCTTAACTTTATTGCTTAAAGAGACTTTGTTTTTTCTGAACTTTGATGCTGCATGCTCATACCTTGCTGACCAGACTGATGTCCTATTGACAAAGACTGTCGCAGCTTGCTGAACCATATTGTGGACAGGTATAGTGACAATGTTACTGATTGTTATGTCTATTAGCTTTTGTTTCTAGGTACCAACCGCTACTTTTTATAGAGCCATAGTCAGATGTTTTTCAAATTTGTGTTGACTAAATTGTTTTGCATGAAGCACAAACATGCTATTCTAATCTGATGTTAGTTAGGGTTCTCTATGATGATGTTTGCTACATGTAATAACAGTTGATGTCTTTCCTTTACTGAATTCTAAATGTATATTCTTTAGTTTGCACAGTTATTCATGTCATTAATTTGCACCTTAACCTTAGAATGTGTAGTGGCTCAAGCTTTGATTAGATTGCGATTCTTTTGGCACTTTGGTCAGCCAGTGTTGTTTCTGTATGTTTATCAATTGATTTTGAGATTAAGTTATGTGACATTAGCATTGTTAATATAGGGAAATAAACATTATAACTTTTACATAAAAGTGTTGTTATTCATGGCCACGAGGTCATGGTGTGTGGAAATTACTGACTCCTACTGATTATTGATGTCATCGATTGTTATTGCTGTTGATTTGTGTTGGTACGGGGTTACATACTGGGAACTACTCGAAGCGCATTCAAAAGATCCATCCGCCTATTCGCGTATCCTTGTAAGTTTACTTATTAAGGTCTGACGTGCTAGCGGAAGTCTGCGGGAAGCAGTGAGATCAAGTGTGGAACATTGCATTTTCTCCAATGTGGACTCACATAAGGATATTGGAAATCCTTAGTGATTGTATTCATAAAAGCTGAAGCACTTCATGATTTTAAGAGGTTTGAGGTCATTAAAGGTCCCTAAAAGGATAGCTTATGGGCAGCATATGCTCTCTTTGGTACCAATTACCTGTTAACTAATGCACCAGCTTGACTTCAAATTATTCTCTAAATTAATTATACTGCAAACCTAATGGCTTATCAGTGACAATTCATTACTCAGGGGTGAGAGGCAACTTTTTGAAAGCCACTTACAGCCGCAGAGAGCATTGGGAGACTTTAGGCAGCCCACAGGTAGTGAGCTGGTCTCCATGCAGAGGCAGCCAAGCTAGGTCTGGTTGCAGTTTGTGGAGGGGCAAGTGCTCCTTGCTTTTCTGTCTGCCCTGCCATAGTATCCGTCTCTTGAATTGTGTTTATTAACAACAACTCTCCTTTGAATTCCCCTACAAATTAGCCAGTCTGAGCTTTGGAAGCACAAAGGTATTAAGGCAATATCTAGTCAATCCAAGCTATCCAACTTGCCACACACAAATAAACCTTGCCTAAGACAGTACCTGTTATCAAACAAAGGGCCCTTAACAGCAGCTAACCACTAGTCAAGTTAACACACTACCGAGAAAAGGATCAACATATTCCTGCAGGAAAGTGTGGTCTGGAAGGACCAGGGGAGCCCTGTGTCTAGGCAAGAAGATGACAACGAAGAGAACAAAAACGCCAGTCCTAACTATTGAGACATGCCGAGAGGGAGAAGGAAAAACAGAAAAGGCAATAAACCAACAGAAATTAACGAAGGATACGTAGCTGCAAATGTAGTCAAAAGGCGACGGATGCAAAATAATGGATTTTTTGACTCAGAAGAACCCTGAACAAGCAGTCACCACTAAAGATGAAGTGTGTCCAGTAGGACCCCAAATGGGGAACAACGTAGGCCTAAAAGATCAATCATTGGCCGAGGAATAGATGAATACCCCTCCCAGCTCCAGTACAAGCCCCATAATAGTCAAGGCTCAAGTGCATAATGCTGGAGAATCATCTCCAGTTTCAGCCCTGAACCTCTCCGCCCTAAGCAACTGGCAGCAATCTAATACGTGCCCCTGATGAGCCCTCCCCACCCACAAGAGTACAGCCCCATGGGACGGGACCCACAGGATCGTTTATTGATTGACTTTGCGGAATTTGCCTCAATTGCACAAGGCGATGAGGCAATCCCAGCTGAAAATCACTTATCCTCCTCATCAATAGGGAAAGAACTGCAGTTGGACATTACCACTGTCAGTTTGAGTCCGTTCCTGTTTCAGAGTCAAAGCTCACACACAAACAAGATATTTGTATATGAAGATACACCTTCTTTAAGTCCAATCAAATTGGTACAAAAGGACAATTAAGTATCAGAAGCAAGCAACAAGGACTCAATTGTGAGCGACAGAACCAATGAAATGGAGTCAAAAGCAATGGTCAATGACCAAAAAGGTATCAAGTTAATAAATCCTCCAAAGGTGGTCCAGGAGACTGAGGCCAAGACAGCAGGTCTGAACCTGGCACCTTTAACGGGCACACCAAGGCTCCAGCCTTGACAAACACAATGGAGGCAATTTAATCGGCAATTCAATTTCAGGCAGACAAACAGGAAATTCAAGTCAACCTGCTGAATGTCTTGGCAACTCATATTGTTGGTATGAATAAAAAACTACAAACATTGAATGAGCTGATCTTAAGAGCGCAAGAACACGACTATGTATATATAACAAGCTCCTTCTCAATGCACAAGGTTTATGGATAAACTATAGTCACTCCCAATGATCTTGAATGACATCTTACAGGAGGTAAAAAGAAGCAATCACTCATAACACAGAGGAAACCCTAGGTAACAGAACCCAAAGAGAAGCACAATAACAAGGTTTCCTCCTCTTCAATTTCACCTCAAACGTGCAGCAAAGGAATGACTGTTAAAAGAAGAAGCAGTACTATTTTAGAACCTCAGTGTACAACAGGAAACACAGAAACAGTAAATTGTGGCTAGCCTAGAGGGCACAAAAATAGAGCAAGAAGACAGAACAGTCCAAAGCAGAACTTTAGACAAATAAACAGAGCCTAACCAAAAGGAAATGAAAAAAGACTAAGGAAAACACAAAACAAATTTAAAGGAGGCCAACAGAAAAGTATATGACAACTATATAGCCACAAGAAAGTAGAAGAAAACACATACAGTAAGGAAACAAAAGAGGAAGCCCAGTCATAATAAACAGCACCCCCGACAAAAGCCAGGGGTCTGATCCAGCACCCAATTCTATTTGCATTCATCCATAAGTGGTAAAAGAACAATGTCGCCAACTTACGGGATAGTACTCAGATGCTGGCTGGCACATGGTCCACAGAAGCAGCTAATAACACATATAAAGAGTATGGAAACAAAATCAATGAACAAAAGGTGGCAGGGAACAATCTCTAATAATTGTTGAAAATAGCATGCAGTCAAATGAACACATTCAAATAGAGGTTGTAAATGGCAGTGTGACAAATGGAAACATGCAGTTACAACAATACAGGGGCAACAAAGAGGCTCCGCTCGGGTTGCAAGTCAATTCTGCAGCGCAGTACCTGAATCAACAATCCACAAAAATAATGCTGATTCCAAATTACACCTCAAAAGGTGCATTTGACATCTTAAACAGAGGGGCAATCATGAAATTAGCAAAATAAATACAAGCATTGGAGCATATTACATCTACTTGCTTGCAATAGAATTTAAACCTTAATCATTGCAAAAGAACAGGGGGAGGGCAACTTTAACAACCTGGGCTTCAAGAGAAATAGTGCAACAAGTGCTTTATTAATGGGATCTCCTTTAGCAGGTGATGGAGCTACAACAGGCAGAGCCAGCACTATATCTGGGCTCATTGCTTCCCAAGGCAAGTGCGTCAGTATACCAAGCTTATGAGGGCAATGACGTCCTGCAAATAGTTGTTCAGTACTAAAAGGAGCAACGGGAGCAGAGCTCTCGCTGACTTTAAAAAAAAATAAGACTAATACAAACTATAGTCAGCGGTAACCATAGACAGGCTCGGGTTGATGTATTAGTAGAATCCAAGCAGGAATGGGCCTGGATCCCTAAAGCCCTAGACCTGAATCACATCCAAGGCCTACTCGCTTCTGAGAAAGAATGATTACATCAACATCTGCTGGTGGATTGTTCATGGCTCTGGGAAGATGCCACATGATTGTTGTTACAGGAAACCTGGAGCCTAAATCGAACACAAATGGTAGGGTACATTGAACATCATACTCTTGCCTAAAGGAATTCTAAATACGGGTGCCCAAAAAGGGGCCTATCTACATATATCTCAATCAATTACGAGTGGTCACATGAAAATATTTGCTCAGAAGCTAAATAGATACAAGTCATCAAATTAGAAAGCAAAAGTTGTACATCTTCATTGAAGGCATCATAAACATATACATACACCCATGCAAAGCAAGTAAACAAGAAAAGATGGCAACCTGGATCGATCTAATAAAGACGCTCCAAAGTTATATCAGCACGTACACATCATCATTTCAGGGGATTTTAACTTAAACCTCAATGGGAGGATCAAACATCAAGGCCATCAAAGTAATCCAGCTAATATCATAAAGCCGCGGAAACAGCTGGAGGAATGTAACTTAGCGATCTTGAATGGTAAAACAAATAGGACTCCCTGGCAGCAGTTACATTCCTGTGCTGAAGAACTCGATCAACTGTTGACTACACATTAATAAGTGAAGACTTATATCTTCTGGTGAATTTCTTTCAAATTCTCCCATGCCCAGAAAGTGATCACCTTCCTCAAGTCCTCAGACCAGACAGCAGTTTTACTAAAACAATAGCAGTACCGACTTAATTTCAAAACCAGTTGCTTATAACCTAAAAAGGTTAAAATGGCACGGGATGGAGTTAGAACTGATAGTGTCTGTGGTTTATCTTGATGCAGGAAATCAAGAGGTGCCTAACAAAGGAGCAGCATATTATGAAGAAGCTTGGACCACTCTCTTTACGATTCTACTAACAAAATTTCCAGAAAAATCCTCAGCAGAAAAGATAACTGAAGGAAAAAATGCCAAAGGGGTTGTGGGAAGAGAACTCTGGTACACCAATGGGCTACGGGAAACAAAAAATAAAAAAATTGCCAGAGAAATGAGAAGACTAGGAGCGGAAGCAAAGATTGGGAGAAGGTCAGAAAAATTGCAGCTGAGAACTATGACGCTGTTATATCATAAAGAATGCTGGAAGGCTAAAAAGCGGCACTAAGATGAAATAAGGAATAAGCTCCTATGGTCCAGTAAACATCCAAACAATAAAGAATTATGGGGCGTGTTTAGTAGGCTGGTCAAGGTGGAGGCACGCCACCAAAATACAAGGATCTCAGAGGATGCCTAGGAATCCCATGTTTGAGAAATGTATGCCCTGCCAGTAAATCTTCAGAAGAATGAAAGCCAACAAAATCAGGAGATGATGCCATTAGACGCCAGAGGGAGGGCCCTGGAAGTAAACTGAAGAGACTCAAGTTCACTCGCGGAGACAGGAAATGTCAGACTACAGAGTCTGACTGACTAAAAGAGATTAGAGGTGATCATAAAGGAACTGAAGTCGGTAGGAGCGGCAGGTCCGAATGGTCTGCCCAACACATTATTCAACTATGATGTGGTGTTTTGGGCCAGGTAAATTACACCTCTTTTTAACCAAATTTACCAGAAGAACGTTCTACCAGCCTCATGGAAAGGGAACATTTTTCACCCAATCTATGAGAACGGAAGCTTATCTTCAACATGCAATTAAAGGTTAATAATGCTGATCGGTGTGGAAGCCAAAATGTATGCATCCTGCATTCTCCAAGATCTGCAAACCTGGGCCAATGGAAAAAAAAACACATCCCAATAACTGAAACTGGGTTTAAGCAAGATATAGGAACAATGACAAATTTCTTGGTACTTACCATCTTGACAGAAAGTGCAATAAGGCCCAAAACTCGCTTGTTTGCATGCTTCATTGACCTCAAATCGGCCTTTGATCGAGTTCTGCGCAACCAACTTTGGTCTAAGCTGGCACAATGGGGTACCCTAGGGAAAATGTTAAACACGATCATAGGATTTTATAGTGACACTTGGGCACAGGTTAATTTAGGAGATGGCAGCAAAGTTACTTCAGGAATTCACACTATGAACGGCTTGAAACAGTGGTGCGTCCTGGCTCCGATTCTGTTCAATCTATACCTACCCGACCTAAATAACCATTTGAGGCAAGAGGACAGTCACTCACCCACCCTGGCTTCAGAGAAAATAGTGAGCTTGCACTATGCAGACAGCATCATTGTCTTGAGCCAATCACCCATCGGCCTACAAAAATCCATCAATGCTCTAGCTGCTTACATTGAGTTGCAAGGATTAGAGTTGAACTTAAGCAAACCAAAAGTCAGGTGTTTAATGGATTCAAAGTAGAAGCCATTCTCTAGGTCCTTTAGGGGCAAGAGGGTGGGGGTATTGCATTCTTGCAAGTATTTGCATTCATATTGGGTGGCAGCTGTACAAGCAACACAAGCATTGTACGCAAAAGCACAATCACTAACTTTTACTTTTAAGCTTCTGAGAAATACATTGCACTGCCCTTTGCACAGTCATCTGCTAAAGATAATGGAAGCCCAATTCATATCAACAGTGGCAGATGGTTTCGAAATCATGCACGGCAAGGAAGCAAGGACTTCTTAAACCAGCTTCAAACAAATGTTTATGAAGAGGTCTTTAGTTCGCTAAAATTAAGCTCTTGAATTTGGACTAAAAAATCTAAAGTTACTAAGAATGAACACCTTTGTTAAACTGTGCTAGAAACTGCGCATCTGAAAGCGGGTCTCTGAACAATCTTTGTTGACTTGAAATTGAGGCACAAGTAAGGAAAAATCATGCAAAATCTTGGGGTGAATACCTAAGTAAGGTATTAGATGAATTAGGCGTTCAGGACCCATGAGCTGGCAGTACTGAAAAAACAGACTTCAATCAAATAATACATTCTTCTGTAAATCATCTGTCATTTTTACAAGACAAGAATTAATTTGCAATGAGGTGGCATGCCTGGACAGTGATTAATTCTTACAGCAGTTTGAAGCCTCAGGCATATATAATTGAGCATTTCCTGTCCCGCTCACAAAATAACTATATGTTATTCCGATTTGGACACTGGAGCACAAAAGATCTCATTCTAACATGTAAGGGTAGACGGACACACCTACATTGTGGATAAAAAAATAGTCGATACCTCACATCCCGTGAAAGTGTCTGACAGTTTTGGAGAATAGGAAGAAATTACTCAAACCACCATTTCAGAATCTTCACATTCACACTTGCAGGCGAGCGGTCATCACATGGCTATGCAGAGACTCGATTCCCCTGGCTTGGAACCATGTGCCAGATTTACAAGGAACTGACGCATCACGGTGCTGCACCAAAATTGGCAGCGCCCCATCAGTTCTGAAATGCAGGGATGTACTGTATTTACAAAAATATTAGCTGCCAGTACCAATGCAGGCATCCTTGCACTAAAGTACAAGGGTGTCTGCGTTGAAGAGAATGATTATGTGCAGGGAGGTGTCCCTTCCTGCACATAAACAATCTACAATGGTGATTTCTGCTCATTGCTCCATGCTAAGCCACCCCTGGGGTGCTATTAGTTTTCAGCACTGCCTCAGATTTACGATTCCTTGTAAATCTGGAGCAGCATCAAAGGCAATGGGTGTCGCACTAGAACGCCCACAGCAACACCCATTGCACACCCCTCGGCCGCAGAAGAGGGGCCCATATTTACAAGGTAACTTTAAACCACCATGTAAATATGGAGCAGTGCACAGCGACACCGGAGCGTCACAAAAAGTGACAAGAATCTGTAGCATGCCTTTTATAATGCAATTTTTGCAGACTTTTCACAACGTCAGTGCACTTTAGAGTCCATGCAGTACCCTTACATTTTTGAGTTATTGACTGGCTGCCCCTTATGTGTAGGTAGTTGAAGGAGTTAATTGTGACTTTAAGTTGAAGGGCAGATGAGACAATTGCATGAATCATTGCTTTTATCTGGTTAGATTAATGTCAATGCCCGTTAGAATTGATTCACCCTGGTGAAATACCTGGGCATTTATGGCAATGTCTCAGTTGTATATCAAGCAGGTTTTTTTTCTGTATGCAGTGATTTTTATAAACTATGCAATAAATTTACTCTTGAGAGAAAAAAAGTTTACAAAAATCATGCTGCCACAAAAGCATTGAAGGATGGGGAAGAAAGTTCTCTTACACATGTATGTAATTAAAAAAAATATTTTTTTTACAGATTTGGCCCTCAGGAATCTATGACTAATGCCAAGTTGGGAAAGGAGCAACTGTTAAACAGAGTAAAGGTGAGCAAATCAGATTTCCCTGCTGAATGAATAACGAAGCACCTTTGTCCAGTTTGCAGGAGCGGCTTGTGGTGCTAATTAAGGGCAGGACAGCGCACGCGTGGGTGGGAATTATTAATAATTTTTAAAAAACGTACCTGGATCGTTGCAGCCGTCACCTCCGCGCTGCTCCTCTCCGGTGCAGACAGGCTTCGGACACAGGCTCCCAGCCTGTCCTGCAGCCAATCTTGACGCTGCTCAGAGCAGCATCAGGATTGGGTGGGAGGGCCCAGCCAGGGTGCTCCCAGGCAGGCTGGGAGCCTTTGCTTGCTCTCTCCAGCCCGGCAGCACAGTGCCGGGCTAGAGAGACCACACTGTGCATGTGTGTTTGGCCGGCCTGAGACAGCCGGCCAAACATAGATCCGGAGTGAGGGGGGAGTGCTGTGCATGTCACAGCCTCTGGTCCCACTCCTTTTACCAAAAAAACGATAGTAAACATAGTTTATTATTATTTTTTGGTAAAGGATTTGCAGCTGCTGCAGCTGCTGCTGCTGGTGGAGGGCAGGGGCGACGCTCCTCCGCCCTAGCAGGTGCCTTTAAGTCATGCACAACATTTTATTCGCTTTTTCTCATTTATTATATTTTTCCATCTCTAGCTTTTCAGCTTGTTGCTTTTATGTTTTATCAGCTGCCATTCTTAGAAAATACATTTGGTTGTGTTCCACATTTATCTGCTCTTTGTATGCATTTTGTTCTGTGCACAACTCTAGGCTGTTATAATTGTCCACAATAGTTTACTTAGCATTGCGTTTACAAGAGTACAAAGGCATGGAGACACAATCATGTCAGGCCTGTTCTCAGAACACATGTTTTGTTATAAAAACACACAGGCCAGAGAGATGTCATTATATGCTGAATGCCACTTCAATGCAGCTTGGCCTTATCTTCCCAGTCAACCAACTTACAAGACCCTGGCCTCTCTCTCAGGAATATGGTCGGGGATCCTTCCATAAGACTGGGAGGGGCAGAAAAGGCTAACACTGCTATGCTCTCATTTTAGAGAAAAGGGGAATCTAGGAGTCCTTATACACATGTTTATTTCAGGATGGTAGGACTGTTAATCTGTTTTTCCCTAATGGTCACAATTCTGACTATGCTATGTTTCATCTTTCTAATAATCACAGCTCCTGTCTTTTATCGTAGAATGTAGTCATTTCAATAAATGCATTGAATCTTCTCCTGCATGTCTTTATCTGCCACTGCATGCATGAGATGTTGTGTAACTGAAAAAGAGGTAAGGTCTTGAGTACCAGGGGCTAATTGATCCACATGGCTCTGCAATGAATAACCCTTTGTTTCCTGGAGTGAAACCAGATCACTCACACAGAAGTGTCTTAGTGCTTGTCTCTCAGAGAAAATGTTGTTGTTTGCCCCAGGGGTATAGGAACAGTCCAGGATTGCTCTCTGCCCTTGTAACATCAATATTACATGGTATGGATTTTGAGTCACTGTCCTATGTAGATGACATCTGTCTCATAGATGATGACCTCTACGCACATTTGGCCAGGATGGATCGCATTGTATTGGAATTCACCGCACAGGGCTACAAATTCAATTTTGCTTTTCTTAGTGTCCTATTCCTAGGATGCAAATTATCAGGTGAGGATAAGAACATAGCCCAGCAATTTTTAGAAGAATGTGTGCAACTACAACCTCCAAATACGATTCCAAAACTACATTAAATGCTGATTTTTTCAAATTTTGCTACATTCCAGAATATGTGCAATATATAAAATCACTAGATGACTTAATACGTCCAGATTTCTCAACCAAACATTGAACACCTGAACACACATGCATTCTTAGAGCACTGCAGATTGAGATGCTTGAAGCAAAACACTTACACACATGTGACAGCAAAACAAATTTGGTAATCAATTTCTGGTGCCATCGGGTTCACCTATCTCATATTTAATGGGGGTGATGTGATACCCATAGCGTACAAATCACACTTGTACCCCAACGCAGAAAAACGTTTTGCACCAACAGAAAAAATACTGACTGCAGTTCATTTGGAAGTCATCAAGGAAGGGACACTTGCCCAAGGGACACGCATTATTGTCGTTACTCCAACACCAGCCCTAGAGGCTGTTACGAAAGTGAGCATTTGGAATGCAAGAGCATTACATCTGCGTTGGATTCATTGGGCTACCTCCCTGACTGCCACTGATGTTGATTATGTTTTTCAAAACACAAATTCTTGTGGGAGAAGGTAGCTGATCTAAATGAGAAGCTGCCGCAGACCCATGTAGTCCATGAATTAGATTACCAATGTGTGGGAATACACCTTGTAGGAAGCACTTTGGCTAATGAGGTTGACAAATTACTCGTTCTCAGATGAGAATGGTGATTGAAACATTAGCTGCTGTGAAAGCTTTGGCTGAAAGCAAACCCTTACCAAAAGCATATCCTGCAAAACGTTCCTACCACTTAAGTACCTAAAACATTGCATTTGCAAAAATACCAGGGGTGGTAGATTGTGTGGTCCCCAACCAAGACCAGAGCCTAGATCTCATTAAAGCAGCACATGAGGGTGTTTCTTCTGCCCATGACGGTGTGGCAGTTACTATCTCACTGCTACAGAAACGCTATTGGTGGCCTGGTCGTTACAAACAGACCAAGCAGTATGTCCTTAGTTGTGACACTAGCCAGCAAATGAAAGGATGGACCATCAAACACCCAATGCAGACACCCCTCTTAGTTTCCAACAAACCACTACAGTGTGTATACTTGAACCTCTGTGGTCCCTTACAACAGGATTGTGCATACAAATATATATTAGTCGCTGTTGATTCATGCTCCAGATTTCTGAGGGTGTGGCCACAAGTTTTCATCACACATATGCAGCCTCAGCCTTCCATTCGGACCAGGGCCCTGCCTTTGCCTCTAGGGCATTCAGGGACACCATGGGAACGTTGGGTGTTAGGGTGCATTACAGTTCTCCATATCATCCAGAGGGAAATTCAATTGCAGAGCGGAAAAGCCAAGATTTAAAGCAATCCCTAACAGTGAGAGTATTAGGTACATATTTTAGCTGGATTCATCATGTGTATGGAGTCCAGACAGCACTAAATAATCTGCCCAGAAGGTTTTTGGGAGGAAGTCCCCATTTTGAAGTCCTGTTAGAGATATCTATGTATGTTCCTGATCTTAATGGCCCTTGTGTGGTCTCAGCAGAAACACATTTTGACATGAATGAATGTGTCACTGTTTTACAGCAAACACAATGGTTCCATAATGAAAATTCATCTACATATGTTTCCACCTTGGGAATGAGGGATTTGCCACCATCCACAGGCTGGATTCCTAAACTTGGGGATCTGATTCATGAAACAATACCTGTGAAGAAGGAGTTTGGCCCATCATCTCAAGAACCGGTTCAATTTTTGGGAATACACTGCACCAGAAGTGTCATTCTACCACCACTGTGTGGTTCTAAAGAAAATTTCTTTGTTTCAATTGACATCAAATGGCACCACATGGCTGATTCTGCACAGTAGACCAAGAGGGCTTCCGTGTAGTTTCTGTACCTCTTCAAGCACTCAACAATGCTGAAATAATTTCACCCAGCTTGGGGAGGGTGAGAATGAACTTTTGTTTGTTCCTTTCGTTACTTCATCAACAAGAAATGTCCAGACCATAGATCTCTACTATTGAAATGCTAAACAAACAGATGGAATCGTTTATGATAAACCACCATTGGATACGTCAGCTTTGCGTCAACTCCAGTTTTTGCACAGACTGTTCAGAAACAGTTCGATTCCTTTGTGTTACAGACCCCTTTGTCGGATGGTGTTCCAGTTTTGTTCCTGTTCTGTTCCAGCTTGATCCTGTTTCCTGTTTCTCTGCCCTGCTCCTGATTGTTCCAGCCAGAGTCTGCTCCCTATCTCTTAGCCTTGTACCTGTTTGTTTCTTCCAGAGCCTGCTCCCTGTTTCTCTGCCCTGCTCCTGCCTTGTTTCAGCCTGAACCTTCTCTCTGTTTCCCAGTCCTGTTTACTGCTCATTTCCTACTCCCTGTATTCCAGCCCTGTCCTTGCCTGTTCCAGCCAGAGCCTGCTCTCAGTTTCCCAGTCCTGTCTCTGTTTGTCCCAGCCAGAAGTTTGCGCCCTGTTTTCAAGTCCTAGTCCCGCCTTTGCTTCAGCCTGAGCCTGTTCCTAGTTCTTGCCTCTGCCTCTTAGTTTGTTCCCTTCTGTTTCTGTTTCTTCTTGGTTATTTGTGTCTGGTAAGTGTTCTATCAGTCTTCACCAGTGTATAAGTGTCCTCCTTCGTTCTGGGGTTGGCTCCTGGTTTCCAGGAGGCAATTCCAGCCCCCATCCGTCCAATGTTATACGTTGGCTTTCGTGCCTAACAGTGACAGTGTGCTATTGCTGTTTTCTCAGGAATCGCCACTGTGTTTCCAGCTGGACCCACAAGAGCATGTCTTGTGTATGTAAGTACTTTCCTTGTCTGCGCTCTAGGGTCCAGAGACAGAATCACTTCTGCTGCCTCATTTCTATGGGGCTGGCAGGGTGACTATCTGTAAGAGCACACTGCACAGAGGCATTGACATTCCCTGTCACTGTGGGAGGTTCTGCGCCTTACTCTGTGTACAACCCCAGCGTGTTTGTCCATTAGTAATCTGTTTCCTGTTTGTTCACACAAGGGTTGCTCTGCTTTTACTTTCCTGTGCCTGTTCATAGCTGTCCTTTCCGTGTATGCCTTAGCTGCTCTTCTTCCCCAGTATACTACCTCTTTAGGATATTCGGTGACCTCAAGGGGTGCACCAACCAGAGTCCTGATCAGACCCGCCCAAAACCGTGACATGGTTTTGTTCTCATTTTCTTTTTGCTGATACATGGTCATTATCTTCCTGAATGCTCTGGTGTTGAACTGGTGGGCGAGGTTTTAAAACCTTACTTATCATCACATAAGGTCCGAAGAGACTTGTCCCTTGTGAACACTTCATCTGGTTGAGGTCCTGATGGGATTGTTTGGGATAAAGTACTGTTTGATATAGTTGGTCCTACGGATATTATTCAAATTCCATATGTATACATAGTGTCTATGAGTGATATTATTACACCGGGGTTTTTTTGATGACTGGGATGTAAAAACTGTTGATTCAATGCTTTGTGAGCTTGAATATTACACTGAATTCGAGAGAGAGGATGTGTGCATGAACGCTGCAAATTAAGTGGAAATGTTCTGTTATCACCATTATGGACACTACTTTCTACACCAAGCTGGTACCCAAAGATTAGTGTACAATTATACACAATGGAAACATTGTCTGACTCCTCCAGTAAGGAGTTAACAAACATCTGTATGACAATTGGCATATTTTACTGGGCATGATGCTGAAAATGCCGAATCATATAATTTCAAATTACATCCCTTGAAAGCGAGAAAAATATTGCTAACCGACACCAAATTGATTCATTCAGATTCCTTTGTTTCCCAATTGGCTATGGAAGGCTATGTATTTTGGAAAAAATCCATTGACTTAAAGAGTGTGTGGGAATCTAAAAATTGGCAAATACAGGGCACCAAAGCTTTATTTAGAGCTTGCCTTATTCCATTACAAATTATACGACACAGTCCAGCAAACAACTTGCCTTGGGTTAGAAAAAATAAGAGAATTTAAAAATTAATGTGCCCAGTGTTCCCTCTTTGGCTAAATTTGACAATTAGCAAAAGATTTTAAACGTTACTTAAGAGCAGATCAATAGTTGGGTTCAGAACGGTACCTTTAATTCATCGCTTTCAGATCCCAATGGGTGGTTATTGTAGCCAATGGACACAAATGGTTGTCTTGCACGTTTTGTAAATTTGGGACCGGGTTTTAGAGCGAGTCGACCAATCTTTGTTATGTCACCGCACACCACTCTGGTATCATCACAACATACAGCATGGGCATACTTTGTCAACAAAGGTTATTTTCTTCCACGTTACCAACTGTAAAAGAACACATTTGTCTCCTTTCAGAAAATGTAGACTTACAAGATTTCTTGATAGGTCCCAGCAAGCTGTGTTCAAAATGTTTGTTGTATGCAATATATAAAGAAGTATGGAAGCTTTCACAAATGAAGGCAGCAGCTTGTTAACCCCCTTAGCTGCTGGGCCTCCCCCTCAACCCTCCACCCCAGTGCTGAGCCCTTTTCTTTTTAGCTATTTGGGGTAGTGCGCGCTTTGGCCTTCATAACTTTTTGTCCAAGTCAATTTTGCATCCTTTTTTTCCAGCATCCTAAGGATTCTCAAGGTACCCAGAGTTTGTGGGTTCCCCTGGAGGACACCAATAACTTAGCCAAAATACAGCTAAAATTTTGTTTTTTTCAGAAAAAATTGAAAAAGGTCTACAGAAGAAAGCATGTGTTTTTTTCCCCTGAAAATGGTATCAACAAAGGGTTTGCGGTGCTAAAATCACCATCTTCCCAGCTTTCAGGAACAGGCAGATTTGAATCAGAAAACCAAACTTTTCAGCACAATTATAGCATTTTACTGGGACATACCCCATTTTTACTATTTTTTGTGCTTTCAGCCTCCTTCCAGTTAGTGACAGAAATGGGTGTAAAATCAATGCTGGATCCTGGACAGCTAAACATTTCTGTACAGTAGACAAAATTATGAATTCAGCAAGGGGTCATTTGTGTAGATCCATCTAGGTTTTCCTTCAGAAAGTAACAGCTAAAATAAACAAATATTGAAATTGAGGTAAAAAATAGCCATTTCTGTCCATGTTTTCTTCTACAACTTTTTCCAGCTATGGCAATTTTTTTAAAGCAATATACCGTTACATCTACTGGACTTTTTTGGTTGTGGAGCTATATTGAGCGTGTAGCTTCATCAAGAACCCTAGGTACCCAGATGCAATAAATGAGCTGCACCTTGCAATGGGTTTTCATTGTATACTGGATATGCAGCAATTCATTTTGTGAAATAAAAGAGTGAAAAATAGGTATCAAGAAAACCTTTTTATTTCTAAACTGAGCACAAGATAAGGTGTTGAGAAGCAGTGGTTATTTGCACATCTCTGAATTCCGGGGTCCACATACTAGCATGTGAATTACAGGGCAATTTTCACATAGACTTCTTTTTTATAAAACTGTCTTACACGTAGAAGTAAAAAATGTAGAGAATGACAAGGGGCAAAAGTATTTGTTTTTCTATTCTGTGTTCCCACAAGTCTCCCGAAAAAATGGTACATCACTTGTGTGGGTAGGTCTTGTACCCACAACAGGAAACCAACACGGACACATCACACTTTTACATTGAAATCTGACGTGTTTTTTGGAAAGTGCCTAGCTGTGGATCTTGGCCTATAGCTCAGCCGGCACCTAGGGAAACCTACCAAACCTGTGCATTTTTCAAAACTAGACACCTAGTAGAATTCAGGATGGGGTGACTTGTGGGGCTTTCACTAGGTTCTGTTACCCAGAATCCTTTGCAAACCTCAAAATTTGGCAAAAAAAACACCTTTCCCTCACATTTCGGTGCTGCAAAGTTCTAGAATCTGAAAGGAGCCACAAAATTCCTTTTACCCAGCATTCCCCCAAGTCTCCTGATAAGAATGGTACCTCACTTGTGTGGGTAGGCCTAGTGCCCGAGTCAGGAATAGATCACACAGCGGTCAATGTTAGTCCTTACATGAGGGCAACTGTTGACCCTGGGGTGATCCATTCCTGACGCAGGCGCTAGGTACAGGCACTCAAGTGGGGTAGCATTTTTATCAGGACAGAAGGGGAAACACTGGGTGGTAGGGATTTTGTGAATCCCAGCATATTCCTGTAGTTTGTGTGACGGAAATGCAAGAAAAATAGAGTTTTTATTCAACATTTCAACTTTGCAGGGTATTCTAGGTAAGAAAACTTTGGGAAATCCACACAAGCCACACCTCTGTGGACTCCCCCGGGTGTCTAGTTTCCAGAAATGTCTGGGTTTGATAGGTTTCCTTATATGGCCGCAGAGCCCCGGACCAAAAACCCAGGTGCCTGCCTTACAAAACCAGGTTGTTTTTTGTTAGATAATTTTGATGTCTCCACAATACGATTTGGGCAGTGGAATCTGGGGCTGAACTAAATTGGGGAGCTCGTAAGAGAGCAATCTCTCTGTGCCAGGCTGCCACATGCACCTGCTCTCGGTGTTGGGCTAACCTGCTATTGTCCTGCTGCACAGGACTGTCCTCATCACCTCCCTCAGAATCACTGGAAGAGGAGTTATCAGATGGGACTCCTCCGATGGAAAAATCACTCCCAGAGTCTGCGCCATTGTCCTATCCCTCAGATGCTGTCTCAGTATCTTCTGTCTCAGTCTCTGCTGTCTCACTCTCTGATCCTACGTCAGAGCTATCCTCTATAAGCTGAGTTAGGTCTTGAGCAGCAGTCATCCAACAATACACCACCTCTGTTACTGGATAAACTGTTGCTCTAAAACGCTAGCCTATGTAAACAGTCAGAAAATGGCTGGTTTGTGTGTGTGTGATGTGTGCAACAGTATAGGTCACCTTACCTTTGCTTCTTCCCTCAATCAGCACGTTCTCTTAAGACACTCAAAAAAACAAAAAAGACACACTATTACTTCACCTTGTCACATACCAGTCGTCATAGTCTTTAGCGTCTCTGGTGTCCAGTCCAACAATCATTATTGGTGTTCCCACTCCCATGGCCTCCTCCTCAGATTCTCTCACTACCACCCAACAAAATTGCCCTTCATCCCTCCATAGCCCCCCTCGCACATACATTTAGTTTGTATTATAGCGCAGGTAATGTCTGGCTTTACTTATACACTATTCACATAACATATCGATTTGATCTTTTCAGGAGGCATATAAACCTTCTGCGCTACTTTATTACAGCAAAACTGCCACTAGACAAAAGTCAGATCCTTTCCTAGCAGAAACATAATCACAAGAGTTACTTGACTTTTTTATTGCTGCCTAAAAGCTACAGTTGAAATGCGTCAGTTGAAGTATGTGCATTGCTCTGAAGACGCAAGCTGTAAGAGAACTGGTGGTGAAGATCACTTTTATATGTGGGTGTGGTTTCCCTGGGAGGCCGATCGCAGCCCCTAGGGAAACCACACGTGCATTGACAAAAGTCATATATATATATATATATATATATATAAATATATATATATATAAGAATGAGAAACTAGTGGAGAAAGCTGTGATCTGGTTAAGATTTATAGATGATCTTTTCATCATTTGGAATGGGACAGAAAATGAATTCCTGCAATACTTTGTAAAACTAAATCAAAATGATATGGGCCTCCAATTCACATATAATATAAGTAAAGAATGGGTCCAGTTTTTGGATGTGATGGTATATGTAGAGAACAATCGGATTCAGACAACTCTATTTCGGAAGGAAACGTCAACTAACAGCATATTGCATGGAGAGAGCTTCCATCCAATGTCATTGAAAAAGAGTATACCTTATGGAGAATTTGTCAGAATAAAACGTAACTGTTCCACGGAAAGTGAAATGGAGCAAACATTCACTGAAACGAGACAGAGATTTCTTCAAAGAAAATACAAATACAAAGATATTAGAGCTGGGGAACTAAAAGCAAGAGCTCGAACCAGAGATAATATATTGAACAAAACAATGATGAAAAAAACCTCAGAAAGACACAACTAGCAGATTTGTAATGACATACACCAAGGAGAGCCATTTAATCTCGAAAATTCTGGGGAAATATTGGTACATTATAAGGATGGACCCAGAGGTGGGAAAGTTGGTTGGGGAAAAACCTATGGTTACCTATAAAAAAGTACAATCTCTACAGGACCTTTTGGTCAATAGTCACTTTCAGATCAAAGAACAGTCAAACTGGCTCTCGAGCCAAACAAATGGTTTTGTTTGCTGTAAGAAGTGCAAAACATGCCGCATTGGGATGAACGTGAAGGAATTTGAGGACTCTGGTGGTAACAAGATGAATATCAACAAAAAGATCACATGTAATTCCAATTATGTGGTATATGTGATTCAATGCACATGTGGGCAGTACAATTTGTCCTTTAAAAAAACGCATTTTGGAACACATTAGAGCTGTGCAAAATAAGGATACAACCTATGCTACTGCAAAACACCTTATGACTCATGATGGAGCTAAATGGACAGACATGAGATTTTTTGGTATTGCGAGTGTAGATAGCAAGGAAAGGGGAGGAGATAGAGAGTTACAACTGAGACGTTTGGAGTCACGGTTCATAATACAGCTCAAACCCAAAAGCCTGAGGGGTCTGAATGGGGATGAAGAATTGCATTATCATCTGTAGGTTGAGGATATATAACGTTCTTGCTAACAGTTATTAGATAAGATTACCTGTGGATGTGTGGATAGAGGACATTTATAGATAAATATCAAGGAGAAATGAGGTAAATTTAGGATGTATATGAGAAAGTATGAAAACAATAGTAGATAAGTGCACCAATCTATTATCAGGTATATATAGCAATCACAGAGGTAATTGCATTAAGTAAGGTTAATAGTAACAACAGAATAGAAATGGACATAATGATTGTTGTGAATAGTGATATTCTTTGCACATATTAATTTAGGCAATTTGTGTAGCGTTGGGCACATTCTGTGGTGGTGGGGAGCTTGGTTTTTAATGCACAACATTTAATTTATTTTTAATAGCCTACATGTTCCACAATGCACTAACAGGGGTCATAGGAGAGACACTATAAATAGGGGACATGGAGATAGGACTAAGTTACTGTGATCAAGACCAGTAGGTCGAAACGCATCGGTGGTGAAGGATGGTGATTTAATCCTGACTGCAATAAAAAGAAATAACTTCCTCCTGGAGTGCGGTGGTGAAGTTGCTTGCAACTGTTTGTTTTTGGATTTATGAGAGGAAATGGTCCATTCCTCACACCTGCACCAACATGAAAGAGCGCGCCAGAAGCAGGACCAGTTTGTTTTCTCATATATATATATACATATACATATATATATACAGATGTACATGTCTATATATATATGCATATATATATATATAGATAAGCATATCTATGTATAGATATATATATCTATATCTATAAATATATATAGATATAGAGAGAGATCTATATCACTCTATATATAGAGAGAGATCTATATCTATATATTTTTTTTGTATATCTGTATGTTGTTTCCCTGGGGGGGCCATCATGGTCCCCAGGGAAACCATACAGCTATAAAAAAAAAATTGCCCCTCCTGGGGTCAGCCCTAGTCACCGGCAACCCCTTGACAGTTTCATTTATAAAAAGAAAAAATTGTAATATGTTTTAACACCTTGAGGGGCACGATTGCACCCCCCAGGGGTAAACAAACATTTTAAAAAATATATATGCCACCGGTGGTGGGGGGTGCTGGCCTGTTTTCAGAGGGGGCCAACCCCCCAAGTCAAATCCCTGGTGTCTAGTAGAGCTTCCTGGCCCTGGATCACATCGCTGCTGCAATCCAGGGCCTGGAAACCATTTTTGGAAGGCCTTGTTTGAAAGGGGAGAATCTCCCCTTGCAAACGAGGCCTTTCTGAATGGTGGGGAGGCCTGTTTGGGCCTTTTTTCTCCACCAGAGCAGAAAGCGGCCTTACCTGCTGCTTCCTGCTCCAGTGGGGAAAACAAAGTGTGATGTCCTCACCAAGGGGTGGTTGGGTGGCCGGGGGGGAGACATGAAAGCTCTTCCGTGTCTCCTGAGAGGGATTTAAATTAAAAAAAAATCCTCTGGTGCAATGCACCGGAGGATTTTTCAAACCTCTCCCTGCTGTCACCCACTGGTCGTGACCCGCACCAGGGAGGGTGTGTGGGCATCAGCCACTAGCTGACGCCCACAGTTATGGGGTTAAGGCAGATTTATAAGGAAAATTTGGAAAAAGCTCTCGCCGTTGTCAATAATGGTATGAACACATTGTCCATTTGCATTTGCACTTTAAACAACATTGTGTCGTCTGCAGTTGACATCATTCAAAATGACATAAAACTTTGCACCATGGACAGAGTCATCTTAGGTCCATTATGCAGTTAAGTTGAAAGTTACAAGTTCTTAAGATGGCTGTATGCCCTGGCAGCATGTTAACACTTTAAACCTGACATGCAACAACAGATAATGGCAAAAAAATAAGTTAGTTACATTTTGCTCAATATTGAAAAGATAGAAAGGTTGCCTTTTACTGTGGCTGAAATTCCATCGTTAATTCGGCTAATACACGGTGTGATTAATCTGCCCATTTCAACAGTCCAATTTACTTTGTGTTTAAAATTTTTCCTGTAGGCAGATTCAAACAGCTAGGAGACAGTTACATCCACGAGGTTTGGGAGTTACCGTTCGCTTACAAATATCTGAGTGGCATTACAAAGGTCTTTCTTAGCGGAAGCGAATGCAAGACTTCTGTGCGTCACGTTATGATTTGCAAACAGATATTCTTGCACAGCAGTTGTCATGCGGTTGTAGCGAATTTGGCTTGTTATCTGAAGGGTATTCCTGTTACTTTGATTCGCCCAGTGTTTCACCTGCTCTTGAATGAGAGATATTTAATGCTGAGTGATTAATGTTATTGTGGTATGAGGCCAGGCATTACTTATGTGTTTTAGGTTTCTCAGATCATAACTTGTTGCGGTAATGTGTTTTCCCCACCACGCATGAGATAAAAGTAAAAGTGTAGCGGGTTACTCTAGGAAGGTTTTTAACTCCACCAGGGAGGGTCTTATTTCCTTTAGATGTTATAAGTCACAAATCAGATAAACTTGCATGAGTTTTGTCCCCAAAGGATATTTATTCGTGATTGTGCACTTTCCACACTTCTTAATGGTGTTCCTCTAATAGTCCTTTATGTTCTCATATTATTCTCTCTTTTTCTGTCTCTTCTTTATAGTCCTTTACATTAATCTCCTTCTTGTATCTTTCAGATGGACCTCGCAGTCGCAACACCGTCACAAAGGAGCATGAGGAGAGAACAGAAGATACAGCAGCGAGAGGTAAGTTTATATTCTGGTGATTGGTATATTTTTACAGTTATCTACATTGGGGAGGGTAGGTGAGGGTCTAGTAATTGAGGTGATTACTCCGTGGATGCTCTCTTAGGATTTTGCTCACATTTAGTGTAGGTGTGTATGTGCTCCCAACAACATGCGTTTTCATTTGAATTTCAATTCACCTCGTAGCTGTCCTTTTAATTTTTATTGTAGCCCACCCCCCTTTTCTGTGTTGCCTTCCTCCACTTCCTTTTCCTCCTTTTCAATAATGTGGAAGCAGAGCCCTGAATACGGGCACGTACCTGGGCTAGCCACGTCACTCCGGGGATGTGGCGGGCTGGTGGGTCCCGAAATTGGGGTTCTTCAATCTTTTCAGCGCTTTGGTTTCCTTCGAAGCCCTCCTTGCACCTCTGGTCTGCTTCTTTGACGTGCTCGAAGGCGTCCACTTCCTTGTCCTCCTTCGGTCGAGTCTTCTGCTCTCCTCGGGCGTTCCAATCGCAGGCTCGATCCGCTCGTCCTCCGATGTTGCATGCTTCTCCTTGTACTTCCTGGTTTTCGGGCTCTCCGTCAGTTCCCGCGGCGTCCTCTCTGTCCTCCTCATATGTGCACCTCCTCTCCTCCCTCTCGGCCATTTCTTTTTCCGGATTATTGTTTTGAACGTGCTGACATCGGCACGTGATTCCCTTTACCGTCCCCCTGGGGCACTATCCTCTTGGCCACAATCCATTGTGTATCCCAGCAGGGCAGATTACCCTGTTACAAGATATATGGTTGTATATTGCTACTTACCATGTAAAATTTGACAAGCTAAGCAGACTGAAAGCCCTTTTATTTCCAAAACATGTGGCTCTCCCATTAGCCTGTGAAGCGTATGACTTCCAAGTGGCAAGGTTGTCCGCAGAGATACAGTCTCTCCTAAATACCAACTTTCCCAAACATTTTGGGGAATTGGTCTGACACATTTTTAATGCTTCTAGCACTGCTGCGATTGTACACATTTTTAAGACTGTTGGTTCTAGTTTTGTTAATACTTTCCATACCGTGTCTGGGGGTATACGTTGAGCCATCCACTCACTTTTTGGTAAGTTTTTGGAGGATGCCCAATACCTTTGGCATTAATTGGCAGTATTCTGCTGTTGCTATTTTTGATTTGGAATTGTTGCCCTGTGAATGCGTGATGCAGTTTTTCGGAGCATCACTTCTGGTGGAACAAGATTTGCATTGGTTACTGTTATTCTGACCATTTCTCTATTGAGTGCATCCTGTCTTCCATTGTTTGTGGTGCCCCTTCGAATACGCACTAGAGGTCTGTCTTGGTGTACAGCACATAACTTCTTTGAATACAGACCTGATGATGTTCTCGATGACAGTTCATTGCCTGATATGCCCACTGAGATTGCGGTTGTTGCGAGATGCCTTCTATGAGCCGCCCCTAGTGGATTTAGTGGCTCCAGTATCTGGCACTGCATGGAACGCTGCCTCCTCAGCCGGAACTATATCTGGGGGACCTGAACATGTGTGCTCCTTGGATCTCATGTCTAATGTGCTGATTAACTTCAGCAGGCTGATTAACTTATCTCTGGCTCTTTCCTGGATTTGATCTCCATTGATGGCATTGGAGATTTCCTGCAGGATCACGACTAGTATTAAGTTCGACATTTGGCATTTTTTGTTCAAAATTCTAAATTGTCTTTTTAATTTGGTCAGCTTTTTGCTTGGTTTGCTTGTCTTCTTTGTATTTTTATCTCTTTTTAAGTACATTTTAGCAGGTTTTTAGTGAGTAGTCTAGTTCAGTTCATTTTAGGAATTGGACCCTGCCCTCTTACACCAACAATGGGGAGGGTGTAGTGGGTACACCTTTAAGCACCCAGGATAAAAGTGCCATATTTATCCTTTAGGCCCATAGTCAGTGCCTTTAAGATATGCACAACATTTTATTCGCTTTTACTCGTTTTGTCATATTTTACCACAGCTAGCTTTTCAGCATTTTGCTTTCACGTTTTATCAGCTGCCATTCTTAGAAAACACATTTTGTTCACGTTCCACGTTTATCTGCTCTTTGTATGCATTTCTGTCTGTGCTCTGCTCAAGGCTGTTATATTTATCCATGGCAGTTTACTGTATATTGCTGCTACAAGAGTACAAAGTCATGGACACACAATCATGTCAGGACTGTTCTCAGAGCACTACACTTTTTTTATAAAAACACCACACAGGCCAAAGGAAGTTAAAGAGGCCATCCCAGCCAGAAACACCATCTTATGCTGTGTGTCAGTTAGTGGCAGCTTTGCTGAGCTTGGCCTTATCTTCCCAGCCAACCAGGAGGACTGCCAAGCAGATCAACAGACAAGACTCTGGCCTATCTCTCGGGTATAGGGGTAGGGGCTCCTCCCATAAGACTGGGACAGGGAGAAAAGGCTAACACTGCTATGCTCTCATTTTAGAGAATAGGGTGTGGGTAGGAATTTTTATGTACCCTTGTTTATTTCAGGGTGAGTTGGACTTTTCATCTGTTTTTCCCTAATGGTCACAATTCTGACTCCTAATAATCGCAGCTCATATCTTTTATTGTAGAATGCAGTCATTTCATTAAATGCATTGAAACTTGTACTGCATCTTTATATTTGCCTCTGCATGCAGGAGATGTTGTGTAACTGAGAGAAAGGGGTACGATCAGTGGACCACGACTTTCCCAAGGAGTCAGAGTGTCATGCATTTAGGCTGCCACAAATCACTTTTATTTTTCAGTTTTTGATGAGGTGCTGGTTGCTGGCCCGAAACGTCAGGCCAACAACCCCAGCCAGTGTGGGACCGACTCAGTCACCTATACATGGTGGTGCTGCCACCTGAAACCAGCAGACTTACCCCCTATGACAACAATGAAACAAGTGAATGGTAAGCAATGGGTGGCTCCAAGCCCTTTATTGTAAACAATATCCCTCACAACCAAGAGCGCGTGCAGCACATATGCTGTCACAAGCCTGACCTAAAAAGAACACTTTGAGTTGATCTCACAGATGTGTAGGACAGAAAGCACGGTATCATTTTTCAAATTTTAAACAGTCAACCCAAATTCTGTTTCACTTCTCTCCACGGACAGTAGTCTTTGCTCGAAATTAACTAGATTTCATAACGTCAAATGCTAAAAAAGTTTGAAAATTCAAGCCTTTGTCATTTGATGGTTTTATATACAATGCACCTAAGATGTGGAAAAGGCTTCTTGTATTTGCTCCTCAGTAGTAAGTTTGATCTTAGAATTCTTAATTACCTCATCTTGTGTTTGTACTTTTGATGATCTCTAACTACGTGTTTGATCTTGGTTGTTTGTCTAGAAATTTCTGCCCTTTGCTTATGTATTGTCTGACTCAAAATCTGTAAAGGCGCCTTTAAAAAAAACGCCTGTAAGAGTTTAAGATATTAAAAGATTGTCAGATTCCAAATTATTTTTAAAACATTCAGTTATTCGCTGCCTTATTGAAAACAGAAATTCTGGATCTTTTATCAGTGATCTAATAAACGTTTAATGTGTTAAATTCTTCGTAGGGCCAAAATCAGGAATACATAATATTGCCATAGCATAGTTACAAATGTATCTGTGATCGATTAATAGATTCTTCACTTTATTAATTAATAATGCAGAAAGTATAAATAAATCAATATGAGAAAAGGAATTATAACAGGCAGCATGAAAGATGGACCTGGGAGTAACAGTATTTTAGGTTCTATAGAGGTCACAAAGAGCCACATTTTGTGATAGTCTTATTGAATCTTCTAATTCAGGATGTGGATGCCTTTTTGTGGATCTGTGACATGCTCGTGCCCCCCGCTACCCATGGCACTATGCATCACCCTGCATTGCTCATCACCGCTCCATCACTGTGCCATCACTTTACCGCTCACCACTTGCTCCTTATTTGTGGGTCTGGACCTGGTCTTAGACTGATGGGGAGCGTGGTAGAGGAGCTTCATGGAGGAATCTGTCTCACTTGCATGATCTTGTGCATTTAACACATAGGTTGCTACTGTGATGCCATTGTGATGAGAAGGGAGTTTGAGAGACAGGAAGGAAAGGGTGCAGGAGCTACGTCATAAGGAGGCATTAAAGAGGTGAGACGGAGGCTGTGAAATATCCCATTGCTGGGTAAATTTGTTATTGTCCCAATAACGACCTCATAAATCATCGTAGCCAGCAACAGGGAACTTTGAGGTACTATACTATCTTCCCACGAGCCTCTCTACAAGTCTCCAATCTTTTTGGCATTCATGAATTTTTCCAGTGTTCAGGCTCAGTGATCCTTTGTGAATCTTTTTGTGCGCAGAGTGAGGACGGCTCAACACAGGCACAAGGGAATGGATGCAACCGATAGCCTGAGCACAAGTAACAGCGGACTGCTTCCGCAATCGGACAGAGAGACAGAAATTACAACTTATTTACTGTGTTCATTTCTTTTCGAGGTACGTATGGTCGAAAATGCAGGCACTCAAGGAACCCACCAGCCCTTGTCATGATGAAGCCGCATGCATTTTGCCAACTCTGCTGCTTGCTTTCTCCCCTGAAACGGGAATGTTTATTTTTTAAATCTGTGCTTAAAACACTGTTCCTATTAATTATAACGCTGATCCTTGGAATTACTGTAGTCTCTTCTGCACTTTTTGAGATTGACACTTACTGTTTGACATAAACTTTAGAAATATTTAACTGATTTGTTGTGGTAGTTGCTGTCCAAGTAGTGGTAGTAAGCCCAGAGTGAAAACCTTGTCAAGGGCTGGCAGCCTCAGCTCCATCTCCTCTCGCTCAGGTCATCCTTGGTACATAATATGCAACAGATGCGCGTAAGAACGAACAACACTTCAAAGGGCAAAAAAAATGAAACCAGTTCCTTAATCAGGGGAAACGGAAACTTTAGATCGATCTTTAAACTACCGCTTCCATCAAGCAACTGTAACCAAAGATGCGGCTGGAAAGTTATATCTTCATGACACTAAACATATCAGGAACTCTCCTCATCAGTTTTTCCATCTGAAGGGAAAAAAACAGCACAGAATAGAGTTCAAATAAGAACTTTAAAGGCATTAAATTCATAGACGATTCTTTTGATAATCCGGTGGAAGTCTCTGAGGTCATTTGGGCATCCGAGGTCAAGCCCTGCATCAACATACACATCATCTTCCAAATACAGTGCCCAGCAATGGAGAAACAGGGGCGGAATCTCAGTTGATGTACTTGTTCATATTACTCCTGATGAGGGTAGGAACATGCGATCATTAAACGTATGCAAAGAACTCTTAGAGATGCCCAGAGTTCAATTGGGAGTGCGCAGATAAAACGTACAGTATGCTTGGGCACAATAATGGGAGTAAAACCAGCAGAAGAAAAAAACAAGCATTTGCAATGCAAATGGGTCTCGCGTTTGCTCAAGTTAGAGCTATTAGCATTGCAAATTCCCAACTGGGCTTTTCTTGCCACTTAAATTTAAAATGAGAAGTTAAACAGTTGACATAAGCAAGTAGATTCAAAGCGCCATGGCCACCATGAGCATGAGTGCGAAGGGGAAACACAGAAAGAAAAAGAAGTTCACTCACAATCAAAAGTATCAGCAATCGTGCAATTATCCATGTAACAGGGTGGTCTGCAAGGCGGTAACAAAACCTCCCCAAGGAGGGACAAGTGTAAAGCATTAACCAATGATAACAAAGGATTTTAGAAAGGCAAGCCCACAAATGAGTTACAATAATGGGCGTGCAGTGGGCATGGTTGAAAGCCCACAAGACTTACAACATGTTAAAGTGCTCGACCTAACAAATATCAGAAATAACAGTTGGAACAAAGGATGATGGTGTTAACACTGCCAATCAAAAACAGGGGAATAGTAGGGTGGCAATTCAGCACCCCAACTAAATTGCTGGCCATCAATTTACTGGAAGGCCTTGTTAGTCTTATTAGTTTTGATCTAAAAGATATTGACACCTTAAATGCACACACCTTAGATTACTCAAATCAAAGTTTCCAAATCAGACTACACGAGCTAGACATAAATGACCTTGTCAAGGCAACTCTAGAGTCAAAGACCTCATTTTCAACTACAGCAGTGGAAGCTCTTAGGTGCCCGTTCCTTAAAATGCAAATCGAAATTCTCCTAGACATACCTGTACAAGTTAAGGAAATAAACAACACATTATTATTCTCATATCCTCAATGCTTACTTATGGAGGATTCAGATTGCATAAAGCACTGCTTCTGTGGGGACATAATTGACAAATTAGGCACCTTACCAAGTGTACTCCATGCAATGATGGCAGGATGGCAAAAAATCACGTGGCCCTACCTGAATGTTTAAAAGGGCTCACTACCTGTACCACACCTCCAAACAATAGGAACCTCACACACCGGTCAGTCAGACATTCTTTCCAATGACATACAAGGAGGAGTATGTAAAAGTATATTTGACTTTGACTCCTGCAAACTTACATCCCCTTTAACAAGTGGCAAGCAGGGTGCTATTTCTACTTCCAAACAGAGCATAGAGACTTATACGGTTCCCACAAAAAGTAGGCCTGTGCAATAGGGCAACAGAAAATTCAGAATGTAGGCACTGAGTCTGTCTACTCCATGGGGAAATGTGCCCAGCTCCTAGCTAGCTCACAGTGCCTCACCTGAACACCTAACCTTTCCAGGGTAGCAGATGATATTGGCAACCTTGAACATGACCACTCTGATTCCAAAGGAATTAATGGAAATAGATCTACTCTTTCATTGTTTACTTATGAATGCCCATGTAAACACAAGAAAGAGACGAAGAAAGGTTTTCAAATATTTATTGAAACAACTGTATTCTTGCCTAAAGAGAATGAGCTGCAATTATTAGGCAGATTAAACAAAGCATTGTAACCAGCATTACTAATATGGTGAATAGGATAAACAGTCCAACCATGCCAAGCTTACGTGGTTATATTTCTACAGTCTTCTATCTATCACTACCTACACTCCGAGAGCATAGTGGGAGTACCTTCGTCCAGATCTCGAAGGATAGCCCGAACACCATAATCTGGATAGCTGTGCCAGGGAGCTGGTCTGAAGTAGAGTAGCTATCCTTCTCTGCAAGATGAATGTCAGTGTCAGCAGCGCAGCATGTCAAACACAGTGCTCGTTCCAGGCCAATTGTGACCAAAGTGCTCCTCTGACTCGTTTAGGGAAGCACACTGTTTATATAATCAAAACCACACTGTGTTAGAGACGCAGCTCTGATGCGATGTTAAGGTTTCCAAATGGATAATGCAAGCACTAGAATATTTTGTTCTATGTTTCTAGCCTTGAACAGAGTGGACAGATTACATGACGAGAAAGGGTTTACTGGAAATATGCAGCATGTACAGTGCATTCTTGTGCGCGCATAAAAACATGTAAAATATCATTGCAAAAAAACGATATCAAACTAAAATGTGCAACTAAAATGGATAACCAAGATGGGCCCAAGAAGGCCTGACAACAAGACCTTAGAACAAATTGAAGGAATTCATAAAAGCGAATAAGCAAAAAAACAACATCCTTCTTTGAATCGTTATCCCTGAAGAACAACGTGATAGCCAGAAAAGATCAAGCCAATAATAAATATCACAAGCAAAATAATATCAACAAACAATAAGAAACTTGCAATGCCCTCTAAATGAAATGCCCATAGAGATCGAAGTGCCACGAATGAACCAGAAAAATTAAGCTCTAGGTATACAACATAACTGAAATTATTCTCCTGGGATGCAAGAGAAACAAAACCCACAAAAGTTGAAACAGTGAAGACAACTAGTGATTCATCCAGTCACCACCTTCCCTTAACTCATTACTAAGCCAAGGACCAAGGAGTTCAAAGCAATCTTTTAACATTGGACAACATCTGGCAAATTCTAGTTTTGTCAGTGCTCTCATCAGAAAGAATAGTGTATTCAAGTAGGTTAACAACCAATTAACATGGGGAGCCCTGACACAGAAAAAGCCTCTTGACACATCTGCTGCACTAGTGAAAACGATCAAACCAAAAGCAAGCTATGGAACACTGACAAAGTAAAATGATCAGTTTAGACATAAAGCAGCTGCCACCCCTTTTTACTCTGATTCTAACATTATTTATGCTCCTGACTACCAGAGCGAAGGCAATATGCGCTTCACAAGAGATGAAGGCGGTCATTATGAACATAGGCAGTCCGAACTGCCATGCTGACAGTGGCGGTAATTACCGCCACCGGCATGGCGGTCCAGACCACCATAATATGTTCATGGCGGGACTGCCACAGGCAGAACTCTGCCACCGCTAGGCTACCGCCGCTAGGCAGCCTGACGATGGAGTTCCTTATAGACAGGGCAGCGCTGCCCGCCGGATAAAGAACCTGTGTCCACCAGCCTTTCCCTGGCGGTTTCCCCTGCCAGGAAAAGGCCGGCGGAATGAGGGCCCCTGCACTGCCCACTGCCCGTGCACAGCCCCGCCGCGCATGTCACTGCCTGATTTATGGGCAGTGATATGCGCAACGGGTGCTGCTGCACCCGCCGCCCTGCTACATTGACGACGGCTCCATGTGGAGCCGTCTGCAATGTCCAGGCCCAGCATTCCATTGGGCCGGCTGGCGGAAACACTGTTTCCGCCCACCGGCCCAGTGGAATGTTGATTATTCGGCAGGCGGCGTCCTCAACGGGCTGGCGGTCTGTGTTTAGACCGCCAGCCTGAACACAGTGGGAAATCCTGCTGTGTTCATAATGAGGGCCTAAATCTCTTTTAAGAGAGCATTAAAGCATTTTCTTAAAGTGGAGAATTGCTTTTTGTTCTAAATATTGTATTAGCATTTTTAAGTGAAAAAGTGAGAGCAAAGCAATGTACAAAATGCCCACATAGGTATGCTTGGAGAGAACACAGGAGCACAGTAACAACAAAATTGCAAGAATAACAAATTTGGCAATGTCAGGAAGTCACATGTGGGTTAAAGCGAGCTAGTAGTTGGGGACTAAATATTTGGCAACTGAATTATCGTTCATAAAGACAATTGGAAATAGTTAATTACAAGAGGACATTGAAACTGTGGGTGGCTCCTGGGTGGTCGGCCTGGAATTGTAGAACTAAAAACCAACACATAAAGGAGAGGTGGAAGAGTAAGGAGGAGCAGAAGAGATGAGGAAGGAGGAAGGAGGGAGTCACATTGGCCGTTAGTAAAGTACCATAGTCAAGATTGTGACTGGAGTCTGTAGTAGTGTGACTGTGTCTGAGAGTTCCATTATTGTAATGGCAGATTGTGAGTAAAGAAGTCAAGTGTTTCCCATATACGTCTCAACACAGGGGAGTTGACTTTGTTAAGGGATTGGGATATACATGTGTTTCTAAGGCAAGTATACTATGTCCACCATGTGTGATAAGAGACCTTATTAATGGATTTCCAATCAATCAGTATGACATTCAGTGCAATGGTGAGTAGCAGAACTAGAAGAGCAAGGTCTGAATCTGGGAGTTCAATTGGTGGAAAGACCATATGTTCATCATCACCAGGCAAGGAGTTGCAGGCCCAGCAGTTGTTGGTGTCATTACATTTTAGTCTCAAAAGTTTGGTGGGGGTCCAGTAGAGGAACTGGGCAGCAAAGAACTGTGAGGGCATTAGTTTGTTTTGAAGGTGTCGTGGGCAGAGTTTTGACCAGGCGTCTTCACAAGGGGTTGGCGAGTCTTTAGAGAAAAACAATTTAAAGCATTTTTTCAGTAGAGGTTTTTTTTATTGTGGATTGTCATTATTAAGTCATTTCGAGATTTTGGAGGCAGTATGACCGCTAGAGTGTATGAGCTGCAACTTTCTAGGAAGAGTCGATTCCTGAAGTGGACCAAGCTTGGAAACTTTTGCTTTCATTTGTAGAAAGTCATAGAGTCCATATTTCATAGACCATGTTTACTCTGTAGTGCTGCGAATGTCAATGGTTCGGAGTCCAAATATAAGCCTGATATCAAGGAGATATCTTTGGTAGCCCATATCGGACCAATGGTTGTTGAGTTGGTGGTCTGAAGTTTCTTATTATTTCATACTGAGAGGGAGAAATATTTATGTTTGGTGGATAACAGGGATTTATCTACCAGTAGTAAGGCTGAAATTGTGTCTCTGAAGATCTTCCTGGAGTGTGGGTAGCAATGGTGAGTCATAGTCAGCTTTACTTATAAGGTGAAGGATGACTGATTATCGTCTCCACTTTGAACCATGCAGGCTTACTAGAAGTTACAATCTCAAACCAGCTTGCACCTTGTACAGCCAAGTATGCTGTTTGGTCATTAACCCAGTTACAGAAGTTACAACCTCCAAGCTTGGGGGAGACTCTCAGTTACTGAGGCTGATTCTGGCTTTTGTCTTGCACCAGAGAAATTTTGAGATAATCTTGTCAATTTTAAGAAGAAGTTGTGAGACAGGCTGATGGAGAGTATACTAATGAAAATTTAAATTAATGCGATATCATCATTTTGACAGTTTCCAGCTTGTCCAAACATGAATTATGTTTGGGAGTCCACGCAAACAATAACTCTCTGATTTTATCTGTCTTTTTTTCATTGATGGCAACTGATTCTGAGATCATTGCAGAACCAAATGCCAAGGTACTAAATATTGGGTTTTCATTCGAAGTTGCAGGTGCCAACAATGCAGGGGTAGTAATGGATGTTCAGAGAAAAGCCTTCAGTTTTATCCTTCTTTAGGAAATAATAAGAAAAAGAGGAGAAATGATCAGTAATATCAAGAATTGCTGGAATAGCTGAGACTGGGGATCCTGTAAATATTAAAATATCATCTGCGTACGCAGTGGTTTTATGGGTTATGTCACTGAATTGTAATGTCTGTGGATTCATTTAGGATTGACAAAAGGGGATCAATGGCCAAAAGGAATAATAGCAGGGATAGTGGGCAGCCTTGGTGGGTGCCCTGTTGTGATGAGGCACGATTAACTTTAATTCTCGCTGAGGGATTAACGTATAAGGCCATGGTCATTCCAGTAAAATTTACACCCAAGTTATATGTGGACTGGATGGCTTCTAGGAATGGCCATGAAACCTTATCAAAGGCCTTCTCTGCATCTAAGGCTATACCTGCTGCCAATGGTGAGAGTTGACTGAAGATTTTTCTATCACATTGGAGAATGAGGGGATGTTGTCATAGGCCAGGCGTCCTTTGATAAATCCTGTTTGTGTGAGGTGCACCATTTTGGGGCTGGGGGGACAAGGCATTTAGCGAGGATTTTAACATAAATCTTCTCTTCCATGTTTATTAGGGAGATGGGCCTAACATTTTTAGGGTCAGAGTGGTCTTTCCCATCTTTGGGGATAACCACGATGTTGGCCTCGGCAGCAGAGCCCAAAACTGAACCAGAAGTAGCAAAATAATTCAACACAGATTCCAATGGTTCAATAATCGTGGCAACAAAGGTTTTATGAAAATTGATGAGGAGACTGTCTGGTCCAGGTCAAATCAAATCAAATCATAAACATTTATAAAGCGCGCTACTCACCCGTGCGGGTCTCAAGGCGCTAGGGGGAAGGGGTTACTGCTGCTCGAAAAGCCAGGTCTTGAGTAGTCTCCGGAATGCGGAGTGGTCCTGGGTGGTCCTGAGGATGGTGGGGAGGGAGTTCCAAGTCTTGGCCGCCAGGTAGGAGAAGGACCTCCCACCCGCCGTGGAGCGGCGGATGCGAGGGACGGCGGCGAGAGCGAGGCTGGTGGAGCGAAGAAGACGGGTGGGAGTGTAGAAGCTGAGGCGGCGGTTGAGGTATTCGGGTCCCTTGTTGTGGAGGGCTTTGTGTGCGTGGGTGAGGAGTCGGAAGGTGATCCTTTTGCTCACGGGAAGCCAGTGCAGGTGTCTCAAGTGGGCGGAGATGTGGCTGTTGCGGGGTATGTTGAGGATGAGGCGGGCGGAGGCGTTTTGAATTCGTTGCAGACGTTCCTGGAGTTTAGCGGTGGTTCCGGCGTATAGGGTGTTGCCATAGTCCAGGCGGCTCGTGACGAGGGCGTGGGTCACGGTCTTTCTGGTGTTGGCGGGGATCCAACGGAAGATCTTTCGGAGCATGCGAAGGGTGAGGAAGCAGGGGGATGATACAGCGTTGACTTGTTTGGTCATGGTGAGAAGTGGGTCCAGGATGAAACTGAGGTTGCGTGCGTGGTCTGAGGGGGTCGGTGCGGTGCCAAGGGCCGTGGGCCACCAGGAGTCGTCCCAGGCGGTCGGGGTGTTTCCGAGGATGAGGACTTCCGTTTTGTCTGAGTTCAGTTTCAGACGGCTGAGTTTCATCCAGTCTGCTACGTCTTTCATTCCATCTTGCAGGTTGGTCTTGGCGCTGGTGGGGTCCTTGGTGAGGGAAAGTATCAGCTGAGTGTCGTCAGCGTAGGAGGTGATGATGATGCTGTGTTTGCGTACGATGTCGGCGAGGGGGCTCATGTAGACATTGAAGAGAGTCGGGCTGAGTGAGGAGCCTTGTGGGACGCCGCAGATGATCTCGGTGGGGTCTGAGCAGAAAGGTGGGAGGTAGACTCTTTGGGAGCGGTTGGAGAGGAAGGAGGTGATCCAGTCTAGGGCCTGTCCTTGGATCCCGGTCGAGCGGAAGCGGGTTATTAGGGTGCGGTGGCAGACGGTGTCTAAGGCAGCCGAGAGGTCGAGGAGGATGAGGGCGACTGTTTCTCCGTTGTGCATCAGGGTTCTGATGTCGTCTGTGACTGAGATGAGGGCGGTTTCTGTGCTGTGGTTGGCTCGGAATCCGGACTGAGAGGGGTCGAGAAGGTTGTTGTCTTCAAGGAAGTTGGTAAGCTGCTTGTTGACGGTCTTCTCTATGACTTTGGCAGGGAAGGGGAGGAGCGAGATGGCGCGGAAGTTCTTCAGGTCGCTTGGGTCCGCCGTAGGTTTCTTCAGTAGGGCGTTGACTTCAGCGTGTTTCCAGCTCTCAGGGAAGGTAGCAGACGAAAAGGAGCTGTTGATGATGGTCTAGAGGTGCGGGGCGATGATGTCGTCGGCTTTGTTGAAGATGAAGTGTGGGCAGGGGTCCGAGGGGGCACCGGAGTGGATGGAGTTCATGGTGGCTTTGGTCTCTTCCGTGTTGATGTGGGTCCAGGCGTTGAGGGTGATGGCTGGGGTTGTGGGTTCTGTGGTGGTCGGCTGGGTCTGGTGTCCGAAGCTGTCGTGTAGGTCGGTGATCTTACGATGGAAGAAGGTGGCGAGGGAGTTGCAAAGGTCTTGTGAGGGCGTGATGGCGTTGGCGTTGGGGTTGGAGAGCTCTTTGACGATGTTGAAGAGTTCTCTGCTGTTGTGGCTGTTTTTGTCCAGTCTGTCTGTGAAGAAATTTCTTTTGGCGGCTCGGATCAGTTGGTGGTGTTCGCGGGTAGCGTTCTTGAGGGCAGTCATGTTATCTGCGGTGTGGTCCTTATGCCAGGCTTTCTCGAGAGTGCAGCAGTTTTTTTTTAATTCCTTAAGGGTGTCAGTGAACCAGAGAGGTTTTTTGGTGTTGGTCTGTCTTGGGAGGCGTCTGAGGGGAGCGAGGTTGTCTGCGCAGTTGGTGATCCAATTCGTGAGGCTGAGGGCTGCGTCGTTGGGGTCGGAGGAGAAGGTGGGTTGGTTGTCGATGAGGGTGGAGAGAAGCTGTTCTTCGGGGATTTTGTTCCACTGTTGACGTGGGATGGGTTGTGTGCGGAGGTGGCGAGTCTCGCGTCGGAAGGTGAAGTGGACACATTTGTGGTCGGTCCAGTGTAAAGCGGAGGAGTGGCTGAAGGATATGTGGTTGCTGGCGGAGAAGATGGGGTCGAGCGTGTGTCCGGCGATGTGGGTGGGGGTGTTCACCAGTTGCTTGAGACCGAGGTTGGCGAGGTTGGCGAGCAGGGCGGTGGTGTTGGGGTCGTTGTTCTGTTCCAGATGGAAGTTGAGGTCGCCGAGGAGGATGTAGTCCGGCGAGGCAAGGGCGTGCGGGGAGATGAAGTCGGTGATAGAGTCGCTGAAGAGGGCGCGCGGTCCAGGGGGTCGGTAGATGAGAGTTCCTCTGAGGGTGGTCCTGGGGTCTGTGTGGATCTGGAAGTGCAGGTGTTCGGCGGTGAGGGGGGTGTCTTCGGTGGAGGTGGTGACGTTGATGGAGTCCTTGAAGACGATGGCGATTCTTTACCAGATAGTATACTTCTTACTATCAATACAAATCTTGTCTTTGTGATTATACTGTCTAAAGATGGTTGGTCATCACTGGAAATCAACTTAAGCTGAAGGTTACAAGGGAATTCTAAACAGGCTTTCTTGGGGTATTAATGGACGGAGTGTAACATTTTTGAAACACTTTGAGGATTTCCTTTGTCATCATTTGTAATTTGCCCTGATCATCTTTTGTACTCTGGACCGTATTAGAATTGTGTTTAAACTTCAGGTAAGTCGCTAGTGATCTGCCAGCCTTCATTAAATAGAACAGTGTCTTGCCTTTCTGTGCATGTATCCATAGATGAACACGTTTACTGTCGATAGCGCTGAATTCATATTTGAGGTGTTTTAGTGCTGCCATGTCTGAAGGATCATTAGTTTGACTATATACCAGTTCTTTGACCTTGATTCCAGCAGTTAGTCTATCAAAACATGCTTTAGTATTTTATTTTTCCTAGACATATAGCTTATGATTTGTTCTCTGAAAAAGCATTTCAGGGTGTCCCAAAGTATTGTCAGGGTAGATGTTGATTCTTTATTTTCTAGTAAGAATTGGGCTAGTTCTTTGTGCAGCTCATTCCCTGTGATACCATTCATCAGAACCTCAGTGTTCATGCCAGGTTCGACCCTTGAATTGAATGGGGAGGATCTGGAGAGTGATTGAGAGTGCTGCATGGTCTGAAACTGTGATGTGCTCTATGGATACAGGATGTATCTTGAAGTAGGGAAGAGTCAACCAGAAGGTAGTCGATTCTCAAGAAGGTATTGTGTGATAGGGAGAAGAAGGTGAAGTTGCTACACAAGGGGTGATTCAATATCCAAACGTCAGTTAGACGTTGAGCGGTACACAGGGAAGGCATCACTTTGTGGGTTCTGGGAGTCCTGTAACTAAAGGCAGATTGACTTTCTAAGGTGTCGATGTGAGTGCATAACTTAAGGGAGATGGGGTAACCAGACACAGGGAGGAAAGGAAAAGGCAACGAAAAAACCTAGGGTATTGAGGGGGAAGGTCTCTAAGGAAATGTGGGAAACATGGCGATGAGTATCGTGCACAAGAAGGAGAAAAGCGACTCAGGCCCACCGCATCGATCAGTTGAAGAACATAGCCCAGGTGGACGGCAAGTATGTTGGGCAAACATATTCATAACATCAAATAGCATGCACGTAGAAACATTGTGGCACCTGGTGGGTAACCTAGGGAACTAAAGTTAGTGTAATGAATACATTCTCATTCAGGTATGTTCCATTTATGCGGTTGTTCTGCTTTCCCACTTATCTCATAACCGAGCTTACAGAACCTCTCTGGAATGCACTTCTGAGTTTAAAGAAGACATTTATTGTTGTTAATTCTCCCCCACCCACAAGTTCCTGAGAGACGAAATTAGTAGATTGGAAGCACACGTTCAAAAGTAGTCGCAGCAATGAACGCAAAATATATCAAAGTACTTCTCAGTTGCAATGTACACAGCAAATATAGGTGAAGACATTTATAACATAACTTCAAAGCAAAGCATAAAAGTCAAAATTCATCACCATTTGGGCAAGTAGGGCCTATATTCAGCTTCATCTTTCTGGGGTCTGCAAGTTGATGACTCCGGTCAACTGCGAGAAAGAGATTCTCTCCCCAAACGGGAGACTGGCAACTGACGTCTAGTTCCAGTCTGAAGTCAAGCAGATTCAAATCTAACTCCCTGTAGCCCAGAGTCATCCTTAAAAGCAAACTCAGTGTGAGAGTCAAAGAACCTTAGAGAGCGGCCAATTCTCCTGAGCTCTTTGCTCTCAGACTGGATTGCGAGGTAAACACAAAATCTACGTGCTCTTATCAGCTAAGGTCTGGTGTGAAGAAAACAGCTTGGCCCATCTTGTGGAAAAACACAGCTTGGAAAAAAACAGACATCTGTAATGTCTCAACTGCAATGTCTAACTCCACGTTAAAGCCAATAGGCAGCTAACCTAAATATCAAATGTAATGTCTAATGTCATGTCAAAGCCAATAGGCAGCTAAACTGAATACAGAATGTAATGGCTAATGCCATGTCAAAGCCAATAGGCAGCTAACCTATATATCAAATGTAATGTCTAATGTCATGTCAAAGCCAATAGGCAGCTAAACTGAATACAGAATGTAATGGCTAATGCCATGTCAAAGCCAATAGGCAGCTAAACTGAACAAAACATATAGGGGGTGATTCTAACTTTGGCGGGCGGCCTCCCGCCAAAGTTCCCCCAACAGAATACCGCTACGCGGTCAGAAGACCGCCGCGGTTATTCTGTGTTTCCCGCTGGGCTGGCGGGCGACCGCCAGAAGGCCGCCCGCCAGCCCAGCGGGAAACCCCTTCCCACGAGGAAGCCGGCTCCGAATGGAGCCGGCGGAGTGGGAAGGGTGCGACGGGTGCAGTAGCACCCGTCGCGATTTTCAGTGTCTGCATGGCAGACACTGAAAATCTTTTAGGGGCCCTCTTACGGGGGCCCCTGCAGAGCCCATGCCATTGGCATGGGCACTGCAGGGGCCCCCAGGGGCCCCACGACACCCCTCACCGCCATCCTGTTCCTGGCGGTCAAAACCGCCAGGAACAGGATGGCGGTGAGGGGGTCGGAATCCCCATGGCGGCGCAGCTTGATTCCTCAGGGCAGCGGAAAACCGGTGGGAGACCGCCGGTTTTCAGTTTCTGACCGCGGCCATACCGCCACGGTCAGAATGCCCTTGGGAGCACCACCAGCCTGTTGGCGGTGCTCCCGCGGTCGTTGACCCTGGCGGTCAATGACCGCCAGGGTCAGAATGACCCCCATAATGTGCTACTGGTGAACATTGAGCAACTAATATGCGCAGAGGTGAAACACAAAATCATTGGTCAAACACAATTAATAGCATCACAGCGGTGCATTATTGAACTTGAAGCAGTTGTCAAAAAGTAGTAAGTAGTATCGCTGTTAAGCATGGTTGACAAAATTTGAGAAGCAGTGGGTAAGACGACCCTGAGAATTATAGAATAAAAACATATGGCAATATGTAACATCATGGATATATAACACATGTAAAGCACATGGCTCGATGGATGACAGTATTCATTGGAATGAGGTACGGGTTATGTAGTACGGGTGATGTAGTAGTAATTAGCATGCATACACAAGCAAGATAAAGTCTGGTTGGTGAGTTATCGAACCCGTAAGGAATAAGGTGAATTAGCATGAGGCACACGTGGTGGGTATAGTCAACAGAGACATGTTGAGTTTTTGTCAGTGTGGAAGCAGGGCCCTGGATGTGGAGGGAGGTTTGTGGCATAGTGAGAGGTAACCAGGGGTATTCTGGGAGTCTTCCACTCAGCATTCTAGAGTGTTGTCCAGGAAAGTTATCAGTTCTGCAGGTTTCCTGAACACATGGGTTTGGTCTCTGTGGATAATTTAAAATTTTGACCGACCAATAAAGGAATGTTGGATCGCTGTGTCTGACAGCGTTTTTCTGAGTGCTAGAAAGCCCTTCCATTTGGAGATGGTGTCTCTGGTGTAAACCTGAGAGAAAGATATCCTTGTGCCTTTCCAAGAGAGTGATTTAATCTTCCTCCTTTGTGCAAGGATAAGCTCTGAATGTTGGTAATGCAGAGGTCTGAAAATCATGACACCTGGTTATGTGGCATTCTTAGATTTGAAGGTAGGCACTCTGTGAGCTCTCTTGAGTTCAAAATCTTGCTTAAACGTAATACTTAGGATCAATGGTATCCATGATTCCAGGAAAGCAATTGGTGAGGGGGCTTTGTACTCTTCTCAGGTTACCTCTCTGTTGTGGACCTCCAATTAGATGATTTTGGGCGTGATTACAACTTTGGCGGAGGGGGTTAATCCGTCCCAAATGTGACGGATATACCACCCGCTGTATTACGAGTCCATTGTATCCCATGGAACTCGTAATACGGTGGGCAGGATATCCGTCACATTTGGGACGGATTAACACCCTCCGCCAAAGTTGTAATCAGGCCCTTTGTGTCTTAGAGATAACAGCAAGGAGTCATTTTGGAGTAGGTGTTTGGACTGAGCCGTTAGACAGTCCTCCTTCATACTTATTTGGCTTTCAGCTTTCGTCACCCAAAGATTAAGATCTTTAAGGTCTCTCTGAGTGGAAGAGACTTCTGTTTGTAGGATGTCTGTGTTGGTCTTTGTGCTTTGTGGAATGCCGTGGACATCATTCAGTTTCTTAAGGATCACTTCCAAAGTCGTATGGCTGTCTTGTCTATCCCGGTGATTCGGGAATCAAAGGGTCTTGTTTAGACCACGCTTGCCCTCCTTCTCCTTGTTGGTTTGATGGTCTTTGTGTTCCACCGTATTTGATGGATCCCAGAGCTCTCTAGTGACCAGGACTGTGCAAATTGTGACAGTGACGAACAGTAGCAGAAACTATTGTGGTAACAGGATGATGAGAAATGCAGGCACGTCAGACATATGCACTCATTGCAGAGGCGCCATACTAGCCTCAAACGATTTACCACACCACACATTTATCAGGACAAAGGATCTGCAACTAAATAAATGCAAAGTGCTGAAAAAATAGTACCTGGATTTAGGCGGTCACTCCAGGCGCTTAGTGGGCTTGAAAGGCAACATTGGAGGCGAGGAGTCCATGTCCTAAAGTGCGCCAGCACACTCGACACAGAGTATGCAGGAGAGTCAAGCCACCATTGGATGATCACAACAAACCAGGCATGCTACCTTGGAGGTTTTTCGAAGGGGAGTCCTTGGGTTCTGTATTGGGGCCGAAGGTCATTACACGGGATCCAGGGTTGAAGACAGGGTATCGGCATGTCACCACATTGCCTCCGATCGACTACTCCCACAGAGCAGAGGAGAAAAGGATTTGGAGCTCCCCTGGGGCCGGCGGTGTTGTGAATATGTTGCCCTATGATGGCAGGGCAGAGGTCAGAAGTTCCTGCACCCAGGAAATCAATGTGGGCTGAGAAATCAGGGGATCAATCTGACAGGCTCGGAGGAATTTAAAAGAGTGCTGCCATTTTATGCAGATGCAGGTCACGCACACAAAATGGAGAACTGTTTTATCAGAAAGTGTGCCTTGAATTACCCCTCCACTCGAAGGAAGAGGATTATGAAAGAAAAAAATGAGGTTGCCAAAAGGATATGCATCCCTACCAAAAATAAACCATAGTTAGTTGTAGTAGTGCCGGCGATTATGAGTAAATCTTAAGAAGTTTATCATCTGAGAGAGTGACAAAACCAGTTCAGCCACTGTAAAGAAATTGATCCCAAAAAAAGAAGATTGGTTGTGGATACTAGGGACTCTTACAACTTCTAAAGCAAAACTATGCCTACCGGCATTAAATATATGTGCAGATAATATACACAAGGATAAAACGTAAGGAAGTCTTTTCATGTCATCATTTACTATTGTTTGAACCTGGCAGGGGCACATACACTGTCTCATATATTAGTCACAATATATTTTATTCAATCGTTCGATGTGATTTGTTTCCAAGAAACATGGTCTAAAGAACCAATTGAATTACCATGAATTAAAATGCATGGTTTAGGCCTGCCGTTATACTAACAGAGAAAGGCAGTCTAGCAGGAGGTCTACCAATTTTAACCTCGTCTTTAGAACTCAGTGTCACCCAACGGGGACTATACTCTGGCACTCGCAATTCAAATAAGTGGAGTCACCAACTCTTTAAAACATATCAAAGATCATTTAACTATGCATAACAAGCTGAACTTGGTATTAACAATTTATTGTTATGAAATATTAGATCTATGCAACATGATAATTGACCTATTTGAAGTATTAAAAAGACAGTGGCAGATCCCTGACATGAGATCAGAATTCAGATCTAAAAACAAAGTAAATGCACATTTGTGGACAAAATGTTTCTAATACCACTAGTAAACTTGAATGACTAGATTCCTTCAAAAAGCTAGGGAAATCCAACACACTTTGTTGAATCAAAATAAAATCCTATATTACTCCCTAGTTACATCATCATTATTACAACATGTATTTTAGCCAATTGTTTGATGTGAATTGTTTCCAAGAAACATGGTCTAAAGAACCAGTTGAATTACCATGAATTAAAATGCATGGTTTAGGCCTGCCATTATACTAGCAAAGAGAGGCAGACTATTAGGAGGTCTATAATTTTAACCTTGTCTTTAGAATTCAGAGATTCATCCAATAGGGACTATAGTCTGGCACCCACAATTGAAACAAGTGTTGTCACGAACTCTTTTAGAACATATCAAAGATTGTTTAACTATGCATAGCAAGCTGAACTTGTTAGTAATTTATTTTGATGAAATATTGAATCTATGGACCATGATACCTGACCTATCTGAAGTATTAAAAAGAGAGTCCCTGAAATGAGATCAGAATTCAGATCTAACAACAAACTAAATGCACACTTTTGGACAAAATTATTTCTAATGCAACTAGTAAACTTGAATGACTAGATTCCTTCGAAAAGCGTGGAAAATCCAACACACTTCGTTGAATCCAAATGAAATCCTATATTACACCCTAGTTACATCATCATTATTACACAATGTCACCTCTTTCCAAATTATTGTCCATAGGGAGAGTGACCACCATCCCCAATCTATCCAGTTAAGCAGCTGTGACCTTATGAAGCTATGGGCAAACCCTAAAAGAAAACAGCTCTTAGTATGCTCAAATGGTCACAGCATTAACAATCAAATTATAAGTGGAAGACTAGTCAAGAAATTCAGTCCATTTGGTCACTATTAGTACTACAGAAAAGAAAATAGTATGATTCTGAAAATCATTGTTGAATCATTCATAAAAGAGCATCCTACGAATGGAGTGAAGCCTTAAAGCTGATTTTAAACAAAGTGTCCAATGAATGGGCTACAACAGAAAGACTGTCTTAAAAGAGAAACTTTATTGGTCTACCCTAGATATGAAGAGTATTAAGATCCAAATAAACTGACTATTGAGGCACAATGAAAAAGCACACATACGCGAAGATCTAAGCAGACATTGCTACAATTAAAAAGATGTATAAGAAATAATGCTGGAAGGCAATAATCTATTTTAAAGTAAAAAAAGTAGGGAGACATAATCATCTGGGCACATACACATGATTCCAGGAGCGCCTGGATCCTACTATCTAATCTATATAATTTGTAAAGTAACCCAGATTCTAATCTCCCAGAAAAACATACGTCTGCCGGTGTACTCTTGTGTGCCTGGAATCCTTAGTTTCTGCCCTATTCTCCTTCGGAAATTTTTTCCCAAACTGGCAAAACTGACACCTTATGGGTGGAATGTTGCATGACCTCTAAACATGGACTTTGTAGGAAGTTGGCTCTGTATGTGCTATTTCAAAGTAAGGAATAGCATGCACAGAGTCCAAGGGTTCCCCTTAGAGGTAAAATAGTGGTAAAAAGAGATAATACTAATGCTCTATTTTGTGGTAGTGTGGTCGAGCAGTAGGCTTATCCAAGGAGTAGTGTTAAGCATTTGTTGGACATACACATAGACAATAAATGAGGTACACACACTCAGAGACAAATCCAGCCAATAGGTTTTGTATAGAAAAATATCTTTTCTTAGTTTATTTTAAGAACCACAGGTTCAAATTTAACATGTAATATCTTGTTTGAAAGGTATTGCAGGTAAGTACATTAGGAACTTTGAATCATTTCAATTGCATGTATACTTTTCAAGTTATTCACAAATAGCTATTTCAAAAGTGGACACAGTGCAATTTTCACAGTTCCTGGGGGAGGTAAGTTTTTGTTAGTTTTACCAGGTAAGTAAGACACTTACAGGGTTCAGTTCTGGGTCCAAGGTAGCCCACCGTTGGGGGTTCAGAGCAACCCCAAAGTTACCACACCAGCAGCTCAGGGCCGGTCAGGTGCAGAGTTCAAAGTGGTGCCCAAAACGCATAGGCTTCAATGGAGAGAAGGGGGTGCCCCGGTTCCAGTCTGCCAGCAGGTAAGTACCCGCGTCTTCGGAGGGCAGACCAGGGGGGTTTTGTAGGGCACCGGGGGGGACACAAGCCCACACAGAAATTTCACCCTCAGCGGCGCGGGGGCGGCCGGGTGCAGTGTTAGAACAAGCGCCGGGTTCGCAATGGAAGTCAATGAGAGATCAAGGGATCTCTTCAGCGCTGCAGGCAGGCAAGGGGGGGCTCCTCGGGGAAACCTCCACTTGGGCAAGGGAGAGGGACTCCTGGGGGTCACTTCTGCAGTGAAAGTCCGGTCCTTCAGGTCCTGGGGGCTGCGAGTGCAGGGTCTTTTCCAGGCGTCGGGACTTAGGTTTCAGAGAGTCGCGGTCAGGGGAAGCCTCGGGATTCCCTCTGCAGGCGGCGCTGTGGGGGCTCAGGGGGGACAGGTTTTGGTACTCACAGTCGTAGAGTAGTCCGGGGGTCCTCCCTGAGGTGTTGGTTCTCCACCAGCCGAGTCGGGGTCGCCGGGTGCAGTGTTGCAAGTCTCACGCTTCTTGCGGGGAGATTGCAGGGGTCTTTAAAGCTGCTCCTTTGGATAAAGTTGCAGTCTTTTTGGAGCAGGTCCGCTGTCCTCGGGAGTTTCTTGTCGTCGTCGAAGTAGGGCAGTCCTCAGAGGATTCAGAGGTCGCTGGTCCCTTTGGAAGGCGTCGCTGGAGCAGAGTTCTTTGGAAGGCAGGAGACAGGCCGGTGAGTTTCTGGAGCCAAGGCAGTTGTTGTCTTCTGGTCTTCCTCTGCAGGGGTTTTCAGCTAGGCAGTCCTTCTTCTTGTAGTTGCAGGAATCTAAATTCTTAGGTTCAGGGAAGCCCTTAAATACTAAATTTAAGGGCGTGTTTAGGTCTGGGGGGTTAGTAGCCAATGGCTACTAGCCCTGAGGGTGGGTACACCCTTTTTGTGCCTCCTCCCAAGGGGAGGGGGTCACAATCCTAACCCTATTGGGGGAATCCTCCATCTGCAAGATGGAGGATTTCTAAAAGTTAGAGTCACCTCAGCTCAGGACACCTTAGGGGCTGTCCTGACTGGCCAGTGACTCCTCCTTGTTATTCTCATTATTTTCTCCGGCCTTGCCGCCAAAAGTGGGGGCCGGGGCCGGAGGGGGCGGGCAACTCCACTAGCTGGAGTGTCCTGCGGTGCTGTGACAAAGGGGTGAGCCTTTGAGGCTCACCGCCAGGTGTTACAGCTCCTGCCTGGGAGAGGTGTTAGCATCTCCACCCAGTGCAGGCTTTGTTACTGGCCTCAGAGTGACAAAGGCACTCTCCCCATGGGGCCAGCAACATGTCTCTAGTGTGGCAGGCTGCTGGAACTAGTCAGCCTACACAGACAGTCGGTTAAGTTTCAGGGGGCACCTCTAAGGTGCCCTCTGGGGTGTATTTTGCAATAAAATGTACACTGGCATCAGTGTGCATTTATTGTGCTGAGAAGTTTGATACCAAACTTCTCAGTTTTCAGTGTAGCCATTATGGTGCTGTGGAGTTCGTGCAAAACAGACTCCCAGACCATATACTCTTATGGCTACCCTGCACTTACAATGTCTAAGGTTTTGTTTAGACACTGTAGGGGTACCATGCTCATGCACTGGTACCCTCACCTATGGTATAGTGCACCCTGCCTTAGGGCTGTAAGGCCTGCTAGAGGGGTGTCTTACCTATACTGCATAGGCAGTGAGAGGCTGGCATGGCACCCTGAGGGGAGTGCCATGTCGACTTACTCATTTTGTTCTCACTAGCACACACAAGCTGGTAAGCAGTGTGTCTGTGCAGGGTGAGGGGTCTCTAGGGTGGCATAATACATGCTGCAGCCCTTAGAGACCTTCCCTGGCATCAGGGCCCTTGGTACCAGAGGTACCAGTTATAAGGGACTTATCTGGGTGCCAGGGTGTGCCAATTGTGGAATCAATGGTACATTTTAGGTGAAAGAACACTGGTGCTGGGGCCTGGTTAGCAGGGTCCCAGCACACTTCTCAGTCAAGTCAGCATCAGTATCAGGCAAAAAGTGGGGGGTAACTGCAACAGGGAGCCATTTCTTTACACAAGCCCCCCCCAGCCCACAGGCCAGGAGACTCAGCCAAAGCTGGGAGAGTCTTCCTAGTCTGTTAGGCGAGGAAGAGTAGAGGAAATAGGCTGGTTTGTTGCAGGGCCTACTCTGCCTTACATCCTCCTGTTCAGGTCCTTCCCTCTGGGGAACTGACCCACTTCCACAGTGATAAGACCTAGTCTGAACTGCCTCTTGTCTGTGCTTTTTATATCTTCACCCATTCTCTCTATTTTGGGGTTAGAGGTATCCACCTCTGCTAATCTTATCTTAGCCAGGGTCACCCCTAGCTTACCCAAAGAGGTTACCCAGAGCTGGAGTAACCCCACCATGACCAACAGGGTCAGGGGGCCTAACTTGCTATTTGGCATGGGGTCAGACCACCATGCCAAGGATAGTGCAGCCATAAAGGCTAACACCCAGCAGAGGCCACTGACAGCTGTCAGTGCCCAGAACCACACCTTTAGCTCTTTTCCTACAAGGGAAGGGGCTAAGTTACAGGCTTCTTTGGGTTCAGGGTGCCTGTCTGCTGTATTAGAGTGGGGGGTTACCACATCTTGTAGTAAACACCCTTCTTCCACTCTTTCTTCTGTTAGCTGAGGAGCCACCCACTCAGGCTTAACAGTTGCCTGACTAGCCAGGACTTCTTGTGGGTCAGGTTGGACTTTATCAGAGCCACTTTTGGAGTTCTCCCCTACTGGAGCAGAATCTCCTTGGCTTGCTGGAACCTTGGCTAAAGGTTGTCCACCTTTCCTACTCTGTTTCCTTTTCTTTTTCTTCTGGGGCCTACTTGCATTTACTGCAGAGGTAGGCACTCCAGAATCCTTGGGAGAGGACTGGCACTGGACCAGTTCCTCTCTTGGGCTCTGACTAACCTCTGGGTAGTCATTTCCAAGGAGACAATCAAGGGGGAGGTCTGTACTGACTACCACCCTTCTCCAGCTAAAAGTCCCACCCACTTCTATGGGCACATAAGCCACTGGCCTACAAGTGACCCTGTCTGGGCTAACTCTTACTCTGGCAGTCTCACCTGGGATGTACTGGTTTGAGAACACCAGCCTGTCATGCACAATAGTGTGACTGGCACAAGTGTCTCTCAGGGCAGTGGCTGGGATCCCATTCACCAGTAGGTGGTGGAAGTGTCTACTTCCCTCTGGAATCTCCAACTCACCTGTTGGGCCCTTTTTCCAGTTGAAGGCTATGAAGACCTCCTCATCTGAGGAGTCATCCCCAATGGCTACACTGGTCACCCCTGGGATTTTGCTAGGGGGTTTGTTTTTGGGACAAGAAGTGTCCTTGGTGTGGTGCCCTGTCTGTTTACAGTTATGGCACCATGCCTTAGTGGCATCCCAGCTCTTACCCTGGTACCCACCTTTGTTTTGGGTTGTGTCTCTGGGCCCACCCACCTGGTCTGGTTTTTGGGGGCCTACAGGGGACTCTTTTTCTTTGTTTCTAGTGTCACCCACTTTCTCCTGGGGAGGCTTTGTAACCCCTTTCTTTTGGTCACCCCCAGTGGAAGTTTTGGTTACCCTAGTCTTGACCCAGTGGTCTGCCTTCTTTCCCAATTCTTGGGGAGAAATTGGACCTAGGTCTACCAGATACTGATGCAACTTTTCATTGAAGCAGTTACTTAGAATGTGTTCTTTCATAAACAAATTATAAAGCCCAACATAGTCATACACTTCATTTCCAATTACCCAACCATCCAGTGTTTTCACTGAGTAGTCAACATAATCAACCCAGGTCTGGCTCGAGGATTTTTGAGCCCCCCTGAATCTAATTCTATACTCCTCAGTGGAGAATCCAAAGCCCTCAATCAGGGTACCCTTCATGAGGTCATAAGATTCTGCATCTTTTTTTAGAGAGTGTGAGGAGTCTATCCCTACACTTTCCTGTGAACATTTCCCAAAGGAGAGCACCCCAGTGAGATTTGTTCACTTTTCTGGTTACACAAGCCCTCTCAAAAGCTGTGAACCATTTGGTGATGTCATCACCATCTTCATATTTAGTTACAATCCCTTTAGGGATTTTCAACATGTCAGGAGAATCTCTGACCCTTTTTATGTTGCTGCCACCATTGATGGGTCCTAGGCCCATCTCTTGTCTTTCCCTTTCTATGGCTAGGATCTGTCTTTCCAAAGCCAATCTTTTGGCCATCCTGGCTAACTGGATGTCCTCTTCACTGGAGTTATCCTCAGTGATTTCAGAGGTGTTGGTCTCTCCTGTGAGGGAACCAGCATCTCTGACTATTATTTTTGGAGTCAGGGCTTGAGAAGCCCTGTTCTCCCTAGATAGGACTGGTGGGGGGGAATCACCCTCCAAGTCACTATCTTCATCCTCTGTGTTGCCATCCTCAGAGGGGTTGGCCTTTGCAAACTCTGCCAACAGCTCCTGGAGCTGTAGTTTGGAAGGTCTGGGGCCCATTGTTATTTTCTTTATTTTACAGAGTGACCTTAGCTCCCTCATCTTAAGATGGAGGTAAGGTGTGGTGTCGATTTCCACCACATTCACATCTGTACTAGACATTATGCTTCTAAAAGTTGGAATACTTTTTAAGAAACTAAACTGGTTCTAGAATCTAATTCAAACTTTTAACAAACTTTTAAACTCTAAAAGAAATGCTAACAGGGACTAACACAAGGCCCTAGCAGGACTTTTAAGAATTTAGAAAACTTTTCAAATTGCAAAAATCAATTTCTAATGACAATTTTGGAATTTGTCGTGTGATCAGGTATTGGCTGAGTAGTCCAGCAAATGCAAAGTCTTGTACCCCACCGCTGATCCACCAATGTAGGAAGTTGGCTCTGTATGTGCTATTTCAAAGTAAGGAATAGCATGCACAGAGTCCAAGGGTTCCCCTTAGAGGTAAAATAGTGGTAAAAAGAGATAATACTAATGCTCTATTTTGTGGTAGTGTGGTCGAGCAGTAGGCTTATCCAAGGAGTAGTGTTAAGCATTTGTTGGACATACACATAGACAATAAATGAGGTACACACACTCAGAGACAAATCAAGCCAATAGGTTTTGTATAGAAAAATATCTTTTCTTAGTTTATTTTAAGAACCACAGGTTTAACATGTAATATCTTGTTTGAAAGGTATTGCAGGTAAGTACATTAGGAACTTTGAATCATTTCAATTGCATGTATACTTTTCAAGTTATTCACAAATAGCTATTTCAAAAGTGGACACAGTGCAATTTTCACAGTTCCTGGGGGAGGTAAGTTTTTGTTAGTTTTACCAGGTAAGTAAGACACTTACAGGGTTCAGTTCTGGGTCCAAGGTAGCCCACCGTTGGGGGTTCAGAGCAACCCCAAAGTTACCACACCAGCAGCTCAGGGCCGGTCAGGTGCAGAGTTCAAAGTGGTGCCCAAAACGCATAGGCTTCAATGAAGAGAAGGGGGTGCCCCGGTTCCAGTCTGCCAGCAGGTAAGTACCCGCGTCTTCGGAGGGCAGACCAGGGGGGTTTTGTAGGGCACCGGGGGGGGACACAAGCCCACACAGAAATTTCACCCTCAGCGGCGCGGGGGCGGCCGGGTGCAGTGTTAGAACAAGCGTCGGGTTCGCAATGGAAGTCAATGAGAGATCAAGGGATCTCTTCAGCGCTGCAGGCAGGCAAGGGGGGGCTTCCTCGGGGAAATCTCCACTTGGGCAAGGGAGAGGGACTCCTGGGGGTCACTTCTGCAGTGAAAGTCCGGTCCTTCAGGTCCTGGGGGCTGCGGGTGCAGGGTCTTTTCCAGGCGTCGGGACTTAGGTTTCAGAGAGTCGCGGTCAGGGGAAGCCTCGGGATTCCCTCTGCAGGCGGCGCTGTGGGGGCTCAGGGGGGACAGGTTTTGGTACTCACAGTCGTAGAGTAGTCCGGGGGTCCTCCCTGAGGTGTTGGTTCTCCACCAGCCGAGTCGGGGTCGCCGGGTGCAGTGTTGCAAGTCTCACGCTTCTTGCGGGGAGATTGCAGGGGTCTTTAAAGCTGCTCCTTTGGATAAAGTTGCAGTCTTTTTGGAGCAGGTCCGCTGTCCTCAGGAGTTTCTTGTCGTCGTCGAAGTAGGGCAGTCCTCAGAGGATTCAGAGGTCGCTGGTCCCTTTGGAAGGCGTCGCTGGAGCAGAGTTCTTTGGAAGGCAGGAGACAGGCCGGTGAGTTTCTGGAGCCAAGGCAGTTGTTGTCTTCTGGTCTTCCTCTGCAGGGGTTTTCAGCTAGGCAGTCCTTCTTCTTGTAGTTGCAGGAATCTAAATTCTTAGGTTCAGGGAAGCCCTTAAATACTAAATTTAAGGGCGTGTTTAGGTCTGGGGGGTTAGTAGCCAATGGCTACTAGCCCTGAGGGTGGGTACACCCTTTTTGTGCCTCCTCCCAAGGGGAGGGGGTCACAATCCTAACCCTATTGGGGGAATCCTCCATCTGCAAGATGGAGGATTTCTAAAAGTTAGAGTCACCTCAGCTCAGGACACCTTAGGGGCTGTCCTGACTGGCCAGTGACTCCTCCTTGTTATTCTCATTATTTTCTCCGGCCTTGCCGCCAAAAGTGGGGGCCGGGGCCGGAGGGGGCGGGCAACTCCACTAGCTGGAGTGTCCTGCGGTGCTGTGACAAAGGGGTGAGCCTTTGAGGCTCACCGCCAGGTGTTACAGCTCCTGCCTGGGGGAGGTGTTAGCATCTCCACCCAGTGCAGGCTTTGTTACTGGCCTCAGAGTGACAAAGGCACTCTCCCCATGGGGCCAGCAACATGTCTCTAGTGTGGCAGGCTGCTGGAACTAGTCAGCCTACACAGACAGTCGGTTAAGTTTCAGGGGGCACCTCTAAGGTGCCCTCTGGGGTGTATTTTGCAATAAAATGTACACTGGCATCAGTGTGCATTTATTGTGCTGAGAAGTTTGATACCAAACTTCTCAGTTTTCAGTGTAGCCATTATGGTGCTGTGGAGTTCGTGCAAAACAGACTCCCAGACCATATACTCTTATGGCTACCCTGCACTTACAATGTCTAAGGTTTTGTTTAGACACTGTAGGGGTACCATGCTCATGCACTGGTACCCTCACCTATGGTATAGTGCACCCTGCCTTAGGGCTGTAAGGCCTGCTAGAGGGGTGTCTTACCTATACTGCATAGGCAGTGAGAGGCTGGCATGGCACCCTGAGGGGAGTGCCATGTCGACTTACTCATTTTGTTCTCACTAGCACACACAAGCTGGTAAGCAGTGTGTCTGTGCTGGGTGAGGGGTCTCTAGGGTGGCATAATACATGCTGCAGCCCTTAGAGACCTTCCCTGGCATCAGGGCCCTTGGTACCAGAGGTACCAGTTACAAGGGACTTATCTGGGTGCCAGGGTGTGCCAATTGTGGAATCAATGGTACATTTTAGGTGAAAGAACACTGGTGCTGGGGCCTGGTTAGCAGGGTCCCAGCACACTTCTCAGTCAAGTCAGCATCAGTATCAGGCAAAAAGTGGGGGGTAACTGCAACAGGGAGCCATTTCTTTACAGACTTCTTTAGCCGTTGGCTTCATTTGTCATCAGACTATTGCTTTCCTTCCTAAGTGATACTTTGTAACCAGCACATGCATGGGGATCCTGTGCTGTACATGTTTCTACGTTTGGTGGAAAATGGTAGCTTTTCCTAGTAATTTATGAAAGAAAGTCTTAATTTTATTTAAGACACGGAGGCGGGTATTATGCTTTTCTTTCCTTGCTTTAATATAATAGCAGCAGTAAAGCAAGCAACTACAATTCCCAAGAGGCAAGAAAAATGAGCCAATGGGAAGAAAATAGTAGTCTCAAAATATTAACCAATCACCAATGCATACAGGCATTATGATGTCACTTGTCTGTGAACAGCCCTCTTTTCTTGCTTGAGAAGTTTAGTAAACACGGAATAAAGGCAAAATAGATAGTCCTGCTCAGAAGGTCGGCTGCGACGCAGTCTGGTTCGCTAATAGGGTGGAAAACAAAGTTAGAGCATTGTGGAGGGATAATACTCACCTCCGTGTCTTTAATGAAATTAAGATTTCCTTCATACATTACTAGGAAAATCTACATTTTATGTCAAGCCAGCAGGCTACTTTTATGCTTTTTTAAAGCGTACTAATTACAGTGGTAGAAGGATTAACAATAGGTTTGCAATAAAACATATACTTTATCATTAGACCAATCTGCCGCTTTAAGAATGTCCTCGAGACGGGAGCCAGCCCAAAATGCTTTAGAGGCCATGGCTCGGAATGAGCCCCGAAGGCAGAGGTGTCAATCCCAGCTAATGACATAATCCATTTCACCCACTGGGCCAAAGTAGGGGAGGACACTGGATTATAAGGTTTCCTAAAGGAGATGAGAAGTTGGGAAACAGAGGACGTTCTTGGATCTCCATTCTTTTGTTCATAAACTTTAAGGCATTGCCCAACGCACAGCTTAGTATGATCAGGAAAATATGGATTGAACACTGAGGAGAGATCTGTTTTGGTGCGTCGGGATTTGGTAAATAAAACACCTGTTGGGGTAAACTGGCGAAAAGAAATGTCTGAAGCTCTAACATCAGACAATCCTTTGATAGAAACTAGACAAAGCAACATAGTTTTGCAGAAAGCCTCTTTAGAGAAAGGAGAGAATTATCAGGCCATGATAGAAACAGGAGCAGAACAACATTAACATCTCATAACTTACTGTAATTGGGAAGAGGAGGATTTGAAAATGTTACTCCCTTTAAAAGACGACAGACAAGGGGATGTTCCCCCACCGGTTTTCCGTTGATAAAAACGTGGTTTGAAGAAATGGCCGACCTGTAGAGATTTCTAGTTCTAATTGATTTACCTTTGCTGGCTTCTGATGCGAGGAAGTTGATAATAAGAATCACATCCGCTGAAAAGGAATTGGTATGTTTTCCCAGACACCGGCTATGCTAAGACCACACTGACCTGTAGGCTTTTGTGGTTCCTGGAGCCCAGGATTGGGAAATATATTTAGAAGCTTCTGCTGAAATGCTAGGGGTAGATTGGGAATCCCCGAGATCTTCCACACTGAGAGACTGAGAAGATTGTCCAGTATTAGATTGTGAGGACAATTGAGGGGGTCCAAAAGGAGATGGAGAAAGGACGCCAAGAGGAAAGGAAAATCTATGGACAGCTCTAGAAAAGTTGGGAACCAAACCTGAGATTGCCAAAATGGGACTATGAGAACTAGAGTTGCTTTCTGGCGTCGGCATGTGCGATCATAAGGGAAAAGCGTAGTTCAGAGAAAGAGACCAATCCTGTGAAAAGGCATCCGAAGCAAGCGCTAAAGGATCTGGGTGCCAAATGTAAAATTGAGGTAGTTGGGCATTGAGACGGGAGGCGAAAAGATCTATTGACAAGGAACCCCACTTGGTTAGGATTGACTGAAAGGTGGGGGATGAAGTCTGAAGTCGCTTCAATCCAGAAAGTGACAAGAGTGTCAATCTGCCACTGAATTGAGATTGCCCAGAAGGTATTCGGCACGAACCGAAAGATGGTGGGAAAGGCAGTATTCCCAGAAGGTTTTGGCTATCTCTGCTAAGAGCTTGGATTTTGTACCTCCTAGATGGTTTATATAACGAACGGCTGAGATGTTGTCCATCCTGAGAAGGATAGCTCAGTGAGCTCTGCCCTTTGCAAGGCTTCTGATCGCAAAGGAGCCTGCAAGCATCTCTAAACAGTTTATATGCAATTTGGACTCCTCTAAAGACCATGTTCCTTCAGTCGAAATCAGACCGCAGCGGCCTCCACAGCCTGAGAGGCTCCCGTCTGATTCTAACAAGATCTGGGGCTAATGGAAATATAGGGGGTGATTCCAACTCTGGCGGGCGGCTACCGCCGCCCACCAGGCGGAAACCACCATTTGGCCGCCATGCGGCCAAATTTCCGCGGTCCGCATTCCAACATTCCCGCCGGCCCAGCTGGATTGAGGCCGCAACACAGGAGCCGGTTCCGAATGGAGCCGGCGGTGTTGCGGCGGTGCGACGGGTGCAGTTGCACCCGTCATGCTTTTCACTGTCTGCTAGGCAGACAGTGAAAAGCTGGCCGGGGCCCCCAGGACACCCCTTACCGCCAGCCTCTTCCTGGCGGTGAAAAACCGCCAGAAACAGGCTGGCGGTACGGGGGTCAGAATCCCCAGGGCAGCGCTGCTTGCAGCGCTGCCCTGGCGGATCCTCCCAGCCGGGGCAAAAACAGCGGAATACCGCCGGCCCCGGCGGTCAGAATGCCATTTGAAGCACCGCCAGCCTGTTGGCGGTGCTTCCGTCATTTGTGACCCTGGCAGTCCAAGACCGCCAGGGTCAGAATGACCCCCATAGTCCTGCCGTTCCAGGTGTCCAAATGGAGGAGCCACCACTGAAGTTCTGCTCGAGAATCCTGATCTAATGATACGGAGTCTGAATATGCAAGGCCTTTTCTTAAAAGAAGAATTTTTAATCTTAGTATAGAACGATAGTGTAACGGACCCGGGAGGATGGCTTGGATAGAGGAAGAAAGAAGACCCACAATGCGGGCTAGAGTTCTGAGAGACAGAGAAGACTTGCGTAGGACCTGAAGAATTTCTGATTTTATAGATTTTACCTTTGCCGAAGGGAGGTGAAGAGTGGCGGATATTGAGTTTATTACAAAACCGAGAAACTCTATGTGTTGAGTTGGGGAAAGAAGCGTTTTTTCTTTGTTCAGGACGAAACCAAGATCATTTAGGAGAGAGCAAGTAAGGGAAATCTGGGATCGAAGAGATATTACACTCTGGTTCATTAGAAGAATATCGTCCAGGTAGATGGTGAGTCTTACTCCCTAGGCTCTGAGAAATGCCACGACTGGCTTCATTAGTTTGAACACCAGGGAGCTGAAGAAAGACCGAAGGGAAGGCAGGTGAAGTGAAAGGATTGACCTAGCCATTGAAATTGAAGAAATTTCGTGTAAAGTGGATGAATAGGGCCGGATAGATAAGCATCCTGTAGATCTAAACAAACCATCCAATGGTTTTGGAGCAGGGAATCTCTGAGATGTAGGATTGTTTGCAACTTGAAATGTCGATATATTACGAACTGATTGAACAGCCTGAGATTGATTACTGGACGCATCATTTTGTTTTTCTTTTGAACCAAGAAAATAGAGCTGGTAAAGCCTTAGGGGTCGGGGAGGCAATGCGCAATGGCTTGTTCTTGGAGAAGGGACTGAACTTCAGACAAAATGAGGTTGAACATGTCATTTGAGAATTTTGGGGGAAAGAGGCAGGGAGGATTGAAAAGGTTCTGAATAAAGTTCGATAACATAACCTTAAACTGTATCTAAAACCCAAGGGTCTGCTGATATTGACAACCATTTTGGAAGAAAATGATGAAGACGGCCTCCGATGGAAATAGGAAGGCCAGAAAGTGCACTCACCTGGCTGGTTTGAGTAACTGGATGCTCTGGAGCTTCTGCCATGGTTGAACCTGCCTCGTTGTGGATAGAAGTGAGGCTTGTAGTCTTGATGGGAGCCATTGAAGGAGCCTCTGGAACCTTGGTTATTGTAACCACAGCCGCCAAAGCTGTTCCTTCCTCTGGCAGTCCTGGCAAAAACCCATTGGGAAAAGATCTTTTTTAGAGATTGCTGGGCCTTATCGAGTGAGGTAAACGTAGAGACATATTTTCCGAGATCCTTATCAAAAGAATCTCTAAAGAGTAAACCATCCACCTTAATGCCAGGATCCACAGTGACCAAATTAACTAATTTAGGATCCAGTTTAAGGAGTCCTTTTCTTCATTCGTGTTATAACTGAATTAGCATTTTCCAGAAGGCAAAACGAACGTTGGACCCACAGAGAGAGCTCCGCAGGATCTATGGAAGCATTGTCCAGTCTGGCTGATTCCGCCAGGTCAAAAATGCGCGTGAGAGGACCAACCACGTCTAACAATTTCTCCTGACAGGAGGACCAAGCTTTTTCCACACCCTTGCGAGGGTCTTTTCCAAATTTGGAAAAGAAGGTGACAATTGCAGGATCAATGGAAGAAGTGAGTGTAATTTTATGAGCTAAGGAAGGACGAGGACATTCCAATCTTAGTTTGGATCTGGATTGTTTGTCTAGGGATGTACGTAATCTGGAAGAGATGTAATTGCCCACATGATCCTTGGGAAGCCACTCAGTAGAGTTAGGATGGTAAATATTGGCTGGATCAAACATCGGTAACCCATCAGAGTCCGAGATAATCATCGGTTTGGGGTCATTTTGATGAGATATCTTTGATTTTTTACCTGGGGGGGCTAAGAGACCACCATTGTCTTTGTCAGTTGTATCATCATCTTAATCCATGCTGACCAAATCATCGTCAGTATCCAGGATGGAGGTGACCAAAATGGGAGAAACAGTGTGTTTGGATTTCGAAGAACATTTGCCAGAGGTTTTGTGTTTGCCATGAGTATTATCCTCCTTGGAAGGAGGCTTGTGAGGAACCCCGTCCTCTGCCTTGCGTGAGGAAACCTCACCAACCAATAGCGCCATGTTATGTTTTTTGGCTTGGGCATTTGTTGCCAGACACTTTCTGCTTTCCCCCGCAGAATGAGCCAACATTGTTTTGGACATAATATTAATAACAGGGTTTTCCAAATTCTTGGTAATTTTATTGAAAGAGGCAGACTCTGCCTGTTGAACAGAGGCTGTAATAAAAGTATTCAACTCTTCTTTAATAATGGCCTCCTCCTCCATGGTTTCCTGAACTGAAGGAGAGCTATCCATCTCTATTTAAATAGAGCAAACAGAAAAAACAGGGAAAAAAGGTTAAGAAACCCAGGGGAGTGCATAATGTGGTAGGCCCTGCCTAAGGGCGTGAATAAGGAGGAGAAAGGGCGTGGTGGTTAGCCGAAGGGAAAAAAGGACTAAGAGTCCGGACGGAAACACTTGCCCAGACAAAGTGACTGGCTCAGAAGAAGCAACGAGGCTGTGATACTCGGTAGAAGTTATCCGTTCCTCAGACGTGGCGCGAATTGACGGCCGCCTCTGAAGGAACAAAAAAATAACCATCACCGAGATGAAAGACGCGCAAGGGAAACGCGTGCGCAGCAAAGCAGCAACGTGTCTACTGAAAATGGGGCCAGGAAGAAGCAGCGTATTGCTGATACGGTAAACAGCATAAAATGTACGAATAAACACCAAATAAATAATTATACTGCTACAATAGTAATAAGCAATTACGAAATAGTACTTGACTGCGAGCAGCAAGAAAAGAGGGCTGTTCATAGTCAAGTGACATCATAATGCCTGCATGCATTGGTGATTGGTTAATATTTTGAGACTACTATTTTCTTCCCATTGGCTCGTTTTTCTTGCCGCTTGGGAATTGTAGTTGCTTGCTTAACTGCTGCTATTATATTAAAGCAAGGATAGAAAAGCATAATAGGAGCCTCCAGTCTTGACATAAAATTGCTGATGGTACCTGTCTTAGAATTGCCACGTCTTGCTGTAACCTCTTAATGTGATGACTTATATGGGATAGGGAAAGCATCTCTCACTGTTACCAGTGACCTCCATAATACGGAGTCTTTCTTCACCTTGTCACAGTATTCGATTTCTTCCATCCCTTCCTCCATCTCAGTCTGTCTTTGTCCCTGTACTACCTTGGAGTCACAAACAGGACCTCTTGGTTAAAAGCAATGTAAATATGTTATTGTCTTAAGGGAGAGTAGCTAAATAATTTCATAAAATGATAAGGAATGGTGCATGTTACTCTATGGGCTGTGACGACGAACAGTAGGACTCGGTGTAATGACAATGATCATTAAGTAATTGAAGTGTTTATGGCTTTTAAGTGACCTTATTCAGGATATGGCCTCCTTTTGTCAACATTTTAAACAAATGTACACTTTCTTATTAAAAGTCAGCAGCCAAGCCATTTCCATTAAATTTTCTAGTTCGGCAAACATTTAACTATGGCAGGAATCCTCATAATTTAGGCAGATTGAAAAACAATGTTCCCCACAGCTATAGGCTCTATTGAATGCATCAGAAAAGGATTAAGTTTTCACTATACCAAAGTAAAAACTGTTGAATGACTTCTTTCTTTACAAGTTTATATGTGTGAGTGTGTGTGTTTAATTATGTATATTTATATGTGTGTGTGTTTATGTGTATATAAATAATATATATGTATATTTACATTTATGTATACATATATACTTGAGTAGAAGGCTGTGACAAAAACCATAAGGTGGAAAAGGGTTGCCACGAAATAAACTTTGCAAAATATGTCCAGGAGTGTGAGCATTTTTATGTTTCTGTGCAGGCACAATTGTTTATGGAATTGTAAATGGGACTCGCACCTGATGTTTTGCATCAACAGGTAGAGGTGACCGGATTACTCCAAGACATGGAGTTTTTTTTATTTACATTTGTGTATAATTATACACAGATATTTATGTGATCTATTAATTAAACTAATACAAAATATAATTTAAAATGAAAAAATATTAAACTAAAATTCATTTAATTTGGAATATTAAGTAATATTACTTTAAAATAAATTATAGTTCATTATAATAATTAAAATAATTATTGTTTAACATAATCAATCAATCAATTAATCAATCAATATTTGTAAATTGCGGCTACTCACCTGTGAGGGTTTCAAGTTGGTCGGAGGGCGGGGCCTCATCCGAAGAGCCACGTCTTGAGATTCTTCCTGAAGATGGTGAGCGACGGGCTTTGTCTGAGGTGCAGGGGGAGGTTGTTCCAGCTCTTTGCTGCAGTGTAATTGAAAGATCGTCCTTCGGCAGTGGTTTTGCAGATGCGAGGGATGGTGGCCAGGGCCATCTGGGTGGAGCGGAGGGATCTGGCAGGGGTGTGGAAGGAGATGCGGTGGTTCAGGTAGGCTGGTCCTGCGTTGTGTATGGCCCTGTACGTGTGGGTGAGAAGCTTGAAGGTGATTTGAATGTGGGACTCAGTGAGGATCCTTGGGGGACTTTGCAGTTGACTCCTGTGGGTCTGGGGGTGTAGGGCGGGAGTCTGACCCTCTGCATCCTACCGAAGAGGAAGGAGTGGATCCATTCCAGGGCTCTTTCGTGGATTCCGATGTTGTGGAGTCTGGTCCGCAGAGTGCTGTGGGAGACTGTGTTGGAAGCTGCTGAGAGGTCGAGGAGTATGAGAGTTGCGGTGTGGCTACGGTCTAGGAGTAATCGGATGTCGTCAGTGGCTGCCAGGAGTGCAGTCTCCGTGCTGTGATTGCTGTGAAAGCCCAACTGGGAGCTGTCCAGGGAGTTGTTGGCCGTGATGAAATTCCGTAGTTGTGCATTGATTGCTTTCTCTAGTGCTTTGGTGAGGTAGGGTAGCAGCGAGATGGGTCAGAAATTCTTTCGTTCTGATGGGTCGGCCAAAGGTTTCTTTAGGAGAGGGCGTATTTCGGTGTGTTTCCAGTCCTCAGGGAAGGTGCCCATACTTATGGAGCAGTTGATTGTGTTACGAAGCTCAGGGCGATGGATGTGCTGGCTTTGCTGTATATGTAGTGCGTGCAGAGGTCCGAGCGGGCTCCGGAGTGTGTTCTGTTCATGATGTTGACTGTGTCCTCTTTAGTGAGCATGGACCAATCATGGATGGTCTGGGTGGGTTCTGGGGGGGTGGGTCAGTCACAGGTTCCAGTGCCAGCCGACTGGAAGCTGTTGGAGATGTCCTGGATCTTGTGGTGGAAAAAGGAGGAGAGTTTGTCACAGAGGTCCTGTGACGGGCTATGTTGGTGGCTTAGGAGGGTGGGATCTGTGAACTCATTGATGACGGAGAACAGTTCCTTCGAGTTGTGTGCGCAGGAGTTGATGCGCTTTTGGAGCGCATCCTCCCTTGCGTTCTTGATTTTTCATTGGCTCTGAATGAGGCGAGGTCTTCACTGGATTGGCTGTTCCGCCATCTTTTCTCTAAAAGTCTGTGGGTACACTTTGATTCTTGGAGTTCGGTGGTGAACCAGCTGGCCTTCTTAGGTACACTTTTGGCCGATGTCAGCTGGAGAGGGGCTAGTGTTGGCGCATTCCGTGATCCATGCACTGAGATTGAGCGCTGCTGTGTTGGTGTCATCAGAGGGGGAGGGAGGGATTTGGCGAGCGCTGAGGTGAATTGCTTGTTGGTGATTTCATTCCATTTCTTGTGGGGGGGTCCTGGAGGTGCGGCTGATGGGTGCGGTGATTGTGAAGTGTATGCAGCAGTGGTCGGTCCAGTCTGAGGTGAAGATGGTCTCTATGGTCATCCGGTCGCATGAGGTGAAGATGGGATCCAGTGTGTGTCTTGCAATGTGTTTGGGTGTGGAGACCAGCTGTCTGAGGACAAGGGTGGTGAGGTTGTCTAGTAGAGCGGTGGTGTTTGGGTAGGTGCGGTCCTAGAGGTGGAAGTTGAGGTCGCCGAGAAGGTAGTCAACTGACGCCAGGGCCTGGGGGTTAGCGATGTCTACGACGTCGTCTATGAAAGCTGGGCAGGGGCCAGGTGTCCTGTATGCCTTGGTGCCGCTGATAAAGGAGTTGTGGTTGGAGTCGATCAGGAAGTGAAGGTGTTCTATGGTGGTGCAGTGTTATTCTTGAACGTCCTTGACACGTAGTGAGGACTTGTGTAAGACGGCGAGTCCTCCACCCGGGCGGGAGGGCTGGTCCCTCCTTAGCATGATGCAGCCGTCGGGAATGTCGATGGCGATGTCTGGACCCGAGGTGGGGTTGGTCCAGGTCTCAAGAACAAGTGATGGACCGAATGCTGAACAATATCAAACATTCACCCCCAGTACAGAGATCTGGGCCTAAATCCATTGTTTTTTTGCCACCCATGCCTTTCCAGTTTGGACCCAGCCAGATGCAAATCAGTCTTGACCCTGTTCCCCATGGGAACAGTCAGGTCCCATAGTTTGGTGGCGTGTTTGTGGAGGGAGTGGATGTTCAGGAGCAGGCAGTTGAGGGGGTTGTGTAGGATGTTGGTATCTTTGTGTGCGGAGAGCACCTTTGGTTTGTTGAGGCTGGTGCTGAAGTTGCAGTTCCTGCAAATAATGGTCCGTGGGTGTCCTTGGGGGAGATGGTGCAGCAGTTGTTAAGACGTCCGATGTTGAGGCAGAGGAGGGTCTCGGAGTCATAATGGAGGCAGCCCAGGAGGTGGTTTAACGGAGATCCAGGGTTCTTGGTGCTGGGTGGGGTCCAGGTGTGGACGGGCACAGATGGGCTTGCCTTTTGGGGTGCCTTCAGCGCGCCACCATGCGCCCACTGCGCGACCTCACTGCGGCCTCCATTAAAAAGGGGAAGGGGTGGGGGATCAATCAGTTATGAGGCGGGAGGGCGGGAAAGGTGCTTCGCAGGGGGAGGGGGACAGAGGAAAGAACGGAGAAAGGAAAAAGAACTAGAGGAAAACAAGGGATGATAGAAGAAAAAGGCAGAAAATGAAAGTGTGAAAGAGCGACAGAGAGAAGAACAGAAAATGACATACTTACCTGTGATGACCACTAGACCACCAGGGATGAGGCGCAGGGACTAGCCTGCGGGTGGAGGAGGGCTTCGAACTGAGAGTCAGAAGAGTCTCAGTTCGTCCCAGGTAAGAGGCAGAGGCAGCAGCAGCCAGAGGAGCTGCGGAGGGCAGCAGATGTTTTATATATAGATAGATATATATGTAAACACACACACATATATATATATATATATATATATATATATATATATATACTTATATTCATATCAACAAACCCTACAAGCCTTTTACTACCCATACACTACCCACGAAAACCCTAAAACCTGTTTACTACCCCTACATACTTCGTACCCCTGCACCCAATAAACCCTTTATTAACCTTGTACACTGACCATCCCTGAACCCTAAAAAGCCCTTACTACCCCTATATACTACTCATCCCTGAATCCTAAAAAAACCTTACTACCAATAAACGCTACCCACTCCTGAAAACTTCTTACTACCCCTGTTTACTACTACTCCCTGAACCCTAAGAAAACTTCACTACCCTACACACTACCCACCCCTCATGCCTAAAACATTTTAGTACCCCATACCCTTCCCACCCCTAAACCTTACAAGCTCCTTATTTCCACTATATACAGTGCTACATTTGAGCCGGTGGTTGCAGGGGACACATTGGCACTCACTTTGGTGTTGGCACTTATGTTTAGTCATCAGACTTTGACGCAAGCAAGACAGGGAAAATGACACAGAGGATACAGAAGGGGGGAGTAGGACGGGAAAAATGTGACAAAGGAAGAAAAAAGGAACCTGCAAGGATGCGATAAAGGGGCAAGAAGTGTCTAATGCGAGGTTAAAGAGGCATGGGGTGGAATCTGCAATATGATAATAGCATACCTGCTTCATGTTCCCTTCCTTGTTGTATAGACCTATAAATTGCCCCTTGACAAAATATCTAACCTGAACACACAAAGGCTCATTTGTCGGCGATCTGCTCTTCGTGTGCTAATCAAAACGTAGAGTGTGCTGATCTAAAATACATCCTAAAAACAGGCCTTCATATTGCACTGAACATAAATGCCATCTGGGTTGTTCAAGCATTTGGGATTTTGACATGGGGATAGAATCTTTTGTATTGTAGGTAAAAATGCATATGTGTTTTTAATTGCACTACTGCATAATTGACATTTTGAAAATAGATTATTATTTTATTTTATTCACGGACTTAATTACAGATGAATGTATTCTGATCAGGCAGAGACCGACTTAATCACTTTTTCCAATTCACCCCTTGTGTTGTACTCCTGAATGTAAACACAACTGGGGGGCTTGCACGAAAAACTACTTTCAGCTTCCTACATAATTCCTGACCAGAGCCACTACCTGGTGCTAGATTGTCCTGCACTGCCACCATGTGTGCAGAAAGTCTTCTTATGTTTGAAGTTACCTTGATGCATGCTAATGAAGCGAGGGGCGCGTGTGTGCAGAGGAGTGGGTGAGTCCTCTAGTCTAACAAACCTGTTTACAACAACCGTAGCCCTGATCCCCGAAGTTGACTGACAAACATCTAGGCAGCGAGCACAGAAGACGGATGCTTTGATACATCATAACATGGTTCAAACTAAATGATGATGCATTTTGTCATGTCGTGCTTTGTGTTATGGTTGTATTTTTTCAAAGATAGTTAAGTATCTTTCTATAGCTCTGCAATATGCCTTTTTTTGTAAAAAAAAAAAGAAAGCACCTTATACGATGTATTTACTATTTCTGAATGTTATTTTTTTAATTCTTATAATCAGTATCCTTTATAACATTTATGTCCATCACATACATTGCCTTTTTTTCAACTAATATTTTTGTTTTCTGGCAACAGAATGGTGACAGAGTAGAGGTTTGTGGCGCACAATACTAAATTATCCAGTCGAGTTAATCATGGCTTCGTTTATTCTACTTTCACTTTGTGTTTATGTGACTCCATTAAATGGGATGTTTGTACGGGTGGGCGTAACTCGTGTAATTCCGTGTGGTGTAATTGTAGGAAGCTGGCCTGGTGTGTGGTGAGCATCTATGGTACTATCACCTTATACCAGGTCAAGGTATTCTCTATTAGTGAAGTGTAGGCAGTGTCTAGCAAGCCAGGGTTCTCTAGAGGTAGGTGTGGATGAGCAGCCAAGACTTATCTAGGAGACATGCCAAGCTTATGCAATACCCCTGTAGTCACACTGCACTCACACACATGAAAGAACCACACAGTGTTACAAAAATAAAAGTACTTTATTATGGTAACACAAATACTAAAATACTGTATAGGCAATACTCCACTAGCAGGTGAGTAAACACACTATTATATATACATTAGTACTTAGGAATTGGCTTAGAGAGCAATAGAAAACAGTGAAATAATGTGTCCACTTCACCTTCCGACGCGATACTCGCCACCTCCGCACACAACCCATCCCACGTCGACAGTGGAACAAAATCCCCAAAGAACAGCTTCTCTCCACTCTCATCGACAACCAACCCACCTTCTCCGCAGACCCCAACGACGCAGCCCTCAGCCTCACAAACTGGATCACCAACTACGCAGACAACCTCGCTCCCCTCAGACGCCTTCCAAGACAGTCCAACACCAAAAAACCTCTCTGGTTCTCTGACACCCTTAAGGAATCAAAGAAAACTTGTCGCACCCTCGAGAAAGCCTGGCGTAAGGACCACACCGCAGACAACATGACTGCCCTCAAGAACGCTACCCGCGAACACCATCACCTGATCCGCGCCGCCAAAAGGAATTTCTTCACAGACAGACTGGACAAAAACAGCCACAACAGCAGAGAACTCTTCAACATCGTAAAAGAGCTCTCCAACCCCAACGCCATCACGCCCTCACAAGACCTTTGCAACTCCCTCGCCACCTTCTTCCATCGTAAGATTACCGACCTACAAGACAGCTTCGGACTCCAGACCCAGCCGACCACCACAGAACCCACAACCCCAGCCATCACCCTCAACGCCTGGACCCACATTAACACAGAAGAGACCAAAGCCACCATGAACTCCATCCATTCCGGTGCCCCCTCGGACCCCTGCCCACTCTTCATCTTCAATAAAGCCGACAACATCATCGCCCGCACCTCCAGACCATCATCAACACCTCGTTTGCGTCTGCTACCTTCCCCGAGAGCTGGAAACACGCTGAAGTCAACGCCCTACTGAAGAAACCTACGGCTGACCCAAGCGACCTGAAGAACTTCTGCCCCATCTCGCTCCTCCCCTTCCCTGCCAAAGTCATAGAGAAGACCGTCAACAAGCAGCTTACCAACTTCCTTGAAGACAACAACCTTCTCGACCCCTCTCAGTCCGGATTCCGAGCCAACCACAGCACAGAAACCGCCCTCATCTCAGTCACAGACGACATCAGAACCCTGATGGACAACGGAGAAACAGTCGCCCTCATCCTCCTCGACCTCTTGGCTGCCTTCGACACCGTCTGTCACCGCACCCTAATAACCGGCCTCCGCTCCACCGGGATCCAAGGCCAGGCCCTGGACTGGATCGCCTCCTTCCTCTCCAATCGCTCCCAAAGAGTCTACCTCCCACCTTTTCGCTCAGACCCCACCGAGATCATTTGCAGCGTCCCACAAGGCTCCTCGCTCAGCCCGACACTCTTCAATGTCTACATGAGCCCCCTCGCCGACATCGTACGCAAACACAGCATCATCATCGCCTCCTACGCCGACGACACTCAACTGATACTTTCCCTCACCAAGGACCCCACCAGCGCCAAGACCAACCTGCAAGATGGAATGAAAGACGTTGCAGATTGGATGAAACTCAGCCGTCTGAAATGAACTCAGACAAAACGGAAGTCCTCATCCTCGGTAACACCCCGACCGCCTGGGATGACTCCTGGTGGCCCACGGCCCTTGGCACCGCACCGACCCCCTCAGACCACGCACGCAACCTCGGCTTCATCTTGGACCCACTTCTCACCATGACCAAACAAGTCAACGCCGTATCATCCTCCTGCTTCCTCACCCTCCGCATGCTCCGAAATATCTTCCGTTAGATCCCCGCCGACACCAGAAAGACCGTGACCCACGCCCTCGTCACGAGCCCCCTGGACTACGGCAACACCCTATACGCAGGAACCACCGCTAAACTCCAGAAACGTCTGCAACGAATTCAAAACGCCTCCGCCCGCCTCATCCTCAACATACCCTGCAACAGCCACATCTCCGCACACCTGAGACACCTGCACTGGCTTCCCGTCAGCAAAAGGATCACCTTCCGTCTCCTCAACCACGCACACAAAGCCCTCCACAACAAGGGACCAGAATACCTCAACCGTTGCCTCAGCTTCTACGCTCCCACCCGTCTTCTCCGCTCCACCAGCCTCGCTCTCGCCGCCGTCCCTCGCATCCGCCGCTCCACGGCGGGTGGGAGGTCCTTCTCCTACCTGGCGGCCAAGACTTGGAACACCCTCCCCACCATCCTCAGGGCCACCCAGGACCACTCCGCATTCCGGAGACTACTCAAGACCTGGCTCTTCAAGCAGCAGTAACCCCTTCCCCCTAGCACCTTGAGACCCGCACGGGTGAGTAGCGCGCTTTATAAATGTTAATGATTTGATTTGAAATAACAGAAAATAATAGAGACCATAGGGAGAGACCAAACCATATACTAAGTAAATGGAATGCGAAAGGTAGTCCCCAACCCAAAGAAGTGGAATCTGTAGAGGGGAGCTAGAGGAACTAGAAACTCCAAAAGGTAGGTACCAAGGTGCCCCCCAGCGACCAGAAGAGAGGAGGTAAGTACCTGTTTTTTCCCCCAAACCCACAGGTAACCTTTGGAAAAGGACTGTGCAAGACCCAAGCAAGACTGGAAGGAACAGAAGGTGGATCCTGACAGAAGAGGACCTGCAAAGGAAGGGGACCAAGTCTAGTTTGATTTGGAGTGTCCGGTTGGGGCAGGAGCCACTACCCACCCTTCTGGAGATGCAGGACCAGGTTGACGGTGAAGACCAGGAGTTGGCTGTGCAGCACAGGAGCAAGAGAAGAGTTCCAGAAGTGATGCAGTCGATGTCCCACATCGGAAGAAAAGTTGCAATTAGTCAGTGGTGTGGAAAAACCACCAACAAGCCTTGGCAAAGGCAAGCGTCACAGATGAATAGTTGCAGAGCTGTCGGGGACCAGGAAGTTCAAGGGGTACTCAACCCAAGGTGGGGAATCCCAGGTGACCCTCAGCAGTGAGGAGAGTTAGAAGACAAGGATGCAGCCCCCACAGGCAACTCACTGGCAGCAGACACAGGAGTCTCAGTGAGGCCGACTCAGCACACCTGGAGAGTAGTCCCACGTCGTTGGAGCAGCAGGCAGGAGACTGTGCATTGTAGGAAAGAGTGCTGGAGGCTGGGGCTATATGGAGCCTGAAGGTCCCTTGGCCCTCCTCCTCCCGTGTGTGACTTTTGCACAGGAGGATAAATAAGGCGCTAGGGCCTTGGAGTCATTGTTTGCCCGGGAAAGCCTACCTAGCACCTCATTAACGCAAGGTAGTTTTCCGCAGGCAAAAAATGACTTCAACTCCAATATGTTGGCGCTAGACATGTCTAGCGCCAAAATATAAATATGGAGTTAAATTTGCAGCGGATTTGTGTAAAAAAAAACATTACGCAAATCCGGTGCATAAATTTGCCCCTAAATGTGCCCTACAAAGGATAATGGTGGCTTGGGGAGGTTACCCCTCCCAAGCCATGTAACACCCTATTTCCAAAGGGAGAGGGTGTTGCCTCACTCTCCCAATGGAAATCTTTTGTTCTGCCCTCCTCTGCTAGAGCAGCCTATGCATCCGGATGGCAGAAATATGTCTGTGGTGTGGCAGCAGCGCAGGCTGCCCGGAAAACCCCAGAAAACTGGTAGGAGCAACGCTGGATGTCCTCTAAGGGCCCCCCAGAGCGCATGGACTCATACAATCAATACCTGTAGTGAAAGGGTGCATGCAGGCCTGCAGACACATTTTGCATGGGCTCCCATTGGTGGTACACTACATGCTGCAGCCCATGGGGACCACATAGTGCCCAAATGACCTGGGTACCTAGGTACCATGTACTAGGGACTTACATGGGGGCAACAGTATGCCAATTGTGGGTTGTACTAAGTCAGGAACAACCAAATTTAGAGGGAGAGAACACAGTCACTGGGGTCCTGGTTAGCAGGCTCCCAGTGAACACAGTTAAAACACACTGACAGCAGGCAAAAAGTGGGGGTATCCATGCCAAAAAGAGGGTACTTTCCTATAGTAACCACATAGATTTACCCCACAATTCCACAGGACTATGCAGAATTACGTGAAAGTAATTCTGCATTTAGTGATATTTGTTTAAGGCAAAAATGTAGCTGTATGTCCAAAATGGACATAAAGATCTATTTTGCGCAAACAAACAGCATTCAGTGCCACAGACTATGAATAGTGAGTGGGAGCAGCTGCTCACAGTCACCAAAAGTGCTCATGTGGTAGCATTCACCCCCCCCCCCCAAAAAAAATTCTCTTAATTACGTGAGTGTGTATAATTGCATTATTATCAGTAATTCTGTGTCAAAGAGTTTTGTGGAATTACCAAAATTTCTCCGATTACTCTGGTGTAATTGAAATCCCGCCCTGACCTAGATGTTGAGCGGATGCTGCACACATTTGTTTGTTTCTGCTAATGTAGATGCGGTTGTCAGAATTATTTGATCTCAACGCACATTTGTTAATCAGCTTGCACCTTTTCACTAACCAATGTACATTTGATAGGACACATTTGCATTCTTATGTCCCAATATATGACTAATGTCCATTTGTTAAGTTAAATATACATTTTTCTGGGCAGACTTCCATGTGTGATGCATAGTTAATAAAATGCACTTTGTTCATCATCTTAAACAACTTAGCAAGCCTTGATACTATGCAACTGTGCACTCATAATGAATTTGTTACGTTATCTGCATATACATTTTTAAGGTAAGCAATACTTGGTCAAATAATTGATAAACAGAGAAGGCATTTAGGGCCATATTTATACTTTTTGACGCAAAACTGTGCCGACTCAGTTTAAGTAAAAAAATCTACCTGCGGCTAACGCCATTTCTTTGCGGCGCTCGGGCGTCAAATTTATACTTTGACGCACAGCGGCGCAAACCACAGGTGTGAGTCATTTTTTTTAACTCAAACCAATGCTTCACGCCGTAAAGAAAAACTACATTAACGCGGCGAAAATGACTGTGAGCCGGTTTACGATGTTGCAAACTGGATACGTGCCTTTTTTTGACACAATAGCATCAAAAAGCGGCACAAACACTGCAAAATGTGCTAAGGAGAGCCAAAATAGATCCAAGATGCTTGGACAGACTCCAAGAAGATGACAACAGACCAGAAACCAGCCAGGAGAACCCACACAAGACCCAGGAGAGGGAGAAGAAGAAAATAAAGTGTTAGTTCAGTGCAGGGGAGCAGAAAATTCTGGTGAAAGAGGTGACGGAACACAGGCACCAACTTTTTGTCACCTCTAAATTGCCAATTAGTAGGAGAGAGGCAATATGGCAACAAATTGTTAACAAGATAAACAGTGTGGCAGAAGTACGGAGAACAGTCATCGAGTGTGAGAAACGCTGGCATGACTGCAAGCACAGGACAAAGGAAAAGATGGCCAGGAACCTGAAGGCAGCACTGCAGACTGGAGGTGGGAGTCCAGCACCACAGGAGGCCCTGGACCACATGGAGGAGATGGTGGCAGCAGTCATCCCTGAGGAGGTCGTCACATGGATTCAAGGACAGGACAGCGCAGACTACCAAGAGACAACACAGATGCAGGGTAGGTCGCATGGGGAATTAAAATGTACAAATGTTAACTGTAAGCGGGGGTGGACATACCTACTACACAATGCATGTAAGTCATGATATTCAGGGAGTGGCATGGGTAAAGGGGCACGGCACGGGGGCATGGGATGTTCAGTGGAAACCTGGGGCACAGTACTACACTACACCAACAACCTTTGCATGCGGTATGCTGCCATGCCAAGGATGTTGGAAAAGTAAAGCCAGTCGAGGAGGGTAGGGTACAACGTAAAACTGGCCTACTGTCACACGACAGCTGGTATTCTCCCTACAAGAACTACAGCTCAATTAAAAGTCTCAGGCTATATCCGCAAGTGGAATGTAATATTGACAACAGTTGCCACTACCACCTCTGTTGTGTGTGCAGGTCAAGTAGCTAATGGTAGTTACGTGCCCATGGATCAAACACACCCAAATTAGAGGGTTCAGGATGACAATGTTATCAATCCCCTGAAATCAATACAAATGTGCTAATCCTGTCAAATGTGAATGTCCATAGTTGCTACAAACATCATCCATTGTCATAAACATTATGAGATACACAGCACTAATGTCATACCCATGCTGCATATGTCAGCATCCACCCTGTGCCTGGGTCACAATAAGTCCAATGACACCATGCAACATCCCAAATGTGATAGTGCTCAGACAACAGCATTGAGGGGGAGGACATATGTCACCCGCTAGTGAAATACACCCGCACTGTCAGAAGAGGAAATGTAACACTGCTAGGACCATTAGTGCTATCCAATGTAGCACACATTCCCCAACATCAACATTGCACACTACCAATGCTGACATATGTAGTGTGCCATCCCAATGCTATACATAGTTATGCTAGGTCTCAGCAACATATAGCTGGATGTGAAATATCGGAGACTGGCTCAGTTCCAGATTGTTAAGTGTGGTGCAAGTGCCATCAGAACACCCACAGCCAATGCAAGGCCTCACCATCAGAATGGAAGTAGATGGAGGGTTGAGTAGGACAAGAACGTGGCAATATACAATTTGGCCAGAACCAACAACTAGAGGATGTGATGCTGACAAGTCCCCAAACTGACCACACTACATATGACATGCAGGTGGGGCATAGGGCTGGGAGAATGCTAATATTATAGCCAGGAACAATGAACAGGAACCTATATCACAATGTGCAACTAATAGGAAGGCAGGCACGTCACATTACAAATGCCACAACACACGCTAATTGTACAATATATCATTGCAGAGGACGAAGTCTCTCCTGGGGATATGCCTGTCCTGGACTTCCCTGATGACATGGATGACGAGCTGACAAACATCAGCCAGCAGACCCTCCAAGATGTCCTTGGAACCCTCCAGACCCCACCTTCAGTCACAAGGAGGAGCACAGATACAGCAGCCATCACAGAGGACCCACCCACCACCCCAATTGTACGACCTGTCAGCTCCAACCCAGCTGAGGACTCTCACAACACTGGCACCAGCTTTGAGAGAACTGTAGTTGGATTACAGCGGGAGCTGGCCAAGGAGGTGCGGGTGGGGATGCAAAATATGGCAGCCAGCCTAGAGGGGGTTCGTTCGTGCATGATGTCAACTGCAGAACAGGCAGCAGCCATGCGAGGGCGAACATCAATCTTGCAAGAACTTGAAAAAAGTGTGAAGGAAATCAGCACAGCTGTAAGAGAGTTGTCACAACACCTCCAACAACAAACCTTTCAACGCATGCACAAATGCAATATTGACCACCTCAGGGCTGACCTGGCTGCCTACCACAGTGATGTGGCTGCTATTCTTAAGAACCAGCAGCTCCTCCTTGCTGCAGTACTACCCTTAATAGCCCCACAGTTGGCAGCTACCGGGATGTCTGACTCCACGTCTTCAAACACTGAGGTGTGTGTTGCCACTTCACACCCACCACCACCAAGGGCAGAGGAGACAGCATACACATCAGAAGATAAAGACGCGGAACAGATCACCTTCACCCGTAAGAGTACCCGGTAGCACTAGTCCCTGCCACCTGGCCACTTATAACCAAGGTCCTGTGCTTTGTAACATGCCAGTCTTGCAACAGCTGCTCTCAAGCACTGTTCTACAGCCCACTGTTTACCTTGTCACAATGCCCTGTGATTGTCTCTCACTAACTCATTGGCAAATCATGTCCCTCTGCACTGTATGACACTTCACCCCAGCATGTCCAATGATATGTCCTTTTGCACTTGTGTAGGGTCGCAATGGAAGGTGTCACACTAATGGACTCCCAATCATGGACAATGTAAATATAGCACAACAGCACTTTAAAATAAATAGCACTTCAACAACCACTTCGTCTCTGTGTAATGTGACACATCAACCGTGAGGGAGATTAGTACTGTTTACCTCATGTCAATGCCCATAGAATGTCAATACAACTGCCCTGAAAGAATGTGGGCTGATAACTATGCACTGTGGTCTTGGTTGTACCATCATCTACCCTTCATGAAGGTCAATTCTGAGGTAACTCAAAACTATACAGTAAAAGGCTGTGTTGGCCAAAATAAGTCTTCTTCAAGGGATGTCTAAACCGAAAAATATTGCCTTCAAATTATTGTACTAGACAATCTTTACGTATGTGACATTTGTCACAATTTTTTTCCACACACACCATACAGCAGGAATGAATGTGTACGTACAAATAAGTAACCTGGCTGTACAATGTAATAAATGATAGGTGTGAGTCATGTATACTATAATACTTGAGAATATACCATCACTCACCTTATAAGGCTTCACTTGAACATCAGGCTGCAGGCAGACGTAACACAGTGTCCTCAATACCAAATCTGGTCCCAAAGTATGTGAGATTGAAAACATACATCAAAAATTAACAACACATTGGGATCCATAGTAACCTTGAGTGGTGGATGCAATGGATGACAGATTCTTTTCAAAGTAGCTCTGGTGTAGCTGCCAATGTGACAGCTCAATTGGGATTTGGTTGCAAGATGGGACACAAATGCAAATACTAAAGAGACACTGTTCACCCATGCCAAGGCCATGATGCCCAAGCATATGACACATACTGTAAAGGAGTACCTAAATATTTATTTAACAGTAAAAAAGGATAATAAAACCAGGGTAAACATCTTAACTAACCTAACCTTTCCTAACTACACATTACCCACAACTGGCCTTAACTAACCTAAGCTAAACCTTCTTAGCACATTTAACTAAACACTCTCCCACCCCCCTTATAAGACGGGACACATGGAGGACAACATATACTAACCTAAACACATACTATCTTATACTAAACAAATATATATTTTTTTGTATTTTTAAATATATATATATATTTTTAAAACACCAAAACCCCAACATTGTCAAAACACACACAATAATATAACATTTCAAAATATCATACCTCCACCCCCCAACACACTACTACTAACTAAACTAACAGCCTATTCTAACCTAACACTAAGGCCCTTAAACCCACTAATTAAAAGAACCAGGAAAGAGGAGGGAGGGGAGGGAATCATGGCAGAGGGTATAATTGTCACAAGTTCACCCTCCGCAGGGTCTTCGTTATGGCACGCACCCTCTTAATAATTTGCGACACCTCCTACTGCAGCCTGTCCAGACTCCGCAACATACGTTGCATGTCACGTTGCATCACTCTGAAATCTGCAGGATCAATGACTGCAGCAGGGGTGGTCTGAGTGCCAGTTGTAGATGTGTGTCCTGTTGGTGGTGCCATGCTTGTAGGGGGAGGTGCAGGTGCTGCTGTCAGTGGTCCTGGAGTGATTGGATGTCAATGGTCTTGCAGTGGTGGCTGATATCCTTGGTGCCACCTGGGTGGTAGTGGTGGTGCTGGTGGTGGCGGCTGTTGTGGACACCGAAGGGCCCCCTTGGGCAAATGCCATCCACACTCCTGAGGCTCGTTCATGGCGATAATGCCGTGCCAGGTGACAGAACCCAGACTCCACATCCAGGATGTGGCGGTAACGCATCGCCCGGCGCTGATACTCACCAATCTGGATCGCATCCATATTGGCTGCTGTTAAAAAAGATAAAGCCAAACATTAGGTACTTCATTGTGTGATATAGCTACTGATGAGAATCAGACAATACATCTAATGTAGCTGAAACAGGCCATATCACCACACAGATCACAGATTGTCCCTGAGGAAATACATGCCAACGCAGCCTACACATGTCCTATCTAACAGCAATGCAATGCTCTAAAAGATGTGTAACAACTTAAATGACCTATGCATCATTGTTCAGCCATTAGTCAAGTAAAAAATGCTGCACATCGTCCACATGTGACAGGCCAACTTATGACTATCTTCTGGATGACAATCAAAGGCCACAAGATCTGTGATTTGTAAATGGAATGGTCAGGATGGAATGCAGTTGCTAATCATGAGTAGGTACCCTAGGTTTGGACAAGTGATTTACAGATTTACATGTCTGTGCACTAAACTTGGATCATCACACCTGGGTACACATTTCATAACCCTGTGCCTCGGGGGGGGGTGGACAAGCAACTCATACTTTCAAACATCAAGGACACCCAGTAAGCTTTGGACAGCTGTACATGGGTTTGGGCAGTCCACACAGGTAAGGAGGATGTCCCACTAGGATAGACCCAAACCTTGGACAATCCCATACACATTTATGTTTGTAAATGCAGACAATTGTCAACATCATTTAATACCACTAATACCTGTTTTACAACAAGCAGATAGATGCAAGCACACATCTGGCCATTAGCTGCATGCACACCTATGACATTGTACTCAAGCACAACATATGGAGCTAGATGCTGCTAGGAAGTCAAACATACAGTTGAACATGTTCATTAGTGAACAGGGAGGCTCAAGTCTGTGGGTAAGACTTTGGCATCCCTATTCTGTGAGATTCAGGGTGTGACTTGCCGACTAAATCATGAATATGGGCCTCTGCTAATTTTCTTCATAAAAATTTCAAAAACAAATGTCACCCTCTTCACATGGCCATGCCTACAGGGCTTCACTACAATCCCAAAATATGACTATACGCTACTGATTGTCCTACTCAAAGATGGAAAAAAAAGTGAAACACCACTCAAGTAAGATATTAGATCATTTTCCAGCACATCATACCTTGCTATGTGTCCAACACACAGGAGTCAATCACACAACAGCTGCAAACAAAACACAGAACTGAAATATCAACACTTACTGGATATGTTTGGGTCCGCAAATCGAGCCACTTCTCCTATTGTGTAGGGGGCAGGTCCACCTGTAAAGCATTGAAGGGAGAAAGGTGCTCAATGTCTGTGCACTGTACAACACTTTCAAATAAAATTACTGTGTGTAACATTAAATCTGAAAGTCCAGCCTCTCCGGCATGATGATACTCCAACAGACATACCACTGAAACATGTACAGACCCGGTCATTCCAGTGAGCGATACACACATATCTGCACACATGCAGTGGCCCTAACTATCATGTGGTGACAAACATGCTCCATCAATTGTTTGCATACTCATTGCAGACTCATTTATGCAGTGTATTCCTCTCATCATTTGTAGTAATGAAAGACATGCAAAGCCACTTTCTTGGAGCACTGCAATACCAGTCACTCAGGTATTGTGGCTTGTGCATCAAGGGACAATCATTTACTGTGTGACCCACCTGTGGGTTGATTTAAGGTCATGATTTATCATGCTTTCTATTGTCCCTTACATGTAGGGCCTGTGTTGTGTGTAGGTTACATATGGTACATTAACAGTGTACCCTGAGCCACCTATGCCCCCTATGACACCATAATGGCAGGGATCCTGTGTGTTACTTGGTGACAATTTGAGGTTAGCCATGGATTGACCAGTTTTAATATTTTGATACAACAAGGAGATATATGCTGACAGTGTATATTGTAGTCATCCGTGACAAACTGCATGGGCACAGGTGTGGTCATTGCACCTGAAATGTGTCACTCATTGCCCTGTGTATCCATTATGGCTTTTGGAAATCACAGTGAGCCACATTCATCATCTTACATTTGCCAAGTTGGTAGATCAGCGGCTATACAGCAAACTGACACTGTCATATTATTAACACATGGTTTAGCAAATGTACCTCTGTGTCAATCACGATGATGTAGGTTTCAATTTGTATGTACCTTCGGAATGGCAGCAGTCACAGGAATGCTGGTCTTCTGATCTTAGCATGCACCCAGGTCTGTGATAGCCTCCATACTGGGAAGTTAGTTATTGAACATATGCTGCGCTAGATCAGCAGGGGTGTACCAAACAAAACTAGCAAAGTATTAGGAAACTTTATATGTATGATGAAATTGGTCAGGGGTCCCTTGCACAACATCATGCACGTAATACATTGTGACCATGCATTCCCCAACGTTAAGTATCCCATGATGATCCCATAACTTATGAGAAGTTCATGGCTATAGAGTAACACAGATGGCAAATGCATTAGCTCTGTTCCAGCTATTGTGTCCAAGACCAATCTAAAACACAAAGGTACAATGAACAGAGGGCCATGGATAATTGCTATCCCTCAATTTGTATAATTTGCTTCATTTTATGTGCTACAGCTATGGAAAGTAGCACCAAACATTTAGATATGAACCCATGTGAGTTACTTTGGCATCCATTCCTAATGCAATTGTGGCACAACCAAGTCAAACTATCAGCCTAAGATATTACATGAGGTTAGAAAGAAGTTGGTACTTATGGGCCAGAATACAGTTCAGACATGTATTAGAAATTATTGGGGGACACATTAATTCTTCAAATTTTCTGGTGAAAGCATGTCTTTCCTGGTACACTCACAGACCATGGCTAAAACATATGTTAGAGTCACATTTGCATCATCTATTGACTTGAAGGCAGCACTAATTTACAGGCTCCAGTTGTGTTTTGCAACTTAGGGCAGCTGTTGCGTCAACAAATGACGGTAATGTGTAGCATTATTGTATAACTCAGGGCCAGTGAATGTTTAACTTGCATTCCACATGTCCAAATACATTGCCTGCAGCATATGAACAAATCTGCTACTGTCACTACAGAGCATTTCAATTACTCTGAATTGTACTCACCAACAGGGCCACCAATCACAATACCCAGGTGGTCCAGCAGGTCTTGCTCCCTGGCAACAAGGTCAGCCCAGCGGTGCTTTAGTTGGTGGTCATTGCGCGGTGTTTTGTAGATGTGTTGCCGATGGTACAGGACCTTTGACCACCGGAGCCTCCTTGCCTCTGTGTGATACCCCTGTATCACCCTGCCACCTGCTTCGATCATCAATGGGAGGAAGTGGCACACCAGCCAAATGAATCCCCCTAGCTCCTCCTCACCCATTCTACCCAGACGTGGCCTACCCAACATGACTGAAATAATAAGGGAATTAAGGGGTACAGAGGATAATGAAGGAAAAGGGGGAGAGGGAAACAACATGTAAATAACCCTAAAACAGCCCAACTATCCCCAAACTAACAATACCCACAACAGACTCCCAACAGTACTAAGACAAAATTAGACACCAGAAATGACAAAAATACACTTAAACAGGATACCACAGACACTTAGAAAACACTAAAAGACAATATAAAGAGCACACAGAAGACAAATTCACAATATTCACAGAGAGACAAATCCAAACACAGCCACACAGTCAAGAAAAATCACAGACTGCAAAGTGAAAGTGAAAGTACACCCACTGTACTAATTCTGTAAACCGGATATCCTATTACATCACTTCCTGCCTCAAATGCGGTGCGTTTTTATTATGATGCGTCAAAATACTATAACGCTTACAGTCTGTGCATCATTTTGTTTGAAGAGCATGCCTAGAAATTACCCTGCATCCATATTTCCAAATATTTTTCATTGTTAATCAATTTCATGGGGTACAGTGTGGGAATTACCACTCGGGCCAATGGATGTATCATGGCAGTGAGCGTCATTTTTCTACGCATATGCAGCGTTTTTTTACGCAAATGCGTCAACATTTATGTGTTTTACTGGGTTTGGGTTATTTCTCACATTTTTATATAACATTACAGCTGTAACTATACAGAGATAGGCTGTTTGCACCTATATTGAGCATTCCAGTGTTTGGGCACATGTGGCAGATCACACTACTGCGGACCATGATCCTCTAGTTGTTGTACCGGATTTGCACTCTTCACTGACGCAATAGATACCCAAACCTTTGGAATACAAATTGTTATTACCCAGTTTGAGCAGTTTGTGCGTCAATAGAGGATAGCAAGGTTACACAACTTAATACAGTAACTCATTGCCTGTGTGTCAATGTGTGTGAATTGGCTATTTCAATTTTAGTTGTCCCACTGTGTGAACATCACAAGACGTGTTTTCATAAATGTGCTTGTATGCATGTGTTGTCAATGTGGTTAACCATCAGATGCTATTCAGTGTGGAAATGAGTAAGGAAATGTGTTTGTCATACACGTAGCAACAAATGCTGTGTGAACTTCCCAGAATTTTGGGACAAAAGCATCTCACATGACAAACCATGCACAGGATAGATAGAGGACGGTTGATCATGGCAATGTTCCAAGACTAAGCCATCACATGTCCTGGAATGTTGATAACCACTTCCTGGTCACTTGTTTGGATACTACCCATGAATCAGGCATTTGAAAATGCTATGTGGGTATGGTGTTTGTGACACAGAGTCCCAAAAAAATCCACAAATGTAATGTCACTCCACAGTTTGAGTCATATAAATGACCTATATTTCTCTTGTGGCAGCGGAGGACAAGCAGACCAAGCAGCATGTGTTCACATATTTCCAGTGGTTAATTGCACAAAGGTGTCCAGTTCAAGTGTGTGGGGCCATCTGTAGCCTGTGTTATTATTGGGGTCCATGTTGTCACAGTTACTTGCAGGTCTAGTCATGAGTCTGTGGAGCCATTTCCTGCATTAACAGAGTCTCCTTCACAGCTGAATTGAACGAAAGCCAAAGAGGAATTGAGAACACACATGGGGATAATCCAGCTATGGCACTGCAGAAGTTTTATGAGACTGACAACAGGGCAACCTTGGTGTCCTCACAAAGTTAATGGATCAGTAATTTAAAACCAGCAGGTTTCCTCACAACATTTGTACACAGGGTGGCCTCTAAAATTCCCACTGCAGCCGGGAACATCAGTGCCTCCGTGCTGATTAATCTCACAGCTATTCACCACGCAAGCCCCATCAATAGGTGGGGGCCGATGTGAATCAGTGTGTGGACCGTAAGGGTACAAACATGTTTTGACATTTTATGCACATTATCAAACATTGTTTGTTGTGCTGGAGGCACCATACCCAATCCATGCACACAGCCATGGTACACTGTTACTATTTGTCACTCATGCATACATGAAACCCAGACAAGGGATGGGCCGTGATTAGGCTATTTGAACACATGTCCCACCCCATGATACAATAAGTAAACTAATTACGCTATACAATGTATTTGCGTATTCATTGTAGACCTACCTGACACAATTTCCCCAGGAGGAAAGTGAGGACATGGAAAGCAACTATGAGGCAAAAGTAGCCACATGGAACCTTTATGGTCACAGAAAGACAGGCACCAATCATGCTAACAGGTTGGAGGCTCTGTCAGGAACTAACATGAACAAGGCAAATACACAGTGAGCAGACCGAGACTGGTCAAAGCTGGAACAACACTGTGGAAATTGAAAACTGTATTTGTCCTGTGTGATGCAACGTTACGCAATAACCCAAGGCCTGTGTTACACAAGTGATTTATACGGCAATGCATAACAGGGATATACATATGATGGCAGCTTCTATGCCATTCCAGGCAGCAGCAAGGGCAGTGCATGTTCAAATGGCTGGTCTGAATGGAAGTGCTCACAGGTGTGTGCAGCTTCAGTCTGTCACAAGTCCTGTAGGTGAGAATCAAGTTCAAAGTGCCAACAGTGCCTTTCACATGGGAAGCAATGGACAGGATTACCGGTCCTACCTATTATCAGGTAGTGCATTATCTGACCAGAAGTCCATGCAGGCAGATAAACTATGACTATGGCATGCCACACTAAAGAGGGAAGCACACTGGAGTCAGAATGTGAGTCTGGGTGTGTGTAGATGAAGGATTATCTGGGTACAAATAGTCCATTTCCAGGACCCACTAGAGAAGGGTGGGGAGAGACTGAAAACATGGTAGTGGCAGGACGTATGACCTGGGATGGCATGTGCAGGGGATGTCTTGTGAGCAATGCTAGTCATACCTAGGGCACTCGTGCTATCCATTTGCAGCTTACATGGACTTCTTGTCACACATACTCCTTGCACAGATAGCTGATGTCACACTTACTGCTGTCAAGGGTCTGGTCATGCATTCCTGTTACCAGTGCAATAGCACATCCACTGCCTCATGTATGAGGCATTTTTTTTCCTTATGAATGATGGTGTCTTAGTTGTGGGCCATATGCTGCAATTAACCATGTTGCTAACATGTATGTGTGCCATAGCTGTGGTCCTCTGATATTGCCCTTCAAATGTGAAATGGACAGGATATATGTAATTTACAGTGTGTGTGAAGTTGGGTGTATATCAACACCAGAGCAGTACGCGCTCTATTGACGACAAAAATGCAAAAACCCAGCACTCTCAAAACAACGTCACCATCAAGAATAAATATCTTTTACCCCTAATTCCGGTCTTATTGGAACAAGTAAAGAGAGCAAAAATCTACACGAAGCTTGACCTTCGAGGTGCTTATCATTTGGTCAGAATGAGAGAGGGTGACGAATGGAAAACAGCGTTCAAGACAAGATATGGCCTTTTTGAATACACCGTCATACCTTTTGGTCTGTGTAATGCTCCAGCAGCATTTAAATTTTTCTTGAATGACGTTCTTAGAGAGTACCTCGACATATTTGCCATAGTCTACATCAATGACATTTTGATCTACTCAGACAATGAAAACGAACAAGTCCACAGTTGAGTTTTTAGGGGTTATTCTTACCCCTCAAGGTATGGTGATGGCAGAAAAGAAAGTAAAAGCCGTATCTGATTGGCCCACCCCAAAGACTGTTCGTGATGTACAATGTTTCCTGGGGTTTGCAAATTTTTACCGGAGGTTCATAAATCATTTCTCCCAGACAGTGGCTCCAATCACTAAGCTACTAAGAAAGAAAGAAAAGTTTGTGTGGTCCCCAGAAGCCGATCAAGCCTTCTCGACTTTGAAGGAAGCTTTCTCCACTGCCCCAGTCTTGACACATCCTGATGCGAATCAACCTTTCATAGTGGAAGCTGATGCTTCAGATGTAGCAATAGGAGACGTCTTATCACAACAAAATAAAGACACTGGTCAACTTCATCCTGTAGCTTATATGTCTCGGAAGTTGAACAAAGCCGAACAGAACTATGTCATTGCTGAAAAAGAGCTTCTGGCGATTCGTGACGCCTTTAAAGAATGGAGACATCATTTGTTGGGTGCCAAATACACTGTCACAGTATTTACTGATCATCGTAATCTTCAATTCATGAGTTCCGCCAGACTTTTGACCCCTCGGCAATTACGCTGGATGCTTTTTTTTGCCGAATTTGATTTTGTAGTAACCTTCTGGCCTGGTAAAGATAATCGCAAGGCTGACGCCTTGTACCGTCAAGAGTCTACCACGTTGCCTGCATTTCAAGCCTCCAGAGCTATCATTGCTCCTGACAAGGTTCTATGTATCATAAAAACTGAAGATTTCTTTGAAGGAATTCGCAACTCTTTCACTGTTGAAAAATGGCAAACATGGGCCCAAGCAGATCCCAAAAGGTCAATCAAGCAAGGTTTACCCTTTCATGACGCTCGTTTGTTCATACCCACTACCAAACTTAGCAAGATAGTGTTTCATTGGTTGCATGTTATACCTACGGCAGGTCACCCAGGTACTCCTAAAACTCTTGAACTGATCCAATGCTATTTTTGGTGGCCTACCCTAACAAAAGATGTTAAAACAATGGTAAACAACTGTGAAGATTGTGCTCGCATTAAAACAAGTCATTCAAAACCAAAAGGGTTGTTACATCCACTTCCAACCCCAAGTCGTCCATAGGAGCACATTTCTTTAGACTTTATTACCGGTCTACCAGTTGTTCAACAGCATTCAGTAATTCTGGTGGTAGTAGATAGTCTCACGAAATATGGACATTTCATCGCCTGTAAACAATTGCCCACTTCTAGTGAATTGGCAACTATTTATTGAACAGAGTGGTTCGTTATCATGGACTGCCAAAGGTTATCCTCTCCGATCGGGGGTCACAATTTTCCTCCAATTTCTGGAAGACATGGTGTAAAACACTCCAAGTGACATCTACGCTATCTACTAGTCACCATCCTCAAACAGATGGACAAACGGAGAGACTAAATCAGACTTTGAAACAAAACCTACGTGCCTACGCTGAAAAGGCACTTAATTCTTGGACATCTATGCTCTGGTTAGCTGAGTTAGCTTACAATAACTCATTCCACACTTCTATTGGCATTACACCCTTTTTTGGTTTATTTGGCTATCATCCTGACACCTTGCCCATCACAATTCCTCAAGAAAGTTCTCTTACTCCAGCTGTGTCAGAAACCATTCAGCATTTACATCAAACCCAGAAACTGATTCAACAGCATTTAGAAAAAGCCAAACAAAAATATAAAAGGCATCATGACAAGAAACATTGTAAGGGACCGCAATATCAACCAGGTGACAAAGTGTGCTTTTCCACAAAACATATAGACTTCAAGAAGAAGCACATGTTTAACCCCAAATTCATAGGTCCTTATACTGTCCTTCAGCAAATCAATCCGGTGACCTATAAACTACAATTGCCCAGATCCTTACGGATTCATCCAGTGTTCCACACTTCCCTCTTGAAAAAAGCAGTCCAAAAGGTCCACCCTCATCCAGCTCCTGTTCTAGTACAAGGGGAAGAAGAATACGAAGTCAAGAAAGTGTTGGATTCTAAACTGAGAGGGCGTAATCTATGGTACTTAATCTCATGGAAAGGTTATAGTTCTCAAAGTAACTCATGGGTTTCCGCATCTGATGTTCATGCTCCAGTACTTGTGAGACACTTTCATCGTCTTAATCCAAGCAAACCAGGCTCTAGAGCGCGCCTGGGAGAGGGGAGTACTGTCAACACCAGAGCAGTACACGCGCTATTGGCGACAAAAATGCAAAAACCCAGCACTCTCAAAACAACGTAATTTATGCATTGTGCTGATATGTTGTGGTTTAACCTTTTGCATTGCAGAGTTCAATCCTAAAAACTTATTTTTAATATGCTTACAAATACTGTTCCCTTGCAATATATTGCTGCAGGTTTTCAGAGTGTGTTAGGGTGTGGCCCCTTTCCAGGGCCTTCCAGAGACTTTCCCTGCAACATGCCTGGGCGTGGTTCTGGGGCTGGGCCAAGACTCTATAAAAGAGAGCCAGCCCAACTCCCAGTGCTCACTATTCAGAGGTCCCGGTGCAGAGCAGCAGCTTCTTCCTGACCTCCTGACCCGGCCGCCTATTTGGATCTTCCAGTCTTCTGCCCTTCATCCTTCATTGGTGATCATTGTTCCAGGCAGTAAGACGGTGGTTGGACTGTCCCAACACCGTTATTGAGAATTTTCATATTCTTGAATGAGTAACAGATTACTTGCGCGCTACCATTTCTTGACATTTATATGGTAGTTTACAAATAGGCAAGATGCGCAATTTGTTTCATAAAGGTTTGACTTTGTTATTCATTGCGTGCTACCATTTCTTGACATTGGCATGGTGGCTTAAGAATTGGCAAGACGCGCAATTCGTTTTATGGTGTTTAAACATTGTTGTTCATTGCGTGCTACTATTTCTTGACATTTACATGATGTTTTACGAATTGGCAAGACGCGCAACTCGTTTCATGAGGATTTAACTTTGTTGTTCATTGCGCGCTACCATTTCTTGACATTTACATGGTGGCTTAAGAATCGGCAAAAGAAGCGCGATTCGTTTCATTGTACTTTGATCTTGTTATTTATTGTGAGCTGTTATTTCTTGACATTTACATCGTGTTTTACGAATCGGCAAGACGCGCGATTCGATTAATGATGATTTGACTTTGATATTCATTGCGTGCTACCATTCCTTGGTATTTTACATGGTGACACTCGAATCGGCAAGACGCACGATTCGCTCCTCAAGTTTATTTCATGTTGTTTATTGTATGCCACTATTCTAAGATATTTATTATGTAATATTCGACAAGTGATGTGATTTGTTTCCTGAATCCATATTGTGGTGTTTACTATATATATATATCTGCAATATGCGCAATTTGTGTTGAAACATTTTAAGAGTACACAGAAGGTCAGAGTTTCTAGATGCAATATTGTATGGTCCTAGTATACATTCTCAAAACAGGATTTATATGACTGGTTTAATTTTTTGTCAGAATGTTTTTCTGATTCTCATGTAAAGGAGAGTACTTGAATAAGAAGGTTTTCATTTAATTCATCTGGATTCCCCTACAGGTATCCGGCCATCTTGAAACTTAGTCATTTTAAACTTAACTCTTAGATTGTTCATGTTTTCAGAGTGACTAGGCTTAGAATCATAGTCTAGCATTGATTTCAGGAGATATAATTTTCATATTGTGTGTTCTAACCTTTTTTTTTACTACAGGTCTCCTTCCCAGCTGTTCCCTTCCTAATCCCCTCTTCCCTTCTTGAACTCTCTCGGTGTCTGTGATTTATCTATCAGAGTCTTGGAGCTGTTAAGTGGTGGACGTTTTGGGAACGTGCACAGACCCCGAGGATCTGGTGACTCTGACAGTGTACATTCATCCCCATCAAATGTGATGTGGATTTTTCTGTATCCTAATCTGTATATCTGCAATGCTCCATGAGGCTACACTCTGATTATGAATCTTAGGGATAAAGTGATGCATAAATGATTACCCAGACCATGATATAGTGATTAGAATAGGTGTTTAATAACACATGGTAAGACAGTGGTGATGGTGACTATAGTTAAAAGAAGTTTTGGACAATGTGTTGTCTCCAACGCAATCCTGCTGCAGTGTTTGGATGGTCCCCCTCATGTTGATGAACAGCATCCTCCTCTTCAGCCACTTGTGGGTCTGGTTCATAAAGGAGAATGTTGCTCCTTACACAAATGTTGTGCAGGATGGCACAGGTCAAAATGATCTTGCAGACCATTTCTGGTGAGTATAGGAGGCTGCCTCCGGTGATGTCGAGGCACCTGACTCTTGACTTCAGGATGCCAAAGGTCCTCTTGACTATGGTGCGTGTCCTCCGATGTGCCTCATTATAGACACGCTCTGATGCTGTGCTTGGGTTTGCAAATGGGGTCATGATCCATGGCAGGATCCCATACCCCTGATCAGCTGAAAGAGAAAATGAGTGAGAAAATGTTGATGTTGCTTGCACCATGATTATCACTTTGCATGGCAGTTGTTCTCATGTGTTGTCTGTGACTCATCTGTGTTTGTGTTATTGTGTGGAATCCTAGGCTTCTAGGATGTACCATCGGCATTGGGATGTTTCATTATCTGAACTGGTGTTTGGCTGATTGACCGGATGTCAGCAGTATATTTGTAGACTTGCAGTACATTGTGTACTCCCATACATTATGTCATGTGAAAAAGGTGTCCATGTGTCTTAACTGGGGGTGACATGGTACTTCCATACACAGAATCAATTCCACAGTGGTGGTAACACAGTTGCATCTATATGGCCTGTACATCCCATCCAATTTAACATATGCAATAGAATTTGTTAACCATCAGGGAGGCCCTTTGATTTGGCTAGGTGACATTGCACAACACATCTCCATAAGTTTGCAGCACTGACGTGTTGACAATTGGCAATGCACAAATATCCTATGTGTGACAAGTTTTCTGCAGACCTATTTATCTGCCCTTACCGAGTTGACTCATGTTCAAACGTGTACCTATACTACTGAACCTGGTCCAGTTCAGCTGGCTAACTTGGTTGTGAGGTTGATGGTTTGAGTGTCAGAAGGTCCATATGCCTGTACATCTGTTGTGTATATGTGTAATTGTCTCAAATCGTATGTGTAGGAATGTGCACTTTCAATATTGTCACATCAATATGTGTTCTTAGCACAGTCCACTTGCTTATTGGTAGTGGGCAATGTCAGAGCAGGAGTGATGCAAGATATTGGTACAGCCTCAATGATTCCATGTCACCTTCATTAGAGTCATCATCATCATGCTATGTGTCTCATGGTGTTTGACCTGCAGTGAAACACATTACACACCCCTTACAAAGTACTTATTGCTTGGAAGGGTGTGTGATTGAGTGTTATTGATGTGATATTGAAAGATTCATCTTCCAAGTTGTACTGCCAGTTAAGGCCATGTCATTGTCATTGTGTTGTTTTAAATTGGTCCCTTGTGTCTCTGGATTGGCATCTGTTATTATTTGCATCTGTCATTTGTCCATAGGTGTGTATCCCATTGGGTGAGGGCATCGCACATGACTAGCAGTGTCACAACCTCAGTGTCTTCCTAGCCATGTGTCAATGTAGTGGTGTATGTGTTGTGTGTCCTACAGGGTTGCTGTGCTGTGTGTATATAAGTAGGTTTCTGTACTTACCAACAAGTAGGCCATTTCCATATCATCCATCCTGGAAGTGTTGATTGATGGTGCAGTGGCAGAAGATGAATGAATCATGCACACTCCCAGGATACTTTGCTACGATATTGGTGATCAATCCCCGGTGATCAACAATGGCCTGAACATTGATGGAGTGTGTGTGCTTCCTGTTGCAGTATAGATGCTCGGTTGCAGCAGGTGGCACAATGCGTACATGTGTGCAGTCAATGGCACCAAGCACGTATGGGAAGCCGTCAATTTGGTAGAAGCCCTGTTTGGTCTCCTGTTGCTTCTGCAGTGTATTGGGGAAGCTGATGTGGCGGGGTGTGAGGGAGATGATGGCATCTAGTACCTTGGGTAGGAAGGCAGAGAATGAGGGCTGTGAGATCCCAACAACCTGGGCACCAGTGGTTTGAAACAAGCCACTTGCCCACATGTGGAGGACAGCTAGCAGCTTGGTCTCTGGTGGAATGGTGTGGGGTGTCTGCAAGCTGGGTGCCAACTGTGGTTCAATGTTGCGTAGCAGCTGCTGAATGGCTTGCCAGTTGAGTCTATACCTCTGGATGATGTCTTGTTGCTGGAGTCCCTGAAGGGTTGTCCTGGTCCTGAATATCCTCTCCTGCCTTTTACGTTGCCTTTGGGCTCCCTACTGGTGTTGTGGAAGCTGCTGGTGTTGGTCCTGTGCTCTGCGTCTTCGTGCATGCTGGATGAATGGCACCTCCATGTCTTCCTTTTGGAGCTCTGCGTTCTTGCTTCTGTGTGTTTTCCTTAAGTACTGGTGTGTTTGCCCCATTTTAATGCCTGCCCTGACCCAGGTGTTATTTTTTGGCGCAAATCGGGCTATGCGTCATTTTCCACCTCCCGGCCATGCGGAATTTTTGCGCGGTAGCATAAATATGGCGCACGGGTGTTTAAGTCATTTTTTGGATGGGAACGCCTAACTTGCATGTCATTAACGCAAGGCGGTTTCCCGCATCCAGAAAATTAAGCACACAGAGGAATTTTGGCGTTCGCGGGGTCGGGCGTCATAGTATAAATATGGTGCAAGGTTTGCGCCGAATGTGCGGCAAACTTTTTGGCGCAGCGCAGACAGAGTATAAATATGCTCCTTAAAGTTTAAAAAACACTTGATTAATGTGGGAAAGGACCCATTTGCTGGTATTAGACACAGGCAGGGTTGGAGCTATTCACTTTCTATCTCTTAAACAGAGCAACTCATTTTAAAACAAACTTCAAGAAACATGCTTTATGCTATGACATCTTAGCCAACGACCACTAAACTTACACACTAAACTGAATTTTTGAAATACTTACGGATAGTGCAATGTATCATTGACTATACTGATAACAAATATCATTCCATCAGAACCATCACCCAAGAGGCCGATGCACCATGCAATAAATATTTACAAGTAGGGTACATAATGGTACCCTACTTATATATTTACTGTGCAATTAGGTCCTGTAATCCTACTGAGGAGTTTGGGTGACATTATAAACCGCAAGGCCGAAGGCCGGGTAGTTTGTAAATGTCACCAGAAGTCCTCAGTTGCAATATCTTACACGTGACGTTACCCATTATGTAAATTTTTATTGTGGTTCAGGTAACGACTCCTGGTGGCCCACGGCCCTTGGCACCGCACCGACCCCCTCAGACCACGCACGCAACCTCGGTTTCATTTGGACCCACTTCTCACCATGACCAAACAAGTCAACGCCGTATCATCCTCCTGCTTCCTCACCCTCCGCATGCTCCGAAAGATCTTCCGTTGGATCCCCGCCGACACCAGAAAGACCGTGACCCACGCCCTCGTCACAAGCCGCCTGGACTACGGCAACACACTATACGCAGGAACCACCGCTAAACTCCAGAAACGTCTGCAACGAATTCAAAACGCCTCCGCCCGCCTCATCCTCAACATACCCCACAACAGCCACATCTCCGCCCACCTGAGACACCTGCACTGGCTTCCCATCAATAAAAGGATCACCTTCCGACTCCTCACCCATGCACACAAAGCCCTCCACAACAAGGGACCCGAACTCCTCAACCGCCGCCTCAGCTTCTACACTCCCACCCGTCCTCTTCGCTCCGCCAACCTCGCTCTCGCCGCCGTCCCTCGCATTCGGCACACCACGGTAGGTGGGAGGTCCTTCTCCTACCTGGCGGCCAAGACATGGAACTCCCTCCCCACCATCCTCAGGACCACCCAGGACCACTCCGCTTTCCGGAGACTACTCAAGACCTGGCTCTTCGAGCAGCAGTAACCCCTTACCCCTAGCGCCTTGAGACCCGCACGGGTGAGTAGCGCGCTTTATAAATATTTATGATTTGATTTGATTTAACATGAAAATAATGTTTTTCAAATAAATGCTTATTGATAAGCAATGGAACACTAAGCTATACTGTTTGTCTGCAGTCAAAAGAAGAGAGAAGTATTGATGTAATTAGGAACAAAGGGTTATAGAAAAAAAAAAATTTGCTTTGTTAAAAACACATTTTGTCTGTAGAAATCAGAGATTTTTTAAGCTGCGGCCTGCAAGGTACTGCTAATAATAGGCTGCAATTAGAATGTTGACATTTCATTTAGCTTTCATGAACACACCGCTGATTAAAACACTGGTAGTGGTTACGTTTCGAGGTTTTTGAAACTGCTCCTGCACTGTTAATTTGTGTATTGTGGCTTTCTTCTGCATGGCCAGGCCGTAAAACACCTTTCATAAGAGGGAGACATTGCAACGGATTACAGTGTAGTGTGTACAGTATAAACACATTGTGAAGTTATATATCATGCTAGGACCTAGGTGGAATGCCCAAATTCATAACGGTGGTAGTTGATCCAGAGACTTGATTGATTCATTCTATACAGAGAATTGGGTCAGATTTAAGTCTATAATCACAGGAAACATAATGAGTCAGGAATTCATGTCAGTTTTGTGTAGTTGAAGGTAGGAACTGAAAACAGTCACTGCTATTTGACTACTGTGGGCAGTTCAAGTCATCACTTGAAATGTTGGTGGGAAAATCGTTTTTTCAGGTCTTTCTTGAAGTTGTAGGAGAAGGTTTATCCAAATAACCGGGGATGGGAGTTATAGGGGTATGTAACAAGAAGGTTTGCTTCAAAGTGTTTGTATTTTTTAAGGATGTGGTTTCATGCAGTTGAGATTCAGTACTTCTGAGTGAGCATGGTGTAAGGAAATGCCTTCCTTGGCATGGTTACCCCCTAACTTTTTGCCTTTTGTTGATGCCAGTTATGATTGAAAGTGTGGTGGGACCCTGCTAACCAGGCCCCAGCACCAGTGTTCTTTCCCTAAATTGTACCTTTGTTTACACAATTGGCACAGCCCTGCCTTGTAAATGGTACCCCTTGTAAATGGTACCCCTGATACCAAAGACCCTGTGGCCAGGGAAGGTCTCTATGGGCTGCAGCATGTATTATGCCACCCTGGGGACCCCTCAGTCAGCACATGCACACTGCCTCACAGCGTTTGTGCTGGTGGGGAGAAAAAGACTAAGTCGACATGGCACTCCCCTCAGAGTGCCATGCCCACAACACACTGCTTGTGGCATAGGTAAGTCAACCCTCGAGCAGGCCTTACAGTCCTAAGGCAGAGTGCACTATACCACAAGTGAGGGCATAGTTGCATGGGCACTATGTCCCTGCAGTGTCTAAGCTAAACCTTAGACATTGTAAGTGCAGGGTAGCCATAAAGAGTATATGGTCTGGGAATCTGTCAATTACTAACTCCACAGTTCCATAGAGGCTACACTGAAATCTGGGAAGTTTGGTATGAAACCTCTCAGCACAATAAATGCACACTGATGCCAGTGTGGAATTTATTGTAAAATGCACCCAGAGGGCATCTTAGAGATGCCGCCTGACTACCAGTCCGACTCCTAGTGCTAGGCTGACCAGTTTCTGCCAGCCTGCCACAACCAGACGAGTTTCTGGCCACATGGGGTGAGTTCCTTTGTCACTCTGTGGCCAGGAACAAAGCCTGCACTGGGTGGAGGTGCTTCTCACCTCCCCCTGCAGGAACTGTAACACCGGGCGGTGAGCCTTAAAGGCTCCTGCCTGTTGTTACAGCACCCCAGGACATCCCAGCTAGTAGAGATGCCCGCTGCTCTGGACACAGCCCCCACTTTTGGTGGCAAGTCCAGAGGAGATAATGAGAAAAACAAGGAGGAGTCACCTATCAGTCAAGACAGCCCCTGAGGTACCCTGAGCTGAGGGGACCCCTGCCTTTAGAAATCCTCCTTCTTGAGTTTGGAAGATTCCCCCAATAAGAATAGGGATGTGCCCCCCCTCCACTCAGGGAGGAGGCACAAAGAGGGTGTAGGCACCCTGAAGGACAGTAGCCATTGGCTACTGCCCCCCAGACCTAAACATACCCCTAAATTCAGTATTTAGGGGCAACCCTGAACCCAGGAAATCAGATTCTAGCAACCTGAAGAAAGAAGGACTGCTGACCTTAAAGCCCCCACAGAGACGACAGAGACACCAACTGACTTGGCCCTAGACTCAAAGAACCTGCACAGAGACGCATCCAGCGGGGCCAGCGACCTCTGAAACTCCCGAGAACAGTGGACCTGTTCGGAAACTGCAACAACTTTGCAACTTTGAAACAACTTTAAAGCGACTCTCACTTCCCGCCAGAAGCATGAGTCTTCACACTCTGCACCCGACGCCCCGTCTCGAGTACAGGACAACAAACACTGCCAAGAGGACTCCCAGGCGATTCCAACAACGTGGACATCCTGAGTGACCCCCCTGACTGCGACTGCCTGGAGGGGTCACTGGCCTGAAACAGGTGGTAGTCTCCTCTGCAATTCCAGTAGAATGTCCGATAGGGGATGATCTGGAGTCCTCAGCATGGGCTGGTGTAGAGCTCAAGACCCATGCAGCCATGCTGGATATCCCTGAACTGTTGTGTGTCAAGTCAAGTGTACAGAGCAGGGCTCAGGGTAAAAAAGAAGTGTTGGAGTCTGGAATAATGGCCCAACCTTCCAAGAGAAAAGGAAAGAAGACTGGGGAACCAGCTTCTACACAGCAACAGAATCAGAACCTCTCTTTCCAGGAAGATGTTCTATCCCCTGAGGGAACTGAGTCCATGGAGCTGAAGCCTTATCAGGTTGAGCTCTTGGGCTCCTCCAGCAGTTTGCTGAGCTCTTTTCCTTGACCCCTGGTCAGACACACTTGGGTACCCATAATGTGGACCCAGGAGACAGTATGTCTGTCAAGAATAAAATATTCAGACAGTCTGACCAAGTTAAAGAAAGCATCAAGGTGGTAGTTCACAAGATGCTGGAGTTGGGAGTGATTGAGCACTCTGACAGTCCCTGGGCTAGCCCAGTGGTCTTGGCCCCCAAACCTCATACCAAAGATGGCAAGAAAGAGATGAGGTTTTGTGAGGACTACAGAGGGCTCAACTCTGTCACCAAGACAGATGCTCACCCCATCCCAAGGGCAGATGAGCTCATAGACAAATTAGGTGGAACCAAATTCTTAAGTACCTTTGACTTGACAGCAGAGTACTGGCAAATAAAAATGGCACCTGGAGCAAAAGAGAAAACAGCATTCTCTACACCTGATGGACACTACCAGTTTACTGTTATGCCCTTTGGCTTAATGAATGCCCCTGCCACCTTCCAAAGGTTGGTGAATCAAGTCCTTTAGTGCAGCATATCTAGATTATATTGCTGTCTTTAGCTCCAACTGGCAGGATCACCTGGTCAACCTGAGGAAGGTTTTGCAGGCCCTGCAGGCAGCAGGCTTCTCTATCAAGGCTTCTGAATGTCAGATAGGATAGGGAACTGTGGTTTACTTGGGACACCTTGTAGGTGGAGGGCAAGTTCAGCCACTCCAACCCAAGATCCAGACTATTCTGGACTGGGAAGCTTCAAAAACCCAGACTTAAGTCAGGGCATTCCTTAGCTTGACTGGGTACTACAGGATGTTTGTGAAGGGATATGGATCCAAAGTGACACCCCTCACAGAACTGACATCTAAGAAAATGCCCAAGAAAGTTAACTGGCCCTTGGACTGTCAAAAGACCTTTGACACCCTGAAGCAATGTGTAAACCACCAGTTTTCAAAGCTCCAGATTATTCTAAGCAGTTCATTGTGCAGACTGATGCCTCTGAGCATGGGATAGGAACAATCCTGTCCCAAACAAATGATGATGGCCTTGACCAGCTTGTTGCTTTTATTAGCAGGAGGTTACTCCCCAGAGACCAGCGTTGGAGTACCATTGAGAGGGAGGCCTTTGCTGTGGTTTGGTCCCTGAAGAAGTTGAGACCATACCTTTTTGGTACTCACTTCACAGTTCAAACTGACCACAGACCACTCAGATGGCTGATGCAAATGAAAGGAGAAAACCCTAAACTGTGAGGTGGTCCATATCCCTACGTGCAATAGACTTTGTAGTGGAACACAGAACTGGGACTGCCCTTGCCAATGCTGATGGCCTTTCCAGGTTCTTCCACTTAGAAAATGAAGACTCTCTTGGGAAAGGTTAGTCTCATCCTCTTTCGTTTGGGGGGTGTGTGTGTAAGGAAATGCCTTCCTTGGCATGGTTACCCCCTAATTCTTTGCCTTTTGTTGGGAGGCGAGGCCCTCCCCGAACCGGAAACAAGCATCCTGGGACCGGTTTCAGGGTATCACCCTTCATCAGCAAGGCTAGGTTGACTTCGGTGGCATGGCGAGCACGGGAACCACATCTGTGCATACCTGTCCCACTTAGAGTGACAAATGCAAAAAGAACAGATGATGGACAGAATGTTGAGCAATGTCATACATTCACCCCCAGTCAGATATCTGGGCATGAATCCATCATGTTTGTGCTCACCACATAATTTCAGTTTTGACTCAGCCATATACAAATCAGTCTTGACCCTGCTCCCTATGGGAACATTCCATCTGGATCTGCCAGGCCCGGTCCTCCCCATACCAGAAACAAACATCTTGGGATTGGTTTCAGGGTATCACCCCTCATCAGCCAGACTAGCTTGATCTGGTGGCATGACAAGCACAGGACCCACATCTGGCCATACCTGTCCCACTTAGGGCGACAAATACAAAAAGAACAGATGATGGATAGAATGCTGAACAATGCCAAGCATTCATTCCCAGTCAGAGATGTGGGCCTGAATCAACTGTTTTTTTGCTGACCACTCCATTCCAGTGTAAACCCAGCCATATGCAAATCAGCCCTGACCCTGCTCCTCATGGGAACAGTCAAACCTGAACTTCCAGACCAGATCCTCCCTGGACCAGAAACAAGCATTATCGGACCAGTTCCGGGGTATCAATGCTCATCAACCAGACTAGCTTGTCTCCAGTGGCATGGCGAGCACGGGACCCATATCTGGGCATACCTGTCTCCCTTAGAGCAACAAATGCAAAAAGAACAGATGATGGACAGAATGGTGAACAATGTCAAACATTCACCCCAGTCAGAGATCCGGGCCTGAACCCATTGTTTTTTTGCTCACCACGTCATTCCAGTTTGGACCCCACCATATGCAACTCAGTGTTAACCCTGATGCCCATGGGAACATTCCTGCCTGAACTGCCAGGCCAGGTCTTCCTAAGACCGGAAACAAGCATTATGGGACTAGTTCCGGGGTATCAATGTTCATCAGCCAGACTAGTTTGTCTCCACTGGCATGGCGAGCATGGGACCCATATCTGGGCATACCCGTCCCCCTTAGACCAACAAATGCAAAAAGAACAGATGATAGACAGAATGCTGAACAATGTCAAGTATTCACCCCCAGTCAGAACTCTGGGCCTGAACCAATTTTTGTTTTTTGTTGACTGCACCGTTCATGTTGGACCCAGCCACATGCAAATCAGTTTTGATCCTGCTCCCCATGGGAACAGCCCAGCCTGAGCTGCCAGGCCAGATCCTCCCTGGATGGGAAATGAGCATCCTGGGACCAGTTTGGGTGTATCACCCCTCATCAGTCAAGCTAGCTTGATTCTGGTGGCATGGCGAGCATGGGACCCACGTCAGGGCATACCCGTCCCACCAAGGGTGACAAATGCAAAAAGAACAGATGATGGATGGAGTGCTAAACAATGTCAAAATGCACACCAAGGCAGAGATTTGGGCCTGAACCCATCGTTCGTTTGCTCACCATGTGTAGGAAAGTACCATCTTGCCTGGCATGTTACCCCCATTTTTACTTACAGTTTGTTTTTGCCTGTGTCACTGGGATCCTGCTAGCCAGGACCCCAGTGCTCATAGTTTGTGGCATATATGTGTTCCCTGTGTGGTGCCTAACTGTATCACTGAGGCTCTGCTAACCAGAACCTCAGTGTTTATGCTTTCTCTGCTTTTAAAATTGTCACTGCAGGCTAGTGACTATTTTCACCAGTTCTGATTGGCACACTGGAACACCCTTATAATTCCCTAGTATATGGGACCTACGTACCCAGGGTATTGGGGTTCCAGGAGATCCCTATGGGCTGCAGCATTTCTTTTGCCACCCATAGGGAGCTCAAACAATTCTTACACAGGACTGCCACTGCAGCCTGAGTGAAATAACGTCCACGTTATTGCACAGCCATTTTACACTGCACTTAAGTAACTTATAAGTCACCTATATGTCTAACCCTCACTTGGTGGAGGTTAGGTGCAATGTTACTAAGTATGAGGGCATCCTGGCACTAGCCAAAGTGCCCCCACATTGTTCAGGGCAATTTCCCCAGACTTTGTGAGTGCAGGGACACCATTACACGCATGCACTACATATAGGTCAAAACCTATATGTAGCTTCACAATGGTAACTCCGAACATGGCCATATAGCATGTCTAAGATCATGGAATTGTCCCCCCAAGCCAAATCTGGTATTGGGGTGCCAATCCCATGCATCCCTGGGGCTCCAGCATGGACCCCGGGTACTGTCAAACTAGCTCTCTGGGGTTTTCTCTGCAGCTACCACTGCTGCCAACCCTCAGAGAGGTTTCTGCCCTCCTGGGGTCTGGGCAGCCCAGTCCCAGGAAGGCAGAACAAAGGATTTCCTCTGAGAGAGGGTGTTACACCCTCTCCCTTTGGGAATAGGTGTTAAGGGCCTGAGATGAGTAGCCTCTCTTGGCCTCTGGGAATGCTTTGAAGGGAACAGATGGTGCCCTCCTTGCATAAACCAGTCTACACCGGTTCAGGGAGCTCCCAGTCCCTGCTCTGGTGCGAAAATGGACAAAGGAAAGGGGAGTGACCACTTCTCTGTCCATCACCACCCCAGGGGTGGTGCCCAGAGCCCCTCCAGTGTGTCCCAGACCTATGCCATCTTAAATGCAGAGGTGTGAGGGCACAATGGAGGCCTCTAAGTGGCCAGTGCCAGCAGGTGATGTCAGCGACCCCTCCTGATAGGCTCTTACCTGGTTAGGTAGCCAATCCTCCTCTGAGGGCTATTTAGGGTCTCTCCTGTGGGTTCCTCTTCAGATAACGAATGCAAGAGCTCACCAGAGTTCCTCTGCATCTCTCTCTTGAACTTCTGCCAAGGATCGACGGCTGACTGCAAAACCCCAACAAAGTAGCAAGACGACTACCAACAACAATGTAGCGCCTAATCCTGCTGGCTTTCTCGACTGTTTCCTGGTGGTGCATGCTCTGAGGGCTCTCTGTCTTCACCCTGCACTGGAAGCCAAGAAGAAATCTCCAGTGGGTCGACGGAATCTTCCCCCTGCTAATACAGGAACCAAACTTCTGCATCACCGGTCCTCTGGGTCCCCTCTCATCTTGACGAGTGTGGTACCTGGAACACAGGAGCTGGATCCAAGTGACCCCGACAGTCCAGTGGTCCTTCTGTCCAAATTTGATGGAGGTAAGTCCTTGCCTCCCCACGCCAGACAGTAATCCTGTGTACTGCGTGATCTGCAGCTGCTAGGGCTTCTGTGCACTTTTGCAAGGATTCCTTCGTGCACAGCACAGCCCAGGTCCCCAGCACTCCGTCCTGCATTGCTCAACTCGCTGAGTTGACCACCGGCTTCGTGGGACCCTCTTTTGTTGTGTTGAGACGACCACAGTGCTCATATTTCTTTAACGCCTATTCAAGTGCTTCTGCGGGTGCTGCCTGCTTCTACATGGGCTCTCTCTGTTGCTGAGCACCCCCTCTGTCTTCTCCTCCAAGGGGCAACCTCCTGGTCATTCCTGGGCCCAGGCAGCACCCTTAATCTTCAACCATGACTCTTGCAGCTAGCAAGGCTTGTTTGCGGTCTTTCTGTGTGGAAACAACTCTGCATCCTCCAGCATGCCATGGGACATCTTCTGACCAAAAGAGAAGCTCCTGGCACCTTCCGTTGTTGTAGAATCTTTGGCTTTTTCCACCCGGAGGCAGCCCTTTTGCACCTTCATCCGGGGTTTATTGGGCTCCTGCTCCCCCTGGACACTTGCGTGACTCTTGGACTTGGTCCCCTTCCTTTGCAGGTCCTCAGGTCCAGGAATCCGTCTTCAGTGCTTTGCAGTCAGTTGTTGTCTTTGCAGAATTCCCTATCTCAACGTTATTGTCTTTCTGGGGCAGTAGGATAACTTTACTCCTACTTTTCAGGGTCTTGGAGTGGGGTATCTTGGACACCCTTAGTGTTTTCTTTTACTCCCAGTGACCCTCTACACACTACACTAGGCCTGGGGTCCATTCGTGGTTCGCATTCCACTTTTGGAGTATATGGTTTGTGTTGCCCCCAGGCCTATTGCATCCTATTGTGTTTGCACTATTTTTCTAACTATTTACTTACCTGATTTTGGTTTGTGTGTATATTTTGTGTATTTTTTTTACCTCCTAAGGGAGTATATCCTCTGAAATACTTTTGGGATAGTGCCACTAAAATAAATAAAGTACCTTTATTTTTAGTAACTCTGAGTATTGTGTTTCTTATGAGATAGTGCTATATGATATAAGTGGTATAGTAGGAGCTTTGCATGTCTCCTAGTTCAGCCTAAGCTGCTCTGCTATAGCTACCTCTATCAGCCTAAGCTGCTAGAACACTACTAATCTAATAATAAGGGATAACTGGACCTGGCACAAGGTGTAATTACCACAAGGTACCCACTATAAGCCAGGGAAGCCTCCTACACCGTGCCATTCCAGTTTTGACCCAGCCATATGCAAATCAGTCTTGACCCTCCTCCCTCTGGGAAATGTTCAGCCCTAAGGTAGCAAAGTCGTGTTTGGTATCTATGATATTGTCATGACATATCTTTCATCCTAAAGTCAGATTTTTTTATTACAATTCTGAAAAGACCACTTTTAGAAAGTTGCCATTTTCCTGCCTTTAGACCTTTGTGCCTGCAACCTGTTTTAGGTCACATGATTGGGTGTAGCTGACAGATTTTGTGAATTCTTCTCAGACAGTCACACAATAGAGGGATTAGGTGTGCCTCAATGGGCCATCTGCTGGCAGGATGGGAGGGCAGAGCTGAGCACAGCCCCATTTGTAACTGAATAGCCTGTGATCTACCTTTACACAAAAGGCCCAGTAACCTCACATTGTCACTGCAGCCAGCTTAGAGCCAGGGCATGGGAGTCAGGGAATAAAAATAGGACCTTCTGACCTACTACAGTGCACTTCTGGACCTGTGGATGCTCTGCCTGAAGAAGGACTGCTGTGCTTCCGGGAGGACTGCCAATCTGCTAGACTGCTGCTTTAAAGGACTCCTGCCCTGCTAGATTGCTGCCTTGTTGCCCTGATGCCTTCTGCCTGGATACAAGGACTAGATCTTCATCTGTCCCAGGACTTTCAGAGTGACTCACAAGGGCTCGATTGCTGCCATCCTGTTCAGAGCCACTGAGGCATAAAAAGCTTTCTTCATCTTGAGCCCTCACCTGGATCCAGCCTGAGTGAGTCCTGACTCTCTAAGTAGTGCCCCTCCAGTCTTGGTCCCTTGGAAGTTGTGCTAAAGGTGCCCAGATAATCAACATTCAAAACTGAGAACTTAGACAACATTTTGGGTCAAATGTGCTCTGAGCCAGAACATGTGTCAGAGCTAGAACTAGAAGGAGACTGGGATCAACCTGCTTGCCTGTCCATTCTAGGTGTAACTGTGTCCTAACTGTTGAAATCTGCCTACTGGAAAGTTTTTCAAACACAAAGTAAACTGGGATGTTAAAATGTGCAGATTAATTACTCCAGGTATTACCCTCACCGCTGATGTAATTTCCGCCACAGTAGTAGGCAACTTTTCTAACTTTTCGATGTGAAGCCTGCCACAAGTTGCTTCTTTCGTAGCCATTATCTGTTGTTTCTGTGTCAAATTAGATGTGGAAAATAACTCCTGTCAGGGCACTCAGCCACTTCTAAGAACTTGTAGCGTCCAAACCATCTACATATTGAACCTAAGTAGACTCTGTCCATGATGTAAAAGTGACATGTCATTTTGAATAATGTCAACTGCAGATGACCCAGTGGCCCTCATTACAACCCTGGCAGTCGGTGCTAAACTGGTGGTAATACAGCCAACAGGCTGGTGGTAAATACCACCAAATTATGACCATGGCGGGAAGATCTCAGACAGACAGCCACTTTAACACACTGACCACCAGTGTGGAATCGACAGGTACCAAGGCGGTAGCCGCCTACAGCTAGGCGGAAGCCAATGTTCCGCCCACCATATTATGGGACAGGAAACCGCCACCTTTTCTGGGGCGGTACCAACAACATCAAAAGCCTGACAGAAACACTGCACAGAAAGGGAAGGGACTCACCTTTGGAGACACAGGGAAGAACCACACCACCATGGAGCCTAAACTGCACATCTTCCCAATGCTGTTCTACGTCCTGCTCCACCACGAACACCAACGAGGGCGAAGACGACCACGGTGAGTACAGCCACCTAGCACGCAGGGGAGGGGGAGGAAAAAGAGAGTGACACACACATCCAACACCCCCACCCCCAACACCATACACACAAGCAGATGCAGTAATAAAACATATACACCCCGTACCCCTCAGAAATAATTCAAGGACAACACAAATAGATAAAAGTGTGTGTACTAAGATAAATAAAGTAGTAATTCGTGCATCCAATCTAAAAGTATATACATATTTACAAATCAAGGAACAATGCCCAGTCCACAATGTTCGTGGGCCACAGGGCCACATCACAAAGTCCAAGGCTCCACTTGTCTCCTGCACCAACACGGAGAGAACACTGCAGGGGCATCAGTTCGAAAATAGGCAGGCACCTCAGGGGCACGGGGAACAGGGAACGGGGGCACATCAGCTGGCCCATGGAACAACACCACTGGTCCTGGAGGGGCAACATGCCCTCTGCGCTGTCCTGGGGAGTGCAAGGCCACAGTCTCTCAAGTGGGTGACTTGCCCACATGCTCTGGAGGGGGCAACATGCCCTGTGCTCTGTCCTGGGGAGTGCAAGGCCGCAGTCTCTCAAGTGAGTGTATTTACCACTGGTTCTGGAGGGGGCAACATGCCCTGTGCTTGGTCCTGGGGAGTGTAAGGCCACAGTCTCTCAAGTGGGTGACTTGCCCACTGGCTCTGGAGGGGGCAACATGCCCTGTTCTCTGTCCTGGGGAGTGATAGGCCACAGTCTCTCAAGTGGCTGACTTGCCCGCTGGCTCTGGAAGGGGGCAACATGCCCTGTGCTTCTGATCCTGGGGAGGATAGGATGAGTTGATGGCTTCTCCACTGGTTCTGGAGGGGGCATCGCGCCCTGTGCTCTTCATCCTGGGGAGGATGGGGTGAGTGGATGGCTTCTCCACTGGTTCTGGAGAGTGCATCGTGCTCTGTGCTCTTCATCCTGGGGAGGATGGGGTGAGTGGATGGCTTCTCCACTGGTTCTGGAGGGGGCATCATGCCCTGTGATGCAGGTCTTGGGGAGTGCAAGTTCACAGACTCTCAGGTGGGTGTCAATCCCACAGGATTTGCAGGGGCAGCCTGCGCAACACCCCATGGAGCAGAACTACACACTGTCCACCTGCGGTGACAGTTGCTCAGTGGTGGTGATGGTGATGTTGACGCTGGTTGTGGTGGGAAGCCCCTGCCCATCCTCTGCAACCTCACTGCTGGTGGTGGTGCTGCTGCTGGTGGTGGGGGGAGGCTCCAGCACATCCCCTGCAGCCTCGGATGACTGCCCACTGCTGGTGGTGGTGCTGGTGCTGCTGCTGGTGGTTGTGGGGGGAAGCTCCTGTCCATCCCCTGCAGCCGCAGACGGCTGCCCACTGCTGGTGGTGGTGGTGCTGCTGGTGGTTGTGGGGGGAAGCTCCTGCCCATCCCCTGCAGCCTCGGACGTCTGCACCACCATGGTTGGTGATGGGGGCTCCGACTGAGTCCCAGCACCAGGCCCCTTGTCCTTTCTGCCTGCGGGTGCAACTGGCAGCAACTGGGATGGCTCCATGCTCCTCTTGTCAGCAACTGGGGATGGCTCCTTGCTCCTCTTGGCAGCAGCTGGTGGTGGTTCCTTGCTCCTCTTGGCTGCAGCTGGGGGTGACACCTTTACCTTCATGGTAGCAGCTGGAGGTGGCACCTTTAACATCCTGGCAGCACTTGGGGCAGACACTCTTTCCATGTGGCTGCCTGGTGCCCGGGATCTCTTCCCACCACAAGTTGCTGTGGACACTACTGGGCCCGTGGACTGGGTGACTGAGGTGCTTGCCTGGGTTTTACACACCCTGACCAGACGCGAAGGATGGTGGAGAGGAAAAGCTGCTTAGGGACATTGGGGCGGGAAGAGGGAGAAGGTCTGGGAGTGGAAGAAGAGGGAGTGGTTGTAGGAGGTGTCTGTCTGCTGTGTTTGGGTGCAGGTGCATGGGCTGGATGATTTTGTGAGGTGGATGGCTGTTGGGTGTCTGAGTACTTGCCTTTGTGTACCTGGGGGGGGGCACAGACACTGGGCGAGAACACAGGGGACGTGTGCATGGATGTTGGGGTGGTGACTGCCAGTGAGGTGTGTGTTCTGATAGGTGTGCGGGGGATGGGGGTAGTGGATGAGGTTGTAGTGCATGCAGGTGTGAGTGTAGATGCAACTGGGAGGGAGGTGGAGGACAAGGAGGAGGGGGATACAGTGGAGGCAGTGGATGTTGGTATGTCTGCATCTGGATGGTATTTGTGCGAGTTCCTGTGGCATGATGTGTGGTGTTTGTGTTTGCCTGTGCCACTCTTGTGTGTTGTCTTGCGTGCAGGGTTGTCTGCCTGTGTGCTTGGGATGGGTTGCGGTTGAGGGGAATGGGATTGGGAAGAGGAAGTTGGAGGGGGTAGGGTGGAAACAGCGACAATGGCTGCCATCAGAGAGGAGGCCAGAGCCTGGATTGATCTCTCTTGGGCTGCCAAGCCAGTGTGAATGCCCTCCAGAAATGCATTGGACTGTTGCATTTGGGCTGCCAGCCCCTGGATGGCATTCACAATGATTGACTGCCCAACAGAGATGGATTGCAGGAGGTCAATAGCCTCCTCACTCAGGGCAGCAGGGCTAACTGGGGCAGAGCCTGAGGTGCCTGGGGCGAAGGAGATGCCCACCCTCCTGGATGAGCAGGCATGGGCTACTTGCTGAGGGGCTGCTGGGAGGGCAGTGCTTGTACAGGGGGTGGCAGCTGTACCTGCAGACGGGATGGGCACAGAGGTGTCCGCCACCACCAGGGAGCTTCCATCAGAGGAGGTATCCGTGTGCGAACTGTCCCCCTCCAGTCTCCGCCGTGGTGCTCCCCTCACCCTTTGTCCTCACTGTCGGTGGACTCTACCTCCTGGGTCCTGTGGGATGCAGCTCCCTCCATCGCTGGTGCCTCTGCTCCTCTGCCAGATGATGCAAATGCACATAAGGACAGGATGGCAAAACAAGAAAGGGGGGGTGAGAGACAAAGGATACACTTGGTCAATAGCTGCACCAACATTACCGTTGGTGTACAAAGCACCCTCACACACAGGGAACAGCCCTACACACTATGCATGGCACTACCAGTAAGAATGCTAGACACCAGGGCATGGGGAAGGACACATACCACCCACTGTAGCATACCTGGGACCCACACACCCCTGCCCAGTAGTTGGTGCCTACTAGCTAGGTTAGAGGAATATCACATCAGAACACTGCCCAGCATGGCACATACACTGCAATGTCAGCCCTGGCCTAGGGGCACCCATAGGCACACATCCCCCACCCGGATACCACCCCACCAGACATAAGTAGTAATGATGGGCACTGAACTCACCCCCTTGTTGCTGCTGTGATGCCCTCAAGCACCCATCCAGCTCCGGATAGGCCACCAACAGTATGTGGGCCATCAGGGGGGATCAGAGTTCTACGGGCACCCCTTCTTCGTTGGGAGGCCATCCCCAGCTGGGCCTCCGCCGTCCTCTGTGCCCAGCGTCTCAAGTCCTCCCACCGTTTCTGACAGTGGGTGCTCCGCCTGCCGCAGATCCCCAGGGCCCGCACGTCCTTGCCGATGGCACACCATATACCCTTCTTTTGATGGGCGCTGACCCGCACAGGAAATATACACAGGGAAAGGTATTAGTTAGACCGTCCTGTCTGTTACACTCATGAACCACCATAGCCCTCCCATCCCCTTACGCACAGACATGACCCAGCATACATGCTGCACGCTTGCCAGGGCCCATCCACCAAACCCCCACACGAGGCCTTCACACACACCACTCCATGCATTCATGCACCATGCATCGTGCTCACAGTGTACTCACCTGTTAGTCTGGAGGCCCATACAGCACTCCATACTGGGGTAGGACCCCATCCGCCAGTCGCTCCAACTCCGCTGAGGTGAAGGCAGGGGTCCTTTCCCCAGTCACACGGGCCATCGTAGGTTCCAGACACAGGTCACAGCAGCACATGCAGTGTAGGTCCTGTCCTGTTGAATGTCAGGTAGCATGTGAGTGAAGAGATAGAAAATCGCGTTCACGTCCGTGGCAGTTCATACCGTCACCGCTGGCGTACATCACCATTGGCCACTGTAACCCATAGGGCCCAATTATAACCAATGAGGATTTGCACGGCGGTTCCCGACCGCCTCCCGCAAAGGCGCACAACGTCAGCAGAATTACCTCACTTCCACCTCCATACAGGACAGGCGGATGCCATTTCAGGAGGGGATAGACCATGGATCCTAACTGCGTCACAGATCACAATTGTACATTCCAGACATGTGCACTAATATATTAACAAATCACATCATGCATTGAACTGTAGTGCTACAATGTACAGATTATGACCAGCTCCTCCCTCTTTTTCCCCATAGATTGCAACTTCTGCGGATGAATAGGAGATGGAGATATCTCCCTGTGTACAGACCCCTGGTGGATTTGCCAAGAATGGAGGACCGGCACATTATACTCACCTACAGACTTGACAGGGCCACAATCACAGAGCTGTGTGCCCAACTGGAGCCTGACTTGACATTTGCTATTCATCACCCCACTGGGATCCCCCCTCTTGTGCAAGTGCTGTCTGTGCTCCATTTCTTGGCAACTTGTTCTTTCCAAGTGACAGTGGCTTGGCAGCAGGAATGTCACAGCCATGTTCTCAAAAGGGCTGACCAGAGTGTTGTCTGCCCTGATTAAACACATGTGCAGCTACATTCTCTTCCCCCAAGTGGAGGATTTGGCCACAGTGAAGGCTGACTTCTATGCAATGGGACATATCCCTAACATCATTGGTGCGGTTGATGGAACAAATATTGCATTTGTCCCCCCGCCATAATGAACAGGTCTTCAGAAATCATAAAAGTTTTCACTCAATGAATGTGCAGATGGTGTGTTTGGCGGACCAGTACATCTCCCATGTCAATGCTAAGTATCCAGGCTAGGTACGTGATGCTTTTAATCCTGAGGAGTAGCAGCATCCCAAATGTGATGGCCCAACTCCAGAGGTGCAGCGTGTGGCTAATAGGTGAGCCCTGGTTCCCACCCAGTATATGTTGGTGTGTGGGTATGGTGTGGGCCATGTGGCATAGTGTGTGGCTAACAGTTGTCCCTCAAAATTTGCAGGTGACTCTGGTTACCCCAACCTCTCATGGCTACTGACCCCTGTGAGGAATCCCAGGACAAGGGCAGAGGAATGTTACAATGAGGCACATGGGCAAATAAGAAGGCTAATAGATCAAACCTTCGGCCTCCTGAAGGCCAGGTTTCGGTGCCTCCATCTAACAGGTGGATCCCTGTGCTACTCACCCAAGAAGGTCTGCCAGATAATCGTGGCATGCTGCATGTTCCACAACCTTGCATTGAGACGCCATGTGCCTTTTCTGCAGGAGGAGAAGGCTGGAGATGGCCGTGCGGCAACAGTGGACCCTGTGGACAGTGAAGATGAGGAGGCAGAGGATGAGGATGAGGACAACAGAACTGCAGTGATACGTCAATACTTCCAATGACACACAGGTAAGACAGTGTAACTTCACATTTCATTGACAGTTTTGTGTTTGACATTATCACTGGCAGGCTGTGAATTCCCACTTCTATCCCCACTTACTGTACCCTTTGGCAAGTCTTTTTGCAGATGTTGGTGCCCCACTATCGCTCCTGGTGTGTTCACTGGACTACAGGTCTTTCCTATGTATACATTACTGTACAGTTAAATTGCAATGTTTTACCCTTGTTAAACGAATACATACTTAAATCATTTGACATACTCCATACTAGTATTTTTTCAAAGGGTGTTTATTTATGTGCTATGAAGAAAAGGGGGTAGTGCACTGGGCTGGGGTGATGATGGAGGAAAGTCCAGGGCAGAGTCCAGTCTATTGGTAGCACAGGTGAATTGTCCAAGGGGGCATAGGAAGAGGAGCAATGGCAGTTCAGGGTAACAGAGTGGGACACAAGGGTGACAATCAGGAGAGTTTCATTTCCTGGCGGGGGTCTTGGCAATAGTCTCTGGCTTCTGCCTGGATTGCAGGGAACGTTTGTGGGGTGGTTCTCCTTCTGCAGGGGGAGGGGTGCTGGTGGCCTGTTGGTCCCGTGGCGGGGCCTCCTGTCCACTAGCGGCAGCGGAGGTGGAGGACTGTTCAGATGTTTGGGTAGTGGCAGGGGCCCGCTGGTGTGACACTGCCTCCCTCATAATGATGGCCATGTCTGCCACCACCCCTGCAATGGAGACCAGGGTGGTGTTAATGGCCTTCAAGTCCTCCCTGATCTCTGGGTACCGTCTATTCTGCAGCCGCATGTTCTCCTGCAACTTGTCCATGATCTAGCCCAGCGTATCCTGGGAATGTTGGTGTGCTCCCAGGATTGCAGTGAGTGCCTCCTGGAGAATCGGTTCCCTGGGCCTGTCCTCCCCCTGGTGCACAGCAGTCCTCCCAGCTTCCCGGTTGTCCTGTGCCTCTGTCCCCTGAACCGTGCGCCCACTGCCACTGACCCCAGGTCCCTGATTGTCTTGGGTATGGTGGGTGCCCTGAGGTGCCTGTAGTGGTAGGCACACTGCTGATTGATGTGTCTTGGGGACAGAGGTATGGGCACTCTGGGTGGATGCTATGGTGGTGTTTCCTGAGTGGGGAGGCTCTGTGGTGGTGTGATACTGTGGCTGGGTTACCGACTGTCCATAGGTCCCTGATGGCCCAGGTTGGTCATCTAGATCCAGGCAAGCAGAGTCACTGTCATCACTGTGGGCCTCTTCTGTGGGGGGCTGGATTGTGCTGGCACCTCTTCTCCGGTGACATTGGCTGGGATACCTGTGGGGATGTGTAAGAGGTGTTATAATTTCTGTGTGTGACATATTGTGCATGGGTGGGTTGCCCTCTACGGTTGTTATTGCCCTGCCAGCTTTTCCTTGTGTGAGTTGTTATATAGTGGGCTAGGTGATTCTCCAGTGCGCATGCTTTAGTGATAGGTGTTCATGCAGGTCTGTGAGTGGTGTCCATGCATTGGTGGTGCATGCTGGGCTTGACATTAGGATGAGAGTGTTGTGATCGTGGGGTGTGTGTGAGGTGGTGGAGTGTTGGGAGTGAGGGTGGGTTGGTGTGGAGGGGTAGTAGTAGTATAGAGTTGACTTACCAGAGTTCAGTCCTCCTCCTATTCCTGCCAGGCCGTCAGGATGCATGATTGCCAAGACTTGCTCCTCCCATGTTTTAGTTGTGGGGGAGGAGGTGGAGGTCCACCGCCAGTCCTCTGTACAGCTAGTTGGTGTCTTGCTGCCATGGAACGTACCTTCCCCCGTAGGTCGTTCCACCTCTTCCTGATGTCATCTCTTGTTCTGGGGTACTGTCCCACAGCGTTGACTCTGTCCACGATCCTGTGCCATAGCTCCATCTTCCTTGCAATGGATATCTGCTGCACCTGTACTCCAAATAGCTGTGGCTCTAACCTGATGATTTCCTCCACCATGACCCTTAGCTCCTCCTCAGAGAATCTGGGGTGTTGTTCTGGTGCCATGTGTGTAATGTGAGTGGTGTGTGAGGGTGTGTAGAGTGATGTGTTGGGGTGTGTGTTTTGAGGTGCGTGGGTGGTGTATAGGTGATGGTGGCATGTGAGTCTGGATGTGTGTGTGCTCTTGCTGTCTCTCTCTGTTGGCAATTAATTGTAGTCGTAAAGGGTTGTGGGTAATGTGGGTGTGTGTTTTATAGGTGTGTGGGTGTGGTGTGTGTATGGGTGTCAGGTGTGTGTAGTTTGAATTGTCCAATGTGATGTTGTTTTGTTTGAGTGTGTGTATTTTGAGCGCAGTGGTATGTACCACCAATGATTTAGCACTGTTGAATTTCCACAGTGGTGATTCCTGGGACATAATGTGCTGGGCGTTGTTCTGTTGGTGTAACGGTGTGGGTTTGGATACCGCCAGTTTATCACTGACCTTTGGTGTGGCGGAGTTGTGTCTGTGGCTGAATTCTGTTGGATTGGTCTGTGTGTGCCATAATATGGTGAACGGATATCCGCTGCGGCGGTGGTATGTTGGCGGCAGTCAGCATGGCGGTAAGTGGGATTTACCGCCAATGTCATAATGAGATCCAATGATCTTTAATGTGGAAATGTGGTTGGACAATGTGTTCATATCACCAACGGCTAGAGCAGTGGCTCCCAACCTTTTGACTTCTGTGGACCCCCACTTTATCATTACTGGAACCTGGGGACCCCCACTGAATCATTATTGGAATCCGGGGACCCCCCATTAAGTCATTACTGAAAGCTGGGGACCTAATCTATTAATATTATTTAATTTTCTAAGCAGTCGCGGACCCCCTGAGGAGGCTTTGCGGACCCCCAGGGGTCCCCGGACCACAGGTTGGGAACCACTGGGCTAGAGCTTTCTGCAAATTTTCCTGATCTATCCGGGCTGCACCCTCCTTTTGGGAAAGCTTCCAAATTTCATTATGCATTGCATATAAGAAATGTTTTGTCCTCGGTTTCCTGGGACCTATCAAGAAATCTTGCAGGTCTACATCTTCTAATAGGAGACTAGAGTGTTCTTTAATGGCTGTTAATGTGGAAGACTTTAAACGTTGTTGACATAGTTTGCCCACGATACGTCTGGTGACAATACCAGAGTGTTGTCCGGTGACGTAACAAGGGTTAGGTTGGCTCTCTCTTAAGCCTTGTGTGGAGTTAACAGAATGCACATGACAACCATCTGTGTCCATTGGCCACCATAACCACCCTTTGGGACCTCAAAGTGTTGAATTAAAGGTGCCGCCCTGGATCCCCCCATTGAGCTGCTCTTCAGTGACATTTGAAATCTTTTGCCATTTAGCAAATTTAGCTGGTGAAGGAATACTGGGCGCATTCAATCCTTAATTTTCACCAAGCCTAAGCAACTTGTTTGTTGTACAGTGTCATTGAGGCATATAATTCGTAACTTTGGCGTGCTCTAAATAAAGCTTCCCTTACCTGTATTTGCCAATCTCTAGTTCCCCACACACTCTTTAAGTCAATTGACTTCAACCAATATTCATAGTCTTCAATAGCCAACTGGGAAACAAAGGAATCAGAATAAATCAATGTTGTGTCAGTTAGCAAGATGTTCCGTAATTTTGAAGGTAGCAATATAAAATAATGAGACTCTGCATTTTTAACACCATGCCCAGAAACATGTGAAAACTTTTCTCATATGTTTTTGAACTCTCCACATGTGGGGTTGGTTAATTTTCCTATTGTGTGTAATTACAAATTATTCTCAGGGTACTGGCTGTCTGCAGGAAATAATGTCTGTAATGGTGGTGCAGTTGTCATATAAACGTCTCTGTTTCAAATACAGTGTAATATTCAAGCTCAAACAGCATTGAATCAAATGTTTTTACATCCCAGTCATCAGAAACAAACCTTGGTGTTATAATATTATTATAAATATTTTGAATACATATGGAATTTCAATGATTTCTGTAGGGCCAAAGATATCGAACAGTACTTTATTCTGAACAATCTCATCAGGAATTGGAACAGCTGAAATGATCACAAGGGACAAGTCTCTCCAGACCATACGTGAGGAAAGGTAAGGTTTTTAAACCTCATCCACCAGTTCAACAGCAAGGCGTTCAGGAAGAGAGTAACCATGTATCAGCAGAAAGAAGATGATCACAAAACTAATCCAAAGCAGAAAGGCAGACAAAGTCAGAAATATCCTCAGATATTACCAGGGATGAATCAAATAGTTATTTTTAAGCCACATGTCGAGCTTACGTGTTCTTGATACATGTGCCGCAGATGATGCTGAAGAGTTTGAAGATGAGTCATTAATGTTGGTAAAATAACCAGAAGCAGTTTGTGCAAAAACTAGAGCCAGTATAGGTGAAAGAGAACTGTCAGACGTATCCCTTGGTGGTTTGTAGTAAAGTATTTCATTGGTTTGTATTGAATTTGAATAGTATAAATCAGAATTTTGGAACTTTCTTGTCAATGATGGGGTGACAGAAACTAATGAAAGATCATTTTCCACTAACCCCAAGCTCGGGGAAGTTTTTTCATCATTGTTTAATATTTGTGGGTGTACAGTCTGAATGGCAGTGAGAGGAGTACAGGAACTACCCAGAAGTCCTCTTGGTCTACTGTGTAGGACTGGCCACATGGTGTAGTTTGATATTGTCAATTGAAATGAAACATTTTTCTTTAGAACCTGGCAGCGGTGGTAAAATGACAGCTCTACTGCCATGTATCCCCAGGACTGGAACCGGTGCTCTATATTAGGGGCAAATTTATTCTTTTATAGTAATATTTCTATGCACTAAATCCCGAACTATAGCAATCCAGCCAGTGGGTGTTGTTAGAAAATCTCTAATTCCCAAAGTGGCAGCATGTGCCGACACATTTTCATCACAGAACTGTTGTAATTCCTGAAGGACAGTGACATGTTCATTTATGTGAAAAAACATTCTGCCACCACTGCACCAGAGCCATCAATATCTGAGACATATTTAGGTGTACCAAATAGGACTTTGTAAGGGGAATATCCTCCCAACGACCTTCTAGGCAGATTATTTAGTGCTCTCGGCACTCTGTACAGATGGTGCATCCACCTATGAGCTGTACCTAATACTCTTGCTGGTAAGGATTGGTTTAAGTTTTGATTTTTAAGCTCCAATGGGGTATTGCAGTTGGATCTGTGGAGTTGATCTGCCGAGTTGATCTAATTGATGTAACATAGTAAGGAAATTTTCTATCCCACCCCACGTGGTTTCGGTACAGTGCAGGAGCCTGTGCCCCTACCCAATCTGTTGTGTAGGCTTCTTTTACTGCATTTGGAATGAGGACTAAGAAAGAAGGCAAAATGACGTCTTCCCCTTGTGGAAGATTACAGACAAATTCAGGTGGCCAATCTTTTTTCCCAGGAAGATGTCCTAACTAAGTGGTATTCTTTCCCAAAATATAACTTTAATAGTGTGGTCTATGTCTCCCTCAATTTGAATTTTTAATTTATAAACCCTGTTGGGTGGGGAGACGCATCTGTCAGCAGTTTCGACTTTAAGAAAGTCGTTAGTTGCTGTCACATCCAGAAGCTCTTGAAGATTCTAACAAACTATTGTGACCTCTGCTAAGCTTGTCCAGTAGAGTGTCCACATCCTGTTCTTCAGTAAAGTTCTCAGTATGTGTGCCATTTTTCACCAAAATGGCCACAACCTTTTTCTTTTTGAGTAGGGGTTTTTGTTGTGGAAGTTTCTCTTCCTTTTTGATTGAAACTTCAGATGAGCGTTGTGAGTCTTTTCTTGGTTTCACGTAGTTGTTTCAGTGTTCTGACAGCCCCCCTCTCACTGCGTTTTTTGGGTGAGTCCTGGAAGGAACGAGATTGGCGAGTGTCAGTATATTGGTATGCAGTGGGAGTTTTTTTTAAGTTTCCCCATTTCTAAGGTTATAGGGATTCTCAAAGCTCCCTGAACATAGAGATTCTCCTCTTTCTTTTTTATTATCTTGGTTGGGCTTTTATTTATCTCAGCAATTTTTTAGAGCCCTCTTTTGCTGGTTTAGAAGAACCCTTATTGGATTTACCTTTTAATTGTGATTTACCTGGTCTGGCTCCCAGACTATCTCTACGTAGACTAGTATAGATTTTGAGCGATAATCTTAGGCAGCTCACATTCTTGTTCCTGTTGAGGAACATCCCAGAGCTGCTGGCATACTGCCAATGCTACTGCTTTCCCCTTAAGATTACTTAATATAATTGATGACACTGTGGCAAATTGTCAATTAATTGCATCCCCAAGTCCTGAGGCAGTCCTGTATTCATCTTGAATTTGTTTTTACACTTCCAGAAGATTCGCAAGTGTTGGTGTACCGTGTGTGGTAGTGTAAAGTACAGAAAATACTGCACCCCAAGTGGCACAATTGTCCATTGCGAGAACCATCCCAAAGGGTAAACATTTTGTGAGAATTCACTGTTTGACTTGTGGTCCTCTATGGGTAAACACTGCTTCCTGTGCGCTTCATTTTTGTGCTAGCCAAAACAGAATTTCTTCATGTTTGATGCATACCTTAGCCATTATTGAATGCACATTTGCAGGATTATCACTGCCTTAGCCAAATGTGGATGCACTGGAGCAGCTCCCGCTGGGGCATTTTTTAAGGTCTGCATTACATATTCTATTATATATCTATATACCTCTACTAAATGATTATAAAAGTGGCATATGTGCGCTACTGCCAAGTTTCCTGCATTAGGATGTGGTGTATATGTGGCCAATTTTGGCCACATAGACCTTCATTCCTTAAACGGCCTCATCTAACGTTTTTTGGTACGTGTGGTAGGGCACCATTAAGCTAATTCTGATATTCTTGATAAGGCATTCCTAAATATGCATATGGTTTGTATTGTGCAGGTGTATTTGCTATTGTCTAATTGTGAAACGTGCGAGTTCCTGAAAATCTGACCCAGGAATAGAAATGTTTGTTCTGTATGCATCGTGTGGCTCAACCACAGATGTAACTTCCCCACCCTCATCAGTTAGTCCATGATTTAATAAATGTAGTATGAGAGGTTGTCTCATGTTTGCTGCAATTGCTACCTATTGAGGGTACACCATATTTAAAAATGGTCAATTCTGCGATAGAAAGACCAATTTGAGCAAATCCCTTTTAAAGTTCAAGCTTGAACAACCTACAGCCTAAAATAGGTACTACCTATTTAGCTGAGGAGGATATTGCCCTAACATCACTGACGTCTCCATAGAAGGTGATTAGGGTATCTTTAACATGCAAGAGACAGAGATACTTGGGAGATCCTAACCAATGTTGGTGATGCCATGTAGTAAGACTCCTACAGTGGAGTTAAGAACGCTGATTTTTGGTGACAGCAACACAGCAAGTGGGGGACTGAGTCAATCCCACACCAGCTGTTGACCTAACCCTTTCGGCTAGCTAGCAGCACCTCACCCACAACTAGAAAGTGAAGGTGATTTGTGGCAGCCTGACACATGACACTCTGACTCCTCAGGGAAGTCATGGTAGAACATATCTTACCCCTTTCTCTTATTTGCACACGGTTTCATTAATGTAAGACAGAGAGTGAAATGCAGGACTGGTTTCAATATATTTTTTTGAAGCAACTGCATGCTACATAAAAAAGCATGAGCTGCGATTATTATTGTAACCATGAGCGTGAAACAGATAAAAAGTCCCAGCATCCTTTCACGTTAGTGAATATAAGTGCCTACCCACACTTCTAGCTTCTACATGGGAGTGTAGCAGTGATAGCCTTTCTCTGTCCATACTAGCCTCTGAAAGGAAGACCCAGCACCATACTTGAATAACAAGCAGGGGTCTTTTGTCTGTAGTCTGCTGGCAGCCCTCCCAAGTGGCTGGAGTGACAAGGCCAGCAGAGCTGCGACAACATGGTACAGCATAAGATGGATGTCTGGAATGTTCCCTCTGACCTAATTGTGCCAGTGTGATGTTTTTTAATAAAACATGTTGTTTTCTAAGAACAGGCCTGGCGTGATAATGTGTTTTTTTCTGTGTAAGGTGGACTCCGTAGTCTTCGACAGGCAATACTTGGTAGATTACCATATACAGCCTTAAGCAGAGCACAAGATGAGAATGTTGTGCAAAAGGAACTAATAACAATCCCTGTGTGGAAAGGCAGCTGACAAAAATAAATAAATCATCCCCGCTAAAATGAAGCCACGCTAAAATAATAAAAGATATAGCTTGGTAAAGGAGCACAGCAAGCAACACGCTAAAATGGACCCGTGACAATGGGGCCCCTATACAATTCACTGCACCTCTGAATTTAGCCAGTAATAAAGCGATCAAAGTAAACCACCTGGCCCAGCCTGGATCCACTTTAATGTTACCTAATAGAGTTGTCAATGGCTGCTGCTGTTCCTCCTTGCTGTGAATCATGTGTGAAATGGTACTCAGAATCCCACACCATAACTCAAAGATTTGGGGATAGAACTAGGCCATGTGGATAAACTCTACATAATCTTCCTGGCACCCTGGGAAGTTATGGAGCCTAGACGGATTTATCTTGTGCTATTTGCAGGTGTGAAGTACATGTGATTCAAAAACTTGAAATGAAGCAGTTAATGAGTTAGGGAGACCATCTTGGTTTGCATGCAGCAATATGTCCATTTTGCCTCATTCATCTCTACATCTAGGTCTGTTTCCAAGCCTGTCTACTACAGAAGTGGAGCCACAAATTTTTAGCTGCAGTAAAGATAATGTATAATTTAGAATCTGGAGATCTGATGAACTGGGTTATTGGTCCGAATTCCAGTGGTTCTTCACTGAACTCTTGAGTTGGTTTCCAGATAGTGTTACTCGATTGGAAGTAAATCAATAAATCTAGGGGGGTAGGATCACATCTAGTCTTATATGGATCTAATGTGAGAAATCTTCCTTCAATATACATGTGGCCCAAGGTGGTCAGTCTAGCCTTACCCAAAACCTGAATTACTGTGCAACATTTGGCACAGAAGCCTAGTGAAGAGCCATCTGTTTGTTCTCTCTCTAGTATAAGATAAGGAAGTCTGTTAACCAGAGGTTACCCTGCCAGACAAAGTGTGCCTGTGCAGCCAAGTATTATGGGCCAGATTTACTAAGTTTTGGGTCATGGTTGCACCACTTTTGTGGTACATCCATGACGCAAAATGGCAGTAGATATTTACAAAGCCACTCAAGGGGTGATTTGTATCGCCTTGTGTGACTTTATTAAAAAAACGCAATGCAGCGGCTTGTACTGCATTGCATTACATTTAATTCAGGGAGGCATTCCATGGTTGGACATAGGCATTCCCATGCATCCACCCATGGATTTCATGCAACCCCATATTTATAAAGGTTTGGGATTGTGTGAAATCACTACGCCTCCCACACGACGGCATACTGAGGAGAAAACAATTTTTTTCCCTTGTTATTTCCTATTTCTCTGTGTGCTGCAATCAAAATCAACAGAGTGACTTCTCCATGTATGCTCCACTGGTCACCCCTGTAGACCCATCTGGAAATAAAACGTCAACAGTACTTTTTTTTAAATTGATACATTTTTGCATTTATTGGTAACAGAACCAAACAGAGAATAGCCCTGAGGCCAACAAGCACAGCTATAGTCAACATAAGATTACAAGGCCCAGCTGGAGCCATATTAGCAATCATAACTGTAAACCAAGGATAAGGCGGCGAAGGCGCCGCTATGCGCTGTGCAGACAGAACAGCATCACTTGAACATCATGAAAAGGACAATGAAAGGAAGAGGGGAGAAAGAGAGAGGAGAAGGAAAGAAAAAAGAATAAGGCAAGGAAAAGGAAAAAGGGGGGACAAGGGAACAGCGCAGCCATCATACCCCCTACGTCAGTGAGAGAAATAACTGAATGTCATTAGAGGGGGACGTAGCTATTACATAATCAGTGGGAGGCGTTGAGCAGCCGTATGTTATTTAATGCACAGGACTCCAAAAAGGATCGCAGGGGGGCCCATATATCTCTCATTCGGGAACCTTCAGGCATCAGTTCCCAGTATATCATTAGCTGTTCGTGACAGTATGCAGCATTCTTCAACCATTCACAGCATCAGAGAGGTAGCCGTCTCCTCCAGCACATCGCAACCCTACACTTAGCCAGCAGCAACAGCAGTTCCACTAGCTCCCAAAAGAACAAGCTTGGGGGTGTGCGGTAGCAAGAGTCCAGTCATCTCCTCAGTTGCCCGCAACACCACCATCCAATAGTCTCGCAGTGCCTCACAACTCCACGCAAGATGCAAGAACTCCACCTCAGGAGCAAGACACCTCTCGCATTGTGCGTCTGCTTGAATATCCATGTTCTTTAATCTGCTGGGTGTATAATACAAGTGATGCATAAAATTGAAATGAATAAGGCGCAATCTGGAATTAGGAGACAGCTCTCTCATCTGCCCACAGCAATGCCATCAGGAATGGATTCACCTATGTCCGCCTCCAATGGGTTTGAGCTTTAGACTCAGTGTAGGAAAATGCCACTGTTGGCATGGTTACCCCCTAACTTTTTGTCTTTTGTTGATGCTAGTTATGATTGAAAGTGTACTGGGACCCTGCTAACCAGGCCCCAGCATCAGTGTTCTTTTCCTAAACTGTACCTTTGTCTCCACAATTGGCATAGCCCTGGCACACAGATAAGTCCCTTGTAAACGGTACCCCGGGTATCAAGGGGCCTGTAGTCAGGGAAGGTCTCTAAGGGCTGCAGCATGTATTATGTCACCCTGGGCACCCATCACGCAGCACCTGCACACTGCCTCACAGCTTGTGTGTGCTGATGGGGAGAAAAAGACTAAGTCGACATGGCACTCCCCTCAGAGTGCCATGCCTACAAGCCACTGCCTGTGGCATAGGTAAGTCACCCCTCCAGCAGGCCTTACAGCCCTAAGCCAGGGTGCACTATACCACAGGTGAGGGCATAGCTGCATGAGCACTATGCCCCTACAGTGTCTAAGCCAAGTCTTAGACATTGTAAGTGTAGGGTAGCCATAAAGAGTATATGGTCTGGGAGTCTGTCAAACACGAACTCCACAGTTCCATAATGGCTACACTGAATACTGGGAAGTGTGGTATCAAACTTCTCAGCACAATAAATCCACACTGATGCCAGTGTGGGATTTATTGAGAAATGCACATAGAGGGCATCTTAGAGCTGCCCCCTGCATACCAGCCCAACTACTATTGCTAGGCTGACCAGTTTCTGCCAGCCTGCCACATCCAGATGGGTTTCTCGCCACATGGGGTGAGTGCCTTTGTGCACTCTGTGGCCGAGAACAAAGCCTGTACTGGGTGGAGGTACTTCACACCTCCCCCTGCAGGCACTGTGACACCTGGCGGTGAGCCTCAAAGGCTCACGTCTGGTGTTACAGTGCCACAGGGCACTCCAGCTATTGGAGATGCCCGTCCCCCGGACACAGCCCCCACTTTTGGTAGCAAGTCCGGAGGAGATAATGAGAAAAACAAGGAGGAGTCATCCACCAGTCAGGACAGCCCCTATGGTGTCCTGAGCTGAGGTGACTCCTACCTTAAGAAATCTTCCATTTTGGTTTTGGAGGATCCCCCAAGACGAATAGGGATGGCCCCCCCTCCCCTCAGGGAGGAGACACAAAGAGGGTGTATCCACCCTCCAGGGCAGTAGCCATAGGCTACTGCCCCCAGACCTAAACACACCCCGAAATTCAGAATTTAGGGGCGACCCTGAACCCAGGAAATCAGATTCCTGCAACCTACAACAAGAAGAAGGACTGCTGACCTGAAAGCCCCGCAGAGACGATGGAGACAACACGTGACTTGGCCCCATCCCTACTGGCCTGTCTTCAGACTCAAAGAACCGGCACAGCATTGCATCCAGTGGGACCAGTGACCTCTGGAGACTCAGCGGACTGACCTGCACCTAAAGGACCAAAAACCTCCAGAGGACAGGGGCTCTGTCCAGAAACAGCACCAAACCAGCAACTTTAAAGAGACTCTCACTTCCCCCCAGAAGCATGAGTCTTCACAATCTGCACCCGACGCCCCCGGCTCGAGTTCAGGACAACAACCACCGCAAAGAGGACTGCAAGGCAACTCCAGCGATGTGGACACCCTGAGTCGACCTCCCTGCACTCCCACAGCAACGTCTGCAGAGAGGATCCAGAGGCTCCCCCTAACCGCGACTATCTGGTAACAAAGGAACCTGACTCCTGGACCAAGCACTGCACTCGCAGCCCCCAGGACCGAGAGGAACCACCTACCAGTGAAGGAGTGACCAGCAGGCGGCCCTCATCCTAGCCCACTCAGTGGCTGGCCTGAGAAGCCCCCCTGTGCCCTGCCTGCATCGCTAGAGTGACCCCCGGGTCCCTCATCTGCTTTCAATGCAAAACCCGACACCTACTTTGCACACTGCATCCGGCTGCCCCGGTGCCGCTGAGGGTGTGTTTTGTGTGCTTGTGTGTGTCCCTTCCTGTGCTCTACAAAACTCCCCTGGTCTGCTCCCCGAGGACACAGGTACTTACCTGCTAGCAGACTGGAACCGGAGCACCCCTGTTCTCCATAGGCGCCTATGTGTTTAGGGCCCTCCTTTGTCCTCTGCACCTGACCGGCCCTGTGATGCTGGTCCTGTGGCTTTGGGGAACCCCCAACAGTGGGCTGCCTATGCCCAGGAGACTGACTGTGTAAGTGCTTTACTTACCTGAGAAATTAACGTTTACTTACCTCCCCCAAATAGCATATTGCCATCTTTACCAAACCTGTGTGTACTACTGTTTTAAATCAAAGTTCTATACTTACCTGTGTGAAGTACCTTGCATTGTATGTACTTACCTCAAATTTGAATCTCGTGGTTCTAAAAATTAAGAAAATATATTTTTCTATATAAAAACCTATTTTCCTGGAGTTAAGTCTGTGTGTTCCTCATTTATTGCCTGAGTGTACAACAAATGCTTAACACTATCCTCTGATAAGTCTACTGCTCGACCAAACTACCACAAAATAGAGCATTAGTATTATCTAATTTTGCCACTATCAACCTCTAAGGGGAACCCTTGGACTCTGTGCAAATTATCTCTCACTTTGAGATAGTATATACAGAGCCAACTTACTACAAACCCAAACACTTTTTTCTAATAGAAAGGCATTCACTAGCACACTAAGGGCCAGATGTAGTAAACTCCAATTTTGCGACATGCAAATTGCGAGTCTGACCGACTCGCAATTTGCAACTCGCAAAATTGGATGCAGAAAGGTGTCTCAGGCACCTTCTGCGACTCGCTGTGGGGTCGCAAAGACCCACCTCATCAATATTCATGAGGTGGGTCGCAGTTTGCGACCCCATAGCGAGTCCCTGCACTCACAGGGATGGTGGCCTGCTGTAGTCAGCAGACCTCCATGTCTGTGACTGCTTTGTCAATAAAGCAGTTTTTTTTTCATTTTGCAGCCTGTTTTCCTTAAAGGAAAACGAGCTGCAAAATGAAAACTAAACCAACACCATTTGGTTTCGTTTTTTTCAGAGTAGGCAATAGGACCACTGCCTGCTCTGAAAAAATATGTTTTTCGGCATTCACAAAGGGGACCCCTTCCCTTTTGCGAATGAGTTACCACCAGTGTGTCGCGGTCACAAAGCAACTCTGAATGGCAATGTGGTGGCAAATAGGAAGGGAACACCCCTGCCTATTTATGAGTCGCATTCCCAAATTGCGAGTCGGTACCGACTCGCAATTTGGGGATGAGCAGTGCGTTCAGCCTTTTGCATGCCGCAAACTGCGTTTTTCGCAGTTTGCGACATGCAAAAGGCTTCGTACATCTGGCCCTAAGAAACTATGGGTATATATTATAGATTTATTTCAGAATTGAAATACTAACTTAATGCACACAATGTTAGTAGTAACTGATAAAAACAAACAGAATAGTAGCTGCAATATTTACAAGAAGTGTGAACAGCAGAAAAAAGTGCAACATATTAACTCTGCAACGTTATATTAATCCCACTGTTCGAAATGGGGTCTCTAGTTGGCAGTCAGTTTGCACCCTGTCCAAGTAGGGTCCCTTACTCTAGTCAGGATAAAGGAGATACCCACTCAGATAACCCCTGCTCACCCCCTTCATAGGTTGGCACAAACAGTCAGGCTTATCCCAGAAGCAATGTGGAAAGCATTTGCACATAAAACACAGTAACACAGTAAAAACACTACAAAAGAACGCCACACCAGTTTTTAAAAAATAGCCAATATTAATCTGGGTAAAACAAGACCAAAATGAGAACAATCCAACATACAATAATAAAGGTATGAATTCTGTAAGAATTCACTTAAAAATACAGTTCCTTGAAGTTGATAGCTCCACCGGGGGATATCACAGCATCATGATAAAAAAAAAAAACAACAGTTCAGGCCGGCCATGGCATCAGAGGCCAGCTACGGTGTCGGTAAGACCCGCAAACAGTACCTTTGGAATTGCAGGGCGTTGTATTCTTCGCGATGGGATCCGGAGAGCGGCGTCACTGGCGTCGCGGTGTCGGATCCAGAGTCGGTGCAGGGGTCGTCGGGCATTGCAGATTGAACTCCAGGCTGATGAAGTCAGGACCACTGGCGTGGATGGCGTCAGGGTTGAGGTGCGAAGCGGGGCAGTGCGATATGCGGTGCCCACAGGTCACTGTGCAGCCATCGGGGACATTGTTGCTGTAGTGCTGTCCGCGGTGGGTCCAAGTCGGCGTTGCAGCTTGGGACGGGCTCGGTGCGGCATCCATGGGTCACAGTGCAGACTGGGACATCTACTGACAACACTGGAGTCGATGGTGCTGGCGTTGGTGGGCCAGGGCTGCAGTGCGGGATAGTGCTTCATGTTCCTCACAAGCAGCGTCCACCGGCCACGGTGCAGGCAGCGTCGCCGGTGTCAGCAGGAGCGTCATCATCGGGGAAGCACAGGCTGCGGTGTGAGCAAGGCGATGCAGGAGTGCGGGGCCCACAGGTCGTGGTGAGACCATAGTAATTCTCATGTTCTCAAGTTTCATCACTTGCCACGGGAATTTTGTGTATTAGACTGCGCTTTCAAAAAACTCCATAGGACTTACCATGGTCTCGCACCCTCTCTATTTTTGATGACTCTATCTATCCTACACTTGTGATATACATCATAAGTTACGATCCATTTGAAGTACTCATACATCAAACTTCTTTGTTCTTCAAACTTGGACACAACTATCTTACATTATTAATTTAGCCGGACATGGATATAGCTTGTTAATATCTTAGACTTGAAAAAGTCACTGTATGACGAAACACGTGTTGGCTGTGATTGAATATATGCATGATCAAAGGCTATTACTGTACATTATATATGATTGATCCGACTATACGGAGCTATTGTTGACTGGAATAAACACCATACTGGAACTCAAAGAAGATTACTGTATTATTCAAAGACATACTTTGATCCTTATACTTCGATGTTTTGTTTGAAGATATTTGTGCTTTGAGTGCTGTGGTCTCAGCTGCTTATGTGTGCATCGTGTATTTTTATAAAGCATCATTTTTTCCTTTGGGTAGTAGGGCAATTGACCATTGGGCACCACTTTTATTAGACTTATTCGTATTAGAAATTGTACACATTTAGGAGGTGCAGTTTTCTACCATTACTACTTTCTACCTATTTGTACTCACAGAACCAGTTATAGTCGCTGCAATTATTTGTAGCCTATTGCAGGATGTGCTCTCACTATTCGCATCCCCTATAACAATTAAGAAAAAATAAAAGACAGGACCGCAATCCTGTTCAATATGGGCAGTTGCCAGCTACAATAAAAAACACCCATCATGGTCACAATGCCATAAACTAACCTCCAGTGGTGTGGAAGTCCACTAAGAAATCCCCAGCCCAAAAAAGGTCATCATCATTCTTTCACTTTCATATGTGTTGCCTAGAAAGTCTTCAATACAACACCTAGCACCTTTTACAGCACAAACAATACCAACGCATTGCTGTATCATATCGATCATGCCCTGTATGTACTGAAGAGTTGTTCAAGTACAAATTATCTGGTGAAATTACTCACAATGTGTGTTTGATAATTACATCTCTTGTCAACTCAGAACTCATATTTACATTATCATTTTGGAACATTGCATATAGTGACTTACTGAAAAGTTGGCATTCTCCCAATAATGGGCACAAAGTACTCCTCATGGAGCAAAAGCAAAACGTAACACTGTGTTCATAATCATATAACTGACAATCTTCTTATGTCATTTGGATCTTTAAATCCTTCATGTGTACAGTTAAATCAATCTATCCATTTGCATTCATCGATGTAAAGTATCTTCACCATATCTCCACCCCTCACCGGCATGTTGATCACCTTCACGACTTGCCTTTAGATGTCATCTGCAGTGTGCCCTTGTTCTTTAAAGTGTTTAAGCAGCAGAGCACCTTCAACTTCTCACCTTATTTGGCTCCTGTATTATGTGATGCATTGTTGGACCATCGGTGACGTATGGCGGACATCAACATGCATGGACATTGAACTACATAGATCACATTATGAGTTTTACAATTAGAGAAAGATTTGAGACTGTACACCCTTTTCTTAGTCCTCCATTCTTTTGTGTCACCTGTAAACTCACATAATGCAGTCTCCACACCTATAGTGCCCCACCACTGCCAGGAGCCCCAACATGACATCTATGTCATTCCTCTTGGTGGGTTCCCTGAAGGCTCTAACTACATAATCTCTGATGTTTTTGTTCCTCTTGAATACAGTGAGGGTTGTATGCAAATGTCCCACATCATAGACAAGTGTTGTTGAATGATTTTCTTGACCTCATTACTGATGGGGGAGAGAGTGGTTACCATCACTATTCTTTTTTCACCTTCATTTCTCATTGGCCAAACCATGCTCTTTTGATGGCTCTGGTGATTATTCTCTTCGGATAACCTTTATCTTGTATTTTCAGTTTCATCTGTTCTGCCTCTTGGAAGTAATCTGCTTTGTGTGTGCAACTCCTACGAAAATGCAGGAACTGCCCATAATGTAGGTTGTCCATGAGGGCCCTCGGGTGATGACTATTATATTGTAAGAGTAAATTGGTATCAATGGGCTTCTTGTAGAGGGTAGTATACAGTTTACCATCTTTATGTCTCACCAATAGATCTAAGAAGTTTATTTCTGGTATGTTATGGTGCACAGTGAATTTTAAATCTTGACTCTGGTTATTGTGTCACGTGCAAAATTTCCTCAGTAGTGTTTCTTCCCCTTGCCAAATGAAGAAAACATCGTCAATGTATCATCGCCAGGTCATGATAGGAATTACGTATGGGTTGGAGTTGTCATAATTAGTTCTTTCTTCAAATTCACTGACAAACAAATTTGCTGTATCTGGAGCAAAACAAGCCTCCATAGCAACTCCTTTTCTTTGTAGATAACAAACGTTCTTGAAGAGGAGAAAGTTATTCCTAAGAGCCACCAAGCTCAGATCTTGCTTTGCCCATACTTGTATGTCTAAGACACCTGTCAACAACCCCTATTGCTTCATCTTGGGGTATGTTTGTATGTAATGACTCCACATCCATGGTCACAAGCCAGCTGTTGGAATATCAATTGGTAGAACGTCAACCATATTGATGATCTGAATTCTGTCCCTTATGTAAGACTTAGGGGGGTCATTAAAAGTTTGGCGGGTGGAAAATCCTGTCCGCCAAACTCCAGCGGTCATGTTGCCGCCAGTGCAGCCGCCTTCCAGCAAGCCCCATTTGGAGTTCCCCGCTGGGTAAGCGGGCGGAAACTGTGTTTCCACTCGCTGGCCCAATGGGGAACATCCCACAACATTGACGCAGGCTCATAATTGAACCAGCAGCAATGTTGAGGTGCGTAGGGTGCAACAGCACCCGTCATGCTTTTTGATGTCTGCACTGTCTGCAGTGCAACCACCATCTAAAATCTGGCGGAGAGGGAGGTCATAATCCCCCTCCATGCAGCGCTGCCCTGGTGGATTACGACTGCCAACAACGCCGGTCCCTGCAGTGGAGGAAAACTGGTGGTGCTGGGGGTCCGACCGTGGCCCAACCACCTCGGTCATAATGTGGTGGTCTGACTGTAGCCAAAGCAGTCCGACCACCGCAATGGTGGCGTTCAGACCGCCACTGTGGCCCTGGCAGTCTGAAGACCGCCAGGGTAGTAATTAGGGCCTTAGTCTTGGGGAATTCTAACTTGATGGATTGGTCCACAGTTCTGCTCAGAGGTTCCAAAACTGATCCACACCTGGATACAATAGGATGACTAGGAGGGTTGTCACATTTTTGTGAATCTTGGGCAAAGTATAAATCACTGGTGTGCGAGGGTGTGGTTTGTTCAGGAAAGCATATTCTTTGTCAGTAAGTGTGCAACCTCCCAAAGCAGTCTTGGTGATGTACTTAATCTCCTTCTGAATTCTCTTGAGGGGATCTGAGCTGACTTTCTCATAATGACATTGGTCCTGTAACTGTCTCCAAATCCCTTCCTCATAAGTCTGTGTATCCTGAAAGCTTCATCAGCTGGCTTGATAGTGATATGAGTTTTCCATGCTAAACTGATTAAGGCATCCGTTTCTTCCTTACTGATGTTATACAGAATAAACCTTCTCCGATTCTCTAAATTTTTGACTTGTTTTAAAACCAGGTTCTCAAATGAAATAATTTCTGTGTATATTATATTGTAAGGGGGATTAAATTGTGAGGGCAGTCGTAGACCACTGTCCTCATTGTGCTATATTTCAGTTCTGTCTTGAAAAAGTGTTTCAGCCTAATTGTCCTGAAAACCCAATAAAGTCCACACCATGATCTTAAAAATGTTGGGTCGATCTATGAGAACAAATTCCATACCCTTATTCAATAGATCAAGCTCAATGGTGCAGGGTATGTACCGTGAAATGTTGACAATAGGGGATCTAGAAGTTTTTGGTTGGTTCATCATTTGTAAACTCGGTTCCTCGTATGTCTCGCTCCTGGTTTATAGTTGGTTTCCAGCCACCCTTTGCCCCTATCCCTGCTTCTCCCCCTCGGTCTCCTTTCTTGGTTGTCCCCGTCCTAAAAAACTTCCAGGTGAAGTGGTTTCTGTCTGAGGATAATACTGTGCAATGTCCCCTGTGAGTGGTCCTGGGAGGCTTTTTTGTCTGACCTCACAGATAAGTCAAAAAAGCTGACCTGTTTGTAGCATAGGTTTTGACCCGAGGAGCTGTAAAAATTAGGTCTCAAATAAAGATATACTTGTTCAATTTTGAATCTCGACTTGTTCCTCTGAATCTTGTTTTTGTTTTACCTAACTGAATTGAGTAAAACTCCTTGATAGTTTTCTGTTAATGATCCAGAACCACCTTAGCGTTTTCGATGGCAATATTGTTGCTAATTTTGTTTCCTAGTTCATTGACCAGATGTCTTAGTATGTTGAGTTCCTCTAATGCCATGTGGATACCTAACACCATCCAATGTCGGGAATAGTTGTTCCCAATAAAGCTAAAAAAAATGTAAACCTCTCGTTGTATGTGAGTATTACCAGAATGTTTCCCACTTGTTGTCCTACTGGGATTACATCTGCTTCCAGCTATTCAGCAACTAACTTGTTGTGTAATTCTGTTCTAACTTCCTTCTTTTTTAAGCTCTCCAATTCATGTATGTCAGCCCTATTAGTGTGGCCGCTTGAGGTTGAGGTATTCCTTAACAATGTGAATCCTTGCAGGATCCTTGTAGAATCGTCGCAATATATTCATCCGAATAAGATACAATTTCCTTACCCATACTACCCTCTACTCTTAGTCGGTTGACTAATGCTTTTGCAGACCAGCATCTGTTCTATATCTCCTAAATCTAACTTGGGCTACCCGATACACATACGGGACAGGGGTAATTACGTAACTTTAGCATTACAGTCGTCACGTAGGACTCACAGAGCCAGAGCTAGCCCCTCCTATGGGTTTGCGAACCTCTGTTTCTGACTCCCAATTACTCAAACTCAATTAAATTGATGTGTGCCTATATCTCATTCATAATAGATCTCAGATATAGATATTGGACGCAAATTAGTATTGTGCTTGAGGAAATACTGGGGTACATTGCCACCCCTAATTATTTGAAGTATTGAATACTATTCTGTACATTATCTTTGCCTTTTTTGTTACTGTGTCTGAGTATGGAATGAAGGTTGGGTTTTGGGAGGGAAAATGGAGAGGAGGGAGGGGAAGTATTTTTTATGTTTTTAGAAAATCAAGAACATTTTGTTGGAAACAAATGTGGTATTTTGACAGCAAAGCAAACCCAAAGATGTAACATCACAACTCTTATTTTAGGTTAATTTAATAGATTTAATTTGAGGCTGTAAAATGTTACCAAGGATAGACAGTAACGTGATGATGGGGTCCTAACAAAGAGACTTGTATGGGGGTGCCACTACAGTAAAAACCTAAGAGCTGGGGGGCACGGGGCACACTCGAAAGCCTCATGATGTACTTCTCAGCCACAATAATCCTTTAAAACAGACCAACGCAAAACCACCCATGCCAAACAATAGAAGCAACTGCTCACTGAACAAACAGTTCTGCAAGACTATGAGTGACAAAAGGGAACTTTCAATGAGATTACCAGTACACACATGTAGTACCGCACGCATTCCAACCATTCTGCAAAATAGGGGAGGGTGGGTCTACAAAACAACTGGCAGCCTGCTGGCATGCTGCAGGCGTCGCTAGCTAGCTAATAAAAATAACAAGCACGCACCACTCCCACTGTTTGACATTTCAAGACCATGACACCCCTGAGACTCCTCTAAACAGTGCTAAGTAGACAGCTGCCAGTACACATCAAGTGCTCTAGAGTACATGGTAGAAGAGGATGGAACCTATTCTTCCTTTTAAACCAAGACGGCGAGTTATGAAGGGAATCTAAGTTTTCCTAAAAAAAATCTATTTTATCTATAATGAACTTCATGATAATAGGTAAATCAGACAGACTAATTGCCGAGAGAATAAAGGGAAACTCAGCAAACTTTTTTAGTAGTTATTAGTTACAATAAAAGGTACAAATGCTCCTTCCAGCTAGACAAGTTATGTTTCAGTAAAAAAAAAATATTGGCTATTGGAAACGTCCATCTTTAAGAAGTGGGGGCTAAACACGTCTGTACAGCCCTTGACTCTGTGGGCTGTAAACAAACAGCCCCACAATTCGTGCTTACTATGCCACTGGATAGCCGACCCTTTGCACCGGCTTTTGCCATTCCACATATAAGGCGCCTGGCTGGTGCTCGGGAATGGCGCAAGCAGGTGCGAAACTTTTTGGTGTAAAACTGCGTTAGTGTAGTTTTGCACCAAAAAGTATAAATATGCTCCTACATGTCTTGGACTAGCAAATTTTAAAACTTTAAACAGACCTAGTATTTCCTCTGTTTCTCTGTAGAATGCTACCTGCAATTCTTCATTTTATGGTTCAGGTGGGTGGCTGGTGCGACATCTAGTCACTAATGACTGCAATGCCCATTTTTAAACTCCCCCAAGGGTTTTAAAATGAGCAGACAGGACCCAAGATATGTCCACTCACAATATTCAGGTGTTGTAACTAACTATTGCATTGGTAAGGTATGCCAGCAATGGCTTGAACATTCCACTTTACCCGGTGTTGAACAACATTTATCCCTCTTTCTAGTAACATAGACTTACTTTCTGTGGGGTGCCAAGTTTAAAAACGTTTTAAATGTGCAACATACAATGAGATTTGGAAATTTTCACAAGAAACTGCAGAAAGGTTGCATCAAATTGACACGAAAAATTTGGAAAAAACTTTGAGCATTGTTGATAATGTCATAGGACTCTTGTTATTGGAACAAAGTTGTTGGATTTGGGTGGCAGCACCATCGCTTGTGGGTGACTGAGTCAATCCCACATCATCTTGGTAGCTGTCAACCCAACCTTTTCGGCTAGCTAGCAGCACCTTACCCAAACATAGAAAACAAAGGTGATTTGTGGCAGTCGGATGCATGACACTCAGCGACCTCTCAGGGAAGTCGTGGTCGAGAAACCTCACCCTTTACTCTTGTTAGCAAAGGTCCCATAGACAAACGTAGGCTAAAGAAAAGATACAGGATGAGTTTCAATATATTTTTTTAAAGACGGCAATCTACAATAAAATATATGAGCTGTAGTTATTAGGGCAATGAGACATAGCAAGATTAGGATTGTTACGACCAATTAGAAGAAAATAAACAACCCAAGCATATTGGAATAACAAGTACATAGGAATCCCACCTAACCCCTAACAAGTAGTGAGAGCACATCGGTGATAGCCCAATACGTCCGTACTTAGTCCATGACAGGAGCATCCACCCCCATTACCTGAGAACAGGGGTCAGCCCATCTCCTCAACTGGTTGTAGAGACAGGGCTGAGGTCATCAGTAAAAGGCCACACAGTGTGGATGGATAGCCTGGCCAGAATGTCCTCCCTCCTTTTCCTTGGCCTGTACAATGTTTTAAAAAGAAACATATTTCTGTTCCATGAAATAGGCCTGATGTGGGCATGTGCCTAAATGTCGGACTGTTTACGGACTCCTGTGCTGGCAATACTGACTGGATTATCATGTACTGTTCTTGTCAGCCTTGGGCCGAGATACATGGTGAAGTGTTGTGCATAGAAATAGTAACAACACTTTTGCAGAATCACAGCTGATTTGGAAAAGTAAAACATCCCTACTGAAAAGCAGGCCAACTAAAATGAATACATTAAATTAGAGCACATATGTAGGTAAAAGGGCACAGGCCACAGGCCTAAGCTGATCTAAAATTTGTATGCCGAAGCAAGGTACAAAAAGAACCCACAATACCCTCCCCATTGTCGGGACAAGAGTGCAAATTCTAAAACTGTAATGCTCTAAAACTAAAACACCAAAAGCATATTAAAAATACGTAAAAGAGATAAAAATGTCAAAGTTGACAAGCAAGGCAGGCCAACAGGCAGACCAATTTAAAGGGCAATTTAGTATTTCAAACAAAAATGCCAATGCTTGAATCTCAACAATAATTATGGTCCTGCAGGAAATCTCCGATGTCTTCAACAGTGATGGAAGCCAAGAAGGATTCCACTTTGGCAGAAGACAAGTTGACCAGCTCAGTCAAGGATCCACAGTGCATATATGTGCAGATGCCTCAACCATAGGACTGGCTGAGGGAGCCACATTCCTCGCAGTGCCAGATGTAGAAGGAGCCAGGAAATCCACAAGTGGTGGCTCAGAAGATGCCTTCTGTACCAACCATAGTCTCAACGAGCATTACCATGAATGAACTCTCATCAAGAACATTAACAGATCCACGGTACAGGCTGCACAGCAAAACACACCTTTGGTGCACGTTCAAAGAAGCACCACAAGCAATGGAAAATCGGCTGCACACAGGTCAGTATTGGTCGTAATGTCAATGACCAATTCAGCTCGAGCTCCTCCAGCAGTGAAGCTCCAAAGTACTGCATCATTTGATCTGGTGGGCTGATTGGAGCTTCATTGCTCCGCTTTTCTCAGATGGGACAGCCATTGTGTATCAATTATGGCAACAGCAGGATGCCGCCAATCAACACCAACGTTTTTGGGAATCCACCAGACTCTTGAGAAGAGCAAATGCATAGCGGGAGGTATCACTCGGAATACAGTCTGGAAAGTGCTAAGAAATCCAAATTCGACAGCTTAAAAAGTGCACAATTCCTACAGTATTAGATGCATTGAAAATCCTGTTCACCAGCTCTCCAAAATGTCTGGGGAAGTTGGTATTTAATAAGGACTGTATCTCTACTGATGACCTTACTATTTGGAGGCAATAGATCTCTCTGGCTGATATCAGAGCATCATGTTTTTGAAACAATAGTGCCTTTATTCTGCTCAGCTTGTCAAAATTTACATTTGAAGTAACAATGTGCAGCCTCATTTCTGCTACTTGTATCTGTCATTTGGGGGGAAATAACACATGACCGCAGCAAGTTACAATTTGGGAAACTGAAATCACATAGGCGACTCCAGTCTTCATCCAGTAACAGCCTTCACTGCTCAGAATCACATAACTTCCACTTGAAAGTATCTGAAATACTCAGTGATTCAAAGACGCGAGAGTACTCTTCAGATAGAAGTACAGCAGTCTCACATTTGCTTCCGCTGAGAAAGAAATCTGTTTAGCTGTTTAGACTTTTGTAATCGAGAGGTAACTCACACACCTCATGGATGTAACTGTCTCATAACCACTCAGATCTGCCAACTGCAAAGTGTTTTAAACACCTGGTGAACTGGTATGATGAATTTGGTAGATTAATCACCCCATGTATCAGCCATACTTCTGATGGACTTTCCGCTACAGTAAAAGGCAACCTTTCCAATTTCTCAGTGTTAAGTATGATGTAACTCGCTTCCTTTTTAGTCATTATCTGCTATTGCCTTATCACATTAAACGTGGCAGTTAACGTGCTGCTGAGGCACTCTGCTACTTCTAAGAACCTGCAATGTCCAGGCCAGCTGCATAATGGACCTAAGCTGACTCTGACTTTCATGTGAAAATTAAATTTCATTTTGAATGATGTCTATTGCAGACGACACAATGTTATTTAGCATGTAAATGCGACTGGACAATATGTTCATACCTTTATCTACAATGACTAGAGCCTTTTCCATGTTTTCTTTATCAATCTGCCTTAAACGTGCAACAGCTTTCATTTGCGAAAGCTTCCAAATTTCTTTATATATGGAGTATAAAAAAATGTTTTGAGTGTAGCTTTCTAGTACCCAACAAGACATTTTTTTAAGTCAACATCTTCTAAAAGGAGATCAAGGTGTTCTTGGATAGCTGCTAATGTGGAAGAACGTAACCACTGTTGGAAAGGCTTACCCACACTATGTGTTAGAATCTTTTTTTTAAAAGATTTTTATTTGCAGATATTTCACATTGTTACAGTACTACAATCTGTTTCTGTAATTCTGCATATAATGCGGCTGTCAACAACAAAACAAAAGGATTTTCAATAACAGTGGATAGTCAACTGTCCCACCCTCCTCCTGCTGCCCTTCCCCTCCCTTCCTGAGTCAGTGCTCATTCTTTGAAGGAGTGTGTCAGGAATAAAGCTGTGCGCGGTCCAGGTCCCGCCCGAAATTCCGCTGCGCGTATTTGCGGCGCTTCATGCGCACCACTTGTCATCCCCTCTTGTTCTAAAAGTGGTCATCAGCGTCACCTGCTCTGTGGTAAAGCTCATGTAGCTGCAGGGTTAGGACATTGGTGGACAAGATGCACTTATCAGTGCTATTCTATGAATGGACTACAATTCCCAGGTTTCTAGAGGCAGCTGCCATCTTGGAGTGGGGCAGGCCTATAAAGCCGAGCCACACCCAAGCACATTGCTCACTATTTTGAAGACTTCGATGCAGTCAGACCTCATGGGGGTTCCTCTGAAGCAGATTGACAGCAAATCGGAGTATCCTTGTTTCCATGGTGAATTCAGATACGAGTAGGTCGTACTCGTAGCGGTAAGGTCTTGATGAGCCCAATCTTGAAGGGAGTTTTTACTTCCAAAAGTAAAGCGCCCCTTAGCACAACGAGCAAAGCGTTTTCAGTTCTCAGAGTAAAGCGGCCTTGGCGCGACGATCAAAGCGTTTCGGATCACAGGAGTTGAGCGCCCCTTAGCATAACGAGCAAAGCACTTCAGGCCACACGTGTAAAGTGCCCTTGGCACGATAATCAAAAGTGTTTCATGCCACATGAGTAAAGCGCCCTTGGCATGACAATCAAAGCATTTCATGCCACATGAGTAAAGCGCCCTGGGAAAGAAAATCAAAGCGCTTCAGGCCACATGAGTAAAGCGGTCTTGGCACGACAATCAAAGTGTTTCAGGCCACATGAGTAAAGCGATCTTGGCATGAGGATCAAAACGCTTTAGTCCACATGAGCAAAGCGCCCCCTTAACACAATTAGCAAAGCGCTTCAAGGCACAAGAGTAAAGCGCCCTTGGCACGACAATCAAAGCGTTTCAGGCCACATGCGTAAAGCGGTCTTGGCACGAGGATCAAAACGCTTTAGTTCACATGAGTAAAGTGCCACCTTAGCACAACGAGCAAAGTGCTTCAAGCCACAAGATCAAAGCGCCCTTGGCACGTCACTCAAAGCGTTTCAGGCCACATGAGTAAAGCAGTCTTGGCACGAGGATCAAAACGCTTCAGGCCACATGAGTAAAGCGCCCCTTAGCATAACGAGCATAGCGCTTCAGACAAAGCAAGTAAAAGCGCTCTCTTGCATAATAAACAAAGCGCTTCATGTATGATGATCAAAGCGCTTCATGAACAACAAGCAAGGTGCTTCTGCCCAACAAACAAAGCGCTTCAAGTTCAATGAGTAAAACTTTCAGGCCTAGGCAGTAAATGTGAAAACATTTCGGATATAAGCAAATTATAGTTTCATTGTTTTTTGGGAAGCATAATATGTGAGATACATGTTCAAGTCTTTGAGAATTTCTAGGCTGAGATCAAGCGTTTATGTTATGAATGCATAGTTGTTACATGATTGATATTCAGAGTATGACCATAGTCCAAAGCTCTTGCCATCTCTAGGTTCAGAGGTTGCAGGTTGTTCTTGTTCCAGGAGTCAAAGAAGGAGCTACGCCCAATTCACAAAGGGTCTCAATCTGATATCACGGAGACGCCTTTATTCAAGAGTCTATTGGTGAGTTATACTGTTATGAATGAGTATATGCATATTTGTTCTAACCGTTTCTTTTCAGATCTCTCTCCCTGCAGTTCCCTACCCTAATTCCCTTCCCCCCGCTTGGCTTCATCATAACTCTGTGCTATAATAGCTTTCTGAGTTGGTGACGCCAGAAGGTGGGCCTTTTGTTCAGCAGTGTGCAGATCCCGAGGAAAGGGCACTGTGACAGAGTGTTGTGACCGTGATTTCTTGTTCTCTGTTTTCAGTCACCTGTGGCATAGTGTATTGGGTATGCATGTGTTATGGCAGTCTGTTGGTGGAGGCAGGAAGAACACAACCAGAAACCCCAGAGAGGGGGGTATTTGGTGATCGAACAACCTCACAAATTGGGTAATGCGTGTGTGAGGATCTATCCTGGTATGAATCTGGGGATCGACTGTCTAACTCTTTCAGACTGTCCACCAGGGTTTCCCATGCTTGTGCTATTTCTAAAGGTCTTAATCTTGTTTTGGCTTCCCTGAGTAGGGAGGCTCCTTCGTAGGTTGCCCATTTTTCCAAATCCCTATGCCACTTATCTACACTGAGGCCTCCTGGGTTTTTCCAGTTCATGGTGATTTCTTGCTTGACTAGTACATAGGCCAGATCCTGGAATCTGCTGGTCACTTTTGTGGAAACTGCCCCAGCAAACAGTGGCCCAGTGTGCAAGGCACCTCCTTATCTATGATTTCTATGATTTCTATTATCGGATCTGTTACCTCCTCCCAATATGTTCTCAGATAAGGGCAGTCCCACAACATGTGTCTGAGTTCAGCCCCCACCGCCCTACACCATGGGCAAGCTGCTCTTGCTGTATGGAAATGTTTGTTAATCTTACCCAGGGTCAGGTATGCCCTATATAGTATAGAGAAGCTTATTAATTTAACTTTAGTGTTTCTCGAAATTTTCAGGGTTCTTTCCTAGATATATTCCCAAACTCTTGCAGGTATCTGCCCAAGTCCTCTTCCCATTTAAGTTTTAAGGAGTTCAAGGGGTGGGTCATGCCTGCACGTATTCTGCTCTAGAAGTTCGTTAACTGCCTTAAACATGCTCAACAAGATTGGTTGGTATTTACTGGTGGTCTGTGATCTGAGTTCATCAAGGCCTGCTCCACAATGTCATCTGATAGCTCCAGTGATTGCTCCATACAATAGAAAATGCCCTCTCTGCAAGTCAAATTCAATTCTGAAGTCATCAAACGGGAGCAGCGTTCGCTCTCTGACTAGGCTACCTATTGTCATCGCCCCTGCTTCAATCCAGGTATCTAGACCCTCCCAGTTGCCCCTATGTGGTAAAACCCTCAAGAATGACAGGGGAAAGTCTGGATAGTAGGGATTTTTTGTCTTGGTTTTACTCAGGTATCTTGCCCAGCACTGGGTTACCACCCCTAATTCGGATGTTTCCTCTCCTTGTGGTTGTCATGTTCTCAGCAAAACGCCTGTCAGTCTTTATAAGGAGGGGATAAATGGCCTCCCTGACTCCTGTGGGGTTTGTCTACACACCAGCCATTGAGTGAGCCACTGGAGCTGTGTTGCAAGATAATCAGATTCAAATTCAGGTACTGCCATCTATCGATTTTCTCTGTAATTTAGTCAGAACCACCCTTCTTTGGCCTCTTACCCAGAGAAAGGCCGTTAATAATGTACCTAATTCCTTGAATACGGACCTGGGTGTCCACACGGGGGGGTGGACTGTAAAATAATAAAACAGGCATGGAAAGATGATCATTTTATGGAGAGCTACCCTACCGGCCAAGGACAGAGGTAACATCTGCCAGAAGTAACTATACGAATGAAGTGAAATGCTTTTCCCAGGTTCCCTTCTAGTATATCTAGCCTGTCATGGTATATTTTAGTATTCAGATATGAGAGGCAGCGTGGTTCCCAGGTCAATGAGCCCAAGTCAGTCAGTGGCTCACGGTCTGGTGCAGTGGGGAAGAGGTGGGATTTTTGCCAGCTCACTCTGAGGTCCAAAAAAGCTCCAAACTTAGACAGCATTTGTCTGGCACCTATCAGGTCATTCTGCATGTTTCCCAGAAAGATGTCTGATCATCTGCATATAGACCTATGTGATGGTATTTCCCATCTATGTGTATTCCTCTATATGCTTGACTCCACATGCCATGTTAGCTAATGGTTCCATGGCCAAAGCAAATAATAGAGGGGATAGGGGCCAACCCTGTCTGGTGACTCTGCACTGCATAACTTGCCAGGATCATGCGACCAGTACAGACTCTGGCAATCGGGGTAGTATAAAGCAATTGCACCCATGCTATATAGTCTGCACTAAATCCCATCTTGTACATTACATTATAAATGAAGCTCCAATCCAGGATATCAAAAGCCTTCTCACTCAGTGTCTACTGCTAGTACACCTGGCACATTTTTATCATATGAGGGATCAATCATAACAGCCAGTAAATGGAAAACATTTATAGCTGTGGTAGGGCCTGGGATGAACCCCGCTTAATCAGGGTGGACCAGTTTCATCATGAATGGGAGGAGCTGCATTGCCAGTATTTTACTGAGAATCTTGTAATCTAAATTCAGTGTGGACAAGGGTCTATATGCTCCACATTCAGTTGGTGATGTACCACGTTTTAATAATTGCATAACTAGTGCTGCCCTGGTCATAGTGGGTAGCAATCCCTCTTTTCTTGCATCTTTATATAGGGCGATCAGCTGTCCATTCTTGTTGTCTTACCCCTGGGAAGGTCTTTAATGGCACATCTAGTTTCCTGTAGTGTGATGTCTCCTCCCAGTGTCTCTGCTTCTTCCCGTGTGAGTGCAGTAAGTGGCAAGAATGTCTGGATGGCATCCGCGTCATAGGGGGTGGTGCTTTTATATAATCGCTCATTGTATTGCTTAAAGTGGGCATTATTCTCTTCCTCTTTGTATAGCATATTCCCCGCCTCTGTCTGCACCTTCACTATAATGGAGCTCCTTCTATTTGGCAACGCCAACCATGCGAGTAGTGTCCCTGTTTTATCTCTCTCCGCATAGGCACAGGACATAAAAGTCTTGTAATTGAAGCAACTGAGCCATTCTACATGATTTGTTATAGTCTCTTTCAGTTCTAACAGTATTTGTTGGAGTTCTGGGTGCCCCAGACGGTTCTTCTCTTCTCTTCCTCCCTCAACTTATCTTTAGCAGCGTTCGTCGTACCCCAACTGACTCTGCTCTACATCTCCCCCGCAATACTACCTTGAAGGTGTCCCATTCTATTAATGGGTTACTAGCTGTGTCAGTGTTTTCAGTGAAAAAATTGTTGATGTGTTGTCTCACAGCGACTTGGTAGTATGAATCCTCAAGGGATTCGGGTTTCAGTTTCCACGTGGGGATACAGGCGTTAATGCAGCCCCATTTCATATGTAATAGTATGGGATTATGATCCAAAATGGGGCAGGCTAGATATTCTACCTCATGTGTGAGAGCAATCATGTCTGGGGTGCAGAGGAAGGTATCTAGGCATACATGTAAATATAAGTAGTCGCTCACATGTGGGTACAGCCCGACGCCAGGCATCTATCAACCCACACCGTGTTTGCCGGGTTGTGAATTGTTGTGCCATCCTAGTTATTGGAGAATCGTGCGGTGGAGGGTGGGAACAGCCCATGTGGGGGTAAGCAACGCAATTGAAGTCACCCCCCGTCATTATAGGCTGCATAAGACGTGGTGCCAAGGGCTCCATGAGTCTTGGGAAAAAATCACTCTGCTCTGTATTAGGTATGTGAACATTGATTAGAATCAAATAAAATCATGTCCCTCCAGTCTTCCCTTCACAGCAAAGTATCTGCCCTCTGGGTCTATGAGACTTTCTGTGTGCTGGAAGAGGACCCCGCCCTTATCCAAATCAGAGTTCCTCTGGCATATGCCGAGTAAGTGGTGAAATATGCCTGTCCTCTCCATCATCTCTGTACAGCCCTCCACTCAGCTGCCATTAGATGGGTTTCCTGGAGCATCACTATGTGAAAACCTCTGCTTTGTAAGTAAGAAATCACCTTATATCTCTATTCCTTGTGTGCATTTCCCAAATGTTCCATGAGAAAAAATTGTATGTTTCAAGTATAGCCATGTCCTCTTTTCAGTTTTTCCCCCTCCCCCATTCCCGCTTACCTCATTGACCTCCTTCATGTGACCAGCAAACCACATAATTTTCAAGTATCTCAATGCAGCAGTGTGTGACTCAGGCTCCCTATTCTAAAAAAACCAACAATAAACTACCCAACTCCCATTCCCTAGGACAAGGAAATAAAGACCCCTCATTCAAACCAGTACTCATTAACTATTCTTGCTAAAGTGGCAGCTGACCACCCATTTAGTTTGGGAGGTATCAGTGCAGTAACCCTGTTGGCCCTTCCCACCCAGTCTTAATACTTGTTAGGCGTTGCTGCCTCCCCTGGGATCATCGTCTGAGGGTCCTTATGGTGGGCCCCTTCGAAGCCCTGAAGCTGCTCCAGGAGTCATGTCGTTGCTCAGGTGTTGTTGTCCAGTAGGCGCACAATATCCAGGAGGTAGTGATCAGATGATACTATCCGACGTCCCAGGTGTCACCACCGGTATGTCATCCTCCGTGTGCGTAGTATAGGAGTCTTGATCAGACCCTGATCTGTCCTCTTCTTATTTGTTGATTGTGAGGGCTGGGCTCTGGCCGCCACTGCTCAATGGTGCTACTGCTTTGAGTACCTTCCGACACTCCTGCTTGGTTTCTGCCTTTGAAGGGGTAAACTGCTTGCGTTTGGGTTGATGCCTTTGTTTCCGAGACTTATGTTGAGCTCTTCTGTGTGGGTTTGAACCCATTTCATCTGAAGGAAGAGTGTCAATCCAATGCCATATTGCCTCTGGAGTGTGGAAAAATTGGACCCCCTCCACCGTCATCACTCGGAGGCAGGCAGGAAACATCATGCCATATGGAATCCCCATTTGCCTCAGTTTTTCCTTAGTCTCTCTGAAAGTGGACCTCTGTTTTTGCACATTGCTTGAGAAGTCAGGGAAGAGCCGAACTGTGCTATTGTCCACTGTACAGTCTCTTTTCTTCCTCGTCTGTCTTGGGATGTAGTCTCTGTCATTATAATGTAAGAGTCTTGCTATGACCAGTCTCAGGGCGGGGGGCTCCCAGTGGAGGACGGCGTGATGGGACTTAATATGCCCTCTCAAGGGCGAAGAATGGAAAGAGGCCATCTTCTTTCAGTTCCTGACGGAGCCACCGTTCAAGATAGTCCACTATATTCTTTCCTTCTATTAATTCTGGTAGGCCAATTATTTGAATATTATTCCGCTTGGACCTAATTACGGCATCTTCCACTCTCAGCTCCAGGCCATGTATTTTCCATTCCAGTGTGCATACATTTTCGGTTGTGTCAGATAAGGTTGACATGACTTCTTTGATGTTTTCTTCTGTCGTGGAGACCCTTTCCATTAGCTGGTGGTGGTCGTTTCTCAGTATGGTCATGTCCATCGCCAGCATGTCAATTCTGCTCTCCAGTGCTTCCTGAGAAGCAGTAATGGCCTCAAGAATGTCTTGGAGGGTAGGATCTCAGGTATGCTCCTTAGTTTGTGGTCATGGGTCTTCCTGATGCAGCGCCGGGGGATCTTTTGCATCTCAGGGTCTCTCTGTGGCTGATTTTCCCCATTGTGTTTGCCTATAAGAGACCAGTTGGCCCCTTCAGTCCTCAGGGTCCGTGCTCTTTTATTGGGAGATATATCACTGTGGTTATAGTGTGGCATATGGTAAGATGCCGGAATTGGGCGCTGATGCGTAGGGTCCAGGTGAGCTCTTATTCCTCAATGTGGCAGTGGGGACCATGCAGTGTCAGCCTTGAGAGGGGTCGGACAGCCACGCCAGGCATTCCCATACACTGTTTGTCCCCATGTGAGAGCTAAGAAAGGGCTCTCCCCCCTTTGCGTCTCCACACCCCTCTGTGGCCAGTGAGTCCAAGGTCCGTTTTTCCAGGCACATAGGTAGCCGATTCAAGTGGCACTGACCCATAGGTGGTGCCGAAAGGCCTCATGTGGTGGGGGAGGGGTCCTCCAATCACTGTTGTTAGTTTATAGGCACCTTCTACTAGCTGTCAGGCCTCAACTCTCCCTTTGAGAAATGACAACATGGTAGTCCATGCAGGAACGCCGCACATAGTTATCCCACACAGTTGGGTGTTGCAGCGCAAACCCATCGCTGCAGAGACCCTTCTCTGTGTTACCATAAGCTCTGGTGGCAAGCCTGTTCCCAGCGTGGGCACGCACTGCTACTAATGAGCATATCTGGGGTCGTCACTACATCCACATCCTAGCCTCATTCCATCATGGTTCCATACAGGTCTCACACCAGCCTCCCTGCTCCGCATGCACATCATACCCATCTGCTGTTACCTTCTTAGGGGTTGTGCTGCTTCCGATGTTCGGCCACGGGTCGACCACTCCTTTCAGCCAGGCACTAATTCGATTAGTGCCACCCTGTGTCTCTGTCTTGTGATCCCGATCCCTCTGAAGCAAGCACCAGCGCCAAGTCACCCTTCCGCTGGCATTGTTTTTCGGCCACCATCTTGTTCCTAGTGCGGTCACAACTTTTGTTATAAATATTGTTTTTCTGGCCACCACTCAGCCTGCAACGGTCACCCCATCGCCTGCAATCACTATTCCAGGGCGTCAGCAATGGCATGGGAGCCCGGTGGGACGTATTTACTTCAGGGTGTTATTGGAAGGGGGATCTCCACCGGGAGCCTCACAGAAAGTCTGCTTCCTCTAGCAGCGTTAAGCTACACCCCCAAACTATGGCCCTCATTACAACCTCGGTGGTCTTTTGAAAAGACGGGCGAGGCTGCGAGAGGCAGAATACCGCCAGTGCCGGTGGTATTTCTGGCTCCCTATTATGACTTTTCCGCTGGGCCAGTGGACGGTAACAGTTTTACTGTCCGCTGGCCCAACGGAAAAGTCACATCAACATTGCTGCCAGCTCATAATAGAGCCGGCAGCAATACTGATGTGTAGCGGGTGCAATACCACCCGTCGCGCATTTCACTCCCCAAAATTCGGGCAGTGAAATGCGCGACGGGGCTATGCCTGAGGGCCCCTGCACTGCCCATGCCGAGTGCATGGGCAGTAGAGGGGGCCCCAGGGGCACCCCAAGTCCCCCTTACCGCCAGCCTTTCCATGGCGGTGTTTACTGCCGTGGCCAGGCTGGCGGTCGGGGGCTCATAATCCCCAGGGCAGCGGAGCTTGCACCACTGCCCTGTGGATTATGACCGCAAGGCAAAAGCCTGGCAGTATAGTGGAGGGGCCGGCGGTATGGCCGTGGCTATTGCGCCACGATCATAATATCTGGCGGAACACCGCCAGCCTGTTGGCGGTGTTACCGCCAGCTTACCGCCGGCCGCCAGTGTCATAATGAGGCCCTGTATGTTATAATGATTCCTAAGTGTTGCGCTGTGACACAACAAGGGTCTGGTTGGGTTGCTCTAAACCCCATGTGGAATTTGCAAAACATGCCTGACAACCATTTGTGTCCACTGGCCTCAGTAACCACCACCGGGAAGTGAAAGTGAGGAATTAAAGGTACCATTCTGAACCCAACTAGTGAGGTTCTCTTTGGTGACATTTAAAAGTGTCTGCCAATTGTTAAATTTAGCTTGGGTCGGGATACTGGGCACATTCAGTGTATTTTTGCTAACCGCAGGCAAGTTCTTTGCTGAACCTTGTCATTTAAAGATATCTTTTGTAATTGTATAAGGCATGCTCTAAATAAAGCTTCCCTAACCTGTAAACATTGTGTGTAATTAAAAAGTGATCTCGGGTACTGGTTCGATGCAGAAAGTAATATCCATAACGATGCTAACAGAACATTTCCCCATAATTCGCTTTCTTCATATGTACATCTTCACTTTCAAATACAGTATAATATTCAAGCTCAGAAAGCAAGGAATCAACTGTTTTAACAACCACAGGTGTAATCATTTCATTCATAGAAACTTTGAAGACACATGGAATTTAAATTACCTCAGTAGGTACAAATATATCATATGGTACTTTATCTCAAGCAATGTCCTTTCTCAGCAGCTTTCACAGCAGTCAATGTCTCATTATCCAATCTTGTATGAGAACGAGTAGTTTCAGCAACAGAAGCTGTAGCTACTGTGGATTTGGCAGCTTCATCAGTCAAAGTGTTTCCTACAATGTGTACTCCTTTACGTTGATGGCCCACTGTATGAACTAGATGAGCTTTTGGTAGTCTGGCCTTTAGATCTGTTACCCTCCCCCACAAGTTTTTGTGTTTGATGGTGTTCTCTTTGGAGTCTCTGAACTCATTCAGGAGCCAATGATGTAGGTAATGATTTTAGGACTGGACACAGTAGTACGAATCACACACAATCAATGTAGACTGTTCAGGATCTGTATGTTCTAGTGCCAAAATTAGAGCTTTAAGCTCTGCAAGGTGTATTGTGCAGTCCCCTAGGGTCTGTGTGTAGGTATGTTGAGGGTGGAATGTACCATCCCTCACTACCCAACCAACTGCTCTGCAAGTGGTGGAATATTGATGTTTAGTACCTACAGCTGGTTGTGCTGAACCATCATTGTAAATTATTGCTTTGTATTGATCAAAAGGCATGATATTAGAGGGCTCGGGTACTAAAGTTCATATTGAAGAAATTCTTGGGTCTGCAGGTTGGGGTCAAATACAAAATCAACATCAGTGGCAGTCAGAGAGGTGGCTCATTGAATCCAACATGGATGTAATGCTTCCACGTTTGGTGACATCCTCACCGGCTAGTACCGTGGTAACAACAATGACAAGTTTTCCTTGGCAAAGTTGCCTCTCCTTAATGACAGCCATCTATACAGCAGTCGGTATTTTTCTGTTGATGCAAATCATTGATCTGCTTTGGAGTACAAGTGTGATTTGTATGCTATGAGTACCGTGTCACCCTCATTAAATGTGACATAGGTGAGCCCAATGGCACCAGGAATTATTCTGATGACCACATTTGTTTTGTTGTCACATGTGTCTAAGTGTTGAGGTTCCAGCATGTCCTGTTGTAAAGCTCTCAGTATCCATATGTGTTCTGATGTCCAGTGTTTGTTTGAAAAATCTAGGCGAATTAAATCATGGACGAGTTATATCATAAAGAGTTTTTATACATTAAACATAGTCAGGAATATATGTTCTGCCAAAATTAAAGAAATCCAGCAAAGACTGTAATTCCTTGATGGTGTTTGGAGGTTGAAGTTGAGCACATTTTGTTAGAAAGTGCGAGGCTAGGCTCTTGTCCTCATCATATAGTTCGTATCCTAGGAATAGGACACTAAGAAAAGCTATTTTGGTTTTCTTGAAGTTGAATTGTTAGCCTTGGGCAGCAAATTCTAAAACGATGTGACACACCCTGGCCAAATGTGCATTGAGGTCATAATCTGTGAGATAGATGTTATCAACATAGGACACTGACTCAGGATCAATATCATGTAATATTGATGTTACATGGGCAGAAAACACCCCAAGGCTGTTCTTCTACCCTTGAGGTAAACAGCAAATGTACCTTTGAGAGCCAAGCGCACTGAAGGCACTTAAATACCAGCTTTCAGGTACTGGGTTTTGTAACAAAAAGCCACTGGAAATATTCAAGATTGTTTTATATTTTTTATGTACTATATTGTTAATAAGTACAGTGCTGTGTGCATTTTGGATTGTAAATGTGCATGTATGACTGTTTAAATGTCTGTAATCTAAGACTATTCTTCATGAATGGTCTGGTTTCAGTATGGGGAATAACGGGTTATTCAGTGCAGAGAGGTAGGGTTCTATTACTCCGTAGTGCTCACGTTGTGTGAGAATCTCTTTCACAGGTGCTTTAGCTTCATGTTTAATTGGATATTGTGGCTGGATCTGTGGAGCTGATCTAATTGGTACTACATGGTCGGAGGAATCTCTATCCCACTCTACGAGGTTGTGATACAACACAGGAGTCTGTGACAAACCTCAATTGACAGCATAGGGTTCCTTTAGTAAGTCTGGAACCAGGACCAAGAAAGATGGCAAAATGACATCTTCCCCTTGTGGAAGCATATGGATAAATTTAGATGGCAATTTTTTTTGCCAATAAAATGTCACAATTTTGTGTTAATCTTCTTCAAAAGATAACTATAATAGTACGCTCTATGTCTCCCTCAAGCTAGATGTTTAATTTGTAAACCCTGCCAGGTGGGGTGACACGTCTGTCTGCTGTTTGTACTTCAAGGGAGTTGTTAGTCACTGTCACATCGAGAAGAACTGTGAAACTCTGGCAACATATTGTGATCTCTGCTGTGCTGTCTAGCAGAGTCACTGCCGTCATCCTGTTCTTCAACAATGTTCTCAATACGAGTGGCATCCTTGACTGATATTGCTAACACCTTTTTCTTTGTAAAATGGGGCTTTTGCTGTGGAAGTTTCTCTTCCTTCTTTGTGCAAGTTTCTGAAGAATGTTGTGAGTCCTTTTTCAGCTTCACGTAGTTGCTTTGGTGTTCACTCTGTTTATCCGGTGTGTTTTGGAAGGAACAAGATGGGTGACTGTTACTATATTGGTATCTATTGGCTATTTATAAAGTTTCCCTATTTCTAAGATTGTACTGTTTCCTCCAAGGTCTCCCGTGGCAGAGATTTTCCTCTCTGTGTTCTTCTATATTTGTTTTGTTTTGGTTTAGCCTAGCATTTGTTAGAGCTCTCTTGTGCTTGCTTATTACTCTGTGTATGAGATTTCATTGGTCTGGCCCCCAGACTATGCCAACCTAAAATGGTATATGTTTTGGAATAATCTTTGGCAGCTTGTGCTCCTCATCCCTTTGAAGAAACTCTCTGAGCCACTGGTGAATCACCAGTGCTGCTGCTTCCCATTTAAAACTACTTAAATTAACTGAGGATAATGTATCAAAATTGTGCATTAGTTTCATCTCCAAGTCCAGGACCATGGACTCCCCGTGTTCATTTTGAATTTAACACTTCCGATAAATTTGCAAGTGTTAGTGTACCATAGTGTACCATGCGGAGTGATGTTTATTGTGGTAAAGGCTGTGCCCAAGTGGCACAATCCCCTATTGAGTGGACCATTCCAAATGGCTAGCACATTGTGAGACTTCTATGTTTGTCTTGGGGTCCTGTGTGGGAAAACAGTGCTTCCAACTGATTTGTTATTTGCGCAACCCAGAACGGAATCTTCTCCCGCTCCGTGGGTGCTTTTCCCATTATTGAATGAACATTTTGTGGATTTATCCCCATAATGGCCAATTGATTTATAGCTGGAGCAGTCCTCACTGTGTCAGTGTTTAAAGTCTGCATTACGAAATGTATTAAGGCCCTCATTATAACACTAGCGGTAAATCCTGCTTACCGCCACGCTGACGGCTGCCAACATACTGCTGCGATGGCAGATATCCATTTGCCATATTATGACACACACACACACCAATCCGACAGAATACTGCCACATACACAAGTCCGCTAGACCAAAGGTCATTGCTAAAGTGGAGATACCAACACCCATACCATTAAACCAACAAAACAATGCTCACCACATTATGACCCACAAATCACCACAGTGGACATTCAACAGCAGTAAACCAATGGTGGTACATCCACCGCGCTCAGAATGGACACCCACATACAAAACAACACTACATTGGCCAATACCACGAACACACAACTGAACCCCATACACACATCACACACACACACCCACAACACTATAAAACACACCCACAATACCCACAACCCCTTACGAACACCAATTGCTGCCAGGAGACTGAGAAGAAGAGCACAGAGACAACTAGACACACACACCACTCACACCCATACATCTCTCACGCACTCCGCATCACACACCCCACCACATTACTCAACAACACACTCTCACCAACACACACCAAACAACACCAATGACACCACAAAGGCACCTCCATTTCACTGAGGAGGAGTTAAGGGTCATGGTGGAGGAAATTGACAGGGTAGAGCCACAGCTGTTTGGAGCACAGGTGCAGCAGATTTACATTGCAAGGAAGATGGAGCTATTGCAGGGAATCGTGGCCTGGGTGAACGCGGTGGGACAGCAATCAAGAACAAGGGACGACATCAGGAAGAGGTGGAACGAACTATGGGGCAAGGTACATTCCATTGCAGCAAGGCACCAGCTCGCCAAACAGAGGACTGGCAGTGGACCCCCACCTTCTCTCCCACAGCTCATAGCATGGGAAGAGCAAGTCTTGGCAATACTGCATCCTGAGGGACTCGCTTGAGTTGCTGGAGGACTGGACATTGGTAAGTCAACATTTACTACCTATCACCCTCCCCATACCTGTGTGCCATCTCACATCCTCACCCTCACTCCCATCACTCCACTCCAACCCACACACTGCACCTACACATATGGCTCACCCCTATGCCGAGCCCTGAATGCCATACCAATGCATGGAGACCCCTCCCAGCCATGCATGGACACCCATCACCAAAGCATGCACAGCATAGGGAAACTAACATACCCACAATACATCACCATACATAAGCAAAAGCTGGCAGGGCAACACCAACGATAGAGGGGAAGCCAGGGTTGCACAAATGTCATACACATGAAGCATAATACATCATTTACATCCCCACAGCTACCCCAGCCAATGTCAGTGGAGAGGAGATGCCACCACTATCCAGTCCCCCAACAGAAGATGCCCCCAGTGATGACAGCAACTCTGGACTTCAGGATCTAGAGGCCTAGGGAACCGACTCTCCAGGAGGCACTCTCCGAGATCCTGGGAGCCTACCAACAGTCCCAGGAGACAATGGTCCAGATCCATGACAACGTGCAGGAGAACAGGTGGCTGCAGGCGGGACAGTATCAGGGGATCAAGGAGGACTTGCAGGCCATCAACACCACCCTGATCTCCATAGCAGGGGTGCTGACAGACATGGCCAACATCATGAGGGAGGCAACAGCACCCCAGCGGGCCCCTACTACCAGCCAGTCAACTGAAAACCCCTCCACTTCTGCTGCGGCTGGTGGCCAGGAGGCCCCGCCACAGGACCAACAGGCCACCAACATCCCTCCCCCTGCAGAAGGTTCCCTGCGACCCAAACAGAAGCCAGAGACAATTGTCAAGATCACCGCCAGGAAATGAGATTCCCCTGATTGTCCCCTTGTGTCCCACCCTGTCACCTTCTCCACCTTGAAATGCCTTTACTCCCCTTCCTATGGCCACTTGGACACTGCACCTGTGCTACAAACAGACTGGAACAATACCCTGGACTTTCCTCAATCATAACCCCATTCCATTCCAATTTCCCCCTCAATTTCTTAGCACTACAATAAACACCCTTGAACAAAACTCGACTACTAGTATTTCATATATTGAAAATATGTATTTATGGAAACAGCTACATCCATTTCAAATGAACTGTACATTGTGAGAGCATAGAGATAATGACCTGTAGCTGGCTGTAGTCAGCACATCAGTACACAATTGTTATATCATTAACATCTGTAAAATGACAAACCATAGGTGACAGTAAGTAGAGGTAAAAGGAAGTTAATGCCATCATGCCACAGCCACACAGAATACACCAATAGCCATAGAAATGTGATGTTGCACTGTCTCACCTGTGTCTCCTTGGAAGTACTGATGTATAACTGATGTTCTGTTGTCATCATCCTCAGCCTCTTCATCCTCACTGTCATCAGGGTCTACTGCAGCCACAGGGGCATCTCCAGTCTCCTCCTCCTGCAGAAAAGGTACATGGCGTCTGAGGGCCAGGTTGTGCAACATGCAGCATACCACGACTATCTGGCAGACCTTCTCGGGTGAGTAGCACAGGGATCCTGTTAGATGGAGGCACCTGAACCTGGCCTTCAGGAGTCCAAAGGTTCTCTCGATGATCCTTCTGGTTCGCCCATGTGCCTCATTATAACGTTCTTCAGCCCTTGTCCTGACATGTGTTTTACCAGGGCAGACAACACTCTTTCCAGCACAATTGAGAACATTGGCTGAGATATTCCTGCTGCCAAGCCCACTGTCACTTGGAAAGAACCGTTGCCGGGAAATGGAGCACTGATACCACTTGCACAAGAGGGGGATCCCAGTAGGTTGACGGATAGATGAGATCAGGTCAGGCTCCAACTGGGCACTCAGCTCTGTGATTGAGGCCCTGCCGAGTCTATAGGTGAGGATAATGTGCCTGTCCTCCAGTGTAGCTATGTCCACAAGGGGTCTGTACACGGGGGTATGACTCTCCCTCCTATTCATCTGCAGTGGTAGGTATCTAAGGGACACAAGAGTGAGTACGCTGTCACATGTTAAACAACTAAACCACAACAGCAGTCCACATGGTGCACTGATGCATTGGGACAGTATAAATTTCGAAGTATGTGCCTATTTAACCTGTGACGCAGCAATTGTCGATAGGCCTGTTCACCTCCCTCTGAAATGGTGACCGCCTGTCCTGTATGGAAGGACAGGTGGAAGTGAGGTAATTTTGCCGGCGTTGGGTGTCGTGGCAGTAGGCGGTCGTGCACCGCTGTGCAATACCTCATTGGATAATATTGGGCCCTATGGAGTACAGTGGCCAATGGGGATGTATGCTGGCGGTGATGGTGTACACCGCCGCGGACGTGACTGCCATTTTCTATCTGATTCCTCACTTGTTTCCTGACCTTCAACAGGAAAAGATCTACACTGCGTGTGCTGCTGTGACCTGTGTCTGGAACCTACCATGGCAGGTTTGACCGTGGAAAAAGCCCCAGCCTTCACTTCGGAGGAGTTGGAGTGACTGGTGGATAGGGTCCTACCCCACTACACACAGCTGTATGGGTCTCCAGACCAACAGGTGAGTACACTTTGGGCATGATGCATGTGGCCTGGATGCGTGGAGACGTGTGTGAAGGCATTGTGTAAGGGTAGGGGGTGGGGCGATTGTCTGTTGACGGTGTTCATGTTGTGGGCTGTCCTATGTGTGTGCAAATGGTGATGGAATCGGGTATGGTGGGCCATGTGTGTGACAGGCTGGACTGTTAGTTTAATGTAGTTCTTCTGTCTGTATTACCTCTGCAGGTCAGCGCCCATCAAAAGAAGGGATTATGGCCTCCCATTGCCAAGGACGTGCGGACCCTGGGGGTCTATGGCAGGCGGAGCACCCACTGTCAGAAACGATGGGAGGGCCTGAGATGCTAAGCACGGAAAACCACGGAGGCCCAGCTGTGTATGGCCTCCCAACGAGGAAGGGGTGCCCGTCGGACCCTGACTCCCCCTGATGGCCCGCATACTGGCGGTGGCCTACCCTGAGCTGGATGGCCACTTGAGGGAATCAAAGCAGCCACAAGGGGGTGAGTACAGTGGGTATCATTACATATTTTGGCTGGTGGGGTGGTATCTGGGTGGTGGTTGTGTGTTAGTGGGTGCCCCTAAGGCCAAGCCAGACATTTCACTTCCAGGCTCTGTTTCCACCAGGCTTTTGTTGGCTTTTGTACCACCCTGGAAAAGGTGGAGGTTTCGTGTGTCTTAATATGGTGGGTGGTACTTTGTCTCCCACCTGGCTGTTGTTGGCTACCACCGTGGTGAATGTTGTTTCCGCTGTGGTGGTTGGTGTGGTACATTGCCTGTCTATGGGAGTTATCACCGCCATGGTCATAATTTGGCAGAACTTACCGCCAGCCTGTTGGCGGTATTATCGCCACTTTATCACTCACCGCCAGGGTCATAATGAGGGCCTAAGTGTCTATATAGTGCTACTAGCTCATTGTATAATGCGCATACTTCAGCTACTTGTATAGCCTGCACGTTGGGTGTGGTATATATGTGGCCAATGTTGGCCAAGTTGGTCCATAATTGCTTAAATGACGTAACCTAACAGGTTGTATGACATGTGGTGGGCGTCATTTTACCAATCTTGGTGTTCTTGAGAATTTGAAGGTATCTCCAAATATTGGTATGCTCTGTATTGTTGTAGTACATTGGCTATTCTAAATGTGTTAAATGTATTTGAGTCTGTGTTAATTGCTGGAAAGGTGACCCATGAATATAGCATTTCTGTTCTGTAAGCGTTGAGAGCTTCAACAGTGAATGTGACATCCCTTCCATCATTTGTTAATCCATTAGCTGAAAGAAACTGTGTGACAGGTTGTCTGCAGTTCTCTGGGATATTTACTGGTTGTGCCATATCAAAATAAGAGGTATCCAAGTTGGGAACCCTAACGGGAATCCTTCTAAGGTTCAGGTTTGAACAACCTACAGCCTAGATAGGTGCTCCCTATTCAGCTGAGGAGGATTTTTCCCTAAGACCACGGATGTCTCCATATAACGGTACTTAGCGTGCCTTTAGCGTGTGTGAGACAGAGATACTCAGGAGAACTGTATAAATAGTACCTCACCAATGTAGGCGTAGGACTCTCCTTACTGGAACACGATTGCAGGATTCAGGGTGGCAGCACCACTGCTTGTGGGTGACTGAGTCAATCCCACACTGTCTTGGCAGCTGTCAGCCCAACCCTTACGGCTTGCTAGCAGCAGCTCACTCAAACAGAAAGCAAAGGTGATTTGTGGCAGCTTGACGCATGATACTCAGTGGCCTTGCACGGAAGTCGTGGTCGACAAACCTCACCCCTTTTTGTCATTAGCAAAGGTCTCATACACACACGTAGGCTAAAGAAAAGATGCAGGATAGTTTCCAATATATTTATTGAAAAGACTGCAATCTACAATAAAATATATGAGCTGCAATTATTAGGGCAATGAGACATAGCAAGGTTACGATTGTAATGACCAGTGAAAAGAAAATAAACAACCCAAGAATATAGGAATAACATGTATATAGGATGTATCCTACCTAACCCATAACTCATAGCGAGGCCACAGCCGCGATAGCCCAATCTGTCTGTACTTAGTCCATGAGAGGAGCACCCACCCCCATTACCTCAGATCAGGGGTCTGCCTGCCAACTCTGTGGCTGGTTCTAGAGGAAGGGCCGAGGTCAGCAGTAAAATGGCATACAGAATGGATGGTTATACTGGCCCGAAGGACCTCCCTCCTTTTTCTTGGCCTGTACAATGTTTTTCAAAGAAATATTTTTCTGTTCCATGAAATAGGCCTGACATGAGCATGTACCTAACTATTGGACTGTGTACGTACACTTGTGGTGACAATACTAACTGGATTATCATGCACTGTTCTTGTCAGCCTTGGGCCGAGGTACATGTTGCAATGTGATGCACAGAAATAATGCTTTTGCCGAAGCACAGCTAATTAGAAAAACTAAAACACCCCCGCTGAAACGCGGGCGAAATAAAACAAATAAAATGAATACATGAAATTAGAGCACTTATGCAGGTAAAAGGGCACAAGCCGCAGGCATAAGCTGAGCTAAAATATGTGTGCCCAAATAAGGTGCAAAATGAACCCACAACAACAATGGCATGACTACATTGTCTACTCGTACTCGTTCTTTGAGCAATATTGTGTAATCAGCATTTGATATCATACAGAATAACATCTGCGTTATACCGTGGTCAGAATCAACTAAGATCAATTTTGAAGTTGAGTTGGACATTGCAGGTTTTAAAATCAAATCCCATGCTATGGAAATATTTGAACACCACAGAATTGTTTTTGCCATTTAATTTGTCACGTTTTCAACAAGTAGTGGTGAAAAAGAAGCAACTTACACCATGCTTAACATAGAGCATCCAGAGAAACTACCTTTCACTGCAGCTGAAACACCTTCAGATGTTTGGTTAATTCATGGATACATTTCGTTGAGAATTTCAACATTTCATTTTATACCTAGCTTAAAACACTCCCACGCAGTGCCCACCGAATGTACTTTGGCAATGCAGCTTCCCTGCCTGTGAGTCTGGTGATGGGGGGTTGTGTTTCCTCCGTGGACTGGTGGCAGCAGTGATGGCAGATGTCGTCCAGTCGAAGATAGGGGTGGAATAGGGAAAAAAGGTGCGTTTTCATCCCATTTCCCTCCCAATCCCCCAACTCAAACATGGAGGTCGGATTGCCACTTTTTTCTTGTAGGTAAGGCACATCTAAATCTGCACAGTGGGAAAAGTGTCTGGGTTCCGCCGTCAGCCACTTTTCCCTATGGTGCCGTAGGTGAGGGTGGTGTTCCTTGGCAGAGACAGCAGTTTTGAATGCAGGCTTTTGCCTAAGAGACCACCAACATCTAAAAACGGCTGCGGACTGTCAAGGGTGCAGACGGGTTTTCAGCCGAAAAGTCGATGGTGGGACCGTTACCACCAATATCTAAATCAGGCCCTAAGTCCATACACCCTGAAGTAGTGTTGGTATAATAGTCCTGCTATATTTGTACAAACAGTATAACAGTCTGTGACCAGATAACCACAGTTGGTGCTTTATGTTTTTTGGTGCTATTTTCACTTAAATCTTTAAAATTGCATCTCTCTAGTTCAACTGATTGGATTTTTGTCGTTTTGGTCTTGAGTTATTTATTTATTTGACTTTACTCTATTTTTCTAAATTGATGTGGGATTTTCCTTGTTTTGTGTTTTCATTCTGTTACTGTCTGAAGTACTGCATAAATACTTTACACATTGCATCTAAGTTAAGACTTGCTGCTCTTTGCCAAGCTACTATAGGGTTGAGCACAGGTTAATGTTGGGTTTGATTGTGGCTTTACCCTGACAATAATTGTAGTTTCTGCTTGAGTAGGGTTTCACTCCCCTCTATAAGTAACCCAATTTCTTACACTTAGCAAGTACATTGTTTACTCTGGCTGTCATGCTGTGGCATTTGCTTCCTCATTCTGTTTCATATAAGCTATCACTTTCCATGATTGTGGAGGTTGGGGAGTAGAAGGGCAACGAGGTATGGGGTTGTTGCTGGGGGGGGGGGGGGTGGCAGAACAAACAGGCATGGGACTGGCGGTGGGGAGAAACACTACTACAGAGTAAGGGGTTGTGTTAGCCAGTGGAGGATGGCAGGGCAGCCAGTAATAGGACATTTGTACGTGAGATTGACTGCAACTGCCATTGTTGAGGGACCTGCTGCAATAAAAATGCAGCTGCATCTTCTGCTGTTATCCAATCAGGTCACTAATTGTGCATGGTTTTTGTGCTGATGAAGTGGTAGAACAATGAGGTATGAGTTTAATTGGCAATGGAATGGTGTGTGAAAGCAACCAGTCTGCTTTGTGGTTGGGAATGGCACGATATACAGGCATGGGACTGTTTGGTGTCCAGGGAGGCAGGACTACTTGGTAAAGGGCAGTGTTCCATTATGGTATTATTTGAAGGTGGAGTGTGGCTGAACAACCATGCATGGGTTTGAGTTGGAAAGTGGGAGTGGCAGAAAAGCAGGTATGGTACGGTTTGGCATTGAGGTGTAAGCAGGATGCTGGATACAAGTTTCTATTTTTTAGAACAAATGGGCAGTTATTTGGAGAGGAAGATGGCAAGTGTCCGATGAGGTAAAACCTCTATCAAGCATCCTATCTGCAACTTACGCCCAAACAATCCTATACCTACCCGTCCTGTGATTGGTGTTTTGATTTGGACAGTAGGGGTCAAGATGCCTGGTTTTGGAGAGAATGGTGCAAACTGCCTGAAGTGTGCAGCTTTGGGTACAAGCAGGTGACAGCTACTGTTTTACCAGGAATGTATAGAAAATGTATCCAAGTTGGTGTTAACATATTTGAAAGTACAATACTCTCTGCTGGAATAGTACAAATCAAATTGAGTCAAATAATTTCCATTTTTGTGCTAGAAATGTGTAATCTGTACCGAAATAGTCCAGTGGATCTGAATACTATTGCAAGCCAAAACCTAAAAGCACTGAACCTTTTCAATCCTAATGCGCTAAACCATAATCACCAACGCAGTTGTTACATGACACTGATTACTGGTTCACAACAGCATTGGTGACCGTAATGATAATGCAATGTGTGCTGTAACATGAGAGGTTATAAACTGCACTCGTGCAGGGGTAGGATGTGAGCTTGCGTGTTTTCAGTCTTTTTAGGTTCCGGGTTATATAAAATTCCATCGCGCATGGTTCACAGTCAACCTTAATTAAACTTTAACTAAAGTTTTCAGGGAAGTTCAATGGTGTTTCCTTCTACATCCCAAAGCCATACCAATATTCACATTTTTGTTCTGTAGGGTTCTCAATCATTTAAATTAAAATTGTGCTATTAGGCTCTCAATAGTACTGAATCATTGTTTGAAGACAGTGGATGAATAGTGATCACATATTATTTTAATGTTTCCCTTCACAAAAATGGTACCACTAATTGAAATTGGAGCACTGTAACAATTTCTATTATCTAATAAGCTATCATTCCAATATTGTGGCTTTATGAATATCGAGTTAGTATGTACAAGTGGGGGCAATCACAGGTTCTTGCCTTTTTTCATCTGTTTGCTAATTTTGAGGCAGCTGTGGAAGACAGTGAATATATGCCAGATTAATTAAAGGCATTTGTGGCCTGTGCATTCTGCTCCTAGCGATCAATATAAAATATGAACCAGTCGGATAGAACATTTACATTCTTTGATTGATCGCTTTAATCTAATTAAAAATATTTAACACCCACGCACAACAGCAGGCTAGAAAATTAGGGGATTATTTATGAGAGGCTTGCGCCGTCGGAGCGTCACTTTCTCCGGTGCTCGGCAGCGCAAGCCTCTCAGCCATATCTATGCGGCCACGCAGAGCCGCTTTGAGTGGCTTTGAATGGCCTCATAGATATGTAGTAAGACAAAGCAGCGCAAGTCGCTGTTTTGACTCACTCTGCGCCAGGGAGGCGTTCCATGACTGTTGGGGTAGGTTTTCCCACGCAACAACCATGGATTTTGACGCTCCTCTAGTTTTAGTTAATCACATACACCTGGGTAAGTGCCAAAACATTATGCCTCCCCAGGGGAGGTGTAACAAAGAGAAATGGTTGTATTTCTCCTCATTTTTCCCTCTTTCCATGTGTGTTGCATTCTGCGGCTCACGCAGAACGAAGAAAACACCTTTCTGGATTGTTTTTGTGCAGCAAGGTGCTCCTTCTTACACAAAAACAATCCTGCATGGTGCAAAGGTGACTGTTTGGCGCTAGGCAGCCAATTGAGCGCCAGCGCAGGGGGAAGGGCAGGAACGCACTGTATTGAATAATATATGGTGCATTTCTGCCATTTCACATTGGCATAGGACAGCGGAGGAGGAAGACTTGCAGCACTGCCCTAAGCCAATTCCCCATAAATAAGCCCCATTGTCTCTTTACAACCAGTACATGGCCAATGACCAGTTCCTTTGGCCACAACCTGCGTTATGAAGTGCGGCTTACCCCACCATAGTCTGCAGGAGTGCAGCCATCATACTTTGAGTGCTCTTCAGCTCCAATCACAGGAAAGAAAGGATGGATGTAGACAGGGAACATTGACATTTGGCGAAAGTCTTTGTTTATGAGAGGACAGACAATGAAACGGCATCAAGCATGAAGTACATTGCCCATGATTCACCAACTATCATGTTGTTTCTTACTAGCAGTGCCCATCTCTGATATATAAGTTTCCTCTGGGTCAAGGATTCCTGCTTGGTAATCAAGGTATGTAGTTGCTGCAGCCACGATCTTTCTAAGTTAAATCCACAACAACTTGAGAGTTGTTACCGCAGAAACTACCTCTACTGGAACCCGTCAATACTTTAGAGAAATATTCCAAGGATGCAATTGTATTAAATCAAAGGTTCTGCATATTGCGAGACTCGGAAGGTAGGATCCTCCAGTGCCACTGGCTGGAGGCGCCAGGCGGGAATGGGAAGGAGACTGTTCTCCCATGCAAGCTGCAGATACTAAGGGTTGTGATCAAAGTGTGTACAACCTAGATAATCAGTGTGCAACACGGAAGTGAATAAAGAGGGTGTTCCGACCAGTCTGTCTATTCGAACATGCTGGTGATGAGGAGATGAGTAGAAGGAGAATACCCTCATGTCTGGGTTACGGAAGCACCAGATGTCGATCAACTGCCACTTCTGATGACAGTCATTTAATGTCTGGGCATTAGAAGTCACAGGAGTGCGGGGTAATGGAGGAAAGGAGCGATCAAGAGCAGTGTTAAGGGCGCAGTTTAATTCTCCCCCTATAAGCTACAGTAACCCACTCCATCAGGACAGTGTATTTGACAGAGCATGAAGGAATTAGGCGTGATCTGAATTAGGGGTGTAAACTGAACCCAGCAATATGCACTGGCCATCAAGACGGCCTGTCACAATTACATAGCGACCTTCTGTGTCCAGGATAATGTCTCCAGCTAAAAACGGGGGTTTGAGGCTTAACCCACAGCAGAAGATCCCTGGTATAGGAGGAGAAGTCAGTAGCAAATACTTGTCCTCCCCAGCGCCCCTGTACCTAGAGGACCTCTGGCTGTGTTAAGTGCATCGCCTTCCAACTTCATGATACGTGTGGAGCAGTGCTTCAGGTATGAATAAACTAAGTAGCAGTGCGAAGGGATATGCATCCCACGCACGTCCCAGGTAACTATGTTAAATTGGGTCATGTGTGTGAGGAGAAGGTGTGGATCTTTTCCAAAAAAGTGTCAAGTTAGGTCTTGTTGTGCATGGAAAGTTTCGGGGTGATCCTTTAAGCAGGGGCTGAGAAAAAGGTGTGTCAAAAAAGTGTGTTTCCCATGTAAATTCCCATAGGGATTTTAGACAAAACTGCAGCCCAAACTGCTGGACAAATTACACCAAATTTGGCAGAAAGGTAGCTCTAGGTCCAGAAAGCACACTTTTGATATTTTTGTGGTGTAAATCCATTCAGTAGTTTTCAGATTTTAAAGAAAATCCAAATTTGTATATCTAGAAGCACAAATTATTCATGAATAATCCTGATCTCATGCAGAGATCTGATTGGCAGCAAACACTTCAGCCAGAAAGTGTTGGCAGCCATTTTGGGACTCAGAATCTGCTGAGTCCCAAAGAAAACATAAAAAAAGAAAAGGGACATGGTAGGAGTACCCTCATCCCCAACCTTGGTCCTGGGGCCAGCCTGCGGCCTGGCCAGGGCAAAAAAAGGCATATTTTCTAAATTCATGGCAAAATTCGCAAAAAAAACAAGCACAGTCTACCGCACGTGTTATAATTGTGGCTCACAGGTGGGCCAGGTCCTGGGTGCCTGCAGAGTTTTTTTAAATGGAGGGGGCCCAAGTGGCCGCCCCTCCACGGCTTATTAATGCCTCAGGGACAACACCTCCCAGGGCTAATGCCAATATTAGGCTGGGGGCCAAGTGGGTCCCCTCCCAGGCCCTGGGGACCACCACCTCCCAGGGGCTATAAAGAAATAATCCACTTCCTCGGGCCGGTCCTTGCAGAACAAAGAAGGGGGTCTGCAAGGCCACCCCTCCTGGAGCCATATATAGCCCTGAGGACCGCATCCCCCAGAGCCAATTCCTGCTATCTCCCGAGGTTTTTGCTTGGTGGGATTCATCAAAGGCCGAGCAAGGCCAGTCAATGTTGAGGGCCTGCTAGGAGAAATCATACCAGAGGCTCAAATGGATTCATGGGGCCCAAAAGACCTAGAACAATCTGAAACAGCTGTCACATCACCTCCTTAAAAGCCTCGATCTACTGCTCAGAGAACTCGAGAAACACCACTCTAACCTCAGAACAGTTTCAGAGTCAGACAATGGTGGGAGACTCAGGTCTTTGGAATGCTAACTACATGACTTCTCTGTGGAATGAGAACAGCAGAAAGGAGTGGCATCTTGCTGTGACTTCTTGTGCTTATGCCATTACTTGCCTTTTTACTTAATCTGGGAGATACCTCAGGACAGAGGCCTAGCTTGAGACCAGGAAAGGCCTTGGACCAGGACCAACCCCACTCCTTGTGTTTAGCGACGTACAGTTTTGCTCTCCTTGATTACCTTCATATATATCAGAGAGCATTTATCACAGGACTTCAAGCCACGTCTGGAGCCCAAGCACCAAATACAAATGTTGTGCAGACCTGTGCCTGACATGTGCTTCCTGCAAGTGATGCACACTTTACACTGGGCTTCTTCAATGGAGACTCTTCACATTAATAAAAAAGACTAAAAACATAAAAAGTCAATAAATTGCATGAAAAAGTTGGGAGCAGAGCTCTGGATCCATGTCAAAGGATGTGGAAAAAGGGAAACTGAAGTCATCGTTCAGGGATGAAGCCTACATGCAACTTTACTCCATCGCTTGCAGAGGTGGGACAGAATAGTTGGGTTGTTTGAGGGGTCCACCTGTCAGTTTAATGAACAGATCCAGGCTTGTGCCTCAGACATTTTCAATGGTGAGGAATTTATAGTTAGAAGTATTCATCAGAACAATCCATTTTAATCCGACTTTCCCCGAAAACATATGTTTTTTACTTATGTCAGAAGGTGCTGGATTACCAGTCTGCTGAAGATATATAGAGCTGTCAATCTTCTTCAGACCTCCTGCTCAAATGTTAGGACAGCCATCTTCTCAATGTCATCATATTCTTACTCCATATCTTAGTGTTGTAGGAAGTTGGCTCCGTGAATTACTGTCTCAAAGTGAGAGATAGGGGGTCATTCTGACCCTGGCGGCCGGTGACCGCCAGGGTCACCGACCACGGGAGCACCGCCAACAGGCTGGCGGTGCTCCCAAGGGCATTCTGACCGCGGCGGTTCAGCCGCGGTCAGAAAGGGTAAACCAGCGGTCTCCCGCCGGTTTACCGCTGCCCCATTGAATCCTCCATGGCGGCGGAGCGCGCTCCGCCGCCATGGGGATTCAGACACCCCCTACCGCCATCCTGTTCATGGCGGGAAACCCGCCATGAACAGGATGGCGGTAGGGGGTGCCGCGGGGCCCCTGGGGGCCCCTGCAGTGCCCATGCCAATGGCATGGGCACTGCAGGGGCCCCCGTAAGAGGGCCCCACAAAGTATTTCAGTGTCTGCTTTGCAGACACTGAAATACGCGACAGGTGCAACTGTACCCGTCGCACCCCTGCAACTACGCCGGCTCAATTCTGAGCCGGCGTCCTCGTTGCAGGGGCATTTCCGCTGGGCCTGCGGGCGCTCTTTTGGAGAGCGCCCGCCGGCTCGGCAGAAATGTTTGAATGGCCGCCGCGGTCTTTTGACCGCGGTGCGGTCATTTGTCGGCGGTACCTTGGTGGACGGCCTCCGCCGTCCGCCAAGGTCTGAATGACCCCCATAGTGTGCACAGAGTCCAATAGTTCCCCTTAGAGGTTGCTAGTGGCAAAATTAGATAACACTAATGCTCTATTTTGTGGTAGTGTGGTCAAGCAGTAGGCTTATCAGAGGGTAGTTGTAGGAAGTTGGCTCTGTATGTGCTATTTCAAAGTAAGGAATAGCATGCACAGAGTCCAAGGGTTCCCCTTAGAGGTAAAATAGTGGTAAAAAGAGATAATACTAATGCTCTATTTTGTGGTAGTGTGGTCGAGCAGTAGGCTTATCCAAGGAGTAGTGTTAAGCATTTGTTGTACATACACATAGACAATAAATGAGGTACACACACTCAGAGACAAATCCAGCCAATAGGTTTTGTTATAGAAAAATATATTTTCTTAGTTTATTTTAAGAACCACAGGTTCAAATTTAACATGTAATATCTTGTTTGAAAGGTATTGCAGGTAAGTACATTAGGAACTTTGAATCATTTCAATTGCATGTATACTTTTCAAGTTATTCACAAATAGCTATTTTAAAAGTGGACACAGTGCAATTTTCACAGTTCCTGGGGGAGGTAAGTTTTTGTTAGTTTTACCAGGTAAGTAAGACACTTACAGGGTTCAGTTCTTGGTCCAAGGTAGCCCACCGTTGGGGGTTCAGAGCAACCCCAAAGTTACCACACCAGCAGCTCAGGGCCGGTCAGGTGTAGAGTTCAAAGTGGTGCCCAAAACGCATAGGCTCCAATGGAGAGAAGGGGGTGCCCCGGTTCCAGTCTGCCAGCAGGTAAGTACCCGCGTCTTCGGAGGGCAGACCAGGGGGGTTTTGTAGGGAACCGGGGGGGACACAAGCCCACACAGAAATTTCACCCTCAGCGGCGCGGGGGCGGCCGGGTGCAGTGTTAGAACAAGTGTCGGGTTCGCAATGGAAGTCAATGAGAGATCAAGGGATCTCTTCAGCGCTGCAGGCAGGCAAGGGGGGGCTTCCTCGGGGAAACTTCCACTTGGGCAAGGGAGAGGGATTCCTGGGGGTCACTTCTGCAGTGAAAGTCCGGTCCTTCAGGTCCTGGGGGCTGCGGGTGCAGGGTCTTTTCAAGGCGTCGGGACTTAGGTTTCAGAGAGTCGCGGTCAGGGGAAGCCTCGGGATTCCCTCTGCAGGCGGCGCTGTGGGGGCTCAGGGGGGACAGGTTTTGGTACTCACAGTCGTAGAGTAGTCCGGGGGTCCTCCCTGAGGTGTTGGTTCTCCACCAGCCGAGTCGGGGTCGCCGGGTGCAGTGTTGCAAGTCTCACGCTTCTTGCGGGGAGATTGCAGGGTTCTTTAAAGCTGCTCCTTTGGATAAAGTTGCAGTCTTTTTGGAGCAGGTCCGCTGTCCTCGGGAGTTTCTTGTCGTCGTCGAAGCAGGGCAGTCCTCAGAGGATGCAGAGGTCGCTGGTCCCTTTGGAAGGCGTCGCTGGAGCAGAGTTCTTTGGAAGGCAGGAGACAGGCCGGTGAGTTTCTGGAGCCAAGGCAGTTGTTGTCTTCTGGTCTTCCTCTGCAGGGGTTTTCAGCTAGGCAGTCCTTCTTCTTGTTGTTGCAGGAATCTAGTTTCTAGGTTCAGGGAGAGCCCTTAAATACTAAATTTAAGGGCGTGTTTAGGTCTGGGGGGTTAGTAGCCAATGGCTACTAGCCCTGAGGGTGAGTACACCCTCTTTGTGCCCCCTCCCAAGGGGAGGGGGTCACATCCCTAATCCTATTGGGGGAATCCTCCATCTGCAAGATGGAGGATTTCTAAAAGTTAGAGTCACCTCAGCTCAGGACACCTTAGGGGCTGTCCTGACTGGCCAGTGACTCCTCCTTGTTATTCTCATTATTTTCTCCGGCCTTGCCGCCAAAAGTGGGGGCCGGGGCCGGAGGGGGCGGGCAACCTCCACTAGCTGGAGTGTCCTGCGGTGCTGTGACAAAGGGGTGAGCCTTTGAGGCTCACCGCCAGGTGTTACAGCTCCTGCCTGGGGGAGGTGTTAGCATCTCCACCCAGTGCAGGCTTTGTTACTGGCCTCAGAGTGACAAAGGCACTCTCCCCATGGGGCCAGCAACATGTCTCTAGTGTGGCAGGCTGCTAGAACCAGTCAGCCTACACAGATAGTCGGTTAAGTTTCAGGGGGCACCTCTAAGGTGCCCTCTGTGGTGTATTTTACAATAAAATGTACACTGGCATCAGTGTGCATTTATTGTGCTGAGAAGTTTGATACCAAACTTCCCAGTTTTCAGTGTAGCCATTATGGTGCTGTGGAGTTCGTGTAAAACAGACTCCCAGACCATATACTCTTATGGCTACCCTGCACTTACAATGTCTAAGGTTTTGCTTAGACACTGTAGGGGCACAGTGCTCATGCACTGGTACCCTCACCTATGGTATAGTGCACCCTGCCTTAGGGCTGTAAGGCCTGCTAGAGGGGTGTCTTACCTATACTGCATAGGCAGTGAGAGGCTGGCATGGCACCCTGAGGGGAGTGCCATGTCGACTTACTCATTTTGTTCTCACTAGCACACACAAGCTGGTAAGCAGTGTGTCTGTGCTGGGTGAGGGGTCTCTAGGGTGGCATAATACATGCTGCAGCCCTTAGAGACCTTCCCTGGCATCAGGGCCCTTGGTACCAGAGGTACCAGTTACAAGGGACTTATCTGGATGCCAGGGTGTGCCAATTGTGGAATCAAAAGTACAGGTTAGGGAAAGAACACTGGTGCTGGGGCCTGGTTAGCAGGCCTCAGCACACTTTCAATTCAAAACATAGCATCAGCAAAGGCAAAAAGTCAGGGGGTAACCATGCCAAGGAGGCATTTCCTTACACAACCCCCCCCCAAACGAAAGAGGATGAGACTAACCTTTCCCAAGAGAGTCTTCATTTTCTAAGTGGAAGAACCTGGAAAGGCCATCTGCATTGGCATGGGCAGTCCCAGGTCTGTGTTCCACTATAAAGTCCATTCCCTGTAGGGAGATGGACCACCTCAACAGTTTTGGATTTTCACCTTTCATTTGCATCAGCCATCTGAGAGGTCTGTGGTCAGTCTGAACTAGGAAGTGAGTACCAAAGAGTTATGGTCTCAGCTTCTTCAGGGACCAAACCACAGCAAAGGCCTCCCTCTCAATGGCACTCCAACGCTGCTCCCTGGGGAGTAACCTCCTGCTAATGAAAGCAACAGGCTGGTCAAGGCCATCATCATTTGTTTGGGACAAAACTGCCCCTATCCCATGTTCAGAGGCATCTGTTTGCACAATGAACTGCTTGGAGTAATCTGGAGCTTTTAGAACTGGTGCTGTGCACATAGCTTGTTTCAGGGTGTCAAAGGCCTGTTGGCATTCTACAGTCCAGTTTAGTTTCTTGGGCATTTTCTTGGAGGTGAGTTCTGTGAGGGCTGTCACAATGGATCCATATCCCTTCACAAACCTCCTGTAGTACCCAGTCAAGCCAAGGAATGCCCTGACTTGAGTCTGGGTTTTTGGAGCTGCCCAGTCCAGAATAGTCTGGATCTTAGGCTGGAGTGGCTGAACTTGGCCTCCACCTACAAGGTGTCCCAAGTAAACCACAGTTCCCTGCCCTATCTGGCATTTGGATGCCTTGATAGAGAGGCCTGCAGATTGCAGAGCCTTCAAAGCCTTCTTCAGGTGGACCAGGTGATCCTGCCAGGTGGAGCTGAAGACAGCAATATCATCAAGATAAGCTGCACTAAAGGATTCCAGCCCAGCAAGGACTTGATTCACCAACCTTTGGAAGGTGGCAGGGGCATTCTTTAAACCAAAGGGCATAACAGTGAACTGATAATGCCCATCCGGTGTGGAGAATGCTGTCTTTTCTTTTGCTACAGGGGCCATTTTTATTTGCCAGTACCCTGCTGTTAAGTCAAAGGTACTTAAGAATTTGGCAGCCCCTAATTTGTCTATTAGCTCATCAGCTCTAGGAATGGGATGGGCATCTGTCTTGGTGACAGAGTTGAGACCTCTGTAGTCCACACAAAACCTCATCTCTCTCTTTCCTTCTTTGGTGTGAGGTTTGGGGACTAAGACCACTGGGCTAGCCCAGGGGCTGTCAGAGTACTCAATTACTCCCAATTCCAGCATCTTGTGGACTTCCACCTTGATGCTTTCCTTAACTTGGTCAGACTGTCTAAATATTTTGTTTTTGACAGGCATGCTGTCTCCTGTGTCCACATCATGGGTACACAGGTGTGTCTGACCAGGGGTTAGGGAAAAGAGTTCAGCAAACTGCTGCAGGACCTTCCTGCAGTCAGACTGCTGCTGGCTAGGGAGGGTGTCTGAGTAGATCACTCCATCTACTGAGCCATCTTTAGGGTCTGATGAGAGGAGATCAGGGAGAGGTTCACTCTCAGCTTCCTGGTCCTCATCTGTTACCATCAACAGATTTACATCAGCCCTGTCATGGAAGAGCTTAAGGCGGTTCACATGGATCACCCTCTTGGGGCTCCTGCTTGTGCCCAGGTCCACCAGGTAGGTGACCTGACTCTTCCTTTCTAGTACTGGGTAAGGGCCACTCCATTTGTCCTGAAGTGCCCTGGGAGCCACAGGCTCCAGAACCCAGACTTTCTGCCCTGGTTGAAATTCAACCAGTGCAGCCTTTTGGTCATACCACAACTTCTGGAGTTGTTGGCTGGCCTCAAGGTTTTTACTTGCCTTTTCCATGTACTCTGCCATCCTTGAGCGAAGGCCAAGTACATAGTCCACTATGTCTTGTTTAGGCTCATGAAGAGGTCTCTCCCAGCCTTCTTTAACAAGAGCAAGTGGTCCCCTTACAGGGTGGCCAAACAGAAGTTCAAAGGGTGAGAATCCTACTCCCTTCTGAGGCACCTCTCTGTAAGCGAAAAGCAGACATGGCAGGAGGACATCCCATCTCCTTTTGAGTTTTTCTGGGAGCCCCATGATCATGCCCTTTAATGTCTTGTTGAATCTCTCAACAAGGCCATTAGTTTGTGGATGATATGGGGTAGTGAATTTGTAAGTCACTCCACACTCATTCCACATGTGTTTTAGGTATGCTGACATGAAGTTGGTACCTCTGTCAGACACCACCTCCTTAGGGAAACCCACTCTGGTAAAGATACCAATGAGGGCCTTGGCTACTGCAGGGGCAGTAGTCGACCTAAGGGGAATAGCTTCAGGATACCTAGTAGCATGATCCACTACTACTAGGATGTACATATTTCCTGAGGCTGTGGGAGGTTCTAGTGGACCAACTATGTCCACACCCACTCTTTCAAAGGGGACCCCCACCACTGGAAGTGGAATGAGGGGGGCCTTTGGATGCCCACCTGTCTTACCACTGGATTGACAGGTGGGGCAGGAGAGGCAAAACTCCTTAACCTTCTGGGACATATTAGGCCCGTAGAAGTGGTTGACTAACCTCTCCCACGTCTTGGTTTGTCCCAAATGCCCAGCAAGGGGAATATCATGGGCTAAGGTCAGAATAAACTCTCGGAAACCCTGAGGCACTACCACTCTCCTAGTGGCACCAGGTTTGGGATCTCTTGCCTCAGTGTACAGGAGTCCATCTTCCCAATAGACCCTATGTGTTCCATTTTTCTTGCCTTTGGACTCTTCAGCAGCTTGCTGCCTAAGGCCTTCAAGAGAGGGACAGGTTTCTTGTCCCTTACACAACTCTTCCCTTGAGGGTCCCCCTGGGCCCAAGAGCTCAACCTGATAAGGTTCCAGCTCCATAGGCTCAGTTCCCTCAGAGGGCAGAACTTCTTCCTGAGAAGAGAGGTTCTCTTTTTGGTGTTGTGTTGCAGCTGGTTTCCCAGCTGACTTTCCTTGTCTCTTGGTAGGCTGGGCCACTTTTCCAGACTCCAGCTCTACTTTTTCACCCTGTGCCTTGCACTGTGCCCTAGTCTTGACACACACCAGTTCAGGGATACCCAGCATGGCTGCATGGGTTTTCAGTTCTACCTCAGCCCATGCTGAGGACTCCAGGTCATTTCCAAGCAAACAGTCTACTGGGATATTTGAGGAGACCACCACCTGTTTCAGGCCTTTGACCCCTCCCCACTCTAAAGTTACCATAGCCATGGGATGTACTTTAGTCTGATTGTCAGCGTTGGTGACTGGATAAGTCTGTCCAGCCAGGTATTGGCCAGGGGAAACCAGTTTCTCTGTCACCATAGTGACACTGGCACCTGTATCCCCCAGGCCCTCTACACTTGTCCCATTAATTAGGAGCTGCTGCCTGTATTTTTGCATGTTAGGGGGCCAGGCAGCCAGTGTGGCTAAATCCACCCCACCCTCAGAGACTAATGTAGCTTCAGTGTGACACCTGATTTGCTCTGGGCACACTGTTGATCCCACTTGGAGACTGGCCATTCCAGTTTTAGCTGGATGGGAGTTAGAAGTGGTATCTTTCTTGGGACAGGCCTTGTCTCCAGTTTGGTGTCCAGACTGACTACAGTTTCGACACCAGGCCTTTTTGGGATCAAAGTTTTTACCCTTGTACCCAGGATTGTTTTGTGAAGAGGCTCTGGGCCCACCCTCCTGTGCAGGTTTTTGGGGGCCTGTAGAAGACTCTTTACTATTTTTATTTTTGGCTGTCTCACCACCTTTCCCCTGGGGAGGTTTTGTGACCCCTTTCTTTTGGTCACCCCCTGTGGAAGTTTTGGACACCCTAGTCTTGACCCAATGGTCCGCCTTCTTTCCCAATTCTTGGGGAGAAATTGGTCCTAGGTCCACCAGATGCTGATGCAGTTTATCATTGAAACAATTACTTAATAGGTGTTCTTTCACAAATAAATTGTACAGCCCATCATAATCATTTACACCATTTCCTTGAATCCAACCATCTAGTGTTTTTACTGAGTAGTCTACAAAGTCAACCCAGGTCTGGCTCGAGGATTTTTGAGCCCCCTGAATCTAATCCTATACTCCTCAGTGGAGAATCCAAAGCCCTCAATCAGGGTACCCTTCATGAGGTCATAAGATTCTGCATCTTTTTTAGAGAGTGTGAGGAGTCTATCCCTACACTTTCCTGTGAACATTTCCCAAAGGAGAGCACCCCAGTGAGATTTGTTCACTTTTCTGGTTTCACAAGCCCTCTCAAAAGCTGTGAACCATTTGGTGATATCATCACCATCTTCATATTTAGTTACAATCCCTTTGGGGATTTTCAACATGTCAGGAGAATCTCTGACCCTAGTTATGTTGCTGCCACCATTGATGGGTCCTAGGCCCATCTCTTGTCTTTCCCTTTCTATGGCTAGGATCTGTTTTTCCAAAGCCAATCTTTTGGCCATCCTGGCTAACTGGATGTCCTCTTCACTGGAGTTATCCTCAGTGATTTCAGAGAGGTTGGACCCTCCTGTGAGGGAGCCAGCATCTCTGACTATTATTTTTGGGGTCAGGGCTTGAGAAGCCCTGTTCTCCCTAGATAGGACTGGTGGAGGGGATTCTTCCTCCAGTTCACTATCATCTTCCTCTGTGTTATCCACAGAGGGGTTGGCTCTATCATACTCTGCCAACAGCTCCTGGAGCTGTGCTTTGGTAGGTCTGGAGCCCATTGTTATTTTTCTTATGTTACAGAGTGACCTTAGCTCTCTCATCTGGAGATGGAGGTAAGGTGTGGTGTCGAGTTCCACCACATTCACATCTGTGCTAGACATTATGCTTCTAAAAGTTGGAATACTTTTTAAGAAACTAAACTGGTTCTAGAATCTAATTCAAACTTTTACAAACTTTTAAACTCTAAAAGAAATGCTAACAGGGACTAACACAAGGCCCTAGCAGGACTTTAAAGAATTTAGAAAACTTTTCAAATTGCAAAAATCAATTTCTAATGACAATTTTGGAATTTGTCGTGTGATCAGGTATTGGCTGAGTAGTCCAGCAAATGCAAAGTCTTGTACCCCACCGCTGATCCACCAATGTAGGAAGTTGGCTCTGTAGGTGCTATTTCAAAGTAAGAAATAGCATGCACAGAGTCCAAGGGTTCCCCTTAGAGGTAAAATAGTGGTAAAAAGAGATAATACTAATGCTCTATTTTGTGGTAGTGTGGTCGAGCAGTAGGCTTATCCAAGGAGTAGTGTTAAGCATTTGTTGTACATACACATAGACAATAAATGAGGTACACACACTCAGAGACAAATCCAGCCAATAGGTTTTGTTATAGAAAAATATATTTTCTTAGTTTATTTTAAGAACCACAGGTTCAAATTTAACATGTAATATCTTGTTTGAAAGGTATTGCAGGTAAGTACATTAGGAACTTTGAATCATTTCAATTGCATGTATACTTTTCAAGTTATTCACAAATAGCTATTTTAAAAGTGGACACAGTGCAATTTTCACAGTTCCTGGGGGAGGTAAGTTTTTGTTAGTTTTACCAGGTAAGTAAGACACTTACAGGGTTCAGTTCTTGGTCCAAGGTAGCCCACCGTTGGGGGTTCAGAGCAACCCCAAAGTTACCACACCAGCAGCTCAGGGCCGGTCAGGTGTAGAGTTCAAAGTGGTGCCCAAAACGCATAGGCTCCAATGGAGAGAAGGGGGTGCCCCGGTTCCAGTCTGCCAGCAGGTAAGTACCCGCGTCTTCGGAGGGCAGACCAGGGGGGTTTTGTAGGGCACCGGGGGGGACACAAGCCCACACAGAAATTTCACCCTCAGCGGCGCGGGGGCGGCCGGGTGCAGTGTTAGAACAAGTGTCGGGTTCGCAATGGAAGTCAATGAGAGATCAAGGGATCTCTTCAGCGCTGCAGGCAGGCAAGGGGGGGCTTCCTCGGGGAAACTTCCACTTGGGCAAGGGAGAGGGACTCCTGGGGGTCACTTCTGCAGTGAAAGTCTGGTCCTTCAGGTCCTGGGGGCTGCGGGTGCAGGGTCTTTTCCAGGCGTCGGGACTTAGGTTTCAGAGAGTCGCGGTCAGGGGAAGCCTCGGGATTCCCTCTGCAGGCGGCGCTGTGGGGGCTCAGGGGGGACAGGTTTTGGTACTCACAGTCGTAGAGTAGTCCGGGGGTCCTCCCTGAGGTGTTGGTTCTCCACCAGCCAAGTCGGGGTCGCCGGGTGCAGTGTTGCAAGTCTCACGCTTCTTGCGGGGAGATTGCAGGGTTCTTTAAAGCTGCTCCTTTGGATAAAGTTGCAGTCTTTTTGGAGCAGGTCCGCTGTCCTCTGGAGTTTCTTGTCGTCGTCGAAGCAGGGCAGTCCTCAGAGGATGCAGAGGTCGCTGGTCCCTTTGGAAGGCGTCGCTGGAGCAGAGTTCTTTGGAAGGCAGGAGACAGGCCGGTGAGTTTCTGGAGCCAAGGCAGTTGTTGTCTTCTGGTCTTCCTCTGCAGGGGTTTTCAGCTAGGCAGTCCTTCTTCTTGTTGTTGCAGGAATCTAGTTTCTAGGTTCAGGGAGAGCCCTTAAATACTAAATTTAAGGGCGTGTTTAGGTCTGGGGGTTAGTAGCCAATGGCTACTAGCCCTGAGGGTGAGTACACCCTCTTTGTGCCCCCTCCCAAGGGGAGGGGGTCACATCCCTAATCCTATTGGGGGAATCCTCCATCTGCAAGATGGAGGATTTCTAAAAGTTAGAGTCACCTCAGCTCAGGACACCTTAGGGGCTGTCCTGACTGGCCAGTGACTCCTCCTTGTTATTCTCATTATTTTCTCCGGCCTTGCCGCCAAAAGTGGGGGCCGGGGCCGGAGGGGGCGGGCAACTCCACTAGCTGGAGTGTCCTGCGGTGCTGTGACAAAGGGGTGAGCCTTTGAGGCTCACCGCCAGGTGTTACAGCTCCTGCCTGGGGGAGGTGTTAGCATCTCCACCCAGTGCAGGCTTTGTTACTGGCCTCAGAGTGACAAAGGCACTCTCCCCATGGGGCCAGCAACATGTCTCTAGTGTGGCAGGCTGCTAGAACCAGTCAGCCTACACAGATAGTCGGTTAAGTTTCAGGGGGCACCTCTAAGGTGCCCTCTGTGGTGTATTTTACAATAAAATGTACACTGGCATCAGTGTGCATTTATTGTGCTGAGAAGTTTGATACCAAACTTCTCAGTTTTCAGTGTAGCCATTATGGTGCTGTGGAGTTCGTGTAAAACAGACTCCCAGACCATATACTCTTATGGCTACCCTGCACTTACAATGTCTAAGGTTTTGCTTAGACACTGTAGGGGCACAGTGCTCATGCACTGGTACCCTCACCTATGGTATAGTGCACCCTGCCTTAGGGCTGTAAGACCTGCTAGAGGGGTGTCTTACCTATACTGCATAGGCAGTGAGAGGCTGGCATGGCACCCTGAGGGGAGTGCCATGTCGACTTACTCATTTTGTTCTCACTAGCACACACAAGCTGGTAAGCAGTGTGTCTGTGCTGGGTGAGGGGTCTCTAGGGTGGCATAATACATGCTGCAGCCCTTAGAGACCTTCCCTGGCATCAGGGCCCTTGGTACCAGAGGTACCAGTTACAAGGGACTTATCTGGATGCCAGGGTGTGCCAATTGTGGAATCAAAAGTACAGGTTAGGGAAAGAACACTGGTGCTGGGGCCTGGTTAGCAGGCCTCAGCACACTTTCAATTCAAAACATAGCATCAGCAAAGGCAAAAAGTCAGGGGGTAACCATGCCAAGGAGGCATTTCCTTACACAACCCCCCCCAAACGAAAGAGGATGAAACTAACCTTTCCCAAGAGAGTCTTCATTTTCTAAGTGGAAGAACCTGGAAAGGCCATCTGCATTGGCATGGGCAGTCCCAGGTCTGTGTTCCACTATAAAGTCCATTCCCTGTAGGGAGATGGACCACCTCAACAGTTTTGGATTTTCACCTTTCATTTGCATCAGCCATCTGAGAGGTCTGTGGTCAGTCTGAACTAGGAAGTGAGTACCAAAGAGGTATGGTCTCAGCTTCTTCAGGGACCAAACCACAGCAAAGGCCTCCCTCTCAATGGCACTCCAACGCTGCTCCCTGGGGAGTAACCTCCTGCTAATGAAAGCAACAGGCTGGTCAATGCCATCATCATTTGTTTGGGACAAAACTGCCCCTATCCCATGTTCAGAGGCATCTGTTTGCACAATGAACTGCTTGGAGTAATCTGGAGCTTTTAGAACTGGTGCTGTGCACATAGCTTGTTTCAGGGTGTCAAAGGCCTGTTGGCATTCTACAGTCCAGTTTACTTTCTTGGGCATTTTCTTGGAGGTGAGTTCTGTGAGGGCTGTCACAATGGATCCATATCCCTTCACAAACCTCCTGTAGTACCCAGTCAAGCCAAGGAATGCCCTGACTTGAGTCTGGGTTTTTGGAGCTGCCCAGTCCAGAATAGTCTGGATCTTAGGCTGGAGTGGCTGAACTTGGCCTCCACCTACAAGGTGTCCCAAGTAAACCACAGTTCCCTGCCCTATCTGGCATTTGGATGCCTTGATAGAGAGGCCTGCAGATTGCAGAGCCCTCAAAACCTTCTTCAGGTGGACCAGGTGATCCTGCCAGGTGGAGCTGAAGACAGCAATATCATCAAGATAAGCTGCACTAAAGGATTCCAGCCCAGCAAGGACTTGATTCACCAACCTTTGGAAGGTGGCAGGGGCATTCTTTAAACCAAAGGGCATAACAGTGAACTGATAATGCCCATCCGGTGTGGAGAATGCTGTCTTTTCTTTTGCTCCAGGGGCCATTTTGATTTGCCAGTACCCTGCTGTTAAGTCAAAGGTACTTAAGAATTTGGCAGCCCCTAATTTGTCTATTAGCTCATCAGCTCTAGGAATGGGATGGGCATCTGTCTTGGTGACAGAGTTGAGACCTCTGTAGTCCACACAAAACCTCATCTCTCTCTTTCCTTCTTTGGTGTGAGGTTTGGGGACTAAGACCACTGGGCTAGCCCAGGGGCTGTCAGAGTACTCAATTACTCCCAATTCCAGCATCTTGTGGACTTCCACCTTGATGCTTTCCTTAACTTGGTCAGACTGTCTAAATATTTTGTTTTTGACAGGCATGCTGTCTCCTGTGTCCACATCATGGGTACACAGGTGTGTCTGACCAGGGGTTAGGGAAAAGAGTTCAGCAAACTGCTGCAGGACCTTCCTGCAGTCAGACTGCTGCTGGCTAGAGAGGGTGTCTGAGTAGATCACTCCATCTACTGAGCTATCTTTAGGGTCTGATGAGAGGAGATCAGGGAGAGGTTCACTCTCAGCTTCCTGGTCCTCATCTGTTACCATCAACAGATTTACATCAGCCCTGTCATGGAAGAGCTTAAGGCGGTTCACATGCATCACCCTCTTGGGGCTCCTGCTTGTGCCCAGGTCCACCAGGTAGGTGACCTGACTCTTCCTTTCTAGTACTGGGTAAGGGCCACTCCATTTGTTCTGAAGTGCCCTGGGAGCCACAGGCTCCAGAACCCAGACTTTCTGCCCTGGTTGAAATTCAACCAGTGCAGCCTTTTGGTCATACCACAACTTCTGGAGTTGTTGGCTGGCCTCAAGGTTTTTACTTGCCTTTTCCATGTACTCTGCCATCCTTGAGCGAAGGCCAAGTACATAGTCCACTATGTCTTGTTTAGGCTCATGAAGAGGTCTCTCCCAGCCTTCTTTAACAAGAGCAAGTGGTCCCCTTACAGGGTGGCCAAACAGAAGTTCAAAGGGTGAGAATCCTACTCCCTTCTGAGGCACCTCTCTGTAAGCGAAAAGCAGACATGGCAGGAGGACATCCCATCTCCTTTTGAGTTTTTCTGGGAGCCCCATGATCATGCCCTTTAATGTCTTGTTGAATCTCTCAACAAGGCCATTAGTTTGTGGATGATATGGGGTAGTGAATTTGTAAGTCACTCCACACTCATTCCACATGTGTTTTAGGTATGCTGACATGAAGCTGGTACCTCTGTCAGACACCACCTCCTTAGGGAAACCCACTCTGGTAAAGATACCAATGAGGGCCTTGGCTACTGCAGGGGCAGTAGTCGACCTAAGGGGAATAGCTTCAGGATACCTAGTAGCATGATCCACTACTACTAGGATGTACATATTTCCTGAGGCTGTGGGAGGTTCTAGTGGACCAACTATGTCCACACCCACTCTTTCAAAGGGGACCCCCACCACTGGAAGTGGAATGAGGGGGGCCTTTGGATGCCCACCTGTCTTACCACTGGATTGACAGGTGGGGCAGGAGAGGCAAAACTCCTTAACCTTCTGGGACATATTAGGCCCGTAGAAGTGGTTGACTAACCTCTCCCACGTCTTGGTTTGTCCCAAATGCCCAGCAAGGGGAATATCATGGGCTAAGGTCAGAATAAACTCTCGGAAACCCTGAGGCACTACCACTCTCCTAGTGGCACCAGGTTTGGGATCTCTTGCCTCAGTGTACAGGAGTCCATCTTCCCAATAGACCCTATGTGTTCCATTTTTCTTGCCTTTGGACTCTTCAGCAGCTTGCTGCCTAAGGCCTTCAAGAGAGGGACAGGTTTCTTGTCCCTTACACAACTCTTCCCTTGAGGGTCCCCCTGGGCCCAAGAGCTCAACCTGATAAGGTTCCAGCTCCATAGGCTCAGTTCCCTCAGAGGGCAGAACTTCTTCCTGAGAAGAGAGGTTCTCTTTTTGGTGTTGTGTTGCAGCTGGTTTCCCAGCTGACTTTCCTTGTCTCTTGGTAGGCTGGGCCACTTTTTCAGACTCCAGCTCTACTTTTTCACCCTGTGCCTTGCACTGTGCCCTAGTCTTGACACACACCAGTTCAGGGATACCCAGCATGGCTGCATGGGTTTTCAGTTCTACCTCAGCCCATGCTGAGGACTCCAGGTCATTTCCAAGCAAACAGTCTACTGGGATATTTGAGGAGACCACCACCTGTTTCAGGCCTTTGACCCCTCCCCACTCTAAAGTTACCATAGCCATGGGATGTACTTTAGTCTGATTGTCAGCGTTGGTTACTGGATAAGTCTGTCCAGCCAGGTATTGGCCAGGGGAAACCAGTTTCTCTGTCACCATAGTGACACTGGCACCTGTATCCCCCAGGCCCTCTACACTTGTCCCATTAATTAAGAGCTGCTGCCTGTATTTTTGCATGTTAGGGGGCCAGGCAGCCAGTGTGGCTAAATCCACCCCACCCTCAGAGACTAATGTAGCTTCAGTGTGACACCTGATTTGCTCTGGGCACACTGTTGATCCCACTTGGAGACTGGCCATTCCAGTTTTAGCTGGATGGGAGTTAGAAGTGGTATCTTTCTTGGGACAGGCCTTGTCTCCAGTTTGGTGTCCAGACTGACTACAGTTTCGACACCAGGCCTTTTTGGGATCAAAGTTTTTACCCTTGTACCCAGGATTGTTTTGTGAAGAGGCTCCGGGCCCACCCTCCTGTGCAGGTTTTTGGGGGCCTGTAGAAGACTCTTTACTATTTTTATTTTTGGCTGTCTCACCACCTTTCCCCTGGGGAGGTTTTGTGACCCCTTTCTTTTGGTCACCCCCTGTGGAAGTTTTGGACACCCTAGTCTTGACCCAATGGTCCGCCTTCTTTCCCAATTCTTGGGGAGAAATTGGTCCTAGGTCCACCAGATGCTGATGCAGTTTATCATTGAAACAATTACTTAATAGGTGTTCTTTCACAAATAAATTGTACAGCCCATCATAATCATTTACACCATTTCCTTGAATCCAACCATCTAGTGTTTTTACTGAGTAGTCTACAAAGTCAACCCAGGTCTGGCTCGAGGATTTTTGAGCCCCCCTGAATCTAATCCTATACTCCTCAGTGGAGAATCCAAAGCCCTCAATCAGGGTACCCTTCATGAGGTCATAAGATTCTGCATCTTTTTTAGAGAGTGTGAGGAGTCTATCCCTACACTTTCCTGTGAACATTTCCCAAAGGAGAGCACCCCAGTGAGATTTGTTCACTTTTCTGGTTTCACAAGCCCTCTCAAAAGCTGTGAACCATTTGGTGATATCATCACCATCTTCATATTTAGTTACAATCCCTTTGGGGATTTTCAACATGTCAGGAGAATCTCTGACCCTAGTTATGTTGCTGCCACCATTGATGGGTCCTAGGCCCATCTCTTGTCTTTCCCTTTCTATGGCTAGGATCTGTTTTTCCAAAGCCAATCTTTTGGCCATCCTGGCTAACTGGATGTCCTCTTCACTGGAGTTATCCTCAGTGATTTCAGAGAGGTTGGACCCTCCTGTGAGGGAGCCAGCATCTCTGACTATTATTTTTGGGGTCAGGGCTTAAGAAGCCCTGTTCTCCCTAGATAGGACTGGTGGAGGGGATTCTTCCTCCAGTTCACTATCATCTTCCTCTGTGTTATCCACAGAGGGGTTGGCTCTATCATACTCTGCCAACAGCTCCTGGAGCTGTGCTTTGGTAGGTCTGGAGCCCATTGTTATTTTTCTTATGTTACAGAGTGACCTTAGCTCTCTCATCTGGAGATGGAGGTAAGGTGTGGTGTCGAGTTCCACCACATTCACATCTGTGCTAGACATTATGCTTCTAAAAGTTGGAATACTTTTTAAGAAACTAAACTGGTTCTAGAATCTAATTCAAACTTTTACAAACTTTTAAACTCTAAAAGAAATGCTAACAGGGACTAACACAAGGCCCTAGCAGGACTTTAAAGAATTTAGAAAACTTTTCAAATTGCAAAAATCAATTTCTAATGACAATTTTGGAATTTGTCGTGTGATCAGGTATTGGCTGAGTAGTCCAGCAAATGCAAAGTCTTGTACCCCACCGCTGATCCACCAATTTAGGAAGTTGGCTCTGTAGGTGCTATTTCAAAGTAAGGAATAGCATGCACAGAGTCCAAGGGTTCCCCTTAGAGGTAAAATAGTGGTAAAAAGAGATAATACTAATGCTCTATTTTGTGGTAGGGTGGTCGAGCAGTAGGCTTATCCAAGGAGTAGTGTTAAGCATTTGTTGTACATACACATAGACAATAAATGAGGTACACACACTCAGAGACAAATCCAGCCAATAGGTTTTGTTATAGAAAAATATATTTTCTTAGTTTATTTTAAGAACCACAGGTTCAAATTTAACATGTAATATCTTGTTTGAAAGGTATTGCAGGTAAGTACATTAGGAACTTTGAATCATTTCAATTGCATGTATACTTTTCAAGTTATTCACAAATAGCTATTTTAAAAGTGGACACAGTGCAATTTTCACAGTTCCTGGGGGAGGTAAGTTTTTGTTAGTTTTACCAGGTAAGTAAGACACTTACAGGGTTCAGTTCTTGGTCCAAGGTAGCCCACCGTTGGGGGTTCAGAGCAACCCCAAAGTTACCACACCAGCAGCTCAGGGCCGGTCAGGTGTAGAGTTCAAAGTGGTGCCCAAAACGCATAGGCTCCAATGGAGAGAAGGGGGTGCCCCGGTTCCAGTCTGCCAGCAGGTAAGTACCTGCGTCTTCGGAGGGCAGACCAGGGGGGTTTTGTAGGGCACCGGGGGGCACACAAGCCCACACAGAAATTTCACCCTCAGCGGCGCGGGGGCGGCCGGGTGCAGTGTTAGAACAAGTGTCGGGTTCGCAATGGAAGTCAATGAGAGATCAAGGGATCTCTTCAGCGCTGCAGGCAGGCAAGGGGGGGCTTCCTCGGGGAAACTTCCACTTGGGCAAGGGAGAGGGACTCCTGGGGGTCACTTCTGCAGTGAAAGTCCGGTCCTTCAGGTCCTGGGGGCTGCGGGTGCAGGGTCTTTTCCAGGCGTCGGGACTTAGGTTTCAGAGAGTCGCGGTCAGGGGAAGCCTCGGGATTCCCTCTGCAGACGGCGCTGTGGGGGCTCAGGGGGGACAGGTTTTGGTACTCACAGTCGTAGAGTAGTCCGGGGGTCCTCCCTGAGGTGTTGGTTCTCCACCAGCCGAGTCGGGGTCGCCGGGTGCAGTGTTGCAAGTCTCACGCTTCTTGCGGGGAGATTGCAGGGTTCTTTAAAGCTGCTCCTTTGGATAAAGTTGCAGTCTTTTTGGAGCAGGTCCGCTGTCCTCGGGAGTTTCTTGTCGTCGTCGAAGCAGGGCAGTCCTCAGAGGATGCAGAGGTCGCTGGTCCCTTTGGAAGGCGTCGCTGGAGCAGAGTTCTTTGGAAGGCAGGAGACAGGCCGGTGAGTTTCTGGAGCCAAGGCAGTTGTTGTCTTCTGGTCTTCCTCTGCAGGGGTTTTCAGCTAGGCAGTCCTTCTTCTTGTTGTTGCAGGAATCTAGTTTCTAGGTTCAGGGAGAGCCCTTAAATACTAAATTTAAGGGCGTGTTTAGGTCTGGGGGGTTAGTAGCCAATGGCTACTAGCCCTGAGGGTGAGTACACCCTCTTTGTGCCCCCTCCCAAGGGGAGGGGGTCACATCCCTAATCCTATTGGGGGAATCCTCCATCTGCAAGATGGAGGATTTCTAAAAGTTAGAGTCACCTCAGCTCAGGACACCTTAGGGGCTGTCCTGACTGGCCAGTGACTCCTCCTTGTTATTCTCATTATTTTCTCCGGCCTTGCCGCCAAAAGTGGGGGCCGGGGCCGGAGGGGGCGGGCAACTCCACTAGCTGGAGTGTCCTGCGGTGCTGTGACAAAGGGGTGAGCCTTTGAGGCTCACCGCCAGGTGTTACAGCTCCTGCCTGGGGGAGGTGTTAGCATCTCACCCAGTGCAGGCTTTGTTACTGGCCTCAGAGTGACAAAGGCACTCTCCCCTTGGGGCCAGCAACATGTCTCTAGTGTGGCAGGCTGCTAGAACCAGTCAGCCTACACAGATAGTCGGTTAAGTTTCAGGGGGCACCTCTAAGGTGCCCTCTGTGGTGTATTTTACAATAAAATGTACACTGGCATCAGTGTGCATTTATTGTGCTGAGAAGTTTGATACCAAACTTCTCAGTTTTCAGTGTAACCATTATGGTGCTGTGGAGTTCGTGTAAAACAGACTCCCAGACCATATACTCTTATGGCTACCCTGCACTTACAATGTCTAAGGTTTTGCTTAGACACTGTAGGGGCACAGTGCTCATGCACTGGTACCCTCACCTATGGTATAGTGCACCCTGCCTTAGGGCTGTAAGGCCTGCTAGAGGGGTGTCTTACCTATACTGCATAGGCAGTGAGAGGCTGGCATGGCACCCTGAGGGGAGTGCCATGTCGACTTACTCATTTTGTTCTCACTAGCACACACAAGCTGGTAAGCAGTGTGTCTGTGCTGGGTGAGGGGTCTCTAGGGTGGCATAATACATGCTGCAGCCCTTAGAGACCTTCCCTGGCATCAGGGCCCTTGGTACCAGAGGTACCAGTTACAAGGGACTTATCTGGATGCCAGGGTGTGCCAATTGTGGAATCAAAAGTACAGGTTAGGGAAAGAACACTGGTGCTGGGGCCTGGTTAGCAGGCCTCAGCACACTTTCAATTCAAAACATAGCATCAGCAAAGGCAAAAAGTCAGGGGGTAACCATGCCAAGGAGGCATTTCCTTACACAACCCCCCCCAAACGAAAGAGGATGAGACTAACCTTTCCCAAGAGAGTCTTCATTTTCTAAGTGGAAGAACCTGGAAAGGCCATCTGCATTGGCATGGGCAGTCCCAGGTCTGTGTTCCACTATAAAGTCCATTCCCTGTAGGGAGATGGACCACCTCAACAGTTTTGGATTTTCACCTTTCATTTGCATCAGCCATCTGAGAGGTCTGTGGTCAGTCTGAACTAGGAAGTGAGTACCAAAGAGGTATGGTCTCAGCTTCTTCAGGGACCAAACCACAGCAAAGGCCTCCCTCTCAATGGCACTCCAACGCTGCTCCCTGGGGAGTAACCTCCTGCTAATGAAAGCAACAGGCTGGTCAATGCCATCATCATTTGTTTGGGACAAAACTGCCCCTATCCCATGTTCAGAGGCATCTGTTTGCACAATGAACTGCTTGGAGTAATCTGGAGCTTTTAGAACTGGTGCTGTGCACATAGCTTGTTTCAGGGTGTCAAAGGCCTGTTGGCATTCTACAGTCCAGTTTACTTTCTTGGGCATTTTCTTGGAGGTGAGTTCTGTGAGGGCTGTCACAATGGATCCATATCCCTTCACAAACCTCCTGTAGTACCCAGTCAAGCCAAGGAATGCCCTGACTTGAGTCTGGGTTTTTGGAGCTGCCCAGTCCAGAATAGTCTGGATCTTAGGCTGGAGTGGCTGAACTTGGCCTCCACCTACAAGGTGTCCCAAGTAAACCACAGTTCCCTGCCCTATCTGGCATTTGGATGCCTTGATAGAGAGGCCTGCAGATTGCAGAGCCCTCAAAACCTTCTTCAGGTGGACCAGGTGATCCTGCCAGGTGGAGCTGAAGACAGCAATATCATCAAGATAAGCTGCACTAAAGGATTCCAGCCCAGCAAGGACTTGATTCACCAACCTTTGGAAGGTGGCAGGGGCATTCTTTAAACCAAAGGGCATAACAGTGAACTGATAATGCCCATCCGGTGTGGAGAATGCTGTCTTTTCTTTTGCTCCAGGGGCCATTTTGATTTGCCAGTACCCTGCTGTTAAGTCAAAGGTACTTAAGAATTTGGCAGCCCCTAATTTGTCTATTAGCTCATCAGCTCTAGGAATGGGATGGGCATCTGTCTTGGTGACAGAGTTGAGACCTCTGTAGTCCACACAAAACCTCATCTCTCTCTTTCCTTCTTTGGTGTGAGGTTTGGGGACTAAGACCACTGGGCTAGCCCAGGGGCTGTCAGAGTACTCAATTACTCCCAATTCCAGCATCTTGTGGACTTCCACCTTGATGCTTTCCTTAACTTGGTCAGACTGTCTAAATATTTTGTTTTTGACAGGCATGCTGTCTCCTGTGTCCACATCATGGGTACACAGGTGTGTCTGACCAGGGGTTAGGGAAAAGAGTTCAGCAAACTGCTGCAGGACCTTCCTGCAGTCAGACTGCTGCTGGCTAGAGAGGGTGTCTGAGTAGATCACTCCATCTACTGAGCTATCTTTAGGGTCTGATGAGAGGAGATCAGGGAGAGGTTCACTCTCAGCTTCCTGGTCCTCATCTGTTACCATCAACAGATTTACATCAGCCCTGTCATGGAAGAGCTTAAGGCGGTTCACATGCATCACCCTCTTGGGGCTCCTGCTTGTGCCCAGGTCCACCAGGTAGGTGACCTGACTCTTCCTTTCTAGTACTGGGTAAGGGCCACTCCATTTGTTCTGAAGTGCCCTGGGAGCCACAGGCTCCAGAACCCAGACTTTCTGCCCTGGTTGAAATTCAACCAGTGCAGCCTTTTGGTCATACCACAACTTCTGGAGTTGTTGGCTGGCCTCAAGGTTTTTACTTGCCTTTTCCATGTACTCTACCATCCTTGAGCGAAGGCCAAGTACATAGTCCACTATGTCTTGTTTAGGCTCATGAAGAGGTCTCTCCCAGCCTTCTTTAACAAGAGCAAGTGGTCCCCTTACAGGGTGGCCAAACAGAAGTTCAAAGGGTGAGAATCCTACTCCCTTCTGAGGCACCTCTCTGTAAGCGAAAAGCAGACATGGCAGGAGGACATCCCATCTCCTTTTGAGTTTTTCTGGGAGCCCCATGATCATGCCCTTTAATGTCTTGTTGAATCTCTCAACAAGGCCATTAGTTTGTGGATGATATGGGGTAGTGAATTTGTAAGTCACTCCACACTCATTCCACATGTGTTTTAGGTATGCTGACATGAAGCTGGTACCTCTGTCAGACACCACCTCCTTAGGGAAACCCACTCTGGTAAAGATACCAATGAGGGCCTTGGCTACTGCAGGGGCAGTAGTCGACCTAAGGGGAATAGCTTCAGGATACCTAGTAGCATGATCCACTACTACTAGGATGTACATATTTCCTGAGGCTGTGGGAGGTTCTAGTGGACCAACTATGTCCACACCCACTCTTTCAAAGGGGACCCCCACCACTGGAAGTGGAATGAGGGGGGCCTTTGGATGCCCACCTGTCTTACCACTGGATTGACAGGTGGGGCAGGAGAGGTAAAACTCCTTAACCTTCTGGGACATATTAGGCCCGTAGAAGTGGTTGACTAACCTCTCCCACGTCTTGGTTTGTCCCAAATGCCCAGCAAGGGGAATATCATGGGCTAAGGTCAGAATAAACTCTCGGAAACCCTGAGGCACTACCACTCTCCTAGTGGCACCAGGTTTGGGATCTCTTGCCTCAGTGTACAGGAGTCCATCTTCCCAATAGACCCTATGTGTTCCATTTTTCTTGCCTTTGGACTCTTCAGCAGCTTGCTGCCTAAGGCCTTCAAGAGAGGGACAGGTTTCTTGTCCCTTACACAACTCTTCCCTTGAGGGTCCCCCTGGGCCCAAGAGCTCAACCTGATAAGGTTCCAGCTCCATAGGCTCAGTTCCCTCAGAGGGCAGAACTTCTTCCTGAGAAGAGAGGTTCTCTTTTTGGTGTTGTGTTGCAGCTGGTTTCCCAGCTGACTTTCCTTGTCTCTTGGTAGGCTGGGCCACTTTTTCAGACTCCAGCTCTACTTTTTCACCCTGTGCCTTGCACTGTGCCCTAGTCTTGACACACACCAGTTCAGGGATACCCAGCATGGCTGCATGGGTTTTCAGTTCTACCTCAGCCCATGCTGAGGACTCCAGGTCATTTCCAAGCAAACAGTCTACTGGGATATTTGAGGAGACCACCACCTGTTTCAGGCCTTTGACCCCTCCCCACTCTAAAGTTACCATAGCCATGGGATGTACTTTAGTCTGATTGTCAGCGTTGGTTACTGGATAAGTCTGTCCAGCCAGGTATTGGCCAGGGGAAACCAGTTTCTCTGTCACCATAGTGACACTGGCACCTGTATCCCCCAGGCCCTCTACACTTGTCCCATTAATTAAGAGCTGCTGCCTGTATTTTTGCATGTTAGGGGGCCAGGCAGCCAGTGTGGCTAAATCCACCCCACCCTCAGAGACTAATGTAGCTTCAGTGTGACACCTGATTTGCTCTGGGCACACTGTTGATCCCACTTGGAGACTGGCCATTCCAGTTTTAGCTGGATGGGAGTTAGAAGTGGTATCTTTCTTGGGACAGGCCTTGTCTCCAGTTTGGTGTCCAGACTGACTACAGTTTCGACACCAGGCCTTTTTGGGATCAAAGTTTTTACCCTTGTACCCAGGATTGTTTTGTGAAGAGGCTCCGGGCCCACCCTCCTGTGCAGGTTTTTGGGGGCCTGTAGAAGACTCTTTACTATTTTTATTTTTGGCTGTCTCACCACCTTTCCCCTGGGGAGGTTTTGTGACCCCTTTCTTTTGGTCACCCCCTGTGGAAGTTTTGGACACCCTAGTCTTGACCCAATGGTCCGCCTTCTTTCCCAATTCTTGGGGAGAAATTGGTCCTAGGTCCACCAGATGCTGATGCAGTTTATCATTGAAACAATTACTTAATAGGTGTTCTTTCACAAATAAATTGCACAGCCCATCATAATCATTTACACCATTTCCTTGAATCCAACCATCTAGTGTTTTTACTGAGTAGTCTACAAAGTCAACCCAGGTCTGGCTCGAGGATTTTTGAGCCCCCCTGAATCTAATCCTATACTCCTCAGTGGAGAATCCAAAGCCCTCAATCAGGGTACCCTTCATGAGGTCATAAGATTCTGCATCTTTTTTAGAGAGTGTGAGGAGTCTATCCCTACACTTTCCTGTGAACATTTCCCAAAGGAGAGCACCCCAGTGAGATTTGTTCACTTTTCTGGTTTCACAAGCCCTCTCAAAAGCTGTGAACCATTTGGTGATATCATCACCATCTTCATATTTAGTTACAATCCCTTTGGGGATTTTCAACATGTCAGGAGAATCTCTGACCCTAGTTATGTTGCTGCCACCATTGATGGGTCCTAGGCCCATCTCTTGTCTTTCCCTTTCTATGGCTAGGATCTGTTTTTCCAAAGCCAATCTTTTGGCCATCCTGGCTAACTGGATGTCCTCTTCACTGGAGTTATCCTCAGTGATTTCAGAGAGGTTGGACCCTCCTGTGAGGGAGCCAGCATCTCTGACTATTATTTTTGGGGTCAGGGCTTAAGAAGCCCTGTTCTCCCTAGATAGGACTGGTGGAGGGGATTCTTCCTCCAGTTCACTATCATCTTCCTCTGTGTTATCCACAGAGGGGTTGGCTCTATCATACTCTGCCAACAGCTCCTGGAGCTGTGCTTTGGTAGGTCTGGAGCCCATTGTTATTTTTCTTATGTTACAGAGTGACCTTAGCTCTCTCATCTGGAGATGGAGGTAAGGTGTGGTGTCGAGTTCCACCACATTCACATCTGTGCTAGACATTATGCTTCTAAAAGTTGGAATACTTTTTAAGAAACTAAACTGGTTCTAGAATCTAATTCAAACTTTTACAAACTTTTAAACTCTAAAAGAAATGCTAACAGGGACTAACACAAGGCCCTAGCAGGACTTTAAAGAATTTAGAAAACTTTTCAAATTGCAAAAATCAATTTCTAATGACAATTTTGGAATTTGTCGTGTGATCAGGTATTGGCTGAGTAGTCCAGCAAATGCAAAGTCTTGTACCCCACCGCTGATCCACCAATTTAGGAAGTTGGCTCTGTAGGTGCTATTTCAAAGTAAGGAATAGCATGCACAGAGTCCAAGGGTTCCCCTTAGAGGTAAAATAGTGGTAAAAAGAGATAATACTAATGCTCTATTTTGTGGTAGGGTGGTCGAGCAGTAGGCTTATCCAAGGAGTAGTGTTAAGCATTTGTTGTACATACACATAGACAATAAATGAGGTACACACACTCAGAGACAAATCCAGCCAATAGGTTTTGTTATAGAAAAATATATTTTCTTAGTTTATTTTAAGAACCACAGGTTCAAATTTAACATGTAATATCTTGTTTGAAAGGTATTGCAGTTAAGTACATTAGGAACTTTGAATCATTTCAATTGCATGTATACTTTTCAAGTTATTCACAAATAGCTATTTTAAAAGTGGACACAGTGCAATTTTCACAGTTCCTGGGGGAGGTAAGTTTTTGTTAGTTTTACCAGGTAAGTAAGACACTTACAGGGTTCAGTTCTTGGTCCAAGGTAGCCCACCGTTGGGGGTTCAGAGCAACCCCAAAGTTACCACACCAGCAGCTCAGGGCCGGTCAGGTGTAGAGTTCAAAATGGTGCCCAAAACGCATAGGCTCCAATGGAGAGAAGGGGGTGCCCCGGTTCCAGTCTGCCAGCAGGTAAGTACCCGCGTCTTCGGAGGGCAGACCAGGGGGGTTTTGTAGGGCACCGGGGGGCACACAAGCCCACACAGAAATTTCACCCTCAGCGGCGCGGGGGCGGCCGGGTGCAGTGTTAGAACAAGTGTCGGGTTCGCAATGGAAGTCAATGAGAGATCAAGGGATCTCTTCAGCGCTGCAGGCAGGCAAGGGGGGGCTTCCTCGGGGAAACTTCCACTTGGGCAAGGGAGAGGGACTCCTGGGGGTCACTTCTGCAGTGAAAGTCCGGTCCTTCAGGTCCTGGGGGCTGCGGGTGCAGGGTCTTTTCCAGGCGTCGGGACTTAGGTTTCAGAGAGTCGCGGTCAGGGGAAGCCTCGGGATTCCCTCTGCAGACGGCGCTGTGGGGGCTCAGGGGGGACAGGTTTTGGTACTCACAGTCGTAGAGTAGTCCGGGGGTCCTCCCTGAGGTGTTGGTTCTCCACCAGCCGAGTCGGGGTCGCCGGGTGCAGTGTTGCAAGTCTCACGCTTCTTGCGGGGAGATTGCAGGGTTCTTTAAAGCTGCTCCTTTGGATAAAGTTGCAGTCTTTTTGGAGCAGGTCCGCTGTCCTCGGGAGTTTCTTGTCGTCGTCGAAGCAGGGCAGTCCTCAGAGGATGCAGAGGTCGCTGGTCCCTTTGGAAGGCGTCGCTGGAGCAGAGTTCTTTGGAAGGCAGGAGACAGGCCGGTGAGTTTCTGGAGCCAAGGCAGTTGTTGTCTTCTGGTCTTCCTCTGCAGGGGTTTTCAGCTAGGCAGTCCTTCTTGTTGTTGTTGCAGGAATCTAGTTTCTAGGTTCAGGGAGAGCCCTTAAATACTAAATTTAAGGGCGTGTTTAGGTCTGGGGGGTTAGTAGCCAATGGCTACTAGCCCTGAGGGTGAGTACACCCTCTTTGTGCCCCCTCCCAAGGGGAGGGGGTCACATCCCTAATCCTATTGGGGGAATCCTCCATCTGCAAGATGGAGGATTTCTAAAAGTTAGAGTCACCTCAGCTCAGGACACCTTAGGGGCTGTCCTGACTGGCCAGTGACTCCTCCTTGTTATTCTCATTATTTTCTCCGGCCTTGCCGCCAAAAGTGGGGGCCGGGGCCGGAGGGGGCGGGCAACTCCACTAGCTGGAGTGTCCTGCGGTGCTGTGACAAAGGGGTGAGCCTTTGAGGCTCACCGCCAGGTGTTACAGCTCCTGCCTGGGGGAGGTGTTAGCATCTCCACCCAGTGCAGGCTTTGTTACTGGCCTCAGAGTGACAAAGGCACTCTCCCCTTGGGGCCAGCAACATGTCTCTAGTGTGGCAGGCTGCTAGAACCAGTCAGCCTACACAGATAGTCGGTTAAGTTTCAGGGGGCACCTCTAAGGTGCCCTCTGTGGTGTATTTTACAATAAAATGTACACTGGCATCAGTGTGCATTTATTGTGCTGAGAAGTTTGATACCAAACTTCTCAGTTTTCAGTGTAGCCATTATGGTGCTGTGGAGTTCGTGTAAAACAGACTCCCAGACCATATACTCTTATGGCTACCCTGCACTTACAATGTCTAAGGTTTTGCTTAGACACTGTAGGGGCACAGTGCTCATGCACTGGTACCCTCACCTATGGTATAGTGCACCCTGCCTTAGGGCTGTAAGGCCTGCTAGAGGGGTGTCTTACCTATACTGCATAGGCAGTGAGAGGCTGGCATGGCACCCTGAGGGGAGTGCCATGTCGACTTACTCATTTTGTTCTCACTAGCACACACAAGCTGGTAAGCAGTGTGTCTGTGCTGGGTGAGGGGTCTCTAGGGTGGCATAATACATGCTGCAGCCCTTAGAGACCTTCCCTGGCATCAGGGCCCTTGGTACCAGAGGTACCAGTTACAAGGGACTTATCTGGATGCCAGGGTGTGCCAATTGTGGAATCAAAAGTACAGGTTAGCGAAAGAACACTGGTGCTGGGGCCTGGTTAGCAGGCCTCAGCACACTTTCAATTCAAAACATAGCATCAGCAAAGGCAAAAAGTCAGGGGGTAACCATGCCAAGGAGGCATTTCCTTACACAACCCCCCCCCAAACGAAAGAGGATGAGACTAACCTTTCCCAAGAGAGTCTTCATTTTCTAAGTGGAAGAACCTGGAAAGGCCATCTGCATTGGCATGGGCAGTCCCAGGTCTGTGTTCCACTATTAAGTCCATTCCCTGTAGGGAGATGGACCACCTCAACAGTTTTGGATTTTCACCTTTCATTTGCATCAGCCATCTGAGAGGTCTGTGGTCAGTCTGAACTAGGAAGTGAGTACCAAAGAGGTATGGTCTCAGCTTCTTCAGGGACCAAACCACAGCAAAGGCCTCCCTCTCAATGGCACTCCAACGCTGCTCCCTGGGGAGTAACCTCCTGCTAATGAAAGCAACAGGCTGGTCAATGCCATCATCATTTGTTTGGGACAAAACTGCCCCTATCCCATGTTCAGAGGCAGGACATTCAACCAGTGCAGCCTTTTGGTCATACCACAACTTCTGGAGTTGTTGGCTGGCCTCAAGGTTTTTACTTGCCTTTTCCATGTACTCTGCCATCCTTGAGCGAAGGCCAAGTACATAGTCCACTATGTCTTGTTTAGGCTCATGAAGAGGTCTCTCCCAGCCTTCTTTAACAAGAGCAAGTGGTCCCCTTACAGGGTGGCCAAACAGAAGTTCAAAGGGTGAGAATCCTACTCCCTTCTGAGGCACCTCTCTGTAAGCGAAAAGCAGACATGGCAGGAGGACATCCCATCTCCTTTTGAGTTTTTCTGGGAGCCCCATGATCATGCCCTTTAATGTCTTGTTGAATCTCTCAACAAGGCCATTAGTTTGTGGATGATATGGGGTAGTGAATTTGTAAGTCACTCCACACTCATTCCACATGTGTTTTAGGTATGCTGACATGAAGTTGGTACCTCTGTCAGACACCACCTCCTTAGGGAAACCCACTCTGGTAAAGATACCAATGAGGGCCTTGGCTACTGCAGGGGCAGTAGTCGACCTAAGGGGAATAGCTTCAGGATACCTAGTAGCATGATCCACTACTACTAGGATGTACATATTTCCTGAGGCTGTGGGAGGTTCTAGTGGACCAACTATGTCCACACCCACTCTTTCAAAGGGGACCCCCACCACTGGAAGTGGAATGAGGGGGGCCTTTGGATGCCCACCTGTCTTACCACTGGATTGACAGGTGGGGCAGGAGAGGCAAAACTCCTTAACCTTCTGGGACATATTAGGCCCGTAGAAGTGGTTGACTAACCTCTCCCACGTCTTGGTTTGTCCCAAATGCCCAGCAAGGGGAATATCATGGGCTAAGGTCAGAATAAACTCTCGGAAACCCTGAGGCACTACCACTCTCCTAGTGGCACCAGGTTTGGGATCTCTTGCCTCAGTGTACAGGAGTCCATCTTCCCAATAGACCCTATGTGTTCCATTTTTCTTGCCTTTGGACTCTTCAGCAGCTTGCTGCCTAAGGCCTTCAAGAGAGGGACAGGTTTCTTGTCCCTTACACAACTCTTCCCTTGAGGGTCCCCCTGGGCCCAAGAGCTCAACCTGATAAGGTTCCAGCTCCATAGGCTCAGTTCCCTCAGAGGGCAGAACTTCTTCCTGAGAAGAGAGGTTCTCTTTTTGGTGTTGTGTTGCAGCTGGTTTCCCAGCTGACTTTCCTTGTCTCTTGGTAGGCTGGGCCACTTTTCCAGACTCCAGCTCTACTTTTTCACCCTGTGCCTTGCACTGTGCCCTAGTCTTGACACACACCAGTTCAGGGATACCCAGCATGGCTGCATGGGTTTTCAGTTCTACCTCAGCCCATGCTGAGGACTCCAGGTCATTTCCAAGCAAACAGTCTACTGGGATATTTGAGGAGACCACCACCTGTTTCAGGCCTTTGACCCCTCCCCACTCTAAAGTTACCATAGCCATGGGATGTACTTTAGTCTGATTGTCAGCGTTGGTGACTGGATAAGTCTGTCCAGCCAGGTATTGGCCAGGGGAAACCAGTTTCTCTGTCACCATAGTGACACTGGCACCTGTATCCCCCAGGCCCTCTACACTTGTCCCATTAATTAGGAGCTGCTGCCTGTATTTTTGCATGTTAGGGGGCCAGGCAGCCAGTGTGGCTAAATCCACCCCACCCTCAGAGACTAATGTAGCTTCAGTGTGACACCTGATTTGCTCTGGGCACACTGTTGATCCCACTTGGAGACTGGCCATTCCAGTTTTAGCTGGATGGGAGTTAGAAGTGGTATCTTTCTTGGGACAGGCCTTGTCTCCAGTTTGGTGTCCAGACTGACTACAGTTTCGACACCAGGCCTTTTTGGGATCAAAGTATTTACCCTTGTACCCAGGATTGTTTTGTGAAGAGGCTCTGGGCCCACCCTCCTGTGCAGGTTTTTGGGGGCCTGTAGAAGACTCTTTACTATTTTTATTTTTGGCTGTCTCACCACCTTTCCCCTGGGGAGGTTTTGTGACCCCTTTCTTTTGGTCACCCCCTGTGGAAGTTTTGGACACCCTAGTCTTGACCCAATGGTCCGCCTTCTTTCCCAATTCTTGGGGAGAAATTGGTCCTAGGTCCACCAGATGCTGATGCAGTTTATCATTGAAACAATTACTTAATAGGTGTTCTTTCACAAATAAATTGTACAGCCCATCATAATCATTTACACCATTTCCTTGAATCCAACCATCTAGTGTTTTTACTGAGTAGTCTACAAAGTCAACCCAGGTCTGGCTCGAGGATTTTTGAGCCCCCCTGAATCTAATCCTATACTCCTCAGTGGAGAATCCAAAGCCCTCAATCAGGGTACCCTTCATGAGGTCATAAGATTCTGCATCTTTTTTAGAGAGTGTGAGGAGTCTATCCCTACACTTTCCTGTGAACATTTCCCAAAGGAGAGCACCCCAGTGAGATTTGTTCACTTTTCTGGTTTCACAAGCCCTCTCAAAAGCTGTGAACCATTTGGTGATATCATCACCATCTTCATATTTAGTTACAATCCCTTTGGGGATTTTCAACATGTCAGGAGAATCTCTGACCCTAGTTATGTTGCTGCCACCATTGATGGGTCCTAGGCCCATCTCTTGTCTTTCCCTTTCTATGGCTAGGATCTGTTTTTCCAAAGCCAATCTTTTGGCCATCCTGGCTAACTGGATGTCCTCTTCACTGGAGTTATCCTCAGTGATTTCAGAGAGGTTGGACCCTCCTGTGAGGGAGCCAGCATCTCTGACTATTATTTTTGGGGTCAGGGCTTGAGAAGCCCTGTTCTCCCTAGATAGGACTGGTGGAGGGGATTCTTCCTCCAGTTCACTATCATCTTCCTCTGTGTTATCCACAGAGGGGTTGGCTCTATCATACTCTGCCAACAGCTCCTGGAGCTGTGCTTTGGTAGGTCTGGAGCCCATTGTTATTTTTCTTATGTTACAGAGTGACCTTAGCTCTCTCATCTGGAGATGGAGGTAAGGTGTGGTGTCGAGTTCCACCACATTCACATCTGTGCTAGACATTATGCTTCTAAAAGTTGGAATACTTTTTAAGAAACTAAACTGGTTCTAGAATCTAATTCAAACTTTTACAAACTTTTAAACTCTAAAAGAAATGCTAACAGGGACTAACACAAGGCCCTAGCAGGACTTTAAAGAATTTAGAAAACTTTTCAAATTGCAAAAATCAATTTCTAATGACAATTTTGGAATCTGTCGTGTGATCAGGTATTGGCTGAGTAGTCCAGCAAATGCAAAGTCTTGTACCCCACCGCTGATCCACCAATGTAGGAAGTTGACTCTGTATGTGCTATTTCAAAGTAAGGAATAGCATGCACAGAGTCCAAGGGTTCCCCTTAGAGGTAAAATAGTGGTAAAAAGAGATAATACTAATGCTCTATTTTGTGGTAGTGTGGTCGAGCAGTAGGCTTATCCAAGGAGTAGTGTTAAGCATTTGTTGTACATACACATAGACAATAAATGAGGTACACACACTCAGAGACAAATCCAGCCAATAGGTTTTGTTATAGAAAAATATCTTTTCTTAGTTTATTTTAAGAACCACAGGTTCAAATTTAACATGTAATATCTTGTTTGAAAGGTATTGCAGGTAAGTACATTAGGAACTTTGAATCATTTCAATTCATGTATACTTTTCAAGTTATTCACAAATAGCTATTTTAAAAGTGGACACAGTGCAATTTTCACAGTTCCTGGGGGAGGTAAGTTTTTGTTAGTTTTACCAGGTAAGTAAGACACTTACAGGGTTCAGTTCTTGGTCCAAGGTAGCCCACCGTTGGGGGTTCAGAGCAACCCCAAAGTTACCACACCAGCAGCTCAGGGCCGGTCAGGTGCAGAGTTCAAAGTGGTGCCCAAAACGCATAGGCTCCAATGGAGAGAAGGGGGTGCCCCGGTTCCAGTCTGCCAGCAGGTAAGTACCCGCGTCTTCGGAGGGCAGACCAGGGGGGTTTTGTAGGGCACCGGGGGGGACACAAGCCCACACAGAAATTTCACCCTCAGCGGCGCGGGGGCGGCCGGGTGCAGTGTTAGAACAAGTGTCGGGTTCGCAATGGAAGTCAATGAGAGATCAAGGGATCTCTTCAGCGCTGCAGGCAGGCAAGGGGGGGCTTCCTCGGGGAAACTTCCACTTGGGCAAGGGAGAGGGACTCCTGGGGGTCACTTCTGCAGTGAAAGTCCGGTCCTTCAGGTCCTGGGGGCTGCGGGTGCAGGGTCTTTTCCAGGCGTCGGGACTTAGGTTTCAGAGAGTCGCGGTCAGGGGAAGCCTCGGGATTCCCTCTGCAGGCGGCGCTGTGGGGGCTCAGGGGGGACAGGTTTTGGTACTCACAGTCATAGAGTAGTCCGGGGGTCCTCCCTGAGGTGTTGGTTCTCCACCAGCCGAGTCGGGGTCGCCGGGTGCAGTGTTGCAAGTCTCACGCTTCTTGTGGGGAGATTGCAGGGTTCTTTAAAGCTGCTCCTTTGGATAAAGTTGCAGTCTTTTTGGAGCAGGTCCGCTGTCCTCGGGAGTTTCTTGTCGTCGTCGAAGCAGGGCAGTCCTCAGAGGATGCAGAGGTTGCTGGTCCCTTTGGAAGGCGTCGCTGGAGCAGAGTTCTTTGGAAGGCAGGAGACAGGCCGGTGAGTTTCTGGAGCCAAGGCAGTTGTTGTCTTCTGGTCTTCCTCTGCAGGGGTTTTCAGCTAGGCAGTCCTTCTTCTTGTTGTTGCAGGAATCTAGTTTCTAGGTTCAGGGAGAGCCCTTAAATACTAAATTTAAGGGCGTGTTTAGGTCTGGGGGGTTAGTAGCCAATGGCTACTAGCCCTGAGGGTGAGTACACCCTCTTTGTGCCCCCTCCCAAGAGGAGGGGGTCACATCCCTAATCCTATTGGGGGAATCCTCCATCTGCAAGATGGAGGATTTCTAAAAGTTAGAGTCACCTCAGCTCAGGACACCTTAGGGGCTGTCCTGACTGGCCAGTGACTCCTCCTTGTTATTCTCATTATTTTCTCCGGCCTTGCCGCCAAAAGTGGGGGCCGGGGCCGGAGGGGGCGGGCAACTCCACTAGCTGGAGTGTCCTGCGGTGCTGTGACAAAGGGGTGAGCCTTTGAGGCTCACCGCCAGGTGTTACAGCTCCTGCCTGGGGGAGGTGTTAGCATCTCCACCCAGTGCAGGCTTTGTTACTGGCCTCAGAGTGACAAAGGCACTCTCCCCATGGGGCCAGCAACATGTCTCTAGTGTGGCAGGCTGCTAGAACCAGTCAGCCTACACAGATTGTCGGTTAAGTTTCAGGGGGCACCTCTAAGGTGCCCTCTGTGGTGTATTTTACAATAAAATGTACACTGGCATCAGTGTGCATTTATTGTGCTGAGAAGTTTGATACCAAACTTCCCAGTTTTCAATGTAGCCATTATGGTGCTGTGGAGTTCGTGTAAAACAGACTCCCAGACCATATACTCTTATGGCTACCCTGCACTTACAATGTCTAAGGTTTTGCTTAGACACTGTAGGGGCACAGTGCTCATGCACTGGTACCCTCACCTATGGTATAGTGCACCCTGCTTTAGGGCTGTAAGGCCTGCTAGAGGGGTGTCTTACCTATACTGCATAGGCAGTGAGAGGCTGGCATGGCACCCTGAGGGGAGTGCCATGTCGACTTACTCATTTTGTTCTCACTAGCACACACAAGCTGGTAAGCAGTGTGTCTGTGCTGGGTGAGGGGTCTCTAGGGTGGCATAATACATGCTGCAGCCCTTAGAGACCTTCCCTGGCATCAGGGCCCTTGGTACCAGAGGTACCAGTTACAAGGGACTTATCTGGATGCCAGGGTGTGCCAATTGTGGAATCAAAAGTACAGGTTAGGGAAAGAACACTGGTGCTGGGGCCTGGTTAGCAGGCCTCAGCACACTTTCAATTCAAAACATAGCATCAGCAAAGGCAAAAAGTCAGGGGGTAACCATGCCAAGGAGGCATTTCCTTACAGTAGTGTTAAGCATTTGTAGTACACACACAGGCAATAAATAAGGAACACACACTCAAAGACTTAACTCCAGGCCAATAGGTTTTTATATAGAAAAATACATTTTCTTAGTTTATTTTTAGAACCACAAGATTCAAATTTGAGGTAACTACATAAAATGCAAGGTACTTCACACAGGTAAGTGTAGAACTTTGATTTAAAACAGTAGTACACACAGCTTTGGTTAAAATGGCAATAAGCTATTTTAAAAGTGGACACTGCAAAAATCAAGAGTTCCTGGGGGAGGTAAGTTTTGGTTAGTTTCTCAGGTAAGTAAAGCACTTACACAGTCAGTCTCCTGGGCATAGGCAGCCCACCGTTGGGGGTTCAAGGCAACCCCAAAGCCACAGCACCAGCAACACAGGGCCGGTCAGGTGCAGAGGTCAAAGGAGGGCCCAAGAAACATATGCGCCTATGGAGAACAGGGGTGCTCTGGTTCCAGTCTGCTAGCAGGTAAGTACCTGCGTCCTCGGGGAGCAGACCAGGGGTGTTTTGTAGAGCACTGAGGGGGACACACACACGCACACAAAACACACCCTCAGCGGTACAGGGGCAGCCAGGTGCAGTGTGCAAAGTAGGCGTTGGGTTTGCTATTGAAAGCAATGGAGGGACCCGGGGGTCACTTAGGCGATGCAGGCAGGGCACAGGGGGCTTCTCGGACCAGCCACCAACTGGGCTAGGATGAGGCCTGCCTGCTGGTCACTCCTGCACTGGTAGGTGGTTCCTCTCGGTCCTGGGGGCTGCGGGTGCAGTGCTTGGTCCAGGCATCAGGTTCCTTAGTTACCAGGCAGTCGCGGTCAGGGGGAGCCTCTGGATCCTCTATGCAGGCGTTGCCGTGGGAGTGCAGGGAGGTCGACTCAGGGTGTCGTTGGAGTCACCTGGGAGTCCTCTCTGCGGTGTTGGTTGTCCTGGACTCGAGCTAGGGGTGTCGGGTGCAGAGTGTGAAGACTCACGCTTCTGGCGAGAAGTGAGAGTCTCTTTAAAGTTGCTTCTTTGTTGCAATTTTGTTGCTGTTTCTGGACAAAGCCGCTGTCCTTGGGAGGTTCTTGGTCCTTTAGGTGCAGGTCAGTCCTCTGAGTCCTCAGAGGTTGCTGGTCCCGCTGTATGCGTCGCTGTGCAGGTTCTTTGAGTCTAGAGACAGGCTGGTAGGGCTGGGGCCAAGTCAGTTGTTGTCTCCGTCGTCTCTGTGGGTCTTTTAGGTCAGCAGTCCTTCTTCTTGTTGTAGGTTGCAGGAATCTGATTTCCTGGGTTCAGGGTTGCCCCTAAATACTAAATTTAGGGGTGTGTTTAGGTCCGGGGGGGTATTAGCCAATGGCTACTGTCCTTGAGGTTGGCTACACCCTCCTTGTGCCTCCTCCCTGAAGGGAGGGGAGCACATCCCTATTCCTATTGGGAGAGTCCTCCAAAAACTAGAAGGAGGCTTTCTAAAGGCAGGGGTCACCTCAGCTCAGGGCACCTTAGGGGCTGTCCTAACTGGTAGGTGACTCCTCCTTGTTTTTCTCATTATCTCCTCTGGACTTGCCACCAAAAGTGGGTGCTGTGTCCAGGGGGCGGGCATCTCCCCTAGCTGGAGTGCCCTGGGGCATTGTAACACGAAGCCTGAGCCTTTGAGGCTCACTGCTAGGTGTTACAGTTTCTGCAGGGGGGAGTTGTTAAGCACCTCCACCCAGTGCAGCCTTTGTTTCTGGCCTCAGAGAGTACAAAGGCTCTCACCCCAGGGGGTCAGAAACTCATCTCAGTGGCAGGCTGGCACGCACCAGTCAGTCCTGCACTAAAGGAGTGGGTAAAATACAGGGGGCATCTTCTAAGGTGCCCTCTGTGTGCATTGTTTAATAAATCCAGCACTGGCATCAGTGTGGGTTTATTATTCTGAGAAGTTTGATATCAAACTTCCCAGTATTCAGTATAGCCATTATGGAGCTGTGGAGTTCGTTTTCACAAACTACCAGACCATATACTTAATATGGCCACACTGTACTTACTCTAATAATAGACTTAGACACTGTAGGGGCATATTGCTCATGCAGTTATGCCCTCACCTGTGGTATAGTGCACCCTGCCTTTGGGCTGTAAGGCCTGCTAGAGGGATGACTTACCTATGCCACAGGCAGTATTTTGTGTGCATGGTATCTTGAGGGGGATGCCATGTCGACTTTGTCTTTTTCTCCCCACCAACACACACAATCTGCAATGGCAGCGTGCATGTGTTAGGTGAGGGGTACCTTAGGGTGGTACAACTCATGCTGCAGCCCTTAGGGACCTTCCCTGGTCACAGGGTCCTTGGTACACTGGTACCTTTTACAAGGGACTTATCTGTGTACCAGGAGTGTGCCAACTGTGGAAACAATGGTACATTTTTAGTGAAAGAACACTGGTGCTGGGGCCTGGTTAGCAGGTTCCCAGCACACTTCTTAGTCAAGTCAGAATTAATATCAGGCAAAAAGTGGGGTTAACTGCAACATGGAGCCATTTTCCTACAAGTGTCCTTCAAGGCTACTCACAGAAGTTGTTCCTATTGTCTGAGCCCTCCTCCCTATGCTGTAGATATCCCCTTCCCTATATCTGCAGCCTGTATTCCCATTGATAGCTAGGTTCCGAACATCTTCCATGCTTCAGTACAGGGTGGGAAGAATGGGATGAGTTGCATTATTTAGATTGGTTAAAGTAGCCAAGTCCTTCCTGGAGTTTTGAACAGTATTCTACCTGTCCCCATACCATGTTTATTCTGTGATTCTAAAATGACAGATTCTCATTTTTCATTCTCTGCTGCTGTGTTTTTTCTATGAGCTGGTTTATCTGTTTGAAGGTTCTCATCCCTCATCTTCCAATATTCTTCTTGATTTATTTTCCCCACTCTCATTCATCCGCGATGGATCAACTAGTGAGGTCTTTAAATGAACCCTATAGCAATGCTTGCTATATGAGGTCCTGTTCAGTTTTGGAGTGGGTTAATGTAATGTGAACGTTTGTAAGTTTCTACTGTGTTGTGTTCTATGAAGCGGTGGTGGTCTCTCGAGGGGCAGTTGTCAACTGGCTGGAGAGGGAGCACCAACTGCAGTTGTCTGATCTACGAATAAAGCTATTAATATAACCTTAAGTGGTTCATCAAATCAACTTTACAAGAGTAGGCAGGTACATGGTAAGTCTTGTGCACATAATACAATTATCTGCAACTTGTGAAATTACATGTTACCTAAACACATGTTTATGGACACCAGGAGGTGTTGTCAGTGCTTTTTGGGATTTGAGCACTTTTACATGGTACTCAGGAAAGTGTTTTTGGGGCACCACGAAGGATCCGCTGCCAGCAATTTTGAAAATGATATGGTAGTCTGGAACGTGCTTATGGGATCCACCCAGGAGTGATTTATGAGTGTGTACAGCTGATTTCTTTTAAGTGTATTTTATTGAGAGCAGTGAATCAGCTACCCCGTTTCCTCCTTTCTCTATTATTGTGTATAGTGTTCCATTAAAACAGTTACAATTAAATTGCTCTGTAAATAAATGTAGCAGAGATAAGTATATATTACTGAGAAGACAGATGTACATTAACGGTTCTTCTTCATGGGGCAGGGAAGCTATGAATTGTTTTCTATAGGTGAAGATGGTGGATTCTGGGAGACTGTGACTTGTCAATGGAGGAGCAGGGTTTAGGACCATGGCCCAGCTAGGCCATAACAGGGTCAACCATGAAGTCACTACAGGGAGTCGCCCTTTACAGTAGACACTTTAATCTCAGGGAGCCTGGGTAATGGGACACCCTGTGGAATATGAATTAAAAGCCTAGAACTTTGTAATACAAATCAAACAGATGAGCCGGTCTAGTTACCGACAGCACAGAATTGTGGAGCCGTCCTGGACACTGCTTAGCTCACGCCAGGAACAATTCACCAGAAAAACATATAACTAAACAACAGTGTAAATCTTCGTGTAAGCAAGTTACAAACTTAGCTCATCCAAGGACACGGTTTAATAGCAGAAATAAACAATTTTAGGCAACACATTCTTAAACGTCTACGCAAGGAAATTAACTTAAAATAAGAATAACTTTCCTAAAGCACAACCCAACACATTTACGCAGAAAAACCATTTGAGCAGGGAAAGGAAATATATGTCTGCTCTTGTTAAGAATAAAACATCACCATGTATCAAAACAGGCCTGCACTAAGTACCAAAACTGTTCGTGGAAAGACCGCCACCGAGTGGCGATGACTTACCTAAAGGGGATCTCCTTCCTAGATACCAAGACTGAATTTGAGACTTTGGGCCTGATTCACAAAGGTAGTTTACACTTTTGAGTAAATTAGACTTTTTGACTATGTTTACTACTTTTTTGCTGTTCACAAACTCTTACTCCAAAAGTGTAACTTTGTTTTTTTCTAATGACACTGCTGGGAAATAGTCCTTGTTTTAAACTGCTGCAATGCTCCGGCGGGATATCTGAGGCCCATTGTTTACTTACTTGTCTGGTCTACAGTATACAGTATAAACAGATCATGCATATGTAATGAACAGTAGTGTTTAACGCTGCAGCTGCTGATGTCTTAATGACAAACATGCACTTAGATGCACTCAACGGTTTGTTTTCCTGGGTGGAGATGGGACATGGGATGAAAAGCAATCGACAACAGCTATACTTATGAGATTGTTAAACTGTATTCTCCTCTAGACCTACACACTGAAAAGGCCTTAGCTGTGTTAAGTCCGGCTGCTCTCGTCTTGCCTATCGCATTGTATGATGTTGTCATTTGATGTTATGGTAAATGCTCTGAAGAAATAAACAATGAAAACATAATGAAAGGCACAAACGTATATTAACTAGGTGAGAGTGGGGGAAGGGGATTGTGCAAGGGAGCTGCCTAGAGACCTCAGCAGAGGTTTCACAGCCAATGAAGCGGAATACAACTGACAGAAAAAATAAACTTTAACAAAGAATGAAATATGTCAAGAACTAAAGTTGGAAGGGGAATATTTTTAAATAAATAGGTTAGAGAGGTAAGGGGAACTAACTTTTTTTCACCATGTTGTAAAAACCAAAGGGACAGATTTAAGAGCCCCTAGCTCCTCATTACGCCACGTTAGCATTAAATCGCAGCGCCAAATTTACAAAGTGGTGCGATGCCCACATTGCGCCACTTTGTAACCCTTTGTGCTACATTATGCCTGCCCCAGGCATAATGTATGCAAAGGTGTTGTTCACCCATTCGGGGGGCGACAAAATGGCGCAAAGAAATCTACAAGATTTTTTTGCATCATTGTTTTTGGCACTTTTAACGCCGGCTGAGAGCATGCGTCATAATGAAGCACACCATTGTTTACAATGAGCCTCAATGGGCTTTGCAGGATTAGCATCAATATTTTTGATGCTAATCCTGCAAACCTCCAAAGTAGCGTCAAAAATGTTGATGCTACTTCCTCTATCTACTATCTTAGATATGGTGCACACATGATGGCGTTAGGGGGTGCAAAGGGGCGCAAGAAAGGTGGCACTGCACTGGGTGCAGTGCCACTTTCTTAAATCAGGCCTAAAGTATTCAGCTTGTTGTTGCCTTAGACTGGATTTTTCACACTAGTTTGTTACTGTTATGTTTAATGATGTACATAGTGGGGATCCAGCCCAAGAGGCAATGTAGTATCATTTGTGCAAGGTATGGAGAACGTGGCAGGTGGCTGTCCTACAGATGCCTCCAAGATTCCTCTACACTTTGTTTATCCAATCACAGCACCCTCAGTCACAGTTCATAACACAACACTACACGCTGACGGGTTATGATAATGAAGCTTTAAAACCAGGTATTATCTTAACAAGAGAAACGTAATTCAGAAGATTGTCATCAGGTCATTAGAGTTCTATTTCAGGAGAAAACCCAGGAGATCTTAAGAAATAATTATCAAATTGTTGCCCTGGTTTCTTTAAGATCCCAAGTGAGAGACGTCGCTCTCGACTGTGATGATTTAATTCGGAGCACATAGTGAAAGATCAAATTTTTTTGCATGGAAAACAGTCAGAAAGGCTCGTTTAAGTTCTGTTACTACTTGTTGGTTCATTTGACTGTGAGAAAAAACATAATTATTTGCTTTATGATTTCAAGTAATCCCTTTGTGATTCTATTTTGAATTCTACTAGAATTTATTTCTCCCCGTGAGACCATTTAGAGAAGGTGGTCTCTAGTCAGCTAGCATGTACTCAGTATTTGCTACCTAGTGATGTCAACTTGCAGGTCATGGACTAGAGACTACTACATTACATAGGCGGTCATTCTGATCGCGGCGGTCGGCGGTCGCCGCCCGCCAAGCGGTTCCCGCCGAAAGACCGCTCCGCGGTCAAAAGACCGCGGCGGCCATTCCGGCTTTCCCGCTGGGCCGGCGGGCAACCGCCAGAAGACCGCCGGCCGGCCCAGCGGGACAGCCCCTTCAACAATGAAGCCGGCTCGGAATGGAGCCGGCGGAGTTGAAGGGGTGCGACGAGTGCAGTGGCACCCGTCGCGATTTTCACTGTCTGCACAGCAGACAGTGAAAATCTTTGTGGGGCCCTGTTAGGGGGCCCCTGCACTGCCCATGCCAGTGACATGGGCAGTGCAGGGGCCCCCAGGGGCCCCACGGCACCCGTTCCCGCCATCCTGGTTCTGGAGGCGGACACCGCCAGAAACAGGCTGGCGGGAAGGCGCTCGGAATCCCCATGGTGGTGCTGCAAGCAGCGCCGCCATGGCGGATTCCCTGGGCCAGCGGGAAACCGCCGGCTCCCCTTTTCTGACCGCAGCTTTACCGCCGCGGTCAGAATCGCCCAGGAAGCACCGCCAGCCTGTTGGCGGTGCTTCCGTCGCCCTCCGCCATGGCGGTCATGGACCACCAAGGTCAGAATGACCCCCATAATATGGAAACTGATTTTCTCCAGATGCCTCTAAATCCTCAGTACCTTTATTCTTCTATTTCTTCTACTGCAGGAATGGCCAATGTAGGTCCAGGAGTACAGGTGGGTGAGCCAACAAATTAACAGGGAGAGCAGAGCCAAGGGTCTGGCTACGATGTTGGTGCCTGTGCACTAATATGGTTCTCCTGTTTCATAGTTGGCAGCCTTGCCCATAATGCCACATGCTGGGTAGAGCGAGGCAGGCAGACAGTAGCTACTTGAAAGCTCGACTTGTTATGGGCCAAGGTTCCAACAGTACCTTGAATTGAGCCAGAGTCAGGTTTCAGGCTCAAGTATGGCTCCAGCTGTCAGTGACTCGTTCACCCCTGTCCAGGAGAGCCAAATTCATTACATCTTTTCAGATTAACCACAGATAATATCAATGAGTTCTGTTTAGAATTTTTGAAAATTTATCTTATGTGGTTATCCTGAAAATTTAACAATTATCTCACCCTCATTGCCCTACGTCTGGCACCACTTTTCTGTTGGATCGTATTGCTCACTAGTCTGCTGAGTGCAATAAGGTTGCCTTAATTTATGTCAGTGATTAAGAAAGCTACTTTCCTTCATTGAGGTCTATGCAGTTTTCCTTTTTCTCTGTACTATTCCTCTAGGTCAGCGCCCACCAAAAGAAGGATATTTGGCGTGCCATCACCAAGGACATCCGGACCTTGGGGGTCCACCACAGACAGAGCACCCACTGGCAGAAAAGACAGGATGACCTTTGCCGCTGGAGCAAGAAGACGGCGGAGGCCCAGCTGGGGATGGCCTCCCAACATGGGAGGGGTGCCTGTCGCACCATGACCCCCCCCTGATGTTCCAGATCCTGGCGGTGGCGTATCCAGAGTTGGATGGGCGCTTGAGGGCATCACAGCAGCCACAAGGGGGTGAGTACACTATCATTCTGCTGACTTTACGCGCATTACAAGGTGTCTGGGCTGGGGAGGTGGGCACTGGGTTCCCCTAGGCCAGGGTGAGCTTTGTAGGCAAGGTCCCTTGTGAGGCAGGCTCTGTGGCACCACAACCCCACTAGTGGTTATTGCCATCTACACATAGTCAGGCTCCTGTGACTTCCAGGTGTGCAGCAATAGGGCTTAGCCTTGTACCCCATGGGCATGTGATAAATCTAGGAACTATAAGTGCATGGCGTAGTGCAGAGGGCTTCTGTGTCTGTTGTGTCCGCCAACGGTAGTGGTGTTGCATGCACTGAACATGTCTGTCTTCTGTCTTAACCCCCACCCTTTTTGTGGTCTCCCTGTTCTTGTGTACAATAGCATCATCAGGCGGAGGAGCAGTGGCACCGGAGCAGGAGGGAGCTGCATCCCACTTGGCCCTGGAGGGCGAAACAATGGAGTCTGAAGCCACCAGTGAGACGGAGGGTGAGGGGAGCTCCATGGCAGGGACAGGAGCAGACAGCAGTGACAGCGACTCCTTCTCTGATGGGAGCTCCCTTGTGGTGGCGGGCCCCTCTGTGCCCCCGCATCAACAGGTACAGCCGCCACCCCCCCCCTACCAGCACAGCCCTCCCAGCAGCCCCTCAGCGTGTGTCCCGTGCCCGCTCACCCAGGAGGGTGGGAATCTCCTTCACCCCAGGCACCTCAGGCCCTGCCCCAGTCAGCCCTGCTGCCCTCAGTGAGAAGGCTATTGACCTCCTGAGATCCCTCACTGTTGGGCAGTCTACCATTCTGAATGCCATCCAGGGTGTTGAGAGGCATTTGCAACAAACAAATGCATACCTGGAGGGCATTCATTCTGGCCAGGCAGCCCAACAGAGAGCATTTCAGGCTCTGGCCTCAGCACTAATGGCAGCCATTGTCCCTGTGTCTAGCCTCCCACCTCCAACTTCCTCCACCCAGACCCAATCCCCTGTACCTCAGCCTATCCCAAGCACACCATCAGACCAGCATGCACACACCTCAACACACAAGGGTGGCTCAGGCAAACATAAGCACCACACATCCACAGACACTAACACAAGCATCATACCCATGCACACATACCAACACCCACTGCCTCCACTGTGTCCCCCTCCTCCACGTCTCCCTCCTCCCTCCCAGTCTTGTCTCCACTCACACCTGCATGCACTACATCCTCAGCCACTACCTCCATCACCAGCACGCCCATCACCACACACCGCTCACGTGCACTCACCACCCCCACTACCATTCACACATCCCCTGTGTCCTCTCCCAGTGTGTCTGTGAGCCCTCCTCCCAAAGTACACAAACACAGGCACACATCCACCGAACAGCCATCCACCTCATAACAGCCTCCAGCCCATGCACCTTCACCCAAATTCAGCAGACGTACACCTCCTACAACCACTACCTCTACCTCCACTCCCAAACCCCCTCCATCTACCTGTCCCAGTGTGTCTAAAAAACTTTTCCTGGCTAATATTGACCTCTTCCCTACACCTCCTCACCCGTCCTTCCCCTAGGGCCAGGCTTTCCAGGTCCCAGCCCAGCATCTCAGCCACCACATCCGCAGGCACAGTGGTCCTAGCATCTGCGGGATCATGGAGTGCGCCAACCATCAGGGCTGCCAGTGTGCCACGGAGCGAGGGCAAGGACATTCCGCCACCTGCCAAGGTGAAAAAGGTGCCCACATCCTGGAGGAAGTAGCCGAAAACACCTGCCACCAAGGGGTCAGGGAAAACAAAAGGGGATAGTGGCAAGACAGCTGCGCCACCATCAAAGGTGGGGAAGGGCCAGAAACTGAAGGGCAGGTCAGGAGAGGGCATGGTGGCACCGACTGAGGGACCAGTCTCACACCTTCTGTCCACGTCGACGCCAACCTGTACGGTGGAGAAGACCGCCACCTGCACCGCCACAGAGCCCGCCGCCAGCACCGCTGCCACAGAGCCTGCCGCCAGCACCGCTGCCACAGAGCCCACCACCAGCACCGCTGCCACAGACCCCGCAGCTAGCACCACCGCCACAGACCCTGCCGCAAGCACCGCCACCACAGAGCCCGCCGCAAGCACCGCCACCACAGAGCCCGCAGCCGGCTCCACCGCCACAGAGCCTGCAGCCAGTACCGCTGCCACAGAGCCCGTCGCAAGCAGCGCTACCACAGAGCCCGCCGCAAGCACCGCCGCGACTGACACCACCACAAGCACCGCCACGACTGACACCGCCGCAAGCACCGCCAGTGGCCCCGCAACATCCTGAGCCAGTGGCACCACCGCAGACATGGCTGCCATCCCCAGTGTTCAGTCGTCCGAGGCTGGTGGTGAGTTCCAGGAGCCTGGGCAACTTCCATGAAGCATCACTATCATCACAGTTGTCACCTGCATATGGAATGCGAAGTCGCAGCAGTGTGGGGTATGTCTCTGCTGCCATGGCATATCAACCTACCTGTACCTCGGCAATCTCATGGCACACACACCCAGGCGAGTGTATTGTTGCGGCCACAATGCACGTAGAGCACTCTGGGCACAAAGCTCTCTCCAGAACCAGTGGAGAAAGGCATCCACTACCTCAGTCCTTGGCAGGATGAAGCACTCTGGGCACAAAGCCCCCTCCAGAACCAGTGGAGAAAGGCATCCACTACCTCAGTCCTTGGCAGGATGAAGCACTCTGGGCACAAAGCCCCCTCCAGAACCAGTGGAGACTGTTATCCACTTGAGAGACTGTGGCTTTGCACTCCCCAGGGTGCAGCAGTGGGCAAACCACCCACTGGAGAGACTTGAGAGACTGTGGCTTTGCACTCCCCAGAATAAAGCAGTGGGCAAACCACCCACTAGAGAGACTTGAGAGACTGTGGCTTTGCACTCCCCAGGATAAAGCAGTGGGCAAACCACCCACTGGAGAGACTTGAGAGACTGTGGCTTTGCACTCCCCAGGATACATCAATGGGCATGGAGCTCCCTCGTAGAGCAGTGGCATCGTGCGTTCATCAGGTTGAGATGTGCTCCTCCCCCTCCCCCTGAGGTGGCTGTATATTTTCTATGTGATGCCCTTCCAGTGTTCTCTCCGTTTAGAGTCAGGTATCTAGTGTGGGCCTCGCAATGACAATGATTGGTGCACTATCCGGACTTGTGTAGTTGGTGTACATAGTTGTATATACTGGATTTTGAGTATTGACTGATGGATGTTTTTAATTACAATAGTTACAATCATTTCCTTTTGTCCTTGCGTTATTCAATGGGGGGTCGGGGTGTATATGTAATGTTGCAGCATGTGTTTGTGTGTATGGTGTTGTGGGGGTGTTACATGTGTGTGTCACTCTCTTTTCCCTCCCCCCTCCCCTGTGTTGTAGGTGCAGTACTCACCGTGGTCGTCGCCGCTGTCGTTGGAGCTCCTGATAGAGGAGCAGGAAGACCATCGCCGGCAAGATCTGCAGTTCGGGCTCCATGGCGTCCTGGTTCCTCGTGGGATGTGGAGAGGTGAGTGTTTTCCAATCTGTGTACTGTTTCCGCCGTGTTTTTATTTGCGTTGGTTCAGCGCCGGAAAAGGTGGCAGATAGCCGTGTTGTGATAGGGTGGGCGGTACATTGTCTCCGGCCTGTCTGTTAACGGTCTCCGCCATGCTGTTTGTTTGTACCGCCGTGGCGGTCGGAGTATTAAAGTGGCTGTCTATATTGCCGATTTCCGCCACGGTAGTAATCCCATTTTTTTTCCGCCGGCCTGTTTGCGGTATTACCGCCGCTTTAACACCGACCACCTGGGTTGTAATGAGGGCCATTGTGTTTTGTTTTATTATTTTCTGATTTATGGTTATATGAATCTTCCAGTTGCAATGTCATTTCAAAGTCGTGTACAGTTATGAAAATACAATCAAATGGAGAATTAAGTTGACTTTCATAAATGTCTTTGCAGGTACAATGCCTTTGTTAAAGTAATTATTTACGCTTTGTAACTGTAGAATGTCAAACATGCCAATTATTATTGACCTTCTATTAGGAACCTGTTAATAGGTACTGCCACAGGGATATCCCAGATTTCATTCCTGTGTTTCAAAACAGTTACCTTGCATAGGCACAATGATTATCTTCATATCCCCTTCCATTAGCACGGGCACTAAGAGGTATGACTGTACCAGGATGTTTGACTGTACAATACATATTACCCAGATTATCCTACACTACCCTATACCCCCTTAAATTACATCCAACATTTTAGATGCTCATGTGCTAAAACAAGGCCCTGTAATTATGGACTTCCACACCCCAGGCCTTTAAGTCAATTTGCATCCCCAAGGATGCCTTAAATAATTCTAAATTAACACACTGATCCTTCTGATGGCTCAACAGAACAACCAAGACTGTGCTATGTACCTTGCTATCTTCATTGTTACTTCGTTCTTCAGAAAACAACATAAAACATGAAGAAAGAAAAAAAGAAAGAAACAAAGAAAGGAAACAAAGAAAGAAAGACATTACTAATAGACAATTTGCATGGATTCTAGGCTGTTGCTAACTTCTTAAGATGTGTTTAAAAACAAATCCATTCTTAGATCTCCTGTGGAAGTACAAATGGCTTGTTAGCAATAAACAACAATGCACTTTGCACTCAAAGTACAACACTGTCATGAAGCTACAGCGGTATCAACAAATGTAAAAACTGCAGAAGAATTACATGTTTTTTAGGGTAGGCCCTCTTTGCTCTTGTGTTCTACAGTGTTCAGACATCGACTTCTGAACAGATATTCATGACATTGTACTCTTGCATCAGGATCATCGTAATGCCCTACTCTATGCCTTCACATTGGCACCCTCCAGGTGCATTGTACACCCTGCAGAACATCTAATCTAGGGCCTGAAGAAATATGGTCACACCTCCCACACCCTGCTATAACTCCACTGTCCCCACTTGAAAGCTTGTGCTACCATCAAACCTAGCTGCTTAGCTTACAAAGCCATCACAACCTTCACCCCACGTACTTTGCAATTATCAGACCGCAGACTAAGAACAGTAAAAACAAGAAAATAGGAATTTTCCATCTGTGCACCCAGGATCTGGAACAACATCACTGTATCCATCAGGGCCGCCCAAAGGTTGCTTCAATTTAGAACAGTGTTGAAAAGTCACCTGTTTAAAGAACCATACGCCACAATGCAATAAACATCTATAACTTATCTTCCTCTCCTATTGCTCACCAACTTTAAGCTTACCATGTACAGATCTCTGCTGCTTTTGGCTAGGTTCACATTAAGAAAAATACAATTTAAGTACATACACGTATAATACATATACTCAACAGTGAGGAAGTCACCAAGGACAGGCATTTAATAGAAACTTGAACCTGTTAAAGACAAAAATATGCACAACAAAAATATGCAAATCTCTCACTGGCATTTTACAGCAATGACTACAATGTGATCTTCTCCAGCATCTCTGTTTCCATGCAAACACTATTGCATCACTGGCCTGATAAAATTCAGCTGCATCACCTCCACTTTGAAGTACCGGCATTAGCTACTCCTCTTTGCCAGCAAGCATTAGTGCTTTTATGTCAACTCCACTGCATAGTGTCCTAAATACACTGCATCATCCACAGCCAGAAGGACTCCATGACTGCTACCCCGGGCCCAGAAACCATGCTTCATCACCTAAAAAGTAAGAATTAGTGAATGAGCATCACTAGCAGAACAACTATTCATCTTAGTCAGCCAATGCCACACGAGGAGCTATAATATCACCAGGCTTGAAATCAAGAAGTATGGAAAGAGAAAACCATAGGTGAAGACTTGTCCGTTCATGTGCTTAAAATATAAGGCAATATTCTTCAGAAAGCACTAACCTTGTAGCTCAGATTCAACAGGATCGATTAATATATCTGCAGTTCTCAGTATCCACAGTCAACCCTACACAGAAGCAGTATGTTGTTTAACTGTAGACCTGGTGAAAGGGGCATGGAATAAGATTTAAAAAAGAGACACTGGATACCACTATTTTGATTCATCACTGCTGGCCAGTGACAATAAAAGGTCAAACTGAACATCTAAAGACAAAATAAATATATTTTGTATCTGATCATTATATTGAATCATCTAACATGTTTTATGCTATACCTTCAGAATACGTCTATGTTTTAGACACTGTGGCACTTAATATGAGTTTGGTGGTCTTTTCCAAAGACTGGCGTGGTGACGCCCGCCAAAGGACCGCCAGTGATGGTGGTATCCCAATCGCAATATTACGAGCACACACTGAAGACTTCCCAAAAACAGTCACAAATCCGAAACGTCCCACCATCAGCCCCGCCACACCGACAACACCCGGCCCTCCATTTTACGACCCACAAATCAGCACAACAGTCATTGTATGGTGGAAAACTATTGGCAGTGGGAACCGCCACACTCAAATTGCCACCACCAGCAGAACCCAACATCACATTGGGCACTATGAACACCCCACACCTGACACACAATCCCACACTACACACACCCACACCCACCACTATAAAACACTCCCACACACAACCCAAAATCCTTCGCAACTAAAATCACAGACAGACAGCGAGGAGCCACAAACCCATCACCTATCACTTATACTCCATAGGCAAATATACACTACACATGCAGCACACATCACACAACTGCACCATCAACACCATACACGCATCACAACTGCACACAAACACCACAACACACCAGCAGACAAAACTAAGCACCCCCACCCTTGCACACAACACCCCCAAACCACATCACAACCACCTTGTCCCCTCAAAAGCACCCACGATTCACAGACGAAGTGTTGAGGGTCAAGGTAGATGAAATCGTCAGGATAGAGCACACGTCCAGCAAACATCCATAGCCAGGAAAATGGAGTTATGGCGGAGGATAGTTGACAGGGTCAACTCAGTGGGCACTCATCCACGCACAAGGGAGGACATCAGGAGGAGGTAAAATGACCTAGGGAGAAGGTGCGTTCCATGGCCTCTCAACACCAGATTGCCATCAACAAGACGGGCGGTGGGCCCCCCACCTTCTCCCCGAGAGTTTTCATTGTGGGAGGAGAAGATCTTGGACATCATGCTTCCAGAAGGCCTGACTGGAATAATTGGAGGACTGGACTCTGGTAAGTCAGCAACACTCCCCTGGCACCAACGACTCCTGTACAGCATGCATCCTCACCACCCTATCACTCAAAACTCACACTTCTGCACAACCCCCAATCACCTAATGCCCCTCCCCTCCCCTGCATGCCACACCACCCCACTGCCACTATCCCCACACAGTCCCTCCCTTGTGCACAGATAGTACTCACAATGACAAGCACCACAACTCCCACAATGCATTACTAACTACACATGAAAAGCTGCAATACCCACTTCACAGTGGAGCACCTGCACATAAAACCATCGCACCAGCTACACCAACTGGATGTGTTGACTGCGTACTACTACAACCACTGTTTCCGCCCGCTGGCCCTGCGGTGAACTCCCAATAAGGAACTCCCAATAAGGCCGGCGGAGGCCACCCGCCAAACTCGGAATGGGGGCCAATAAAGCAAAGAAGAACACCTCCACAATGTAACTCTCTCCCTCTCCATCCACAGGTACCCCTGCCATTGCCACCCTGGAGGGGGACACATCCCCAACCACGACTTCCAAACAACGAAGTTGTGACAAACGAAAGCGGAAAGCTTTCATTAACCACAACTTTGTTGTTCTGTGCCTTAACCATGTATGTGCTGAACAACGCACATGCGTGGTTAAGATACAGAAGAAGGGAGTCGGCTTAGTCGGAGGACGCGATCAGGTAAGTGGGGCTGGGGCCATTTTAGGGGCGGGTGGGGGCATTTTTGGTTTTAGGGGCAGGTGTGGGGGGGTCGCTGTAGTTTTAGGGGCGAGGGTCGGGTATTTTCAGTTTTTAGGGAAGAAGGGGGTTGGGGTAGTTTAGGTTTAGAGGCAGGGGTGGGGGATTGCGGTAGTTTTAGGGGCAGAGTGGGGTGTCGCTGTAGTTTTAGGGGTGGGGGTATTTTTTGTTTTTAGGGGCGGGGTGGGGTGGGGGGTCGCTGTAGTTGTTGTAGGGGCGGGGTGGGGGGTTGGGGTATTTTTAGTTTTTAGGGGCAGGGGTGGGGTAGTTTACGTTTTGGGGGTAGGGGGCCGCACTAGTTTTAGGGGCGCAGTGGGAGGGTCTGGGTATTTTTAGTTTTTAGGGGCGGGGTGGGGGGTCAGGGTAGTTTGGGTTTTAGGGGGTGGGGGTTGTGGTAGTTTACATTTTGGGGGCGGGGTCACAGTAGTTCTAGGGGTGGGGTGGGAAGCTCGGGGTATTTTTAGTTTTTAAGGGTGGGGTGGGGTGAGGTAGATTATGTTTTGGGGGGTCGTGGTAGTTTTAGGAGTGGGGTGGGGGGTCGGGGTATTTTTAGTTTTTAGGGGTGGGGTTGGGGGTCGGGCAGTTTAGGTTTTGGGTGGTCGAGGTAGTTTTAGGGGCGGGGTGGGGGGGTCGGGTATTTTTATTTTTTGGGGGCGGAGATGGGGGTCAGGGTAGTTTAGGTTTTAAGGGGGGTCACAGTAGTTTTAGGGGTGGGCTGGTGGGTCGGGGTATTTTTTGTATTTAAGGGCAGGGTGTGGGTTTGGGGTAGTTTACGTTTTAGGGGGTGGGGGTTGTGGTAGTTTTAGGGGCAGGGTGGGGGCTCGAGGTAGTTTAGGTTTTGGGGGTGGGGGGTCACGGTAGTTTGGGGGGTGGGGTTGCGGTAGTTTTCGGTGCAGGGGGTCACTGTATTTTTAGTTTTTAGGGCCAGGGTTGGGAGTGAGAGTAGTTTAGGTTTTAGGGGGGTGCAGGGTCGCAGTAGTTGTGGAGGTGGGGGGTGGCAGTATTTTTAGTTTTTAGGGGCAGGGTTGGGGGGTCGGAATAGTTTAGGTTTTAGGGGGGTGGGGGGCTGCAGTAGTTTTAGGGTTTGGGGTCGCATGCTGGAACCACGCATGCCGTTCACGTGTGCCCTTATCAGAAATGCCTTTACCATGAAAAATCATTGTTAAGTAATTTGTGGTAAAGGCATTCGTGGTAACAACGCGGCCGTTGTTTAGGCATGCGTGGTTCCAGCATGCGTTGTTACGACTCCTATCCCCCTGGAGGGGATGCCAGAGACAGCCAGCCCTCCCTAGGATGAAGGCCCCGGTGGATGTCTTGACTATGATGACCTTACCTGGCCCATCTGGGACTACGGGTCATTCCAGCACCACCAGCACCACCCTGACCACATCTGAGTCCCCCACCCAAGTGGCAACAACAGCACAACTAACCCCTCATCCCCAAGCCTGTGTTCCAAGGACTGGTCAATCAGCAGTGTGTCCCACATTACAGCGACCAGAGTAAACCTCTCATACCCAAGAAGATGAAGGTCCTGGTGTAACTGAGAGTGGAGACACTGTGCCAGGGGCACAGGCACAGGGGGGCAAACGCAGTTAAAGGGTACCTGTGGGCCAAGGGATGGGGCCCCCAAGTGAAACAAGTGGCCAGGAGGCCATCTCCAAAGTCCAGCAATCCCAGGACAAGATGGACCAGATCCTCTCGACCTTGCAGGATAACCAGAGGCTGCAGAAGGAATAACACCAGGAGGCCAGGCAGCAGTGGCAGGCCCACAATGCCACCATGGTCTCCATTGCAGGGTCATAGGAAGTATTGTTGGGTCAACTCTGTTCTAGTGACAGCTGCATCCTCATCATCTGCCTCCTCATCATTATCTATGTCACCATCATCAGCCACTGGTCCAGCTGCCACCTCCTCAACATCCAGTAATGGGATGTGACTTCTCAGGGCTCAACTGTGTAGCATACAGCAGTCAACAGCTATCTGGCAGACCTTTAGTGGTCTGTAGAGCAGGGCACCTCTTGAGACGTGTAGACACCGGAATCTGGCCTTCAGTAGCCCATAGGTCCTCTTAATGACACGTCTCATACTGCCGTGGGCCTCATTGAAATGGTCTTCCCCATCTGTGGTTGGGTATCTCACTGATGTCAGCAGTCACAGAAGGTTAGGCTAGCCAGAGTCACCTGTGTGCACAAAGATTTGACACATCACAATACTGGTAGTGACAGAGGGCAGTATGTGAAGAGAGGTGAGATAACATGCACACATACAATTGGAGACATACCAATGAACCAGACCCTCTCTCCCTGTAGTTGTGCCATCAGGTGTGGGACATTGATGTTCCTCAGAATGTAGAAATCATGCACATAACCAGGAAACCTGGCCATCACCTGAGAGATATACTAGTCAGCGAGACACATCACCTGGACATTTATGGAGTAAAGGTTTTTCCTGTACACTTGTTCATCAGCCCTGGGAGGTACCAAAGCAATGTGGGTTTCATCTATAGCCCCTATCACATGAGGGATGTGTGCCATATCATAGAAGTCAGCTTTAACAATGGAAAAATCCGCACGTTGGGGGAACGTGATGTAACTGTCCAGATGTTTGAGTAAAGCACACAGTACATCCTTCAACACATGACTGAACATGGGCTGTGAAATCCCTTCTGCCAAGCCCACTGTGATCTGGAACAAGCCTGAGGCAAGGAAGTGTAGCACAGACAACAACTGCACTTTTGGAGGTATGGTATAGGGATGACGTATGGCAGACAAAAGATCTGGCTCCAACTAGGTACACGGTTCCATGATGGTTTGACGATTCAGACGATAGGTCTGTATGATGTGTCTTTCTTCCAGGGTAGCACGATCAACAAGGGTCTGGTACACAGGTGCATGTCTCATTCTCACCATTGCACGGAATCTAGGAATGGGAGAGAGGAATAGCCACAAGTTGATGTCGTCAGTTCACAAGCCATGGAACACAACACATGTAGCACACAAGAGTAGTGTGGCCATAACGCTGAAGTATACTGAATCCATATGGCCATGTTGAGTGACCCTATATGCCATCGTTGATAACAGTTCCAGGCCCAGACAGACAGTGTGTCAGACACAATACATTTGACACTTCCATGTAACAACACCCTATAATGAGGTGTATGTGAAATTTGAACATATACATATGGTTACCCCTTCTATGAATCAGCAATTGACTGTACATGGCGTTTCATAGTTATCTGTACATCCAACAACACTATGCATGAATATCAGATGTGTGTACCATGTTGTCATGTGTGAACATAAGTCATCTGTGCACATCTCACTAAAATCATCCATGACGCGCTTATCATTCACCTTAAACACACAACATACATGTAAAATGGCAGCCGCCTATCCTCCAAGCACAGGACAGATGGAAGTGACCTAATTCCGCTGGCGTTAGTCATCACGGCAGTAGGTGGTCTCAACCAACTCCTCATTGGCTGACATTGTTGCCTATTTGAGACTGGGGCCAATGATGATCATTGCTGGCGGTAACGGTCATGTACGCGGCGGACGTGACCCCCATTTTCTGTTGGATAGCTCACTTTACTCCTGACACTCGTACAAGCAAGACCTCAACTGCGTGTGCTGCTGTGTTCTGTCTCTGAAAGCCATTATGCCACGTCCTAGAGGAGATAGGGCCCCTGCCTTCACTCAGGTGGAGCTGAAGAAGCTAGTAAACGGGGTCCTACCCCTGGATGGACAGTTGAATGGGGCACCAGAGCAGCAGGTGAGTCAAATGTTCCTGTCCTGTCTGCTTGTGATGTTTGTAGGTGTGAAAGGTGTTGTGACGAAGCACACCGAGTGGATGTATGCAGATGGCAAAGGATTTGGTGGGTTAGTGGAATTTGTGCATGTTTGTGTGGTCATTAGATTTCTCTGATGTGTGGAGTCCACTGCTGTTGCTGTGATGTTACTTAACATGACTTTCTCCTTCTATCTGTGCCACCCATGCAGGTCAGCGTCCATCAGAAGAAGGGGATTTGGCATCCCATCGCCAAGCAAGTGCAGACCCTGGGGTTCCATACCCAGTGGAGCACCCACTGCAGAAAGAGGTGGGAGAACCTGAGACGCCGGGCCCATAAGACCACTGAGGCCCAGCTGGGGACGTCCTCGCAACAAGGGAGGGGTGCCCGTCGGACCCTGATCCCCCTAATGGCCCGCATTTTGGCAGTGGCCTACCCTGAGGTGGATGGCTGCTTGAGGGCAGCACAGCAGCCACAAGGGGGTAAATACAGACTCACAACTGGCTAATGTTAGGCATGTATGGGTTTGGTTAGCCTACTAAGTGGGAAGATGTGATGTAGATCATTGGTACTTGCACATTGGCTACAGGTATGAGCCACCCTGGCAGGATTTTTCTTGTTTATGTCCGCCAAAGCCATGCAGACGGTGACTCATGAGGGGACTTACTCCCATGTTTGAGTTTCTCAGGACACATTACACATCTTTTGAGTGAGCAGATCCTTCCATCAGCAACAGTATACCTGAGGTGTCAGGGCATTGCCATCAGTAATCGCCTGTCACTATGTCAGGGGAAATTGGTGAGTTCTCAATCAGCTACCTCATACTGTAGGTGTAGATGGCTGCAGGGGGCCAAGATATTACTGTCACATTGTGAAAGGATTTGTTGGCATGCTACCTTGCCATGCAGGAATTGTGTGGGTAAGGAATACAGGTTATGTCTATGTAAACGAGCATGGTAGTGTGGCAAGTACTGTGCTACTGTGCACTGTAGGACCCTTCATCAAGTCAAAGTGTGCCATATGTTTTCACATCAGTAGTTTTCACTGCATAGCTTCAGATTGTCCTATGATTTCAGCCAGAAGTGCATGTCAGTTCTAAGGCATGCAAGGGCATTGCATATCAGCAGATTTTGAGGTTGTTACACTGTGTGAATGATGGGTAGGTATTGACCCACTGCACTCTTTCTTTCTCTCCATCCTCCCTCTGTCTCCTCCTCTGCCTTTGTGTGCATCAGCATCATCAGGCAAAGGAGAAGGGGCACCGGCAAATGGGGAAGCTGCAGCCCACGGGACCCAGGAGGCCGAGACCAGCGAAATTGAGGGGACCAGTGGGACGGAGGGCGACGGGAGTGCCATGGGGAGACTGGATCGACAACATCATCGATGGATTCCTCCTCTGATGGACACTCCCTGGCGGTTGTGGACCCATCTGGGACCAGCCCAGCACAATCCTTGTCCACCACCTAGCCTTACCAGCACCGCCCTCCCTGTAGCACTCCACCCAGTTGCCTGTGCTCACTCATCCAGGAGGGTGGGCGTCTCCTCGTCTCCTTTGCTGCAAGCCTGGGGCTTTCCCCCTGAAAGTTAAAATAGTGTTGTTTTGGTATTTTGATACTGGTAGATCAATGTGACCGTGTTTGTCTTAAACAATAAATGTTGTGTTTTTGTCGATGTTTTAATGCATAATGAAGATATTGCTGATTCACACAAATTGTTGTTCGGTAAGGCTCACTATTTTGTCACCAAATCTCAAAATTACAGTGAAACAACAATTGTACTTTTCCCTAGAATTGTGATTCTTCATTCATTTGTTTGTTAAATGTTCATTTTGCTGTATCTGTGTCTATCGTTGAGCTCATTAGATCTAGGAGTCCTGATGTGTATTTCCTACCCCACCAGATTTGATTTGGTATATATTTCCCAACACCGGAGTTGATCTAATGATAGCCTTGTACATACCTTGTACATATCTCCCCCGTCACCAGAATAAAATTAAAAAATCTATTAAAAACAGCAACTTAGGGAAACAAAATCCTATGGAAAGAGGTTAGAACACATATAAGTTAGACATCTCCTAAAAACATAAAATTAAAAGAGTACCTATCCTCTAAAAAGATCACACAAAACACCATGAAATCCCCTTTAGAGCACGTGCAGAGTAAGTTCCCTACTCAGGCCAAAAAGCTTAGCAAGTTCTGCCATGAGTTACACACACATACCAAGACCCTGGACAAAAGAGGGAACCCTCGACACTAGTATAATTGAACGCACAAGGACCTACGTTCAAACAAAATATACAGGGAAAAAGAAGGACAAAAAAGAAGCATTACTAGAACTATGGGCCATCTTTGAGGGAGTCTATGTCAATAACCTTGACCCACCGCCAGCAAGCAGGGCCTCCTCACCTCCCCTGCCAATTGAAGGTATTTGAGGTGTTCTTCCCAATGCCTGCTATCCCAATGTTAGGATACATTAACCCGCCAGTCAATGGAACTGACGGGGTGGGAATCCGAGATACAGTCAGAAGGGAAGCTTTTGACTGGGGTCCATGTTTTGTCCGAGCACCAGTGAAGGAGGGAGATTGACCACGAAATTAAGGATCAAGGCAGTCTGGTGCAAATTCAGCTTAGACACAGGACTAAGATGGCACCTCTGTGTGCGCAAGAGGAGAGTAGCGACAAGGATGTTTGGCACTCCCTCTGAACGCACAGGATGGGTAGACCAACCCCAAGAGACATAGGTGGTCATTCTAACCCTGGCGGTAAAAACCGCCAGGGCGAATGACCGCGGTAGCACCGCCAACAGGCTGGCGGTGCACCGCTGGGCATTCTGACCGCGGCGGTTCTGCCGCGGTCAGTAGCGGGAAACTGGCGGTCTCCCGCCGGTTTCCCGCTGCCCTGCAGAATCCCCCATGGCGGCGGAGCGCGCTCCGCCGCCATGGGGATTCTGACACCCCCTACCGCCATCCTGTTCCTGGCGGGTCTCCCGCCAGGAACAGGATGGCGGTAGGGGGTGCCGCGGGGCCCCTGGGGGCCCCTGCAGTGCCCATGCCAATGTGTCCACAAGAGTAGTGTGGACATAACGCTGAAGTATACTGAATCCATATGGCCATGTTGAGTGACCCTATATGCCATCGTTGATAACAGTTCCAGGCCCAGACAGACAGTGTGTCAGACACAATACATTTGACACTTCCATGTAACAACACCCTATAATGAGGTGTATGTGAAATTTGAACATATACATATGGTTACCCCTTCTATGAATCAGCAATTGACTGTACATGGCGTTTCATAGTTATCTGTACATCCAACAACACTATGCATGAATATCAGATGTGTGTACCATGTTGTCATGTGTGAACATAAGTCATCTGTGCACATCTCACTAAAATCATCCATGACGCGCTTATCATTCACCTTAAACACACAACATACATGTAAAATGGCAGCCGCCTATCCTCCAAGCACAGGACAGATGGAAGTGACCTAATTCCGCTGGCGTTAGTCATCACGGCAGTAGGTGGTCTCAACCAACTCCTCATTGGCTGACATTGTTGCCTATTTGAGACTGGGGCCAATGATGATCATTGCTGGCGGTAACGGTCATGTACGCGGCGGACGTGACCCCCATTTTCTGTTGGATAGCTCACTTTACTCCTGACACTCGTGCAAGCAAGACCTCAACTGCGTGTGCTGCTGTGTTCTGTCTCTGAAAGCCATTATGCCACGTCCTAGAGGAGATAGGGCCCCTGCCTTCACCCAGGTGGAGCTGAAGAAGCTAGTAAACGGGGTCCTACCCCTGGATGGACAGTTGAATGGGGCACCAGAGCAGCAGGTGAGTCAAATGTTCCTGTCCTGTCTGCTTGTGATGTTTGTAGGTGTGAAAGGTGTTGTGACGAAGCACACCGAGTGGATGTATGCAGATGGCAAAGGATTTGGTGGGTTAGTGGAATTTGTGCATGTTTGTGTGGTCATTAGATTTCTCTGATGTGTGGAGTCCACTGCTGTTGCTGTGATGTTACTTAACATGACTTTCTCCTTCTATCTGTGCCACCCATGCAGGTCAGCGTCCATCAGAAGAAGGGGATTTGGCATCCCATCGCCAAGCAAGTGCAGACCCTGGGGTTCCATACCCAGTGGAGCACCCACTGCAGAAAGAGGTGGGAGAACCTGAGACGCCGGGCCCATAAGACCACTGAGGCCCAGCTGGGGACGTCCTCGCAACAAGGGAGGGGTGCCCGTCGGACCCTGATCCCCCTAATGGCCCGCATTTTGGCAGTGGCCTACCCTGAGGTGGATGGCTGCTTGAGGGCAGCACAGCAGCCACAAGGGGGTAAATACAGACTCACAACTGGCTAATGTTAGGCATGTATGGGTTTGGTTAGCCTACTAAGTGGGAAGATGTGATGTAGATCATTGGTACTTGCACATTGGCTACAGGTATGAGCCACCCTGGCAGGATTTTTCTTGTTTATGTCCGCCAAAGCCATGCAGACGGTGACTCATGAGGGGACTTACTCCCATGTTTGAGTTTCTCAGGACACATTACACATCTTTTGAGTGAGCAGATCCTTCCATCAGCAACAGTATACCTGAGGTGTCAGGGCATTGCCATCAGTAATCGCCTGTCACTATGTCAGGGGAAATTGGTGAGTTCTCAATCAGCTACCTTATACTGTAGGTGTAGATGGCTGCAGGGGGCCAAGATATTACTGTCACATTGTGAAAGGATTTGTTGGCATGCTACCTTGCCATGCAGGAATTGTGTGGGTAAGGAATACAGGTTATGTCTATGTAAACGAGCATGGTAGTGTGGCAAGTACTGTGCTACTGTGCACTGTAGGACCCTTCATCAAGTCAAAGTGTGCCATATGTTTTCACATCAGTAGTTTTCACTGCATAGCTTCAGATTGTCCTATGATTTCAGCCAGAAGTGCATGTCAGTTCTAAGGCATGCATGGGCATTGCATATCAGCAGATTTTGAGGTTGTTACACTGTGTGAATGATGGGTAGGTATTGACCCACTGCACTCTTTCTTTCTCTCCATCCTCCCTCTGTCTCCTCCTCTGCCTTTGTGTGCATCAGCATCATCAGGCAAAGGAGAAGGGGCACCGGCAAATGGGGAAGCTGCAGCCCACGGGACCCAGGAGGCCGAGACCAGCGAAATTGAGGGGACCAGTGGGACGGAGGGCGACGGGAGTGCCATGGGGAGACTGGATCGACAACATCATCGATGGATTCCTCCTCTGATGGACGCTCCCTGGCGGTTGTGGACCCATCTGGGACCAGCCCAGCACAATCCTTGTCCACCACCTAGCCTTACCAGCACCGCCCTCCCTGTAGCACTCCACCCAGTTGCCTGTGCTCACTCATCCAGGAGGGTGGGCGTCTCCTCGTCTCCTTTGCTGCAAGCCTGGGGCTTTCCCCCTGAAAGTTAAAATAGTGTTGTTTTGGTATTTTGATACTGGTAGATCAATGTGACCGTGTTTGTCTTAAACAATAAATGTTGTGTTTTTGTCGATGTTTTAATGCATAATGAAGATATTGCTGATTCACACAAATTGTTGTTCGGTAAGGCTCACTATTTTGTCACCAAATCTCAAAATTACAGTGAAACAACAATTGTACTTTTCCCTAGAATTGTGATTCTTCATTCATTTGTTTGTTAAATGTTCATTTTGCTGTATCTGTGTCTATCGTTGAGCTCATTAGATCTAGGAGTCCTGATGTGTATTTCCTACCCCACCAGATTTGATTTGGTATATATTTCCCAACACCGGAGTTGATCTAATGATAGCCTTGTACATACCTTGTACATATCTCCCCCGTCACCAGAATAAAATTAAAAAATCTATTAAAAACAGCAACTTAGGGAAACAAAATCCTATGGAAAGAGGTTAGAACACATATAAGTTAGACATCTCCTAAAAACATAAAATTAAAAGAGTACCTATCCTCTAAAAAGATCACACAAAACACCATGAAATCCCCTTTAGAGCACGTGCAGAGTAAGTTCCCTACTCAGGCCAAAAAGCTTAGCAAGTTCTGCCATGAGTTACACACACATACCAAGACCCTGGACAAAAGAGGGAACCCTCGACACTAGTATAATTGAACGCACAAGGACCTACGTTCAAACAAAATATACAGGGAAAAAGAAGGACAAAAAAGAAGCATTACTAGAACTATGGGCCATCTTTGAGGGAGTCTATGTCAATAACCTTGACCCACCGCCAGCAAGCAGGGCCTCCTCACCTCCCCTGCCAATTGAAGGTATTTGAGGTGTTCTTCCCAATGCCTGCTATCCCAATGTTAGGATACATTAACCCGCCAGTCAATGGAACTCACGGGGTGGGAATCCGAGATACAGTCAGAAGGGAAGCTTTTGACTGGGGTCCATGTTTTGTCCGAGCACCAGTGAAGGAGGGAGATTGACCACGAAATTAAGGATCAAGGCAGTCTGGTGCAAATTCAGCTTAGACACAGGACTAAGATGGCACCTCTGTGTGCGCAAGAGGAGAGCAGCGACAAGGATGTTTGGCACTCCCTCTGAACGCACAGGATGGGTAGACCAACCCCAAGAGACATAGGTGGTCATTCTAACCCTGGCGGTAAAAACCGCCAGGGCGAATGACCGCGGTAGCACCGCCAACAGGCTGGCGGTGCACCGCTGGGCATTCTGACCGCAGCGGTTCTGCCGCGGTCAGTAGCGGGAAACTGGCGGTCTCCCGCCGGTTTCCCGCTGCCCTGCAGAATCCCCCATGGCGGCGGAGCGCGCTCCGCCGCCATGGGGATTCTGACACCCCCTACCGCCATCCTGTTCCTGGCGGGTCTCCCGCCAGGAACAGGATGGCGGTAGGGGGTGCCGCGGGGCCCCTGGGGGCCCCTGCAGTGCCCATGCCAATGGCATGGGCACTGCAGGGGCCCCCGTAAGCGGGCCCCAAAAGGAATTTCAGTGTCTGCTTTGCAGACACTGAAATTCGCGACGGGTGCTACTGCACCCGTCGCACTCCAGCAACTCCGCCGGCTCCATTCGGAGCCGGCTTCATTGTTGCTGGGTCTTTCCCGCTGTGCTGGCGGGCGGCCTTTTGGCGGTCGCCCGCCAGCACAGCGGGAAAGCCAGAATGGCCGCCGCGGTCTTGTGACCGCGGTGCGGTCATTTGGAGGTAACCGCATGGCGGGCGGCGACCGCCGCCCGCCGCGGTTAGAATCACCGCCATAGTAGCTCAGGAGGAAGATGAAATCTTCACCTGACCCTTTTGCCACCTGCTAGACCGCTGGACTGAGAGAAGTGATCAGTACGATAGGCCCTGGCAGTAGGGGGAAGCCTTCGATCTGGAGGACATAGTGACTGCGGAAGACTGAATCTGGCACGGAGGGGGAGATCCCAGGTGGAAGTTCCCTTTTATGCAGGAATGGCTGAGGAGATGGGAAAGCTATGTTGAGGGAAATCCAGTGGTGCTGTCCAAATCAAGGATATGCCCATTGCTACAGAAGGGCACGTCAGGGGCCATCTACGTGCCATGGGCTCAATTGGACAAGGAGGAGCTAAGAGCCAAGCTGCTGCCGTTGTTGGATGAGGCCAGGAAATGGATGTCATGCTTTGAGAAAAACACCCTAGCAATAAGCAATGTTAATGTTAAGAGTCTCTTAAGCAGCATTTCAGCGAGCAGACCAAAACAGTGTTTGACTGTGCTTGCATCCCAACGGTCATGCTGACCAACCCAGAGCATGACTGGACCCCATTTAATTCCTACAAGCACCAGATATGGACAGCCCTGAGTGAAATGTTCCCTAACTACCCAGATGTAGGTGGGTTGATGGCGGAAATCATGAAGCCTGGGGAGACCATAACAGACTTCTTAGACAGGATGAGATAACAGTGAGGATAGGAGACAGGACAGCCATGGATGAATAAGAGCCTTCAAGTCATCTTGTTTTACAACATCCTCAAGGAGGGGCTGCCTACTGAAATACAAAATGGTTTGGACACCGTTGTAGGGTTAGACACTAAACCCTGGTGAGAGATACAAGCGTACATACTGCATTTGCACAAAAGGAAACAGTAAAAGGATAAGGAGAAACAGGAGCAGGCCCAGAAGGACAACATTAGCCTGATCCAGCATAAGCTGAGGTAGACCGCCCTCGAGGAGGCCACATTGGCCACAAGCATGCAAATGGCACCAGTTATGAAGAGAACTCCACAACAAGACCCCAAGGGTTCCAAAATGGCTACCGTGATGGAAAGCAGGGTGGTTGGTAGCAGCCACACCCCATACGATGCTACTATTGCTATAGAATGGCCACATGGCCGACAGGTATTGACTAAAGGCCTACCACGGGCGGTAGTCATTGAGCTGAGGCCAGTCCCAACAGAACTACCATCCACAAAATCAAGCACAAGAAAAGCTAAATGCACCCTATATTCATCCGCAAGAAACTCATTCCACTGCCACACCACGGCAACAGAGGTCAGGTATGTAGGAATCTGGCCTGGTGTGTGGTGGACACCTATGGTGTAGGCACCTTATACCAGATCCAGGTGACCCCTATTAGTGAATGCAGACAGTGTCTAGGAAGTCAAGGCTCTCTAGACATAGCTGTGGATGAGCAGCCAAAACATTTCTGGGAGACATGCAAAGCGTATGCAATATTACTATAGTCACGCACAACTTATCACAGATGAAAGGATCACACAGGGTTACAAAAATAGATGTACTTTATTATAGTAACACAACACTAGATTACTTAGAGGCAGTGCCCCCAAATTGTGGTAAGTACACGCGATATATATACACAATAGTAATCAAAAATTAACATAGAAAAGACAAGTATTGGCAAGAATTGTAGAAGATAGTGAAAGCCCCAGGGGAGAGCAAAACCATATACTAAGAAAGTGGAATGCAAAGTGAAGTCCCCCACCCAAGTATTTGAAGTTGTTAGAAGGGAGCTTGAAGAAGTAGGAATCCCCCGAGGGGAGTACCTGAGTGACCCCCAGCGACCAGGAGAGCAGAGGTATGTACCCGGTCTTCCCAAGGACTAACAAAAGGACTAAGAAAAAGGATTGTGCAAGAACAAGACCAGTCTAGAAGAAACCAAAGGTGGATTCCAGTAGAAGAGGACCTGCAAAAAAAGGGGACAGAGTCCAGTCCACAATGGAGTGTCCAGTGGGGGCAGGAGCTACTACCCACCCTTCTGTGGATGAAGATCTGGGTTGACGGGGGAAGAAAAAGACCAGTTGTGGAACCCATGAGCTGATGAGGAGTCCTTGAAGTGGTGCAGATGGTGTCCCGCTTTGGTCGTCGGATTGCAGATGGTCGGTGGTGTAGGAGAACCACCAACAAGCCTTGGTAAATGCAAGAGAAGCAAAAGAAGAGTTGCAAGGCTGAAGAGGGCCAGCAAGGTCCCGGGAACTCGGCCCTTGGAGGGGAGTCTGGGGTGACCCTCAGCAGTCAGGAAAGTCAAGAGAAGCAGTCACAGCCTCCACAGACAACCCACTGGCAGCAGGCACAGTAAGTCGCAGTGAGTCCCAATCAGTACACCCAGAGAGGAGTCCTACGTCATTGGAGTAGCAGAGAAGAGTCTGTGCTTGGCAGGAAAAATCCTATAGAAAGAGGTTAGAACACATATAAGTTAGAAATCTCCTGCCTGAAGCTCCCTTGGAGCAGGAGAAAACAAGCCTTGGTAGCTGCAAGAGTTGCAGTGCATAGGGGTATTGTCCTGCAAGGAGAGTCAAGGGCTCACTGTTTTCCAGGTTGGGCAGCTGTCAGAGAGGACCAAGGGGACCACTTCAGACCACCACCTGTGATGCAGGATCCATGCAACTCCAGAGGAGAGCAGATCCACACAGCCGGACATCATTGCTATAGGTGTCTGGAGATGCAGGGGTACAACTCCATCACTCTAAGGGAGATTCCTTCCTGCTTCTTGGTGCAGGCTGAAGTCTCACTGACCCCAGAAGATGCACAGCTGGAAAATGTTGCAGTTGCTGGAAGAAGCCGGAGGAACAATGTTGCAAAGCAAATTCGTTGCCGGAGTTGCGGACTTGTCGGTTCCTGAAGAGTCCAGTTGTGGTTCCAGTGGTCATAGGTAGAGGTAAATGATGCAGAGGAGTCCTGCTGGAGTCTTGCACATCGAATCTGGGGACCCACCCTCAAGGGAGTTCCTAACTAGCCCTTAAAGGGGGTTTGGTTACCTAGCGAGGTGACCACCTATTAGGGGGGGGGGTGTCTGATGTTACCTGCCTGACCTGCCCACTCAGATGCTCCCAGGGGCCTCTGCACATCTTGGTTTCAAAATAGCAGAATCGAGTGGCCACCTGGAGGAGCTCTGAGCACCATCCCTTGGGTGGTGATGGACAGGGGAGGGGTCACTCCCTTTTCCTTTCTCCAGTTTCACACTAGAGCAGGGACCAGGTGTCCCTGAGCTGGTGCAAACTGGTTTATGCAAGGAGGGCACCAAATGTGCCCTTCAAAGCAAACCGGTGGCTTGGGGAGGCAACCCCTCCCAAGCCTTGTAGCACCTATTTCCTATTTATTGCCTCCCTCTCCCATAGGCCATTTTTGGTTCTGCCTTCCCCTGCCTGAGCTGGTCAAGCAGCAGGAGGGCAGAAACCTGTCTGAGGGGTGGCAGCAGTGCAGGCTGCCTGGAAAACCCTAGAAGACTGATAGGAGCAATACTGGGGGTTCCTCTGAGGAGCCCCCAAAGTGAATGGAATCATACAACCAATACTGGCAACAATATTGGGGTATTATTCCGACATGTTTGTTACCAAACATGCCCAGGTTTGGAGTTACCATTATGTAGCTGGACACAGGTAGTGACCTATGTCCAGTACACAGGTAAAATGGCTTCCCCGCACTTAAAAAGTCCAGTGGAATGGAGCTGGAGTTCGTAGGGGCATCTCTGCTCATGCAAGGGTGCCCTCACACACAGGGATATGCACCCTGCCCTGTAGGCTAGGAGGACCTTCCATAGGGTTGACCTAGAGTGACCTGGTGCAGTGACCTGTGATAAAAGGGTGCATGCAACTTTTCAAGCAGGCTGCAATGTTAGCCCTGCAGGCACATTTTGCATGAGCTCCCATGGGTGGCAGAATACATGCTGCAGCCCATTTGGGACCTCTGGTGTCCCAATGCCCTAGGTACCTAAGTACCATATACTAGGGAATTATAAGGTGACACCAATATGCCAATTGTGGAGTGCAGAAAAGTCTTGGGCAACCAAATTTGGAGGGACAGAGCACAAACGCTGGGATCCTGGTTAGCAGGATCCAAGTGAAAACAGTCTAAGCACACTGATAGCAGGCAAACAGTTGGGGTAACCATGCCAAAAATAATATCTTTCCTGCAAGGTAGTTGGACCAGCGCATGGCATCAGCAGCTGTAGACAGGGAACCTGGCCTAACAAGGACCAGGGCCACAGCCGCAGCATGGTGGGGTTGCCATTTGGTGAAAAAATTTCTTCACACAGATGCAGAACCCAAATGTGCAGTAAGCCTTAGTACCCCAATACAAAACACACATTTTGTACACATCTTAAAAATGAATTACAGTAAAATTAAAAGAAAAACAAGGGAATATCACGGATTCAAAAACCTTTACTTGCATTTGGGGAAAACTCAGGTTTGTTGTGTGGCTGTCGACTGTGTGTCCTCGCTAGAGTCCACCATCTAGGGCTTCTGTGTGGCTGTCGATACAGTATCCTCACCGTAATTCACCATTTAGGGTGCCCGCCATAGCCTAGGCCCCACTCTGCTGGTGGTCCCCCTGGGGGGGGGGCTAGCCGGCCACACCCTAGGGCTGCCTGACAAAGAGAGGCAAGGTAACTCCCAAGCCGCCGCTTAAATGGCAGGCACACCAGGTCCTCAAACCCACAAGCAAATGGGACTGGTTCATATCACCAAGTCAAAAGGTCCCTATTCCTGGGTCCCCCACTGGGACTGAAATGTCACTGTTGCTTAGCCCCAGCAATAATAGGACCCCAAGCACCACCCAGTCAAATGGGGGCCCCATTCTTTGTTTCAAAACAAAGCTGTCCTCCAGTGACGGGAGCCAGGCTTCCCATGCACTTGGGGTAGCGAAGACCACATAACCCTCACAGCGCACACAGGAGTTCCAACAGAGTGTTAAGTCATTGGAAAGTGGGTTTCCATAAGCCAGGCAAACTCCAAAGAGTTCCCGGCCTTGTTCCAGACTCTTCATACAGCGATGTCTTTTGCCTCCTTCTTACCTTCAGGGCTTCCCAATAGCAGCCGGGAACTATCGACCCAAAAAGATCAAGGCCTCACACCATTTGAAGGAAGCAACAATCCCAGACCCATATTTATAAATTTTTTGCGACACATTTGCGTCGTTTTTTGACGCAAAATTGGCACAAACTTACAAAATACAATGGTATTTACAAGTTGTACAATGGTATTTTGTAAATTTGCGCCGATTTTGCGTAAAAAACGACGCAAATGTGGCGCTAACAAATTATAAATATGGGGCCCAATTTCTAATTCCACAAAACAGAGGCACATGGGGGCCACGTAACAGCTCTCTGAACCCCTGCGGATTACAACAGAAAAGAACTGAACCGAGGGAAACACCCAAGTGTTAAACTAAGCTGAAAACTAGCCCAAAGGAAGCCTCAAGAAAAGGGCATAGTTAGGACACCTGATGCCACTTGGGTAACATAGTGCACCAGGTGCTGGGACTAGAAGACTGCACATGTGACCTCAGGACAGTTTGTGATCGCCTAACAATGTTCAGGATGACATCTGCAACAATCTCCAGAAACAAGACAAAGGCCCCAGTACACTCAAATGTCAATGCCCATAGTTGCTGCAAACATCAGCCAATGTAAACAACAATAGGAGCGACACAGCACTAAGGACACACCCATGCTGCATATGTCAGGGTCCATCCTGTGCCTGGCAAACAAGGCAACATCACAAAAGTCATACTGCTCAGACACCAGCATTGAGGAGGGGACACATGGAACTGGTCACTGAAATACACCTGCACAGTCAGAGGGGGAAATAGGACACTGATACGATAATCAGGGCAATCTAATGTAACACACATCACCCAACATCAGCAGGACACATTAACTATATCAACATCCATATCACATCATAACATTGCCATGCATAGGATATGCTACATGTCAATTAAATTTAAGTCAATGTGAACAATCAGGGATTGGGGCAGGTCCTGAGAGGCAATTGTGCTGCCAGGACCATCAGAACACCCACAGCCAGTGAAAGATCTCACCATGAGAATAGATATACACGGAGGGTCGAGTAGGACAAAAAGGTGGCTATTCTCGATTTGGTATAAAGCAACACCTCGAGGGGATTAGGCAGACAAGTCTGATAACTCAGTATCATATATGTGACACACAGGTGGGCCATAGGCCTATAACAATGCCCATCTGAAGGACAGCAGATACCAATACCAAACAAGATCACAAAGTGAATTCATCAAAAGGCAGGCACGTTACGTCAAAATTGTCACAACACAGACACACTAATTGTACCCTGTTTCATTGCAGAGTAAGATGGATCTCCTGCCGATATGCCTGTCCCAGATTTCCCTGATGACATGGATGACGAGCCCATAAACATTCCCCAGGAGACCATCCAAAAGGTCCTAGAAACCCTCCAGACCCCACCTTCAGTCACAAGGAGGAGCACAGAACAAGCAGCCATCACAGAAGAACCACCCACCACCCCAATTGCAAGACCTGCCAGCTCCAATACAGCTGAGGACTCTGACGACACTGGCACCAGCTTTGAAAGAACTGTAGTTGGAGTACAGCGGGAGCTGGCCAAGGAGGTGCGGGTGGGGATGCAAACTATGGCAGCCAGCCTTGAGGGGGTGCGCTCGTGCATGATGTCATCTGCAGATCAGGCAGCAGCTATGCAAGCCCTAACATCCATACTGCAAGGACTACAAGAAACTGTCAAGGAATTCACCACTGCAGTAAGGGAGTTGCCACAACACCTCGCACCCCAAACTTTCCACTGCATGCACAAATGCAATCATGACTCCCTCAGGGCCGACCTGGCTGCCTACCATCGTGATGTGGCTGCTATTCTCAAAAACCAGCAGACCCTCCTTGCTGCAGTACTGCCCTTAAGAACTTCACACGGAGCAGCGACCGGGATGTCTGACTCCACGTCTTCTAACACTGAGGTGTGTGTTGCCCCTTCACAACCAACAACAACAAGGACGAAGCAGGCAACACACACATCAGAAGATGAAGACATGGAACAGATCACATTCACAAGGAATAGTACCAAGAAGCACTAGTCCCTGCACCATGGCCTACTTCGACCAAGGTCCTACGTATTGTCAAATGCCAGTCTCACTACAACTATACTCAATGACTGTTCTGCTAACCACTGTATAACTTGTCAGCATGCCCAGTTAATGTCTCTCTCCTACTAATTGGCAAATCCTGTCCCTCTGCACTGTCTGTAACATCACCCCAGCATGTCAGGAGCATTATCCACACCCCTTCTGTAGGATCACCATGTAAGATTGAACTAGAACGGGCTCAGCAAACATGGACAATGTACATATTGCACTACAGCACCTATCAATAAATAGCACTTGCACACCAAATATGTCTCTGTGTAATTTGACACATCAACTGTGCAGTAGATAACACAAAAGTGCCTGTGTGACAACATTGTAGCTTGTCAATACAACTGTCCTGACATCATGTAGTCAGATACATCTGTGCAGTGGCCACGATTGCATCATAGCCTGCCCATCCTGAGGAGAATAACTGATGAAGTGAGAAACCACACACAATCATGCTGTGTTGGACAGAATAATGCTTCATCAAGAGAAATCAAAGTCAACTAATGGTGGCTGATAAATGTTGTCACCATGCAATACTGACACATTGAATTATGCAGTCTAATCTAAGCAAACACAACTAAACACAGCATCAATCAACCTTTCTGAGTAAACATCCAAATAGGTAATCATGCTGAATTTTGGCACAAATGATCTATGTCAGTTATGAAGACAAGAAGACAAGAGTGTTAACAAGACCTCATCTTCAAAGATGTCCCTGAACATCACACTGCAGTCCGACCTAAAAATTTCCCCACAATACCAAGGGGGTCATTCTGACCCTGGCGGTAAAAGGCAGTTACCGCCGGTCAGAAGACCGCCATAACACCGCCGCGGTAACCCGCCAGGGTCATTCTGACCCACAACTGCCAAACCGCCAAAAACCCAACCTCCACTGAAGGCCGCCACATCAGCGGTCAGCGATAAACTGGAGATGACCAAACCTCCACCGTCACGCCAACAGAAATACGCCCATGCCATTACGACCCACGAATCCACGCGGCGGTCTTTCAACCGCGGTATCCCATTGGCGGTACACACCGCTGCACTCAAAATACACACACATCTACAAAACACTGCCACATTGGACAATTACAAATACACACACCTGATACACATACAAACACCACTCCCACACAATCAATACGATATAAAACACACACCCACATCACCCACAAACCCCCACAAATCGAAATTCAGAGACAAGGCGCAATACACAGAGAGAGAGCACAGGGAACGCAAACCACAACACACACAGGAACCCAACATCATCCCCCACACTACATCTACGCACAAAACACCACACACCACTACACTCATCACCACAAACACCACCCCACACCTCATCCACACCACCCCATGGCACCCCAAAGACACCCCAGGTTCTCGGACCAAGAACTCAGGGTCATGGTGGAGGAAATAATTAGGGTAGAGCCCCAGCTCTTCGGCACACAGGTGCAGCACACCACAATAGCCAGGAAGGCGGAGCTATGGCAAAGGATCGTCGACAGGGTCAACGCTGTTGGACAGCATCCCAGAAATCGGGAAGACATCCGAAAGCGCTGGAACGACCTATGGGGGAAGGTGCGGACGATGGTGTCAAGACACAACATCGCTGTGCAGAAGACTGGCGGCGGACCCCCACCCACTCCACCCGAATTCACAGCATGGGAGCAAGAGGTCTTGAACATCCTGCATCCTGAGGGCCTCGCTGGAGTAGGCGGAGGAATGGACTCTGGGAAGTCTAATCTCAACTACTTCACCCCCTCCAACCACCAGCATGCCAACCCACACCCCCACCCTCACCCCCCAGCACATATCCTCCTTGCTAATGTCTCACCAGCACAACCCACCCAAACCAACACCAACCCCTGAATGCCAACACAAACCATGGACACCCATCACCTAAGCATGACCACTGCACATACCCCCCCCCCCCAAACCACCCTCACAACTCCTCCCACAAGGGAATGCCAGCACTGGGGGACAAGGGCACCCACAAATCGCACGCCATGGCACACACAGAAGCAATAACCATACTCTTTTACCCCTGCAGGGCCCGAACGCCAACACACCGGCCCGGAGGGTCCAGAAATGTCCATCCCACCCCCATAACAGGCCCCCAGTGATGACAGCAGCTCTGTCGACCTAGAACCTGATGACCAGCCCGGACCATCGGGGACCTCTAGACAGTCGGTTCCCCTCAGGCAGCCACAGGCCACAGCAGACCTACCCCCCTCTGGAAACCCCAGCACAGCACCCACCCAGCAGGCCCATGCCTCTGTCTCCAGGACAGGTCAAGCAGCGGTGTGTCTACCACTACAGGGCACCCAGGGCAACCCACCACCCCAACAACAACGGGGACCTGGGGGCAGTGGTAGTGGGCACACCGTCCAGGGGACAGAGGCCCAGGAACAAAGGGGAACTGGGAGGGCTGCTGTGCGACAGAGGGAGGACAGGCCTAGGGAACCCACTATCCAAGAGGCCCTCACCACCATCATGGGAGTGTACCACCACTCCCAAGAGACGATGGCGACGGTCCTGGCCAGGTTCCAGGAGATCCAGGCCATGCAGGAGGGCCAGTACATGGGGTTCCGGGAAGAACTGCGCAGCATCAGTTCCGCAATGGGTACAATCGTGGTGGCACTCAACCAGATTGTCACCACATTGCGGGACCATGTGGCCCCCCCAAAGGGCCCCTGCCACTAGCATGGAGGAAGAACAGCCCACCACCTCCGCCGGCGCTAGTGGTCAGGAGGCCCCGACACAACAGCAACGGGCCACCCGGACCCCACCCCCTGCAGAACATGAACCACCCCGCAAGAAAGGCCTGAGATCTAGGAAGAAGACAGAGTAGGATGTCAAGACCTCCGCTATGCACGGATCCCCCCGGATGTCATCCCACTGTCCCACTTGTTCACCCTGTCCAACCTTGAACTACCCCTGCTCCACCTTCCACAGGCATATGGACAATGCACCTGTGCGAACGAGAGTCTGGACTCTGCCATGGACATGCCTCCACCATCACCCATCACCCTTTTTGAACTATACACCAATTTTTGCACTTCAATAAACACAATTATTGCACAAAAACCATCTGGAGTCTGCTATTAATTTTTTTAAACCAAATGTATTCGATATAACTAACCAAAAATGTCCAATTACATTGTGATGACAACATACCAGTGTCACACAGCGGTAGTCCATGGGGAAATAAACCAGAGGGCACTCCGTGGGGACCAGATCACTGAAATAGGAAGGCAAATTCACAACTAAGTTACCATACATTGGGGTGAAAGGTCAGACAGTAGAGAGCCAGTACTGTTACAGATATAATAAAATGCAGTGTAGTGTGCCTAGTAACGCTATTCATGGACCTGTGTATTCTGTGTGGGCAGTTGTCGCCCATAGGCTTGTAGGGCATGTCCCAGTGAATGAGTAGTGTACCCCAAGTGCGCAGCGTAGTGCAGGGGGCTTCTGTGTCTGTCCTCTCCGCCAACGGTGTCCCCAATGCATGCACTCAACTTGTCTTTATTTCTCCACCCCCCCCCCATTTTCTTTGTTTTTCTGTGAATGTGTGCATTAGCATCATAAGGCGGAGGAGAAGTGGCATCGGCGCAAGAGGGAGCTGCATCTCACATGGCCCCGGAGGGCCATGCAACGGACTCCGACATGACCAGTGAGACGGATGGCGAGGGGGGCTCCACCACGGGGACCCGTGCAGATGTCAGTGACACCGACACGTCCTCGGATGGGAGCTCCCTTGCGGTGGCGGCAACATCCGTGCCCACCGATACTACAGGTACAGCCGCCACCCAGCGCACCAGCTCCGCCCTCCCAGCAGCCCCTCGGCCTTCGGCCCGTGCCCGCACGGCCAGGAAGGCAGCCATCTCCTTCGCCCCAGGCACCTCAGGCCCTGCCCCAGTCACCCCTGCTGCCCTCAGTGAGGAGGTCATTGACCTCCTGAGGACCATCATTGTTGGGCAGTCTACCCTTTTGAATACCATCCAGGGTGTGGAGAGGGAGGTGCATCAAAGCAATGCATACCTGGAGGGCCTTCATTCGGGTCAGGCTGCCCAGCAGCGATCGTTCAACGCTCTGGCCTCAGCACTGACGGCAGCGATTGTCCCTGTCTCCAGCCTCCCTCTTCTAACTCCCTCCACCCAGTCCCACTCCCCTGTTCCTCTGCCTATCCCATCCACACCTACAGACCAGCCTGCACACACCTCAACACCCAAGGGAAGCTCATCCAGACATAAGCACCACAGAACACACAAGCATTCACACAAGCAACATACAGATGCAGACATGCCAACAGCCACTACCTCCTCTGTGTCCCCCACCTCCTCGTCTCCCTCCTCCCTCCCTGTGACGTCTACACTCACACCTGCATGCACACCACCATCAGCCAGTACACCCATCACCACCACACCCTCCAGACCAGTCCGCACACGTGCAGTCACCACCCCCACTGCCATGTACACGTCCCCTGTGTCCTCTCCCAGTGTGTCTGTCACCCCGCTTCCAAACCACACAAACCCAGGCAGGCACCCAACCAACAGCCATCCACCTCACGTCAGCCTCCAGCCCAAGCACCTGCACCCAAAGACACCAGACTTGACTCTCCTACAACCACATCCTCTTCCTCCACTCCCATACCCACTCCAGCTACCCTTCCCATTGCTCCTAAAAAACTATTCCTCTCTAAACTGGACCTCTTTTCCTCACCTGACCCACCCCCTCCATCTCGTAAGAGTTCCAAAAACACCTCAGCCACCACCAGCCCAGCAACTCCCAAGAACGTCGTGCCTGGTTTTTGGAGTCCGCCCTTTCCTTGGGTAGGGACATCGGCCAGCAGCAAAGGCACAGCCAGCCCCCCCCCTGGGAAGAGGAGCAAAAAACTGAAGGGCAGGCGCGACAGGCCTGATACGCCTGCCCCCAAGGAGGGTAGCCTTGCACCGTCACCTGCCACATCGGGTAAGGGAGCCAAGGGCCACGGAGAGACTGCCAAGGAGGGCAAGGGCAGCAAAGCGCAAAAGGCAGGGAGCAGCCGACCTGGCCATGAGGGCCCCACCAGCCCCATTCTGGGGGTATCGGAGGAGACCCAGGGCCCCAGGACTCCATCACAGGAGGGCCCCGCAACGGAAAGGTCCGATGCTGACTGAGCGGGAAGTATTGGCCAGGTGTGGTTCACTCGAAACACAAGACAGGCACCGCTGAACAGGGCCCCGCCGTGAGAAGCACCGCTAAACAGGGCCCCGCCAAGACAGGCACCGCTGAACAGGGCCCCGCCATGAGGAGCACCGCTGAACAGGGCCCCGCCAAGACAGGCACTGCTGAACAGGGCCCCGCCGTGAGGAGCACCGCTGAACAGGGCCCCGCCGTGAGAAGCACCGCTGAACAGGGCCCCCCCAAGACAGGCACCGCTGAACAGGGCCCCGCCGTGAGAAGCACCGCTGAACAGGGCCCCGCCAAGACAGGCACCGCTGAACAGGGCCCTCCTGTCAAGCACCGCTCCGCTGGGCCCTCATCTCAAGCACCGCTCCGCTGGGCCCTCATCTCAAGCACCGCTCCGCTGGGCCCTCCTGTCAAGCACCGCTCCGCTGGGCCCTCCTGTCAAGCACCGCTCCGCTGGGCCCTCCTGTCAAGCACCGCTCCGCTGGGCCCTCATCTCAAGCACCGCTCCGCTGGGCCCTCATCTCAAGCACCACTCTGCTGGGCCCTCATCTCAAGCACCGCTCCGCTGGGCCCTCATCTCAAGCACCGCTCCGCTGGGCCCTCCTGTCACGCACCGCTCCGCTGGGCCCTCATCTCAAGCACCGCTCCGCTGGGCCCTCATCTCAAGCACCGCTCTGCTGGGCCCTCATCTTAAGCACCGCTCCGCTGGGCCCTCCTGTCAAGCACCGCTCCGCTGGGCCCTCATCTCAAGCACCGCTCTGCTGGGCCCTCCTGTCAAGCACCGCTCCTCTGGGCCCTCATCTCAAGCACCGCTCTGCTGGGCCCTCCTGTCAAGCACCGCTCCGCTAGGCCCTCATCTCAAGCACCGCTCTGCTGGGCCCTCCTGTCAAGCACCGCTGGCCCATTGGCAGGCCCGGTTCTGTGTCGGGCAGGGCTTCACGAGGCACTCTGCCCACCATGCCTCCTCCATGACCAGTGGATTCTGTAATCCACCTGATGGACTGTGGCTTTGCACCCCCCAGGATGGAACAGTGGGCAATCCACCCACTGTAGAGACTTGAGAGACTGTGGCTTTGCACTCCCCAGGATGGCACAGTGGGCAATCCACCCACTGTAGAGACTTGAGAGACTGTGGCTTTGCACTCCCCAGGATGGCACAGTGGACAATCCACCCACTGTAGAGACTTGAGAGACTGTGGCTTTGCACTCCCCAGTATGGCACAGTGGGCATGGAGGCCCTACGTGGATCTGGCGTCGTGGACTCATGTGGCTGAGGTGCCCCCCCTTCCCTTCCCCCTGAGGTGCCAGTATTTTATTTTTGTGATGCCCCAGCAGTGTTCTCTCCAATGGACTCGATCTCGTGTGTGGGCTTTGCCCATGTGTTGCTGCACATTGGCCCACGGACATTTGAACTTTGCAAAACTGTGCCGGACTTTTGCTACTTGTATATATATATAGTTCTAGATGTGTAATAATTCTTTATATATTGCTAAGTTCGCTATACTTAATTATTGCTATAATATAGTTCTATTTTTACAATCATTGCATTTTGTCTTTGCATTTTTGTTTTGGGGGTTTGGGGGTGTCACTCTGACTTTTTAATCTGCATTGGTGTGTAGGTATTTCGGTGGGGGTGAGGGTGGGGGTGGGTGTGTGGCATATGTGTGTGCCCGTAACCTTTCCTCCTCCCCCCTCCCCTGTGTCGTAGGTGCAGTACTTACCGTTGTCGTCTGCGGCGACGTTCGTGATCCTGGAAGAAGAGCAGGAAGGCAATGGCTGGGAGGATGTGGAGTTCCGGTTCCATGCTGTCCCGATTCCGCGTGGAGTGTGTCGAGGTGAGCGTTTTCCATTGGAAATGTCTGTTTCCGCCGTGTTTTTATCGGCGGGGCTCCCGCCCCGGAAAAGGTGGCGGATTGGTGAGCCGTGATAGGGTGGGCGGTACATTGTCTGCCGCCTGGCTGTTGGCGGTGACCGCCGCGCTGTTTGTTTGTGCCGCCGTGGCGGTCGGAGTGTTAATGCGGCGGCCTGTGTTGGCGGTTCCCGCCAGGGTCAGAATTCCATTTTTTGGACCGCCAGCCTGTTGGTGGGTTGGCCGCCGCTTTAACACTGACCGCCAGGGTCAGAATGACCCCCCAAGTCTGGAAGCACACTTTGTGACGTAGAAAACATACTCATCAACAAAAATCCTTTTGTGTTCCATGTCAACTCCGATTGGTGGTTCTATCAAATGGTGGATACTTACCAAGGTAGCACTGGGGTAGCTGCCATTTTAAAGCTCATTTTCTTTTGGTTTGTAGCATAGGACACAAATGTCATAGAACAACAATCACCTACACTGATGGCAAGGCCATGATCAAGTAACAGTTAACACATAATGCAAAGGGTTAACTACATATTTATTCATAAGTAATCACACCAGAGGCAACTAAGGGAAAAGTCATACATACACTAATCTAACCTGACTACTCCTTACCCACAACTGTCCCTAACTAACCTAAGCTAAACGTACTCTACACATATAACGAATCGATCTAAACATCAACCCCCCACCCACCATTATGAGACAGGACACATGCAGGACAACACATACTAACCTACACACATACTATACTATCCTAAACAATCATATATTTGTTTGTAAGTTTTTTTTTTTTTTTTTTTTTTAAACACACAGGAACCCCAACATTGACCCCCACCCACCCACCCACACACTTAATAATGAAAAGTAGAAAGAATCAGGACCCCCCACCCTCCTCCCTAACACTAACTAAGATAACAACCTCTACTAACCTAACACTAATCCCCCAAGCCCACTAATCATGATAACAAGGAAAGAGGAGGGAGGGGAAGGAATTATGTCCATTGACCATATCAGTCCTAGAGGTTGGCCCTCCGGAGGGTCCGCCTGATAGACCTGACCCACTTCTTGATGTAGGCCACATCCTGGCTCAGCTTGTCCACCTTCCTCATAAATTTGTCCATTTTGCGTTCCAAAGCCTGGAATGCCGCAGGGTCAATTGGAGGTGCTGCTGCTGTCTGGGTCCCGGCAGAGGTGCTCTGTGTGGGTGTTGAGCCTAGCCCACTGGACTGTCCTGCAGCTGTCATAATGCTGGGTCCTGGTTGTGCTGCAGAGGCAGGGACAACTGTCCCGCTGTGGCTGGGGCCACTTGGGGAGAACCGGTGGTTGTGGTGGTGGTGGCTATAGTGGGCAACGTTGGGCCACCCTGTGGTGAAGCCCACCATGCTCCGGAGGCCCGATCCAACTGGTATTTACGAGCCATTCGTCGGAACCCCGACTGCACCTGCAGGATGTGTCGGTACCTCATGGCCCGCCTCTCAAATTCATGCCTCTGTGCGGCACTCATGTTTGCAGCTGTGAAGACAAAGGGCAACTATTTACCATAGGAACTGCATTGTGAGGAATAGCACAAGTGGTCAATCTGACAATACATTTACTGTACTTGTAACTGCTCATATCACCATATAGATCATTGAAAGTCTCAGAGGAAGTACATGGGAAGCCTGCATACAAAGGTCATCTCACACATAGCATATACAATAATCTACATGATGGGTAACAACTGCCAATAACTTGTCATCAAAAAAATTACAATTGCAGCCAACAATCATGCTGCACCTCATCCGCCTATTGCCTGGACTACATATGTCAGTGTATGTGATAACAATCACAAACCTCAAGATCTGCAATTTGTAATGGGATTTGCTAGTATAGAACTCATGTGCCATAACCAAGTGTGTACACTAGGTTCAAAACAAAGTTTCAAATGGTCACAAGTATGTGTAACATACTGGTTGCTTCAGTCCTAGGTACCCTATTCCCAAACCCATGCCTGTCTTTGAGGGGGGGGGGGTGGGAAGAACAACCAACAATCCCAAAATAGATGCACACCCAGGAGTGGATAGAAACCTCAACATGTTTTTGCCTCCACACACACACCACCAGAAAGGGCTATCAACACATTGGAGTCAGCTAAACCTTGTCCTATCCAAGATCCACACATGTCAAAATGTACTGACCTAGGCCACATCACATACTTACAGTGAGGCATATTTTTGTACAGACACAGAGGAGCAAGAACACCCATGATCATGAATAGCATGCACACCTAGGCCATTGCACTCTAGTCCCACACACGTCTAGTACAACTTGTGGAAGTACATGCACTCGGAAGATCTAACCTACAGTGTACTCAATACATCGGTTACTAGGGAAGCAGCAGATTTCAGACAAGCCATTTGCAGAAGCTATCTAGGAGAATGTCAGTCTGACATTCAGACTCAGTCCGAGACGAGTCCCAGTGCAACTCTTACATTAACTAGTGTATTCCACATGACTCACCCCATTTCCCATAGCGGGCCCTACAGGAATGGCCTACAGACCCAAAATCAGACAAATGGATAAGCATAGGTCAACTCAAAATGAAGTGATAACTGAAATCCCACTAATGGAACAAGACTAATGATTGGGCAGCGCATCAAACCTTGCAATCTGTTCAACACACAGTAGTCCATCACACATCACCAGCAAACACAAAGCATACCACACATGCAACACTCACTGTAGGTGTCAGGGTCCTCAAAATGAGCCACCTCTCCCACTGTGTACGGTGCAGGTCCACCTGTAAAGCATGGAAGGAAGAATATCCTCAGAATCCGTGCACTGACAAACAATTTCAAATACAAACATAATGTGATAATATGACATGAGTAATGAAACACTTTCACACATGCTCATAATGCATGGAATTATTCATGTGCAACATTTACATAGGATGGGTCTCCTGCTACAGTTACACACACTTCTACACACATGCAGTGGCCCGGACTGGCATGTGGTGGCAAAGATGCACCTCCATTAGTATGCAGCAACAATATAGGTATGCATTCATCTCATCATGTGCATCCAAGAGAGACATCCAAAAGCTGGTTACTTGAGGACTGCATGACCTGTCAAACAGCCTATGTGGTCATGACACATTTGTGACAGATAGGTACATGGTACAGAGGGCCAGGTACTTTGGCAATACCTCATGTTGTTACAGTTTCATTAATTGATGTGTCCAAACAATGGTGATTGGCACCAAACATAGATGTTTGTACCCTAATCCATACCTTTGGACTGCCATCCCTATTCTGATTTTGGCACAAGTGACAATAAATACCTGTCTAATATGTAAGCTGAGGGCACCTGAGTCCTTTACAAATATGGTTCATGCTTAGATCTGGCATGTAACAATAAAATGTGAAGGAGCACATTTATCACGACAAGGCATGGCACTTCCGTGAACATTTTCCCTACACACTAACCAGACACACATGTGACATATGTGTGGGCCACATTGCTAACTTCAATTGACGTGAAGGCAGCACAAATTTTCAGCATCATGTAGGGTTTCAAATGTCTGTCTAGCTATAGCGTCAACATATGTAGGTATGATGTTACTACATCCATACTTCACTGGCTATTGTGACCTGTAGAGTCCTGATTGCGTCATTAATGTGTTGTTTGTCTGACACAAAGGCGGCACTACATTACATTCTGCTACAAGCAACCTGTATGTGTGGAAAACATGAGCTGCCGGACTGCTAGCATTTGTCATCCTTCACATAGTGCATCAATTACCCTGTATGTTTCCCTAGCATTACACACAGTCAGCTACTTATCTGGCAGATTGGGTAACAATCATCACATGTCACTACAAAGCTTTAAATTGTGCACATTTACATGATCTGTACTCACCAACATGGCCACCAATCCTGATTCCCAGGTGGTCCAGCAGATCTTGCTCCCTGGAGATCAGGTCAGCCCAGCGGTGCTTCAATTGATGGTCATTCCGTTGGCTCCCATATAAACGCACCAAGTGATAGCGCACCTTCCCCCACCGCACTTTTCGGGCCTCCGTGTGATACCCCTGTATCACCCTACCCCCAGCCTCCAGCATAAGTGGGAGGAAATGGCAAACAAGCCATATAAACCCCCCCAATTCCTCCTCACCCATCCTGGAAAGCCGTGGCCTACCAGACATTTAAGCACTGAAAATGTTGAAAAAGTAGTAGAAAAAATGAAAAGGGGGAAATGGGGAAAGTTAGAGTGGGGAAATACAAAGAAAACTTAACAACAGAAGAGCCCAACTATCCCCTATATCACAGTACCCACAACAGACTCCCACAGACAATATATACAACACTGGACTTGACAAATTTATACAACACAGACTCAGACAGTATTCTACAACAAGATAATGATGACAAAACAACAAGTGAGATGGCACACTGGACACAAAAGCACTAATACACAGGACAACACTTTACACACAGCCACACAGTCTAGAATAATCAGAGACTGCAAAGTGAAAGTACACCCACTGTACAGATTCTGTAAACAGGATATCCTATTACATCACATCCTGCATAAAATGGCCGCCGTTTTTTTCAATTATGCGTCATATTTTCACGCATACAGGTTGTGCGTCATATTGTTTGACGCACTGGAGTGCAGATAATGGAGAGTCAAAATATTTTTCATATTTGGTAAATACTATTTGTTTGCGGCATAATTTACAGTTCTAGAGGTGAAAATTAAGCCGCAGCCAAATATGATATCTATATCTGAAAAATATTTTTGACTCTGCATTATTTGCACTCCTGTGCGTCAAAAATATTGACGCACAAGCTGTATGCGTGAAAATATGACGCATTATGAAAAATATGTATTTCATTTGTCCAATTGAGAAATTTAATTTTGCATGACCAAATGGTGCTAAGTGATAAACTTTGGGGTTAGCTATGGCAAATGTACCTTATAGGATGTATAGAAGGTATTCACAATGCAATAGTAATGATTGGCCAGAATGGATATTACTCATAATTGTGCACATATGTAGGTAATTGCTGATTGTAAATTTCTAAATATGAAAGAGATACCTGGATGTATTCCTTAGCAAAATTGTGAGCACATGTATCAAGCTATTCCAAATTGCATTAAGGCCAATTAGGTAATGCAATTGTCGCCTAAACCTTTTTTGGGGGTAACCATGTCCTAATTACGAGTTGATGTATCTAAAATGTGTTTCACTATTGACATGTAGGGCACACATGCGCCCTATGCATGTGTGTGCTTCACATGTGCAAAAAAAAATTATATTTGTGGTGCAGCAGAGGGGGACTTAGGCCCCCAGCACCCTGGGCTTTGCTGTTCCTGACTTGCAACTTTATCCAGGCTTTTCCCAAATTCAGTAATGCTAAACCATTGGCAGCAGGCCCATGGAAGCAAATTGAGTATGATTCTCAGTTTGCTAATCTGTAATCCCATTTGCCCATTTGACGTTTTCCCTATTGATTCTATGGAGAATTCTGACATACCGTTTAGCATTGATTTAATAGCAAAATCTCAACGTTCCTTATATCATGTTAGCAAATAGGTTTTTGATGTATGTGGCCCTTTATGCATTACCTGGTTTAGTGGCATGTTTCATTCTTCCTGCTAGGTTACAACTGGGACACTACTGTGATAGGCTGCTTGCAACCATTTTGTTGGTTGGATGGTACATGTACATGTGTGTGGTCCAATGTTGATCCAGTATCAAGTCTTAAGGTGTATGTTGTCACTGTAACGTCCACGTCTCATCATGAGTTATTGGCAGCTAATCGTGTATCTAATGAGTATTGTTTGTAGCTAAATGTGACAAAAGTCATTGAGGACATGGTAACCTACACGTGGATGGTCCCACCCTGTCACTGAAGACGTGTAATGAGACTTTCAACTGGGCAACCGTGGTGTGCTGAGTGAGAGAATGTCTCAGGTGTCTGGATCCGGCATGTGTCATTGCAACATTTGTACTGAAGTTGGCCTCTGTGGATGGAAATGCATCAGGAAACATCATAGCCTCTGTGCACAAGTAAATGGCTGGTATTCAGCACACACGACTCATCTCTATTATTTGAACAATGTTACTCAGCGTATGACCTGTCAGGGTCCTCATATGTGTTGACTTTACATGGACATTATCTGAGGTTGCTGGTTCTACTGGAGGCCACGTACACCATTAAACGCTATGGGCCAGGTCCACTGTCACACTTTGTAGTTTAGGCATTAATGAGGCCCAGACAACGGAAGGGCCATGATTTAGCTATTCCAGGGCACTGTCAAAAATATGATACAAATAACAGTCAGATGATGCAATACAATGTATTTGAGTATACATTGATGAGGCAAATGACAAATTAGCCTCTGAGGTACGAGAGGTTTTGGACAGCAAGTGTGGTCCATATGTGGACACCGGGTATCTTTAGGGTGACCCACGGCCAGGTGCCAGTCAGGCTGACAGGATGCTGGGTCAATCAGGAGCCAGCTCTTTCACAAATTACATGATCAGTGGTCTGACTAGGACTGGTCAGAGGGAGGAGTAGACTGTTGACATGTCACACTGTGTATGTCCTGTGTTGTCTTGAAGGTGACACATGAACCCTGATAAAGTGTTACACAGCAACATTAGTAGCAATGCGTAATGGTGTGATTGCCCAAATGTCAACATCTATGCTGTAGGAGGCATCAGCAGGGACAGGGCATGTAAATTTGGGTGGTGTGCATGGAGGTGATCACTGGTGTGGCCTCCATCAGTGTCTCACAAGTCCTGTCGGATGAGATTAGCTTAAAATGGCCTACAGTACCTTTCACACGAGAATCTATCTACAGGTGAAACCAGGCCTTCAAAACTCCAAGCCAGTGTATTATATGAGCTGAGTTCCATGCAGTGAGATGGTACTATGACAATGGTAGGCATAGGAAAGGGTGTGGCACACTGGATTACTCTTGTGAGTGTGTGTATGTAGATGAGGGAATCTCAGGGTACACATATCAGCATTCCAGGGACCTCTTCAGACAGGTGGGGAGTGACCAGCCGCATGGGTGTGTAAGGTTTTTAGAAAAGGGCTGACATGTAGATGGGATGTGATGTGCTGGATGCTTGTCATATGTGTGGAACTTGTGCTGTGTATGTTCTGCTTATGTGTAACTCTAGTGACAGATAATCATTGCAAAGATTGTAAGTAGTTGGAATTACTGCTGCCTAGAGTCTGGTAATACATTCCTGTTCCTGAAGCATAAGCATGTCAACTGCCTGATGTATGAGGCCTGTTTTCCCCTAGTTGGGGGATGGTGTTTTAGTTGATTGCCATCTGCTGCGATGAACCATGTTTCCTACATGTATGTGTGTAATATGTGTGGTCCTCAGCTATTGCCCTTCAAAGGTGAACTGTACAGGATGTCAGTCATTTACATGGTGTGTGTATGTGACCGTTGTATGATAGGCATTACATTTGTTGTGTGTTTTTCTGTGTCCTGATTGTTATATCATTATTGCTCCATGAGACGACATTCTTCTTCTGATATTTAAAGCTAAAGGTGTGCAGAAATGAATAGGCCAGACCATGATGTGGTGTTTGTTATCAGTGTTTTTTACAATAGTTCATTAAGTGGTGATGGTGATAATTATGAAAATAAATTGTTCACAATGTGTTGGCGCCTACGCACTCCAGCAGCCGTGTTTGGTTGTTCCCCCTCCTGTTGCAGGGCAGCATCCTCCTCTTCCTCGTCTTCAGGCATGTATGGGTCTGGTTCGAGGAGGGGAATGTTCCTTTTGACACAAATGTTGTGCAATATTGCACATGTTAGTATGATCCTACAGACCATCTCGGGGGAATATAGTAGGCTACCACCAGTGATGTCAAGGCAGCGGAACCTTGACTTGAGGATGCCGAAGGTCCGCTCGACAATGCTGCGTGTCCTCTTATGGGCGTCGTTGTGTCGTAGTTTGGACTCTTGTTCTGAGCAAGACTGCTGGTCTCAGGATGACAGTACTTTCGTTTGTAGGTGACTAAGGGGCATATTTATACTCCGTTTGCGCCGAATTTGCGTCGAATTAGACGCAAAACTAACTCCATATTTATACTTTGGCGTTAGACGCGTCTAGCGCCAAAGTTCATGGAGTTAGCGTCATTTTTTTGCGTGAACACCTTCCTTGCGTTAATGATATGCAAGGTAGGCGTTCCCGTCTTAAAAAATTACTGCGATGCATATGCGTCGTATTTATACTCCCGGGCAAAAATGACGCCCGGGAGTGGGCGGGACTAAAAAACCCGCATTTGCGCCGGATTTTAGCGCCTGGGTCAGGGCAGGCGTTAAGGGACCTGTGGGCTCAGAATGAGCCCAGAGGTGCCCTCCCAAACCCCCAGGGACACCCCCTGCCACCCTTGCCCACCCCAGGAGGACACCCAAGGATGGAGGGACCCACCCCAGGGACATTAAGGTAAGTCCAGGTAAGTATTTTTATTTTTTTTTGTGTGGCATAGGGGGGCCTGATTTGTGCCCCCCTACATGCCACTATGCCCAATGACATGCCCAGAGGACAGAAGTCCCCTGGGCATGGCCATTGGGCAAGGGGGCATGACTCCTGTCTTTGCTAAGACAGGAGTCATTTCAATGGGGGATGGGTGTCGTAAAAAAATGGCGCAAATCGGGTTGTGGCGAAATTTTTGCCTCAGCCTGACTTGCACCATTTCTGGACGCCCATACGCCATTTTCCCCCTACGCCGGCGCTGCCTGGTGTACGTCGTTTTTTTGTAACGCACACCAGACAGCGCCGGCGGCTAACGCTGGCTAACGTCATTGAATAAATACGGCGCCCGAATGGCGCTTCAGAATGGCGTTAGCCGGCGCTAATTTTTTTGACGCAAAACTGCGTTGGCGCAGTTTTGCGTCAAAAAGTATAAATATGGGCCTAAGTCTCTTCCTACAACTATTTGTAACTGTTGTCCAAACCTTACCGGCTTACTAGCAGTACCTCACCAAAAACACAATAGTAAAAGGTGATTTGTAGCAGTTGCTTACGCATGGACTCAAAATACAATATCTCAGGGTTGTCGTGGTTAAACGGAAATTACCCTTTTCTCACAGATTTATAATGTCTCATACAAACAAAGGCAATAACACAGATGCAGTAAAGTTATAATAGTTTTTATTCAACATAACTGCAATTTGTGATAAGTTGCATGAACTGCAATGATTAGGATAATGAATATACCAAGCAACAGTATTGTAAAGAGGAGAGTCATTGTTATAAAGACCCTCACCATTATGCAATATAAGATAAAAATATATGTATATGTAAAAGATGAAATAAGCCCTAATACCCTAAGGAGAGTAGGTCTAACCTCCTACCTAAAAAGGAAGAGCTGGGTTCGTTAAACCTAATCTGCCAAAACCGTGTCCATGAGAGGAGCCCCCAACCCTCGTTACCTTGGAATGAGGTCTCTATCTCAGACTCCGCAGGGACACGAAGACTGGATCAGTGTCAAGGCGACTGCAGCATCGGTATCAGCGATGGTGTCGATGCCCTCTGGTCGGAATCCCTCTGCCTATCTGTCTAAAAGTGTGTTGTATTTATACAGATCTACAAGGTCCCCTGACATAAGTGTTATTCATAACAATAGATAACAGGCATGCTTGGGACGGCAATTAATATCAACAATCCCTCGAAAGTATAGAGAGGGAAAATCCCTAAGTGTGAATGCCTACTGTATGTTTGTCTTTCGTGCTTGATCTTGACGCCTTGGCGCAATGACACTGATAATAGAACCCATAACAAGTGGCCTAACTATAAACAAGGCCGCCATTTTAAAGGAAATAAATAATTAAATGGACTATGACAGAGCAAGCTAAGTAGGTTAAAAGTCACTGGGTGACGGGGGCACGAGTTTACAAGCCTACGGCTAAGCTAACTCCTGTTATCCCGCTAAAACAAACTAGGATTCACTACACCCTCCCCATTGCCGTAACAGGTATGATGAAGGTAAGGAAACCCAAGCGCTAAAAAAGCTGCTACTGAACCAAAAAGCCAAAAAACGAAAATGAAAACTCAAGCTAAAAAAATGTACGTAATGACAAAAATAAATGCTGTGTGTTAAAATAAGTTTTTTTAAAAAAAAACATTCAGAGATGTTAATATCAACCATGACAAGTATTGCAAACTTTCAGTTAAATTGCAATTTTTTTGAACCGGGAACTGGCAAGCGAATTCACCAAATTACGTGCTATATGCAGGATCTTGAAGAATGTCATCGAAGTCACCATTCAAGGATCTTAAAAATGAGTCAACATTGTCTGAAGTGAAATTGAGAGCTGGGCGGACAAACGGATCCACAGAGCAGAAGTGAGCCATATTCATCGGTGCATCGAGACTCGCTGCAGCGTCCTCATCCATGTTAGTTTGTATAACAGAAGGCTCATAGGTGGCCTCGCGGAGCAACCTCAGTCTCAAGGGGCATGACCGTGTATGAACCCTCATCGGGGACATCAGCAGTTCGTGGTCCACAGGAGATGTCGGTGCAACAGCAAGACAGACCATAGGCAGATGTTCAAAGAGACACCATATGCAGCGGAACACCGGTTGTACACACCATACTAGAGGCCGGAATGACAATGACCAGTCAAACTCTAGTTCCACCAGCAAAGGTGTACCGAAGATCCGAACCATGCGTTCACGGCACAGCGGGGTTGACGAGAGCGGCTCCATTGCTCTGTGTCGCTGGAAAAAAACAACCACCGCGAATCAGAAAATATAGCAGTAGTAGTCCGCCAATTAAAGCCAAAATAATTGGAAAGCCACCAAACACACTGGAAAAGAGTGAATGGATGGCTGATGGGATGACTCCGAAGACAGTCTGGAAGATGGACACGAAACCAGACCCGACAGCCTTAAAGAAATGAACAATCCCAGTGGTGCTTGAAGCATTGAATATTCTCGATACCAACTCTCCAAAGTGTATGGGGAAATCGGTATTTAAAAGGGATTGTATCTCAGCTGATGATCTCGCAACCTGGAGAGCATACGTCTCTTTTGCGGATGTCAAGGCGACCTGTTTTTGAAACAATAGCGCCTTCAGTCTACTCAACTTGTCATAGTTCACATTAATAGTATCAATGTGGGGCCACATTTCAGATACTTGTATCTCTCGTGTGGGGGAAACAAAACATGGCCACAACACGTAACGACCTTCGTGACTGAGATTGCGTAGGCAATTCCAGGTCGCAAGCCGCAACAGCTGTCATCGCTCAGAAGAACATAACTCCCATTAGAAAGAACATGAAACACTGAACGAATCAAGGGGACGGGAGTACCCTTAAAAAAACAGGCCAAATTTGCGACCCCCGCATTGCAAAGACCGTGAAGAGACACCTGTTTGCATATCATGGAATGACGAACATTAGTCTCACATTCACTTCCGCTAAGAAAGACCTCTTGTTCGCCGTTCAGACATCGATACTCAAAGGGCAACTCCCACTCTTCCTTAATAAAGCTATCTCCTAGCTCTTCATATCGTCCCACTGCAAGATGTTTCAGGCAGCTCGAGAAACTAAACGTTGAAAACGGTAAATTAATAATGCCGTGTAAGAGCCAGATAGTTGAAGGACTCTCTGCTACCGTGAAGGGCAACTTATCTAATTGTTCTACTTGAAGCAAGGTGAAACGAGCCTCTCTTTTAGCCATTGTCACTTGTTCCCCGGAAAAATTAAAAGCAGCGAATAGTTCACTCCCATTAAGGTATTTCCATGGAATGTGGCCACTTTTCAGCGTCTGCAATGCCCAACTCAGCTGCATGATGGAACGCAGCTATGTTTGCCCATGATATATCCGAGACAAATCAGTCTGAGTGATATCAATAGCAGATGACACTATATTCATGCCATTGTCGACAACAGCCAATGTATTTTCCAAATTCTCTTTATCAAGTTGCCGTAAACGTGCAGCAGCCTCAATTTGAGAAAGTTTCCAAATTTCATTATACATGGCATATAAAAACTGTTTCGAGCGTTGCTTTCTAGGACCTAATAGGAAATCTTGTAGTTCTATACTGTCAGAAAGAGTATTCAGGTGTTGTTTCACCGCTGTTAAGGTGTTCGTTTGTATCCATTGTTGGCACAGCTTGCCCACACTGTATGTCGTAATTATACCAGCATGCTGACCTGACAAAAAGCGAGGGTCTGGTCTATGAATGGAAAAACCCCCTGAAGAGTTCAAAAAACGCCTCTGACACTCATCAGTATCGGTGGGCCATACCAACCATCCCCCGGGTCTGGAAAGTGAATAATTATAGTCACCAGCCTTAACCAATGCATCTAGCCTTTCCTCAGAAACATTTAGAAAGTGTTGCCAACCTGTAAATTTTGTCGGTGTAGGGATACTGGGTGTGTTTAGATCCTTTATTTTAGCTAATCCCAGACATGATGTCTGCTCAACAGTGTCATTTAAAAAAATCATTTGCACAGGAATTAAGCAAGCTCGAAACAAAACCTCCCTACCCTGTATCTGCCAATCTTGCGTCCCCCATACACTCTTCAAATCGATAGTCTTCTTCCAATAATCATAACCCTCAATCGAAAGTCAGGAAACAAAGGGATCTGAATAAATCAGTTTTGTATCTGTTAGCAACAATTTTCTAATGTGTGTTTTAGGTAATTTAAAATAATAAGATTCAGCTTTTGTTGTATCATGCCCAGAAAAGTATGTGAATTTGTCACTGTAATACTTTGGACTCCCCACCCGTGGTGTTGAACAATGTTCCCATTGTGTGTAGTTAAAGAGAGGCCTATATCTAGTTGCACGGTGCAGGTAGTGATGTCCACAATTATTATAGCAGAACATTTCACCATAATTCATTGTAAAATCATATACATCATCACTTCCAAAAGCGGAGTAGTACTTCATTTCAGTTAGCATGGAATCCACTGTTTGGACATCCCAATCATCAGAGACAACATTAGGTGTAATAACATCAGACATAGAAATTTTGAACACGTATGGTATTTGAATTATCTCTGTAGGCCCGTATATATCGAACGGAACTTTGTCCCAAACAATCCCATCATAAATTGGAATAGCTGTAATATTGACAGGGGACAAATCACGTCGGACCTTATGTGATGAATGATGCGGTGTTAAAATTACATCAACAGGCTCCACTGAGGAGCGATCAGCAATATAGTGACCATTAATTAGTAAAAAGAAAACAGTCACAAAACCAATCCATAAAAACAATGCAATAAATGTCAAACAGAACCAGAGATAGTTCCATGGACATATCAAATAGTTCTTTTTAAGCCATTGATAGAACTTGCTACCTCTGGAAAGTTTGTCAGTCTCAGCTGAGGATGAATCTGAAGAAAAATCATCAATGTCCACAAAATAGCCAGAGGAAGTCTCCGCAAACACAGGACTCATCGAATTCCCATCCACTGTTCTTGGAGGTTCATGATAGATGACGTTACCAGTCGTGGAAGTGTTCGTGTAAAATGCAGCCAAATCCTGTAGCCGAGTGTTCTCCGAAGTTGTTACAGGAACCAACAAAAGTTCATTTTCTGCCCTCCCCATGGTCGAGGAAGTGTCTGGAACAGCAGCTGACATAGTTGTATAGTCAATAGTAGCGATGGTCATCCTACTATGTAGAGGGATGTCCTGTTGGGTAGTGAGAGGGGATCGGGAACCACCCAAGGGACCTCCTGGTCTACTGTGAAGAATCGGCCACATGGTGTAATTTGATGTCATCAATGGAGATGAATCTGTTTGATTTGGAACCAGACAATGGCGGAAGGATGACAGTCCTGGTGCCTTTTATCCCCAAGACCGGTACAGGTGCTCTGTATGCTGGACCAAATTCTTTTCTCACAGCGATCTTCTCACGAACCAGATCCCCAACGTTAGGAATCCAGCCAGTCGAAGTTTACGCCAAATCCCTTATTCCCAAGGTGGCAGCGCTTGCAGATGATTTATCATCACAGAATTGTTGAAGCTCCTGTAAAACAGCGAGACGTTCTTTTATGTCAAATGGTGTTTCTGCTGCCACCATACCAGGGGCATCAAGATCGGGAACATACATAGTTGTCCCAAAGAGAACCTCATATGGAGACTTGCCCCTCAAGGACCGTCTTGGCAGATTATTCAGTGCTCTCTGGACCCCATATAGGTGATGTAACCAACTACAGCCTGAACCTAATACTCGAGCTGTTAAGGACTGCTTTAGATCACGATTCCGCCTCTCCACGACCGAATTTCCCTCGGGATGGTATGGTGAGGAGTAATGGAGTTCAACACCCATCGTCATCATGGTGTCCCTGAAAGCCTTAGAGGCAAATGCAGGGCCCTGGTCCGAATGGAATGCTGCAACCGCATATGTACCGATAAAGATCAGCAAATCTTTTATAACAGTCCGGGCGTCAGCCGACCGCTGTGGCCATACCCACAGGAATCTAGAACAGGAATCTACAGCCACTAAAATGTATTTGTATGCGCGATCAGGTTGCAAAGGACCACAATGGTCCAGGTACACACAATGGAGTGGTTTGTCTGACACTAAGAGAGATATCTGCGGAGGGCGTCTGATATTCGAGCCCTTAATCTGCTGACAAATGTCACAGCAAAGGACATACTGTTTAGTCCGTCTGCATAGACCAGTCCACCAGTACCGTTGTTGTAGAATGGTGATAGTGGCCTGTATACCAGCATGTGCAGAAGCGACACCCTCATGTGCAGCTGTAATCAGTTCCAACCTTTGGTCTTCATTTGGGATCACTCGATCACCAACATCAGGAATTGTTGCAAAAGCAACATTCTGTGCACTGATATGATATGTGTAGTTCGTAGGGTATCCTTTCGGAAGGGGCTTGCCTGTAGCCGAGGCTTTCACGGCAATCATTATTTCAATATCCAACCTCGTTCGAGAACGAGTCACTGCAGCCACAGAAGCCGTAGCTACTGAAGCTTTGGCTGCTTCGTCAGCCAATGTATTACCGGCAACATGTATTCCTACACGTTGGTGCCCCAATGTATGAACTACATGGACACATGGTAGCTTATCCTTAAGATCAGCCACCCTTCCCCACAATATTTTGTGTTTAATGGTGTTCCCTTTAGAATCTCTAAACCGGTTCAGTATCTAATGATTGAGGTATTCATTGTATGACTGGACGCAGTAATACGAATCACAGACGATCAAAGTCTGTGTTCCTGGCTCTGAATGTTCGAGCGCTAGAAGAAGAGCCTTAAGCTCGGCCAACTGGGCTGTGCAGTCCCCTAAGGTCTGAGTGTACGTGTTATGAGGATGAAAATCTCCGTCTTCCATTACCCTGCACACGGCTGCGCAAGCTGCCGAGTATTGATGTTACCCACAGCCGGTTGTGCCGATCCATCAGTGTAAATGATGGTATCATAACTGTCTATTGGCAATATGTGTAAGGGAGCGGGGTACTCCTGTTCATACTGGAGAAATTCTTGTGTCTGAAGTCTTGGGTCAAACACATAATCAACATCAGTGGCGGTCAGAGATGTTGCCCATTGAATCCAGCGTGGATGCAATGCCTTAGCGTTAGGAACGCTCGCTTTAGTGACAGCCTCTAAGGCCGGAACCGGGGAGACAACAACAATGCGTTTCCCCTGGGCAAGCGGTCTCTCCTTTATGACGGCAATCTGAACTGCCGTCAGAATTTTTTCAGTAGGAGCAAAACGTTTTTCTGCATTGGAGTACAAATGTGATTTGTATGCTATTGGCACCGTGTCACCCTCATTAAAGGTGACATAGGTAAATCCTAGGGCACCAGCTATTATTCTGATGACCAAATTTGTTTTATTGTCCCGTGTGTACAAGTGTCTAGCTTCTAGCATGTCTCGTTGTAGGTCCCTTAGGATGTGTGTGTGTTCAATTGTCCATCGCCTGCCAGAATAATTGGGCTGAAGTAAGTCATATAGTGGTTTTACGCGTTCAGCATAATCTGGAATATATGTTCTGCCAAAATTACAGAAACCCAGTAATGACTGTAATTTCTTAAGCGTGTTCGGAGGCTGTAGCTGAGCACACTTCTCTAGGAAGTGTGGGGCCAGGCTCTTCCCCTCGTTTGATAGTTCATATCCTAGAAACAATACACTAAGAAAGGCTATCTTGCTTTTCTTAAAATTAAATTTATATCCGAAGGCGGCAAATCCCAAAATTATCCGATCGACCCTGGCAAGATGAATGTCAAGGGTGTCATCAGTGAGATAGATATCATCCACATATGATAATGCCTCGGAATCAAGCTCCATTAATATTGATGTGACACGGGCCGAAAACAGTCCTGGGCTGTTTTTATAGCCCTGTGGCAAACGACAAAAGCGTTTCTGAGAACCATAGGAAAATGCACTTAGGTCTCTACTTTCATGTGCTAAATTCTGGCAGAAAAAACCATTAGATATATCCAATGTAGTTTTGTATTTTTTACGCACTATATTATTAATTAGCGCAGTGCTTTGTGAATTTTGTATAGCATAAGTGCGTGCATGACTATTCAAGTGCCTATAATCAACCACTATTCTATATGAATGATCAGGTTTTGCAACGGGAAATAGTGGATTATTCATTGCCGATGTACAGGGCTCAATTACTCCCTGGTACTCAAGTTGTGACAGTATCTCCGTCACTGGAGCTTTTGCTTCATGTTTAACAGGGTATTGTGGCTGCGGGTGTGGTGTAGACCAAACGGGAATAACATGGCAAGGAGAGTCCTTGTCCCATCCTACATGATTACGGTATAATGCAGGTGCCTGTGCTAAAGCCCATTCAGCAGCTAATGCTCGTTTGTCTGTCTCCGGAACAAGATCGGAGAAAGAAGGCAAAATGACATCTTCCCCATGTGGGAGCATGCGGACATGTTCAGGTGGCCAGTCTCTCTCGGCCAACAGGATATCACTAGTAAGTTCATCCCAGAATATTACACTAATAATGCGTTCCACGTCTCCCTCTATCTGAATTGTTAAATCAAAAACCCGATCGGGTGGAAGTACGCGGCCATCCGCCGTTTCAACTGCGATGTAATCGCTAGTTGCTGTCGCATCCAGATGATCTTTCAGATTCTGGCGACATATCGTGACCTCTGCCGCGCTGTCCAACAGAGTCACTGCCCACTTCTTGTTCCTCAACAGTGTTCTCAATACTACTGGCATTTTTAATGGTCAGTGCAGCCACTTTTTTCTTTTTAAATTGTGGCTTTTGTTGAGGAGTCTTTTCTTCTTTTTTAACAGTAGACTGTGGCGAGTCTTTCCTTTCTTTCACGTATTCCGGACGTCGATCTTGACGGCCCCCTCTCTCGCTACGTCTATCCGGTGCGTCCTGAAAGGAACGAGAAGGACGTGAATCAGTATATCTGTCTGGAGTTCTAATGTTATCCCTATTTCTGAGATTATGGGGGTCATTCTGACCCTGGCGGTAAATACCGCCAGGGCGGAGGTTGGCGGTAGCACCGCCAACAGGCTGGCGGTGCTCCGCCGGGCATTCTGACCGCGGCGGTACAGCCGCGGCCAGAAGCGGAAAGCCGGCGGTGTACCGCCGACTTTCCGCTGCCCATGGGAATCCGCCATGGCGGCGCAGGTTGCTGCGCCGCCATGGGGATTCTGACACCCCATACCGCCATCCTGTTCCTGGCGGTTCGCCCGCCAGGAACAGGATGGCGGTATGGGGGGCCGTGGGGCCCCTGGGGGCCCCTGCAGTGCCCATGCCAATGGCATGGGCACTGCAGGGGCCCCCGTAAGAGGGCCCCACAAAGAATTTCAGTGTCTGCTTTGCAGACACTGAAATTCGCGACGGGTGCAACTGCACCCGTCGCACCTTCCCACTCCGCCGGCTCCATTCTGAGCCGGCGTCCTCATGGGAAGGGTGTTTCCCGCTGGGCTGGCGGGCGGACTTTCGGCGGTCGCCCGCCAGCCCAGTGGGAAACCCAGAATGACCGCTGCGGTCTTTTGACCGCGGTACGGTCTTCTGGCGGTTCCCGCTTGGCATCTCCTTTCGGAGTACTCCGGATGAGGAGAATCAGCTCTTTTGTTTCTCCTATCCTTGAAATCTTTTTGTTTTTCCCAGCGCTTCTTAGAGCCCTCTTGTGCCTGCTTCGTACCTTCCTTATGGGTGGTACTTGGTCTGTCCAATTTTTTAGGTTTGGCTCCCAGCCCATCCCGTCCTATACTAGTATAGGTATCAGAGATTATTTTTGGTAGCTGTCTCTCTTGTTCCTGGTGTGGAGTTTCCCGGAGACGCTGGCGTATCGCCAGTGCTACTGCTTCCCCTTTAATATTACTCAATATTATCGAGGAGACGGCGTCAAAATTACACATCAATTTCATCCCCAGATCTAGGGCTGGTGCAGCCCCATGCTAATTTTGTATTTGTTTCAATACTTCCGGCAAATTGGCCAGTGTAGGGGTACCATGCGTGGTAGTATAAACGGCAGCGAAGACTGTACCCCAAGTGGCACATTCATCAACCGAGGGAACCATCCCGAATGGCAAGCACATAGTGAGCAATCTATGTTTCTCCTGTGGCCCCGTATGGGGGAACACAGCTTCCAGCTGATTTGTTTTCTGAGCAATCCAGAACGGTATTTTTTCTCGATCCGAGGGCACTTTACCCATAATGGTATGCACCGTTTGTGGATTAATCCCAGTAGCCAATTGATATCCACCAGCTACTGGCGGTGCTGGACGCGCTGGTGTAGTGTTCAATGTTCGCATTACGAACTGGACCAATCGTCTATATAATGCCACTAATTCATTATATAATATCCTTAAATCTACAAGCGGCATAGTCTGTATGCCTGGGTGAGGTGTATATGTGGCAAACATGGGCCACGTAGGCCCTTCATTACTTAAAGGACCTAGCCTCACCCGCCGCAGTATATGTGGTAGGGTGCCTTCAAACCAGTTTTGATGCTCCTGATATGTGAGCGATATTTCATGATACTGGTATGCTTCGTACCTTACTGGTACGTCCGCAATGTCATAAGTGTGAAATGTGTGCGTTCGTTGGTCAGCCTCAGGAAAGGCAACCCAACAATAAAATGTTTCCGTTTGGTATCCTTCAGTTGCTTCTATAATCAAAGTAACTTCCCCGCCCTCTTCTGTAAGGCCATGTGCTAATAAATGTTGTGTAAGTACATGTCTAGCATTTGCAGGAATGTCTATGGTATTAGCCATAGTTGTTTAGAGAAACGGAACACCAAAATAGGGGAAGTTTTTCCTTTTGTGAGTTCGAGCTCGAACAACCTACAGCCTAAGCAGGTGTTACCTGTTTGGCTGAGGAGGATTCTCCCAAAGACCACGGACGTCTCCGTATAATGGTACTGAGGGTACCTGTTGTCTGTGAGACAGTGATAGTCAGGGTATCCGTAAATTAGTGCCTAAACACCATCGTTGGTGGCGCCATGTCGTAGTTTGGACTCTTGCTCTGAGCAAGACTGCTGGTCTCAGGATGACAGTACTTTCGTTTGTAGGTGACTAAGGGCCTGATTCTAACTTTGGAGGACGGTGTTAAACCGTCCCAAAAGTGGCGGATATACCACCTACCGTATTACGAGTCCATTATATCCTATGGAACTCGTAATACGGTAGGTGGTATATCCGCCACTTTTGGGACGGTTTAACACCGTCCTCCAAAGTTAGAATCAGGCCCTAAGTCTCTTCCTACAACTATTTGTAACTGTTGTCCAAACCTTACCGGCTTACTAGCAGTACCTCACCAAAAACACAATAGTAAAAGGTGATTTGTAGCAGTTGCTTACGCATGGACTCAAAATACAATATCTCAGGGTTGTCGTGGTTAAACGGAAATTACCCTTTTCTCACAGATTTATAATGTCTCATACAAACAAAGGCAATAACACAGATGCAGTAAAGTTATAATAGTTTTTATTCAACATAACTGCAATTTGTGATAAGTTGCATGAACTGCAATGATTAGGATAATGAATATACCAAGCAACAGTATTGTAAAGAGGAGAGTCATTGTTATAAAGACCCCCACCATTATGCAATATAAGATAAAAATATATGTATATGTAAAAGATGGAATAAGCCCTAATACCCTAAGGAGAGTAGGTCTAACCTCCTACCTAAAAAGGAAGAGCTGGGTTCGTTAAACCTAATCTGCCAAAACAGTGTCCATGAGAGGAGCCCCCAACCCTCGTTACCTTGGAATGAGGTCTCTATCTCAGACTCCGCAGGGACACGAAGACTGGATCAGTGTCAAGATGACTGCAGCATCGGTATCAGCGATGGTGTCGATGCCCTCTGGTCGGAATCCCTCTGCCTATCTGTCTAAAAGTGTGTTGTATTTATACAGATCTACAAGGTCCCCTGACATAAGTGTTATTCATAACAATAGATAACAGGCATGCTTGGGACGGCAATTAATATCAACAATCCCTCGAAAGTATAGAGAGGGAAAATCCCTAAGTGTGAATGCCTACTGTATGTTTGTCTTTCGTGCTTGATCATGACGCCTTGGCGCAATGACACTGATAATAGAACCCATAACAAGTGGCCTAACTATAAACAAGGCCGCCATTTTAAAGGAAATAAATAATGAAATGGACTATGACAGAGCAAGCTAAGTAGGTTAAAAGTCACTGGGTGACGGGGGCACGAGTTTACAAGCCTACGGCTAAGCTAACTCCTGTTATCCCGCTAAAACAAACTAGGATTCACTACAGTTGTATGCCTGCTCTGCAGCAGTACTCGGGTTGCCAAATGGTGTCATTAGCCATGGCTGGATGCCATACCCCTGATCAGCTGAAAGTAAAAAAGAATGGGATCATGTTGATGTAGCTTGCACTATTGAAAAGACCTTCTATAGCAGTAGTTGTCTTGTGTTGTCTGTGACTATTTAGTGTACTATTGTGACATCCTATACTTGTAGGCTATACCATCTGCATTGTGTTTTTACCTTGGCTGAGCACGTATTTGTCTGCTAACAGTTTGTCATCAGTATGTTTTGTGATTTTCAGTGCAGTGTGCCCTCCCTAACATTGTGACTTGTGATACAGGTGTCCTTGTGTCTTCACTTGGGGTGAGTAGATAGTTCAATGTAGAGTTTAATTTATAAGTGTTGCTAGCACGTTCATATGAAAGTACCCTGGACATACCATACCTTCAGACTTATGCAATGTATTAATGTAAAGGTCATTGTGACACATACAATTTGCAAGGTGACATTTCGGCTACCACACTCATTGATGTCTTCACATTAGGCTTTACAGTTAATTCCAATGTGTGACAGGTTCAATGGTGACTTAAGAAACATGGCTAGTGATGTCAGGACCTCAGTGTGTTCCTGTCTAGATGTTGCTGTTGTGGTGTATTTGTTGTGTGTCCTGGAGGGTTGCTGTGCAGTGTGTAAATAAGTAGGTTTTTGTACTTACCAACAAGTAGTCCATTGTCATACCGTCCATCCTGGAAGTGTTGGTTGATGGTAGAGTGACGGAAGATGAATGAGTCATGTACACTCCCAGGATATTTAGCCACGATGTTGGTGATCAATCCCTGGTGATCGACAATGGCCTGCACGTTGATTGAATGTGTGTGCTTCCTGTTGTGGTAGAGGTGTTCAGTTGCAGCAGGTGGCACAAGGCGTACATGTGTGCAGTCGATTGCACCAGGGACGTTTGGGAAGCCACTGATGGTGTAGAACCCCTGTTTAGTTTCCTGCTGCTTCTGCAGTGTGTTAGGGAAGCAGATGTGGCGGGGTGTCAGGCGAATGATGTCATCCAGTACTTTGGGCAGAAATGCGGAGAATGATGGTTGTGATATTCCGCCAACCAGGGCACCAGTTGTTTGAAATGAGCCACTTGCCAGCATGTGAAGTACGGCAAGCAGCTTTGTTTCTGTTGGTATGGTGTGGGGTGTCACCAAAGTGGGGGCCAACTGCTGTTCAATATTTCTCAGCAGCTGCTGAATGGCCTGCCAGTTCAACCGGTACCTCTGTATGATGTCGTGTTCCCTGAGGCCCTGAAGGGTTGTTCTTGGCCGGAATATCCTCTCCTGCCTTCTGCGCTGCCTTTGGGGTCCCTGCTGGTGTTGTGGTAGCTGCTGTTGTTGCTGCTGGGCTCTGCGTCTGCGTGCACGCTGGATAAGAATCACCTCCATGGCTCCCTTTTGCTGCTCTGCTGCTCTGCTGTTTGTTCTGTGTGTTCTGATTAAATACAGGTGTGTTTGCCCCATTTTAACGCCTGCCCTGACCCAGGCGTTAATTTTTGACGCAAATCGGGCTATGCGTCATTTTCTGCCTCCGCCTCCCGGCCGTGCGTAATTTTTGCCCGAAAGCATAAATACGACGCACGGCCGTTTGCGTCATTTTGTGGACGGGAACGCCTACCCTGCATATCATTAACGCAGGGCGGGTTGCCGCATCCGAGAAATTACACAAACGGTGGAATTTTGTCGTCCGCGGGCTGGGGTGTCAAAGTTTAACTATGGGGCAACGTTTGCGCTGATTGTGCGTCAAATTTTTTGATGCACAATCGGCGCAAACGGAGTATAAATATGCCCCTATGTATCTTCATGCATTTATACATTCTCTTTTTGTTAGGGATGGTAACACATCCATGCATTTCCAAAAAACAGTTTGGTATAGCAGAGTCTATTCAACAAATGTCACCACGTTAGCATAGGGACCTCTCTCACATCACCATTCATTACATATCACCCTACACTAGCATCCCACACGCACTACACGACGCCCGATTCCACAACATGTGTTGTCACGGCATGACCACTGTGGGCTCCAAGACATCAACCGGGTCATGTTATATGTCTGTTCGCTGATACCACATGCAATAGGCACAGTTAAACTTTACTTATCCCAAGGGGTAACTCCTGGAAGGCCAAATGCCTTCTCCCTGTATACCTGTGTAGAATTAGGGCCACATTACAACCAAATAGAGTAGAGCCCTATAGGGTGGTAGTGAATCCTACCTGGTATGAGAACAATCCTATAGCACTGTACCTTCTTATCAAGCCTAGCAATATCTAAACTGAGCTAGACAGGATGCACAGGAAGGGAGCTGCAGGGGAAGACACTGTTTGGCCCCAAGACTTTCATAAGGAGAGATTCTTGGAGGTAACTAAACCACCTAACTAGTGCACAACCCTGTCCGCTCCGGGTTCCATCTGGGGTCCCAGCGGAGCCCTTAGTGTGTCTTGGGCTGTCTTTGTTAATAACAAATAGATACCAGACATGGACTTTCAGTGCAGGACCCTCCACCTTGATGAGATGAAGGGAAATAGGTCTCATGAGGGGATTAAATGGCAGCATAGATACCCCATGTCAGGAGATCTGGGACACTGAGATAGATAGTTACACATTATAGAAGGAAACGGGCAACCCCTAATTGTAAGGAAACTCATGCTGTATTCCTTATGTTTCAGAGGTAAAGGAACCATTCAGCTGGGAATGAAGGAGAATTGTGGCACAATTCTGCACATTCTGGACATGCAATGGGACACCTCCATGCTGATGGGCACCTACTGGCATTGCGACGAGTTCACTTACACCCAGATCGTCCCTGGATGGTGTGGCCTCTGCACTCTCGTCGCCATACACACCCTAACCCTAGTCATCCCCAGAGAAGATCTGTTTGAACTGTACTGACACCTGCTGAGGAAGAAAACAACACTGTTGCATCAGGCTAGAATTAGCTTATTATTTTGGCTGGGCTCAGTACAAGGATGTTCCTGAGGAGTTTAGACTGTTCACCAACACCCAAGTATAGGCGGGAGGGTCCATACCCTTCTTCACCTTGCACACAAAAGCAAATGCCCACTGGTTACAAAATACCCAGTGGGAAATGCTCAAACTGACGAACAGTATTAAGCTTGGCCTTAATGCAACCAAGGAAGAACAGAGAGCTATTTGTCTCATGGTGAGGAAACATCAGTATGACTTGGACTTAATGACTGCAATGGAGGGTGGGGTGTGCTCCAAGATCAGTGCATCCTGCTGCACTTTCATACCTGCCGATGATATGGACAATGGAACACTGACACTTGCCATTTAAGCATTGCACCGACTACAGAAGGACCTTCATGAAGAGGGAGGTGCCCCTGACCAGGAGTGATTTGCAAACTGGTTCTCCTGGCTCCCTCGGAAGCTGGCCAGTTTGTGCATGTCATTATTCCCTGTTTTCATCATGTTAGTGTTTTTGGGTGGTTTCCTACAATTGGGGGTATCCTGCAGTAAAAATGCAGTCCACAAATTGGGTAGAGTACAAGTAGTGAGGGAGGTGGGACAACAAGGTACCGATAGTGTGAGTGTCCTAACTTGTGAGCTTGATGGTGCTGAGGCTCGATGTGTCCTCAGAGTCCCCTAGTCCCAGTTCACTTGGTGTGGCTGACCGGTTACCCATCATATTGTCTATCACATTCGTGATCTGCACCAGTCCTTGTGCCACATCCCTACTGCTGTGCGCTGCCTCCACCTGTGCGGCCACAGCACGCCGCGATATGAGGGCTGTTGAATTTGCCAGCCTATTGACAGAGCGACAAAAACCGACAAATATACCTATGAAACGTCTCTCCTGCCTGCGGTGGCTAACTCTGTCGTGGCGCAGCTCATGACACAGTTCCCTCACTGCACTAGTCAGCTCCCTTGTATTCTCCGATGCTTGGATCTGTCCCTCATGCAGCTGATTGATGTTCGCATTGAGACACTCCAGCTGGCGATGCAGCCCCCCCCATGTTTGTATTGTGTGCCTGCATCTGTCTTTGCAACGCAGAGGTTTTTTTGTTTTGCAGGTGCTGCTGCTTTAACATAGCCGATTCCAGGCCACCGAACACTGATGGTCCCTCACCTGCTTCAAAAGCCTGTGCGCCTGCATACGTAGGCATCCTGTGGGTGTTGTGCTACGCTGTGGATGGGGCTCCTGCATACCAGTGCATCTGCCACTTGGGGAAGGTGTGTGTGAGTCATCCTGCTGCTCATCAGAGTCCTGGCTCAGTTCTGGTAGTGGTACTGCCCTAGCCCTGCGTCGGATGGGTGCTATATTCTGTGACTCGCTGGTATTAGAGTCAGAAGCAAGTTGGGTGTTTGTTTCCCCTGCATCGGCACATGCTGTAGCTGCTGGGCCTGGGCCACCTGCAACGACAATATGCAGCATGTCAGTTATGTATGTATCAATACAAGTCACCCAATGGTAATAAATGTACAGTTACTTCTCATCACAATGTTGTGGGTGTTGTGGTCTTCTGTGTGTCGCTCTGCCTATTACATTCTGTGTGCTACATTCAGCTCTGGGTTGTGGACTACCACTCCCATAAGGCATTGTTGTGCTGCTTCTAATATGTGGAATGGACTACTTCTCACAATGCTTTGCCCTACTTGCTAATTCCTAAGAGGCTTTTGTGCATACACATATGGGGTTACATTTCAATATTGCACTTACCTTTACTGGTACTTGGTGTGCCGGATGTGTCGATGTCAGGGACCCCACTGACTGCTTCTGGGAGGAGTGTGGACTCCACTATGTCTTCCATCGGGGTGGAGGGTGTCTCTGTGGGTGGGCCACCTCCTGTGCTCCTGGCCTCTTGCAGTCGTCTTGCCACCCTCTCCTTGGCACGGGACTGCAGGTTGTACCACCTCTTTGTTATTTCCTCCACAGAGCGCTGCGCTATTCCAACAGTGCAGATTTTGGTCTGGATATCTGCCCAGAGTCTGCCCTTTTCACTCTCAGCCACGTGGAGTGAGCTTTTGCTGAACAAACGGTCATGGCTCCTGACCACCTCCTCTGTGAGCACCTCCAGCTCTTGCTCACTAAACTTTAGTTTATGCTTCCTTTCTCCCTTCTCCTTTCCCTGTGCAGAGGTGTCCATGGTGGTTCTGCATTGCTGCCTTCTTCACAGAGTTGCTCACTGTGGCTGGGCTGACTCTCTCTGACTGCTAGTTTGGGTGTGGCACCTGAAAACTCCCTGGGATGACTCACTTCCTGCTTGTGATATCATCAGGCTCCTCCAGGTGTGCGTTCTCGCAATTTGCGATTTTCAATTACCGAATCGCAATTTGCGTTCTCGCAAATTGCGATTCGGTATTTGGGCCTCGCAAACCACAAATAGTGATTTTTAAGAAATCGCTAATTCCGATTCGCAATAGTGATACATGGCCTATTGCGATTCGGAAATAGTGATTTCTTAAAAATCGCTATTTGCGATTTGCAAGGCCATATCATGATACATCTGGCCCTAAATGCTTTGTGCTTTTCCTTCTGCTGATATATTTTGAAATATCTGACAGTTCATCTACAAGAATTTAAGCATTGCGTGTAACAGAAAAACTAACATCCTACATCCTTTCCTTTCACATTTCCTGTACCCAAGCGAGATTGTCATATAGTTCACTTTACAAAATCTGCTGATTTTGCAGTCAGAAAAAGGAAAGTAAACACCAATCTCTGTGTTAAAAGGGTAATCTGCAATTTGTCAGACATAGCCTGATATTTGACCTCTGTCTTTAACTCTGTCTTTGAATGAACAGCAAGTGTGACAGGATAAAAATAAAATGTAAAGACATCTTTATTGCGCATTCACTTTCTGAACCCCAACATAGTTATTTTGAGGTGTTGCTGAATCAGGCATTTACCCTGATTCTACTCAAAATCCTTTTCTTCTCCTGCAATCCCATCTCTGTATCAACAAGGGCTGCCTGGCGTGGCTCTCATCTCTTTGGCATCCTTTCCATATAGAAAGAATGAATGGATGAATGGATGGTTGGTTTGGCTTCGTGGATAGATGGATAGCCGGAGAGACAACCAGTAACAATAATGTCTATTATTTATGTACCTCAAGACAATTCAGTTTATGGTGTTATATACAGTCATTGTTTTTTTCATAAGGAACTGGTTCTGAAATGACACATCCAGATAGTTTCCTGTGCTATTAAATTGCAAGCTGAAAAGAAATCCTTCCGGAGCCCCTTCAATCACAGAGGTCTCTTCTTACATGCATGCTGAGAAGCCAAGGAAAAATACCTACTCTGGGATACATACTGAGCAATCACAAGGAAAAGTGGGCGCCCTAAACACCGAAGCTTGTGGACAATGTAAGGCAGGAAGGAATCTCAGGTGTGTTGGTGCTGAAGTGACTGCCACAAGGATATTGTTCGGCGACAAGGTGAGATCCATGGACGTCATTTAGGGGTTGCCAGGGGTAGCACCTTCGCCCATCAGCTTGACCCTTGCGACACATGACAGTGCCTCTGCGACCCCTGGCCTCAGAGGTCCCAAAGTAGTGCCAGCAACACAGAGGTAGCTCGTCCTTGGGGCCCCACTTCAGTGTTTTCAATCATTCTTCTATTACAGTAATAGTGAATAATATATTATTCACTGTTAGTTTAATTGAAAAAAATGGATTACAGTTAGCTGGAATATGAACCTTATTGTTAGCTGAGGTAAGTAAAAAACACTTTTAACTGTATCTTGTGTTCATGCTTGAGAGTGCTTTTATGCGAGAGAGAGTGTGTGTACAAGTGAATGTGTGTATGTGTGTGGGTGAAAGAAAAGATGGAATGTCTTGAGATGTCACTTTCACTACCCTTGGAATGTTGGTGAATTGACGTCCATGCTAGCGCACCTAGTCCTTAGTAAGTAAATTTACAAGGGGACGCGTATAAGTCGATGAACGTTTTGGATCGCATGGAGTATCCTAGTCAAGCAGTAACCAATGGATCATCAAATAACATTTCAATCAAGGAGAAACATCAAGAAAAACCCTGCCTAATAAGAAAATACCATTACTCTCAAAAAGGTTAATCATTTTTCTTCCCTATTAGTTACAATTCTAATCAAAAACCTTTATTTGACTTTATTGTTAATCAAACTTTATTAGCATCATAAGCAACTATTCACCAAGAATTATTGATAAGCAGAAACAAGCATCAACATAAGTCAGCAATTTCTTTAACATTTAGAATAATTCAGCAATGCAAGTCAGTCAGTCAACTGTCACTGTTAAGTCACCCTTGTCAGCCTACCTAACTCAAATTAGCATCAGCATGTGGGTCTGCATGCGAAAACAATTTAGAGAAAAATCATTAATTTGGAAAAATCTATCTAGAAAGAGAAAAACATTTTAAAACAGCACAGTTGGTACCTAGAAATAAAGGACACGTTAGTCAGTCACATTATTATAGTTACCTATCCAAGATAGATCAGCAACGAGTCAGTCTTCATCTCCAGGTCATCAGTCATCAGCAAGTATCAGGCTCACAGAGAGTAAGCCCAATTATCAGCACTTTGGACAGCATCTCCTGACGTAAACTTTCGCCTCTCCGCTCTGAATTTCCTTCCCTTGTCATGACTTTTTATTAGGGTCTCTCAGTCCGTCCCACAAATTGCTAATTGGTCAACCTCATCAGGGGTTATGATTCAAACCTATAGTTTTTGTTTACCACTTGTTTGCGTCGCTTCAAGCATCAAGTTCCATTAATGTGATTGGTCCTTCTGTCTGAGAACATCATCCGGCTCTTCAGGTAACGAAATTGGTGCCCACAGTCTTTTAGTCAGTGCCTCTATTTTTCACGTCCTGGGAAAGTACGTTTAGCCTACTCTACACATAATTGTATCAATTTGTCCTCATCATCTCCTGTCCTCTGGTACATTTGCAGAAATTTCTAGAAGAGCCCGTCTGAACTCTGTGCAGTTCAAGGTCCTTTTCTCTAGTTCCAGTCCTCGGCAGCTCATCGCGTTTCCACGTTTTAAGCAAGCAAGGCCCAGCGTCGAGCAGGCCTCTAGTTCGGCTAAGTTAAGAATATGAAGCATCATAAAACATAGGTTATACATTCAAATATGACATATTAATACATAATTTTTAATATCTTTTCATTATTTTAGCATTGTTAACACACATGGTGACCACTCCCCGTGGGCATATTTTATTCATACACGTTACTTTCAATTATTAGTTTCTTTTATCAATATTTCTCATTAGTATGTATACGCAAATCATTAGAAATTTCTCATATTATTATATCTGCTCCAACATCCATGATGAGATCATGCCTTGATGACATCACTTTTGCGTGCTGCACGTCCTCCGTGTTGCTGTGACCCTCAACGAGGTGGCGGCAAGGAAGGCCGCTCCTTCGGAACCTGAAGTTGCTGAATCCATGAGAGATCTGTGGGTTATTGGGCAGCCTGGAGGGATCGTGAGATGGTTTAAGACCCTGGCTCTCCTGGTGCACCACTTAGTGGGTGGTCTTTGTGTGGGTACTGGAGCCGATCCTAGCTTGCAGCTACTCCGCCCTCCTCCCAGGATGGGAAACAGCATTGATAATGTAAAATAAAGTGGGACTGATACTTGAATAAACTTGGAGCAAAAGAGGACACAGTGGACTACGAGCTGACGGGGGTAGGCTGGAACAATAGGACGGTGGAGGAGGAGATTCAGGCAAGGTTTTAGAGAGTGGGCCAGGCCCACCCTAGAAAATCCCCTGGCCCTCCCAATGCCCATCCACAAGTAGAAGGGCGTCCACTTGTGCTTTATTTTTTAATATTTCACTTTTGCATACAGTCTGTGCTATTTACTATTCCATTAGAATGAGTGCTGGCGCACAATACGTTGCTGCTGCCAAGAATCCGTTGCTTTCTTAAATTGTTCGTGATGATTGGGCAATCTCAACCTTAGTGAGGAGCAAGATTTTCAGTATCCAGAGTTTACTACTAGTTGCGACTTTTTCCTGATAATAATACTGGCTATTTTCTCACTTTATAAGAGTGTAGAAGAGTCTCATGCTGGCGCCTGAATACAAATCTGTGCAAAATTCTCTGCATTCATTTTCAGCCGCCAGTGGACCCCTAATTCAGTTAACGATCCCTTAGGAATAGTTTAAACAACTTTTCAAGGCGTTTGAAATGGTATCTTTATGTAATTGCTGTTATAACTTTATATTGCAAAGTTGAAAGAAATACAGGTTTTTTTCCCTATTTTCCGAACTGTTTTATTGGCTTTGAAATAAAAATGCAGGCCACTCCGGTAACAAAAAACACCGACTGGTGATTAATGGTGAGGCAGGTGATGTCTCTGAAAGGCTGATAGGGGCGGGTCAGAGGCAATCACTTGTCAGAGGATAGCTTAATTATGTTGTTACCCAGCAAGTGACTAAATCCGTCCATGCCCTCACGACCTTTTTAGACACTTGGATTTCAAAAGACACACCCTTTTTCTTAGTGCACTTCAAAACAATTGTCTTTGGGGCATTTTTCACAAAACACTACGCGTTCTGATTGTTGCTACTGCTTAAAGTTTTTTAAGCGCACCATGCCTTTTTTAAGTAATCACCAGAAAGAAACTACAAGTCCCATGCAAAATGTTGCTTAAATCCATTCTAATGTTTTATTCTATGTTGCTGTTACAGTATGCTTCAAAATGCACAGTTCATCATTTTCACCTAACATTTCTGAAGGGAACTTGTCTCTCCCATAAGTATAAAACTTTTTTGTTTTGTTCAATGTTACTTACCCACACAGTGTTAACAAGCTACGTTGTTAGGCTTCCATGCTTTTACAGTTGGTGAGAAATTAGTCAGTTTGATGCATGGCTTTCTGACTTCACAGGACATATTTGAGGAAGACGTGATTTCAGAGTCGGTTTGAAAGAGGATTCATCTCACCACACAGGTTATGGGTGGGACCGCCATGAAGAAGGCTACAACTGGCTCTATCAATATTTTGCCTCCAAACGTGTCTTTAGTTGTTAAAACTTAGAGATGCAGGCAAAAGCGTTGTACCTACAAGGTCTGAGTAAGGAATTTGTTGACCTGGGCGCAGAAGTGGCACAGCTGTATTCAAGGAATGAATGAAGAGTGCAGATGTTTGTGAGAGCTGACTCTGCCCAAGCCTTTATGGGGTACTGCAATAGATGGCATGCTCAAACAGTGGCAGAGGCAGGTTTGGGTGGCAGAGGGGGTTGAAAAGTTCCTCAGGGGTACCAGTCCCGACCATTTCACTACTTTTGAGATTTAGCAAAGCTATATAAATAAATATATACCAATATCTCTATATATTTCCACAGTGTCTTGCTACTGAGTGCTGGATGCACAATATCCTAAATTCACCATCAGCACTTCCCATCATTTTATCAACAGTTTATTCAAGAAAGATGACCTAATCCTAAAAATTTTAATTCCAATCATTGACAATTCTTTGTTGCACTTTGAAGAAAAACTCTTTTTCAAGCTAACTGCACCAACATACATACAGCAATGTCATATAAAAATTCGATAACGGGTACCATGTGTAATATGGTCCTAAATTGCCATATGGGGGTTCTGGAGGTATATACAATCCATATGAGCTCTGGCCTTGTGGAAAGTCTACCTGCAGCACTGTGCTAGCTTCTCCATGACTCCCAGCGCACCACTTGCTGGCACTGTTCCCTTGAGAGTCTCAGTGGTGTAGCAAGAGTGTCATGGGCCCTAGTGCAAGCAAAGAGGATGTGACCTCCAGCCACTGGTTGAATAGTAAATGACACAGTAATGTTTGGGCATGGAGGGACCCTAAAGTCCCTGAGTACTGGTGATACTGCGCCTGCTGCACTATTGATAACTACACCCCTGGAGAGACTTCCTTGACTTCTCTCCCCGTTGAGGATCTCATGGACTGGAACCAGAGCTTCCTTCCTGCTGGGAGTGAAATGAGCAAGAGGCACAAAGCAGTGTGGCACTGTCTCAGGCTGTCCTTTCACCCAGACCCAAGTCCAGTACAGTGCAGTATAGCAAGGGCACTGTCTCAGGCTGCCCTTTCGCCCAGACCCAAGTCCAGTACAGTGCAGTATAGCAAGGGCACTGTCTCAGGCTGTCCTTTCGCCCGGACCCAGGTCCAGTACAGGGCAGTATAGCAAGGGCACAGTCTCAGGCTGCCCTTTCACCAGGACCCAGGTCCAGTACAGTGCAGTATAGCAAGGGCACAGTCTCAGGCTGCCCTTTCACCAGGACCCAGGTCCAGTGCAGTGCAGTATAGCAGGGCACAGTGTCAGGCTGTCCTTTCGCCCGGACCCAAGTCCAGTACAGGGCAGTATAGCAAGGGCACAGTCTCAGGCTGCCCTTTCACCAGGACCCAGGTCCAGTGCAGTGCAGTATAGCAGGGCACAGTGTCAGGCTGTCCTTTCACCAGGACCCAGGTCCAGTACAGTGCAGTATAGCAAGGGCACTGTCTCAGGCTGTCCTTTCACCAGGAACCAGGTCCAGTGCAGTGCAGTATAGCAAGATCACAGCCTCAAGCTGCCCTTTCACCAGGACCCAGGTCCAGTGCAGTGCAGTATAGCAAGGGCACAGTCTCAGGCTGCCCTTTCACCAGGACCCAGGTCCAGTGCAGTGCAGTATAGCAGGGCACAGTGTCAGGCTGTCCTTTCACCAGGACCCAGGTCCAGTACAGTGCAGTATAGCAAGGGCACAGTCTCAGGCTGCCCTTTCACCAGGACCCAGGTCCAGTGCAGTGCAGTATAGCAGGGCACAGTCTCAGGCTGCCCTTTCACCAGGACCCAGGTCCAGTGCAGTGCAGTATAGCAAGATCACAACCTCAAGCTGTCCTTTCACCAGGACCCAGGTCCAGTGCAGTGCAGTATAGCAAGGGCACAGTCTCAGGCTGCCCTTTCACCAGGACCCAGGTCCAGTACAGTGCAGTATAGCAAGGGCACAGTCTCAGGCTGCCCTTTCACCAGGACCCAGGTCCAGTACAGTGCAGTATAGCAAGGGCACAGTCTCAGGCTGCCCTTTCACCAGGACCCAGGTCCAGTACAGTGCAGTATAGCAAGGGCACAGTCTCAGGCTGCCCTTTCACCAGGACCCAGGTCCAGTGCAGGGCAGTATAGCAAGGGCACAGTCTCAGGCTGCCCTTTCACCAGGACCCAGGTCCAGTACCTTGCAGTATAGCAAGGGCACAGTCTCAGGCTGCCCTTTCAGCAGGACCCAGGTCCAGTACAGTGCAGTATAGCAAGGGCACAGTGTCAGGCTGTCCTTTCACCAGCGCCACAGTCCAGCGTGGTGCAGTTTCACGCTGTCTTTTTGCCAGCAGCCCAATCCATTGTGGCCCAGTCTCAGGCTGCCCTTTGGGTGCTCCACACATTAATCCTGACCTGTGCTTCCTTCATGCTAGCCTGCCAGCATAAATTGTGATGCATTTTACTTTTGCGATACAAACCTTTCATTTGCCAAATTAGACACTCCATGTTGTAACGTGTGACTACTTTAACAAATGATTTGCCCGCATAGCAAATGGAAAATGCAGGTAATTATTATCCTAATGTTGGCATCCACTAGGGAAGGGGTGACTTGGGACAACAAGGCAAGCCCTGAGGGCCATTGCACCCTTCCCACTACCCTATTGGCTCCCCCATTGTGCTCAAGGATGTTACTGAGGGACACTATGTGGCTCTGAGTTTCAAGTTACGAGTGTCCTCTCTGGACTGGAATGTCAGGTGGATGATGAGACAGTGGTTTTTCAGTGGTTAGCTCACCGAAGGAGTTATTTGATTGCATCTTATGTCTGTCTTTACCTCTCTCCTGCCCTGGCATATTTTGTGACTGAGGTGGGGATGGAAACGAGTAATTCCATAGTGAATTTTATTTCGAAGCAACTGTAAACAGCAGTATGCCACCGGATACTATAATAAGAAGGGATGCTACAGAGTGGACTCAAGGACGTAGGGTTCTTGTCATTTTATGTTTTTTTTGTATTTTATTTAAATGTTTTTGAAGAAAAGAAAGCACAATGTGATACTTGTCAGGATCATCGTGATAACTTCAGGCCTCTCCATCTGTGTCCAGCCTGCAGCAGAGGAGGAAGGAGCCTTGTCTGGGTGTTCAGTTACCTTCATCCTAAGACCCTCACAGACCCCCTCAGACCCACTTTAACCCCAGGAGGAACAGAAGAGCCTGGAGATGTCTGCATAGGGTAAGTAGTCCTCTCCTTCTGCACTGGCGCCAGGGCCGAAAGCAGGTTTTTCATCCTCCTCTTCATCCCATCGTGTGACTTACCCCATCATTATACCTCAGCCATTCTCATCTCTCCCCACCCTCACCCTCGTGGCGTTTCCTGTGACAACATTGCACAAACACAAAGTAATTGTGAAGTGCCTTATCCACAAGGCACTGAGCACCAATGGTTTCATTATTCACTGTCACGCGAAAAATCTATTGTGTACACAATCAAAACTACTATTTAGTATTGTGCTGTGGTATAAAGGCAAGCACTCACTTTCTTTGTTGTTTGTTTATTTTCTTTGTAACATGCACATAGGGCCCAGCAAGCAGTTTCAACACGCACATTGCAAAAATCAAATATAAAATAAATATATACAACATAAAACATGCCACAAGGCTACAATAAATAAACCTTGATGCTCAGCCAATACAGGGGTAAAACTAATTGACCATGTGACATCGATATTCTTTAAACTTAATTTTAAAAGGGATGGGCGTTTTAGTGTGGCTAGGGTTTGGGGCATATTTACAAGTGGCTTGCGCCACCAGTGGGTCACTCTTTTTGATGCACTGGCAGCGCCGGCTGCAAGCCCATATCTATGTGGCCACACAAATCCACTTTGCGTGGCTTTACATGACCTTGTACATATGTAGTAAGGATATGCAGCGGAAGCCCCTGTGTTGATTTACTCTGCACCAAAGAGGCGTTTAATGGGCATTGCGTTGGGTTTTCACGCAACACTCATGGATTTTGAAGCATTCCCAGATTTTCAAGGATTTGATAACCTGTGAATGTGTCAAAAGCCTCCACGGGGTGAGGCAACAAGGAGAAATAGCTTTATTTCTCCTTGTTTTTTTTCTCTTTCTATGTAGGCTACATTCTGCAGGACACATGGACGGAGGACAACGCCTCCATTGATTATTTTTGTGAAGGAAGATGTCCCTTACTTTCCAAAAAGAATTATTCCAACAATGTACCAAGGTGCAAGGGTGTCTGTGTTGGTGAATGACAATCAATTGTGCACCAGTGCAGTGGAAGAGGACAGCAATCTGTAAAATGGTGTTTGGGCTGAAAAAAGTGTGTCAAACCTTTGTAGTATAAGCGGAGGATAAGGTGTATTAGTACGTGTACTGTGGGGAAAGTGATTCATGGTAATGCAATGTGAAATAAATTTATGCAGAGGAACAAATGGATGGAACAGGTGTCCCCACATTGGTACAACTATTCGAACCAGCATCTACAAAGCCAGTAGGGACTTTAATTAGCCAAATCATCGTCATCAGTGCTACAGATCAGCGCTGGTTGAAGACCAGCTGACTTGTAATTGCAGGCCTTCACAAACACTATTTATCACATCAAAGCCTGCCCTGTTAGCTTTACCAGCAAGGGGGAAATAACGTAGACACGCTATCAAGCCAGACCTACACTGAAAGTATTAGAGAACTATTTGTACTGAGAAGGCAAGGGCAAATCCGGAGACCATATGGGGTGTGTGTACTTACTGGCTCCTCAGCAGTTTTATCTACAAAGAGACCGCTGAGTTGCGTCTGCTCTAGTAGAGTGTAAGGAGCTGCACATAATGAGATAATGTTCGCCCAGTGCTTAATTTGTGCTTGTTGTTTCCGGTGCTGAGCACCAGCACTTATTTGTGAGGGCCGGGGCTTATTCTTCTACCTCCAGCATTTGCTGAGAGCAAAAGAGACATATGGGAAAGACCGAGGAAGAGAAAAACGAAAAAGCGTCACAATGGGAGAAAACAGAAAGCTGAAAAAGTGAGCTAAAAGGGCAGGGAGTGGCTGTAAATGGGTTCAAGAGACCCGAGATGGCTTCAGTATTACGCTGCCTCAGTATTCTGTGTTCCCACATTTAATTGCAGCCGCGCGTGTTTAAGAGAAAGGCTTTGAGCACCGGCACGATTTTATTTACAAATTAAGCACTGTGTTCGCCTGAGCATGCATATCTTAGCTGCCATAACGAGGACATTACACGCTTTCTTGTCATGACCCCAAGCCCTTTTCATGTTTGCTTGAAAAACGTGTACCTACTGACCAGCCCTTCCTGTGCAGCTGTCCCCACTGGATTTGTCCAGGGTTAACTGGCAGTGCGTCCACTCTCACCATCGGCTGAGGCGAAGCACCAAAGTCCATAAATCAGTTGCATTGACCCTTTTATATTTGCTCGTGATGATTTTTCTAAAGCAAAAGAATCAGCAGCGCTTAAGGTTCTTAGAGGTAGTCAGCAACATTTCCAACAGAAATGCTTTACCGAGCCAGGACATGTTGACAAAAGTGATAGAGCGGAACGCGGTAACAATTTTCCTGCGTTCCGGATGCTCTTTAGGTCGATGAATCTTTTGGCTATGTGAGAACTCTCTGTACCCTTAATCGATCAATCACCTCTTATCGATAATCAATAACGAACATAAGCAACACCTTGAACAACATAACACTTAACAATTAGTCCAGAATACATTTCGGCGAACCCTGACCTTTCAGTCAGGAATAACCACACCAGTTTATTGCAAAGTTAGTGAATTTATTTCCCTATATTAACAAAGCTAGCACAATATAAATGTGTCTCAACACCAAATGATAAACATAAATGAACATTAATAGCTGTCCATATCGTCGAAACAAGTGTAATCTATGTAGCATTTGAATCACAAGGCATTCGATAGTGGCAATGCAAAGCACTAATACGATAATCTGTAATGGGCTAATTGCGTACATTTAGTCAGCATAACAAGATCTCCAATTACATCGTGTGACATATGGAATCCTCGTCTAACCTCAAATTAGCATCAGCATGTGGGACTTCATGCAAAAACAATTTGGCAACATCAATTTAGAAAACTCCTAGCTAGGGCCCTTATCAAAATCAGCAGTTGGTTACCTAAAAGAAACACAATGCAATTTTACAATTTCCTTTCATATTTACCAATTCCAATCAGCAATCAATGAAGTCTTCGTCTCACAGGTATCGTTTCTCGATCAGCATGGGACGGGACAAGGGGACAGGGGTGAACGGGGCAATTGCCTCACGGCGGCAGGTTAAGGCTACTACTTTATGCAAAGGGACAAGTCAAAGTTAAAGTCTCTAGGGCAAGAATCATTAAAGTCTCTTTCTCTCGACTAGAGAAAGCATCAAAGTCTCTCAAAATGGCGTCGCAGCAAAATGGGTCATAGTAGCTACGAAGTCAAAATGGCAGGATGTCCGAAGATAGAGAGAGCTTCCCTCTCGTGCACCTGGGTTTTATAGGCAACAGTTCAAGTCCTGTAGGGTCTCCATTGGTGGGTTCATAGGTTAGCTTCAAATTGACCAATCAAAAACGACAGTTTTCAAGCTTTTACTTAAGCATACATTATCCTTGGAGATGGGTACGCAATTTGCAACATTGTTTCTCGATTAGCTTACTCTCAGAGGCTCCATTGTCCGCACCTGCAAGCCGACCTTGAATTTAAGAGAAAATATGCCATGCTGGCACCAACTTTAAGATAAGCATGCAAGCAGTCTCTGTGGAAAAGTACAGCTTCAAGCAGAAATACACGTTTTATAGCACAGTGGAAAAATACGAACGTTTAAACCGTGAGACCAGGCAACTAGGCCAAAGCCTCCGCTAAAGTAATGCTAAGCTAAGGCATTTCAAATAAGCAAAATCGTAGCACACGTTTATGATTATGTCGAATTAGTGCATTTCTAATACACCACGTTATATAAAGCACGCGTATAAATGATGGCAATCTACTCTGAGGGCACATTTTGTCCCCGTACAATCTTTATTAATTCGGTTAATGTCACACATGATTATTTCAGCACTACGTTTATGCGTTAATAAATCAAAACCTTCATTTTCTGCTTCATCAATCCCTCCTCTGATGACTACTTGTCATCACACAAATTTACCCCACAAATTTTATCTCATTAAAATTCTGTCAGCTCCCTTTTCCTTTTAGTTCCCCTAGTTTGCTCTTTGTATTCTTCCGCCATTCTTTTCATTATTTTCTCCTCCTTTCTTCTTTTAATTCTCTCCATAATCATTATTATTCCCCTTTTTATTCCCCAAATTCCAAATACACAAATTATCACTATTAATATTCCTTCTATTATTTTCAATAATATTCCATTCCAAATTCCCCCAATCCAATGTCCCACTGAAGCAAGTCCCTTTCCAACCTTCTCCCACACTCCTGGTTCTTTCAGTTCCTTCAAATCTGCACTTTCTTTTGTTAGATTAGCAAGCATAGTTTTAATTTTCACACTATTATCCGGTATGTAGGTGCAGCAGTGACGTGCACCAATCATTTTGCAAACGCCTCCATCCTTTGCTTAAAGAATGTCTAAAGCAAGCCTATTTTGAAGAGTCATAGCTCTTTCCGCTGCAAGTTCAGCATCCATCAGGATTATAGCACCTGAAAACTTTGTCAGCATGTTATCCACTATAGTAGACAACTTCCTTATTTTGATGGAATTCAGCACAACTCCCAATGAAGGAATCATGGCTCCAAATATATCACCTACCACAGCAGCTGCGGTCTCTCTTTTCTGGATACGGTGGGATCCAGGTGTCTTTTTAATCATCGATATGTCATCCAGTTGATAAACCTTCGGAAACACTATACCCAAATAACATCTTCCCCACCATCCCTTTGGAAGACGATAATAGGCATTATGCCCACAAATGTAATACACCCCTGGAATGACAGGGTCAAGTCCGTCCATCATGAATGTCCATTTGGCCTTAAAAATAAACGTATGTTTGCATTCACTCGCTCCTACAAAAATATTGTCATAGTAAGATTCACCTCGATATATACAAAACTTCCCTACATGCCAAGCATCTAAAGCTATTTTCCCTTGTGTCTTTATAGCAGCAAAATCATAATTATCTACTGAAGTCCTCTTATGCAGTTCTTTTTCTAATTTCGCCTTCATTTGAGCCCTTCTATCATCTGTGCGATCTAAAAAACTTATTTCTACAGCAGAGACGGAGCATGTAAGGTTCTCCCTATGAGCATGAGCCGTTTCAAAAGGTTGCATTGGCTCGAAAAAATCCCTCATAATTTTGTAATCCCAATATTTTGCAGTCTCGCTTAGCTGAGCTATTATAGGAACATAAGCAAAGGTAACATCATAATTTGAGAAAAAATACTGTATGTTAGATTGACCATAAAACCTAGACATTACTAAACTACATGTAATCCCATATGTAAGAGGCATGTGGTGATAAGTCACCCCTTCCTTTACTGATGTCGGTATCTGGGTACACACATAACAATCTTTCGCATCCATAGTCTCAACATACTCTGTTAGTAAGCGATAGAAAACGTTATACGAAAGGTCTTTCTTATCATGCAAGAGCCTCTCATCCATTGCTAGTCTTTTCAATGGTGTTAGTTCAGTGACAGTAACAGGAACAATAGTAGAAGCAGTAATAGTCTCATTCTCACCTTTCCCATGCATTCCAAACACAATTGCCATAATTATTAGTACACATGTTAGTACTAAGCCTATACACACGTATTTACAAAACTTCTTTCTATTGTTCTGCATAGCGTACACAGGCATGATCTGTATAGAATCAGAGAGCTAGAAGCACCTATAAATGAAGCCACTTAGCAATTCAGTTACAAAGCTGAACGAGCACAATGTTCACACCGTCTTCTTCAAAAGGTCAGTCACTTTCCGGTTAGCAGCATCTGTCTCAATTCGGTTTTAGCAATGTCTCAGCTGGTTGTTTATCTCACGTTAGATTGCAGCAGGCAATGCCATTTACTTCCGTTTCAATCAACAGAGTCTATGAAACTTTTCTTTTCTATTTGTATCTCTTCTTCTTCTTCGTTCTCGATGCTTAGAGATACAAACTCATCAGTCCAATCATCATTGACTGCATATGCCCATTCAGGACCGGAATACCTCTTGTTTGGTATCCTTTTCCTTTTCAATTTTGCTTCTCTCTTTGATTCTGCTTCGCTGGCACTCTCCTCCTTCGCCAAGTCCTTTTCTTCACTTGACGATTGTTCCACAACAGTCACTTCCTTTCTTTTCTCTTTCACTTTCGGCCTTCCTCCTTCGTTCAAACCTTCTTTACCCTTTTCTTTTATCGGTGAGATACTTAGTCTTCTTTTTGCACCGTGTCCGTTTGATGGACCTGCGATCTTTTCTGTAGATGTTTGAGCTCTTTCGTTCTGCTCTTCTTTGTCCCCACCTTCAGGGGAATCAGTCACGTTTTCTTTGTCTTTTTCTGTATCGTCTATTTCTGGGAAAGCCCCTTTCTGTTCAGGCTCTCCTGCCTTCTCACTCTCCTCGAGCCCTTCGTCACCGTTACCTTCTTCAGACTCTGTATCACTTTCAGCTGCTTCAGGTTCCTTGTCACCTTCAGCTGCTTCAGGCTTTTTGCTACCCTCAGCTGCTTCAGGCTCTTTGTCACCTGCAGCTTCGTCGTCGCTGTCTGAACTTCCTCCTTGGTCTTCCCCAAGTGAGTCGGACTCTTCGTTCCCCAATGATATCTCCTTTTCACCTGCTGTTGCTTGTTCGCTTTCAGTTCGCTTTTGTTCTGTCTCAGCACTCGGCACCGTTTTATCAGGCACTGGTAGTTTCAGCGCTTCAACTTCCTCATCTGTGGGACACAACACCTTCTTTGTATGACTGGCGTGAATCCAGTTGGGAACCCCCGCGCACTTCACAGCGGTTGTTGTCGTCAGGATCACTTGGAAAGGGCCTTTCCAACGGGGTTCCAGGCACGACTTCCTCACGTGCTTCTTTATCACGACCCAGTCACCTGCTTTCAGTGTGTGTCCTGGACCTTGGATCGGTGGCAAGGTGGTCGCCTCCACCTGGTGAGAGAAAGAGCGAACTACGTCAGCCAGACCTTTGCAGTAGTCTAACACCATATCATCTGTAATATTCAAAAGCATGTTTGCGGGAACTGTAGGAAGTCTCATGGCCCTGCCCATGAGAATTTCGTGCGGAGACAATCCAGTTTTCCTATCCGGAGTGTTCCTCATTGACATCAGCACTAAGGGCAATGCGTCAGGCCATTTCAAATTTGTTGATGCACATATTTTTGCCATTCTCGATTTCAGCGTACCATTCATCTGCTCCACCAGTCCTGATGCCTCAGGACGATAGCTACAGTGCAGCTTTTGCTCAATGTTCAGTGCTTCGCAAAGTAACTTCATCACCTCGTTATTGAAGTGACTTCCCCTATCTGATTCTAAAGAGATCGGGAATCCGAAACGTGGTATTAACTCCCTCAATAATAGCTTGGCAACTGTAAGACTGTCATTTCTACGTGTGGGGTATGCCTCAATCCAATGACTAAAAATGCACACAATCACCAACACATATCTTAAACCTCCATGCACAGGCATCTCAATGAAGTCCATCTGCATTCGGCTAAAAGGACCGCTTGCCCTACCAATGTGGCTCGCGTTCACAACTGTTCCCTTTCCTGGGTTCATCTGTTGGCAAGTGACACATCGATGGCAAACTGCTTCCGCAGCTTGGCGAAATCTGGGGTTAAACCAATCAGTTTTGAACAATCTTATCATGGCATCTCTCCCTAGGTGAGCTTGCCCATGATAGAACCGCGCAAGCTGTGATAAGAGACTATTTGGCAAAACAAATTTTCCCTCATGTGAAACCCATAGCTCGTCTTGTCTTTTTATGCATTGTGATTTAATCCAGGAATCTCTTTCATCCTCCCTGACATTACTTTGTAGTGCTTTTAGTTCTTCTATTGTATCTACGACCTTCAAGGCAAATGCTTCAGCTGGTTCGAGTTCTGGTTCACTTATTGTATTCCAATCATCCTTTAACAATATACAGTTCAAGGCACAAAATCTTGCGACTTGATCTGCATAGGCGTTTCCCAGAGACACATAGTCCTGTCCTTTCGTGTGAGCACTGCACTTTACCACTGCAACTTCAGCTGGTACTTGAATGGCGTGTAACAATTCCCTTATTCTCTCCCCATTTTTCACTGGGGATCCTGAAGAAGTCAGGAAACCTCTCTGTGACCACAGTTGTCCAAAGTCATGCACAATCCCAAACCCGTATTGGCTATCAGTGTAAATGGTGACTTTCATCAATGCAGACAATTGACATGCTCTAGTAAGGGCTACAAGTTCTGCTACTTGTGCAGAATAGACTCCTTGGAGCCATCCCGCTTCCAAGACCCCTGTCACAGTACATACAGCATATCCTGCTTTCAAAATTCCCACCCCATCTCTTAGACATGAACCATCAACAAAAATAATTTGGTCATTTTCATCAAGTTTTGTATCCTTGATGTCCGGTCGGGGTTTTGTGCAAAATTCAGTCACCTGAAGGCAGTCATGCTCGACGTCTTCAGCGTTCTCAATTTCAGCATTTTCTCCAGGAAGCAAGGTAGCTGGATTCAACATAGTGCACCTTTTCAGCTGCACATTCGGTGAGCCCAGAATAGTCGTTTCATACCTTGTGAGTCTTGCTCCAGTCATGTGCTGCGTTCGGGAGCGGGTCAAAAGTATCTCAACTGAGTGAGGGACCATGACTGTTACTGGGTGTCCCATCACTATTCCTTCACTCTGAGTGAGGCTGATACCAACTGCTGCTACGGCGCGCAAACACCCTGGGAGTGCTGCTGCAACCGGATCCAGAGTAGCTGAAAAATACGCTACTGGTCTGTTTACGCCACCATGGGCTTGAGTCAAGACAGACAAAGAACATGCATCACGTTCATGGCAAAACAATGTGAAAGGCTTCGTGTAGTCAGGCATACCTAAAGCTGGAGCCCTGCACATACATTCCTTCAGTTCAACAAAAGCATCCATCTCGTCTCCTTTCAGCTCAATTTCATCCAAAGCATCCTTTTGGGTCAATTTCAGTAAAGGCTTTGCTAGAGACGAGAAGTTGGGAATCCACTGGCGACAGTATCCCACCATTCCCAAAAACTTCCTCACCTCCTTCCTTGTCTTTGGTGGACTCATTTGAAGTACACTGGTAATTCTTTCTTTCATTATTTTCCGTGACCCTTTCTCTATCTGGTGACCCAAGTATTTCACTTTCTTCTGACAGAACTGCAGTTTGGAAGGAGACACTTTATGTCCATTCTCTCCCAAATGGTTCAACAGAGCAATGGTATCGGCTGTGCAGCCACTTTCTGTCTTTGATGCAACCAGTAAGTCATCTATGTACTGTACTAGGGTTGACTCGAATGGCAACTCTAACTCTTCCAAGTCTCTCTTTAGAACCTGATTGAATATCGACGGTGACTCAGAAAACCCTTGAGGAATTCGGCACCAACTGTACACTCTGTCTAGGAATTTGAAACAAAAGAGGAATTGGCTGTCCTCATGAAGAGGCACAGAAAAGAACGCTTGTGACAAATCGATGACTGAGAACCACTCAGCCTCGCAAGGGATCTGAAACATTATCACAGCTGGATTCGGTACGACAGGGCAGCACTTTATTATGATGTCATTTATTTTTCTCAAATCCTGTACAAGTCGGACTTTCCCACTTGGCTTTATTAGTCCCATTATCGGTGAATTACATGGGCTGCTTAATACTTCTTTCAGTACTCCCTGCTTCACGAATTCGTCAATAAGTTGGGCAACTTTCATGAGGGTATCTTGTGGCATGTGGTATTGTGGGGTCTGGGGAAAGATCGCATTGGGCTTTACCATCACTTTTACTGGTTCTACTCCTTTCATCAATCCCACCTCTTTCCCTGTCATGTCCCACACTTTCTCTCCGACTGTTTCCCGTAGTTCTGGTGGGATATCTTCTTCAGTTATCATTGGTAAAAGACAAATCAGAGGATACTCTTCGTCAACTGTTTCTATCTCATCCCCCTCTACACTGTCCTCGTCTTCCCCATCATTGCTCGTCTCTATTGTTATTCCTTCGTTTGAACACATGATCGAGCAACCCAATTTACACAATAGGTCTCTTCCTAACAGTGCTATCGGGCTTGAGTCACACACCACAAACTGATGTACCCCTTGATAGTTACCAATGTTGACTGGTATCGGATCTGTTATTGGGTTCGTCAGATGCCTGTTTGCTACTCCCACCACTTGAACTGTCCTCCCTGAGAGTGGCAAATTTGGTACTTCACTGCTCTTAACAGTTGAACGTGTGGCTCCCGTGTCAACCAAGAATGAAACACGATGACCCATTACTCTTCCTTCTACGTACGGACCCTTTTGATCAACTTCTAGGGATGCCGCAAGCACACAATCTCCTTCCTCTTCTGAGCTTTCACTCTCCCATACATTGTTTATTCCACTCTCACTGTGTAATGGGAACTGTTGTACTGTGCCGTTTGTGCTCATTACCTGACCCGTTACCTGTGGAGGAACCATCATTTGCTGCTGACTCATTGGTGCCAAAGGTATTTGCATTTGCTGATTAGGTACCATAGGTAACTGCTGTTGCATCGGCTGCATTTGCGTCATCTGCACACGGGGCATCTGCTGCGGCTGCATAGGTTGTAATCCCTGCAATTGATTCATGGTCTGAAAATTTGGGTTTGGACCTCTCATTTTCGGTCCTCTCATTGTCTGAAATGCATTGACATCATTGTTTTGCTGACCAACACCTACACCTGCACCTGTACCTTCCTGCACCACCATCGGACACTCGCGTTTCCAATGACCTACGTTTCCGCACGCGTGACACGGCATCACTTTCTTCATTGCCTGCACACCTGTCACAACAGTGTTCAAATCTGGACCATTATTCACAAAACCTCCTCTGCCTCTGCCTCTGCCTTGTGGCTGAAACGCCATGTTTCCTTGCAACTGCGGCTGCTGTTGCTGAAACACCATGCCTCCCTGCAACTGCGGCTGCTGTTGCGGTACCTGCTGTTGGAACCCTTGCATCCCTGGCAACCCTTGCAGTCCCTGCAGACCTTGCAAGCCTGTCTGAGCCGCCTTAAGCTGCATCATCATCACCTTCTCTTTCAGCTTTTTCTGTTTCACCTCAATTTCGTCGCTACAGTATTTCGCATAAGTCAAGACTTCATCAATCGGTTTCGACTGCCAGCAGATCAAATGTGATTTTATCATCTGACTTATATCTGGTCTCAGCCCTTCCACAAATCTGAACACAAAATGAAGCATATCTTTCGCCTCTATTGCTTCTGTGCCACTGTAATTCTTGAACGCCTTCAACAATCTCTCATAGTAACTATGAATCGATTCTTTAGCCTCTTGGGCAGTTCGATCAATTTTCTGCCAATCCACATTTTTGGCGGCAACCTTCATCTTCAAATGTTCGATCACCTTATAGTACAGACACATCACCATAGGTGATGGCGCACCCGTCTCTCTGTCTCTCTCTGGTTCACTTGTCGGCCAACCTACAGCTCTTTTGCAATCCTCCCACAAATCTGCCGGAACCACAATCTCGAATAGAGTGTTCAGGTCTTCCCAGAGACATTTGGCAAGCTTCACAAACCTATCAGTCTGTTGATACCATTCGATCGGCTTCTCTCTCAGTTTGGGAAAATCATTTGTAAAGGACTGAATATCACTCCTGTGCCATGGTACATGTACTAACTTTCCCCCTGCTGTCTCCCTCATTGGTAACATAGTTACTGTATCACTGCTGTGTGGTCTTTTCTCATTGTGTTCTGTATCACTGTCCCTCCTCTTGTCCTTCCTCTTTACCCATCTGCTTTCCCACTTGTCTAAGCACCTCCACACTTGGGCACTCTGCAACAATTCTCTAAGGTGTGCCTTCATGCCTGCTGATCTCATGTGTTCAAAATCTGTGGTCCCAAAATCCAACCTATAGCTCCTGCTCAAGTGCTTCGTCTTGCCTATGTCAATCCCGTTCCTGTCTGCTACTTCCTGCAAACTTTTATGTACCTTGTTTACCTCTTTCGTGATCTTTGGACATAGATACCTCAACTCCTCTTCCGTGTAGGATTCTAACCTGTTCACACCCATATTCCCTTCCACCAATTCTTGTGCTTCCATGTTCAGCCTCATCCTGCTCAAGTAATCGTCTTCTTTCCCACTGTCTGAACTTTGTGTGGAATTTAAACTGTTGAACCACTGTGTCAGCTGTTGCGCATTTACCCCCATCAGTGTAGCATTCACATCGACTGCCATCGATGGTTGTGGCAACTTTTCAGTATTCGATGTTAAAGGTATTATCAGTGGGGGGCTCGACCTCACCAGTGTTGATGGAGCGCATACGGGACTAAACTCCATCAAGGACCCAGATCCAGTTGGCTGAGCCGCTATCGGAGTTATCCCTGGAATGTTTTCTATGCACCTTCTTTCTGTCCCATTCTGCAGCATCTGTCCCTGACTGCTCATACCTAGGTTGGGCTGACTATACAAGGGTACCACTGGACCTACAGTAATGGGCAGTGATATTGCATCTGGATTCTGTCCATTTCCCATGTTCTGAGGCATGTTCATCCCCATATTATGGGCCATCATTGCCGGCATGCCCATCTGACTCCCCGTCATTTGAGCATGAACACTTCCTCCCTGCATCTGCTTTTGAGGCATCATAAACTGAGTTGATTCAGCTTGTGCCATTGTTGGGTTATAACCATTCGGTACGCCCCTTACGGTTGGATCTAGAATCATTCCTCCACTGTTATCACTGCTGTAGTACCCTGGCATCTGCGGCTGATAGTGTTCTGCTGGTTTCAACACGGGCACATCTGGATACATTCTCCTGATCTGCGGTATCTGTGGGGTGAGCAGTAGGCTCGGATCCTTAGATCCCGATGGTGCTCCTGTATTCTGCGTTTCCCTGTTCTGTACCGACGCCGGAGGGGCAGAACTGGTACTTGGACCTTGTCCATTCTCTGCATAAGGTGGTGGACGGTCGTTCAGCAACTCCATTATCAATTCCTCATCCTCTAGCTCCTCTTCTTTTCTCAACTTTTCCTCGTCCTCTCTGTCCTTGGAACACTTCCTGTCTGTCTTACAGGTAGCTTTCTTACCTGTCTCCTCTTCATCTTTAGTAATTGCGGGGAACAATTTTATTCCCTGCAATACGTCTGACCTCCACACCTTCTGTGCATTATCCCACCTAGCATCCGCTAGTGTCTTTTCTACCTTCCTCATCCTTGTTTCAAACTTGTTTTTCTGTTGCTGCCTAGCCATGAGTTCCCATATTGCTAGAGCCTCAAACTGTGCTGGCCTTGGAGGTACTTTCATGTCATACATCGTAAATCTCAAATTCTCTAGGACCCTTATATTGAATGTCCCATGTATCGGGAATGCTACGCTCCCATGATTCTCTGTCCACTTGTGCCATTGCTTTAGCCAAAGACACGGAGCTACCCCTTTTTCCTCCATTACAATGTAAGCTGGTGTACCCTCGGGCGGCGTCTCCTCTCCTACGCTCGCTTTAATGTAAGTCTCCCCCTTCATCGCACTCCTAAATGCTTTAAGGAATTTCATTTTCTCGTCTTTTAATTCACAAAGTTTATAATCAATAGATCACTGTTATTCCACAAGATTTGTAATCAATAGGTGACTTTAATTCCCGGAATACTCTTCACCTGCCTTTCCCCTTCCAATCGAGTGCCACGGACTGCGTCCAATCCGTGCGCGACCCTTCTCTCCAACCAACCTATCCCAGCGCGGCTCTTAGTGACGTCACACTCACACACACTGCGGCTGACAAAGCCTCGCGGCTAATCCTCCTTCACTCAGTTCCTCCCGTAACAGCTTTTGCATGTATCGCGAGCTACCAAAAACTAAGACAGATCTGTCGGTTTACTACAGGAAGGGTAACACAATCGCTTCAGGACCTTAGGGACTTTTCACTAACCTCGACCACTATTCGATCTCTTTCACCAGCCTCGGCCGCTATTCCGTCTTTCTCAATCCCCACATTCGCAAGCAAATCTGACCCGCAGACCTACTCTCAACTTGTCAATGATCTGTTCTAGTGCACTTAGAATCTTGTCAAAGCCCGAAGTCGAAGTTCCTATCACTCCCTAACACACGTACCCACTCGTTGACCACGCCCGATCAACCTACTAAACCGCCCAGACCACAACATGGATCAACATACTCCGGAGTCTCTTGACCTCGCAGGGCCCGTCTCAACAACAACAACCACGTGGACCTTTTTATGCACAAGCGCCAGACGCACATGAAGTTCGACGACTTCCCTACTCTCACACTCGGAGCCGCACCTCCGTTACTCTATGAAGTTCGACGACTTCTCTACTTCTACACTCGGAGTCGCACCTCCGCTATCCTTAAAAAGAAAATCCTCGCAACCTTTTCACACACTCTGCGGCAATAAGCTGTGCAAGCGCAAAACCCTAACTTCACTCATATCATCACTAGTACCGCCAACGCTGTTTCCACATCTCCTTTCTCTCCATTCGCAAGTTCCGAGATCCCGGGAAAGTCGCGGTGGACCTAGCCCATCATCATCTTGTCAATTATTTTCATTCAAGAAAAATCTAATTCAACTTCCCGAATGAGGCCTCAAAATGCGTAACCGTTAATTCAACACCATGTACTCTACTGATACAGGGTCCCAAAAGACATAACCGTCCTCTGCTACCATCTACTGATAGAGCGGAACGCGGTAACAATTTTCCTGCGTTCCGGATGCTCTTTAGGTCGATGAATCTTTTGGCTATGTGAGAACTCTCTGTACCCTTAATCGATCAATCACCTCTTATCGATAATCAATAACGAACATAAGCAACACCTTGAACAACATAACACTTAACAATTAGTCCAGAATACATTTCGGCGAACCCTGACCTTTCAGTCAGGAATAACCACACCAGTTTATTGCAAAGTTAGTGAATTTATTTCCCTATATTAACAAAGCTAGCACAATATAAATGTGTCTCAACACCAAATGATAAACATAAATGAACATTAATAGCTGTCCATATCGTCGAAACAAGTGTAATCTATGTAGCATTTGAATCACAAGGCATTCGATAGTGGCAATGCAAAGCACTAATACGATAATCTGTAATGGGCTAATTGCGTACATTTAGTCAGCATAACAAGATCTCCAATTACATTGTGTGACATATGGAATCCTCGTCTAACCTCAAATTAGCATCAGCATGTGGGACTTCATGCAAAAACAATTTGGCAACATCAATTTAGAAAACTCCTAGCTAGGGCCCTTATCAAAATCAGCAGTTGGTTACCTAAAAGAAACACAATGCAATTTTACAATTTCCTTTCATATTTACCAATTCCAATCAGCAATCAATGAAGTCTTCGTCTCACAGGTATCGTTTCTCGATCAGCATGGGACGGGACAAGGGGACAGGGGTGAACGGGGCAATTGCCTCACGGCGGCAGGTTAAGGCTACTACTTTATGCAAAGGGACAAGTCAAAGTTAAAGTCTCTAGGGCAAGAATCATTAAAGTCTCTTTCTCTCGACTAGAGAAAGCATCAAAGTCTCTCAAAATGGCGTCGCAGCAAAATGGGTCATAGTAGCTACGAAGTCAAAATGGCAGGATGTCCGAAGATAGAGAGAGCTTCCCTCTCGTGCACCTGGGTTTTATAGGCAACAGTTCAAGTCCTGTAGGGTCTCCATTGGTGGGTTCATAGGTTAGCTTCAAATTGACCAATCAAAAACGACAGTTTTCAAGCTTTTACTTAAGCATACATTATCCTTGGAGATGGGTACGCAATTTGCAACATTGTTTCTCGATTAGCTTACTCTCAGAGGCTCCATTGTCCGCACCTGCAAGCCGACCTTGAATTTAAGAGAAAATATGCCATGCTGGCACCAACTTTAAGATAAGCATGCAAGCAGTCTCTGTGGAAAAGTACAGCTTCAAGCAGAAATACACGTTTTATAGCACAGTGGAAAAATACGAACGTTTAAACCGTGAGACCAGGCAACTAGGCCAAAGCCTCCGCTAAAGTAATGCTAAGCTAAGGCATTTCAAATAAGCAAAATCGTAGCACACGTTTATGATTATGTCGAATTAGTGCATTTCTAATACACCACGTTATATAAAGCACGCGTATAAATGATGGCAATCTACTCTGAGGGCACATTTTGTCCCCGTACAATCTTTATTAATTCGGTTAATGTCACACATGATTATTTCAGCACTACGTTTATGCGTTAATAAATCAAAACCTTCATTTTCTGCTTCATCAAAAGTGACCGATTGTGTTGATAGGTTGACGGTGTTTGGGGATTGATGCAAACACATGAGAGTGAAACGTAAATCTAGTTTTAACGCAGAGTTAGGGGGCGATGTGCCTTCCACAGGTGATGAGGGGGTTGGGTGTAGCTGTCCAGTCTTGTCTGAGTATGGGGAGGTGGGCTTTCACAGCTGACTTGAACGTAGGGAGAGAAAGAAAATAAAAAAATATAGAGCTCATTTGCCAACATCTTGTTAGTTTCGCTAAACTGCCAAAAGCCTAAGATTTGCACAAATCCAAATATGAAGAATAAACAAGGCCCTGGTCCCAGTTCACTAATGCCCATGTGTCTGTGGTTACAATGTTAGTCACAGAAAGGAACCTTGCAGCATATTTACTAGAAGTGGCCCAGTGTGGCTGCTACGCCAAAATTGGCAGGGCCGCATCACTTCTAAACCGCAGGGATGCACCGTATTTAAAAGAATACGGCGCCTCCCTGGGTTTCTCCCCGCACTGGTGCTAAATTGGCTGCTGAGCGCCAACGCTGCCACCCTTACGCCATGGTGCAAGGATGGCTGCATTGCGGGGGAGATTGTTTTTGTGCAGGAAGGCTGACCTTCCTGCACAAAAACAATCTTTAATGGTGATTTGCGCCTGAAAGAGCAAAAAACGAGGAGAAATTAAAGCATTGTGGTGGTGTTAAATTTTGACGCAGCCTCAGGTTTACAAAATCTCGTAAAGCTGGGGCAGCACCAAAATGCAATGGCTGTTGCTGTAGAATGCCCACAGCGACACCCATTGCACGCCCCTTCCACACAAAGTGCTGTGTATTAAGGGGCTGTATTCACAAGCTGGTGTTAAGCCACAAAAAGTGGTTAAATGCCGCCTTGTAAATACAGTGCGGTGTACAGCGCCACCGGAGGGTCACAAAAAGTGACGCTCTGGTGGTGCTAGGGGCTTGTAAATATGCCCCTTTGTTTTTTCTAGAGTTTGGAGTGGAAACTTGACTCAGCGTCCTCCTGCCTTGAGCTAGTCCTTATCCTGTGGACCCGCCCCTCCCTCCCCCCCCCCCCCTGTAAACAATGTCCTGCGCCTCAGTGCCAATAAGTACAGTGTTAGTAACAACATACCACGCCAGCAGGATGGCCAGGGGCAACAAACGCATGCAGACTCTGGATTGCCATCTTTCTTACAGGAAGCGATGCACTGCAGAATGCAAAGGCCACCATTTGTTTTGAGAGGGCTAGCATACCATCCGCTTTCTACTTACATTTTTTGACATGAAAGCCTTTATATTTTATTTAGCTAACGTTTAGCAGGATTCGAGGTGAGATTATCCGAGGCGCGGATGTTAGAGGAACAGCAGTTATCATTTTTTTCCAGAATTCTGCTGGCAGAACTCCTGCAGAACTGGGTTGGGGTGGCTTCCTTCTTCATGTATTACTCTATGCAGGTCTGCAGCACAGCCTTTGTGTAGGGTGATGCTGCTCATAGCAGAGTAATCTCCAGCCTGGAGCACCCAAAACAGAGGCAAAAAGTGGCATGAACTATCTGAACCTGGTCCTGAACAACCATAAAGACAGTCACCAGGAAGTAGACAAAAGGTTGATTTTACCTAAAAGACCCTTTCCTCCCTGAACAACAGAACAACAGACTGACTGCAGCCCCCTTCCCTCTTACCATCTACCAAGTGCAACAGGAAGGACGTAATCAAATGGCTTTATGAGCCTTGTCTCCTTTGTTCTCACTTCACTTTCTAGGTTTCCTCCTACCTACTTCTCTTGTGATACATTTCCTCTGTCTGGGAAATCCAGATTACCCCCATGATGTGCACGGGAACAGACCGAAGACTTCCAAAATGGAACCCAAAGACCTTCATCACTATACTTCACTTATAGGTACAATGCATTTACTTTAATAGCCACGTACACAAACACTCAAAACATACTCTCTGCATAGCTTCTATTTCTGTTTATAGCCTCCTCTCAGTTTTATACCTGCCTTAATTCTTTTTGTAATTCTGAAATTGGCTGATACCTGGTTTCACAGATCCATTAGCCTTAGGTTCCAGATCTGCATGTTACTTGCCATACCGTGCTTCAACACCTCCTCAGGAGTATTAAGAGCTATATAAATACCATTACAATGACAATTTATGTTCTCTGAATCCCCAATGGAGAGTTACTAACCATGCAGACGTTTCTTTAGATACTTTCAACTATTAGCCAGTGACACTGTTGCAATGTGTAAACAGAGGTCAGCACATCAAGGATGAATGCTGGTGTCACTCATCTGTCTGCTACCCATCCACAACTGAACAGCAGAACATCCTATAACACTCCTACTGCAGCGAAAGAAAAAATATAAGATGATAGTTAAGAATCACAGAGAGTAAAATGGGCACTGGTCATGGTCAACAATCATGAACATCTAAAGAAAGAAATGCAAAATGTTTGGACATATGCTGCCAGTGTCTCACAGGCAGAGCTCCCAAAAAGTACTGTTGATTTTTGCACACTTTCCCTATGCACTTTATGGTCCACCAAGGCATTTTCACAGTCCTCCCTGATCAAGAATCCTAGAGCTGGGCATGAGGAGATTCCTGTGGCAACTCCTTGATCACAGACCTGGGCCAAGGTAAAGAGGGTGTTGACCCCAATCAAGTCCAAATAGAAAGGAAATCCCTTGACTGCAATGAGAGGAAGAAGGGCGCAAGCAAGGTGGGAACAATTGGAAATGGAGGAGGCTGGAGACAAGTGTCAATATAGGAGACATGTTTGGACTTATTGGAGTCCAACAGCTGGGAAATTACCAACTGGTCACGTGGTGAGGAGTCGACTCTAAGGCTTTGAAAGGGACAGGTATGCCACTTCACAGGGTAGGAGTAGATGGTCAACTGATGCTGTCCACTGGCAGGCCAACAACTTCAGACAGGGGAGAGTGGCCATGACATCACTGTTTCACTTCAAGACTGCAGGGAAGAGATGGAGAGCACCTTCAGTAACAAATGTAGAAATGTCCAGATTGGCTAGATTACAAGAGGAAATTTGACTGGAAATGCATGGTTGGTTGGTCCATTGAATAAAAAGAGGAAAAAGATAGTGCACCACTTTCTTCAAGATATAGGCCCTCATTATGACCCTAGCGGTATTCTGACCGCAAGGGCCACGGTGGCAGTTTCACTGCCAACAGGCTGGCAGTGAAGACTGCCACATTATGAGTGTGGTGGGTTGGCCTCTGCCAGCTCGCCACATCCCCACTCATACCACCAGGGCAGTTGGACCCGCTGGGCCGGAGATGAGCATCTCCGACCTAGCAGTCCACAGAGTACTGCCGGCAGTATTATGAGCCGCCTTTCTACCAGGATTTCCGCAGCAGTAGCACCGCCACAAAAACCCTGGCGGAAAGGCTACCGGTGACAGGAACTTTCTTCCCTGTCACCGGCAGACGACTCCCTCAACCCAGCGCCCCGGCAAGCACAATACCCCTGCAAACCCCCTCCAGGTACATACATGCGCACGCACACAGACACCCACACGCACCCCACATACAATCATTCACCAACAATGATATAAACCAATTCACTCACATGCATCCATACACGCCTTGACTACAACTCTCATACTTGCATTCACTACAACACTCATACTCACATTCATTTCAACATTCATACTCACATTCCTTTCAACATTCACACATGCATTCACTTCAACGTTCATATACGCATACACACACGCAGACAAACATGCATACACATATGCATACACACAAGCATACACATATGCAAACACCCACTCACACACGCACACACAACACCCCCACCCCCACCCCCCAACCCTCCTCCCCTGTCAGACACCCGACTTACCTTATCCGGCGGGGAGGTCATTGGACAGGGAACAGGCGCTTCCACTGCCGGCAGTGCCCCGCCATCAGGACAATGCCAGGCTGTATTACAGGTCGTAATACGGCTGGTGGAGTCCTTTTGGCGGGGTGGGGCCGGTGGTGGAACCGCCCATGTGCCTCCGCCAGCCAGCACGACTACTCCTGGACTTTTGCCCAAAATGTGGCAGAAATCCAGCAGTACTAATAATATGGTGGACTGAAGACAGCCAGCACTGGCGGTCTTCTGGCACCTGCGGCTTTGGAGGTCTTTGAAAAAGACCACCAAAGTCATGATGAGGGCCATAGTCTTAATGTAGATGAGACTGTGCTCAGTGTCACAGAGCTCCGACAAGAAGCCATCTCATTTATGCATAGACACTGTGCAGCGGTTTGATGCAGGTTGATGATGAAGCTGGGGGCCCTGAAGTAGTGGTGTCAGTATTCATGAAATGGGAAACTCTAAGTGCATATGGAGACAACAGTAGGAAACTAACAAAAAAGTACTGAAAGTGAGTTCAATAATGAGACTTTTGAAGAAGGGTAGATGGTCTGGACTCAGGGCAAAGACGTTGTATGATAGTACCAGAAGAAAAAGTTACTCTCTTTGTAAATGGGCACAATAGGAGAATGTGCAAATTGTCTCATTTAAGAAGACATAAGGGTGAGAGGCACATGGTCTAGTGTAGAGTGGTAGGTTGAGTGAGGGTTGAGTGGGGTTGCTCCTCAAAGAAAGAAAGAAACAGTGCGTGGGGATGGGGAACGCCCTCATCCATGTGGGGGACAAGCCAACAGATCCTGGAAGTGAAAAGAGCAAGATTTGCAAGGACGCCAAAGGATGTGAGGATCAAGGTGAAATGAGAGTACCACACAGTGGTTGGATTTGTGGGAAAAGGGTAAAGGCACTTTATTGGCATCTCTGGGAAGTAAGCCTGGTATGAAGGTGATTACAAGAGGTAGACTTGATAGTATGAAAACATGGTAGGCTTTCATAACAATCCCAAAATTCAGCCAGTTTCAGGGAAGATTTCAAAATGTCTTAACCGAGACCAAAAATGGGCATGTTGAAAGAGAATGAAAGATGTAGAATCAATCAATAATTTCTATAAAGCGCGCTACTCACCCTGAGGGTCTCAAGGCGCTAGGGGAGGGGGTTACTGCTGCTCGAAGAGCCAGGTCTTGAGCTGCCTCTGGAATGCGAGGTGGTCCTGGGTGGTCCTGAGGTTGGCGGGGAGGGAGTTCCAAGTCTTGGCCGCCAGGTAGGAGAAGGATTTCCCACCTGCCGTTGTGCGGCGGATGCGAGGGACGGCGGCGAGTGCGAGGTTGGCAGAGCGAAGTTGACGGGTGGGCGTGTAGAAACTGAGGCGACGGTTGAGGTATTCGGGTCCCTTGTTGTGGAGAGCTTTGTGTGCGTGGGTGAGGAGCCTGAAGGTGATCCTCTTGTTGACGGGTAGCCAGTGCAGGTGTCTCAGGTGGGCGGAGATATGGCTGTTGCGGGGTATGTCGAGGATGAGGCGAGCAGAGGCGTTTTGTATTCGCTGAAGACGTTTCTGGAGTTTTGTGGTGGTTCCTGCGTATAGGGTGTTTCCGTAGACCAGGCGGCTTGTGACGAGGGCGTGGGTCACAGTTTTTCTGGTGTCGGCGGGGATCCAGCGGAAGATCTTTCGGAGCATGCGGAGAGTGAGGAAGCAGGAAGACGATAAGGCATTGACTTGTTTGGTCATGGTGAGAAGTGGGTCCCGGATGAATCCGAGGTTGCGTGCGTGGTCTGAGGGGGTAGGTGTGGTGCCCAGGGCGTGGGCCACCAAGAGTTGTCCCAGGCGGACGGGGTGTTTCCGAGGATGAGGACTTCCGTTTTGTCTGAGTTCAGTTTCAGACGGCTGAGTTTCATCCATTCTGCAACGTCTTTCATTCCGTCCTGCAGGTTGGTTTTGGCGATGGTAGGGTCCTTGGTGAGGGAAAGTATCAGCTGGGTGTCGTCGGCGTAGGAGATGATTTTGATGTTGTGTTTGTGGGCGATGTCGGCGAGGGGGCTCATGTAGACATTGAAGAGAGTCGGGCTGAGCGAGGATCCCTGTGGGACACCGCAGGTGATCTCGGTGGGGTCCGAGCAGAACGGCGGGAGGTAGACTCTTTGGGAGCGGTTAGAGAGGAAATAGGTGATCCAGTCCAGGGCCTGTCCTTGGATACCGGTGGAGCGGAGGCGGGATATTAGGGTTCGGTGGCAGACGGTGTCGAAGGCGGCCGAGAGGTCGAGGAGGATGAGGGTGGCTGTTTCTCCGTTGTACATCAAAGTTCTGAGGTCATCGGTGACTGCGATGAGGGCGGTTTCAGTGCTGTGGTTGGCTCAGAATACAGATTGGGAGGGGTCGAGTAGGTTGTTGTCTTCAAGGAATTTGGTCAGTTGCTTGTTGACGGTCTTCTCAATGACTTTGGCTGGGAAGGGGAGGAGCGAGATGGGGAGGAAGTTCTTCAGGTCGTTGGGGTCCACCGTAGGTTTCTTCAGGAGAGCGTTGACTTCCGCGTGTTTCCAGCTCTCGGGGAAGGTGGCAGATGCAAACGAGCTGTTGATGATGGTCTGGAGGTGGGGGGCGATGATGTCGTCGGCTTTGTTGAAGATGAAGTGGGGGCAGGGGTCCGAGGGGGCACCGGAGTGGATGGTGTTCATGGTAGCTTTGGTCTCTTCCGTGCTGATGTGGGTCCAGGCGTTGAGGGTGACGGCTGAGGCTGTGGGTTCCGTGGTGGTAGGCTCGGTCTGAGGGCCGAAGCTGTTGTGAAGGTCGGTGATCTTTCGATGGAAGAAGGTAGCGAGGGAGTTGCAGAGATCTTGTGAGGGCGTGATGGAGTTGGAGTTGGCGTTAGGATTGGAGAGCTCTTTGACGATGTTAAAGAGTTCTTTGCTGTTATGAGTGTTCTTGTCCAGTCTGTCTTTGAAGGATGTTCTCTTGGTGGAGCGGATCAGCTGATGGTGTTTGCAGGTGGCGTTTTTGAGGGCGGACATGTTTTCTGCGGTGTGGTCTTTGTGCCAGGCTTTCTCGAGGGTACGGCAGTTTTTTTTGGATTCCTTGAGGGTGTCTGTGAACCATTGAGGTTTCCTGGCGATGGTCTGTCTTGGGAGGCTTCTGAGGGGCAGCGAGGTTGTCGGCGCAGTTGGTGATCCATTGTGTGAGGCTGAGGGCTGCGTTGTTGGCGTCGGTGGAGATGGTAGGTTGGTTGTGGCTGAGAGTGGAGAGTAGATGTTCCGTGGAGATTTTGTTCCAATGTCTGCGTGGGATGAGTTGTGTGCGGAGGTGGAGAGTCTTGCGTCTGAAGGTGAAGTGGACACATCTGTGGTCGGTCCAGTGTATTACGGAGGAGTGGCTGAAGGATACGTGGTTGCAGGCGGAGAAGATGGGGTCGAGCGTGTGTCTGGCGATGTGGGTGGGGGTGTTAACCAGTTGTTTGAGACCGAGGTTGGCGAGGTTGTCGAGCAGGGTGGTGGTGTCGTTGTTCTGCTCCAAGTGGAAGTTGAGGTCTCCAAGGAGGATGTAGTACGGCGAGGCTAGGGCGTGCGGGGAGATGAAGCCCGCGATGGATTCACTGAAGAGGACGCGTGGTCCAGGGTGTCTGTAGATGAGAGTTCCTCTGAGGGTGGTCCTGGGGTTGGTGTGGATCTGGAAGTGCATGTGTTCGGCGGCGAGGGGGGTGTCTTCGGTGGAAGTGGTGACGTTGATGGAGTCCTTGAATATGATGGCGATTCCTCCTCTGACTTGGTTGGTGCGGTCTCTCCTGGCGATCTTGTAGCCGTCGGGGATGGCTATGGCGATGTCAAGGGCCGAGGAGGCGTTCATCTAGGTCTCAGTGATGAAGGGGACGTCCGGTGCGGTGGAGTCCAGGAGGTCCCATAGTTCAATGGCGTGCTTGTGGACGGAGCGTGCGTTGATGAGGATGCATTTGAGGTGGTTATTGGCGCGTGGGCTGGTGGGCGGGGTGCAGTCGCTGTAGAAGGTGTGCTTGCAGGTAAGGCATGCGAAGGGACCATGGGTGCGTTTCGGGTTGGCTTGGAAGCAGGTTCTAGAGCGTCCCGGATTGAGTGCGTGGAGGGAGGTGGGGTCGTAGCGGTTCTGCGGGGTTTGGGAGTGCTGGGGTCCAGGGGTCGTGGCGCTGGGCGCGGTCCAGTCGCGGACGGGCGCAGACAGGCTTGCCTTTGGCGCGCCAGCGGCCGCCATAACAGGGAGGAGGGGGGAGGAGGGGTCAGCTGGGGGCGGGAGGCGGGAGGGGGGGCGACGAATGGGAGCAGGGGGGCGGGGCCGAACGGGTGGCGGTGGCGGGAAAACAGAGGGCGGGGGCGGGGGGGTTAGATAGAGGGGAAGGGAAATAAGATAGGGAAGAGATGGATTACAGAAGAAGAGAGGAATCAGAAGAAGAGAGGAGTCAGAAGAAAAGAAGAGAGGAGTCAGAAGAAGAGAAGAGAGGAGTCAGAAGAAAAGAAGAGAGGAGTCAGAAGAAGAGAGGAGAAGAACACAGAAGAAGAGAAGAACACAAAGGAAATGGATTGCAGGAGTAGAAGAACACAGAGGAAGAAAAGAACACAAAGGAAATGGAGTGCAGGAGCAGAAGAACACAGAAGAAGAGAAGAACACAATGGAAATGGAGTACAGAAGGAGAAGAACACAAAGAAAATGGGGTGAGGACGAGGTGCAGAACACGAAGAAAATGGATGCCAGAGGAAGGGCAGAAAATGAAGAAAAATGGACAGAGAGAGGACAGCAGAGGTATGAAGAAAATGTTGGAAGAGAGAGCGTTCAGAAGACAGAGGTGAGTAACGAGGGGCTGGACGGGGGAGCGCAGGGAGTACTTACGGTTTTGCTGGGAGGTGGCAGGAGCCTGGGCAGGTGGAGCTGCAGCGGCGGGGGAAGCAACCTACCCTAGGGTCAAGGGTCGCTGTCTCTGCCGCGCAGTGGGCGCCATAAGAGGGAGGAGGGAGGAGGAGGGGTCAGCTGGGGGCGGGAGGTAGGAGGGGGGGCGACGAATGGGAGCAGGGGGGGCGGGCCGAATGGGTGGTGGTGGCGGGAAAGCAGAGGGCAGGGGTGGGGGGGTCAGATAGAGAGGAAGGGAAAGAAGAGATGGATTACAGAAGAAGAGAGGAATCAGAAGAAGAGAGGAGTCAGAAGAAAAGAAGATAGGAGTCAGAAGAAGAGAAGAGAGGAGTCACAAGAAACGAAGAGAGGAGTCGGAAGAAGAGAGGAGAAGAACACAGAAGAAGAGAGGAACACGGAAGAAATGGACTACAGAAGAAGAGAAGAGTATAGAAGAAGAGAAGAACACAGAAGAACACAGAAGAAGATAAGAACACGCAGGAAATGGAGTGCGGGAGCAGGAGAACACGCAGGAAATGGAGTGCAGTGGCAGAAGAACACAGAAGAAGATAAGAACACGCAGGAAATGGAGTGCAGGAGCAGAAGAACACAGAGGAAGAAAAGAACACGAAGGAAATGGAGTGCAGGAGCAGAAGAACACAGAAGAAGATAAGAACACGCAGGAAATGGAGTGCAGGAGCAGAAGAACACGCAGGAAATGGAGTGCAGGAGCAGAAGAACACAGAAGAAGAGAAGAACACAAAGGAAATGGAGTACAGAAGGAGAAGAACACAAAGAAAATGGGGTGAGGACGAGGTGCAGAACACGAAGAAAATGGATGCCAGGGGAAGGGCAGAAAACGAAGAAAAATGGACAGAGAGAGGACAGCAGAGGTATGAAGAAAAAGTTGGAAGAGAGAGAGTTCAGAAGACAGAGGTGAGTAACGAGGGGCTGGACGGGGGGAGCGCAGGGAGTTCTTACGGTTTTGCTGGGAGGTGGCAGGAGCCTGGGCAGGTGGCGCTGCAGCGGCGGGGGAAGCGACCTACCCTAGGGTCAAGGGTCACTGTCTCTGCCGCGCAGCGGGCGCCATAAGAGGGAGGAGGAGGGGTCAGCTCGGGGCTGGATGCGGGAGGGGGGGCGACGAATGGGAGCAGGGGGGGGGCGGGCCGAACGGGTGGTGGTGGCGGGAAAGCAGAGGGCGGGGGTGGGGGAGGCAGATAGAGGGGAAGGGAAAGAAGATAGGGAAGAGATGGATTACAGAAGAAGAGAGGAATCTGAAGAAGAGAAGAGAGGAGTCAGAAGAAAAGAAGAGTGGAGTCAGAAGAAGAGAGGAGAGGAGTCAGAAGAAAAGAAGAGAGGAGTCAGAAGAAGAGAGGAGAAGAACACAGAAGTAGAGAGGAACACGGAAGAAATGGACTACAGAAGAAGAGAAGAGTATAGAAGAAGAGAAGAACACAGAAGAACACAGAAGAAGATAAGAACACGCAGGAAATGGAGTGCGGGAGCAGGAGAACACGCAGGAAATGAAGTGCAGGAGCAGAAGTACACAGAAGAAGATAAGAACACGCAGGAAATGGAGTGCAGGAGCAGAAGAACACAGAGGAAGAGAAGAACACTAAGGAAATGGAGTGCAGGAGCACAAGAACACAGAAGAAGATAAGAACACGCAGGAAATGGAGTGCAGGAGCAGAAGAACACGCAGGAAATGGAGTGCAGGAGCAGAAGAACACAGAAGAAGAGAAGAACACAAAGGAAATGGAGTACAGAAGGAGAAGAACACGAAGAAAATGGGGTGAGTACGAGGTGCAGAACACGAAGAAAATGGATGCCAGAGGAAGGGCAGAAAATGAAGTAAAATGCACAGAGAGAGGACAGCAGAGGTATGAAGAAAATGTTGGAAGAGAGAGCGTTCAGAAGACAGAGGTGAGTAACGAGGGGCTGGACGGGGGGAGCGCAGGGAGTACTTACGGTTTTGCTGGGAGGTGGCAGGAGCCTGGGCAGGTGGAGCTGCAGCGGCGGGGGAAGCGACCTACCCTAGGGTCAAGGGTCGCTGTCTCTGCCGCGCAGTGGGTGCCATAAGAGGGAGGAGGAGGGAGGAGGGGGCAGCTGGGGGCGGGAGGTAGGAGGGGGGGCGACGAATGGGAGCAGGGGGGGCGGGCCGAATGGGTGGTGGTGGCGGGAAAGCAGAGGGCAGGGGCGGGGGGTCAGATAGAGGGGAAGGGAAAGAAGAGATGGATTACAGAAGAAGAGAGGAATCAGAAGAAGAGAGGAGTCAGAAGAAAAGAAGATAGGAGTCAGAAGAAGAGAAGAGAGGAGTCAGAAGAAAAGAAGAGAGGAGTCGGAAGAAGAGAGGAGAAGAACACAGAAGAAGAGAGGAACACGGAAGAAATGGACTACAGAAGAAGAGAAGAGTATAGAAGAAGAGAAGAACACAGAAGAACACAGAAGAAGATAAGAACACGCAGGAAATGGAGTGCGGGAGCAGGAGAACACGCAGGAAATGGAGTGCAGGAGCAGAAGAACACAGAAGAAGAGAAGAACACGCAGGAAATGGAGTGCAGGAGCAGAAGAACACAGAGGAAGAAAAGAACACAAAGGAAATGGAGTGCAGGAGCAGAAGAACACAGAAGAAGATAAGAACACGCAGGAAATGGAGTGCAGGAGCAGAAGAACACGCAAGAAATGGAGTGCAGGAGCAGAAGAACACAGAAGAAGAGAAGAACACAAAGGAAATGGAGTACAGAAGGAGAAGAACACAAAGAAAATGGGGTGAGGACGAGGTGCAGAACACAAAGAAAATGGATGCCAGGGGAAGGGCAGAAAACGAAGAAAAATGGACAGAGAGAGGACAGCAGAGGTATGAAGAAAAATTTGGAAGAGAGAGAGTTCAGACGACAGAGGTGAGTAACGAGGGGCTGGACGGGGGGAGCGCAGGGAGTACTTACGGTTTTGCTGGGAGGTGGCAGGAGCCTGGGCAGGTGGAGATGCAGCTGCGGGGGAAGCGACCTACCCTAGGGTCAAGGGTCGCTGTCTCTGCCGCGCAGCGGCCGCCATAAGAGGGAGGAGGAGGGCTCAGCTGGGGGTGGGAGGCGGGAGAGGGGGTGAAGAATGGGAGCAAGGGGGGGCGGGCCGAACAGGTGGTGGTGGCGGGAAAGCAGAGGGCGGGGGTGGGGGGACAGATAGAGGGGAAGGGAAAGAAGATAGGGAAGAGATGGATTACAGAAGAAGAGAGGAATCTGAAGAAGAGAAGAGAGGAGTCAGAAGAAAAGAAGAGAGGAGTCAGAAGAAGAGAAGAGAGGAGCCAGAAGAAAAGAAGAAAGGAGTCAGAAGAAGAGAGGAGAAGAACACAGAAGAAGAGAGGAACACGGAAGAAATGGACTACAGAAGAAGAGAAGAGTATAGAAGAAGAGAAGAACACAGAAGAACACAGAAGAAGATAAGAACACGCAGGAAATGGAGTGCGGGAGCAGGAGAACATGCAGGAAATGAAGTGCAGGAGCAGAAGAACACAGAAGAAGAGAAGAACACAAAGGAAATGGAGTGCAGGAGCAGAAGAACACAGAGGAAGAAAAGAACACACGAAGGAAATGGAGTGCAGGAGCAGAAGAACACAGAAGAAGATAAGAACACGCAGGAAATGGAGTGCGGGAGCAGAAGAACACGCAGGAAATGGAGTGCAGGAGCAGAATAACACAGAAGAAGAGAAGAACACAAAGGAAATGGAGTACAGAAGGAGAAGAACACAAAGAAAATGGGGTGAGGACGAGGTGCAGAACACGAAGAAAATGGATGCCAGAGGAAGGGCAGAAAACGAAGAAAAATGGACAGAGAGAGGACAGCAGAGATATGAAGAAAAAGTTGGAAGAGAGAGAGTTCAGAAGACAGAGGTGAGTAACGAGGGGCTGGATGGGGGGAGCGCAGGGAGTACTTACGGTTTTGCTGGGAGGTGGCAGGAGCCTGGGCAGGTGGAGCTGCAGCGGCGGGGGAAGCGACCTACCCTAGGGTCAAGGGTCTCTGTCTCGGCCGCGCAGCGGCCGCCATAAGAGGAAGGAGGGGGGAGGACGGGTCAGCTGGGGGCGGGAGGGGGGGCGACAAATGGGAGCAGGGGGGTGGGCCGAACAGGTGGTGGTAGCGGGAAAGCAGAGGGCGGGGGTGGGGGGTCAGATAGAGGGGAAGCGAAAGAAGATAGGGAAGAGATGGATTACAGAAGAAGAGAGGAATCAGAAGAAGAGAAGAGAGGAGTCAGAAGAAAAGAAGAGAGGAGTCAGAAGAAGAGAAGAGAGGAGTCAGAAGAAAAGAAGAGAGGAGTCAGAAGAAGAGAGGAGAAGAACACAGAAGAAGAGAGGAACATGGAAGAAATGGACTACAGAAGAAGAGAAGAGTATAGAAGAAGAGAAGAACACAGAAGAACACAGAAGAACACAGAAGAAGATAAGAACACATAGGAAATGGAGTGCGGGAGCAGGAGAACACGCAGGAAATGGAGTGCAGGAGCAGAAGAACACAGAAGAAGAGAAGAACACAAAGGAAATGGAGTGCAGGAGCAGAAGAACACAGAGGAAGAAAAGAACACGAAGGAAATGGAGTGCAGGAGCAGAAGAACACAGAAGAAGATAAGAACACGCAGGAAATGGAGTGCAGGAGCAGAAGAGCATGCAGGAAATGGAGTGCAGGAGCAGAAGAGCACAGAAGAAGAGAAGAACACAAAGGAAATGGAGTACAGAAGGAGAAGAATACATAGAAAATGGGGTGAGGACGAGATGCAGAACACAAAGAAAATGGATGCCAGAGGAAGGGCAGAAAACGAAGAAAAATGGACAGAGAGAGGACAGCAGAGGTGTGAAGAAAAAGTTGGAAGAGAGAGAGTTCAGAAGACAGAGGTGAGTAACGAGGGGCTGGACGGGGGGAGCGCAGGGAGTACTTACGGTTTTGCTGGGAGGTGGCAGGAGCCTGGGCAGGTGGAGCTGCAGCTGCGGGGGAAGCGACCTACCTTAGGGTCAAGGGTCGCTGTCTCTGCCGCGCAGCGGCCGCCATAAGAGGGAGGAGGGGGGAGGAGTGGTCAGTTGGGGGCAGGAGGAGGGAGGGTGGGCGACGAATGGGAGCAGGGGGGCTGGGACGAACGGGTGGTGGTGGTGGGAAAGCAGAGGGCAGGGGTGGGGGGGTCAGATAGAGGGGAAGGGAAAGAAGATAGGGAAGAGATGGATTACAGAAGAAGAGAGGAATCAGAAGAAGAGAAGAGAGGAGTCAGAAGAAAAGAAGAGAGGAGTCAGAAGAAGAGAAGAGAGGAGCCAGAAGAAAAGAAGAAAGGAGTCAGAAGAAGAGAGGAGAAGAACACAGAAGAAGAGAGGAACACGGAAGAAATGGACTACAGAAGAAGAGAAGAGTATAGAAGAAGAGAAGAACACAGAAGAACACAGAAGAAGATAAGAACACGCAGGAAATGGAGTGCGGGAGCAGGAGAACACGCAGGAAATGGAGTGCAGGAGCAGAAGAACACAGAAGAAGAGAAGAACACGCAGGAAATGGAGTGCAGGAGCAGAAGAACACAGAGGAAGAAAAGAACACAAAGGAAATGGAGTGCAGGAGCAGAAGAACACAGAAGAAGATAAGAACACGCAGGAAATGGAGTGCAGGAGCAGAAGAACACTCAAGAAATGGAGTGCAGGAGCAGAAGAACACAGAAGAAGAGAAGAACACAAAGGAAATGGAGTACAGAAGGAGAAGAACACAAAGAAAATGGGGTGAGGACGAGGTGCAGAACACAAAGAAAATGGATGCCAGGGGAAGGGCAGAAAACGAAGAAAAATGGACAGAGAGAGGACAGCAGAGGTATGAAGAAAAATTTGGAAGAGAGAGAGTTCAGACGACAGAGGTGAGTAACGAGGGGCTGGACGGGGGGAGCGCAGGGAGTACTTACGGTTTTGCTGGGAGGTGGCAGGAGCCTGGGCAGGTGGAGATGCAGCTGCGGGGGAAGCGACCTACCCTAGGGTCAAGGGTCGCTGTCTCTGCCGCGCAGCGGCCGCCATAAGAGGGAGGAGGAGGGCTCAGCTGGGGGTGGGAGGCGGGAGAGGGGGTGAAGAATGGGAGCAAGGGGGGGCGGGCCGAACAGGTGGTGGTGGCGGGAAAGCAGAGGGCGGGGGTGGGGGGACAGATAGAGGGGAAGGGAAAGAAGATAGGGAAGAGATGGATTACAGAAGAAGAGAGGAATCTGAAGAAGAGAAGAGAGGAGTCAGAAGAAAAGAAGAGAGGAGTCAGAAGAAGAGAAGAGAGGAGCCAGAAGAAAAGAAGAAAGGAGTCAGAAGAAGAGAGGAGAAGAACACAGAAGAAGAGAGGAACACGGAAGAAATGGACTACAGAAGAAGAGAAGAGTATAGAAGAAGAGAAGAACACAGAAGAACACAGAAGAAGATAAGAACACGCAGGAAATGGAGTGCGGGAGCAGGAGAACATGCAGGAAATGAAGTGCAGGAGCAGAAGAACACAGAAGAAGAGAAGAACACAAAGGAAATGGAGTGCAGGAGCAGAAGAACACAGAGGAAGAAAAGAACACACGAAGGAAATGGAGTGCAGGAGCAGAAGAACACAGAAGAAGATAAGAACACGCAGGAAATGGAGTGCGGGAGCAGAAGAACACGCAGGAAATGGAGTGCAGGAGCAGAATAACACAGAAGAAGAGAAGAACACAAAGGAAATGGAGTACAGAAGGAGAAGAACACAAAGAAAATGGGGTGAGGACGAGGTGCAGAACACGAAGAAAATGGATGCCAGAGGAAGGGCAGAAAACGAAGAAAAATGGACAGAGAGAGGACAGCAGAGATATGAAGAAAAAGTTGGAAGAGAGAGAGTTCAGAAGACAGAGGTGAGTAACGAGGGGCTGGATGGGGGGAGCGCAGGGAGTACTTACGGTTTTGCTGGGAGGTGGCAGGAGCCTGGGCAGGTGGAGCTGCAGCGGCGGGGGAAGCGACCTACCCTATGGTCAAGGGTCTCTGTCTCGGCCGCGCAGCGGCCGCCATAAGAGGAAGGAGGGGGGAGGACGGGTCAGCTGGGGGCGGGAGGGGGGGCGACAAATGGGAGCAGGGGGGCGGGCCGAACAGGTGGTGGTAGCGGGAAAGCAGAGGGCGGGGGTGGGGGGTCAGATAGAGGGGAAGCGAAAGAAGATAGGGAAGAGATGGATTACAGAAGAAGAGAGGAATCAGAAGAAGAGAAGAGAGGAGTCAGAAGAAAAGAAGAGAGGAGTCAGAAGAAGAGAAGAGAGGAGTCAGAAGAAAAGAAGAGAGGAGTCAGAAGAAGAGAGGAGAAGAACACAGAAGAAGAGAGGAACATGGAAGAAATGGACTACAGAAGAAGAGAAGAGTATAGAAGAAGAGAAGAACACAGAAGAACACAGAAGAACACAGAAGAAGATAAGAACACATAGGAAATGGAGTGCGGGAGCAGGAGAACACGCAGGAAATGGAGTGCAGGAGCAGAAGAACACAGAAGAAGAGAAGAACACAAAGGAAATGGAGTGCAGGAGCAGAAGAACACAGAGGAAGAAAAGAACACGAAGGAAATGGAGTGCAGGAGCAGAAGAACACAGAAGAAGATAAGAACACGCAGGAAATGGAGTGCAGGAGCAGAAGAGCATGCAGGAAATGGAGTGCAGGAGCAGAAGAGCACAGAAGAAGAGAAGAACACAAAGGAAATGGAGTACAGAAGGAGAAGAATACATAGAAAATGGGGTGAGGACGAGATGCAGAACACAAAGAAAATGGATGCCAGAGGAAGGGCAGAAAACGAAGAAAAATGGACAGAGAGAGGACAGCAGAGGTGTGAAGAAAAAGTTGGAAGAGAGAGAGTTCAGAAGACAGAGGTGAGTAACGAGGGGCTGGACGGGGGGAGCGCAGGGAGTACTTACGGTTTTGCTGGGAGGTGGCAGGAGCCTGGGCAGGTGGAGCTGCAGCTGCGGGGGAAGCGACCTACCTTAGGGTCAAGGGTCGCTGTCTCTGCCGCGCAGCGGCCGCCATAAGAGGGAGGAGGGGGGAGGAGTGGTCAGTTGGGGGCAGGAGGAGGGAGGGTGGGCGACGAATGGGAGCAGGGGGGCTGGGACGAACGGGTGGTGGTGGTGGGAAAGCAGAGGGCAGGGGTGGGGGGGTCAGATAGAGGGGAAGGGAAAGAAGATAGGGAAGAGATGGATTACAGAAGAAGAGAGGAATCAGAAGAAGAGAAGAGAGGAGTCAGAAGAAAAGAAGAGAGGAGTCAGAAGAAGAGAAGAGAGGAGTCAGAAGAAAAGAAGAGAGGAGTCAGAAGAAGAGAGGAGAAGAACACAGAAGAAGAGAGGAACATGAAGAAATGGACTACAGAAGAAGAGAAGAGTATAGAAGAAGAGAAGAACACAGAAGAAGATAAGAACACGCAGGAAATGGAGTGCGGGAGCAGGAGAACATGCAGGAAATGGAGTACAGGAGCAGAAGAACACAGAAGAAGAGAAGAACACAAAGGAAATGGAGTGCAGGAGCAGAAGAACACAGAGGAAGAAAAGAACACAAAGGAAATGGAGTGCAGGAGCAGAAGAACACAGAAGAAGATAAGAACACGCAGGAAATGGAGTGCGGGAGCAGAAGAACACACAGGAAATGGAGTGCAGGAGCAGAAGAACACAGAAGAAGAGAAGAACACAAAGGAAATGGAGTACAGAAGGAGAAGAACACAAATAAAATGGGGTGAGGACGAGGTGCAGAACATGAAGAAAATGGATGCCAGAGGAAGGGCAGAAAACGAAGAAAAATGGACAGAGAGAGGACAGCAGAGGTATGAAGAAAAAGTTGGAAGAGAGAGAATTCAGAAGACAGAGGTGAGTAACGAGGGGCTGGACGGGGGGAGCGCAGGGAGTACTTACGGTTTTGCTGGGAGGTGGCAGGAGCCAGGGCAGGTGGAGCTGCAGCGACGGGGGAAGCGACCTACCCTAGAAAGGTGTAGGAGGTTGGCCTGGTGTGTGGTGGGTACCTATGGTACTCACACATTATAACCGGTCCAGGTATCCCTTATTAGTGAAGTGTAGGCAGTGTCTAGAAACCAGGATCTCTAGAGGTAGTTGTGGATGAGCAGCCAAGGCTTATCTAGGAGATATTCAAAGCTCATGCAATACCACTGTAGTCATACTTAGTACACATGAAAGAAAACACTCAGTGTTACAAAAATAAAGGAACTTTATTTTGGTGACACAAATACCAAAAAATACCATAGAGGCTATACTCCCTTAGGAGGAAAGTAATAGACAAATTATATACACTAGTGTGCCGAAATTGGCATAGAAACAGTTAGAAAACAGTGCAAATAGTGAAAATCACAATAGAGAGAAATGGCCGTAGGGGGAGCACAAACCATACACTAAATAAATGGAATGTGAAAGTCAGTCGCCCACCTAGGTAAGTGTTGTGTAGAGGGGAGCTGGGAGTACTAGGAAAGCCCAAAGTACCACAACCCACCCCAGCGACCAAGAAAGCAGGAGTAAATGACAGTAAGTTTCCCAGTACACATACAGAGAAGTAAAGAAGAAGAATGCAAAACCCAGAAGAGACTGCAAGACACCAACAGTGGATTCTTGGACAAGAGGACCTGAGGAAGAAGGGGACCAAGTCCAAGAAGCACAATAGAGTCCAGGAAGGACAGGAGCCCCTACCCACCAGGATGAAGGTGCAATTAAGTGAACCACCGGTGAAGAAGAAGAGTTAACACTGCACCTAAGAAGATAAAGTTGTGTTCCTGGAGGATGCCGGTGATATCCCATGCCAGAAGGAGGTTTGCAGTATGGTTTGCATTTTCGTGTTCCGCCAACAAGCCTTGGCACACACAAAACTTGGGGTTAGCGGAAAGTGGAGCTGCTGGGGACCATGAAGGACCAGGTGGGCTCTACCCAGGAGGGGAAGCCAGAGGGGGCCCTCAGCAACACAGAGAGCCCACAGAAGCCCGGCAGCACCCACAGGAGTCCCACAGGACGGGGACAGGAGAGTCGCAGGAGAGGCCCATGCTGCACTATGAAAAGGGCTCCCACGCCGCCGGAGAACCACTCAGGGAGCTGTGCATCGTAGGAAGGAGTGCTGGGAGCTGGAGCTTCAAGATGCATGAAGATCTTGCCGAAAGGATGCTAACAAGCCTTGGCAGCTGCAAAGGACATGGAGCACAGGGGTACTGTCCTGCATGAGCAGGCAAGGGCTTACCTCCACCTAAGTTGGACAGCTGGAAGAGAGGACCATCTGGACCACTTCAGTCCACCATCTGTGATGCAGGATCACGCAACTCAGCAGGAGAGGGGATCCCCACAGCCGGTCGTCATCACAGTTGGTGTCTGCAAAAGCAGGGGAGTCACTCCTTTACCCCAAGGGAGAGTCCTTTTTCCGTCTGATGCAGGCTGAAGACAGGCTGTCCTCAGAAGATGCCTGACCGGGGAAATGTTGCAGTTGCTGGAAGGAGCCGGAGATACAATGTTGCAATAGGCATCTTGCTTCTTTGTTGCAGCTTGTAGGGTCCTAAAGAGTCCAGATGCATTTGTTTTCGGTCAGAAGTCAAAGTGGAGTTTGCAGAGGATTCCTGCTGGAGTCTCCAATCTGAATCTGAGGAACCACCCAAAGGAGAGACCCTAAATAGCCCTGAAAGGGGGATTGGTCACCTTGCTGGGTGACCACCTATCAGAAGGAGGCTCTGACATCAACTGCTGGCACTGGCCACTCAGATGCTCCCAGAGTTCCCTGCCAACCTTGAATCCAAGATGGCAAAACCCAGGGACCCCCTAGAGGAGCTCTGAGCACCACACCTGGGGTGGTGATGGACAGGGAAGTGGTCACTCCCCTTTCCTTTGACCAGTTTCATGCCAGAGTAGGGACTGGCGGTCCCTGAACTGGTCTAGACTGGTTTATGCAAGGAGGGCATAAAATGTGCCCTTCAAATCATTGCCAGTGGCTTGGGGAGCCTGTAACACCTATTTCCAAAGGGATAGGATGTAACACCCATCTCCCAAAGGAAATCCTTTGTTCTGCCTTCCTGGGCTCGAGCGTCTCAAGCACCAGGAAGGGAGTTACCTGTCTGGGTTGTGGCAGCAGTCTGGGCTGCCTGGAAGCCCTCAGAAGGATGTAATGGCAATACTGGAGGTCCTCTAAGGAGCCCCCCCAGTGCATGGAGTCATACACTGGTATGATTCCAACATGCTTGATTCCAAACATGCCTATGTTCGGAGTTACCATTATATAGCTGGACATAAGTATTGACCTATGTCCAGTAGATGTGTGAAATGGTGTCCCTGCACTCCCAAAGTCTGGGAAAATGGGCCTGGAGTTTGTGGGAAGGCACCTCTGCTAGTGCAGGGGTGCCCTCACACACAGGTACTTTGTACCCTGCCCTCTGAGCTGGAAGGCCTGCCCTAGGGGTGACTTGGTGTAGTGAAAAGTGGCAGTGAAAGGGTGCTTGCACCTTTTCACCCAGGCTGCAATGGCAGTTCCGCAGAACCCTTTGCTTTGGCTCTGTCAAAGCCCAGCTCACCTGAGTTCTTGTTCAGTTCTGATGGAGGTTGAAGACAATCCGACCCCACCCTGAAACTGCTTGTTCCAGCACACTAGTTTTTAAAACAGTGCACTAAGAACAGAAGCTCAAGGGAAGGGGGGAAGTGGATAAAATAAAAAAAAGAGAGGCAACACCGTTCTTGCGTTTCCACTGTTGAAGTGCTGCACAAATCTGCGGCCCTTTCTGACTTCTGTAGAAACTGGTGCCTAATGAAACATAAACAAAGAACAGATAAGTGCAACCTATTCCTAAATGGGTTCCTGACTATCCCTTTATTTATTAGAAATTCTCTTCTAAAAGTACCTCTTGGATCCTGGTCTCTAGTTTCCAGGTTTGGAATGTGTTACTGCTCTGGGATGTGTTTTCTATTACTGTAAAACTTTTTTCCCATATTTCCAGAATCTTTTATAAAACAAATACTGTACTTTTACATCAAAATACAGCATGTAATTTGTGCAAGTCCTTGATTTACTGTTTGCCTTGCTGTTAATGGTTTCCACTGTTCGATTCTTAAAAGTTCCATGAGAAAAAACAATGTTTGCTTCACAAAGTTCTGCAAAATATTCTTGTAACAAAGAGTTTGAATCACAATGTTCGTGGAAGGTATTTCGTTTCAAATTGTCTATACACGAATCCAGAAATTGTTGTCAAAGTTCTTTCAGGTAATAAAAGGTTTTGCACTTGTTGCTGGCAAGAGATACTGATCAGTCTAACCTTGTCTTCTTTCTCTTTTGCAGGTTACTCATAGGAGAGAGGCTGAAGCAAGGAGGAACCGGAAACCGGAAGAAGGAAGAGCCAGAAGCTGCGCCCATTGAAGTCAATGAAAGTCTGTAAAGAGCAGGAGTGCCAGCGCCGAGGGATCTGTTCTCAGGTAAGCGGGAGGTAGACGAGCACAAGCACTGGGTGAGGCTCGGGGGATGCCTTTTATAGACAGGGCTGGGTGTGGTTTGAAGGGCTGGGTGTGGTCCTCACATGCTGCACATGTTCTTGGAAGGTGTGCAGCGCTGGGTGTGGTTTGAAGAGCTGGGTGTGGTCCTCACATGCTGCACATGTTCTTGAAAGGTGTGCAGAGTTTCAGTTATTATGCAAATGAGTTGGATTAACACATCGCCTAGGGAGGAGTGTTTTAAAGAAGCCTTGGTAAAAGCAAGGCCCAATGTGTAAACAAAACAGCACATTAAACAACATACACAGAAGCCTGGGGGGGGGAAGGTGAGATAACAAGAAAGGCTTTCAATAGTAAGTTTAAAAGGGAGCTATTACAGAACCCACTAGTGCAGTGAGAGGGGACATGCTCTTTGCTGTGTACAAACCCTAACAGTTGCCCCCCTCAAAGGCCCTCCTACAGGACGGGGTTTTCCTGGATTTTTTAAATAAAACCGTCTAATCAGCTGTGGGGCATGTACATATGATGCTGGTTCCCATGAATTCTCAGATTCATCATATCCTTTCCATTCTACTAAATAAAACAGACGTCCACTAATTATTTTTGAGTCTTTTATGCTTTTCACTTCATATTCCAGATTTCCCTTAATTGGTATGGGTGGAGGTGGTGGTTCAGGTCGGGTTTTTGAGTTGTACGGCTTAAGCAAGGACACATGGAATGTAGTATGTACTGGATATTCTTTTGGTAAATCTAATTTTACTGTTACCGGGTTTACTATGGCAGTTATACTAAAGGGTCCAATGAAACGTGGTTGCAGCTTTCGGGATCCCTCTATGTTTAGGTTCTTTGTGGAGAGCCATACCTTGTCACCAATTTTATACATTGGGGCCTCAGACCTGTGTTTGTCTGCTTGTCTTTTCATGCTTTCCTTGTACTTTAATAAATGTTTCCTGGCTTTGTCTTGTATGTCACCTAACCTCGTTAGTCTATCCGTTACTGTAGGCAACAGGGAATCTTCTAACAAAATGGGTATAGCTCTTGGATGATACCCCTGCAAGAAATAGAATGGTGAGCAAAGTAGAGCTGAATGCTCAGTATTATTATAAACAAACTCTGCTACAGGGAGAGCTTCCAACCATTCACTAGAATAATCAGCCAATAAACAACGTAGTGTTTGAAGTAAGGTTTGGTTCAGTCGTTCAGTCTGTCCATCTGTCTCTGGGTGGAAAGCAGTGGATAAGGCCACATCTATTTTCAGTTTTTCACATAATTTTTTCCAAAATCTGGAGTTGAACTGGCTCCCTCGGTCTGAAACCACTTTGCTTGGCAAACCATGTAAACGCACAATTTCCCTTATAAAAATATCGGCAAATTCTGCCGCCGTGGGTAATTTCCGTAATGGTACAAAATGTGCCATTTTAGATAAAAAATCCACTATAACCAACACTGTTGTGAAGGATTTTACAGGTGGTAAACCTACAATAAAGTCTACGCTCACAGGCGGTCATTCTGACCCTGGCGGTCAAAGACCGCCAGGGCGGAGGACCGCGGGAGCACCGCCGACAGGCCGGCGGTGCTCCAATGGGGATTCCGACCGCGGCGGTAAAGCCGCGGTCGGACCGGCACCACTGGCGGGCTCCCGCCAGTGTACCGCCGCCCCATTGAATCCTCCACGGCGGCGCAGCTTGCTGCACCGCCGCGGGGATTCCGACCCCCCCTACCGCCATCCAGATCCCGGCGATCCGACCGCCGGGATCCGGATGGCGGTAGGGGGGGTCGCGGGGCCCCTGGGGGCCCCTGCAGTGCCCATGCCACTGGCATGGACATTGCAGGGGCCCCCGTAAGAGGGCCCCTACATGTATTTCACTGTCTGCTGCGCAGACAGTGAAATACGCGACGGGTGCAACTGCACCCGTCGCACAGCTTCCACTCCGCCGGCTCGATTCCGAGCCGGCTTCATCGTGGAAGCCTCTTTCCCGCTGGGCTGGCGGGCGGTCTGAAGGCGACCGCCCGCCAGCCCAGCGGGAAAGTCAGAATTACCGCCGCGGTCTTTCGACCGCGGAACGGTAACCTGACGGCGGGACTTTGGCAGGCGGCCTCCGCCGCCCGCCAAGGTCAGAATGAGGGCCACAGTGTGCCAAGGTTGTTTGGGTGTTGGCATTGGTATTAACAAGCCGTCAGGAGCCTTATGAGAAGATTTATGTCTTGCACAAATTGGACAGGTAGTGACAAATTGCTTAATGTCCTTTCTTATAGTGTCCCACCAAAAGTGTTTTTGCACATTTTCCAGGGTTTTTACCCAACCAGGATGACCTGCCAAGGGTGAGGCGTGATGCCAAATTATCACCTGTGTTTGTAATTCAGAGGTGGGCAATAACAGCATGTTGTCGTGATACAATAAACCTCGTTGTATTGTGTTATGGGAATCCTTTAACCAATCCTGAGGTGCTATTTGCATGTGTGCATTATATAGATCTGTGATGAAATCCTTCTGTTGTACTGGTGCCAACAACTTTTGGGGAGGAATAATGGGTTCTCCTATTTTATCTTGTTTCATGTCTGAGGTATGTCCGTATCTAGATAACACATCAGATTGAATTTGTTGTGCACCTGGTCTATAGGTTATAACAAAGTCAAATGTGCTAAAAAAAAATTAACCAGCGCATCTGACGTGGTGTTAGTGCTTTAAGTGATCCAAAAAACTGTAGGTTCTTATGGTCAGAAAATATTGTAACTGGGTACTTGGCTCCCATTAAATGGTGCCTCCATTCTGAAAAGGCTACTTTGATAGCTAGTAGTTCCCTTTCAGCCACAGTGTAATTTTGTTCAGCTGGCAATAACTTTTTGGAATAGAAGGCTATAGGATGTAACTGGCCATCTACTGCATCTCATTGAGAGAGAACTCCTCCTAAAGCTACTTGTGAAGCATCCGCTTCAACAAAAAAGGGCAAGTCAGGATCAGGATGTTTCAGAATTGGGGCTGAAGTGAACTTTTGTTTTAGGAGTTGAAAGGCGTGTGCCGCCTCATCAGTCCAAAGAAATCGTTGACCTTTCCGCAACAAGGTAGTTATTGGGGCCGCAATGTCTGCAAAATGTGCAATAAACCTGCTATAAAAATTGGCGAAACCCAGAAATTTCTGAATATATTTTACAGAGGATGGTTCTGGCCAATCAGCAATAGCACTGATTTTCTTTACATCCATAGTTATTCCTTGAGGTGACAGGCAGTATCCTAAAAAGTCCACCTTGTTGACATTAAAAGTACACTTTTCTAACTTAGCAAAAAGATGATTTTCTTTTAACTTTGATAATACTGCACGAACATGTTGGGTATGTTCTTCTGAGTTCTTAGAGTAAATGAGGATGTCGTCTATGTATACTATGACACAAACGTCCAGGAATTCGTGTAGAACCTCATTTATAAAGAACTGAAAGGCCGCAGGGGCATTACATAACCCAAAGGGCATTACTGTGTACTCAAATAAACCAAACTTTGCTTGAAAGCTGTCTTCCACTCATCCCCCTCTTTTACTCGGACCAGGTGGTAAGCTCCCCGCAGATCTAGTTTAGTGTATACAGTAGAATGTCTTAATTGATCCAACAACACAGGTATTAGAGGAAGAGGATATTTATTCTTTATTGTAGCCTTATTTAGTCCTCTATAATCGATACACGCGCGAAGGGATTTATCCGGCTTCGGGATAAAAAAGAGTGGAGATGACACCGGAGATGTGGAATGACGGATGAACCCAGACTGTAGTAGGTCATCTAGGTAGGTTCTTAAGTATTTGGTTTCTTCGTCAGTCAAAGCATATACTCTGTTATTAGGTAAAGGGGCCCCTGGGATAAGATCTATACGGCAGTCATAAGACCGATGTGGGGGCAGCACACTAGCCTTTACTGGATCAAAGACGTCTTTAAAGTCAGAATATTCAGGAGGGAGACTTGGTTCATCTTGTGTAACACTAGCACAGTGTAATACTGTGCTCTGTTCTGTACCTGCTTCTTGATAGCAATTGGTTCTACAGAAAGAGGAATCCAAAGTAACAGTTCTATTCACCCAATCAATTTTTGGGTTATGAGTTGTTAACCAGGGTACCCCGAGAATCAAACCAAAATTAGGAGTATCTATCAGATCAAAGCTAATCACCTCTGTGTGCCCGTTCTGACAGACCATAACTAGTGGACTTGTTTGTTTTGTGATTAATCCAGAGGTCAATTCTGACCCATCCACTGCACATACTGCTTCTGGACAAGGCTTTAGGCACATATGAAGTCCTAAGATTTCAGCTAACTTATTATCCACAAAATTTCCTGTCGCGCCTGAGTCCAGTAGGACAGGGAGAGAATGCCTCACTTGGGTAGTAACAATTAAAACGACCTGAATTATGAAATGTCTAGGTATGTGCGGTACCCTGAAGGCTGCAGCATTAGAGGTTTGATTAAGATGTTTTCTCGAACAAGTAACCTCTCCCCTTGTCGAGCTTAATCGTTTCCCGATTCAGTTGAGGAGGTGGAGGAAACAGCACCCTTTCGTGGAGTTTTAGGCTTTACTGGACATTCTCTGGCAAAGTGACCTGCCCTGCCACAATATAAACATAATTGAAATTTTCTCCTTCTTTCTTTTTCCTCTGATGTGAGTGGACCTCTGAGTGTCCCTATTTGCATAGGCTCTGGTTCAGGGAGTTTATTATCTGTGTCTTTCTTCTTGTGTCTAATAAAAGTTAACCGTGATTCCAGTTTGTATTTATCTCCCTTTCTTTCTCCTAGTCTATGTTCTAATTTCACAACTAAATCTACAAAGTCTGAATAGTCTTTTGGCAAATCAACGATATGAGCCAGCGCGTCTTTTAACTCGTCTCTCAAACCTTTATAAAAAAGGGAGACACGCTTTTCTTCTAGCCACTGTGTCTCGGTGAGTAAACGATTAAAACTAGTGAGATAGGTCAATAAATCCTTGTTACCTTGTTTAAGATTTAAAAGCTCATTATCACTTGCCTGCATGAAAGTGTGTTTTGCAAAAAGGCTGGTCATGGTACGTTTAAATTGATTCCAATTATGGAGGATGGGATCATCTCTATCCACGAAAGGAATTGACCAATTGGCTGCTGTGCCACCCAAATAAGACAAGACGAATGCCACTTTCGTATCATCAGTAGGGAACTGTTGTGGCTTACAAATGAAGTGTAATTGACATTGATTGATAAAAACATGGAATTTGTTACTATCTCCATGAAAACGTTCAGGTGCTGCTAAGGGCACAACATTAGGAACATTAACAGTAACCTCAACTGGGGAAGGCAAAGTTGTATGTTTTGATGGCGCCCCTGTCTCTGAGGAGGTTTTAAACAAAGGCGTAGAAGCTGTGTTCCACTGAGATCCCCTAAATTTATACCTGCTTAAATCCTGTTTTAAAGAGGTATTCTCCATCTTTAATCTCTCTATTTCCTCTTGCATATGTTGCAAGATGCCAGACACTGATTCATTATGAGCCAAGTCCTCATTTAGGGCCTGCGCCATATCCGTGACGACAATGCCCTCTATTTCTTCCCCGGTATTTATCGTCCACCAGAACTGAAATTTTTTAAAGGCTTGTGCTTCTGTCAAAGCCCAGCTCACCTGAGTTCTTGTTCAGTTCTGATGGAGGTTGAAGAAAATCCGACCCCACCCTGAAACTGCTTGTTCCAGCACACTAGTTTTTAAAACAGTGCACTAAGAACAGAAGCTCAAGGGAAGGGGGGAAGTGGATAAAATAAAAAAAAGAGAGACAACACCGTTCTTACGTTTCCAGTGTTGAAGTGCTGCACAAATCTGCGGCCCTTTCTGACTTCTGTAGAAACTGGTGCCTAATGAAACATAAACAAAGAACAGATAAGTGCAACCTATTCCTAAATGGGTTCCTGACTATCCCTTTATTTATTAGAAATTCTCTTCTAAAAGTACCTCTTGGATCCTGGTCTCTAGTTTCCAGGTTTGGAATGTGTTACTGCTCTGGGATGTGTTTTCTATTACTGTAAAACTTTTTTCCCATATTTCCAGAATCTTTTATAAAACAAATACTGTACTTTTACATCAAAATACAGCATGTAATTTGTGCAAGTCCTTGATTTACTGTTTGCCTTGCTGTTAATGGTTTCCACTGTTCGATTCTTAAAAGTTCCATGAGAAAAAACAATGTTTGCTTCACAAAGTTCTGCAAAATATTCTTGTAACAAAGAGTTTGAATCACAATGTTCGTGGAAGGTATTTCGTTTCAAATTGTCTATACATGAATCCAGAAATTGTTGTCAAAGTTCTTTCAGGTAATAAAAGGTTTTGCACTTACTTGTTGCTGGCAAGAGATACTGATCAGTCTAACCTTGTCTTCTTTCTCTTTTGCAGGTTACTCATAGGAGAGAGGCTGAAGCAAGGAGGAACCGGAAACCGGAAGAAGGAAGAGCCAGAAGCTGCGCCCATTGAAGTCAATGAAAGTCTGAAAAGAGCAGGAGTGCCAGCGCCGAGGGATCTGTTCTCAGGTAAGCGGGAGGTAGACGAGCACAAGCACTGGGTGAGGCTCGGGGGATGCCTTTTATAGACAGGGCTGGGTGTGGTTTGAAGGGCTGGGTGTGGTCCTCACATGCTGCACATGTTCTTGGAAGGTGTGCAGAGCTGGGTGTGGTTTGAAGAGCTGGGTGTGGTCCTCACATGCTGCACATGTTCTTGAAAGGTGTGCAGAGTTTCAGTTATTATGCAAATGAGTTGGATTAACACATGGCCTAGGGAGGAGTGTTTTAAAGAAGCCTTGGTAAAAGCAAGGCCCAATGTGTAAACAAAACAGCACATTAAACAACATACACAGAAGCCTAGGGGGGGGGGAAGGTGAGATAACAAGAAAGGCTTTCAATAGTAAGTTTAAAAGGGAGCTATTACAGAACCCACTAGTGCAGTGAGAGGGGACATGCTCTTTGCTGTGTACAAACCCTAACAGGCTCCCCATGGGTGGCAAGATATATGCTGCAGGTCATAGGGATCCCATGGAATCCCAATGCCCTGGGTACCTGGGTACCATATACTAGGGTCGTATATGGGGGCACCAGTATGCCAATTGTGGAGTGAAATTCAGTGGTAAAGTTACCGACAACCAAATTTATGGGAGATAGCATAACTACTGGGGTCCTGGTTAGCAGGATCCCAGTAGACACAGTCAAACACAATGACAAACAGGCCAAAAGTGGGGGTAACCAAACTAAAAGAGGCTACTTTCCCACAAAAGGACAATGAAAAAATGGTGAGAAAAAACCGAGCCAGCAATAAAGAACTTTATGATTGTGCCATTGTGCACATAGCTTAACCCCTTGCGTGTGTTGGACGGTCTGGAGCGGTCCAACGCTGTGGTGGGCATGTGCGTCAGATGGTCCCAGCCATCCTAGCAGCCCCCCCATGTGGGCCACCACCCTACACTCCCCACCAGAGATGGCAGTGGAAGCCCTTCCGCTGCCACCCCGACCCACCCACCCAGCAATCTGATGACCTCAGTGTGCATGCCGCACGCTGGCATCATCAAAGCAGGCTGGAGGCGCTGGAAGTCCTTTGCTTCCGGTGCCGATCGGGGAAGGAGGTAAGTTCGTCCTCCTGGGCGGGGTGGGGGGTTTCAAAGAGGCACCAGCAGGAAAGGAAAAGTTTTTCCTTTCCCCCGGTGTCTCTTTGAATTGTATTCCTGCTGCACGATCTCTCATGGAGTCACGATTGTGCAGCAGGAATACACGCTAGGCTACCAGGGTTTTTTGTTTGTGTATTTTGGGGTGTGTTCTAGATGTGTGGATGGTGGCCCCTTGGGCAAGGGTCACTCCTCTTTGGGGGCAAACATTTTGGCTGTTTCTGCCCCATTTCTTTAGGTCCATCTCTCCCGGGGGGCAGAAACCCCCTAGGACACGAGGGATTTTAATTTTGGCCCTTTTGGGGAGCGGCCCCTTGGGCAAGGGCAGAAAATTCACTAGGCCACCAGGTAATTTAACCTACTCTACACCCGAGGCAGAGGAGGAAGTGCAAGATTCTGGTAGTTAAATTTTCTGTCTGAGAGGAATCATCGAATTAAACCACTTTCAATGCAGATGAAGTGCCTGTTTTAGAGGAGGACACTAATGTGCTGTCAGCACTGCAAGAGACATCTGGATTGCAGCCTGGACTGAAAGGCTTCCCACTGGAAGAGCTGAACTCTGGGTTGCCTCAAACACGTACAGCCGGCATTGCCTGCCTTAACTGATGTTGCAGGGTGTAGAGTGAATACTGAAACTTTTTGCCTATAAATTTATTTCTGTTGTTTATGGACGATGTATTTTTGCATGAGATTGTTGAGCAGACTAATTTGTATGCTGAACAGTATTTGAGGGACAACAGTGGCAGACTTAGGCCCGCTCTAGAGCTACCCGGTGGACTCCCACAAATCTGGATGAGATTAGTTTTTGGGTTTAACTTTTCTGATGGGCTAGATAATGAAGTTGTCGCTGTCTTTATATTGGTCTACCAGTCCCTTAAAGGCAATGGCCATATTTCCTGCAGTCTTGATGCGTGATCAGTATTTTCAGTATTTTCTTCTGCTTCGGTTGCTGCATTTTGTTGATAATGCTACAGCTTTGCCGCGAGATCACCCTGATTTTGACTGTCTTTTTAAGATTCGGCCTGTCTTTGATCACTTTGTAGATCGATTTTCAGAGATCTATATTCCAGGGAAAGAAATAGCTGTTGATGGTCCTGTTGAAGGGCTGTTTGGTTTTTATGCAGTACATTCCTAGCAGGAAGGCAAGTTATGGAACTAAGATGTATATGCTGTCTGAGAGTAGTACAGGATATGTCTATAATTTCTGGGTGTACACTGGTAGAGATTCCACTATTGACCCCTCCCGGTTGTTCGTCCACTTTCGGTGTTGGTGAGAAAATTGTGTAGGAACTTGGTAGCAGACTTTTTAACAAAGGTCACCATTTGTACCAAGACAACTTCTACAGTGGTGTGCAGTTGTTCAGTGAATTGGTGAAAGTGGATTCTGTTGCTTGTGGTACAGTCCCCGCAATCTGTAAAGGTTGTCCAACGGAGCTTGTTTGTAAAAACTTAATAGGGGATATTGCATTGCCTTGCATTGTGATGAAGTGCTAGCTGTGAAATTTGCAGACAAGAGGGATGTCTACATGCTGACTACCATCCATGATGCATGTACTTCACCTGTGACTGTTTGGGGTCAGGTTGCTGAAGTGTGCAAACCTGTGTTCATTTTAGACTACAATAAGCATATGGGTGGTGTAGATAGAGTAGATGAAAGGTTGGAACCTTACACTGCTATTCGTAAGGCTTACATTTGGAATAAGAAGTTGGCTATCCATTTCTTCCATTAGCAACCTTTAATGCTTTTGTTGTGTTCAAGGATTGTTCTCCAGAGTCAAAGATGACTTTTTTTTCAGTTTCAGGAACCTGTGATAGGCAGCCTTGTTGCAGTGGAATAGGCAAGTGTTCTTAGAATTGGAGTGGTGGAGGATGTGGCTAGATTAAAAGAGTGCCACTTTGCTGATCACATTCCTCCCATATCCAAAAACGATAATCCGTGTAAGAGATGTAGAGTCTGTATGCGAAGAGACTTGCTGAGGAGAGTTGTATGCACTGCCCATGTTTTAGATTGGTCAACACATAAAAGAGTTTTTGGGAGCAATCGTGAGCATAAAATTGAACTGCCTAGTCTGTATTGTTTTATATTTTTTGTTCAGTTTCACGGTTAGAGCTGTGTTTGTAGTTTTGTATTACTTACAATTGGTTTGTGTTTTCTTTTTTGTTAAAAAAATGTGATGGCAGTGTGTGTGGACTGGCACTTGGCTGGTGGTGTGCATGGACTACCACTTGGCTGGCGGTGTGAGTGGACTCGTGCTTGCCTGGCAGTGTGTGAGTAGTGACTTGCAGCTGGTCACTACACACACTGCTAGCCGAACGCGAGTCCACACACTCCGTCAGCTGGTGTGATTGCTGTGTCCGGCATGTGGGCATATGAAAGTGATGGGCCCTTTAATGGCGCTGTCTGTTGATGTGAGTGTTGTAATGTGCTGATCCTGCAGCTGGTGGTATGTCACGTATGAAAGGTGTGTGAATGGACTGTAAAGCGGTTTGTTCCTTGTCGCCGCTTTACAGCTCACGAGCTGTGAGTCATTGGTTCAGTTTTTTGACCTATCAATTACAGTAGTAACAGTGTATTTCATTTTTGTGAAATCTCTTGTTAATAAAATTTTATATTGTTAGAAATTGGGTCTCTAGTTGCCAGAGGTGTGCACCCTGTCTAAGTAGGGACCTCCATCCTAGTCAGGGCAAGTAAAAACACAACCTAAATTATCCTGTGCTCTCCGTCTGGTAGCTTTGAACAGAGCAAGTAGGCTTAACTTAGAAGGCAATGTGTAAAGTATTTGTGCAATAACTCATAAAGGAACCAGCAAACCACTACAAAAAGTACTCCACACCATTTTAGGAAAATAGATAATATGTATCTGAATAAAATAAGACCAAAGCGCCAAACATTCAATATGCACAAGCCAAGATATCACTTTTAAAAGTTTTAAATGAGTGTCAATCCTTACAAATCAGTGGTTGTATCCTTTTTACACACAGTACTTGGGATGCGTCAAAAATAATGATGTAGAGGGGCCGCTGAGGATGAGATGTGTCGAAAAGTAAAACGATGCATCGATTCTTCCAGCACGGCAAAGGCAATGCATTGTTTCTTTTGAAGCTGCAAGGCGATGCGTTGGTTTCCAGAAGCACAGCCTTGATTCCTTACTGCGATGCAGGGATATTTTGAAACCCAGGGACAATGCGTGGAAAGCCCGGAATGTGCTGAGCAGAGGGAACAAGTGCTGCATCGATCTGGTAGGTGATGTGGTGATTTTTCAGCCACTGAGCAGGCGCTGCTTTGAATTTTGCAGGCGTTGCATCACATTTTGCAGGTGGTACATTGATTTTCCAATGCAATGGCTTTTCTTCTCTTTAGTGAAGACTTTGATAACCATGAGACCTCAGAACAGGAGGCAAGCTCAATCCAACCCCTTGGAGAACACTTGAGGAGGAAGGGAGAGTCCTTCCAGTAGAGTTAGCAGGCAGCAGGCAGCAAGGCAACAAGCAGGCCAGCAGTCTTTTCAACAAATCAGTCCAGATGAGTCCTGTGGGCAGCCAGGCAGTCCCTCTGACAGGGTCCAGTTGTAGGTCCAGAAATGTCTGATTTGTTGGAGTCACAGACCCAGTATATATACCCAAAAGATCCTGTGAAGTAGAGGAAACTTCAAAGATTGGTTTGGAAGTGCACAAGTTCCCCTTTCAACCAAGCCAAGTCTCCCAGGAGCCCTGTGGGGTTGGAGGGGGGTTATCAGTCCTTTGTGTGAGGGAAGGTCACTGGCCTTTGAAGTGTAAGAGAGAGCCCCTCCACCCTTCCTGCCCAAGGAAACCCATCTGTATGCAGATGAATACAGCTGAGTGCCCTGCGTTTATGGCTACCTGGGTGAAATGCACAAGGGAAGCTCTCAACCAGCACAGACCAGACGTGAATTGGAGAAAGGCTGTAAGGCACAGATGGCAGTATGTGCAAAGAAATGCCTATTTTCTAAATGTGGCATTTGGTATTTCTGAAATAGTAATGTGCAATCCAACTTCACTAGTAAGTAGGATTTCGTACTACCATTCCAACTATACCAAATATGACAAGTCTATTCCTCTCAATCAGAAATTACTGCGTAAAAGCATAAAAGGGAATCTAATGCTGGTCTATGAGAGGAGCAGGCTTCACAGTAGTGAAAAACGACTTTGGGAGTTTTTCACTACCAGGACATGTAAAACTTATAAGTACATGTCCTACCTTTTACTCACATAACACCCTGCTCTATGGGTTACCTAGGGCCTACCTTAGGGGTGACTTATATGGAGAAAAGGGGATATTAAGGCTTGACAAGTAGTTTTAAATGCCAAGTCGAAGTAGCAGTGAAACTGCACACACAGGCCTAGCAATGGCAGACCAGAGACATGATTAAGGGGCTACTTATGTGGGCGGGACAATCAGTGCTGCAGGCCCACTAGTAGCAATTAAATTGCAGTCCCTGGGTGCATGTAGTGCACTTTGCTAGGGACTTACAGATAAATTAAATATGCCAATTGGGCATGAGCCAATGTTACCATGTTTAGGGGAGAGAGCACAAGCACTTTAGCACTGGTCAGCAGTCCTAAAACCAGCAAAAAGGAGATAAGAAAAATGGGGGAGGCAGGCAAAAAGTTGGGAAAGACCACCCTAAGGCTGTCAGATCTAACATATATATTGAACCATTCCTCACCCTCATGCCAAATACAACCAGTATGTATGTGTAGCAATAAAGAGAGTGAGAAGAGAGATCTCGCTCACCTTCCCAAATTACTATAACAACCACAAGAAGCGAGCATGCTACCAAGTCTCTTGGTACATCACAGAAGTAAGAGATTTGGTAGAGTGCTTGCTTCTTGTCTAGTGAAAATCTACCAACTCTATATCTGTTCGAAAACTAGACACCTAGGGAAGTACATGGTGGTGTGCCTCTTATGGATCCCAAGTGTTCTTAACCACAATGCCCTGCAAACCTCAAAATGAGACTAAAATCACATATTTACCTTACATTTCAGTGCCATATTCTTCCAGAAACAGAAATAAACCACAAATTGCTTAACACCCAGCATTCCCCTCAGTCTCCCAATAAAAATGATACCTTACTTGTGTGGGTGTCCAAAGCCGAGTCAGCCTAAAAGTGTATTTTTAAATAACTGCCCTTTTGAACCTGCTTTGATTCCCCCTCAAACTCTACATGTTTTTGGCCCTTCCCTGTTGCAGGCACTTGGCCTACACACACCAGTAAGGTATTATTTTTATCAGGAGAGTTTGTGGCTCCCCTCAGATTCCACACATTTCCATCACAGAATTGTGAGGAAAATGTGTTTTTTAGACACCTTTTGAGGGTTGCAAAGTATCCTGGGTAACAGACCCTGGTGAGAGCCACACAAGTCCCCCATCCTGAATTCCCCTAGGGGTCCAGTTTTAAAAAATGTACATGCTTGCTAGGTTTTCCCAGGTGCTGACTGAGCTAGGGCTCAAAATCCCCAGCTAGGCACATTGCAAACAACAAGTCAGTTTTCAGTGGAAAAATTTGATGTATCCACGTTGCATTTTGGGCCATTTCCTGTCTCGACCACTAGGCCTAACCACACAAGTGAGGTATCATTTTTATTAGGAGACTTGAGGGAAGACAAAATAGTAGAACAAGTAGTATTACCAATTGTCTTTCTCTGCATTCATGCCTTCCAAATGTAAGACAGTGTGTTAAAAAGAAGTTATTTTGAGAAATGCCCTCTAATTCACATGCTAGTATGGGTAACCACAAAGTCAGAGATGTGCAAATAACCAATGCTTCCAAACTCCATATCGTTTGGCTATTTTTGGAAATACATAGGTTTCCTTGGTACCTATTTTTCACTCTTTATATTGTAACAAATGAATTGCTGTATACCCGGTGCATATTGAAAAACCATTGCCAGGTGCAGGTCAGTTATGGGCTCTGGGTACCCCAAGTTCTTGGTGAACCTACAAGCCCTATATATCCCCGCAAACAGAAGGGTACAGCAGACATAACAGTATATTGCTTCTGAAAATCTGCCATAGTTAGAAAATGTTAGAGATGAAAACTTAGACAAAAATAGCTGTTTTTTCCAACTCAAGTTCAATTTTTGTTTATTTCAAGTGTTACTTTCAATAGGAAAACCTTGAAGGATGTACACAAATGACCCCTTGGTGAATTTCAAATTTTGTCTACTTTTCAGAAATGTACTGTATAGATTTCCAGGATCGATCATTGGTTTCACACCCATTTCTACCAATAACTGGAAGGAGGTTGAAAGTACAAAAATAGAACAAATAGGGTATATCCCAGTATAATGCCAAAATTGTGTTGAAAAATGTGGTTTTCTGATTCAAGTCTGCCTGTTCCTGAAAGCTGGGAAAATTGTAATTTTAGCACTGCAAACCCTATATTGATGCCATTTGCAGGGGAAAAACAGACACAATCTTTTTCCGCCCTGTTTTCCCATTTTTCCCCAAAAACCCAATTTTAGCTGTATTTTGGCTAATTTGTCGGTTCTCCCTAGGGGAATCCACAAACCCTGGGTACCTTTAGAATCCCCAGGATGTTGAAAAATAGGACGCAAATTTGGTGTGGATAGTTTATGTGGACAAGAAGTTATGGGGGCGTGAAGTACCCCAAATAGCCATAAAAAGCCTTAGCATTGAGACTTAGCAGCAAAGGGGTTAAGAAGAAAAAAAGCATGTTCACACTTATTTATCACGTGTCCTTAAGTACACTCCACAGTGGCGTCTCCAGAAGTGATTTTTGGAAAGGGCAGACAATGGGCCATTGACAGAACTGGTGGGACCACCTGCAAGGAACAGTTTTGAAGAGTTGTGTGTGTGTGTATATATGTGTTTATAAATATGTTTATGCCACAGCAGTGAAAAAATGAGGCCCAATAACTCATTATATTTAGAGCAACTATACTATAAAATGCGAATTTAAAATTATTACTACAGTGCACACGTCAAATTCCATTTTATTACCACAGTAGTGAGAATTTCACATAAGAAAAACATTGTTTATAGTCTCACTGATTGCATGCTACTTCACATATTGCATGCTACAATTACTTTACACATGGAAACAGCTCTCCAAAAAGACAACAGGTCTCTTCAATGTTAGTTTACCTTCTGGTACAAATTGAACCCCTTGCATCCGTGTTTTGATTAAACATCTATTTTTCAATACAAATACACATGAAAATGCCATGTCATGGCATAAGCTATATTCAGATGCACAGAATAAGTTGAAATTTATTACAACTTTTGAGGGTGGGTAGGAGCATAAAGAAAAGCTCAGTCAAGGCTTTGCATCTCATGAGTCATGGTCTCTCCCCACACTGTCAGTGTTAGAACAGGCATGCCTTGCATGGTTTCCCCTAACGTTTTGGCTTTTGATCTCCTGTTTTTCTGACTTCATTTTTGCTGGCTTTAGGATTCTGTGCACTTTACCAGTGCTAAAGTGCTGGTAATCTGTATTTTGGCCTACCCACAATTGGCATATTTAATTTTCCTAGTAACGTGCACTATATGTACACAAGGTCTGTAAATTAAATGCAACTTTTGGGCCTGCAGCACTGATTGTGCCACCCACTACAGTAGCCCTTTATATATGTCTCAAGGCTGCCACTGCAGAGCCTGTATGTGCAGTTTTAAACTGCCATTTCACCCTGCCACTAACCTTCCTTTTTATTACATATATCACCTCCTAGGTAGGCCCTGGTTAGCCCCAAGGGCAGGGTTCAGTGTTTCTAAAAAATTAGACATGTACTTTTAAGTTTAACATTTCCTGGTAGTGAAAAACTATTAAATTCATTTTTACTGCTGCAAAGCCTGTCTCTCCTAGAGGTTAACCAGGGGGTTACGTGAAGCAGCCTTCAAGTGTAACTTCTAATTGGGAAAAGATAGGGTTTATTGCCTCCCAACTCACAATCTAAAACCCCAACTTATGATGAAGTCAGATTTTAAACTGTAAGTCTGAAAATGCTACTTTTAAAAAGCTGCCAATTTCTTGCTTTAACCATTCTATGCCTCTGCCTATCTCTGAATACAAATCTGGGGTGGGTGACAGTTGGGCTTTGTGCATTCCCTCTAGGCAGTCACACACAAAGAGAGTTAGGGTGTGACATTTGCATCCTGATGGCCCATCACCGAGTTGATGGTTCCTCCTGGGCTAGATTGGAGGGAGGAGCTGGCAGTTACACCTAAATAGGGCTGTGCCTCTCCCCACACAAAGGGCTGCATAACCCCCTGTAGAGTGTCTGGAGCCAGGGAAGGAAAGACATGGACCTTGTACACTTCAAATGCCTCTCTTTGAAGTCTCCCCCACTTCAAAGGCTCAATTGGGTATAAGTACTGGACCCCAACCCCCACCAAATCAGTACACTTCTGGATCTGAAGGACATTCTGCTAGGAAGGACTGCTGTGCTACCAGGAGGGGCTTCCACTCTGTGCAACTGCATTGCTTTGTTGGCCTGTTGCCTCTTGCCTAGGAATGAGAAGGACTGGACTTTGCTATCTACATCCTATACAGAACCAAGGGCCTCATTTACCATAATCAGGCTCTGATGCATCAGATTTCTTGCACTGCCCTACAACCCCCTATCGACGCCATGGATGCGCTGTATTTACAATACAGTGCTCCATTGTGCATGTTTTCACAGATGCATCTGAAATTCTGATGCATCTGTGGTGCAAAACTGATGCATTGCTGGGCTAGCATAAAAAAAATGATACTACTCCAGCAATGCAAGGAAGGCTCCAATAGAGAAAAGCCCTGCATCAGTTTAACGCCTGCTCTGAGCAGGCATTACAATTCTGCTGCAGTGAAATGTCAGAACGAAGCAGTGAAATGTA